>NC_143018.1:91351503-92551503 GCF_055824585.1 Amblyomma mixtum | reverse complement strand
TGTGCAAAATTTGAAATATAATAAAGGGGCGAAGGGGCAAATGCAGTTGGCACGATACTATTTCCGTAAAGCGTTTCTTGAACATTCTCTCAAAGAATATGGGGCATAGTGCGGTTTTACCATCCAGAGAATTTCCCGCTTTGGAATAGGGGAAGGGTAGCGGTCACCCTTCCCAGCCCCCTCCTTTTAATTCGACCTCTAGCGTTTTGCTAAAGGAGTCAAAAGGCTATACGCTTTTGGGATCCTCTCTTCCGGGTTCTAAAAAAGCTGGTGAAATTCGAAAAGTAGTCCAGGAATAAGCGTTCTCTGTACTGGTCAGTAAAGTGCTCATTCAATAAAACCTGAATGCTTATGTGGACAGCACAAGATTTCCGCACCCCGAGGCATTCCAACGGCGTCCCTATCGTCTGCAACTGCGTTTCGACTATAAAGCATACACCACTGTACTCTGCCGTTGATATGGCCACTTCGACTCCCGCCTTTTCGTCGATATGGTTCCCTACCAAACAAAGGTTTCGATATGGTTCCCTACCAAACAAAGATTTAAAACGGCATCCATTGCAGGGCGTCGACGAGCAGGTTTTCCTTGTTCTGAAATCAACATTTTGGAGCGTCTTGTAATCCCTATACTCCGTTTCATACATAGCTGTCAACGCAGCCAAGGCTACGGCGCCTGTTCGCGCTCCTCGTCCGCATCGTAATGTAGTGCGTCGAAAGTGAAAAGAGTAATGAACTCAAAATTAAAGTTATTTTTGGTTAATATTGCAGCATAATAATAATAATGGTGTTTTATTTTGCAAAAAGATTGCTTTTTCTTTAATGTTCTTCAAAACAGAGTGCCTTAGTTTTCTGGGTTTTTTTTCGGCTCCTCCTGTATCAGGTTTTCGCAGCTAGGCCGGCCGGTGATGCCTTCCGCGTTCGTATTTCGGTTTCCGAGTATGGAGACAATGGCAACGCTATCGCCTACTCGCTTGTTTTCTTCGCCCACTGCGGCTTCACAAACATCTCCTGCTCGCCTGTTCTCCAAGCTGAAGTCTCCGAAATTTTCGAAAGACTCCAAGCAGGTTATTGTCAACGTTTACTCTAGCGTAAGGAAGCGCTTCCCGGAGAAGACTGTGCGCGAAGTTCTCGAAACTGTGGGCGAGATGACCGGGGTGAGCCCTCGGACAGTTCCGAGGTTCAAGAAGGAAGGTCTCGCTACTGGAATAAGATCACCGCAAAAACGACCTAGCCAGGTGACCATATCTAGCTCTCGCAGTGTTAAATATGAAAGCTTTGCAGTGAACGCCATCCGACTCAAGTTACATCGTATGTATGCCGAAGCGTTCGATGGCCTGTGCAGCGGAATCTCTGCTCAGGGCCTAAAAATGCAGAGCTTTCAACAATCCCCATCTCGCCGCACTAGCTCACTCCCATAACACACCGAATCCGACATCTAATACAAAACATTACTACGACCGGAAGGACTTCAAAGAATTTTCTTTGTGACAACAGCTCAAAGAGGAGACCCGAGTCAGACGCTCCTCACTTTAAAGCCGCCGAGTACACCGATCAATACAAGGTTGCCGCTAGCCAAGGCTGCTCCGAATAATCGACGCCACACTGAATTCTATCACCACACAATGATTCATTGTGTGCCGCATGCTAAAAAGTCGTTCAGTACCCGAGAAAAGCACTTCGCAATCACGTCCGTTGCCAATACACTACACTGCCTTTTCCCTTCGAGACAAGTAAACAGCGCTGTGTTTTTCAAAGTAGGTATTAGAGTTTGACAGTTTCGAGTTTCTACCTAATGAATCTTTTCAGAAAAATAAAAATAAATAAAAAAAACCACCCGAGCCGGGAGTCGAACCAAGGCTCTTTGTAAAATGAACAGAAAGGCGCGCGCTTCGTACCACTCAGCCACGACGCGAGGCGGACGGATACATTTTTCTTGTTTTTTGCAGCGGACTACTTTCGTACCTTTGGCAGCGTTGACAGCTATGTATGAAACGGAGTATACATGGGCGAAGTGACCCGTCACTTATTCGCGGTCAACTGTCCAAAGCACGCCGGAGGTGCTAGAAATAAAAAAATTCAGGGGGCACTTTGACTGTCTAAAGTGCGTAGAGGCGAAAGCCTTTTCCGCACCGCTTTGCCTATGTGACACTGGTGACGTCATCACCGGATGACGTCATACATAATTGATGACGAAGTAATGACAAATTACTAATTAATGACTAATTACTGATTAATCACTCAGCACTAAATGACTGGTAATTAATTGTGCTTAAGCTTCGCCTTAAGGAGTGGAACGCGACAGCATGTTGTAGGGCTGCCAGGCAGTCCACCGAACGCCACCACCCGTCCACGCGATGCCTTGCCCTTTGAACGCAACGCTTTTTGAGGGAAGGAAATGGGGCTGCAATTCTCAGTCATCTCGGTGGACGCCTTAACCGCACCGTACAGGAAGGGAGGAAGTGACAGTGAAAGAAGAAAAAGGGGCCGTAATGAAGAAACTGAAAATTATATTTGAAGAAAGGAAATTACGCAGTAACTGTCTCGCACATCTCGGTGGACACCCCTCAAAACCCGCACACACATGTCGAGACGGCTGCCAACACGGACGCAGACACGTCTGCCGACACGGATTGCTAACGACAGCATGAGGCATTAAAGGCTTTCGCCTTAAAACACTAAGGCGATTGATCCTTGGTTAATCGTTTGAATATGTCAGCAGCCCAACGTTCGTTATATTCGAAGTTGACTCTCTAAAGTTTCTTATATCCGGCGTTAGCTCACGAAAGGTCGTTATATCCGAGGTGACATACTGTTACCTGCCACGGTGGGCAACTTACTTTCCCCAGGCTACTGAGAGACGGCGGCCGCCATTTCCGCTTGGACAGACTTGTCTAATACTCACGCAGTAATTGTCTTCAGTGCCCTGACACGTGACAAGTACTGCTGCGCCAAAAAGAAAACGCCCACTGGCAGGTACGCGTGTTCGCTATTTTCGGGACAATCCGGTTAATATTATCTTTGACCAGTGAGAGCGCGGTAGTTTTAAGTCATACCATGCCGTCAACGACGCCTATTACTATGGACAAAGCGCCTCACACAACTGACTTTTAAGAAATTAAATCAGACGGTTTGTAAAGACCCTCGGCCTAGAGGCGATTTTCTCTTTGTACGGAAGGACTGCTGACCGAACAGGCGTACCGGTCGCCGATTCGTCAAATGCGGTCTGTACAGCCATGACGTTAAAACAGCATATTAATTACATCGATGCAAACTCATAAGTACTTCAAGAGCTGCCCTATAATGGATAACACACCCAATTAAGAGAGACCGTTAAATAATAACGCACAGGGAAATTGTGAGCCTAAAACAAAAATGTATGCACGAACTCAAAAGGGGAGACTAGAGAAAGGTCGCACCTCAAAGCTTCTTTAACAGCGTAAGCGACGTTTGAGCATTGCCTATTTGAACTAAACGAAAAGAGCGATAACGTTACTATCAGAAATCGCCTTCGAAATGGTGACCAAGAAACGTTGCTAATCGACAACAACTTGACTCCTACTACTGCACAAGATCGATGGGAACGTTGCCTTCTGTGACTGCTGGTAACCATTAGGTTTAAACGGCTGCCACCTGCGTGGTTCAGCCACCTCTTCCTACACCGGCCGCATTTTGGCAAACAGGCATGCGAATACACGACGGGTAGCTCTACAGGTTTGCTATATTTAGGCTTGGCCTCTTACGAAGCTGATTGCGAATACCACAAGAAATAAAAGTTCAGCCCAGTATGTGGAATAGACCAAGTAGTACCGCGAGCTCTGTAGATGCACACCCTTTGTCAAATAGAAGGGGCTTGCTTCTAAGCCCCCTAGGGGGGTTCTTTTAGCAACCGTTAAGAAAAGCGAGTAGACGAGTTCCCTTCACCTTTAAAAGCTTTAGAAACGCTGGCGATGCTTAACAAGCCACACAGCGCGGCTGGAAACCAAACTTCTTGGACTGCAGACTTTTGAGAAAGCGAATATGTATACTGTACGCGAAGCCTCTGATGAAATGATTTGCTTTTTTGTCGGCATATAGCATGAAAGCAATCGTACGTCGTGTATACGGCCGACGACGTGAACATATCTGCCACAAGATACCATTAACTAATTAGGTCCGATTGAATGCCGTATTGAAGCCAATGTTGAGGGAAGAACTAAAAAAAAAATGCCGACGATTACGTCACTTCCTAATGCGAAATTTGAGCGCAGCTTATCTGTTGATTCAGCTTTTTCATAGATTGAGGCAAAGAATTCGAGCAAGACATGTATATACAATTACAGACAACTGGTATTTTTCCCACACTTTCTGTCTTCAAGAAACAGTGGATTAGCAGTTCTTGATTGTCATGAAGGAAGCCTTGTGGTTGGAGAAATAGATGGATATAAGCTCGACTTTCTTCACCAAAGCCTACTTCTCAAGGACGAGATCCGTGCAAGTATTTCGCGAGGTTGTCACAGCTGTGGGAGGCATTACGAGCGAGAGGAACGGGATGTTCTCCGGCATAAGTAGTAAGAAATTCCTGTTTGTCTTTATGTGTACTACCGAAGACAAAAGTTCTATACCCCACGCGGCGGGAGCCACAGGAACGGAAAACTGCGACATTTTCCGGAGCTAAAGCACGAAACATTGAAACGAGCTAAGCGACATGCCTGCTGATAATAAAGGTCACGCATTGGCTGTCTTGATCCCAGATGCCGCCTGTGGATGGCGTTGCAACGCAGATTTTCTTTGTTACGGCTCCCGCCTAGTGGAGCATACCACTTTTCTTACTGATAATACTTAAAACCCCCACCCACTCTGCTACCCTGGTAGGAGGCAGTTAACGGTTGATAGCGAGAGTTCGCTCACCGTAGACAGCGCTAACGCCTGCAGCCCACCTACCTATAAGCGCGATTGAGGTGTCCACTAATCCAGGGAGCCAGTCACGCTGCCTTCCTTTCCTCAAAATGATCGGAATGTAAAACGTCGTCTAGGCCAACGCCAATGAACACAATGAACGCCGACGGCCTATGGCGTCAGCGCCGCTTGTCTGGCACAACGTTGTCAATGCGTGCAGCCCACTCGCTCTCACACCACCCCAAGTACCTACAAGCGCGATTCAAGCGTGCGCTGACCCAGGGTGACCAAGGAAGCAAGTTATGCCCACTTCCTTTCCTTAAAATGGCACAACGTTGTCAATGCCAACGCATGCAGCGGACATCTGGCACTTCCGCCACGTAGCTCAAAGCCCGATTGGTGTGTCCGGTTTTCCAAGAGGGCAGTTATGCGCCTTTCCTTTGGTGTCCAAGATTCCGTTCCATTGGTTTCGTAGCCTAAAGCTCGAGTAAGGTGTCCACTGCTGGATACAACAAACAGCGACGACGGCGACACCGCGAAACGCAGAAACGGGCGCCAAAGAGCTGCGCTCTAAAACCAAATTACCAATTTTACCCCCTGCTTTCCAAGCTCCCGCTCCATTGGTTTCACAGCTTAAAGCGCGACTAAGGCGTCCACTGCTGGTTACAACTGACAACGGCGACACCGACACCACGAAACGCAAACAGGCGCCAAAGAGCTGCGCTCTAAAACCAAATGACCAATTTTACCCTCTGCTTATTTGATTTTTTTATTTTTGTCTCTTTCCTTTTTTTCTTTTCTAATTTCGTTTATTTTATTTACGAAACCCATGCATTCACTAGATGGTGGAGTGGTAGCGTCACCTCTTCAAATGCCAAAGGCCCTGGTTCGATTCCAAGCCTCGACACAGGTTTTTTAAGGCGAAAGCCTTTAATGGCTCATGCTGTCGTGACCAAGACTGTTAGCAAATTTGTCCGCATTTCAGATTTGTCGAAATGGTCGTGACGTCAGTGCGCGCTAATTTAAAGGCGAATGCCTTTAATTCCTCATGCTGTCGTGACCAGGACTTGTTAGTAGCAGTTAAGAAGTGGCATGTGGGACTGCGCACTGCAGGTGTACCTTAACTAACACTACTTAATCAGTGTACTAGTTAAGGTCACGTTAACTATCACATAACCATGCATTAACTAGTATCACTAAATGTGCGTCACGCTTAACTATCATTAATAGTTGGACGTTGTTGTTGCGACTGAGAACTTGCCTGCCGACTAACTCGAGGCGAGCCATCGCCGCCACGTGCAGAGACGCCTTAAAATATGAGGAAAAAGAGCAGCAAACAAGAGAAGCGCGTCGCAACAACCGCGTCCGCCGAATAAGACGCTGGCTAGAAAAACAGATAACCCAGTTAGACGTTCCTACACGTTTCATATACATTGTGTCGAACATTCTAGACAGTTCCAACATTTGACAGGTGAATGACAGAACATGATGGAAGCAATTGCAATAATCGAAATATCAGTTAGCCTAATTAACCTTTCTAGTCAGACCACAAATCAATAAAACCGAGTACGAAATTGGTCGAGTTGGGGAATCGAACCAGGGTCTCCGGAGTGCGACACGAGTACGCCAGCCACTCCGCCATGCCAGCTGAACGGTTTCGAATGAACAAAGGCGCCTCAAGCTAATACGGCGTCTTCGTTCACTCCCATCTTCCTCCCTTCCCTTACGGTGAGGTTCAGTTCTCCACCGAGATATGCGAAAAAGACATTTCATTTGCTCAAAAATAAATTTACCGTCGAGCAAGGCGTAGAGCCGAATGAGCGGTGGCGTTCTGGGGACTCCCTGCCAGCGTTGCAAGACGCTGTTGCGTTCCACTCTTAAGGCAAACCTTAACATCCGATCCACACATCAGTGACACAAGCAGACAGGCAATGGACGTGTCATTCGCTGGCGGCACTTGAATAATCATTCACAACCACATTCGTGACAGAATGCGGTACTAAGGCTTTCGCCTTGCGCCACTTTTGTCGCTAAAGTGTCTCCTAATATTTTTTTAGGTAGTGGCGCCGAAACGCGGACACACTTGCTAACACAACTTGTACGAGGCATTAAAGGCTTTCGCCTTGAAAACAAATATTTACGTTCATGAGCGAACAAAAGGCGCATGAAGCAGATAATGCGCGTCCACCTTTTGACTTCGACCAATCGGCTATGACGACTTCTGCTCAGAAATCCTATTCGTCGAGAGAAACTGTCTCCGGATTCTTTCGTGACGGAATTGACGGGGCCAAATGGCCAAATGACGGGTACAAATGAGAAGCGTTCATCTGAATAATGCATTGGAAAATTTTGTGCTCATACAGCATGCGAGACTTCGCAGCTCTATAGATACGGTGTCCTGATTATACGCACATGACATTAAGAAAGACATTTTGGGACAGGCGCGGTCCTGCCACGTTCTGCACACTACGGCAGGTTGTGTAACCGGGAATTCCTTGCGGTTAGCAATGGAGGCTTCACTGCACTACATGCGTACAGTATGGGCAGTGCATGAAGAGAAGTTTTCTCGAATTAAGTATCGCCCATAGCGCACTTTATTCCAGCGCGTTCGTAATGCCTTTTGAGCCGGCCTCTCGTCCGCATGAGCACAGGCAACGTAGCCAACACAAGCCGCAGTTGTCTAACCTAGACTTATCGACAGCAGCCACAGCCTGTTCCATACCTCGTCTGCCGTTGGAAGCCCTGGCTGGTCATGCGCCGCGGATGAGGACGCTGCGGCGGCGACGGGGACGTCACCCTGGATTGCGTTCCGGGCGACAGGTCGCCAAGAGTTCCATCGAAGACGAATCAGCTCACAGATGCTGCGACGACGGGGCATGGGACACCTCTGGGACATAATGATGCCCCTACCACACCGGAAAGCTTCTAAGTCGGAGTCCGCAGAACCGGCCGTAGGTCCACTGTGTACAGCGTTTGGCACCTCGTCGCCTAGAGCGGCGTTGCAGAATCCAGACATCTCAACGGGGCGCTTAAGCATGGCTCTCGCTGTCTTGCACGAACTCCGTCTGTGGCCCGCAACCCAGCTGCTGCTGCTGCGGACTGCAGCAGGACTGGAGCAGTGGACACCTTACTCGCGCTTTTTAAGCTGCGATACCAATAGAGCGCGAGCTTGGAAAGCAAAGGAGCATAAGTGCCCTTTCGGAACAGTGGACACCCCAATTGTGCATAAATGCCCTCTCGGAACAGTGGACACCCCAGTCGTGCTTTAAGCTACGTGGCGGTAGTGACAGATGTGTGCTGCATGCGTTCGCAATGACAACGTTGCGCCATTTTTAGGAAAGGAAGTGCCCATAGTGGCTCCCTGTGCCAGCGGATGCCTGAATCGCGCTTATAGGCGCGTGGGGTGATGAGAGAGAGAGGCGAGCTGCAGGCGTTGGCAACGTTGTCCCAGAAACGCGGCGCTGTAGCCATAGGCCGTCGGCATTCATTTTGTTCATTAGCGTTGGCGTTGACAACGTTTTACACTCAAATCATTTTAAGGAAAGGAAGTGCGCATAACTGTCTCCTTGGGTCAGCGAACGCCTCAATCGCGCTCATAGGTACGTGGCGTGATGAGAGATGTGGCCTACAGGCGTTGACAACTTTGTGCTAGAAACAGGGGGTGGTGGTGGTGTAAACTTTATTGGCCATGACAAATTACAGGTGGGGGGCAGAGCCCCCCTCATGGCCTGCGGTAGTGGCCCACACAGTGGGTTCCTCCCTTACAAATGGTGTGCCAGACCCTGGAGGGCCAGCCTGTTAGAGGCACTGGTGATGGCGAGTCGTTGGTCTTGGAGTGCTGAACTGGACATCAGCTGTTCCCAGTAAGTGAGTGCCACCTCTGGGGGAGAGGGGTGCGGGTAAGTGGAACAGGTGAGCAGAACATGCATAAAGTCGCCTGGTTTGCCACATAGTCGACAGGAGGAGGAGAATAGGTCAGGGAAGCGTCCGTGCATGACTGTCGGGTATGGGAGTGTGCGCGTTTGAAGCCTGTGCCAGAAAGTTGATTGCGTGGTTGATAGCGAAGGGTGAGGAGGTGCGTATATCTTTCTGTTGGAACGATAGTGTTGTAGGATGTCACTGAAATTTAACAGGCACTCCCCTTCGACGGAGGAGGCGGTGTGCTCACCCGCCCGGAGGGTAAGATCTCGGGCAAGGGCATGCGCCTCCTCGTTTCCGGGTAGTCCGGCATGTGCTGGCGCCCAGATGAGCGTTACGGTTCTGGAGGGATTCCAGCGTCGGAGTATGCTGCTGGCTTGCCGAGAGATACGACCAGTGCTATAATTTAGGATTGTTGTATGCGAATCGGATATAATTTTGGTAGCGGCTGAAGAGGAGATGGCTAGAGCGATAGCCGCTTCCTCTGCCGTGGTTATGGATGAGGTAAGAATGGTTCCTACCGTGATGGGGCGGCCGTCACTGCGAACAGCCGCTATAGCTACCTGTGCGCCTGATGCGTAGAGCGAGGCATCAGTATATGCTACATTGGGATCCTCTGCGTAAGCTCTGTGTAGTGCTAAGGCCCGGGCCTCTCTGCGCTTTTTATCGCGCTCCGGGTGCATGTGTTTAGGGAGGGGGGGTATCTGAACTGCAGCTCTTATGGGAGTGGACTGTGTCAGTGCCGGGTATAACGCCGACAGGCGATATGCGAAGAGACTGCAGCAGAGCTCGTCCTGCAGGGGTGCGTGTGAGTCTGGCTAGTTGTGCCGTTTTGGTGGCCTCACAGAGTTCCTCGAAAGTGTTATGTATTCCTAGTCGAAGAAGGCGCTCTGTGGAAGTGCATGGGCGAAGGCGTAAAGCTGTGCGCGTACTGCTCCGAATGAGGCCGTCTAGGCGTTCTCTATCTTTCGCTAAGAGGGGCAGATACGGTAGTGCATATGTTATTCTACTGGTGATGTAAGCCTGTGTTAGTCGAAGCGTGTTTGGTTCCCGTAGGCCCGATTTTCTGTGTGCCACACGTTTGATGAGCCTAGTGGCTTGTTGTGTGTGCGTTTGTAGCGCTTGGATCGTGTCAGGGTGAGAGCCATAAGCAGTGAGAAACATTCCCAGTATGCGAACCTTTGGCACTGTGGGAATCGGTTCCTTGCCCAAAACGAGCTGAATATTCGGAGGTGTGCCAGACATTCGGTGGGGTTTGTATATGAAAAGTTGCGATTTCGTGGGGGAGCATGAGAGCCCTCTATCATGGACGTACGTGCAAATGATATTTAGTGCTGTTTGTAAGCGGTGTTCTATCTGCGCGTCGCTACCTCGGCATGTCCATAGTGTAATGTCATCGGCATAGAAGCTGAAGTGTAGGTTGGGTATCGGCTTGAGTAATTTAGGTAATCCCATCATGGCTATGTTAAAGAGAGTCGGGGAGAGGACCGCTCCCTGTGGAGTGCCTCGTGCGCCGATGTTGATGTCGTTTAAGGAATGCGGGCCGAATGAGAGATGGGCCGTGCGATTACTGAGGAAATCGCGAATGCAGTTGTACATGCGTTGTCCAAAGTCGAGGGATTGTAGGTTCGTTAGGATAGCCGCGTGGGTAACGTGATCAAAGGCCTTATTGAGATCTACTCCTAATATGGCTTTCGTATCCTTTGTTTTGGGTTCCAGTATCTGATGTTGTAGTTGGAGGAATACATCCTGCGCTGACAATCCTGGTCTAAAACCATACATGCTGTTAGGGAGGAGCTCATTATCCTCCAAGTAGTTGCTGAGTCGCGTCTGAATGGCATGCTCGAAGAGCTTGCCTACACATGAAGTAATAGAGATGGGTCGGAGATTAGTATGGTGAAGCGGCTTGCCTGGCGTGGGCAGAAATACAACTTTCGCTGTTTTCCACTGAGGAGGTAGGGAACCGTTTTGCCAGCACTCGTTGAAATAGGCTGTTAAGACTTCGATAGAGGGGGTGTCCAGATTTCGTAGTGCCCTGTTCGTGATCCCATCCAGTCCCGGAGCGGAGGATGTGTTCAGTTTGTGGAGTTCTGCCCTTACCTCAGCTTCTGTAATGGGCTGGTCTAAGAGTGCGTTTGGGGCGCCTTCGTAGTCGGGGTGAGTTTGGGCAGGGAATGGTGGAAGGTAGAGGTCTTTAAGCTGTTGTAAGAGGTCCTGTGGTTGAACTGTGCTGCCATGAATGAGTTTAGTGAGGTTATGATTCTGGGTCGTTTTGGACTGCGTTGGGTCTAGAAGATGCCTAAATAGGCGCCATGTCTGAGAGAGACTCATGTTTCCATTGAGACGAGTGCATAAGGTCTCCCAATTTTGCCTCATCAGAGTGGTTGCGTGCTTCTCTATTTCTGCATTTAGTCTACAAAGTCTTCTTTTAAGAGTTCGGTTCCACCGTTGTTTATGCCAGCGGCGCTCAAGGCCCGTTTTTGCCTCCCACAAACGCAAGAGGCGTGTGTCTACCGCCTCACTGGGGCAATCCGGGGGGGTAGTGCGAGTAACTGCTCGTATATCCTGTTGTAGTTTTGTGGTCCACGCCTCTATGTCCGTTATGGACGTGTGCGTTCGATTGCTTCGGCATTTTCTGAGAGATTCCCAGTTCGTGATAGTTGGGTGTTTAGGGGAGGGCTTGCCAATTTGGCTATGGAGCGTAATCTCTATAATGTAGTGATCGCTGCCTACATTTTCATTAGTGTTGCACCATTTTGCATCAGGAATGGAGTGTGTGAATGTGAGATCTGGTGTGGTGTCCCTGCTCACACTTGTTCCCACACGAGTGGGGTGATCGGAATCAGTAAGAAGTGTGAAGCCTTCCTGCTGTGCGGACAGCCAGACTCGGCGGCCCTTTGGAGTGTCTGTAGGGTACCCCCATGCTGTGTGTGGGGCATTGAAGTCCCCTACAATTAGCAAGGGTCGCTTATGCGCAAGTTGTTTGACAAGTGAGAAAAGCCGGTCGAAGTTTGGGAGAACCGTTTTAGGGGGCTATAAGTATTGAGAATAAAGAGACTGTGGAATTTTGGGTTATTGGGTACAAGCTCAATGCAGATATGGTCAATGTCGCAAACGGGGAGGCTGTGCACCAATACGGGACACGTACGTTTAACAAGAAATGCTACGTTGTGTGGTGCCTCCGATGAGGGTAAATAAGGCGTATATCCCGGCAGGGTAATGCGATTAATCGGTTCCTGTAGCGCCAAGACATCCGGGCCTGAAGCACGTTGTAGAAGTTGTTGGAGGATCCCTCATTTTCTCCCAAAACCCCGGCAGTTCCACTGCCAGACCGTGCATAAAGGTTTAGAGGGCGCCATCATGTGGCAGCGATGGGAGTGCCTGTTGCGTTATAGTGGGAGGAGTGTGACTTATGTTCGGGGTTGGGGGGTCCTGATGCTCTGGTGTCTTTGGTTTGCGCTTACGATAGGGGTGACTGTCAAATCCAGCCAGATGCTCTTCTATTTCCTGAAATCTGCGGGCTGTGCGTTCTGCATGCTCTTACAGCGCTTTATGGAAAGTTGTAGAGATTTGGACGAACATTTGATCGATTTTTTGCGAAAGCGCTGCTTCTAGCTTAGTTACTATGGTGTGTTCAATACGTTCGACCAGGCGAGCTTCTAGCCGAGCACAGAGAATGTTTTCAAGGCGATCTGCCACTGCTTGGAGGTCTGCATCCGAGAGAGCTACGCTTGTTCTAGCGCTATTGCTCGGGGAGGGTAGCGGTTCGAGATCGGGCTCTGGGTCCTCATGCATGGGTGCGGTGGGGGGATGGTCATTGCTTTGAGGGTTAGTGTCTTGTTGATCTGGTGAGACAGGATCGTGAGTGGGGTTAGAAGTGGGGGAAGGAAGTGAGGAAGAAGGGGATGGTCCCCCAGAGGTAGCACTTAGCTTGGCTTCCAGTAATGCGATGCGTTGGAGGAGCATGGCGTTTTCTTCTTGCAGCCGCCGTTGTGCTGCATTCTCCGGCGTTGAGGTTGGCTGTATTGTGCTGTGCGCCGGCGGTGTAGAGCCTCGCGGTGACCGCCACTTTCTGCGCCCATGTATCCTGCTTGCTTGCGGTGGACCCCGTGAGGTCTTGCTGCGGCTGGGTAAGGGCAGGCCAAGACGACGGATGCTGGTCTAGTTGTTGGAAGGCTTGCTTCGCAGGGTACTGAAACCGTTTTGTGCCTGGGTTCCGTGCCTTGCAGGGTCCTGTGCCCGTGAGGTGCGGGCCGTTGCAGTGGATACATTTAGGTATGCACTGTGGGTCAGTACTGGGATGTTGTGTCCCACATCTGGGGCATAGATGAGTCTTTGGTAAGGGACAGACGTCGTAACGGTGGCCCGGTTGCCTACAGTTCGTGCAGGCGTCTGGGCTATCTCTGTAAGGCGTGCATCTGTAGGTGGTGCCCATATAGTTGATGGCGTAGGGGACCTTGTCCGCGTCGAATGTAATGAGGGTGGAGTTGGTCTTCCCCATTCTGCGTGCAGCCAAGCTAGTGTGGTCTGGATTCCCTTGCACGATATATTTGTAGATTTCCTCGGGCGTCTCTTGATAGTAGGCGTTCGTCAGTACTCCTCTAGTGGCGCCCGGGGGCGGTGCCGCATAAGCTGTGCACTCGTACCGTGTGTCGTCGATGGACAGGTGGGTGACTCCTATCAGGTGTTGAACGGTTTCGGTGTGCGCTGTGGCTATGGTAAATGTATTGTTGGTTGGGTGGATACGCAGCACAGCGTCGGCTGGCAGAGGCTTTGTTAGTTGGGCTTGAACTGCAGCTCGTATTTTCATTCCGGGCATGGTAGAGAGCAGGAGCTCACCTCGCGGCCGGAAGACAACCCTGATTGCCTCTAACGGCAGGGGCGGTATTCGTCTGTTGCGCTGGGAGACGAAGAGTGAAGCACGTGTGATCGGCGGCGGCCGTTGCGGCGCCGCAACGGCGTTTGTCGCGGCGGAGAGCTGGGCGGTCCTGCCGTTTGGGTGAGCATTGCCGGCGGTGCCAGGCGTTTGAAGCAGTTTATGGGTAATTGCTGCAATCGCTTGCCTTTCTGCCCGAGTCTTGTACGAACGGCCCAACGCGGCGATCCAGTCGCCGGACTGAAGTTCGTGTTCTGGGACGGTGCGTCCCTCCACCTGGATCTCCGTGGGGAGGCCGGGCTCGCCGGCTTGGTGCGTTGGTGAGGCTGCCGTCAGGCTTATCTAGGTGGCGTTCAGCGGCTGCACAAAACCGGGCCGGAATCCAGGAAAGGAAGAGTTCAAATCACACACCTGGACTTGCGAATCCCTGGAGATGTTTGGCGCTTGCTTGGACAGTTGGTTGGCCGCTGTGATGAAAATTTCCGGAGAAACACACACATTTAGCCGGAGCCCATGTGCAGAGCGTCCGACCCGCGTTGCCCCCTGGCGGCTAACCGCCCACAAACGGGGCGCTGAAGCGTTCATCTGTTCCTTGGCGTTCGCGTTGAAAACTTTTTGCACTCCGATCATTTTAAGGAAAGGAAGTGTGCATAACTACCTCCCTGGGTCAGCGGATGCCTGAACAGCGCTTATAGGTGCGTGGGGTGATGAGAGAGAGATGCGAGTTGCAGTCATTGACAACGTTGTGCCATAGACGCGAAACTCAAGGCATAGGCCGTCGGCGTTCATTGTGTTCAGTGGCGTTGACAACGTTTTACACCCCGATCATTTAAGGTATGGAAGCGCGCATAACGGGCGCCCTGGGTCAGCGGATGCCTGAAGCGTGTGTATAGGTACGAGGGGTGATGAGAGAGAGATGTGACAAAAAAAAATTTAAACAACGTTTTATTTATTTATTTTATGCCGCAGCGGTTGCTGAGTGGTTACGACGCTCGGCTGCTGACCTAAAAGATGCTGGTTCGAATCCGGTCGCGGCGGCCGAATTTCAATAACGGTGCCTTCCTCCCTTCCATTAGCGCGAGGATCAGATGCCCGCCGAGATATGTTACAGATACTGCGCCATTTCGTTTCCTCAAAAACCAATTTACCAATTTAGTTATTTAAATTTTCACATCGCACAGCACACGAGCCTCTAGTATTTAAGTAATAAATATAATAATAAATTGATTTTTGAGGAAAGGAAATGGCGCAGTATCTGTCGCATATCTCGGCGGACACCTGAACCGCGCCGTAAGGGATGGCAGGAAGGTGGGAGTGAAAGAAGAAAGAGAGAAAGAGGTACCGTAGTAGAGGTCTCCGGAATAATTTCGACCACCTGGGGATCTTTAATGTGCACTGACATCGCACAGCACACGGGCGCCTCTTGAGTTTCGCCTCCATCGAAACGCGGCCGCCGCGGTTCGAACCCGACAGTTGCCCAGTTCATAAAATGGAAGATAACGTGTGGTGTCTGCATCTTGAACGAATGCTGTCTTGTACAGGCGACAAGAAGTGGCACCTCATCCAGAGCCCTGTGCGGCGCGGATATATATCGGGCAGGGAGAAAGCAGAACCTGTGATAGCACCATACACGCGTTCACTAGAAAAAGCAACCGAAAGCACTACTTTGCTCCCAGAGTCGAGGGTGTGCCACATGTGTTGCACGAGCGATGAAGCGCGAGTTGCAGATGGCCCGCTCGCTTCTGGCCGCTCTCTGCGGATGCTCACAGTAGAAAGGGAGCGGTAAAAAAAGAATTAAAAGCGAGAGGTCAGAGGTCGATTTATTCTTACTGTTCCTCTGCTTCGGATGCTGTTCGCCAACATCCGCCAACATTGTCATTGCCTGGCTCCGCCGAAACATTCACCTTCTATGATTGCAGACAGCCCGAAAAAAGACGGAGACGTGGGAAGAACACAAAAACGAACGGTTGTCTTTGTGTTCTTCCCAAGTCCTTGTATTTTTAGCGATATCTACAGTCATGGATTACTAACACGCCCAAGCGTCGGCTTTACGCTTTCTACGGCAGCGAAAATTTCCATTTTCCCGTTCATCAAAAAATAATTCAAGATTTCGTCTAATTATGAATTAGCATGTCACCGGACCAAAAAATTGATGACTGGTGCATCCGGAAAAAGGACAAGCAGGTTCTTCTAGCAAGATTGCCTATCATCTCTAAATGACCAAATTCATATGACCAAGCAAATTAACACTCTACCCTAAGTCTCCAGCGGCTGCGGAACAACTGACTAAGTCGGCGCTGAGACCTGTGACGCAGCGGAGGGTGCTAAGAATCTCAAGCTCCTGACACGCCGCCATTAGAAACCGAACCTGGCAACGTTTTAAGTTAGACCTTTATCCTGTGAGGCTATCCTAGGATTTAGTGAGGCTAGGAGGACAGAAAATGCGTATGCAGCGCTAAATGGCGAAAACACACAATGCTATCGTGGATAGCGGACAGAGGAGAACTAGGTGTGGGATTCCTCATCAATCGGCATACGAGGTCTGTTAGAAAAGTATCCGACCTTTGACAGAAGAAAAAAAACTGGCATAACTGGAACGTTAAAACCTATTCACCTTCAAAGTAGTCTCCTTGGGACTCCACACACCTCTCTCAGTGGTGCTGCCATTGATGGAAGTATTCCGAAAAGGCCCCTTTCGGAATGGAGTTTAGCTCAGCTGCCGTTGCAGCCATAATGTCCTATCTTGTCTGAAATCGCGCTCCTTTCAATGGCCTATTTATTTTGGAAAACAGCCAGAAGTCGCAGGGGGCCATATCAGGAGAGTAAGCAGTCTGTTGAACTACAGGAGTCTGGGTTTTCGCCAGAAAAGTTTGAATCAAGTGCGAGGAATGTGCAGGAGCATTGTCGTGATGGATGCGCCAATTTCCTGTTGACCTCAACTCCGGTCTCTTGCCCCGCACAGCACCACGTAGGCGACGGAGGACACCTCTAGTACTCTTTGGTCATTGTTTGACATTGAGGGGTGCGTACTCGTGATGTGCCACACAGAGGGAGTCAAAGAAAGCAGTCCGCATCACTTTAACATTGCTGCGCACTTGGCGGGACTTCTTTGGTCTTGGTGACGTGAAATGCTTCCACTGTGACGACAGGGATTTGGTTTCCGTGTCGTACCCGTACACCCAAGACTGGTCACCAGTGATTATGGTGTAGTTGAAGTCGGCGTCACTGTTTGTGGAATCCAGGACGTCCTGCGAGACTTCAACACGAAGCTGCTTTTGCTCCACCATCAGCAGCTTCGGCACGAATGTCGCCGCAACTCTCTTCATGGCTAAATTTCCGGTGATAATGGAATGTGCAGGAAAACTGCTGATGTCCACCTCTTCCGCAATTTCTCGGATAGTCACACGACGGTCCCGCATCACCACAGCGTTCACTTTGGCAATGTCCTGGTCATTTCGGCATGTTGATGGCCGACCGGAGCGTGGCTCTCTCTCCACCGATGTGCGGCTGTCTTTAAACCAGTTGTACCACAGCTGAATCTGTGTGCTGCTCATAGCATCATCACCGAAAGCCGTCTGAACATTTCGACTGGTTTCCACTTGGCTATCGCCAAGTTTCTGGCAAAATTTGAGGTAGTAGCGCTGCTCCTCTCGCTCCGCCATTTTCCTTGCAATAAAAAACCGACGAGAGCACTGCGCACTGCCTCACTCAAACTCTGCGTCCCAGCGACTCACGTTATCGGCAGGCAGGAAAAAAATTCGTGCTTGCGCACGAAGGTTCAAGGTCGGCTGACGCAAGCGCTCTTGCTTCATATCCATCAGGTGTTCGCAAAAAAAAAGTCGGATACTTTTCTAACAGACCTCGTATAGCTGGCAACGTAGAGGAATTCTGCGGGCAGCGGGCAGCTCAGACACTGCGGGCAGCTCAGGCACACGCACCTCGGCACCTTACGTCGTTGACCGAATTGATTTCTTTGCACAGGTCGCTGCTCATCGCTCGGTGAAAATTCCATCTTCATGGCTCTGCGATAACTTCGTCACCTTGAGCTGGAACCATTATCAACTTAGCAAGGTGGAAGCTGCAATCACAAGACCGGAACAGGACGGAACCACGTCACAAGCGGGCGTGAACTTCCGGGGCAAGCCTACATAAGCAAGCTGCGTTCCCGGACCTCATCACAACTGCGGGCAGCTCAGGCACAGGCGCCTCGGCACCTTACGTCGTTGACCGAATTGATTTCTTTGCACAGGTCGCTGCTCATCGCTCGGTGAAAATTCCATCTTCATGGCTCTGCGATAACTTCGTCACCTTGGGCTGGAACCATTATCAACTTAGCAATGTGGAAGCTGCAATCACAAGACCGGAACAGGACGGAACCACGTCATAACAAGCGGGCGTGAACTTCCGGGGCAAACCTTCATAAGCAAGCTGCGTTCCCGGACCTCATCACAACTGCGGGCAGCTCAGGCACACGTGCCTAGGCACCTTACGTAGTTGACCGGATTGATTTCTTTGCGCAGGTACGTGCTTTTCCTGAGCTTTTCCTGAGCGCGTTCCTGAGCTGCCCTGCGGTGGTTTTTGTTTTACCTTGAGATGGGTGATAAAGAGCCATCAACTATTAAAGAAGTAGCAAAGATGCTCTCAGAACTTTCCACAAAGTTTGACGACCACAGAGCTAACGTTGTGACAGAACTGCAAGACATCAAACAGTCGCTGTCGTTCTTAAATGATAAATTTGAAGAATTGAAGTCCACGTAGAAGACACGAAGCGGGAACAGCAGACACTTAAAACAGAAAACAACCATCTTAGAGCAGCCCTAGACAGTGCGAGAACTAAGATTGTAGAATTTAAGCAGTATTCAAGACAACAGAAGATTGAAATCAAAGGACTACCTGACTGACGAAAAACTTGCTGACGCCTTAATACAGTCTGGTGAAAGGCGCGGTGTTCCAATACTCAGCTCTGATATTGATGTGATTCATCACGTATCCGGAAAGGAGAAGAAAAATCCAAACGTGATCGTGAGGCTCACATCTCGCTCCGTGCGTAGCAGAATACTACACGCAGTGAAAAATATCAGTTTGTCGCCGGTGGACTTCGACTATGAAAGCACAGACACAATCTATATTAATGAGCACCTCTGTCCTGAGTAGAAGGTATTGCTTGGAAAAGCAATTGCACGAAAGCGAGAAAAGGGCTGGAAGTTCGCCTGGGTCGCTAATGGAAAGATCCTTGCTAGGAAGGCCGAGAACTCGAACGTGATTCAGATCCGTTCCGAGGCCGACTTAGCTCTGATCAGTTAAACCAAAATCGACAGTAAATCACGGAGAGTGTGCAGCTAGAAAACCAATTTATAAAAAAATGCATGTGCCTCTCTGCTTCATTGCAATGTTCGAAGCTTGAATAAGAACATAGATAATGTCTGCTGTCTAATGGCTGAGCACTCATTTATGTTTGACTACACAGCCGTTTCTGAAACTTGGCTACATGAGGGAAATGCCACAATATCCAAGGGTTCAAATTTTTTTCCTGCAGTAGAAAAACTTCTACGAGAGGAGGTGGAGTTGGCCTATACGTTAAAACATCCTTGTATTCCTCGCTTCTTCCTGGGTTGACAAATTCATATTCTGCTGGTTTCGATTTTTTGGCTGTTCAGTGTATGAACCTTACAATTGCTGTCGTATATCGTGCTCCAAATAGCCCTCTATCACTCTTCCTTGACCATTTTGAATCACTGCTCACGAACTTATCTAATCTAAGAGTCAAAGTATTAATGTGTGGTGATTTAAATATTGATTGTTTAAGTGATAACAGTGTGGTATATACTAACTTATTGCAGTCATATGGCTTCAGTAATGTAGTTATAGGCCCTACACGAGTGACTCCCATTTCTTTGACGTCATTGGATCATATATTGTGCAACTTCGACACATCATCTAGTTCCATATATAAAGCATCCCTTACAGATCATTATCCTGTTGCGATATTTTTTCCTCTGGAAGAAGCTGCCCCGGGTAAAACATCTGACCCCCCACTGCAGCATCGATGTTATTCAGGTGAGGGAATGTCTTGAAGCGGTAGATTTTAGCTTGATCAACTCAGCTGATGTTAACGACCTATACCAAGCATTTAACGACAGGCTAACCACGGCAGTTTTGCAATCTTCCACAACTCAAATCAAAAGATACTATAGTACGCCTATCTGTCCCTGGATGACACAAGCTATTATGAAGCTTATTAAGGAAAAAGATCACTGGCATACCAAATGTAAACAAAAGCGAGGTAATTCATATTACTCAGTAAAGTTTCGGAGAGCAAGAAACTCTGTTACTGCTTCCATAAGGTCCCGCAAGAAAGAGTATTACTCCCAATTAATTTTGAAAAATGCCCACAGTACGAACGTCACGTGGCAGATCATTAACTCTGTTATCAAACCCGTAGCAAATCGTTTTATTATGCCTGACATAGAAATTTTGGAGATATCCACTGAAAATCTAGTTACAACGTTCAATGTATATTTTTCCACTGTTGGTGCAAGTATAGGAAATACTTTCCCCTCCATTGAGTACCTCGCTCCTCCGCAAAACATTGTAGTGACCTTTGCATACCATGATATTACAGTGGATGAGATTGTATATACAGCTAATCATTTTCCATCGAAATTATCTACTGGGTGTGATGGCGCTGCCTCTATTGCGCTGAAGGAATGCGTTGACATCATATGCAAGCCACTTAAAAAATCTTCAACTTTGCCTTCTATTCCTCCACCTATCCCGATCTGCTTAAGCTAGATAGAATAGTACCGATTCACAAAAATGGTGACCGTAACCACGTTGAGAATTACCGCCCAATTTCCATTTTAAGCGGAATAAACACACTTTTTGAAAAACTCGTTGCTAAGAGAGTGAAAATATTTCTCGAGAAAGACGCCTTGCTATCTCCTCAGCAGCACGGCTTTAGACCAAACAGATCAACTGGTACGGCCGTCATATCGCTAGCAAACACGATCAACACTTTCCTAAATGATAATAAAATAGTCTTAGGAATTTTTTTTTCGACATGAAAAAAGCATTCGACACTGTTGATCACGAAATTTAACTGAAAAAGCTAGTGGATTACGGATTTAGAGATATTAGTTTCGAATTCTTCAGAAGTTATCTCAGTTGGCATTTGGCAGCGACGGCAGCATCCAGCGAACATCTCTTGACCTGCTATTTCAACTGTGCAGATACGACTGGCATTTCTTTCCCGGATTGTCAAGCGCTGCCCGGTGAAGGATCCATCGGACATTGCGGATTTGCCTGGTTTTTTCTACCGCTCGAACTGCAAAGCGCTCCCAAGAGCTGTGTGACGCCCAGGCCCTTGCTGCGTACACCGTCACCGCCGTGATCACCGGAGCAATTACCGCCGCAGGCCCCTACTGCACTTGCGCGCCTGACGAAGGAATCCAAGGCGAATAAATCAAGAGCACACGGGGAGGCAGTCATTTGGCAGCGACGGCAGCATCCAGCGAACATCTCTTGACCTGCTATTTCAACTGTGCAGGTTAGTTTGTTCTCCTATTCAATGTACGCGTAGTGGTGCTTGTGCTGCTGTCGCTGCCAAAGACTTGTATATTTTGCTGTATTGCCGGGCCTATTGTGGTTTTCTGCTGTAGTGGAAACAATGCCCCATGTCTGTTTCACTTGTGATGAAGCATTCCATGAAAATGAGGGGCGTGTAGCTTGTTCTGAATGTGTACACGAATACCATTTTGGAAAATGCGCGGGAATAGCTGAAAAGTCATTCAAACGAAAATCCGAAGCTGCAAAGAAAACATGGCGATGCCAAAATTGCCGGAGCTCGGCACAAAGTGGTAGTAGCACTGATGAAAACAAGATTGACATGGATATAAAGGCTATCGTTGGATCTATTAATCTAAAGCTAGAATGCCTACCTTCCCTCGCCGCTCGAGTAGAAACTATGGTGGAGTCTGTTACGCACATGTCTGCCATTTTTGAGGAACTGAAAAAAAACGATTTTCGTGCAAGAAAATGAAATTAAGGTACTTAGAAAGGAACTGGAGATGAAGGAGGATGAGAACCAATCTGCTCAGGCTCAGCTTCGGCGGGAAGTGAACGAACTTGAATTCCGAAATAGGCAGCTTAATTTAGAAATCCATGGGGTGCCTCTCGTGCAAGGTGAAAACTTGCATAGTGTGCTAAACGGAGTTGCAGACCAGCTGCAAACGCCACATTTGGTCGAGCATGACATTGCCTCGGTACACAGGCTACCCGCACAGAAAGACAAAATTCCCGGAATAATCGTCCGTTTCACAAGGCAGTCGACAAGGGAATCTTGGTTAAATAAAAAGAACAAGCTAAATGATAGCCATCCACGCATCTTCATCCAGGAAAACTTAACCCGTCACAACAGAGACCTACTACAAGCAACAAAGAACTGGGCCAAAGAAGCTGGTTTTAAATACGTGTGGCATACGCATGGAAAGGTTCTTTTAAGAATGTCTGATGGTGCAAACGCAATTCACGTTAGAAGCCGTGATGACCTCGACCGCCTTCTGCCCAAATGATGCGCCCAGCCAGTATCATTCTTGAACAGAGTATCTTGAGATGGATGAACATGATTTCTATTCACCAGATGACTTGAACAATGTGGTATCTCATTTGGGACGTCATGCGTTGAAATCTGTGCATTTAAACGCCAGATCTGTCCGAAGCAAAGCGCTTTTGTTAGATGAATTCTTTAGCCAATTTTCTTTCAGTTTTTCAGTTCTCATGTTCAGTGAAACATGGAGCAAAAATGAGAGTGACGTTTTTAGAATGGAAGGCTATAATACACATTATCTCAACCGACCTTGTGGTCGCGGTGGTGGTGTTGCAGTTCTAACTTTAGAACAAATGGACTGCGAACTAGTAGACGCTTTCAGTATTGTAACTCCCGATTACGAAGTTTTATCTTTATTTGCAGATAAAGTACTGTATTCGGTTTGTTATCGGCCGCCAAGTGGGCATGTTCCAACATTTCTTGAATTTTATGAAAGCTTTCTTTCGTTTGTTGTGGAAAGCAGGTGCATGTTGGTAGCTGCAGGTGATTACAACATTGATATGGATATTGATACTCCTGTTTGTACCAATTTTACCAATATTGTGCTGTCAAATGGGTTTAATAATGTTATAAATAATCCAACAAGAATAACAACTGATTGCCAGTCAGTATTAGATGTCTTCATAACAAATTTTGTATTATCGGATGTAAAAGCTGGTGCATTAGCATGTTCTATTAGTGATCATCTTCCTGTGTTTTTTTCCTAAATGTTGCCATCATTCCTAAACATCCGCCTGCTGAAAACCTTTACCAGCCAGTAACTCACGCGGCTCTCGATGCATTCACAAAAGAATTGATTCCAGTAGACTATCGAAACGTCCTGACTTTGGTCGATGCTGACAATGCTTATGATGCATTTTTAGATATCTTTAAAGGATTTTACCAAGTTCACTTTCCTGTAAAAAAGCACCAAAGAAATAAGAAAATTCGGAAACCATGGGTAACATACGAACTCTACCAACAAATGAGAACAAAAAACAGGCTGTTCAGAAAATTTCTTCACACGCGTAATCTTGATGACTTGACGATTTTCAAACAATATCGAAACAAACTAACCAAGAAATTGTGCATTGCGCGCAAAGATTACTTCTCATATTTTGTGGATGTCAAAAATGCATCGAGCGAACTGCTTTGGGACAAACTAAACATGTTACTGCGTCGTGGTAATAGCAGAAGCTGCATGTCCAAACTTACTATTAAGGGCAAGGACTTGCAAGGGGCGGAACTGGCTGATGCTTTCAACACTTTATTTACAAATATGAGTACACCAGGTAGTTCCCACAACGCATGTCAATATGTGAACAGGAGGAATGATAGAACTTTATTTCTACAGCCAGTCACAGTGCAGGAAGTGATTTCAACAATTAGAAGTTTAAACAACAGCAGCAGTAGGTACTATATCGATGAAATTCAAATAAAACCGGTCAAATACGTCGCAGATGTAATTGCACCAGTTCATGCGAATATCTTTAATATGTGTTTAACTACGTCTATATTCCCAGTAAAGCTGCAGGTTGCCAAAGTAGTAGTGCTCTTTAAAAAGGGGGATCGAAACGAATTGGGTAACTACCGGCCTGTATCTATATTGCCGATTTTTTTCAAAGGCTTTCGAGAAAATAATTCATTGCAGGGTTTCGAATTTCATCGAAATCTCCAATCTATTAACACCTTACCAATTTGGTTTACGGAAGAATATGTCAACTGAATTAGCCTTGCTTCACCAAAAAGAATATATTTTAACACAATTTGAGAACAAGAAAATCGTGGTTGGCTTATTTTTTGACTTCTCCAAGGCTTTTGACTTGGTCAGTCATGAAGTTTTATTGAATAAGTTGGATATTTACGGTGTACTTGGATGTGCGTTACATTTACTACGGTCATATTTATCCCACCGGCGACAAGTAGTCCAAATTAATAACTCTCAATCACAAGTCCTACCACTGGCTTGTGGTGTCCCACAAGGCAGCATATTGGGGCCTTTGCTCTTTAACCTTTATATAAATGACTGTTAATATTAACCAGGATGCAAAATTTATCATATACGCACACGACACCAGCATATTTTTCTCTGGTAATAACATCGATCAACTTATCTCTAGTTGCAATGACACAATAGTTCAACTACAACAATGGTCGTCCTATAATTCTATGACGGTTAATGCAAATAAAACAAAAGCGGTTATCTTTCAGGCAAAGAATAAGCCACTCCTTCCTCATGCCGACATTATTTTTAACTCTCGTCCTGTTGACATTGTCGACCATTTCAAAAGCCTTGGTGTGATATTTACTGCTCACGTGTCCTGGGAAACTCATATGAACTTACTAGTGACGAATTTAGCTCGGATAACTGGAATAATTGGTCGTCTCAGCTACATTCTTTCTACAAAACTTAAACTATTGGTTTATAATTCACTCTTTTCTTCACATGTTAACTATTGCCAACTTGTCTGGGGTACAACTACATTCTCTAATCTACAAAGAATTTATGTCACGCAGAAGCGATACCTACGTCATGTGTACAACGCTGGTTATAATGCAACAACTGCAGGTTTTTTCATAGAGCGCATGTTATTACGGCTCATAAACTATATCTCTACCGTTTGAGTACTAGATTTAAATATGAAGTAAGACATAATATACATAATCTTGGTACTCTGGCATATTTAGAAAAAATAAGCAATATTATGGTACAAGACATGAAGAATATTGGAAAATTGTTGCACCCCGTTTGAACTCTGGCATGGAACGCCTATGTTATTCTTTACCATCACTGTTAAACCATTATGTATCTACTAACTTTGAATTATTTATTTGCTCCACTGCTAAGCTTCGATCTATGTTTACTGAGGATGAATAACTGATTTTACTTATCCAGGGATTTCATTTTTCGGACCACTCTGTTTTACTTCTGTTCTGCACTGATCAAGTGTTCTCATTTTCTTTTGTTTGACTGTATGAATTCTTGCTGTTGACCAAACGCTGCTCATTAAGTGGGGCGACGGACTCGTCAAGCCGGCTATTGACGGGTTTTTTCCGTCGTCCTCCATCTGTGTACTATACATGGTGGAAATAAAGTCTTCTTCTTCTTCTTTATAATCGGCGGCAAATGATACAACTTAGTGGTGTAAAATCTGACTTTGAAACAGTTACGGTGGGTGTGCCTCAGGGTTCAGTCCTTGGTCCGATTTTTTTTCCTTGTATATTAATGATCTGCCGCATTTCACACACCACTTCTCTGTTTGTATGTATGCTAACGACACTGCTCTTCTATGTGTTCATGAATCTACAACGGAACTTATTAGCACCGCGAACCGAGAATTGGAAACTTTATGTAGCTGGTTTATTTTCAATAAACTTGTTGTAAATGTTAATAACACAAAATGCATAATGTTTAGGAGCTCCAGAAAAACAATACATGAAGACCTGCCTTCCGTGCAATGGCTGGAACACCTATTGTACTTGTCAATAACATCATTTACCTTGGAATAATTCTAGATGGGAACCTGCAAAGTAAGCCCTACATTCAGGCGCTTTGTAAAACGTTAGCTGCAACATGCTTTGCACTGTACAAATGCCGAGATTATTTTTGTAATGTAACGCTCAGAATTATTTATTTTTCAATTTTTCGAACCTAGTTATCATATTGCATTGAATCATGGGGCCACACCTACCGACCTTATTTGGAACCACTTAGGCTCTTCCAAAAAGGGCAATTCGATTCATTTCACATTCAAGATACAACGCCCACACTACTACTCTTTTTAAACACATGGGTATACTGCCACTACAATCATTACTTGAATAAAGGACTGTCTTGACAATACACACATGCCTTAAAGACAATTACCCGTTACACTCATCGCTATTCTGTATCCCACCACTATACACTCGCAACGCCACTCATAGAAACTTCCTTTTTCCGAAAACGAAAAATGTCTATGGAGAAAGAAGGATGGCCCATGTTGGTATTAAGCTGTGGAACAAGCTTCCAAGTGAACTCAAACATTGTAATTGTTTTCCTGTGTCATTGAAGAAATATCATAAACAATGAGTGAAGCCAGCGTATTTTCTTTCCATATATTTTTGTGTGTTTGTATGTGTTTGTAAAAGAGGCTTGGTGCTCTCAATATTGTTGCTCTATGTGCCTATTTATGCATTTCTAATTTCATGAGCTTTTATATGTATGTAATTAATTTTTGTTATGCCTGCAATTTTCTACTTTGAAGCTGAATTCCATGTATCCCAACTAGCTTTTAGCTAGGGACCCAGATGTTTTCACAAGCATGCCTTGTATGAATGTTGAGAAATAAAATTGAATCAAATCAAAATATACTATTAACCAGAGGGTGGCAGTTGTAACTAGGCTTAATAAAAGGTACAAACTGAAGGCTTGACAAGCTTGCGCGCTTACACCCAGCCATGATGACCAGATCGACGAACGCTTTTATGAAGACGTGGAATCAGCAGTGAGCAAAGTAAAAACACAGCACACTGTATTGATGGGTGATTCTAATGCCAAGGAACGAAATAAGCATGTTCGAGACCAGGCAGTAGGCGACTATGGCACAGATTCAAGGAACAGCATGGGTGAGGTATTAGTATAATTCATAGAGATAAAAATTTTCCGATCATTAATAGCTTCTTCCGCAAAGGACAGGAGAGCGGAAGTGGACGTGTAAGAGCTCCGGTGGTGAAAATAAAAATAAATCGACTTCATACTATGCGCTGACCCTGGCATTGTGCAGGATATGTATGTCCTCGGAGAGGTGCGCTGCAGCAACCACAGGATGGTAAGCTCTCGCATTAGCCTAGACTTGAAGTGGTAATAGAAGACATCAGGCGGAAGCCGATCAACGAGTTAGCGGCGAGAGGGAAAGTAGAGGAATTCAGAATCTCGATGCAGAAAAGATATACAGCTTAAGCTGAGGACAATGGCCTTTATGTTCTAGCAATAAACGATAATCCCACAGCTATCATTACGCAGTGCAAAACAGAAGTAGGCGATAAGATGGCTCGACGGCATAACGGCAAGCTACCTCAGGAGACTAAAGATCTGATTTAAGAAAGGCCAAAGCGTGAAAGCTTCAAACCCCACCGACCGAATAGAACTGCCAGAGCTATCAAATTTAACCAATAGGAGCAAGGTAACCGATATGAAGAAGTTTAATATGGAGAGAATCGAGCACGCTTTAAAGAACCTAGGTACCCTAAAAGCGGTGAAGTATAAACTGGGCAGAGGCAAAAATCAGATTTATGCGTTCAGAGACAAATAGGCAATGCCATTAGCAATATGGATCAGATAGTTAAAGTAGACGAAGAGTTCTGCAGAAATCTGTACAGTACTAAATGTAATCAGGACAAAAATAAGATAGGTAGTATATCACTCAGAAAGGAGACATTCCGCCAGTAACGAAGGAGGAAGTAAAGAATGCATTAGGGGCAATGCAAAGGGGGAAAGCGGCTGGGGACGATCAGGTAACAGCAGAACTGTTGAAGGCCAAATGGGAGATTGTGCTAGAAATATTAGGCAGCCTGCATACGCAATGCCTTATGGCCTCGAGCATACCAGAAGGTTGGATTAACGCTAATATCTTGTTAATCCCCAAGAAAACAGGCACCAAGAACTTTAAAAACTACAGACCGAGCAGCTTACTGTCTATTGTCACTAAGGTATATAGCAAAGTAATTGCTAATTGAGTCAGGACCACTTTAGACTTCAATCAACCAAATGATCAGGCAGACATTCGTAACGGATACTCGACAATAGACCATACTCACACCAGATATTCACACTATCAACCAGGTGATAGAAAAATGGGCAGGCTATAAATAGCTCCTATATATAGCGTTCATAGAATACGAGAAAGAATTTGACTAAGTTGAAACCTCAGCAGTCATGCAGTCATTGCGGCATCAGGCTGTGGAAGAGCCTTGTGTAAAAATATTGGCAGATATCTATAATGGCTCCACAGCTACCATAGACCTCCATAAAGTCACTAACAAAATTCCGAAAAAAGGAAGGGCGAAACCCAGGGAAACACGATGTCGCCACTGCTATTCACTGCTTGTTTACAGGAGGGGTAACAAACGCGGGTTAATGACATCCTGGCGGAAATCAAGAGGAAGCAATGGGCTTTGTTAGAGCATCTAATGCCAAGGCAAGATAACCGATGGTCCTTAAAACGTACTGGGTTCTACGAGAAGGCAAGCGTTACATTCAGCAGCCACGCAACACAGTCGCCTGAACTGAAGTGCGGGTACGCGCATGTTCTAACCGCTGACCTCCATACCAGGCAGGTGGACCGCGAGGCAATGCTGTAATGTGTTGCCGAGCACAAGAACCTGGTGAGCATGGGCTTAGTAAAAGATATATTGTTACGTTCAGGTTACGGTACGTCTACACGTTCCTGTTGGGACTCCTTTTGGAAAGCTTTATTGGAATTCAGACCGTAATAGAGAGGAAACTTCCGATTCTCGAAACACGGGAAAATCCGAGCTGCGTTTCAGAGGTAAGGAAACCGCTACAGGCTTGGGAAAGCACGTTGGGAGAGCGAGAAGCTCCCGTGGGCGGAATACCCCCGACGACAGCTGTCCACTTCACCTGCAGCATTCACAAACACACATCTGCCGAACGGGCAGTGCACATGTCCACAAGACAATTTATTCGTGTACGTCAAGCTGCAGAAAGAGAAGTTTCCAGCCGACAAGCTCTACATATACAAATCACGTAGTAAAAAAAAATAACATCGCCGTGTGCATTACTGCAAAGACACCAAAAAGCTGTCCACAGCGAAAAAAAAAGAAACAATGCGGTGTCAGCGGCTCGCCCTTATAGCCGTAACACTGGAAGGCTCTCCTGAACTACAGAAGGGCCCTGACGGCGACGTTGCAACGCTGCTCCGAATTTCCGTAAAACTCGCCCATACTGTTTCCCCTTGAGCAGAGGGCATAGCAGGAGACCATGATAAATATCCTGTCTTCCATAAGGCTCGATTTTGCGGAATGGGTGTCAGGCGAGTGTATTGTCGTAGCGAGGGTAAAGCGGCAGATCCGTGTGGTCGATCTGCAGCCTTGTGGTAGTGGGGCGGAAAAAGTCGCCGTGCTGGACGCGAATCCACTGCGTAGATGGATGACTGCAGTGACGACGTAGACAAGTGTCGTTGGTAGTAGCAGCACCTTAATCCACAGGCTTGGAACTGCAGTTTGCTTGGCGAGCGAACACTTCAAGACCGCCGTGATCCTGCGTGTGAGAAAAACGAAAAGCGTAAATTTTTACTGCCTTGTCGGAGCGCCCTCGATAGAGTAGTGGTGCGGGCGAGGCACTTTATCTGACTTATTTAAAACTTCTCAAGTTATGTTCTGCTCTGTCTCATCACAGCATGGAACCAATCGAATATCCTCCTATTTGATGCGTCGAATGAATCAAATAGCGCATGTTGAAGATAATTAAAAGAGCCGATTGAATTCGGAATTTTTCGAATACATTTCAAGTAAGTTGCATGAATGTGAAATAAGGCAAGCCGTAGTTTTCATCGTCGACTGTTTCAAGAGAAGGGCCCAATACTATGCCTCACAGCGCTCTGCAACCATCTTGCAGCCGTCTGCAGAGGGTAAAAGCGCAACCTCATACTCTCCTTTGCAAGAAACAAAAAAAAATATTCAGGGGGGCACTTTGGTGACCTAAAGTGCGGTGAGGCGAAAGTTTTAAGCGCAGTGTTGCTGCTTGTGTCACTGATGTGTGGTTAATATGTTAAGCTTGGCCTCTGAAAGTGGAACGCGACAGCGTCTTGCACCGCTGCCAGGGAGTCCACAGAACGTCATCGCCCATTCGGCTCTACGGCTTGCTCGACTGTAAGTTGGTTTTTGAGGAAAAAAATGTATATCTCTCACGCATATCTCGGTGGAGACCTGAATCTCGCCGCAAGGGAAGGGAGGAAGATGGGAGTGAACGAAGACGCCGTATTCACTAGACGCGCCTTTGTTCATTCCAAACCATCGACCTGGCATGGCGGAGTGGTTAGCGCGCTCGTCTTGCACTCCGGAGACCCTGGTTCCATTCCCCAACTCGACCAATTTTCTACTCGGTTTTATTAATTTTTGTGGTCTGCCTATAGAGGTTAATTAGGCTAATTGGTGTTTACCATTGTTCTGATGCCCCCAATCATGCCCTGTCACTCACCTGTCCTGTGATGGCTCATGTTCGACTCAATGCCTATGAAACGTCTAGAAACTTTTATTAGCGATGGTTAATGATAATTAAGCATGACTTGCACATTTCGTGATACTAGTTAATGTATGGGTAGTGATAGCTAACGTGACCTTAACTAGTACACTGATTAATTAGTGTTAAGGTACAGGCGCAGTGCACAGTCCCACATGCCACTTCTCAACTACTGCTAATTACCAATCAGTCATTTAGTCATTAAGTACAATGATGTAGTCATGAAATCAGTTTATATCATGTTCCGATGTGTTTCGATTGGACTCGATTAAGTATCGATTGGCTATTTATTGGCATATGTCCCTATAAGGGGTGCATCCGAAACGCAGACACATTTGCTAACAGGTCTTGGTGACGACAGTATGAGGCATTAAAGGCTTTCGCCTTAAAACAGCGCCACGCGGACGGCTCTCGCCGGCGCGCGTCGTGAAACGGGGGAGAAGGAACCCCTGGAGAGCGACTAGCCTTCTGTGTGTAGCTGACCCCTCTCCCACCGCTCGCCGACGCGGCGCGCTGGAGCATTGCCGTCGATTGTTCTAGACTGTCCGAGTTATTTCTACGCGATGTTGACGTGCGCTAAGAGAGGACCTCCACCTCTTCACTCGCGCGACGGTGCCACGACAGAAAGTTCCAGATGCTCCTCGAAGCCACTCCCGGCCTTTGACCAATGAGGACGCGCTCCCAGAGCGAGAACAAGGAGGAGACTACACAGCCGACCCTGTGCGCATGTGCACGCCTGCCTTGGCGCGAAGAACAAACAGACGTGGAGCGAGCCTATATAAGAAGGGCGTTTACCATCCGAGCCGCCATTTAAGCTTCAGTGAATAAATTTTGAGGAAAGGAAATGCGCAGTATCAGTCTCCCACAGCTGAGAAACCAATAGAGCGGGGGCTTGGAAAACAGAGAGTAAAATTTGTAAATTGGTCTTTGAGGAAAAGCAATGCGCAGTATCTGTCTCACATATCTCGGTGGACACCTGAACCAGAGGTAAGGCGCATAACTGCCTTTTTGGAACAGTGGACACCTCAATCGTGCTTTAAGCTATGTGGCGGTAGTGACAGATGCGTGCTGCATGCTTTGGCATTGACAATATTGTGCCAGGAACGGTAGCACCTGCCAGGGTGGCAGGGTGGGTGGGGACTTTGATGTAGATACAAAGACAAGCGAGGGACAAGTTTAGTTAATTGCTTAATCACGCAATTAGCCTGATTAACCTTTCTAATCAGGCCAGATAAATAAATAAAACCGAGTAGGAAATTGGTCGAGTTCGGGAATAGAACCCCGGTCTCCGGAGTTTGAGACGAGCATGCTAAGCATTCCGCCATGCCAGCTCGATGGTTTGGAATGAACAAAGGCGCGTCTAGTGAAACCGAGTAAAAAATTGTTCGAGTTCGGGAATCGAACCCCGGTCTTCGGAGTGCGAGACGAGCATGCTAAGCACTCCGCCATGCCAGCTCGATGGTTTGGAATGAACAAAGGCGCGTCTAGTGAATACGGTGTCTTCGTTCACTCCCATCTTTCTTCCTTCCTTCCCGTTACGGCGAGGTTCAGGTGTCCACCGAGGAATGCGAGACAGATGCATTTCCTTTCCTCAAAAAACAATTTACCGATGAGCAAGGCGTAGAACCGAACGGGCGATGGCGTTCTGTGGACTCCCTGGCAGCGTTGCAAGCCGCTGTCGCGTTTTACTCTTGGAGGCGAAGCTTAACATCTTAACAACACATCAGTCACACAAGCAGCAACACCGCGCTTAAGGATTTCGCCTCACCGCACTTTAGGTCAACAAAATGGCAAAATGGAAGAAAGGCCCGCATTTTAAATTTGAAGCTTAGAGCTGTAAGAGCCCTTTTTGCTATTTCAATGATGCTTGTAGATTCGTTGCATAGGAGCGCGATCTGATAGGGAGCCTTTTGCTTGCCGTAATTAGTGCGTGGAATGTCGGTAATAATAGGAGTTGTAAGTAAGTAGTGACATGTATCTAGGCTGTAATGCTGGGCTATAAATGTGTGTAGTCGGTGTTAACTTTCGGTAATATGTACATAGCCAATTTCAAGCGGTTTATAAGTTTTGTATGATTATTCGCACTAGTAGCGAAAATTTGTAAAAAAACTTGGAATCAAGAAGAGGCAAGAAGAAACTTTTGACACTGTTCTACTTTTTTTTCGTGAAGGAATTCTGCGCGGTGGTCCTGAATGTGGGTGGAGGTACCCAACAGACTTATGTTGCATCCGTTAGTGCAAAATTTGAAATATAATAAAGGGGCTAAGAAGCAAATGCGGTTGGCACGATCCTATTTCCGTAAAGCATTTCTTAAACATTCTCTCACAGAATATGGGGCATAGTGCGGTTTTTCCATCCAGAGAATTTCCCGCTTTGGAATAAGGGAAGGGTAGCGGTCACCCTTCCCAGCCCGCTCCTCTTAATTCGACCTCTAGCGTTTTGCCAAAGGAGTCAAAAGGCTATACGCTTTTGGGATCCTCTCTTCCGGGTTCTAAAAAAGCTGGTGAAATTCGAAAAGTAGTCCAGGAATAAGCGTTCTCTGTCCTGGTCAGTAAAGTGCTCATTCAACAAAACGTGAATCCTTACGTGGACAGCACAAGATTTCCGCACCCCGACGCATTCCAACGGCGTCCCTATCGTCGGCAACTGCGTTTCGACTATAAAGCATACACCACTGTACTCTACCGATGATATGGTCACTTCGACTCCCGCCTTTTCGTCGATATGGTTCCCTACCAAACAAAGGTTTAAAACGGCATCCGTTGCAGGGCGTCGTCGAGCAGGTTTTCCTTATTCTGGAATCTACATTTTGGAGCGTCTTGTAATCCCTACATGGGCGAAGTGACCCGTCACGTATTCGCGGTCAACAGTCCAAAGCCCGCCAGAGGTGCTAGCAATAAAAAAATTCAGGGGGAACTTTGACTGTCTAAAGTGCGTAGAGGCGAAAGCGTTTTCGGCACCACTTTGCCTATGTGACACTGGTGACGTCACCACCGGATGACGTCATACATAATTGATGACGAAGTAATGACAAATTACTAATCAATGACTAATTACTGATTAATCACTCAGCACTAAATTACTGGTAATTAATGGCGCTTAAGCTTCGCCTTTAGGAGTGGAACGCGACAGCATGTTGTAGGGCTGCCAGGGAGTCCACCGAACGCCACCACCCGTCCACGCGATGCCTTGCCCTTTGAACGCAACGCTTTTTGAGGGAAGGAAATGGGGCTGCATTTCTCAGTCATCTCGGTGGACACCTTAACCGCACCGTACAGGGAGGGAGGAAGTGGCAGTGAAAGAAGAAAGAGGGGCCGTAATGAAGAAACTGAAAATTGTATTTGAAGAAAGGAAATTACGCAGTAACTGTCTCGCATATCTCGGTGGACACCCCTCAAAACGCGCACACATCTGTCGAGACGGCTGCCAACACGGACGCAGACACGGCTGCCGACACGGATTGCTAACGACAGCATGAGGCATTAAAGGCTTTCGCCTTAAAACTCTAAGGCGATTGATCCTTGGTGAATCGCTTGAATGTGTCAGCAGCCCAACGTTCGTTATATTCGAAGTTGACTCTCTAAAGTTTGTTATATCCGACGTTAACTCACGAAAGGTCGTTATATCCGAGGTGACATACAGTTACCTGCCACGGTGGGCAACTTGATTTCCCCAGGCTACTGAAAGACGGCGACCCGCCATTTCCGCTTGGACAGACTCGTCTAATACTCACGCAGTAATTGTCTTCAGTGCCCTGACACGTGTCAAGAACTGCTGCGCCAAAAAGAAAACGCCCACTGGCAGGTACACATGTTCGCTATTTTCGGGACAATCCGGTTAATATTATCTTTGACCAGTGAGAGCGCGGTAGTTTTAAGTCGTACCATGCCGTCAACGACGCCTATTACTATGGACAAAGCGCCTCACAACACTGACTTTTAAGAAATTAAATCAGACCGTTTGTAAAGACCCTCGGCCTAGAGGCGATTTTCTCTTTGTACGGAAGGACTGCTGACCGAACAGGCGTACCGGTCGCCGATTCATCAAATGTGGTCTGTACAGCCATGAGGTCAAAAACGGCATATTAATTACAGCGATGCAAACTCATAAGTACTTCAAGAGCTGCCCTATAATGAATAACACACCGAATTAAAAGAGACCGTTAAGTAATAACGCATAGGGAAATTGTGAGCCTAAAACAAAAATGTATGCACGAACTCAAAAGGAGAGACTAAAGAAAGGTCGCACCTCAAAGCTTCTTTAACAGCCTAAGCGACGTTTGAGCATTTACTTAAATATGTAATGAACACCCAGGGCCTATTTGAACTAGAAGAAAAGAGCGATAACGTTACTATCAGAAATCGCCTTCGAAATGGCGACCAAGGAACGCTGCTAATCGACACTAACTTGACTCCTACTACTGCACAACATCGATGCGAACGTTGCCTTCTGCGAGTGCTGGTAACCATTAGGCTTAAACGGCTGCCACCTGCGTGGTGCAGCCACCTCTTCCTTCACCGGCCGCAATTTGGCAAAAAGGCATGCGAATACACGACGGGTAGCTCTACAGGTTTGCTAAATTTCGGCTTGCCCTCTCACGGAGCTGACTGCGAATACCACAATACATAAAAATTCAGCGCAGTAGGTTGAATACATCCAGTAGTACCGCGAGCACTGTAGATGCACACCCTTTGTCAAATAGAAGGGGCTTGCTTCTAAGCCCTCTAGTGGGGTTCTTTTAGCAACCGTGAACTTTTAGAGAAACGAGTAGACGAGTTCCCTTCACCTTCAAAAGCTTTAGAACGCTGGCGATGCTTAACAAGCCACACAGCGCGGATGAAAAGCAAACTTCTTGGACTGCATACTTTTGGGAAAGGGAATACGTATACTGTACGCGAATCCTCTGATGAAATTATTTCATTTTTTGTCGGCATATAGCATGAAAGCAATCGTACATCGTGCATACGGCCGACGACGTGAACATATCTGCCGCAAGATGCCATTACCTAATTAGGCCCGATTGAATGCCGTATTGAAGGCAATGTTGAGGGAAGAACTTATAAAAATTGCCAACGATCACGTCACTTCCTAATGCGAAATTTGAGCGCAGCTCATCAGCTGTTTCGGCTTTTCGATAGATTGAGGCAAAGAATTCGAGCAAGACATGTATGTACAATTACGGAAAACTGGTACTTTTCCCAAACTTTCCTTTTTCAAGAAACACTGGATTAACAGTTCTCGATTGTCATGAAGGAAGCTTTGTGGACGGAGAAATAGATGCATATAAGCTCGACTTGCTCCAGCAGTGCCTGGTTCTCAGAGACTAGGTCTCCGCAAGTATTTCGCGAGGCTGTCACAGCTGCGGGAGGCATTACGAGCGAGAGGAACGGGATGTTCTCCGGCATAAGTAGTAAGAAATTCCTGTTTGTCTTTATGTACTATCGAGGACAAAAGTGGTATGCTCCACACGGCGGGAGCCGGAGCAACGGAAAACTGCGACATTTTACCGAGCTAAAGCACGAAACATTGAAACGAGCCAAGCGACATGACTGATGATAATAAAGGTCACGCACTGGCTGTCTCGATCCCAGATGCCGCCTGTACATGGCGTTGCAAGGCAGTTTTTCTTTGCTCCGGCTCCCGCCGAGTGGAGTATACAACTTTTGTCCCCGATAATACATTAAACCCCCACCCTCTCTGCCACCCTTGCAGGTGGCAGTTAATGGTTGATCGCGAGAGTTCGCTCATCGTTGTCAGCGCTAACGCCTGCAGCCCACATCTCTCTCTCATCACTCCACGTACCTATAAGCGATTCGGGTGTCCACTGATCCAGGGAGCCACTTATTCGCACATCCTTTTCTCAAAATTATCGGAGTGTAAAAAGCTGTCAAGGCCAATGCCAATGAACCCAACGAACGCCGACGGCCTATGGCGTCAGGGCCGCTTGTATGGCACAACGTTGTCAATGCGTGCAGCCCACGTCGCTCTCTCATCAGCCCACCTACTACCTATGAGCGCGATTCAGGCGTCCACTGACCCACGGTGACCCAGGGAGCCAGTTATGCGCACTTTCTTTCCTTAAAATGGCACAACGTTGTCAATGCCAAGCCATGCAGCGCACATCTGTCACTTCCGCCGCGTAGCTTAAAGCACGATTGCGGTGTCCACTTTTCCTAGAGGGCAGTTATGTGCCTTTGCTGTCCAAGCTTCCGTTCCATTGGCCTCGCAGCCTAAAGTGCGAGTAAGGTGTCCACTGCTGGATACAACAAAACAGCGGCGGCGGCGACACCGGGAAAGGCAAAACGGGCGCCAAAGAGCTGCGCTCTAAAACCAAATTACCAATTTTACCCCCTGCTTTCCAAGCTCCCGCTCCATTGGTTTCGCAGCTTAAGGCGCGACTAAGGTGTCCACTGTTGGTTACAACTGACAACAGCGACACCGACACCACGAAACGCAGAGACAGCCGCCAAAGAGCTACGCTCTAATACCAATTTGCCAATTTTACACTCTGCTTTCCAAGCTCCCGCTCCATTGGTTTCGCTGTTTAAGGCGCGACTAAGGTGTCCACTGCTGGTTACAACGGACAATACCGACACAGACACCCCGAAACACAGAAACAGGCGCCAAAGAGCTGGGCTATAAAACCAAATTACCAATTTTAGCCACTGCTAATTTGATTTTTGTCTCTTTCCTTTTTTTCCTTTTCTAATTTCGTTTATTTTATTTACGAAACCCATGCATTCACTAGATGGTGGAGTGGTAGCGTCACCTCTTCAAATGCCAAAGGCCCTTGTTCGATTCCCAGCCTCGACACGGGTTTTTTAAGGGGAAAGCCTTTAATGGCTCAGGCTGTCGTGACCAAGACCTGAAAGCAAATTTGTTCGTTTCGGATTGGTCGAAATGGTCGTGACGTCAGTGCGCGCGAATTTTAAGGCGAATGCCTTTAATTCCTCATGCTGTCGTGACCAGGACTTGTTAGTAGCAGTTAAGAAATGGCATGTGGGACTGCGCACTGCAGGCGTACCTTAACTAACACTACTTAATCAGTGTACTAGTTAAAGGCACGTTAACTACCACATAACCATACATTAACTAGTATCACTAAATGTGCGTCACGCTTAACTATCATTAATAGTTGGACGTTGTTGCGACTGAGAACGTGCCTGCCGACTAACTCGAGGCGAGCCACCACCACCACCATTGCCACCACGTGCAAACAGAGACGGCTTAAAACATGAGGAAAAATAACAGAAAACAAGAGAAGCGCGTCGCAACAACCGCGTCCGCCGAATCAGGCGTTGGTTAGAAAAACAGATAACCCAGTTAGACGTTCCTACACGTTTCATATACAGTGTGTCCAACATTCTAGACAGTTCCAACATTTCACAGGTGTCGCCGCGGTGGCTCAGTGGTTATGGTGCTCGGCTGATGACCCGAAAGACGCGGGTTCGATCCCGGCCGCGGCGGTTGAATTTCTTTGGAGGAGAAATTCTAGAGGCCCGTGTACTGTGCGATGTCAGTGCACATTAAAGAACCCCAGGTGGTCGAAATTTCCGGAGCCCTCCACTACGGCGTCTCTCATAGCCTTAGTCGCTTTGGGACGTTAAACCCCTTAAACCGAACCAAACCATTTGACAGGTGACTGACAGAACATGGTGGATGGAATTGCAATAATCTAAATATCAATTAGCCTAATTAACCCTTCTAGTGACACCAATAAATCATTAAAACCGAGTACGAAATTAGTCGTGTGGGGGAATCGAACCAGGGTCTCCGGAGTGCGACACGAGCACGCTAGCCACTCCGCCATGCCAGCTGAATGGTTTGGAACGAACAAAGGCGCGTCTGGCTAATACGGCGTCTTCGTTCACTCCTATCTCCCTCCCTTCCCTTACGGCGAGGTTCAGTTGTCCACCAAGATATGCGAAAAATATACATTTCATTTCCTCAAAAACAAATTTACCGTCCAGCAAGGCGTAGAACCGAATGGGCGATGGCGTTCTGTGGACTCCAGGCAGCGTTGCAAGACGCTGCCGCGTTCCACTCTTAGGGGCCAAGCTTACCATCTTAACCACACATCAGTGACACAAGCAGTCAGCCAATGAACGCGTTATTCGCTGGCGACAGTTGAATCATCATTCACAACCACATTCGTGACAGAATGCTGTACTAAGGCTTTCGCCTTGCGCCACTTTAGTCGCCAAAGTGTTCCCTAATTTTTTTTTTAGGTAGTGGCGCCGAAACGCGGACACACTTGCTAACAAAACTTCTACGAGGCATTAAAGGCTTTCGCCTGAAAAAAAAATATTTACTTTCATGAGCGAACAAAAGGCGCATGAAGCAGATAATGAGCGTCCACCTTTTTACTTCGACCAATCGGCTATGACGACTTCTGCTCAGAAATGCTATTCGTCGAGAGAAAACTGTCTTCGCGTTCTTTCCCGGCGGATTTTACGGGGCCAAATGGCCAAATGACAGGGACAAATGAGAAGCGTTCATCTGAATAACGCCTTGGAAAACTTTGCGCTCATGCAGCATGCGAGACTTCGCAGCTCTATAGATGCGGTGTCCTCATTAATCGCACATGACGTTAAGTGAGAGATTTTGGGACAGGCGCGGTCCTGCCGCGTTCTGCACACTACGGCAGCTTGTGTAACCGGGAATTCCTTGCGGTTAGCAATGGTGGCTTCACTGCATTACATGCGTACAGTATGGGCTGTGCATGAAGAGAAGCTTTCTCGAATTTAGTATCGCCCATAGCGCACTTTATTCCAGCGCGTTCGTAATGCCTTTTGAGCCGGCCTCTCGTCCGCATGAACACAGGCAACGTAGCTAACACAAGCAGCAGTTGCCTAACCTAGACATATCGACAGCGGCCACAGCCTGTTCCATACCTCGTCTGCCGTTGGAAGCCCTGGCTGGTCATGCGCCGCGGATGAAGACGCTGCGGCGGCGACGGGGACGTCACCCTGGATTGCGTTCCGGGCCACAGGCCGCCAAGAGTTCCATCGGAGACGAATCAGCTCACGGATGCTGCTACGACGGGGCATGGGACACCTCTGGGACATCATGATGCCCCTACCACACCAGAAAGCTTCTAAGTCGGAGTCCGCAGAACCGGCCGTGGGTCCACTGTGTACAGCGTTTGGCACCTCGTCGCCTAGAGCGGTGTTGCAGAATCCAGACATCTCAACGGAGCGCTTAAGCATGGCTCTCGCTGTCTTGCACGAACTCCGTCTGTGGCCCGCAACCCAGCGGCTGCTGCTGCGGACTGCAGCAGGACTGGAGCAGTGGACACCTTACTCGCGATTTTAAGCTGCGAAACCAATGGAGCGCGAGCTTGGAAAGCAAAGGCGCATAAGTGCCCTCTCGGAACAGTGGACACCCCAATCGCGCATAAGTGCCCTCTCGGAACAGTGGACACCCCAATCGTGCTACGTGGCGGTAGTGACAGATGTGTGCTGCATGCGTTCGCAATGCCAACGTTGTGCCATTTTTAGGAAAGGAAGTGCCCATAATGGCTCCCTGGGTCAGCGGACACCTGAATCGAGCTTACTGGTATGTGGCGTGATGAGAGAGAGAGGCTAGTTGCAGGCATTGACAACGTTGTTCCAGAAACGCGGAGCTGAAGCCATAGGCCGTCGGCTTTCGTTGTGTTCATTGGCGTTGGCCACGTTTTACACTCCAATCATTTTAAGGAAAGGAAGTGCGCATAACTGGCTCCTTGGGTCAGCGAACGCCTGAATCGCGCTCACAGGTACGTGGCGTGGTGAGAGATGTGGCTTACAGGCGTTGACAACTTTGTACCAGAAACGGGGCGCTGAAGCGTTCATCTGTTCATTGGCGTTCGCGTTGAAAACGTTTTACATTCCGATCATTTTATGGAAAGGAAGTGTGCATCACTACCTCCCTGGGTCAGCGGATGCCTCAATAGCGCTTATAGGTGCGTGGCGTGATGAGATAGAGAGGCGAGTTGCAGTCATTGACAACTTTGTGCCAGAAACGCGGAGCTGAAGCCATAGGCCGTCGGCGTTCATTGTGTTCATTGGCGCTGAAGTTTTACACTCCGATCATTTCAAGGAAAGGAAGTGCGCATAACAGGCACCCTGGGTCAGCGGACGCCTGAAGCGCGTTTATAGGTACTGGGGTGATGAGTGATATATGTGGCAAAAAAAATGGAAACAATATTTTATTTATTTATTTTATGCCGCCGTGGTGGCTGAGTGCCTACGGCGCTCGGCTGCTGGCCTAAAAGATGCGGGTTCGATCCCGGCGGCGGCGGCCGAATTTCGATGAAGGTTAAATTCTGACATCACACAGCACATCAGACTCCAGAATTTAAATAATAAATATAATAATAAATTGATTTTTGAGGGAAGGAAATGGCGCAATATCTGTCACACACATCTAGGCGGGCACCTGAACCGCGCCGTAAGGGATGGCAGGAAGGTGGGAGTGAAGGAAGAAAGAGAGAAAGAGGTGCCGTAGTGGAGGTCTCCGGAATAATTGGGACCACCTGGGGACCTTTAACGCGCACTGACATCGCACAGCACACGGTTCAAACCCGACCGCGGCAGCTGCGTTTCGATGGAGGCAAAACGCAAGAGGCGCCCGTGTGCTGTGCGATGGCAGTGCGCGCTAAAGAACCCCAGGTGGTCGAAATTTCCGGAGCCCTTCACTACGGCGTCTCTCATAGCCTGAGTCGCCTTGGGACGTTAAACTCCATAAGCCAAAGCAACCATTTTATTTACACAAAAATTTTGTGGACTTTGTTGTTGAAAAATAAATGGCGAATGATATAGATGTTATACCATCACTCATTCTTTGAATGTTAACGTTTACGCGAGTGATATTCATTTTGATGACAGGGAAACAAGCCGACGGCTGAGATATCCCGCCAATGTCACAGCACCTGTCCGGACATTTCACCAGTGGGATTAGCGGCCTTCATTACTCAGTTCGGGGAAGTGGCTTTGTTCCGCCCTTGGTCTCCTCCGACAAGGCGGCTGGTCGGCGCACCTTGTCAAGTCAAAAAGGGATGATCCCCTCGCTGGCATCGCTGTGTCCCACGCTCGGATAAAGACAATGAGTGTCTCCCTATCGCCCCGACGAGGCTGCTGTCCAGTCCTTAAAGCCGTGCAGCCCTGGGTCAGTACCCAAATTAAGAACGCCACTAGCTGCGAATCCCCTCACCTCAAACGTAAGACAGCCTCCCGCCAGGCAGCGGAGGAAAACGGTTCAGGCTCGGCAGCTGGGGGTCGGTGCGGCCCCTCGCTGGGGTTGCGCACGCTCCCGGCCAGAGCTAGTCCGCTCGCCCGTAAATAAATAGAACAAGATGGCTAGCAGATCTAGTAGGAATGATAAAAACCTTGAAAAAATTCCAGATCATCCAATGGAACTGCAGGGGTTTCAGAGCTTGGAAAAAACGGTCACAACTCCAGCTCTACCTGCAGTCCCTAGGTGACATGCCGGCACTCATTGCCCTGCAGGAGCCCGGCATAGACGCTAAATTATCAGGCTACAGCACCTTTCAGGGGGGCCCCTCTACGTGCATCCTGGTGAATAAGGCTTACACCGTGGTTCAGGTCGACTTAGACTTGAGTACCGAGCAAGAATATACAATGGTCCGGGTACTGCCTCTCAGACACCGCGACCCGTCAATACATATCCTTAACATATACTGCCCTCCGCATAAGCCGCGCGTAACTTTCAATGAAATCTTCCTTCGCGCGATAAAAATGGCAGCCAAAGAGCCTCTAGTGATCGTTGGAGACTTCAATGCTCCCAGCCTTCATTGGGGCTACCACTTCGAACAGGCAAGAGGACGTAAGCTGGCGGAGCTCATCTCCACCCTCAGCCTCACGTTGCTCACGGACCCGGCGTATCCCACCCGAGTGGGGAATTCGGTAACCCGCGACACGTGTCCAGACCTTTCTCTCGTTGAAAATGCTAGAGCAGCTGCGTGGGAGAACTTGGGAGATTCTTTAGGCAGCGATCACCTCCTTCTCAGGATTACACTCGTGCGTAGGCAGCGCGCAAAAAATGGGGTCAGGCCAAGCTGACCGATTGGCACAAATTCCGAAATCACACTATCCCTCGCGTACTATTTTCCGGTGGCTACGCGGAGTGGGCTAACCACATATACAACATTCAGAAACAGCACGCCACAACACTACAAACCACCGAAGAGATCCCCGCAGTGGACACCCACCTCCTGCATTTGTGGGAGGCGCGCCGGAGCTTAACTAAACGGTGGAAAAAGCAGAAAACTAATCGCAAATTACGCGAGCGCATAGCCAAACTCACAGAGCAGGCTGCAGCGTATGCTGCCGAACTCTCAGATTCAATTGGATAGCACGCTGCGACGCCGCAGCTCATCAGATGAGCTCGAAGGGGACGTGGCGTCTCTTTCGCAGTCTAATCGACCCCTCCCAAACGAGAGGGGAGACGCAAAAGCAGCTCCGGCGGGCTCTGCAAGGGTATCAAGGTACGACGGCGCAACTTGCGGACACTCTGTGCGACAGATATCTCTGTCGTACGGAGGACCCGCCTGGGCCTGAGTACATCTACTCTGGCAGGCCTAATGAAACACTTGATGCCCCTTTTGAGTTGCACGATCTTAAGGCGGCCTTAGCAAAAATGCGCCGGGGTACGGCTCCGGGACGGGATCACATAACAGTGAACCTGTTGGCGAACCTACCGGACTCAGCCTACCTCCATTCATTAGAATACATCAACCAGATCTGGGACGGGCGTCCACTCCCTCCCGAGTGGAAAACGTCACTTGTGACGTTTATCCCTAAAACAGGTAAGGCCGTGAATACGGACAACCTGAGGCCCATATCACTGACCTCATGTGCGGGCAAGCTTATGGAGACGATGGTTCGGGATCGCCTCTCTCCATACCTAGAGAGTAAGGGCTTCTTCGCAGTCACCATGTTCGGGTTTCGCCCCCACATGTCTGCACAGGATGTCCTTCTCCAGCTGCTCAGGGATGTAATACGACCCACAAATATGCAACACAATGACAAAGCCATCCTCGCCCTTGATCTGAAAGGGGCTTTCGACAATGTTAAACACGGAAGCATCCTGGCAAACTTGAGTTCTACCGATTGTGGGGCTAGGGCCTGCGCGTATGTACGAGATTTCTTGACTAATCGCCAGGCCTTTCTTCGGATTGAGGGCGAGGAATACGGCCCCTACATGATGGGAACACGGGGTACCCCTCAGGGAGCGGTGTTATCACCGCTCTTGTTCAACATAGCTATGATGCGCCTCCCAAGCCAACTGGCTCGGGTGGAAGGCATTCAACACGCTTTATATGCAGATGACATTACAATTTGGATCACTGAGGGGAGCCTTGGGGACATGGAGGCCCGCCTTCAGCAGGCCGCTTCCATAGTCGATGCGTATGCTATTGACTGTGGGCTACAATGTGCTCCAGCGAAATCAGAGCTTCCGCATGTCAGACCGAACCCAAAGGATAGGACAGCAATTCACATCTCTTTGTCAGGAGGTCCTATTAGAGATGTGGAGGAGCTCCCTATTCTGGGCCTTTTCATTCACCACAGACTCAGACCGGACTCCACCATTGTGAAACTCAAGAGAGTAGGCGAACAGGTAGGGCGCATGATCCGCCGCGTTTCCAACAAGCGGGGTGGCCTGCGAGGCAAGGACGCGCTTCGGCTCGTCTATGCCTTCGTGACTAGCCCGATCCTCTACGCCGTGCCATATCTCCGCACTACTAAGCAAGACGAGGCGCGAATAGACGCCATCATCCGCAAGGCAGCTAAGCGAGCCCTGGATCTCCCGGTGGCTACCTCTAATGCCAAACTCAAGGCATTGGGGGTGCTAAACTCCTACCAGGAGCTGCGGGAGGCCCACCTCGTGAACCAATACACGCGGCTCATGCAGACGGCCCCTGGGCGCCGCCTGCTAAACCGCTTACACATCCAACACGACTGCACTCCTGAGGAGGCGGAGCGTATCCTAGTACTGCGGCGCCACATGCACTGGGTCTCCCCGCTCCCCCGTAAAATGGACACCGACATGCACGAAAACAGACAAGCGCGGGCTCGGGCTCTTGAGAGACAACACGGCTCCCGACCCGGTGTATATTATGTAGACGTAGCAGGGCCATCGCCCACGGGATTTTACATGGCCGCTGTCGTTCACCAAGAAATGCACGGTGATGGACTCTCTTTTCGAGCCCCGAATTCAATGCGAGCCGAGGAAGTAGCGATAGCGCTTGCTGCCGCCCACGCCAATTCGAGAATCATCATTACGGACTCCCGAAAAGCATGTGATAATTACTTGGCGCGGGAGACCTCCCCCTTAGCTGCTTGTATTCTACGACGGACTGTCACTGATCCAACACCCAAAAGAATCATTTGGGCTCCTGGCCACCAGGGCTTACGAGGTAATGAGGCCGCTGACGCGGCTGCCCGAGCGCTTATTCACCGGGCTCCTCATCCCAGCTTTTCTGGCTCGGAGACTAACCAGCCGCTGCTGCGATTAAGGGAAATTATAACGCATTATAGCGACATCCACCGCCTTTTCCCGGCCCCTGCAAAGGGGCTGCGTAAGACGGAGGAGCGAACTTTAAGGCGCCTGCAGACAGGTACTCTACTCTGTCCTGCAATCTTAAAGCATTACGATCCTAACACGGATGGGTGATATCTTCCACATGGTGTGGGCATGTACTCAAAATCCTCACCTCCCCCCTTCCCCTACCCCTTCCAGAGAGGCATGGGAGAGTGCCCTCCTCAACTGCTCCTCGCTTGAGTCCCAAAGGGCTCTAGTGAAACGGGCGAGCGATGGGGCATTGCCATGCGGTGTCCCGGACTAGGGACGCCGACCATGTAGCGGGGCCACTCTGTGGCTCCCAAACTCTATTTCAGAAATTAAAAGTTTTCACCACCACCACCACCCCAACTCTTGGTGAATGGTACCGCCGCCGCTGCCATGGCCGCGCCGGCGGCATGGCAAGACAACTGTGGGGGCACAGGAGGGGCACGATACCTCGGCAATCACTACGAATTGCGCTCGTATAACTTTGGTTAAGCCTGGGTAGCGTTTGGTAGCTGGTTAAGGGTAGCTTTCATTAAGCTTGGTAGGTTGCGAAAGCGAGCGCAGTCCTCTAACGGAAGGAACGCGGCGCGCCGCGTCTAAAGTAGGTTGTTGTTGTTGTGACTGAGAGAAGGATGAAAAGGAAATTGCATGGGCCTGCGAGCCAAGGCACCACCGCTGCCACGTGCAGATAGAGGAGAGGTGAGAGATCAGAGGAAAGAGAAAAAAAATATGGCTGAGGCTTAGCTAAGGTTAAGCCTAGTCAGATGCGAAGCATATTGGTGGGTAGGCTTGGAATTACATGGCTTTCGTTGGTTGAATACTTGGTCATTTTAATACAACCGCTAGAAGCCTTCGTCGTGGGGGAAGACAACGGTACAGCGGAACGCCGACTAACCCCGAGACGCGCGTTGGGTGAGCGCCTGGATTGCCACGGAAGCCGCGTCTGCCTGCCCGGTGGACCGAGCGTTTCACCTACACCGAGTGTGAACGTGCGTTCGAAATGCGTGGGAGTGCCGCTCGAGGACATTCCGGCGTCTGAGCGATGGCATCGTTCTCCGTCTACCAGCGCGTGACGGCGATCTGTCGTGACGTCATGTGTCACGTGGTATGTCACGTGGTGTGACGTCACTGTACCACGTGGTCTGCACGGCGTGCAACCACAGCGACGGCGCGCGGTGGACCCCCGCCTTCCTCTGTCGTGACGTCATGTGTCACTTGGTATGCCACGTGGTGTGACGTCACTGTACCACGTGGTCTGTACGGCGTGCAACCACAGCGACGGCGCGAGGTGGACCCCCGTCTTCCTCTGTCGTGACGTCATGTGTCACGTGGTATGTCACGTGGTGTGACGTCACTGTACCACGTGGTGTGCACGGCGTGTAACCACGGCGAAGGGCTGTAGTGTACCTCTAGTAATATGCTTCGCATAAAAAGAAAGAAAAGACGCGCGTCGCAGCAACAACAGCGTCCGCCGGAGCGGACGCTGCTGAAAAAAATCAGATAAGCGGCCGAAGCCGCGCTCGCCGAAGCAAGGACAGATACACACCTAACGCAGTGCGCCGCGTATACAGCATCCGTATTACGGAACTTTGTCAAAAATCTGTCAAAAGTTATTGACAGTGAGGTCAAAATGACGAAACGATGTGACGTCGACGCCTGACGCAAAATTGACGCAACGAGGAATCAGCCAATTACACCAGAGCGGCGTCCCGATGCATTTGCCTGCATGACGAGGGACCGTCTGCTAAATTTTTGCTAAAAGAGTAAATAAATGCACAGCGATAAAAATAATAATTATTTTATTTTGCCAAAAAATTGTGTTTAAAGCTAAAAAAATATGAAGAAAAACAAGAAGCGCAAGAAGTTAGGCTATTAAATTTCCTGGTGGGTAACTTTTGCTGCCGCGGGTGTGCGCAGACGGCGGTGAAACGTAAACAATCCGCTTTGCACGGAAACAGCTGTTCCACGCCTCGATACTGTTTTCTTACGTGGCGACGAAAATCAAGGTACTGTGCGGTTGTTCTAAGCGCGGAAAAATCGACGAAGCCAACGTGTTGAGGGGGACGCGCCTCAGCAGTCGGGAAGAGCGGACGTGTCTCACGTCGGCTCCGCCGAATTTTATGATCCTTTCCCGAAGCATTTGCCGAAGCGCTGCGACACCATCTGGCTACACTTCCAGAACAACGAGGAGACCACCCACCCTTGTTCAGGTGGGACCGTTTTCTCAAATCCTTCGAGAATTTGAAGACCAAGCGGATCGCGCGAGTTGCTAAGCCTAACAGTTAGGCCACGACTCAGCTGCCCGCCGCGGCTCCGCGGGCAAATTCTGCCGCAAACCATGACGACCCTGATGGGATACGACCCGGAGGGGATGCAGATTGTCACCATGCCGCAGGCGAAAACCCCAGTTTTCGACAAGGTTACGGAGGCGATTATCCAACGCAAGATAGAAGAGTGGGAACGCGCATCAGCCCGTGACAACCACTCGGCACGGCAAAAAGGTCGAACGCCAGATGGACGCGTCACCGCGGCAGGGGATACGCCGCTGCAGCAGACGCCCCGCACGCAAGTCAAGCGTTGGAAGCCTCCTCCGCAGCCGCGTCTGGACAAGCAAGATGCAGTGATCATAATCAAACCTAAAGGAACGCTGGATCTCAGCAAATTCAGGGGAAGCAACGCGGTCGGAAACGCCTTGCACATTGCTGCTGGCGTCGACAAGGGCTCAGCCGAGCTCAGCGTTTGGCCCATATGGGAACAGAACATCATCGTCGTCGGGGTGCGAGACGCCCAAATAATCAGAAAGATCCTGGCAATTCACGAAATTCAGCTGGGGGACAAGGCACAGGCAGTGTACTCCTACCTCCGCCCCTCCGACGACACTTGCAAAGGAGTAATACAAGTGGACCCGAGGGTTTCCAACGAAGACATCACGAACGCGCTTCGCTCCCCGGACGCACCAGTGGTGAGCGTGAGAAAATTAGGTTCCTCCAACGTGGCGGCCATCACGTTTGAAGGAAGAAAGGTTCCGTTTCACGTCTTCTACTACGGTGAAGTGGTTCCAGTACGCCTATACAAGAAAACAACGCCAGCCTGCGCACTGTGCGGGAAACTTGGACACCGGGCGGATGTTTGCCCTTGCCCTTCGAAGTCAAGATGTCCGCAGTGCGGTCAGCAAGATGTTCCAGAATCCCACGACTGCCAACCCAAGTGCACGGTCTGCGAAGGTCCACATCTCATGGGGTCGAATCAGTGCAAGTACAAGTACCGAACATCACAAAAAACCAAGCCCAAGACAGGAGAATTCAACCACCGGTCAAGATCCAGGCTTCGGAACCGGTCCGGCAGCAGAGGTCCATCGAGCAGCGGGGACCGACTGACCCACCAGGACCAGTCCAGCAACAAATCAGCACCACCCGGCTCACGCTCTTCAAGCAATGGACCTGGGACTACCGATAATGTGTCGCACAACAACGGCAGTCGTCCAGCCGAGAAGACAACAGGACCCCATAACAAGGAGCAGCGCAACGGCAGCAAGGTGAGCTGGGCAGATGTAGCTGCCTCCTCCCCCGAAGCGTTGGCTTACAAACGACTTAAAGCAGAGATTGAACAACTAAAATCAGAAAATAGCACATTGAAACAGCAGTTAGTCATCGCAGTCAATCCAAACAACACATTACCTCCATCGACGCAACAGGCATGTCCGATGGAAGAAGATAGGGCAGAGCTACACCCTCCGTCTCCACACCAGTTAGATGCTAGCACCCCCGAGAGGCAAGCAACTACACCAGACGCACCCCACCAGGCACCAACTCCGCAGGCACCACCATCGCAGGCACTAAAGCAGCAATATACAGAGCACCCCCAAACCCAGGAACGCATCACTCGCTTGGAAAAAACAATTCAAGACCTCATTGAAAATAAATTACAAATTATGATCGAGACGACAATCAAAAGTATGTTCGAATCAGTTATTAAACCCATGATGGAAAACCTCGAACCAGTTTTAATAAGGATGCAATCGCAGGAGATCAGAATTGACCGCAAACTTCAGGAATTATCAGATGGTTCTCACAACAGAGGCACAAAGCTGCAGGGTAAAATGGGAACTCGTCGCCTGCCAAGCACTCAGCCAGATCTACAACCTGAGGGCGCACCACATGATGAGGCACAAGTTTCTAGTGTTCAGCATGGCTCCACAACGTAGACATAAACTTACCATCCTACAGTGGAACTGCAGGGGACTAAAACGGAAGAGGGAAACATTACAGCAATACATAGACTGTCATCCCGATACGCCGCAAATAATAGCCCTGCAAGAAGTGAATATGGAGGCTAAGATCAGAGGATACTCAACACATCAAACAAATCCCTCGACATGCATCTTGGTCCACAAATCATGCACGGCAATAACTGTAGACCTTAATCTAGACAGCGACATTGAATATACCTTCATAAAAATACTGCCACAGCACAGAAACAGCAAGGGCACCTATATACTCAATATATATAGTCGCCCCAAAGAGCACCGCGTAGCCTTCGACGTGATCTTTCTTAAAGCCCTAAGAGAAGCCCAAAAAGCTCCCCTAGCTATAGTTGGCGACTTTAATGCTTCTAGCCCCCTATGGGGATACCCCAGGGAAGACACGAAAGGCAGAAAACTAGCATCCGCCATCGCTGACATGGCCCTGACCCTACTCACGGACCCGCAGCACCCGACGCGAGTCGGCACCAGCGTAACGCGGGATACTTCTCCCGACCTCACGCTCGTCCGCAATGCCCGCAACTATGAGTGGCTCAATACAGGAGAGACCCTAGGCAGCGATCACTACGTGCTGCAGACCATCTTCGAAAGCAACAAGCACAGCAAACCACGAGGGCAAGCCAGAATTACAGACTGGGAGACATTCAGAAAGGACACCAAACTAACCACATCCGAACAAATAACCAGGTACGAAGATTGGGCGGCTTCCATTCTCGACCTTAAAGAAAAGCTCACAAAGTCTCTTGCCACCACGGAGGACCACCCAGCTGTTGACAACCACCTCCTACACCTTTGGGAAGCAAGACGTAGTCTTATAAAACGGTGGAAAAAACAAAGACACAATCGGAAACTAAGACTTCGAATAGCCAAGCTTACTATTCAAGCAGACCAATACGCATGGGACCTCGCTCGCACCAATTGGCTAACGAAGTGCGAATCCCTCAAAGGCCGCCTAGACACCAAGGCTACATGGAACCTTCTGCGATGCCTAATTGACCCTCCGAAAGCGAAGAGTGAACAACACAGAAATTTACATCGAGCCCTACACAGCTTTCAAGGCACGGATCATGAACTCGTGGATGAACTCACGCGTCGCTATATCTGCACCGCGCGAGACCCACAACCCTACAATAAGGAGTACCGTGGGGAACCGAACGAAGACCTAGACAGAGATTTCACTTCAGAGGAAATCATTGCAGCACTAGCAGATATGCGCCGAGGCACAGCCCCGGGACAAGACAAAATTACTGTCGGACTTCTGGCCAACCTCGGCACGGAGGCTCTGCAGCAACTCACGGATTACATAAACGAATGTTGGCGTACCGGCACCATTCCACAAGCATGGAAAACAGCCAATGTACACTTTATTCCCAAACCCGGCAAGAAAATCAGCATTGAAAACCTGCGCCCCATATCCCTCACGTCGTGTGCAGGCAAACTCATGGAAAAGGCAGTCCACACCCGTCTCTCCAATTATCTTGAGGACAATGAGCTACTGCCACACACGATGTTTGCATTTCGGGCACACTTGTCCACCCATGATGTGCTTCTGCAAATCAAACGTGAAATCATTGATCCCGCACGCACGAACAGTAACCGAGCGCTTCTAACACTTGACCTCAAGGGAGCGTTTGACAATGTCAAACACTCCACAATCCTCAACAACCTCCACAGCATGAACTGCGGACAGCGAGCCTACTCGTACATCTGCGATTTCCTTACGGACAGAACCGTCAACATCAGCACCGGCTCAAAACACACAACGCAAGTGAAGATGGGCACGAGAGGCACTCCGCAAGGGGCAGTACTATCCCCACTTCTCTTCAACATTGCACTCCTAAATCTCCCACCTCTTCTCAATCAGGTACAGGGCATACGCCACGCCCTGTACGCTGATGATATAACCATCTGGACAACCACGGGAAGTATGGGAATGATTGAAGAACAACTACAAACCGCGGCGACAGCAGTTCAAAATTATGCCCGGGCGTGTGGACTAACGTGCTCACCCGAAAAATCCGAACTGATAGTCTTCCGTCAACGCAAGAATCAAGACACCATCAATATCCGCGTAGACAACTCACCCATCAAGGAAGTTCAGACCATGAAGATACTGGGTCTGTACATAAATAACAACGGCAACAACCTTCTTGCCCTCCAGAAACTACGGCTCGTGAGCGAGCAAGTCGCCAGGATGATCGCCAGGATAACGACGCGCAAATCGGGGATGCGAGAAGACGATACTCTGCGACTGGTGCAGGCTTTCGTTGTAAGCCGCGTCGTCTACGTAGCGCCCTACCTCCGCCTTAAGAAGCGTGACATCAAAAACCTCGACATCATAATCAGAACTGCCTACAAGAAGGCCCTGGGACTCCCTCTTGCGACATCCACGGACCGGCTCTTGCGACTGGGTGTGCACAACACGATCGATGAGCTGATAGAGGCACACCTTACGGCGCAGGTGGTACGGCTCTCCACAACTCGAACTGGCCGACAAGTCCTGAGTGATTTAAACATCAATTGCCCCCGACAGCTAGACACCAAAACCGACATCCCAGCCTCATGGAGAGGACAACTCAAGGCAGCTCCACTACCCAGGAATATGCACCCTGATTTTCACCAGTCAAGACGACAAGCACGAGCCGAAGCCATGAAAAGACACTACGGCGGGCGCGAGGGCGTGTTCTATGTCGATGCTGCGGGTCCCGAGCAGGGAATGACGGCCGTCGCGGTAGTGCACCAAAATACAACAGTCGACGGACTAGTACTGGCTAGCCAGGACATACTGGCTGCGGAAGAAGTGGCGATTGCTCTAGCTGCAACACACACTAGCTCAATATACATTCTCACAGATTCACAGACAGCGTATCGCAATTACCTCAGGGGCAGGGTCGCACCGCTAGCAGCTAAAATCCTGCAAGATAGCTACATCCGTGGCTACCAACCCACACACAAACACTTAATATGGGTACCAGGTCACCAGGGCATCCCAGGGAACGAGAGCGCACACGCCTCAGCCCGAGCATTTCTCCCCCGGGCACCCAGTGCGGATGCCGTGGAACCTCCTACCCCACTACTAACTTACAATGACATACTTCAGCACTTAAGATTATCCCGTCGGGTCTACCCTCCGCCGGCTAAGACACTAGATAAAGGGGAGGAACACCACCTCCGAAAGCTACAGACCAACACTTACAACAACCCACGAAGACTACATGCCATAGACCCGGAGTCATTTGACTCACAATGCAAATTCTGCGGGGAGAAGGCGGACCTGTACCATATGGTATGGGCCTGCCAACGAAATCAGGCGATCACTGTTAATAACCAGCCAACGCAGGAGGGGTGGGAGGCAGCTCTGTCCAGCTCGGACGGAAAGAGTCAAAAGCAACTCATCGAAAGAGCCCGGACAGCAGCCTACGCCAATGGGGTTCCGGACTGAGAGCTCCAACCACGGCTACAACCTCCTAAACCATTCCATTAAAATATTTTCACCACCAACGTGTTGAAGTCTGTGTTGTTCGGCTCTTACGGTCGATGAAAAAAGTGTCAAAGCGTGAAGCGTTGTATGTGATGTGTGGTCGTCTGTTTCGTTTTCATCGACCGGTAAACAGAAGACGACCACGAAGTGCGATTTGCAGGGGGAAATAAAGTTCTTTGTCAGCATAAGCATGTTTTATTTGTGTGTAGCTGTGGCACAAAGGTGACGTCGGCTGCCGAAGCTTGCATGAAAGCCGCCGGTCGCAACAAACCGCTGTGCACACAGCACCCGCCGCTGCACCGACAGCGCGCTCGCACGCACACACCTCCGAATTCATCGGCGAGTTCGTCGCACAGCCACACCGCAGTCTGCTTCTCCAGTCGAAAAAGGCGTCGGAACAGCTCGTCCGGCAAGTCGAACGCGTCTTCGTGCGCCCTCCATCGCCGTTGCTCGCGTCGCCGCAGCCGCCTCAGCCACATACGACGCCGTTGCCGCCGCCGCCATTTTCTGTCAAAAACGGAACGGTCCAATTTTGACCGCCTCGAAGACGTGAAAAAAAAACGTCAAAATGCGCCTCCATAATTAGGTGTGCAACGTCACCACTTCTGTCATGTCCGTGACGTAAACGCCAGCCACCCATGACGCAAGAAAGCAACATGGCCGCCGGCCACGGCCGACCAATAGGAGCGCGGCTACGGCGGGGCGTTTTGACTAGTTTTTGACAAGCTTTTATGCGAAGCATACTACTTTAGCTACCACTTCAGCCCTTCACTGTGGTTATGCGCCTCCAAATCACGTGATACATGACGTCACACCACGTGACACGATGACGTCACGACAGTGGAGAAACGGGGGCCCACCTCGCGCCGTCGCTGTGGTTGTGCGCCTCCAAATTACGCGACACGATGATGCTTCGCATTCTCCAGGCTTAACCAAGTTAAGCCTCAGCCATTTTTTATTTGACAGTTCCGTAATACGTGCCCAGCTGTGTCGGTGCAGACCCCGCCGCTGCACCGACAGCGCACTTGCATGCAAACCTCCCAATTCATCGGCGAGTTCGTCGCACAGCCACACCGCAGTCTGCCTCTCCAGTCGAAAAAGGCGTCGGAACAGCTCGTCCGGCAAGTCAAACGCGTCTTCGTGCGCCCTCCTTCGCCGTTGCTCGCGTCGCCGCTGCCGCCGCCGCCATTTTCTGTCAAAAACGGAACGGTCCAATTTTGACCGCCTCGAAGCCGTCAAAAAAAAAACGACAAAATGCGCCTGCATAATTAGGTGTGCAACGTCACCACTTCTGTCATGTCCGTGACGTAAACGCCAGCCACCCATGACGCAAGAAAGAAACATGGCCGCCGGCCACGGCCGACCAATAGGAGCGCGGCGACGGTGGGGCTTTTTGACGAGTTTTTGGCAAGTTTTTGATTTGACAGTTCCGTAATACGGGCCCAGCATGAACGGCTACCGGCCGCCGTTACCGGACGAGCCGAGTTGGTAGCCCGTCTCTCGCTCCTGGTATGCCGTCACGCTGAGACGTCACTAAGCATGGTATGACGTCAGGGGTCATTCTAAATGTCACGCCTGGCTACCGGAAGACGCTGCAGGACGACTCGACTTGGTAGCCCATCTCTCACACTGGCATGACGTCAGAGGTCATTCTAAACGTCAAACGTGGCTACCTGCCGCCGCTAGGCGAAAGGCTGTTCATGAGCGTATCTGCTGCTCGCAATAAAGAGCGAGCTGCTCGCAATAAACAGAGAGCAGCAGATATCGCAATCAACAGCCACGGAGATGAAGCATTTCCACAGCGCGGTTGCAGGCGGGCTGAAGGAATGGCGACGGCAACGGCAATTGGTCAAAGGGGGTGGGGAGGAGACTATGTTCGTGCTTGGAAAGCATCGCAAAATCTCTAATGTCTTCGCGGTGCTAAGTCGACGCGGATGTCATCTGAAGCGGACGACGTTGAAAAGAAAAACTTCGTTCAGAAGCCTAAGTTAGGCAGTCGAATAGAATTAAATTCGTTTGGAAGGCACTCAAAACGCCGATGTATCTTAAATGCTGTATGTAAAACGCCTCTTTTAAGGCGAAAGCCTTTAATGGCTCATGCTCGCGGTGTCCGCCCGTGTTCGCGGCGTCCGTTCATGCTCGCGGCGTCCGTCCTTGCGCTGGGATCGTGCCAAGTGTGGCCTCTCCCCCGCGCAGCGGCACAACCTCCTCCGTAATTTCCTTTCCTCAAATTCATTTTCTTCACTACGGGTCCTCTTTTTGTTTCTTCTTTCACTCCCACTTCCTCCCTTCCTCCGCAAAAGTATTACGGGTACAGTTACTTTCTTAATTTTCATGTTCTTAACTACGGCCCCTCTTTGTCTTTCTTCTTTGACTCCCACTGCCTCTCTTCCTGTACGGTGCGGTTCGGGTGTCCACCGCGACGGTTGCTAGGCAACGGCTCTTGCAGCCGCAACAACGACACAAAAGCGCGATTCAGGCGTCCACTGACCCAGGGCGCCAGTTATGAGCGCTTCCTTTCTTTAAAATGATCTCAGTGTAAAACGTCAATGCTAACGCCAATGAACACAACGAACGCCGAACGAAGAACGGCGGCGCCGCGAAACACGCGCCAAAAAGCTGGGCTCTAAAACACTGCAATCAAAATAGAGACCGCAGTGGCCAAATAAAAACCGCACATGCGGGAATCCCGCAACGCCCCAAGCGGTTCGGGGAAGCGGTGGTGGGTTGACCACAAGGCTTTCGCCAAGCACACTTTAGAATTTGCAAAGTGTCTTCGGTAATTTTAAGGCCGATCTTCACTTGCGTATCGTGGCGGCGGCCTACGACCTAACGTCTACGCCGGCGGCGCGCCCCGAGTGAGTCGTCCACCCGCAGCAACATAGCATCTCAAAACGTTCAACGTGGCTACGACCCGACCCTCACACCGTAGCCTGGTCCGAGGTTCCGTAAACTCCAACGCCCGATAGCCCGGATTCTGCGCCAATTGAGATTACCAGGCTTTTTGTTCGGATCGTATGGTAAATAAATCTAAGACCGTTCTTATCTGTACATGGCACTACTTCTTTAATTATTCTCATGTTCTTGTGTTTAAACAGCTGTGTGTTTCAAAATTATATCTGTTTCTAGTGGTGTTTCAGTTTCCTCTTGCATTTTAAGCAAACCCTAGATATGCTTCCACCTGTATTTCATATTTCCGCTTCTATACGCGCACTACGCTTGACTACAGAGGGACAGAGGCCTAGTCAAGCATTGCAGCCTTCAGCCTCTGCCCCTGCAGCAGGCCTTGCATGTCTGTTCAAACTAAATAAATACATAAAGTGGAATGAAGAAGACAGTGCGCCAGCACCAACGACGACGAAGCGATTTATACGGCCTCCGATCCCCCGCCGTGGGTATGTGCCATTAAAGGGAGACTGAAGCACTTTTTTTGAAAATCAGGCTGGCAGCGGCGTGGTATAGTTTTTCATGCTTTATACTGGAATATCGTATCCAAATAAGGCAAAAACAAGCGCGAGTTGCCTTTTTTACCCGAAATATGCGGCCTGTGCCACGGGGCACGCCGCGCGGCGCGCCGCCGCGCGTGATTCGTCAAGAGAGGTCGTGACGTCACTTTGAGGACTGGAGAAGCTGCCGATGCGGATCCGGCGCTGCGTTGAGTGCAGATCGCAGCTTTCCGTGTCGTTGTAAAAGCGAATACGGCGACTATTTTCTTTTACTGACCTCCGAAGAAAAGGATACTACAGCTTGCTAATTCCACGTATCGCCTGAAACCAAAATAAACACAAGCAAAAAATTCTACGCCTAGCAAAAGCATACGCCAGCGTCAAAGTCGCGATGAAGACCATGCGTAAAGGGTGGCAGCACAACCTCGGCTCGTGTTCTCGGAAAGGAAGGGGTGTGAACAATACTCAAGTCAATTACCACTCCCGGACTCCTGGCTCACCCGGAAGAGCGTCATCCTAAAGAAAAGGCGTAAAGCACTGTGTACAAAAAATCCTGTTCTCAGTACCCGGCGTTGCAGGTTGGGGCAAGAAAGTATTTCAAGGAAACGACGAAGGAGCACGAAGTTGATGTCAAAATTAGCGGAGCCCAGTGGCCAAGCACTGCGAGGCATGTGACCACAGAATAGTGACGCAATCATTGTGCGCTGGAAACCAAGCCAAATACGCGCACAAGGCTGCTGCTTCACTCGTGGCGCGTTGAGCAGATCCCAGAAAATATTAATCGCTGCCTCGGAAACGTTCGCCTTTCCTAGATTTGCAGTTTAGGTTCAGTGAAGTAGTTGCCAACTATATGTGTGTTTAAAAGCCAAGCTAGCTGCAACTCGCCCGCTAACACAACTTGATGAAGAAACCGAGTAAGGTTGCGGTGTTTTTTTGCAAAAACTCGGTTGGCATTCATTTAACTCATAAATTTGCATCCGAAATCAACGTCGAACGCTTTCATTTTAACCGCTTAGCTACGATTAAACGAGATGCCGCATGTGAAGAGCTTCGATGCTTGCTTGCTTTGCTTTATTGTGCTTTGCTCTGCTTGCTTGCTTGCTTGCTTGCTTGCCTGCTTGGACACGTCGAACCGAGTATAAAATCACTAACCGAGCCTTGCTGAACACGTCTCAGGTGGCTGGCCGCACCTAAGCTGAGGAGAGCGACACATGCTTAAGCCTTTATAAGGTTTCTTCAGGGGCTAAGTGAGCATGTTTCTACTTTTAAAAGAGGCTTCTTCGGAATGGTGACAAGCCTCTCATGCGCGAGAAAATCGGAAAAACTGTGTCATGGTTCAGCCGCGCCTTTTCGATAGAAATCTCCAGAGGTCACATTAGGGACAAGCTCTGCATGTAGCCGCTCTTACGAAAGTGCTTCGCGCAGAGTATGCTTGCTTTGGTCAGCTTGAATTCTTGGTCACAGCAGCGAGCGCTTGCGCTGCGAGCTTATGATCTTGCGAAAAACAGTGGAAGACGACACAGTCTCGGCCGTATTTGTTCATGGACACGAACGCAGAGTAGTACCTCGTGTTGAATCTGATTCTCAAGGTCGGCTGACACACTTCGCACGTCACAACGCACGCAGCACGAGAAACAACGCGCGCTGAAAGCTCGCTCGGGTGCGCCGAAGTATCCCCGGCTCCTCAACGTGACGTCACGTTGGCCGATATGGACGAGGTTTCCCTCTCCGCTGTCCTCCTCTCCTGCGCTCGAGCGGGGCGCGGGAGATTTGAACATCGAGTTTTTAATTGGTGATTGCGCCACTGTTTTAGCAAAAATCGAAAAAATAATTTCGCAGACGTGATCAGCAATGACACTACTTCAAAACCCTAAAAAATTAGCTGATTCGAAAACCGCCTCAGTATCCCTATAAGCCTGTGGACATCATCATCATCATCATACCACCACCTGTGTCTTGCCCACTCCCCCAAAGTGGGTATGTGGCATTTTATTTGAGGCGTACCGACCGACCGACCGACCCGACCCGACCCGACCCGACCCGACCCGACCCGACCCGACCGACCGACCGACCGACCGACCGACCGACCGACCGACCGACCGACCGACCGACCGACCGACCGACCGACCAACCAACCAACCAACCGGCGGTCGCGCGCGTCGAGAGCTCGAGCTCGTTCTTTGTTTCGTCCTGGTGCCGCCGCTACTCGATCAGCCTCTGCCACCGTTGCGCTGCCAGCCCTTCCAGCTTTCCAATAGACCCCCTCTTCAAATTGAAATAAAATATCACTTTAAATAAAGCTGTCCACACGGCATAAAATTTCTCCGACGTTTAATCCGTTGGTACTACCTAATAAGCCGCTGGCTGCTGCGGACTTATTTCGATGTAGGCAAAAAGCTAGAGTACTGAGCGATATGAGGGCAGGTTAATGAACTCCAGGTAGTCAAAATTATCCGGAGCTCTCCAACACAGCGTCCCTCATAGCATGAGTCAATTCGTGGCGTTAAACTGCATAGAGCGAAACCATGAATCGTGACTAAGGCCGTTTTACTACAATTTAATAAACCGACTTACTCTGACGTGGCAACGTAGCCATAGAGAGAGTTAGGAGTTTCGGCCAGCCACAGATACGAAATTTTCAAGCCAAAGGTCAACTAATCAGTCGAGGAATGCACGTCATATCGTTTCAGTGACCGCTGCATCTGTTCTTTTATGTCTCGTTATTTTAGTGTTCTGTTATTTCTCCTCGCCATCTCACGCGGCCCTCCTGCTTTATTTTAGCCCGTTTTGACACAAAAATTCTTATGACCTCGGGTTGTTTACCGTGGCTATCAGTGCTCAAGTTCTCTCGTCATCGGCAGCAACAAGCTCGTCTCATGATCCCGAAAAGAAAAAGAAACGGAGTATAGACTTTTCTTTCTCTTCCTTGTTGGTGCATTGTGCGCTAAAGGTAGCAGTGCAGGTCAGAAACATTTTTTGTTTCTGAGTAGAGGGGCTATTCCTCGCATTTGAGCAATGTGTTTTTGTCTGCTAGTTTGTCCGAAGCCGGGGGTTCTGGGGCTGGCTGCTCACTCGCGGTAGCCCATTTAATCCTGAGATGCTGCTCAGGAAGAGCAACCTGGGTGGCAACCGAACCCAAGCAACCCAAGTCCCATCGATGCTAACGCCTGACTTAGCACTTGCACGCTGCGTGGCTTACTTGCCCATATGTAGCCGGTGGTAACCAGGCGAGAACATGGGGTGCTAATTCGCTAGAACCGCCCCATAAGAGGACCGAGCTAAGCGGAATGAGCGGCACCGGTTAGCAGGAGAACGTGACTGCAATGATGATGCTTGCACAGTAGTTGAACGAGAGAAGGTGGAAATCAGGTTTGAACCTGGTACCACCTAGTTTGCCGTAGTTCCAACCGACAATTGACGTCATGCTAGCGCACATATCTGCATTTGGCCTAATTACTCAAATCGACTGACATTTATTTTTCCAGCCACTTCGATGTTTCAGCCATATGTTTACAATCGATGCTTCAGCCACAACAACTTTAAAAATACCCGACTCAATAAAAATGAGCAATTTAGGAATAAACGTTGAAAGCACATCTAAATCTGGATATCTCGGACGTTCTTGGCAGAATGTAGTCTCGCTTGAAGAAAGCATTAGCGTTTCCGGTTAGTAGAGAACGAAACTTCGTGTTTGGTCTCTTTGCCCTTTTAACAGACGCCTTTAGCAAAGAACCACGAAAAGCTGGCCGATTTTTTTTTATACACAATCGCGCAGAAAAACGATACCAACAGAATATTAGGTTACTTTGTGTTGCCCTTGTCTTCGACAAAAGCATTTGCGCGGTAGTTATGGGCCCTTGTCTTCCTGTGCTGTGGTGCACTCCTTTAGCTATCTACTAGCACATGAAGATGACATGCGATGACTTCCTTTTTGTTGTTCTGCTGCCTGCCACGCGTGTAGCTTGTTCTTTTCCTTAAAAGCGTTCTACCAACTATACTACTTATTATTCTTCATTGGCCGCGGGCCAAAATTTTCAACCTGCGACCAGAAACAAAACCGCAATAAAGCAACGTCAACAAAATGGCACGAAGAACCGAGAAGCACTTGGCGTCCTCTTTAAGAGCCGCCCAGGAAGGCACCTCTTAAAAGGTTGTTCTGATTATAAAGGCTCGTCGTTGAAGAGGTGGACGGAGAAGAAAGGAATATACCTGGTTTAAGACGGTGTCGAGAAAGCGCGAAGAAGTTGACTGTGCGATCGACAGGAAGAAAACAGAGGGGTGAGGGTATGAGTGGTCCTCATGTCACGCGCTCTTAGCTCCAGGTAGTGGTGCGTATTTGAGGCAGCGAGTCAGGAAACAGCATTTTTTTTAGTCTTCCCGGGACACCGCAGGTCCTCGTCGTCCTCTTCACGCCTTCGTTATTTTGTCTTTTTCGGAAGCATGGCGTACTAGCACGCCACTCTCATCCCGATATTTTTGGGCTCTGGTGGGCCGGCTACTCTGCGCCTCCAGCCGCTTCTACCCCAAAACCGTTTTCGACCGTAAAAGAAGCGGTTGTGATCATGGCTCTGTTTCAAAGTTTTTTTTTTATAGTTTCAGCTTGACAGATTCCTGCGCAACGGTATGCTGTAGAATGCATTTATTCAAAACATGTACAAAACATTAATGCACTTCGTGTTGCTCTAACGGAGAAGGAGTATGCTCCACTTCCGTCTGCATCGGCGCAGCTGCCCTTGATAGCAGGAGCCGTTTGGTCATTCTGATTGACTGCGAAGTTGTCTTGATTGGAATGTAGCTGAACTAAAAAAGATTACGGTAATACAAAGAACCAATATTAGCTTTTATGCGTATAGAATCTGAGGAAACAGGGTCCTCGCATTGTACGCATCATCTGCGCGACAAGAAGCGTTGATATTGAGGAAAAACTGTAATTAAGAGAGATTATCAGTGTCTACCCGTACCATATTTATGGAAGAGTAAGTTTGCTTGAGCTATATGTCTAAACTTAATAAGCACCTCTGCATAAAAAGGGCAAAGCGGTTTAAAATCATCGTCAGTGAGCCTTAAGGTTCTTTTTAAGGGGAAAATAAAAAGGCTTATACAGGATATGACGAAATAAGCGATCAATAAGTGTTTAAATTTTACTGAGTTGATTTCATTGAAAATAGGGTCAGAAAGCACATTCCACTCGGATATTACAGTTGGCAAAAAGGACTTATTGAAAGCGTTAGTGGTACCGTGAACGCGATGAACATTGTTGCAATTAAACAAACGTCGGGAGGATCTAAAGGGGGGCAGAATAAGGCTCGCACGTAAGTGCGGGAAACTGTGATAAAATTTGTCAACTAGGCAAAGTCTTGCTATCCTACGTCGTAATGACAGGGGAGTTAAAGCAATGGAACATTTGATATTGGCAACTCTAAGCCGAGAGTCATATTTGGATGTTATGAAACGAGCAGCTCGGTTTTGGATTGCTTCTAACGTCTGAATTAGGGATTCTTGATGAGGGTTCCAAATAGTAGATGTATACTCAAGTTTGGCGCGGATGAATGTTTCATACACGATTAGTCTAACCGTGGGCGGAGAAAATCTGAGTGATCGTGAAATGAAACCCAGTGATTTGGAAACGCGTGCAGCAAATGACTTGATGTGCTTTGACCAGTTCAGATTACTTATTTCGATGCCAAGATACCTGTAAGATTCAACTTGCAATACCGCGGTCGTGTTTAGCGATATGAGTAGATCGTTAGATCGTTTCCGGGACGCGTGTTTATTTTTCAGCGCAAGCCCAGCCAGGCCACTGCTCATTGGCTCGCTGTACTGTGCACGTCACTTCCGCTCCGATTAGTACGCAAGCATTAAAAGTAAATGGCTGTTCTAAAAAACTATCTATACAAACGTTTCATATGCATACAAAATATAATGAATCTTTGAGAAACTAGATTTCAACGTTTAATTTGGTCACGTGACTAGGCGCACACGAGCAGACGACGCCCAAGAGTGCGATCAGGTGACATGACGCCACTTTTGTCAACAGTCAAAATGGCCGCTTTAAAGGTCGTCGCCCGTCGCAGCAGTCACGGTGTTTTCGGGCGGTTGTAAGCAAGTGGTTCCAAGACTAGTGCAAGCCGCCTAGTTGAATCCAGGATACTTGCCTCTGAATGGTTAAAGTGCGTCGATTCCAAGATGCTATGAAAGCGACGTAGGACCTACTCGTTGGCGATGTCACGAAGCGTTTGTGGCCGTGTTGCAAGCGTTTCTAATTCCTGTGAGGACCACCACGGACAGCGACGAGTAACAGCTGCTCATGGTGTATTTCCTGTGCGTGCGTAAGCTACACAGCACAGTGACAGTGTCCGAGAAGTGAAAGTGGTTGCGGTCGGAGCAAGTGCTTCTCCGCCGAGGCAGAGAAGTGCGCACGTGCGAAGGCTCACTACGCATGCAGTGTGTTCCGAATGCTGAAATGAACTTGGCGTTGTGCAGCTAGTCGCACGGGTTGCAGTGATCGCTACCGAAGCGAGCGTTGTTATACGCATATCTCTTTTGCAATAACTGTCAGCAGGGAGGAAGCCTGTTTACATATTACAGTGACAACTACTGTGCACTGTTAGGGAAAAGCTCGTCCCATCCTGTCTCTTCTCTCGTGATCGTCCTTTTTTGCGCCTTCCCTTGCCCAATATTTTTTTTTCTATCACAAATGTAAAACCACTGCTGTGTGCTATTTTGAATAACTCACTAATAATTTAAAATATATAACCTTAGCTATTTGAAAAATGTGATTTTGTAATTATGACGGTTGTTAGCAGCTTGTACTGCAGTCTGGCTTGTTCCACTCAGTGTGTACGACCCGATAGAGGATTCGTGTGCAGTGTGCAAGTTAGCCTGAATGCAACTACTGTGCGCATACATTTATTTATTTGGAACACTGCCAGCCTCTGGTTAAAACTTTAGCAGAGGGGCATTACATGTATCATAGTAAAGGATAACATTTCTAAAAGCGGCTGTGCAAAGGACATATTTATATGCCATGATATTACTTGAAATAGAGGAAAGTTCTCGATGACCACATTATGCATAATAGAGCATTTTATTGGTTTGCCCGAGTGAACGACTCACTAGGCACTTTATTAGATCAATTTATTTTAATATTTATTATACCTCAACGGTACTAAGTGGCAATACCTGAGTGGTGAACTTTGACATGGTGAGGCAAGTAGGTGATTGATGAGTTCGCAATGTACTAAGAAGGGAATAATTACTCATTAGCATCCAAGCGCAGCCATACAGCTGCAATGAAAAGCTTTGTAGCTCTTTTTGTAGCCGTATGGCCGTGCTTGGGTGGATGCCAATAATTATAATGACTGCCTTATTAAAAATCATTTCAACCTTGAGGGATTCGGCTAAAATATTGGACCAACACCGCTCCCATTTCGAGCTCGCTCCATCATATGCTAGCCATCCCGGTTCGCGCACTTGGTAGGGCAACTCGGTGAGGCAGTAGTCCCGGGTTCGAACCCCAGACTAGGGTAACTTTTCCTCTAACTACAAAGTTTCTGTGGAACCTGAGTAGCTTTCTTTTGTAGCAGTATGGCTACGCTTGGGTGGGTGATAATGAATAATTACTCCCTTATTACAGACGTTCTCCACACTGGGGGATTCCTCAAAAATATTGGACTTAAATTGTCATTAACTGCATGGATTTCTACAGTGACCAGTTCGAAGGACAAGAGGTTAGTAAGCATAGCCTTGCGAGATGGAAGACCATTCTAGCCTTTCGTGGCAAAAACAAAATTGAATCTTGAAATGCAATGGCATAAGCTAAGGGATGGACAGTGCTTGTGCAGCTAGTGCAGAAGTAACCATGAGCAGGAAAAGATTAGTTGGTTATGTGACAGTAAAGAGCAAAAGAAACCTGCAGTTTCTACATGAGACGAAGAAATGAGAAGATTCATCTTTAGTGCTGGGACGCTGGAGCTTCTACAATAGTCTGAGAGAATAAAACAAGCGGCTCAGTTCTGAATTCATCCCAGGATCTGAGAAAAATTAGATTTGTGCCATATGGCATAACAATATTCTGCTGATGCCGCACAGGAGTTTTGAATGCAAGCAACATGGAAGACGGTGACACTACCCTGCTGAAAAAAAGTTCTATGATGCAATAACCTCATAGATCATTCATCATAGAATATCATACAATCTGTATGATATATCATACAATTAGTATGATATCCTATGACATCTCTATGATGACTGTATGATTTTACAGAAATGTATGACATTTGAATGATAATTTTCTATGATTTGTATGATAAGTCTATGATATTTGTATGATAAACTGTATGAGTTTATTGTAGAGAGAGGGTGTGGTAGATGGTCCTTGGCGACCACAAAATGAACAAGGGAGGGGAAAACCTCAGGTTGCTTGAGCCAACGTTTCGACAAGGGGACTTGTCTTCGTCTGGGCGAATTGCATCATATTGCAGGTATTTATTGCATCATAGAACTTTTTTCAGCAGGGTAAGGACATGCTATGGTGTAAATATCCTCAGCTGTGGGTAGTTGTATCAGGAATTGCTCCAAAGCTACCTAAACAGGATTGGAAGCCGGTGTTCCACATGGCTAATGACGCTCAATGTAACAAAATGCAAATACATGCAGGTATCACGCAAGCGCACTAATATCGACTACACGTATTCACTCAGTTCAACCATCCTCACTAAAGCCGAATCATACCGGTATCTTGGAATCCATATCATGAGAAACCTCACTTGGTCCGAGCATATCACGAAGATTGCTGCTGATGCATCGAAAACACTCGGCTTTATCAGATGTCACCTCAGTTTCTTCCCTTCTTCCATTCGCAGCCTAGCCTACAAAACTTCTGTCTGTAGCAAACTTGAATTTGCATCCCCAATATGGAACCCACATCAAGCCAACTTAATAGCCAGCCTAGAAGCCGTCCAAAACCGTGCAGCCCGCTTTATTTCCTCCAACTATGACACCCGCTCTAGCATTGCCAAAATAAAATTATCTGCCGACATCAAGCCTCTCGCGCATATGCGTAAAATTGCCCGTTTATCATTACTGCATAAATTGTACTATTGTTTTCCCTCACTTTGAGACTCCCTTCTGCTCCCTCCCCTCCGAACATCACGCCGTCTTTTCAACTCCATGAGCATCCTAAGACTCCATGGCTCCTCAAACGCATTTAACAAGTCATTTCTGCCTCTTGCCATTGAAGAATGAATTCGCTACCCGAATGTATTGTCACTGAACGCGATGCTCTTAAATTCCGCCAAATGCTGTCATTTCACTTGAAATCCCAATGTGGGTAACTGTTGCCTTTGCGTTTTATTTTTATGTTATGATTGTTTAATTTACTACTGCACCTGTCTGCCTGATTTATGAACGTGTATTTATTTTTTTCTCTTCCCCAAGCAACGATTGTATCACTGTTTTTTTTTCACTGTTTCATTGTATATTTTTTGTTTTTGTTTTGGACCTAATAATGTCAGTACTTGTTTTGATGTTCGCCCCCCCCCCTATGTAATACCCCTCCAGGGGTCTTTAATGGCCAATAAATGATGATGATGAAGGATTGTTAGGTGAGAACGTTGGGTGAGACGATGTTACATTGTCACCCAGTTCGGGTATCCACCGAGATATGTGACAGTTACTACGTCATTTCCTTTCCTCAATAACCAATTTCTTTTTTTCAGTATGCAGTGAATATGCCTTTCTCAGTAAGGCCTTATAAGTGGGCAAGATGTAGTTATCCTGAAAGTAAAAAACGTTAGTGCATTCTTAATAACATTAGCAAACAGGCTAGTCGAGAGCATCCGAAATATTGTTCTGAGAATTGAAATACTGTTATTGATTGCAGAGGGCAGACTCCATAGTCGTCAATGAAGGCATGTTAGGAAACACTGAAAGGAAGGTCATATTGTATTTAATAAAACCTCAGGCCCAAGGGCAATGTCTTGGGGACGCCAGAGACTGCAGGAAAAAAGCAGGACGCGTAAGAATTAGTGTGGGAATTCTGTCGACGGCTGGCTGTTAAAGCTTGCAACCAGTTTAGAGCAACTGGATACAAGTTATAGCATGAGAAATTACGCCACATTTATATAAATGAGGGATTTCATCACACGCTCTTTCAAAGCCCAGAAAAAAAAAGCATTAAGGGGGATGTTGCCGTTGAAGGAGAATGAGAGCAAGTTGGCTATCGCAGGAATGCTTTCTAAAGCCTTGCCAATTTGGATGAAACAACTTAATTGGCCATAACATTATAGCACCACAAGAGTATAAATTATGTTTACAATTGGGCGCACATGCCAACGGCACAAATAGGGTCATAGGTGCTGGGTGATGACTGGCAAGACACATACAGGGGCCAAGCTATGATGAGACAGGAGGCTATCTTCATGGCATGCACAAGATATATGTACACACTGTGTCCTGTCCTGCTGTTGCATTCTCAAAGTTTCACAGGGCTTAAGTGTGCTGTCGGGTGAACTGCTGGAAAGACGGCATGTCGACGCTGTACTAAGGACGAGAATGACAGAACAAGAATGGCTACTGGGTGCGGTGGTGGTGGTGTTCTTTCCTGTCGTCTTTGTTCCTTGTAGTTTCACTAGCTCCACAGGCCTTGTTTTCCTATCCGCTGTTTCAAAGTGGTGTCAGGTAAAGCCAATTGTTATTCTTCAACCACCAAACTGCTGTGCCATACAACATTCTGTTAATCAGCTTTCATAATTTGCAATGGCAAATTTACTTCATAAGTCGTCTAGGCAAATAACACAGCTGAATAACTTGTGTCATCATCAGGACTAAAAATAACTAATTTCATTTATACGGTCATTGCTCGTTAATACAGACCCCATTATGGATTCAAATTATGGACAGTATTTCTGGGGTCAAAACATTTTCAATGCACTCACACCTCAATAACATGGAAACTCGCTCATAACACAGTGGACAGAGTGAAAATAAATACAGCCCTTTGTCGCATAATTGTGCAGAGTGCAAAGACTGTTAAGACTTCTTGAATTTGAGTAGATAAGTCAAGCACAGCCTTAATCATATGCTTTTTTTACACACTGTAATTGCTATCATACTGTTTGTCGCACTGTGTGCAGAGAGTTTTGTGTTAACCCATGAACTGCCAGGCCCAGCGACGACTCCTGCTCACACACTTTCTGGATGCCAAAGCACTTCTTTTTCTGGTGTCAAAAGCATTGTCAGTGCTCGGCGACTCACATCCTGGCTCAGATTACTCATTGCACAAAATAAATTAAGCTGCTTAACAATAAAGAACAGAGTCGAAGGCTTACATTATAGACTCACAGATGCCTTTCCGCCGCCCACACTGCTATAGCACTTTTTAAACGGAGTGCACCATGTCACAACCTAAACCGAGAACTACTCCTCTGGCTCAGCCCACCATCATGCAGAGAAGTTTGTGTTGTCACCAATTCTTCACGCAAATATTTTTGCAGACATAGGTCCACATAGCAGGCAGGAAATAAAAAAAAAACGACGCTCCACATGAGACCAGTGCACTACACACGGATGTTTTCGCACGTCGTAACCCGAGCATCCATAATCACAAAATGTACTGTATGAAGCAGCAACACGCCGAAGAATGGCGACGCTGTTGTTGTCGCGGAAGAAAACAGTTCGACGGCCGCACAGCCAAGATCGCGTCACGTCGCACACACAGCAGTTTCGAAGCACAGTACCTACACGAACCTACACGAACCGCGATCAAAGTCGGTGATGGATACGTAACAGAAACAACGTCGTATAACAACGCTCGCTGCGGTCGCAATCACTGCAACCAGTACGACTAGCTGCACAACGCCAAGTTCATTTCAGCATTCGGAAAACACTGCGTGCGTAGTGAGCTTTCGCACGTGTGTATTTCTCTGCCTCGGCGGAGAAGCGCTTGCTCCGACCGCAACCACTTTCACTTCTCGGACACTGTCACTGTGCTGTGTAGCTTATGCACGCACAGGAAATTCACCATGAGCAGCTTCCTTTCTCCAAGGTGAGCAGCTGTTACTCGTCGCTGTCCGTGGTGATCCCCACACGAATTAGAAACGCTTGCAACACGGTCACAAACGCTTTGTGACATCGCCACCGCGTAGGTCCTACGTCGGTTTGAAGAGCAATGCAATACGCATATCTAGCATCTAACCGCGCGGCTTACATAGCACCTTGGAATCGACGCACTTTAACCATTCAGAGGCAAGTATCCTGGATCCAACTAGGCAGCTTGCACTGGTCTTGGAACCACTTGCGTACAACTCCCCGAAAACACTGTGATACAGCGCTCTAGAACCTGTAACCGTGACACTCTACCGTGACTTGCCGCCATGGAGGAAAAAAAACTTCTTCCTCCATGCATGCCGCGACGACCTTTAAAGCGGCCATTTTGATTGTTGACAAAAGTGACGTCATGTCACGTGATCGCACTCTTGGGCGTCGTCTGCTCGTGTGCGCCTAGTCACGTGACCAAACTAAACGTTGAAATCTAGTTTCTCAAAGATTCATTATATTTTGTATGCATATGAAACGTTTGTATAGATAGTTCTTTAGAACAGCCATTTACTTTTAATGCTTGCGTACTAATCGGAGCGGAAGTGACGTACACAGTACAGCGAGCCAATGAGCAGTGGCCTGGCTCGGCTTGCGCTGAAAAATAAACACGCTTCCGGGACACGTGCATAAACTTACATTTAGTCACATTCGACTTCATGAACCCGGTACAGCAGCTGTTTTGGATTAAGTTTAAGTCGTCCTGCAGTAGAGACTGGTCACTATTAGTACAAATACAACGGTAGAGAACACAGTCATCTACGAACAGTGGAATGGATGAAGAAATATCAGCACGAAGGTCATTAATAAAGATTAAAACAGAAGCAGACCAAGAACTGATCCCTGAGGGACTCCACATGTAACATTTGTAGCGGTGGAAGGACGTCTATTAATGACGGTGTATTGCGAACGATTAGTTAAAAAGCAGTGGAGCCATGATAATATTAGTGGGTCCAGAGACAGGCAAGAGAATTTGGTCATGAGGCGCTGGTCGGAAACGGGGTGAAAAGCCGTGGAAAAATCGAGGTAAAATATGTCTGTCTGAAATGATGAGTCTATGTTTCAGTGGAGGTCAGTGGAGCAAAAAACTGGGAGGTCATGGTGCAAGTATTAGTGGATTTAGATGTATGACGTCAAATAGGACATCAGGGCACAGTGGGTGTAAAATGCGATTGAGGCCGCTTTGTTTCATTCACAACAAAGAAGCTAACAAAAATTCTCCTATTTTGCAGCATGTAGAACTTTAAAGCATTTTTTTTCTGCTTTGTACGGGATAGATGGCTCCCTCGCTTGCCAAAAATGATGCCGCTCTAACCTGTACACATTGCGTTATGTATCATTCCTCCTTGCTTTTGTCGCAGACGGGCGAGTGTTAGAGCTGATAATACGTCATGGGAACAGCATAAATGTTTAAAATTTGCATAGCCTTCCTGAAAGGTGACTGTAGACAAAATGAAACCTTTCCACGTACCTGTAGATCCTTCTACTGCAGAGCTTTATAAAGCGCTTCAGTAAAGCTTAGCACGGATTGCAGCGCATCATTGTGCTTATCAGGAACGAGGCACAGTGCACAAGGCTTGCGCCTGTTTACCAACAAGGTGTTCACAGTTGACGAGTTCATAAAATGATAGATAACCTGTATTGTTTGCATCTTGAACGAATGCTGTCTTGTACAGGCGACAAGAAGTGGCACCTCATCCACAGCCCTATGCGGCGCGGATATATAACGGGTAAGCAGAAAGCAGAACCTATGAGAGCACCGTACACGCGTTCACTACAAAAAGCAACCGAAGATGCTGCACTGTTCCGAGAGTCGAGAGTGCGCCACATGTGTTGCAAGAGTGATGGAGCGCGAGCTGCAGTGTGCTTGCCCCGCTCGCTTCTGGTCGCTCTCTGGGGATGCTTACAGTAGAAAGGGAGCGGTAAAAAGAGAATTAAAAGCGCGAGGTCAGGGGTCGATTTATGCTTACTGTTCCTCTGTTTCGTTTGCTGTTCGCCAACTTCCGCATTGTCAGTGCCTGGCTCCGTCGAAACATTCACCTTCTATGATTGCAGACTGCGCGAAAAAGACGGAGACGTGGGAGGAACACAAAGACGGTTTCTCGTCTTTGTGTTCTTCCCAAGTCCTCGTATCTTTAGCGATGTCTACAGTCATGGATTACTAACACGCCCAAGCGTCGGCTTTACGCCTTCTACGGCAGCGAAAATTTCCATTTTCCCGTTCATCAAAAAATAATTCAAGATGTCGTCTAATTATGAATTAGCAAGTCACCGGACCAAAAAAATTGATCACTGGTGCATCTGCAAAAAATACAAGCAGGTTCTTCTAGAAAGATTGCCTATCATCACTAAATGACCAAAATCATATGACCAAACAAATTAACACTCCATTAGAAACTGAACCTCGCAACGCTTTAAGTTAGACGTTTATCCAGTGAGGCTATCCTAGGGTTTAGTGAGGCTAGGAGGACAGAAAATGCGTATGCAGCGCAAAAGGGCGCTGCATACGCATTACACACAATGCTCGAGCTTGGCGCATGATGGCCTCGGTTCCCTATGTGCCATAAAACCCAACAAACAAACACACAAGCTATCGTGGATTAGCGCACAGAGGAGAACTAGGTGTGGGATTCCTCATCAATCGGGATATAGCTGGCAACGCAGAGGCAATCTATACTATTAACCAGATGGTGGCAGTTGTAACTAGGCTTAATAAAAGGCACAAACTGAAGGTTTCAAAAGCTTGCGCACTTACACCAGCCATGATGGCCAGATCGACGAACGCTTTTATGAAGACTTGGAATCAGCAGTGAGCAAAGTAAAAACACAGCACACTGTATTGATGGGTGGTTCTAATGCCAAGGAACGAAAGAAGCATGTTGCAGACCAGGCAGTCGGCGACTATGGCACAGATTGAAGGAACAGCCTGGGTGAGTTATTAGTATAGTTGTCAGAGACAAAAATTTTCCGATCATTAATAGCTTCTTTCGCAAAGGACAGGAGAGCGGAAGTGGGCGTGTAAGAGCCCCAGTGGTGAAACTAAAAATAAATCAACTTATACTATGTGCTGACCCTGGCATAGTGCAGGATATGGATGTCATCGGAGAGGTGAGCAGCAGCAACGACAGGATGGTAAGCTCTCGTGTTAGCCTAGACTTTGCAGAAATTACTAAGCGGAAGCCCATCAACGGGTTAGCGTTGAGAATTGAAGTACAGGAATTCAGGACCTCGCTGCAGAACAGCTTTCCAGTTTTAACTGAGGATAACGACCTTTATGTTCGAGCGCTGAACGATAATCTCGGAGCTGTCATTACGGAGTGCACAGTAGAAGTAGGCGATAGGATGGCTCGACGGCATACTGGCAAGCTATCTAAGGAGAGGAAAAATCTGTTTAAGAAAGGCGAAAGCATGAAAGCTTCAAACCCTACAGACAGAATGGAACTGGCAGAGCTATCAAATATAACCAATAGGCGCAAGGTAACCGATAAAAGGAAGGTTAATATGGAGAGAATCGTGCATGCTTTATAGAACGGAGGTAGCCTAAAAGCGGTGAAGTATAAACTAGGCACAGGCAGAAATCAGATGTATGCGTTCAGAGACAAATAGGTAAACGTCATTAGCAATATGGATAAAGTAGCTGAAGAGTTCTACACAAATCTATACAGTAGTCAATCAAATCAGGGCATAAATGAGATATGTGGTACCACTCGGCAATGGGACATCCCGCAAGCAACGAAAGACAAAGAAAAATGCCTTATGAGAAATGCAAAGGAGAAAAGCAGCTGGTGAGAATCGTTTAGCAGCAGAACTGTTAAAGGTCAGACGAGAGATTGTTCTAGAAATATTAGGCACCTTGAATACGCAATGCCTTATGGCCTCGAGCGTACCAGAAGCTTGGATTAACGCTAACATCATGTTCATCCACAAGAAAGAAGACACAATGAACTTTAAAAATTACAGACCGATCAGACTACTGTCGGTTGTCTCTAGGATATATATCAAGGCAATTGCTAATAGAATCAGGACAACTTTAGACTTCAAGCAAACCAAATGATCAGGTAGGCCTTCGTAACGGATACTATACAATAGACCATATTCGCACAATACAGATATTCACACTATCAACCAGGTGATAGAGAAATGGGCAGACTATAAAAAGCTCCTATACATAGCGAACATAGATTACGAGAAAATTGAACTCAGTTGAAACCTCAGCAGTCATTGCGGCATCAGGCTGTGGAAGAGCCCTGTATTAAAATACTGGAAGATAACTATAATGGCTCCAGAGCCACCATAGACCTCCATAAAGTCACTAACAAAATTCCTAAAAAAGAAAGAGCGAAAGCCAGGGAAACACGATGTCGCCACTGCTATTCACTGCTTGTTTACAGGAGGGGTAACAAACGCGGGTTAATGACATCCTAGCGGAAATGAAGAGGAAGAAATGGGCTTGGTTAGGGCATGTAATGCGAAGGCAAGATAACCGATGGTCCTAAAGGGTAACGTAATGGATTCCAAGAGAAGGAGAGCTGTGCATTCGGCAGCCACGCAACACAGTCGCCTGAATTGAAGTGCGGATACGCGAGTGTTCTAACCGCTGACCTCTATACCAGGCAGGTGGACCGCGAGGCAATGCTGTAATATGTTGCCGAGCACAAGAACCTGGTGAGCATGGGCTTAGTAAAAGGTCTATTGTTACGTTCAGGTTACGGTAAGTCTACACGTTCCTGTTGGGACGAGAGAGCAAACTTACCATTCTCGAAACACGGGAAAATCCGAGCTGCGTTTCAGAGGTAACGAAACTGTTGCGGGCTTCACTTGGAAAGCGCGTTGGGAGAGCGAGAAGCTCCCGTGGACAGAATACCCCCGCCAACCGCTGTCCACTTCACCTGAAGCATTCACACACACATCTGTCGAGGGGGCAGTGCACATGTCCACAAGAAAATTTATTCGTGTAAACCAAGCTGCAGAAAGAAGTTTCCAGCCTCAAAGCTGTACATGTACAAATCACGTAGTAAAAAAAAATAACATCGCCGTGTGCATTACTGCAAGTACACCAAAAAGCTGCCCGCAGCGAAAAAAAAAAGAAACAATGCGGTGTCAGCGGCTAGCCCTTATAGCCGTAACACTGGAAGGCTCTCCTGAACTACAGAAGCGCCCTAACGGCGACGTTGCAACGCTGCTCCGAATCTCCATAAAACACGCCCCTTCTGTTTCCGCTTGAGCAGCGGGCATAGCAGGAGGCCACGATAAAAATCCTGTCTGCCATAAGGCTCAATTTCGCGGAATGAGTGTCAGGCGACTGTATTGTCGCATCGAGGGAAAAGCGGCAGATCCGTGTGGTCGATCTGCAGCCTTAGGGTACTGGGGCGGAAAAAATCGCCCTGCTGTACGCGAATCCACTGCGTAGATGGATGACTGCAGTGACGACGTAGACAGGTGTCGTTTTTAGTAGCAGCACCTTAATCCACAGGCTTGAAACTGCAGTTTGCTTGGCGAGCGAATACTTCAAGACCGCCGTGATCCTGCGAGGGAGAAAAACGAAAAGCATAAATTTCTACTGCCTCGTCAGAGCACCCGCAATAGAGTAGAGGTGCGGGCGAGGCACTTTATCTGGCTTATTTAAAACTTCTCAAATTATCTTCTGCCTGACTCATTAGAGCATAGAACTATTCGAATATCCTCCTATTTGATGCGTCGAATGAATCAAATAGCGCATGTTCAAATTAATTTCAGAGCCGAATAAATTCAGAATTTTTCGAATACAGTTCAAGTAAGTGGAATGAACGTGAAATAAGGCAAGCCGTAGTTTTCTTCGTCGACTGTTTCAAGAAAAGGGCCCCTCCTACGCCTCACAGCGCTCTGCAACCATCTTGCAGCCATCTGCAGAGGGCAAAAACTAATTAAAATAAAACAGCGCCACGCAGACAGCTCTCGCCGGAGCGCGTTGTAAAACAGGGGAGAAGGAACCCCTGGAGAGCGACTGGCCTTGTGTGTGTGGCTGCCCTCTCTCCCACGGCTTGCCGACGAGGCACGCGGGAGCACTGCCGTCGATTGTTCTAGACTTTCCAAGTAATTTCTACCCGATGTTGACGGAGAGGGCGTAGTCTTGCCTGCGCTATGGGATGCCCTGCACCTTTTCACTCGCGCGATGTCGTCACGCCAGAAAGTTCCAGATGCTCCTCGAAGCCACTCCTGGCCTTTGACCAATGAGGACGCACGCCCAGCGCGAGAAGGAGAAGGAGACTGCACAGTCGACACTGTGCGGATGTGCACGCCTGCCTTGGCGCGAAGGACAGACAGACGTGGAGCCAGCCTATATGAGAAGGGCGTTGACCGCCAAAGCTGCTGTTTACGCTTCAGTGAAAAAATCTTGAGGAAAGGAAATGCGCAGTATCTGTCTCCCACAGCTGCGAAACCAATACAGCGGGGGCTTGAAAAGCAGTGAGTATAATTTGTAAATTGGTTTTTGAGGAAACGCAATGCGCAGTATATGTCTCACACATCTCTGTGATCACTAAAACCAGAGGGAAGGCGCATAAGTGCCCTCTTGGAACAGTGGGCCCTTCAATCGTGCTTTAAACTACGTGGCGGTAGTGACAGATGTGCGCTGCATGCTTTGGCATTGACGACGTTGTGCCAGAAACGCTACCACCTGCCAGCGTGGTAGGGTGGATGGGGACATTAGTGTAGATACAAAGACAAGCGGGAATTTTTTACCACTTATGCGGGAGAACATCCCTTTCCTCTCCCTCGTAAGAGCACCCACAGCTGTGCCAACCTCGCGAAATACTTTGCGCAGGACTCGTCTTTGAGATCAAGGCATTGGTGCAGCTTGTCGAGCATATATATTCGTCTATTTCTCCATACACAAAGCTTCCTTCATGACAATCAAGAACTGTTAGTGGAGTGTTTCTCGAAGAAGGAGTATGTGCGAAAAATAATTTTTCTGTAATTCTACATACATGTCTTGCCTGAATTCTTTGCCGCAATCTATCGAAAAGCTGAAACAGATAAGGAGTTCCACTCAAAATTCGCATTAAGGAGTAACGTAATCGTCGGAAATTTTAAGCATGAAATGCTTTTAGCTCCCGCTATCGGCAGTGTGGTGACATCACGCCGAGACCCAGAGCCAACATCCACGCGCTTAATTCCACACATCCGGGAGCTGAACCGAGAGCGTCCGGGCACCGTGCGAGATTTAACCAGACTCTCTAAGCCCTCCTACAGGACCGGCATACAAGCGCGGGCAGCTTCGCGCCGAACGGGTGGTGGCGTTCCTCCCTTCCTGTACGTTGCGATTCGGGTGTGCACCGAGATGACAGAATTACTGGGTAATTTCCTTTCCTCAAAAAAGCGTCGCGTTCAAATGGCAAGGCATCGCGCCGAACGGGTGGTGGCGTTCCTCCCTTCCTGTACGTTGCGATTCGGGTGTGCACCGAGATGACAGAATTACTGGGTAATTTCCTTTCCTCAAAAAAGCGTCGCGTTCAAATGGCAAGGCATCGCGCCGAACGGGTGGTGGCGTTCCTCCCTTCCTGTACGTTGCGATTCGGGTGTGCACCGAGATGACAGAATTACTGGGTAATTTCCTTTCCTCAAAAAAGCGTCGCGTTCAAATGGCAAGGCTTCGCGCCGAACGGATGGTGGCGTTCCGTGGTCTGCCTGGAAGCGCTACAACACGCTGTCGCGTTCCACTCCTAAAGGCAAAGATTAAACGTCATTAATTGGCAGTTAATTAATGAATGCACAAACAATGTGAAGTGAACAAACGCGTAGCAGAATGCAGCACTGAGGCTTTCGCCTTTCACCACTTAAGCCGCTAAAAATCCTCGTACTTTCGTTTATTTTATTTAGCAAACTCGTGCATTCAATAGATGGCGGAGTGGTAGCGTCACATCTTCAAATGCCAAATGCCCTTGTTCGATTCCCAGCCTCGACACAGGCTTTTTTAAGGTGAAAGCCTTTAATGCCTACCCCGCCGCGGTGGCTCAGTCGTTACAGCGCTCGGCTCCTGACCCGAAAGACGCGTGTTCGATCCCTGCCGCGGCGGTCGAATTTCAAAGAAGGCGAAATTCACGAGGCCCGTGTGCTATGCGATTTCAGTGTACGTGAAGGAACACCAGGTGGTCGAAATTTCCGGAGCCCTTCACTACGGCGTCCCTCATATCGTGAGTTGCTTCGGGACGATAAACCCCAATAAACCAAACTAAACCTTTAATGCCTCATACTGTCGTGACCAAGACGTGTTAGCAACTGTGTCCGCGTTTCGGATGCATGCCTTATATGGGCATGGACCAATCGATACTTAATCGGGTGCAAGCGAAAGACATCGGAAGATGATATATAGGGATTTCACAATTATGTTATTGTACATAATGAATAATCGGTAATTAGTAGTAGTCAAGAGGTGCATGTGGGACTGTGCACTGCGCTTGTACCTTAACACTAATCGGTGTACTAGTTAAGATCACGTTTGTCACTAACCATACATTAACTAGTATCCCGAAATGTGCGAGAAATGGTTAACTATCATTAGCCATCATTAATAGCTAGACGCTTCATAGATATTGTGTCGAACTTTCTAGCGAGTTCCGTCACGACAGGTGAGTGACAGGACATGATGGATGGCATTAGAACAATGGTAAAAACCAATTAGCCTAATTAACCTTATTTCTAGTCAGACCACATAAATAAATAAAACCGAGTAGCAAATTGGTCGTGTTGGAGAATCGAACCAGGGTCTCAGGAGTGCGAGACGAGCACTCCGCCAAGCCAGCTCGATGGTTTGGAATGAACAAAGGCGCGTCTAGCAAATACGACTTCTTCGTTCACCCCCATCTTCCTACCTTCCCTTACGGCGAGGTTCAGGTGTCCACCGAGATATTCGAGGCAGATAAATTGCCTTTCCTCAAAAACCAATTTACGGACGAGCAAGACCGAACGGGCGATGGCGTTCTGTGGACTCCCTGGCAGCGTTGCAAGACGCTGTCGCGTTCCAGTCTTTGAGGCAAAGCTTAACATCTTAACCACACATCAGTCACAGAAGCAGCAACACTGCGCTTAAGGCTTTCGCCTCACGCACATTAGGTCAACAAAGTGCCCCCCCCCCCAATTGTTCTTTAGTGACAATGAAACGCGAGCGCACTTTCTACCACATCTCTACCGCAAGTTGTACAAGGCATTAAAGGCTTTCGCCTTAAAAACAACTATTTATTTCCATCAGCGAACAAAAGGCGCATGAGCAGATAATGAGCGTCCACCTTTTGACTACGACCAATCGGTTATGACGACTTCTGCTCAGAAATTCTATTCGTCGACAGAAAACTGTCTTCACATCCTGTCCCAACGGATTTTACGGGGCCAAATGGCCAAATGACGGGGAGACATGAGAAGCGTACATCTGAATAATGCGTTGGAAAATTTTGCGCTCAGACAGTATGCGAGACTTCACAGCTCTATAGATACGACGTCCTGATCAATCGCACATGACATTAAGTAAGACATTTCGGGACAGGCGGGATCCTGCCGCGTTCTGCACACTACGGAAGGCTGCGTAACGGGGAATTCCTTGCGGTTAGAAATGGAGGCTTCACTGCATTGCATGCGCACAGCACCGGCAGTGCATGAAGAGCAGTTTTCTCGAATTTAGTATCGCCCATATCGCACTTGTTAGTTCCAGCGCGTTCGTAATGCCTTTTGAGCCGGCCTCTCGTCCGCACGAGCACAGACAACGTAGCCAACAGAATTAGCAGTTGCCTAACCTAGACTTATCGACAGCAGCCACAGCTTGTTCCATACCTCGTCTGCCGTTCGAAGCCCTGGCTGGTCATGCGCCGCGGATGAAGACGCTACGGCGGCGACGGGGACGTCACCCTGGATTGCGTTCAGGGCCACAGGCCGCCAAGACTTCCTTCGAAGACGAATCAGCTCACGGACGCTGCGACGACGGGGCATGGGACACCTCTGCGACATCATGATGCGCCTACCACCCCAGAAAGCGTCTAAGTCGGAGTCCGCAGAACTGGTCGTGGGTCCACTGTGTATAGCGTTTGGCACCTCGTCGGTTAGAGCGGCGTTGCAGAATCGAGTCATCTCAACGGAGTGCTTAAGCATGGCTCTCGTTGTCTTGCACGAACTCCGTCTGTGGCCCACAACCCAGCTGCTGCTGCTGCGGACTGCAGCAGGACTGGAGCAGTGGACACCTTACTCGCGCTTTTAAGCTGCGAAACCAATGGAGCGCGAGCCTGGAAAGCAAACCCTCTCGGAACAGTGGACACCCTAATCGCGCATAAGTGCCCTCTCGGGAAAGTGGACACCCCAATCGTGCATAAGTGCCCTCTCGGAACAGTGGACACCCCAATCGTGCTTTAAGGTACGTGGCGGTAGTGACAGATGTGTGCTGCATGCGTTCGCAATGACAACGTTGTGCCATTTTAAGCATGAAATGCTTTTAGCCCCCGTCGTCGGCAGTGTGGTGACGTCACGCCGAGACCGAGAGCCATCATCCGGGCACTGAAATCCACTCATCCGGGCACTGAAATCCAGTCATCCGGGCTCTGAAACGAGAACATCCGGGCACCGTACGAGACTTCACGAGATTTCACGAGACTCTCTAAGCCCTCCTACGCGACCGGCATGCAAGCGCCGGTTGGTCTCCAAAGGAGTAAAAAAAATAACTGCTGCCAGTGCCTTCTCAATGTTTATCTAGATATCAGTCGCTGTGCGTTTGATAATGCACGGACTTATAATTTCCGATTTCTAATAACTCGTGCAAAAAGCACATAAATGCCACGATACACTTCGTTGTCATACGTGATCTCTTAGGGGCTTCGCGCATCGAAGCAAAGCCGCGCAGGCGCACAGGGGCCCGGGGGAGAAGCGCTGCGTTCAAAGGGCAAGGCATCGCGCCGAACGGGTGGTGGCGTTCCTCCGTTCCTGTACGGTGCGGTTCGGGTGTCCACCGAGATGACATTAGGCCCGTAAACATTTCATGCTTACTCTACTCTCGGTTACGGGAGAGGCAGAGATTTTTTTAGGAAAGGAAGTGCCCATAATGGCTCCCTGCGCCAGCGGACGCCTGAATCGAGCTTACTGGTATGTGGCGTGATGAGAGAGAGAGGCGAGTTGCAGGCATTGGCAACGTTGTGCCAGGAACGCAGCGCTCAAGCCACAGGCCGTCGGCATTTATTTTGTTCGCTGGCGTTGGCAACGTTTTACACTCCAATCATTTTAAGGAAAGGAAGTGCGCATAACTGGCTGCTTGGGTCAGCGAACACAGGTACGTGGCCTGGTGAGAGATGTGACTTACAGGCGTTGACAACTTTGTGCCAGAAACGGGGCGCTGAAGCGTTCATCTGTTCATTGGCGTTCGCGTTGAAAACGTTTTACACTCCGATCATTTTAAGGAAAGGAAGTGCCCATATTGCTCCCTGGGTCAGCCGATGCCTGAATAGCGCTTATAGGTGCGTGGGGTGATGAGAGAGAGAGAGGCGAGTTGCAGTCATTGGCAACGTTGGGCCAGAAACGCGGAGCTGAAGCCATAGGCCGTCGGCTTTCATTGTGTTCATTGGCGTTGACGTTTTACACTCCGATCATTTCAAGGAAAGAATGTGCGCATAACTGGCACCCTGGGTCAGCGGACGCCTGAAGCGCGTTTATATTTATGTGGGGTGATGAGTGAGATATGTGAGAAAAAAAAATAGAAACAATGTTTTATTTATTTATTTATTTTATGCCGCCGCGGTGGCTGAGTGGCTACGGCGCTCGGCTGCTGGCCTAAAAGATGCGGGTTCGATCCCGGGGGCGGCGGCTGAATTTCGATGAAGGTTAAATTCTGACATCACACAGCACATGAGACTCTAGAATTTAAATAATAAATATAATTATAAATTGATTTTTGAGGGAAGGAAATGGCGCAGTATTTGTCACATCTTGGCGGGCACCTGAACCGCGCCGTAAGGGATGGCAGGAAGGTGGGAGTGAAGGAAGAAAGGGAGAAAGAGGTGCCGTAGTGGAGGTCTCCGGATAATTTCGACCACCTGGGGACTGACATCGCACAGCACAAGGTTCGAACCCGACTGCGGCAGCTGCGTTTCGATGGAGGCGAAACGCAAGAGGCGCCCGTGTGCTGTGCGATGGCAGTGCGCGCTAAAGAACCCCAGGTGGTCGAAATTTCCGGAGCCCTTCACTACGGCGTCTCTTATAGCCTGACTCGCTTTGGGACATTACACCCCATAACCCAAACCAACCATTTTATTTACACAAAAATTTTGTGCGCTTTGTTGTTGAAAAATAAATGGGGAATGATATAGATATTATACCATCACTCATTCTTTCAATGTTAACGTTTACGCGAGTGATATTCATTTCTATGACAGGGAACAAGCCGACGGCTGAGATATCCCGCCAAGGTCACAGCACCTGTCCGGACATTTCACCAGTGGGATTAACGGCCTTCATTACTCAGTTCGGGAAAGTGGCTTTGTTCCGCCCTTGGTCTCCTCCGACAAGGCGGCTGGTCGGCGCTCCTTGTCAAGTCCAAAAGGGATGATCCCCTCGCTGGCATCGCTGTGTCCCACGCTGGGATAAAGACAATGAGTGGCTCCCTACCGCCCCGACGAGGCTGCTGTCCACCCCAACTGTTGGTGAATGGTACCGCCGCCGCTGCCATCGCCGCGCCGGCGGCATGGCAAGACAACTGTGGCGGCACAGGAGGAGCACGAAACCCCGGCAATCACTACGAATTGCGCTCGTATAACTTTGGTTAAGCCTGGGTAGCTTTTGGTAGCTGGTTAAAGGTAGCTTTCATTAAGCCTGGAAGGTTGCGAAAGCGAGCGCAGTCCTCTAACGGAAGGAACGCGGCGCGCCGCGTCTAAAGTAGGAACGCAGTGCGCCGCCTATATAGGTCATGAATGGCTACCGGCCGCCGTTACCGGACGAGCCGAGTTGGTAGCTCGTCTCTCGCTCCTGGTATGACGTCACGCTGGGAAGTCACTAGGCATGGTATGACGTTAGGGGTCACACTAAATGTCACGCATGGCTACCGGAAGACGCTGCACGACGACTCGACTTGGTAGCCCATCTCTCACCCTGGCATGACGTCAGAGGTCATTCTAAAGGTCAAACGTGGCTACCGACCGCCGCTACGCGAAAGGCCGTTCATGAGCGTATCTGCTGCTCGCAATAAAGAGCGAGCAGCAGATATCGCAATCAACAGCCACGGAGACGAAGTATTCCCACGGCGCGGTTGCGGGCGGGGTGAAGGAATGGCGACGGCAACGGCAATTGGTCAGAGGGGGTGGGGGGGGGGGGAGGTGACAATGTTCGTGCTTGGAAGGCATTGCAAAATCTCTAATGTCTTCGCGGTGCTATGTCGACGCGGATGTCATCTGAAGCGGACGCCGTTGAAAAGAAAAGCTTCGTTCAGAAGCCTAAGTTAGGCAGTCAAATAGAATTAAATTCGTTTGGAAGGCACTCAAAACGCCGATGTATCTTAAATGCTGTATGTAAAAATCTCTGCCTCTCCCGTAACCGAGAGTAGAGTAAGGATGAAATGTTTACGGGCCTGATGTCATCTCGGTGGACACCCGAACCGCACCGTACAGGAAGGGAGGAACGCCACCACCCGTTCAGCGCGATGCCTTGCCATTTGAACGCAAGGTTTTTTGAGGAAAGGAAATGGCGCAGTAATTCTCTGCCATCTCGGTGGACACCCGAACCGCACCGTAATGGAAGGGAGGAACGCCACCACCCGTTCGGCGCGATGCCTTGCCCTTTGAACGCAGCGCTTCTTCCCCGGGCCCCTGTGCGCCTGCGCGGCTTTGCTTCGATGCGCGAAGCCCCTAAGAGATCACGTATGACAACGAAGTGTATCGTGGCATTTATGTGCTTTTTGCACGCGTTATTAGAAATCGGAAATTATAATTCCGTGCATTATCAAGCGCACAGCGACTGATATCTTGATAAACATTGAGACGGCACTGGCAGCAGTTATTTTTTGTGACTCCTTTGGAGACCAACCGGCGCTTGCATGCCGGTCGCGTAGGAGGGCTTAGAGAGTCTCGTGAAATCTCGTGAAGTCTCGTACGGTGCCCGGATGTTCTCGTTTCAGAGCCCGGATGACTGGAATTCAGTGCCCGGATGAGTGGATTTCAGTTCCCGGATGATGGCTCTCGGTCTCGGCGTGACGTCACCACACTGCCGACAACAGGGGCTAAAAGCATTTCATGCTTAAGAAAACGCCTCTTTTAAGGCGAAAGCCTTTAATGGCTCATGCTCGCGGTGTCCGTTCATGCTCGCGGTGTCCGCCCGTGTTCGCGGCGTCCGTGCATGCTCGCGGCGTCCGTCCTTTGCGCTGTAATCGTGCCAAGTGTGGCCTCTCCTCCGCCCAGCGGCGCAACCTCCTCCGTAATTTCCTTTCCCCAAATTCATTTTCTTCACTACGGGTCCTCTTTCTGTTCCTTCTTTCACTCCCACTTCCTCCCTTCCTCCGCAAAATATTACGGGTACAGTTACTGCGTAATTTCCTTTCCTCAAATACAATTTTCATGTTCTTAACTACGGCCCCTCTTTGTCTTTCTTCTTTGACTCCCACTGCCTCTCTTCCTGTACGGTGCGGTTCGGGTGTCCACCGCGACGGTTGCTAGGCAACGGCTCTTGCAGCCGCAACAACGACACAAAAGCGCGATTCAGGCATCCACTGACCCAGGGCGCCAGTTATGAGCGCTTCCTTTCTTTAAAATGACCTGTAGCCATCCCGAACCCCTCCCTCCAAACCATTGCCACCCTTCACATAACCCCTACTGCCACTTCGGAGGAGGCCGAAGAGGCCACCATTGCCCTGGCCATCACACACACGGAGGCCCGATATATTCTACCCGACTCTCGAACTGCCATACTAAATTTTGCTCGCGGGAGAGTTCACGTCCCTGCATTTCGCATACTGAACTCCCTCGCCGCACACCCACCCGGCCACATGGAGTTGATATGGGTGCCTGCCCACTCCGGGAATCTCGGAAACGAGGCCGCCAACGCTTTAGCCCGAGGTTCTCTCCACCGGGCACCGGCGGCCTCCGACCTGGGGTTCTCGCGGGAGCGCATGCACTCATTCAGTGAAATGACGCAGGCCTGCAAAGCCGAGCGTCGGCCCTACCCTCCACCCCATCTCTCCCTTGACCATTATCATCAGACACTTTGGAGGCGGCTTCAAACACGCACTTACCCTCCCTTTATATACGCTCGCGCTACCACCAAGTCCACACAAACACCACCTGTACCCTCTGCCACCACCCCAAAGCCACTCTAGACCATATCGTTTTCCTCTGCCCGGCGGATCCTCCCCCGCGGGGCCTGGAGCACCTTACCACTTGGGAGGCTTGGGAGACCCTACTGCGTTCTGAGGACCCGGCCAAGCAAGCCATCGCCACCGGCCGGGCTGCCACCGTCATGAGCCTCCGGGACATGAACGTTTTATTGCAGTGGGGCCGTGCGGGGGCCCACGGACCTGTGTGTCCGAAACTCCCCAGTTGTAAATAAAGTTTTCACCACCACCATCTGAGTGTAAAACTTCAACGCCAACGCTAATGAACACAACGAACGCCTAACGAAGAACGGCGACGCCTCGAAACACGCGCCAAAAAGCTGGGCTTTAAAACACTACAATTAAAATAGAGACCGCAGTGACCAAATAAAAACAGCACATGCGGCAATCCCGCCACGCCCTTAGGCGTTTCGTGGAAGCGGTGGTGGGTTGACCACAAGGCTTTCGCCAAGCACACTTTAGAATTTGCAAAGTGTCGTCGGTAACTTTAAGGCCGATCTTCACTTGCGTATCGTGGCGGCGGCTTACGACCTAACGTCTACGCCGGCGGCGCGCCCCGAGTGAGTCGTCCACCCGGAGCAACATAGCATCTCAAAACGTTCAACGTGGCTACGACCCGACCCGCACACCGTGGCCTGGTCCGAGGTTCCGTCAACTCCAACGCCCGATAGCCCGGATTCTGCACCAATTGAGATTACCAGGCTTTTTGTTCAGATCGTACGGTAAATGAATCTCAGACCGTTCTTATCTGTACATGGCACTACTTCTTTATTCTCATGTTCCTGTGTTTAAACAGCTGTGTGTTTCAAAATTATAGCTGTTTCGAGTAATGTTTCAGTTTTCTCTTGCATTTTAAGCAAGCCCTAGCTATGCTTCCACCATTATTTCATATTTCCATTTCTATACGCGCACTACGCTTGACTGCAGAGGGACAGAGGCCTAGTCAAGCATTGCAGCCTTCAGCCTCTGCCCCTGCAGCAGGCCTCGCATGTCTGTTCCAACTAAATATATACATAAAGTCGAATGAGGAAGACAGTGTGCCAGCACCGACGACGACGAAGCAATTTTTGCGGCCTCCGATACCACCGCCTGTATCTTGGCCACTCCCCCGTTGTGGGTATGTGTCGTTTTATTAGAGGCCAAACAACCAACGAACCGGTGGCCGCGCGCGTCGACAGCTCGAGCTCGCTCTTGGTTTCGTCCTGGTGCCGCTCCTACTCGATCAGTCTATGCCACCGTTCCGCTGCCAGCCCTTCCAGCTTTCCAATAAACCCCCTCTTCAAAAGAAAATAAAATATCGCTTTAAATAAAGCTATCCACACGGCAGAAAACTTCTTCGACGTTTAATACGCTGGTAGTACTTAATAAGCCGCTGGCTGCTGCGGACTTATTTCGATGGAGGCAAAAAGCTAGAGTACTGAGCGATACCAGGGCAGGTTAATGAACCCCAGGTGGTCAAAATTATGCGGAGCTGTCCAATACAGCGTCCCTCATAGCATGAGTAAATTTGTGGCGTTAAACTGCATAAAGCGAAACCATGAATCGTGACAAGGCCGTTTTACTACAATTTAATAAACCGTTTTACTCTGACGTGGCAACGTGGCCATAGAGTTAGGAAAACTGAGTCTAGTTCTGCCAGCCACAGACACGAAAATTTCAAGCCAAAGGTCAACTGATCAGTTGAAGAATGCACGTCATATCATTTCAGTGACCGCTGCATCTGTTGTTTTATGTCTCGTTATTTTAGTGTTCTTTTATTTCTCCTCGCATTCTCAAGCGGACTTCCTGCTCTATTTTAGCCCATTTTGACTAAAAATTCTTATCACTTCGGGTTGTTTACAGTGGCTATCAGTGCTCAACTTCGCTCGTCCTCGGCAGGAACAAGCTCGTCTCATAATCCTGATAAGGAAAAGAAACGGAGTATAGAGTATGCTTTGTCTTCCTGGCTTATACACGCACGTGTTTGTGCGTAGTGCGCAAAAGGTAGCAGTGCGATCAGAAACAATTTTAGTGCGCCAGCACTTACAGTGGCTATTCTTTGCATCTGAGCAATGTGTTTTTGTCTGCTAGTTTGTGCGAAGCCGGGGGTTTAGGGCCTAGCCGCTCACCCGTGGTAGCCCATTTAATCGTGAGACGGTGCTCCGGAAGAGCAACCTGGGTGGCAGCCGAACCCAAGCAACCCAAGTCCCATCGATGCTGACGCCTGACATAGCCCTTCCATGCTGGATGACTTACTTACCCATATGTAGCCGGTGGTAACCAGGCGAGAACACTAGGTGCTAATTAGGCGGCACCACCCCTAAGAGCACCGAGCTAAGCAGAATGATCGGCAGTGGTTAGGAGGAGAACGTGATTGCAATGATGATAGCTGCGCAGTAGTTTAACGAGAGAAGGTGGTAATCAAGTTTGAACCTGGTACCACCTAGTTTGTCGTAGCTCCAACCGACAATTGAAGTCATGCTAGCGGACATATCCTCATTTGGCCTAATTACTCAAATCGACTGACATTTATTTTTCCAGCCACTTTGATGTTTCAGCCATATCTTTACAGTCGATGCTTCAGCCACAACAACTTTACGAATACCCGAGTCAATGAAAATGAACAATTTAGGAATAAACGTTGAACGCACATCTAAATCTAGAGATCTCGGACGTTCTTGGCAGTAAAAAGTTTTCTTTTTGGGAGCTTTGATACTCAACTGCGTGCAGAATGTAGTCTTGCTTGAAAAAGCATTATCTTTTCAGGTTAGTAGTGAACGCTACTTCGTGTTTGCTCTCTTTGCCCTTTTAACAGACGCCTTTAGCAAAGAACAACGAAAAGCTAGCCGAGTTTCTTTTACTTATACACAGTCGCGCAGAAAACGATACAAACAGAATGTTAGGTTACTTGGTCTTGTCCTTGTCTTCCTGCGCTGTGGTGCACTCCTCTAGCTATCTACTAGCACATGAAGGAGACAGCCGATGAGTTTCTTCTTCTTGTTCTGCTGCCTGCCACGCGTGTAGCTTGTTCTTTTCCTTAAAAGCGTTCTACCAACCATACTACTTATCATCCTTCATTGGCCGCGGGCCAAAATTTTCAACCTGCGACAAGAACCAAAGCCGCAATAAAGCAACATCATCAAAATGACGTGAAGAACCCAGAAGCACGTGGCGTCCTCTTTAAGAGCCGCCCAGGAAGGCACCTATTAAAAGGTTGTTATGATTATAAACGCTCGTCGTTGAAGAGGTGGCCGGAGAAGAAAGGGATATACCTGGTTTAAGACGGTGGCGAGAAAGCGCGAAGAAGATGACTGTGCGATCGACCGGAAGAAAAGAGAGGGGTGAGGGAATGAGTGGTCCTCCTGTCACGCGCTCTTAGCTCCAGGTATTGGTGCGTATTTGACGCAGCGAGTCAGGGAAGAGCATTTCTTTTTAGTCTTCCCGGGACACCGCGGGTACTCGTCATCCTCTTCACGCCGTCGTTATTTTGTGTTTTTCGGAAGCATAGCGCAGTAGCACGCCACTCTCATCCTGATATTTTTGGGCTCTGGTGGGCCGGCTACTGTGAGCCTCCAGCCGCTTCTACCCCAAACCGCTTTCGACCGTAAAAGAAGCGGCTGTGATCATGGCTCTCTTTCAAGGAGTTTTTTTAATAGTTTCCAATTTGTCAGGTTCCTGCCCAACGGTTTGCTGAAGAATCCATTTATTAAAATTATGTACAAAACATTCAATACACTGCGTGTCGCTCTAACAAAGAGGAGAGGTGGGCTTTATTTACTGAAGTCCTCTTTCGCCAGCATTGGCGCAGCTGTCCTTGATACCAGGAGCCGTTAGTTCTTGTGTTTGACTGCGGAATTGTCTTGATTGGAGTGTACCTGAACTAAAAAGAATTACAGTAATGCAAATAGCCAACATTAGCTTTTATGCATACAGAATCTGAGGAGACAAATGCAAGGGTCCTAGCATTGTACGCGTCATTTGTGCGACAAGAAGCGTTGACATAGAGCAAAAACTGTAATTGAGAGAGATAATCTGTGTCTACCCGTCCCAAACTTATGGAAGAGTAAGTTTGCTTGCGCTATATGGCTAGACGTAATAAGCACCTGTGCATAAAAAGGGGAAAGTGGTTTGAAATCATCTTCAGTGGGCCTTAAGATTTTAAGGTTAAAAAGGTAAATAAAAAGGCTTCTACAGGAAATGACGAGAGAAATAAGCAATCAATAAGTGTTTAAATTTTACTGAGTTAATTTCATTGACCATACGGTCAGGAAGTACATATAACAGTTGGCAAAAAGGAATTATTGAAAGGTTTAGTGGTACCATCACCGCGCTGAACATTGTTGCAATTAAACAAACGTCGGGAGGATCTCAAGGGGGGCAGAATAAGGCTCTCACGTAAATAGAGAGTTTTAGTATAGCGTTAGCGGGATAGCGGACCTAAGGAAATTACGTTAGCGTGCCGCAAGCAACTTATCCCCACAGACAGTTTTAGTATAGCGTTCTGAAAACGTTAAACGCCACATGCTTGACATGGATGCGAACGGTCCTTCTTAAATGGTGGACACTGCCACTCACTTGCCAAAATATAATATTTCCGAGTTTTTTAAACGAATTAGTACTGTAGTGCTTATTTTCGTCTGCAAAATGACCCCGAAATTTAAATAAAATGAAGAAACAAACGTAAAGCAGTGGCGCCATCTAGTCAAGGCAGTGTTAACTACAAGCCGTTCCAGCAAGAATATTTGCCATCAAATCACGTGTAATGTCAAAAAACTATTATAAATTTAATATTAACTCGCTTTTCATCATTTAAGTCCATAAAACATCGCAAAAATGCTCCAGATTTATTTTTGTTTTGTTCCGGACGTTTGTGCTAGGTTTCGGCTGCGTTTTGGGCAGTTGCAGACGGTAGCAGTGCAGCTGGAGGTCCCATTAGGCTTGCGCGCTCCAGAATCGAGAGCGTAGCTCAAAAATTGGGCTGAATGGCAGCTTATACTTTATCGTCGAAGCAAGGTAAGTCACAGAGAAAACCAGCTACACCAGTAGTTGCCGGTAAACATGCCGACCGGAATCTCTAGGACTGCTGAATCGGCTGAAGCGGGCGGCTGTCGCTTGGAAGGACGCCGCCATGTTTCCACGCTAAGGGCGCAAAAGCCGCAACTGCCGCAACGCTAAATTCTGAAAATTGCGTTCGTACGCTCACGCTATTTCCCCGTTAGCGTTCTGCGCATGCGCACTCTGGACCCGCTATTCCGCTATGCACGCAATTGCGCAAAGCACGCAATACTAAAACTCTCTAATGCAGGAAACTGTGATAAAGTTTGTCAAATAGGCAAAGTCTTGCTATCCTACGTCGTGATGACAGGGGAGTAAGACCAATGGAAGATTTGATATTGGTAACGCTAAGCCGAGAATCATATTTGGATGTTATGAAACGAGCAGCTCGGTTTCGGATTGCTTGTAACGCCTGAATTAGGGATTCTAAATGAGGGTTCCAAATAGTCGATGTATATTCAAGTTTGGCACGGATGAATCTTTCATAAGCAATTACACTAACCGTGGACGGAGAAAATGTGAGTGATCGCCAAAAACCATCTAGAGATTTAGTGCAGGAAATGACTTGATGTTCTTTGACCAGTTCAGATTACTTGCTATTTCGGTGCCAAGATACCTATAATATTCAACCTGCGATAGCACGGTCGTGTTTAGCGAATATAAGTTAGACCGTTTCCGGGACACGTGCATAAACAGACAATTAGTCACATTCGACTTCATGAGCCAGGTACAGCACCAGTTTTGGATTAAGTTTAAGTCGTCCTGCAACACAGACTGATCCCTATTAGTACAAATACGACGGTAGAGAGCACAATCATCTGCGAACAGACGAATTCATGACGAAATCCCAGCAGGAAGGTCAATAATAAAGATTAAAAACGGAAGCGGGCGAAGAACTATTTTTCGAGGGACTCCAAATTGAATATTTGTAGCGGTAGAAGATTGACTATCAGTGGCGGTGTATCGCGAACGATTAGTTAAAAAGCAGTGAATCGATGATAATATTAGTTGGTCCAGAGACAGGCAAGAGAGTATGCTCATGAGACGCTGGTCGGGAACGGGGTGAAAAGCCTTGGAAAAATCGAAGTAAGTTATGTTTGTTTGAAAGGATGAGTCTGGGTTTAAGTGGAGGTCAGTGCAGCGAAAACTGGGAGATCGTGGTGCAACTATTAGTGGATTTAGACGTATGAAGTGAAAATAGGACATCAGGGCACAGTGGGTATGAAATGTGATTGGGAACGCTTTGTTTACCGCCATTCGCCATAAAGAAGCTAACTAAAAACTGTCCTACTTTGCGGAATGTAGAACTGTAAAACGGCTTTTTTTTTACTTTGTACGGGAAAGATGGCTCCCTCCCACACTTTCCAGTGATGATGCCCTTCTCACCTGTACTCATTGCGTTATGGATCTTTCCTCCTTGCTCTTGTCGCAGACGGGCGAGTGCCAGAGCTGATAATACGTCACGTCAACAGCATACATGTTTATAACTTGCATAGCCTTCCTGAAAGGCGACTGTAGGCAAAACGAAAGCTTTCCACGTATGTACAGTCTTTGTCAGAAGTTTAGAGCCGAGGGGGTTCATTTATAAGCTTCATATTGGGACTCCAGGAGCATTCATGGAAGTCATACCTATTGCAGGAAGGAGTGCCAGAAATCTTCTCATGTCCAGGAAATTTGGAGCGCTAGAGATCCATTAAGAACGACACACTGTGGCTCAAACGGGAACCCCCTGGGCTCCAAACTTTTGACAAAGGCTGTACTTGTAGCTCCTTCTACTGCAGAGCTTCATAAAGCGCTTCAGTAAAGCTTAGCGTGGATTGCAACGCATCAATGTGCTTATCAGGCACGAGGCACAGTGCCATGGCTTGCGCCTGTTTACCAACAAGGTTTTCACAGTTGACGAGTTCTTAAAATGGAAGGTAACCTGCAGTGTCTGCATCTTGAACAAATGTCGCTTTGTACAGGCGACAAGAAGTACCACCTCATCGAGAGCCCTATGCGGCGCGGATATATATCGGGAAGGCAGAAAGTAGGACATGTTTATGAGAGCACCGTACACGCGTTCTCAAGAAAAAAAGCAGCCGAAAACACATGGCATTGTTCCCAGAGTCGATGGTGCGCCACATGTGTTGCACGAGCGGTGGAGGGCGAGTTGCACTGTACATGCCTCGGTCGCTTCTAGCCGCTCTCTGCGGATCCTCACAGGAGGAAGGAAGCGGTAGAAAAAAGAAATAAAACCGCTAGGTCAGGTGTCGATTTATTCCTACCGTTCCTCTGCTCCAGGTAGCTGCTCTCCAACATCCGCATTGTCATTGCCTGGGTCCACCGCAACATTCAACTTCTACGCTTGCAGACAGCGCGAAAAAGACGTACGAATAACACACTTGCAATGAAGAAGGCAGAGCGCCGGCACCAACGACGACGAAGCGATTTGTGCGTCCTCCGATGCGAGCCGACAGTTCGACCTCACAGGCCCTGCTGTTGGGTTGCGGCTAAGTACCAGGCGGTGCTGAGTTATTCCTCGAATTTCTGCTTGATTTCTTGTGTTTTCTTCCCATTTTCCAGGGTGACTGAACGCGGGAACGTGGACTGATGTCCACAAACTCTCCCGGCCAGGGGAACACCCCCTGGTCAGCTTGTCTCGCCCCAGATGAGCTGCCTCTTGATTGTTTCCTCCGTGGCGGAGTTAGCAGCATACCGGTTGCTCTCGTCCCCGCGGATGACGGCTCCATCAAGCTGAATAACCCCGAGGCTGTTCAGGCTGCGCTTAAATCTACCACCCCCCATTACATGAAGATTACAGGCGTCCGGCAGTTCGGCCGTGGAGGGATCGTATGCAGATCGCCAGACCAGGCATGCGTAGCCGACCTGCTGAAGTGTTCGTCGTTTGCCAATCACCCGGTGAGCGCGTTCATACCTCCTCATCTGGCGTGTTCGAAAGGGCTAGTCCGTGGCGTAGACCCACGTCTAAGCGCGTCCGAGACATTAGAAAAGCTCACTTCGGCTGGCGTGATCGCCATTCACCGATGCAGTCGTGTGGTGGATGGAACAAAGGTACCGACGGAGACTGTTATTGCTACATTTGCGGGGCTGTCCTGTCCATCTGAAGTTAAGGTGTGGCCTTTGATTTTCCGTGTGGATCAATTTACATCTCGGCCCCTTCAGTGCCGTAATTGCTGGAGGTTTGGCCATAGCGCCAAGGCCTGTAAATCGAGTTTTCGCTGCTGTGGGTGCGGAGAGAGCCACGACCCCGCTGGGTGTTCTGCTCAACAAGAGAAATGCTGTTTGTGTGGCGGTGGACACTCAGCAAGCCATTCCGAATGCCCAGCGCGGGCTGAGGAAGTGCAAGTATTAGAGTTGATTGACAAGCGCAGGTGCTCAAGACGTGAGGCAGTTGCAGTCATCAAAGATAGGACATCTGGCTATGCAAGTGTGGCAGCGCGGCATGCAACCGTTGTGGATTCCTCCTTGTCGCAAGCGATTGCGGCGGCGGTGGAGAAAGCAATGGCAAGTGCCATGGATCGCATAGTTGAAAATCTGTCCGCGTGCATTTCGCAGGTCATGGCATCCCAAATGTCCACTTTATTGCAAGCTTCTATTGCCCCCCTTTGTGGCACAATCACTTCTCCATTGGTTGCACCTCCCCAACCTTCTGTGCCCGTGACTTCCAATCCACTGAGTCAGACTCAATCACAGCCTTCGTCTATCCCTACAACCAGTTATTCACATCACAGTGAGACAGAACTCTCATCTGAAGAGTGCGTTGATATGGAGACTGAGATGCGTGCTCAAAAGCGCAGTGCGTCTCCGATAGGTGGTGCTAGTCCGTCTTGCTCTCAGTCGAAGAATAAAAAGAATCACCCTAGATCTACACCCAAAGGCAGCATTTTGGATCAGGCGGTCTCCGCTGCGGCCCTTTCGGCGACATAGGGTCGTTGAAGGTGTTGCAGTGGAACTGCCGGTCTATTCTTTCTGCTTCAACAGATTTAGTTTGTTTAATCAGTAAATTAAGTCCAGATTTAATTGCTCTTCAGGAAACGTGACTCTCTAAAGATTCTAGGTACAATTTACAAAATTATCGTTCTTTCAGGCTTGACCGGCCCTCAAGAGGTGGTGGGTTGCTATTGTTCGTATCCACAAAATTTTGCCACAGGGCAACTGTGTCATTTCAATATATGGACAGGCAGTGCGAAATTCAGGCTCTTGATCTCAATATTCCTGGATATCAGCCACTCACTCTGGCTAATGTATATTTTCCAACAGGTGTGCATGACGTTCGGCCTCTTGACTCGTTTTTGTCTAGTTGCAGGAAACAGGTTTTAATTGTTGGAGACTTCAACTCGCATCATGTTTCGTGGGGGTTTCGTACAGATCGCTGCGGTACGCTCTTATGGGACTGGGCTTGTGTGAATAACCTAATATGTTTAAATTCGGGTCTCCCCACATTTGTCCGTGGTCAGGCTCGCTCAGCGTTAGACTTGTCATTTTCTTCCCCCGGAATAACTGTGTCCTCTTGGGCGCCAGTTGACTGTGCCTCCAATAGTGATCACCTTCCGATCAGCTTCCAAGTTATGTGCCAGTTGACCTCTCCTAACAGCACACGGCGCACATTCATAAATTACGACAGTTTTAAAAATGCCCTCAAAGCAGACCTTCAGGAATTATCTCATTCCAACAGTGGAGATAATGCCATCCGCATTTGTTCAATTTTGGATGGAGCTCGTAAAAAATCGGAGTTCTTGGTTCAGGCACATAAGGGAACATCGCCGTGCCTTTGGTGGAACGCAGAGTGCGCTCGCGATTATAGGCGCCGAAAGGCTGCTTGGAAGAAACTCCTCCATAATCAGTGTCCCAAAAACTGGATCGATTATAAGTTCGTTGCAGCTACGTTTAAGCGCACCGTATCTCGTGCAAAGGAGTTGCACGATACTGAACGCTACGAATTCCTTTCAAAATCTGGTAATAGGCGTGCTCTATTCAATTACCTAAAATCCAGGAAACTAATCTCGTCCACCATGAACGCTGTCTCCCTAGTTCAGTCACCGGCTGAACTTGCACAGTCCCTGGAAGAGATAGGCAGAGGTCTTGAGCGCCGGTTTACGGCTCTTCTTCCTTCTCCTCAGAGATTTCTTGCCACTTTGGACGATTTCGAGGAGGTCACCCTCACTGAGCTCTCGAACACTGTATCCCGCCTTCCACCCGCGGCCCCTGGCCCTGATAGTGTGACTTCTTCTATGATTAAAATATTGTTCGAGGAATCTCCCACCGACTTACTGGCGCTTATAAATTACTCTCTTAAGGGGCCATGGATTCCAAATGAGTGGCGTTTAGCAAAGATTATCCCGTTGCTTAAAAAGCAGGGAGATGGTTATGTGTTAGACAATATAAGGCCAATTTCTTTAACTTCGAATCTCGTTAAGCTAATTGAGAGGGTGTTGCATGGTAGAATAATGTCTGTTATTTCAGAGGCTGGGTTGTTGAACCCTTGCCAGATTGGTTTCAGACCAGGCTGCTCTATATGGTGTGCCCATACCGATCTGGAGAGCCGCATACAGTTAGCTCGGCGCCGAAATCAATACGCAGCGCTTGTTACTTTAGATGTATCTAAAGCCTATGACAGCGTTGAGCACAGGACGCTCTTGCAAAGACTGCAGGCAGTAGGACTTCCGAGATACTGTGGCTTGGGTTGCTGAATTCCTTGCTGACAGGGAATTTTACTGCTTTCAGAACGGTGTTTCATCAAGCAAATTTCGACAATCGAGAGGAGTGCCCCAAGGGGCGGTCCTCTCCCCTGTACTTTTTAACATCTTACTCAGCAGTATTGCCTGCAGTCCTCAGGTGGCCACCTATGTGTATGCTGATGACATCGCCTTTTTTGCTTCAGAGAACGACATTTCCTCTTTGTACCAGTCCTTACAGTCCTACCTCAATGTCCTAGACCAATGGTTAGGAGACATTAATCTGTCCCTTAATGTCAATAAATGTGCTTTATTGGTTTTTCCGCTCTCTCGTCCAGTTAATATCTCTATTGTTTACCGGAACCATGTAATTCCTCAAGTGCAAAGTGTCAAATACCTTGGAGTAATTTATGATCCTTCTCTTTCCTGGGCGGCCCATATCGAGCAGATCACTGTGAAAGGAGTCCGAGCAGTCGGTATGCTGCGCAGGCTGAGCAGTGTTCATTCTGGCATGAGAAGGCACTCACTTCTTATGATTTATAGAATATACGTCCGTCCAGTCTTAGAGTTCGGCTGTGTTTTATTCTCTGGTGCACCAGCGTATAAACTTCGCCCCTTGATTCTCTTGGAGCGGGAGGCGTTGCGCCTTTGTTTGGGCCTTCCAAAATTTGTGGCGAATTCCATTTTGTACCTGGAAGCGCGTACTCCATCATTGACTTCTAGATTTAGGCTCTTAACGGTGAAAACGTTCGTAAGAATGTGCGATTCTTCGCTCCATGCCTCCAATTTGATCTTCCTTCGTCAGCCTAGGCTATTTTTCAACGAAACCTGGTCTCGTTTCCGTACCCCTCAGATATGTTTGGTGCAATCCCTCCTGGACCCCTTAAACGTCCGCATTTCGGACATCCGTCCGGTATGCGCCAACTCATCTATTCAGATTTTCTTCGATGACATCTTTCCAAAACATGCAAAGTTAATGCCTTTTCATTTGCTCAGCGGTTTATTGCAGGATTACCTGCTGTGCTTTAAATCTCATGTGCTCATAGCGACAGACGCCTCACAGTGTGAAGAAAAGGCCGGAGTTGGCATTTTCTCCATCTCCCTTGACTGGTCATTCTCACACCGCCTTCCCGATTACACACCTATTTATTTGGCCGAATTTCTAGCAGTAGTCTTAGCGTTGCGCAAATTAAACAGCTCCTTGTCTTCTGTCATAATTATGACAGATTCATTATCGTTGTGTTCCTCTCTCACCGCGCCTACAACATCTCAGGCACTTCGGTTATTCAAATGCTTGGTTCCACCCCACCTGTGTTCATTACGGTTGGTCTGGGTGCCTGGGCACAGAGGAATCCATTTGAATGAGGTTGCTGATACCCTGGCAAAGGCATCTCTTCAAGGCCCAGTCGTATCTGTGCTTCCACCCAGCGCATATATTACCGCGGCCAGGTTTCGCAGGTATCTGCTCCTGAAAGAATTCGCAGCATCAGCTCTGACCTCCTCTCCCGAATTCCGGCATCTCCTTTACCCGTGGTGCAGTAAAGGATGGCGATCACGCAAGCTTGAGGTTTCCTTCACTCGTCTACGTTGTCGCGTGCCTCTTTTAAACTTCTACCTTTATAGATCTGGTCTGGCGGTCTCCCCATTGTGCCCGTTCTGCGGAGAACCCGAAACGATAGATCATTTCTTGTTGACCTGCCGCCGTTTCTCCTCTTTACGGAGCCGCCTGCTGGAGCTTCCGTTACGACAGCTTGGTCTAAGTCTGTCAGCTGGGGTTGCTCTGTCTCTTGGGGCTTCCTCCCTTGGGCACAGCAACTGGAATGTGCTCTCCGCCATGCAAAACTTCCTTACAGACACTAAACGGCTGCCGTCTTAAGCTCTGGTCTTTCTCATGACCAATATTTCTCTGGAATGAAAGCTTTCTGAAACGTGGAATATTTAGCCCCGTTCTCTATTTCAGTCACCGATCTCACAGCATTTGTTTAACCTATTTCAATTACACATTTGAGATCCTTTCATTTATTTCCTAATTGCTATTATTATCATGATTATTTTATTTTTCCCCACAATTATTTTCTTGTTTAACATTTTGTACACCTATCAGTTGCCGCCTGTGTCTTGGCCAATCCCCCGAAGTGGGTATGCGCCATTTTCTAGAGGACAACAACAACAACAACAACGATGCCGGCGGCCGCGCGCGTGGAGAGCTCGAGCTCGCTCTTGGTTCTGTTCTGGTGCCGCCGCTACTCGAACAGCCTGTGCCATCGTTTCGCTGCCAGTCCTTCGAACTTGCCAATAAACCCCTCTTCATTTGGTGGAGCGTGCGGGTTCGCCTAGTACACTACCAACTTGGAGCTCCGCAGCCGCACAATTCCGATGGCGACGACCAACGAAAGCCAGCAGCCAGCAGTCCCATCGCAGCCCGTCATTTGCTCCGGTGCCGTCCGGCAGAGAGACCCCGTCGTTTTCAACGGACACTGCGACCAAGATGTCGAGGATTGGCTGGCTTCGTATGAGCGGGTGAGCCGTCACAACAACTGGGATGACCGCATGAAACTAAACAACGTAATATTTTACCTGAGCGACGTCGCGAATCTCTGGTTTCGCAATCACGAGGCTGATATTCCAACATGGGCTACTTTCAAGACAACGTTTGCCGAAGTATTTGGCCGTCCCGCCGTGCGTAAACTTCGCGCTGAACAATGCTTGCGCGCTCGTGTTGAGTGTGCGGGTGAAAGTTTCACCGCCTACATCGAAGATGTGGTCGATCTATGCAAGCGTGTCGACCCGTCTATGCTTGAGGCCGACAAGATCAACCATATTATGAAGGGCATCGACGCCGACGCTTTCCATATGCTGGTGGCCAAAAGTCCCACAACCGTCGCCTCCGTGTACAACCTCATTACGAAATACTTCAACCAGTGCTGGAGGGAGGGTAACCTCCCGCAGTCCTGGCGCCACGCGAAGGTAATATTTATACCAAAACCCAACAAACCACTCACCATTCAAAACCTTCGCCCGATTTCGCTAACCTCATGCCTCGGGAAGCTCCTCGAGCATGTTGTGTTAGCGAGACTCACAAGTCACATGGCGGACAACAATCTCTAGCCGCATAGCATGGTGGGATTCCGCCCTCATCTATCCGCACAGGATGCCATGCTGCAACTCACACACGACCTTTTTGACCCGCTTCTTCCAGGTCACACCAAGGCAGTCTTAGCTTTGGATCTCTCCAAAGCTTTTGATCGCATTGAACATCAGGCGATTATGACTGCTCTATCCCCATTGAATGTGGGTGTGCGCACGTATGCCTACATTCAAGCATTCCTGACTGACCGCACGGCTGAGATACACTTCGGGCCTCTGTCTTCCACCTCCTACACACTTCAGAGTATCGGCACTCCTCAAGGGTCCGTCCTTTCCCCATTTCTCTTTAACATAACCCTCATACCCCTCGCCCGGAAATTGTCAACTATTCCCCACCTCAAGCACACTCTTTATGCCGACGATATCACCCTGTGGACCACCCACGGCAGTGACGGCGACATAGAGAACACCTTACAGGAAGCAGCCACGCTCACCCAAAATTACGCACGGACCATCGGACTGTCTTGCTCCCCAGAGAAGTCCGAACTGCTCCTCATCCGGCCTAAGAACCACCGCTGTCCCCGCTCCCCCATTGCCATTGAATTGAATGGTTACCCGGTACCTGAGGTTGGCACCCTCCGTGTATTGGGCTTGCACATTCAGAACGATGGCAAAAACACCACTACCCTCAAGAAACTCAAGCAGGTTGCAGGCACGATATCGCACCTCATCCGCAGGGTTTCGGGACATCATAGAGGCATGAAGGAGCGCGACCTATGTCGCCTCATTCATGCCTTTGTCCTCAGCCGTGTACTGTACACTACCCCATACTTACAACTATCCAAACATGACATAAACGCTTTGGATGCTTTGATTCGCAAGGCATTCAAGGTAGCACTTCATCTTCCGCTCAACACACCCACAGACAGATTACTAGGCCTGGGCCTCCACAACACGATCGGGGAACTGGTGGAGGCCCACCGACAGGCCCAATACATCAGGCTCACAAAAACTTCCACAGGTCGGTATATCCTGGACTCCCTGGGAATCAAAATACCGGCCAACGACCCAACCCTTCTCGCCATCCCACGATCCCTTCACCGAGAGCTTCTCATCAGGCCGCTCCCGAGGAATATGCACCCGTCCCACCATGAGCAGCGCCGCAGAGCCCGTGCGAAGGCACTCCATCGAGCGTACGGCCCCCAGCCGGACGCCGTATGGGTGGACGCTGCCTGCACGGGTGATGAAGCGACAGCAGCTGCGGTGGACTCCTCTTCATCCATCCTCCTCACACTACCTCTCCCTCCAGATACGTCCCCAGAGGCTGCAGAGGAAGCCGCCATTGCACTTGCTATAACCCGCACGGAAGCCCGGTATATTTTAACTGACTCTAAAACTGCGATTCTAAATTTTGCTCGAGGCCGAGTTCATGTCCCTGCTTTTGGCATACTGGACTCGCCCGATGCACCCCCGCCCCGCCAAGTGGAGCTGATATGGGTGCCTGCGCACTCCGGGAATCCCGGAAACGAGGCCGCCAACCTTTTAGCCCGAGGTTCTTTAAACCGGGCTCAGGTGGCCTCGGATCGGGGATTCACGAAGGATCGCATGCACTCATTCAGTGAGCTGACCCAGGCATACAGAGCCTCTCGCCAGCTCTACCCCCTGCCCCACCCCTCCCTAGATAACAGACACGCAACACTCTGGCGCAGATTACAAACACATACTCTCCCCTCGCCCCTTACCCTAACCCACTATCATCCCTCCTTCCCCACTCCTGCTTGCGCCCTATGCCCAGAACCCTTCGCTTCTTCCCTCCACATCCTTTCCCTCTGCCCTGCGGACCCTCCCCCGCGGGACCTAGAGAACCTCAAGACCTGGGAGGACTGGGAGACCCTGCTGCATTCGGAGGACCCAGCCGTGCAGACCATCGCCACCGGCCGTGCTGCCAGTGTTATGGACCTCAGGAACATAACACTTGAGTGCAGTGGGGTCGTGCGGGGACCCTGGGGCGTGCCCCGAATTCCTTTGTAAATAAAGTTTTCTCTCTCTCTCTCTGTACAACCTGTGCCAGAGCTTCGATGAGTTGCGCAAGCAGCGACTTAACGCTCGTCGCCCGCCCGCACCTGCAGAGTCCATCTCCGGCCTGGCCGTCAATAGTGACCTTTTGGATCACATCAAAGACTTCGTGCGTCATGAGGTGGCCCGGCAGCTTTCCCTCCTCTCTGGCGCGCCCTCTACGCCCCACACCCTGACCCCTGAGATACGGCAGACCATAGCACAGGAGGTCGCCGATGCGCTTCCCGTTCGTCGGCAGCCGGCTCCGGCTCCACTGGCTCCTGAAGTCAATCTCCTCTCGATGCAGACCGCCCCCGTCGCTGCACCTTTGAGCTACGGCACTCCTATTGCTACGCCGCCTGCCCCTATGCGTGCGCCTCTCACGTATGCCGAAGCCGTCGCCCTACCACCGCAACCGCTGGCCTTTCCATACGTCCGGACAACGCCGCCTACACCTCGTGCTCCCCGGCTCCGACCGGCGCCTACTTCCTACAGTTCTTGGCGCACTCCTGACAACCGGCCGATTTGTTACACGTGCGGTCTCCCAGGCCACGTCGCCCGCCACTGTCGTCAGGTTCTGGCTGCGCCTGTGCCCGCTGTGCCGAACTACTACCCGTCTCGCGCCGCTCGCACACCTTCAGGGCTACCTGGGGAGGCTTTTGCTGACCACTTGCCACGCCGGCCCCACGTTTCTTCTGATCGGTCACCTTCCCCTCGTCGTCGGTCCTTGTCACCTATGCGGCGTCGTAACATGACCGACAATCCGGAAAACTAGGAGCCGCAGTTCTGGGGGCACGAACTGCGCACACTTCGACCTGCTCAAGACCTCGCCTTTCACCACCGAACTTTTTAGACGTGTTAGTTGACGGCATTCGAGCACTTGCCCTTGTGGACACTGGTGCTGCCGTTTCCGTGATAGCCGAAAACTTCTGCCGTTCACTCGTAAAGTCACCACTTCTACTTCTGGACTCTCTCTTTGCACCGCTAGCGCCGAGCCCATTCATCCTTCTGCCGCTTGCACGGCACGTGTCGTCATCGCGGACGTTTTATATGTCGTCGAATTTTTAGTGCTCAGCTCTTGCTCGCCATGTATATTTCCTCTGACGCCACTAATTGGGATCAAGTCCGACCATTCGTAACTTATGCATACAATACTGCTTCCCAGGCCACCACCGGATTTTCCCCTTACTTTCTTTTATACGGCCGTGAACCTTCCTGTCTTCTGGATACTATCCTTCCTTACAACCCCAACAGTTCTGAATGCACCTTTTTCTCCGACGCTGCCCGTCATGCCGAGCAGTGCCGCCAGCTGGCTCGCTCGTTGACATCCGCCACTCAAAGCCTCCGCAAATATGAGACTGACCAAGGCAAGCCCACCCATGACCACCGTGCCCATGACTTTCCAACTGACTCGCTCGTCTGGCTGTCTGTACCGGCTGCATCCAAGTTTGCGGCTAAGTACCTCGGTCCCTACCGTGTCGTGCAGCGCACTTCACCTGTGAACTACACAGTCGAACCGGTCACGCCTTCCTCGGACCACCGCCGTCGCGGCCGCGAAATTGTTCACGTGAGCCGGCTAAAACCCTACTACGACCCCATCGTCACCTGCTCGCCCTGAGTCGCCAGGATGGCTCCCTGTTTTCGCCGGGGCAGTTGCAATGAAGAAGGCAGAGCGCCGGCACCAACGACGACGAAGCGATTTGTGCGTCCTCCGATGCCGGCGGCCGCGCGCGTGGAGAGCTCGAGCTCGCTCTTGGTTCTGTTCTGGTGCCGCCGCTACTCGAACAGCCTGTGCCATCGTTTCGCTGCCAGTCCTTCGAACTTGCCAATAAACCCCTCTTCACACTGTGTTCTCCTCACGTCCCCGTCTTTTTCACGCTGTCTGCAAACATGGGTCACAAACTCGCCCAAGCGTCTGTTTTACACCTTCTACTATAGCAAAAATTTCCATTCTCTAGTTCGGTAAAAACCAACTCAGGATTTTGCCTAACTAAGATTTATTATATCACCGGACAAAAAAACTGATCAGTGGTGCGTAAGCAAAAAAGGTAAGCAGGTTCTTCAAGAAAGATTACTTATCAGTAAATGACTAAATCCATATGAGTAAACAAATTAACACTAGGCCCTAAGTCCCTAGCGGCTGCTAGAACCTAGAACGCTAGGACCTTATCCTAATGTCCGCCAATATGTCCGCCTAACAAACACGAGTTAATGACATCCTAGCAGAAATCAACAGGAAGTAGTGGGCCTGGTTAGGGCATGTAACGCGAAGGCAAGATAACCGATGGTCCTTAAGATTAACGTACTGGGTTCCACGAGAAGGCAGCCACACAACACAGTCGCCTGAATTCATCTGTGGGTACGCGCGTGTTCGCACCACTGACCTCCATACCAGGCAGGTGGACCGCGAGGCAATGCCGCAATGAATTGTTTTACCCTCAGGGCTTACAAAAGCATTGTAGAGGGGGGGGGGGGGGGCAGATATACAAAGGACACTCTGTAATTTGGTTTAGAAAAGGAAAAAATAACAATAAAAGAGAAATTAGGCACCAACAACAACGACGACGAAAAAACAAAAATTTTGCTGAGCATAAGAACCTGGTGAGCATGGGCGTATTAGAAGATCTATTTTTACGTTCAGGTTAAGGTATGTCTACACGTTCGTGTTGCGACTCCTTTTGGAAAGCTTTATTGGAATTCAGACTGTAATAGAGAGCAAACTTCCGATTCTCGAAATACGAGAAAATCGGAGCTGCGTTTCAGAGGTAACGAAACCCTTACAGGCTTCACATGGAAAGCGCATTGGGAGATCGAGAAGCTCCCGTGGCCGGAATACCCCCCCGAACGCTGCCCACTTAACCTGCAACATTCACACACACACACACATCTGTCGAGGGGGCAGTGCACATGTCCACAACACAATTTATTCGTGTACATCAAGCTGCAGAAAGAGAAATTTCTAGCCGAAAAGCTCTACATATACAAATCACGTATTAAAAAAATTAACATCGCCGTGTGCATTACTGCAAAGACACCAAAAAGCCGTCCACAGCGAAAAAAAAAATGCAGCGTCAGCGAAGTTGTAACGCTGCTCCGAATCTCCACAAAACTCGCCCATACTGTTTCCGCCTGAGCAGAGGGCATAGCAGGAGGCCACGATAAAAATCCTGTCTTCCATAAGCCTCGATTTCGCAGAATGAGTATGAGGCGAGTGCATTGTCGCAGCGAGGGAAAAACGGCAGATCCATGTTGTCGACCTGCAGCCTTGGGGTAGTGGAGCGGAAAAAGTCGCCGTGCTGGACGCGAATCAACTGCGTAGATGGATGACTGCAGTGACGACTTAGACAGGTGTCGTTGGTAGTAGGGCCACCTTAATCCACAGGTTTGGACTGCAGTTTGCCTGGCGAGCGAACCCCAAAAGCGCCGTGATCCTGCGCGTGAGAAAAACGAAAAGCATAAATTTCTACTGCCTCGTCAGAGCACCCGCAATAGAGTAGTGGTGCGGGCGAGGCACTTTATCTGGCTCATTTAAAACTTCTAAAATTATCTTCTGCCCTGACTCATTAGAGCATAGAACTAATCGAATATCCTCCTATTTGACGCGTCGAATGAATCAAATAACGCATGATCAAATTAATTTCGAAGAGCCGAATAAATTCAGAATTTTTCGAATACAGTTCAAGTAAGTGGCATGAACGTGAAATTAGGCAAGCCGTAGTTTTCTTCGTCGACTGCTTCAAGAAAACGGCCCCCCCCCTATGCCTCACAGCGCTCTGCAACCAGCTTGCAGCCATCTGCAGAGGGTAAAAGCGCAGCCTCGGCCCCTCCTTAGCAAGAAATTAAAATAAAAACAGCGCCACGCAGACGGCTCTCGCCGGAGCGCGTGGTAAAAAAGGGGAGAAGGAACCCCTGGAGAGCGACTAGCCTTGCGTGTGTGGCTGCCCTCTCTCCCACCGCTTGCCGCCACAGCGCGCGGGAGCACTGCTGTCGATTGTTCTAGACATTACAAGTAATTTCTACACGATGTTGACGGAGAGGGCGTAGCCTTGACTGTGCTAAGGGATGCCCTACACCTTTTCACTCGCGCGATGTCGTCACGCCAGAAAGTTCCAGATGCTCCTCGAAGCCACTCCTGGCCTTTGACCAATGAGGACGCACGCCCAGCGCGAGAAGGAGAAGGAGACTGGACAGTCGACACTGTGCGTATGTGCACGCCTGCCTTGGCGCGAAGAACAGACAGACGTGGAGCGCTCAGCCTATATAAGAAGGGCGTTGACCGCCCGAGCTGTCGTTTACGCTTCAGGGAACAAATCTTGATGAAAGGAAATGCGCATTATCTGTCCCCACAGCTGCGAAACCAATAGAGCGAGGGCTTCGAAAGCAGTGGGTAAAATTTGTAAATTGGTTTTTGAGGAAACGCAAAGCGTAGTATCTGTCTCACATATCTGAGTGGACACCTGAACCAGAGGGAAGGCGCATAAATGCCATCTTGGAACAGTGGCCCCTTAAATCGTGCTTTATGCTTCGTGGCGGTAGTGACAGATGTGCGCTGCATGCTGTGGCATTAACAACGTTGTGCCAGAAACGCTACCACCTGCCAGGGTAGTAGGGTGGATGGGGACTTTAATGTAGATACAAAGACAAGCGGGAATTTTTGACCATTTATGCGGGAGAACATCCCGTTGCTCTCCCTCGTAACGGCTCCCACAGTTGTGACAACGTCGCGAAATACTTGCGCAGACCTCGTCTTTCAGATCCAGGCATTAGTGCAACTTGTCGAGCATATATATTCGTCTATTTCTCCATACACAAAGCTTCCTTCATGACAATAAAGAACTGTTAGTGGAGTGTTTCTTGAAGAAGGAGTATGTGCGAAAAATTATTTTTCTTTAATTGTACATACATGCCTTGCCCGAATTCTTTGCCGCAATCTATCGAAAAGCTGAAACAGATGAGGTGTTTCACTTAAAATTCGCATTAAGAAGTAACGTAATCGTCGGTAATTTTAAGCATGAAATTTTTTCAGGTCCCGCTGTCGGCAGTGTGGTGACATCACGCCGAGACCGAGAGCCAACATCCGGGCACTTAATTCCACACATCCGGGAGCTGAACCGAGAGCGTGCGGGCACCGTGCGAGATTTAACCAGACTCTCTAAGCCCTCCTACAGGACCGGCATACAAGTGCCGGTAGCTTCGCGCCGAACGGGTGGTGGCGTTCCTCCCTTCCTGTACGGTCCGGTTCAGGTGTCCACCGAGATGACAGAGAATTACGGCGCAATTTCCTTTCCTTAAAAAGCGTTGCCTTCAAAGGGCAAGGCATCGCGCCGAACGGGCGGTGGCATTCCTTCCCGTACGGTGCGGTTCGGGTGTCCACCGAGATGATAGAGAATTACTGCGTAATTTCCTTTCCTCAAAAAAGCGTCGCGTTCAAATGGCAAGTCTTCTCCCCGAACGGGTGGTGGCGTTCTGTGGACTGCCTGGAAGCGCTACAACACGCTGTCGCATTCCACTCCTAAAGGCAAAGATTAAACGTCATTAATTGGCATTTAATTATTGCACCAACAGAATGTGAAGTGAACAATCGCGTAGCAGAATGCAGCACTAAGGCTTTCGCCTTTCACCACTTTAGCCGCTAAAATTCCTCGTAATTTCGTTTATTTACGAAACACGTGCATTCACTAGATGGCGGAGTGGTAGCGTCACATCTTCAATAGCCAAACGCCCTTGTTCGATTCCGAGCCTCGACACAGGCTTTTTAAGGTGAAAGCCTTTAATGCCTTCCCCGCCGCGGTGGCTCAGTGGTTACGGCGCTCCGCTGCTGACCCGGAAGACGCGTGTTCAATCCCGGCCACGGCGGCCGAATTTTGATGAAGGCGAAATTCACGAGACCCGTGTGCTATGCGATTTCAGTGTACGTGAAGGAACACCAGGTGGTCGAAATTTCCGGATCCTTCACTACGGCGTCCCTCATATCGTGAGTTGCTTCGGGGCGATAAACCCCAATAAACCAAACTAAACCTTTAATGCCTCATACTCTCGTGACCAAGACGTGTTAGCAAATGTGTCCGCGTTTTGGATACATGCCTTATATGGGCATGGACCAATCGATACTTTATCGGGTGCAATCGAAAGACATCGGAACATGATATATAGGGATTTCATGATTATAATATTGTAACTAATGAATCATCGGTGATTAGTAGTAAAGAAGTGCATGTGGGACTGTGCACTGCGCCTGTACCTTAGCACTAATCAGTGTACTAGTTAAGGTCACGTTTATCACTAACCATACATTAACTACTATCACGAAATGTGCAAGTCATGCTTAAGTATCATTAGCCATTAATAATAGCTAGACGCTTCATAGGTATTGTGTCGAACTTTCTAGAGAGTTACGTCACGGCAGGTGAGTGACAGGACATGATGGATTGCATTAGAACAATGGTAAAAACCAGTTAGCCTAATTAACCCTTTTGCTAGTCAGACCACATAAATAAATAAAACCGAGTAGCAAACTGGTTGAGTTGGAGAATCGAACCAGGGTCTCTGGAGTGCGAGACGAGCACGCTAACTCCGCCAAGCCAGCTCGATGGTTTGGAATGAACAAAGGCGCGTCTAGCAAATACGACTTCTTCGTTCACTCCTATCGTCCTACCTTCCCGTTACAGCGAGGTTCTGGTGTCCACCGAGATATGCGAGCGAACCTTTCCTCAAAAACCAATTTACCGTCGAGCAAGGCGTGAGTCGAATGGGCGACGGCGTTCTGTAGACTCCCTGGCAGCGTTGCAAGACGCTGTCGCGTTCCACTCAGAGGCGAAGCTTAACATCTTAACCACACATCAGTGACACAAGCAGCAACACTGCGCTTAAGGCTTTCGCCTCACGCACTTAAGGTCAACAATGTGCTCCCCCCCCCACAATTTTTTTTAAAGTAGTGAGAACGAAACGCGGACGCACTTGCTACCACAAATTGTATGACGCATTAAAATCTTTCGCCTTAAAAACAAATATTTACTTCCATCAGTGAAGAAAAGGCGCATGAAGCAGATAATGAGCGTCCACCTTTGGCTACGACCAGTCGGTTATAGCGACTTCTGCTCAGAAATGCTATTCGTCGACAGAAAACGGTCTTCGCGTTCTTTCGCGACGGAATTTACGGGGCCAAATAGCCAAATGAGGGGGACAAATCAGAAGCGTACATCTGAATGATACGTTGGAAAATATTTCGCTCAAACAGCACGAAAGACTTCCGAGCTCTATAGATACGGTGTCCTGATTAATCGCACATGACCTTAAGTAAGAGATTTTGGGACAGGCGGGAGGGATCCTGCCGCGTTCTGCACTCTTACGGCAGGTTGTGTTACCAGGAATTTCTTGCGGTTAGCAATGGAGGCTTCACTGCATTACATGCGTACAGCATCGGCAGTGCAGTTTTCTCGAACTTAGTGTCGCCCATAGTGCACTTGTTACTTCCAGCGCGTTCCTAATGCCTTTTGAGCCGCCCTCTCATCCATACGAGCACAGACAACGTAGCTAAAAATACAACTAGCAGTTGCCTAACCTAGACTTATCGACAGCAGCCACAGCTTGTTCCATACCTCGTCTGCCGTTCGAAGCCCTGGCTGGTCACGCGCCGCGGATGAAGACGCTGCGGCGGCGACGGGGACGTCACCCTGGATTGCGTTCCGGGCTACAGGCCGCCAAGAGTTCCATCGAAGATGAATCAGCTCACGGATGCTGCGACGGCGGGGCATGGGACACCTCTGGGACACCATGATGCCCGTACCACACAAGAAAGCTTCTAAGTCGGAGTCCGCAGAACCGGCCGTAGGTCCACTGTGTGCAGCGTTTGGCACCTCGTCGCCTAGAGCGGCGTTGCAGAATCGAGTCATCTCAACGAAGCGCTTAAGCATGGCTCTCGTTGTCTTGCACGAACTCCGTCTGTGGCCCACAACCCAGCTGCTGCTGCTGCTGCTGCGGACTGCAGCAGGACTGGAGCAGTGGACACCTTACTCGCGCTTTTAATCTGCGAAACCAATGGAGCGCGAGCTTGGAAAGCAAAGGCGCATAAGTGCCCTCTCGGAACAGTGGACACCCCAATCGTCCTTTAAGCTACGTGGCGGTAGTGACAGATGTGTGCTGCATGCGTTCGCAATGACAACGTTGTACCATTTTTAAGAAAGGAAGTGCCCATAATGGCTCCTTGGGTCAGCGGAAGCCTGGTTCGAGCTTACTGGTATGTGGCGTGATGAGAGAGAGAGGCGCGTTGCAGGCACTGGCAATGTTGTGCCAGAAACGCAGCGCTGAAGCCATAGGCCGTCGGCATTCATTTTGTTCATTAGCGTTGGCGTTGTCAACGTTTTACACTCCAATCATTTTAAGGAAAGGAAGTGCGCATAACTGGCTCCTTGGGTCAGCGAACGCCTGAATCGCGCTCACAGCTACGTGGCGTGGTGAGAGATGTGGCTTACAGGCGTTGACAACTTTGTGCCAGAAACGGGGCGCTGAAGCGTTCATCTGTTCATTGGCGTTCGCGTTGAAAACGTTTTACACTCCGATCATTTCAAGGAAAGGAAGTGTGCATTACTACCTCCCTGGGTCAGAGGACGTCTGAATCGAGCTTATAGGTGCGTGGGGTGATGAGAGAGATAGGCGAGTTGCAGTCATTGACAACGTTGTGCCAGAAACGCGGAGCAGAAGCCATAGGCCGTCGGCGTTTATTTTGTTCATTGGCGTTGTCGTTTTACACTCCGATCATTTCAAGGAAAGAAAGTGCGCATAACTGGCACCCTGGGTCAGCGGACGCCTGAAGCGCGTTTATAGGTACGTGGGGTGATGAGTGAGATATGTGAGAAAAGAAAATAGAAAGAATGTTTTGTTTATTTTATGCCGCCGCGGTGGCTGAGTGGCTACGGTGCTCGGCTGCTGGCCTAAAATATGCGGGTTCGATCCCGGCGGCGGCGGCCGAATATCGATGAAGGTTAAATTCTGACATCACACAGCACATGAGACTCTAGAATTTAAATAATAAATATAATAATAAATTGATTTTTGAGGGAAGGAAATGGCGCAGTATCTGTCACACACATCTAGGCGGGCACCTGAACCGCGCCGTAAGGGATGGCAGGAAGGTTGGAGTGAAGGAAGAAAGAGAGAAAGAGGTGCGCAGTGGAGGTCTCCGGAATAATTTCGACCACCTGGGGACCTTTAACGTGCACTGACATCGCACAGCACACGGTTCAAAATCCGACCGCGGCAGCTGCGTTTCGATTGAGGCGAAACGCAAGAGGTTGGTTTGTTGGTAAACATTTATTAAAACAGTCAAGGGGCCGAAGGCCCAGATCTAGGGGTCGGCCAAGACTCCTTGGAATCTGGCAGCCTCTAGAGCGAGACCGATGAGCGTTCGTTGGTCGTCTAGGGTAGAGCTGCGTAGACGAGCCTCCCAGGTACGTTGTGTGGGTGTTGGGATGTGTTGTCGTGGACAAGTCCAGACCATATGAAGGAGGTCTGCTGGGATATTGCAGCGTTTACTCATCGGCATATACCGTTCAGGAAATATATTATGGAATCTTTTGGGATTGGGGAAAGTGTCCGTCTGGAGTTGGCGCCATGTGATGGCCTCTGTCTTTGTAAGTTCTTGGTGAGGACCTGGATAGAGTTGGCGAGAAAGACGATAGTGCTGGTGCAGATCGCGTGAAGTGATTATGGTGTCCTTCCTGACCAAGGCGGGCATGCTGGGGGCGGGGTGATAAGCTGCTCGGAAAGTGAGCCCTCGAGCTAGCTCATGTGCTTCCTCATTACCCTTCAGACCCATGTGGGCTGGAGCCCATATCAGTAGGGTCAGGTGTTTAGGAGGATTTGATACGAGTACGCGAAACGCTTCGACTGAAATACGGCCATGAGTAAAATTAAGAATGGCGCGCTGTGAGTCACTTATGACTACTCTAGCTTTAGAAGTGGACAGCGCGAGAGCAATAGCTACTTCCTCCGCTGTAGTGATATGTGAAATGCGTACGGAGCAGGAGGCATGAAGAGTCATGTTCTCATCTGTGGCAATTGCTGTTGCACCAGTCCGGGTAGGATGGTCTGCCGCGTCTGTGTAAAGCACGTCAAGTCGGCCAGCATATCGCTGCTGGAGTGACGCGGCCCGGGCTTCTCTGCGATCTTGATGGTGAGTTGGATGCATGTTGCGGGGGAGAGGGAGAGTCTTGATGTTGGCCCTGATGGCAGGTGGGAGATTGACCACCGAGGATGGCGGACGGAAGGGAGCGATGCGAAGTCGTTCGAGGATAGAGCGGCCTGCGGAAGTTAGGGAGAGGCGTTGGCGCTGGGCCAGGAGGGCCGCCTCAATGAACGCAAGAGGCGCCCGTGTGCTGTACGATAGCAGTGCGCGCTAAAGAACCCCAGGTGGTCGAAATTTCCGGAGCCTTTCACTACGGCGTCTCTCATAGCCTGAGTCGCTTTGGGACGTTAAACCCCATAAGCCAAACCAACCATTTTATTTACACAAAAATTTTGTGCGCTTTGTTGTTGAAAAATAAATGGCGAATGATATAGATGTTATACCATCACTCATTCTTTGTGTTAACGTTTACGCGAGTGATATTCATTTCGATGACAGGGAAACAAACCGACGGCTGAGATATCCCGCCAAGGTCACAGCACCTGTCCGGACATTTCACCAGTGGGATTAGAGGCCTTCATTACTCAGTTCGGGGAAGTGGCTTTGTTCCGCCCTTGGTCTCCTCCGACAAGACGGCTGGTCGGCGCTCCTTGTCAAGTCAAAAAGGGATGATCCCCTCGCTGGCATCGCTGTGTCCCACGCTGGGATAAAGACAGTGAGTGGCTCCTTACCGCCCCGACGAGGCTGCTGTCCACCCCAACTGTTGGTGAATGGTACCGCCGCCGCTGCCATCACCGCGCCGGCAGCATGGCAAGGCAACTGTGGGGGCACAGGAGGAGCACGAAACCTCGGCAATCACTACGAATTGCGCTCGTATAACTTTGGTTAAGCCTGGGTAGCTTTTGGTAGCTGTTTAAGGGTAGCTTTCTTTAAGCCTGGTAGGTTGCGAAAGCGAGCGCAGTCCTCTAACGGAACGAACGCGGCGCGCCGCGTCTAAAGTAGGAACGCAGTGCGCCGCGTATACAGGTCATGAATGGCTACCGGCCGCCGTTACCGAACGAGCCGAGTTGGTAGCCCGTCTCTCGCTCCTGGTATGACGTCACGCTGGGACGTCACTAGGCATGGTATGACGTCTGGGGTCATTCTAAATGTCACGCGTGGCTACCGGAAGACGCTGCATGTCTACTCGACTTGGTAGCCCATCTCTCACACTGCATGACGTCAGAGGTCATTCTAAAGGTCAAACGTGGCTACCGGCCGCCGCTAGGCGAAAGGCTGTTCATGAGCGTATCTGCTGCTCGCAATAAAGAGCGAGCAGCAGATATCGCAATCAACAGCCACGGAGACGAAGCATTTACACGGCGCGGTTGCGGGCGTGGTGAAGGAATGGCGACAGCAACGGCAATTGGTCAGAGGGGGGGGGGGGGGGGAGATGACTATGTTCGTGCTTGGAAGGCATTGCAAAATCTCTAATGTCTTCGCGGCGCTATGTCGACGCGGATCTCAACTGAAGCGGACGCCGTTGAAAAGAAAAATGGCTGAGGCTTACCTAAGGTAAAGCCTAGTCAGATGCGAAGCATATTGATGGCTGGGCTTGGTAATACATGGCTTTCCTTGGTTGAATAGTTGGTCATTTTAATACAACCACTAGAAGTTTAGCAAGGATTGCCGTGGCAGCTATATACGGGATCATTGGTGAATTCAATGCAGAGTGTACAACCGCGGCCCCAGCACCGGCTACAACAGCATTCTTGGCACCCTTGGAAAGTACATTGGAAACACCCTTAGTTATTCCACCACCGCCACCATTCCCTATAGACTGTATTGATGTACCCCCAGCAGCAGCAGGCAGCGCCTCTGATGTGGAGCCTCCACCGCCGCGGCCGACCGCGCGAGCCGGCAGCCCATCTCTCCTCTGCTGTGACGTCATGTAGTCACGTGGTGTCAAGTGGTCACGGTGGTAGCTCAACCGCCGCGCTCGACGGGCTGTAGTGTAGCTCTAGTAATATGCTTCGCATAAAAACTTCGTTCAGAAGCCTAAGTTAGGCAGTCGAATAGAATTAAATTCGTTTGGAAGGAATTCAAAACGCCGATGTATCTTAAATGCTGTATGTAAAACGCCTCTTTTAAGGCGAAAGCCTTTAATGGCTCAAGCTCGCGGCGTCCGTCTTTGCTCTAGAATCGTGCCAAGTGTGGCCTCTCCTCCGCCCAGCGGCGCAACCTCCTCCGTAATTTCCTTTCCTGAAATTCATTTTCTTCACTACGGGTCCTCTTTCTGTTCCTTCTTTCACTCCCACTTCCTCCGCAAAAGGATGACGGATACAGTTACTACGGAATTTCCTCTCCTCAAATACAATTTTGATTTTCTTAACTACGGCCCCTCTTTGTCTTTCTTCTTTCACTCCCACTTCCTCCCTTTCTGTACGGTGCGGTTCGGGTGCCCACCGCGACGGTTGCTAGGCAACGGCTCTTGCAGCCGCAACAACGACACAAAAGCGCGATTCAGGCGTCCACTGACCCAGGGCGCCACTTATGAGCGCTTCCTTTCTTTAAAATGATCTGAGTGTAAAACTTCCACGCCAACGCCAATGAACACAACGAACGCCGAACGAAGAACGGCGACGCCTCGAAACACGCGCCAAAAAGCTGGGCTCTAAAACACTACAATCAAAATATAGACCGCAGTGACCAAATAAAAACCGCAAATGCGGGAATCCCGCCACGCCCCTAGCGGTTCGGGGAAGCGGTGGTGGGTTGACCACAAGGCTTTCGCCAAGCACACTTTAGAATTTGCAAAGTGTATTCGGTAATTTTAAGGCGGATCTTCACTTGCGTATCGTGGCGGCGGCCTACGACCTAACGTCTACGCCGGCGGCGCGCCCCGAGTGAGTCGTAGCATCTCAAAACATTCAACGTGGCTACGACTCGAGCCGCACACCGTGACCTGGTCCGAGGTTCCGTCAACTCCAACGCCCGATAGCCCGGATTCTACGCCAATTGAGATTACCAGGCTTTTTGTTCAGATCGTATAGTAAATGAATCTAAGACCGTTCTTATCTGTACATGGCACTACTTCTTCAATTATTCTCATGTTCTTGTGTTTAAACAGCTGTGTTTCAAAATTATAGCTGTTTCTAGTGGTGTTTCAGTTTCCTCTTGCATTTTAAGCAAACCCTAGATATGCTTCCACCTGTATTTCATATTTCCATTTCTATACGCGCACTACATTTGACTGCAGAGGGACAGAGGCCTAGTCAAGCATTGCAGCCTTCAGCCTCTGCCCCTGCAGCAGGCCTTGCATATCTGTTCAAACTAAATAAATACATAGAGTGGAATGAGGAAGGCAATGCGCCAGCACCGACGACAACGAAGCGATTTGTGCGCCCTCCGATACCACCGCCTGTGTCTTGGCCACTCCCCCATTGTGGGTATGTGCCGTTTTATTAGCGGCCAAACAACCAACCAACCAACCAACCGGCAGCCGCGCGCGTCGAGAGCTCGAGCTCGCTCTTGGTTTCGTCCTGGTGCCGCCGATACAAACCACAAGGACAACACGTCTCTACACATATCTCTGTCAGGCGGTCCCATCAGAGAAGTGGCGGAGCTCCGGATCCTGGGTCTGTTCATCAATAGCAAACTTAGGCCGGACTCTACTATAGCGAAACTCAAGAGCATAGGTGAACAGGTAGGGCGCATGATCCGCCGTGTTTCCAACAAGCGGGGTGGTCTGCGGGGCAGGGACGCGCTACGGCTCGCCTATGCCTTCGTGACCAGCCGGATCCTCTACGCCGTGCCGTACCTACGCACCACCAAACAACAAGACGAGCGCATTGACGCCATCATCAGGAAGGCAACAAAGCGAGCACTGGACCTTCCGGTGGCTACCTCCAACGCCAAACTGAAGGTGTTGGGAGTGGTAAACTCCTATCAGGAGTTGCGGGAGGCCCACCTCGTGAACCAATATACGCGGCTATCGCAGACGGTGCCTGGGCGCCGCCTGCTAAACCGCTTACACATCCAACACACATGCATACCAGAGGGGACGGAGAACACCCGGTGCAGTGGCGCCACATGCTCTTGGTCGCTCCGCTCCCGCGTAACATGGACATGGCTTCACATGAAGGCAGACGACAAGCGCGGGTTCGCACGCTTGAGAGGCAATATGGGTATAAAGAGGGCGTCTATTACGTGGACATCACAGGGCCGTCGCCCGCAGGATTCTTCACGGCTGCCGTAGTCCACCGGGGAATGAATATCGATGGGCTATCTTTTCGGGCCCCAAATTCAACACGAGCGGAGGAATTCGCAATAGCTCTCGCTGCCGCCGATCCAAAATCGAAAACGGTTATTACAGACTCTCGCCGGGCCTGTGAACATTATCTTGCAGGCGAAATATCACCTCTGGCCTCGCAAATTCTAAGACGCGCTCTCGCCGATCCAACTCGCACAAAAGTGATCTGGGCTCCTGGCCACCAGGGTCTACGAGGCAATGAGGCCGCTGATGCGGCCGCCCGAGCGCTCACACACCGGGCTCCTCATCCTAGCTCTCATGGCTCAGAAGCTCATAAACCGCTTCTGCGGTTCCGCGAAATCCTAATTTATTATTGCGACAGCCACCGTCTCTACCCGGCACCTGCCAAGGGGCTGAGTAAGGCGGAGGAGCGAACTCTGCAACGCCTGCAGACAGGAACCCTTCTCTGCCCTGCAATAGCAAAACACTTCGATGCGAACACAGATGGGCGCTGCCCGCACTGTGGAGAGATCTGCGATATCTTTCACATGGTGTGGGCATGTACTCAGAATCCTCACCTTCCCCCCTCCCCCACCCCCACCCGAGAGGCATGGGAGACTGCCCTCCTCAACTGCTCCACACTGGAGTCCCAAAGGGCTCTGGTCAAGCGGGCGCGAGACGGGGCCTCGTCATGCGGTGTCCCGGACTAAGGATACCGACCATGCAGCAGGGTTATTTATTTTTTTTAACCCTCAAGCTCTCTTGATTAAAGTTTTTCACCACCACCACCGATACTCGATCAGCCTATGCCACCGTTCCGCTGCCAGCCCTTCCAGCTTTCCAATAACCCCCCCCTCCCCTTCAAAATAAAATGAAATATTGCTTTAAATAAAGCTATCCACACGGCATAAAATTTGGTTGACGTTTAATCAGCTGGTACTACTTAATAAGCCGCTGGCTGCTGCTGACTTATTTCGATGGAAACAAAAAGCTAGAGTACTGAGCGATATCACGGCAGGTTAATGAACCCCTGGTGGTCAAAATTATCAGGACCTCTCCAATACAGCGTCCCTCATAGCAGGAGTCAATTTGTGGCGTTAAACTGCACAAAGCGAAACCATGAATCGTGACAAGGCCGTTTTACTACAATTTAATAAACCGTTTTACTCTGACGTGGCAACGTGGCCATAGAGTTAGGAAAACTGAGTCCAGTTCTGCCAGCCACAGACACGAAAATTTCAAGCCAAAGTCAACTGATCAGTTGAAGAATGCACGTCATATCATTTCAGTGACCGCTGCATCTGTTGTTTTATGTCTCGTTATTTTAGCGTTCTTTTATTTCTCCTCGCATTCTCACGCGGACTTCCTGCTCTATTTTAGCCCATTTTGACTAAATATTCTTATCACTTCGGGTTGTTTACAGTGGCTATCAGTGCTCAACTTCGCCCGTCATCGGCAGGAACAAGCTCGTCTCATAATCCTGATAAGGAAAAGAAACGGAGTATAGAGTTTGCTTTGTCTTCCTGGTTTATACACCCACGTGTTGGTGCGTAGTGCGCAAAAGGTAGCAGTGCGATCAGAAACAATTTTAGTGCGCCAGCACTTACAGTGGCTATTCTTTGCATCTGAGCAATGTGTTTTTGTCTGCTAGTTTGTGCGAAGCCGGGGGTTTAGGGGCTAGCCGCTCACCCGCGGTAGCCCATTTAATCGTGAGACGGTGCTCCGGAAGAGCAACCTGGGTGGCAGCCGAACACAAGCAACCCAAGTCCCATCGATGCTGACGCTTGACATAGCACTTCCATGCTGGATGACTTACTTACCCATATGTAGCCGGTGGTAACCAGGCGAGAACATTGGGTGCTAATTAGGCGGCACCACCCCTAAGAGCACCGAGCTAATCAGAATGATCGGCAGTGGTTAGGAGGAGAACGTGATTGCAATGATGATAGCTGCACAGTAGTTTAACGAGAGAAGGTGGTAATCAAGTTTGAACCTGGTACCACCTAGTTTGTCGTAGCTTTAACCGACAATTGAAGTCATGCTCATTTGAAGTCATGCTCATATCCTCATTTGGCCTAATTACTCAAATCGACTGACATTTATTTTTCCAGCCACTTTGATGTTTCAGCCATATCTTCACAGTCGATGCTTCAGCCACAACACTTTACGAATACCCGAGTCAATGAAAATGAACAATTTAGGAATAAACGTTGAACGCACATCTAAATCTAGAGATCTCGGACGTTCTTGGCAGTAAAAAGTTTTCTTTTTGGGAGCTTTGATACTCAACTGCGTGCAGAATGTAGTCTTGCTTGAAAAAGCATTATCTTTTCAGGTTAGTAGTGAACGCTACTTCGTGTTTGCTCTCTTTGCCCTTTTAACAGACGCCTTTAGCAAAGAACAACGAAAAGCTAGCCGAGTTTCTTTTACGTATACACAGTCGCGCAGAAAACGATGCCAACAAAATGTTAGGTTACTTGGTGTTGTCCTTGTCTTCCTGCGCTGTGGTGCACTCCTCTAGCTATCTGCTAGCACGTGAAGATGACAGGCGATGAGTTCCTTTTTGTTGTTCTGCTGCCTGCCACGCGTGTAGCTTGTTCTTTTCCTTAAAAGCGTTCTACCAACCATACTACTTATCATTCTTCATTGGCCGCGGGCCAAAATTTTCAACCTGCGACAAGAAACAAAACCGCGATAAAGCAACATCAACAAAATTACGTGAAGTACCCAGAAGCACTGGGCGTCCTCTTTAAGAGCCGCCCAGGCGGGCACCTCTTAAAAGGTTGTTATGATTATAAACGCTCGTCGTTGAAGAGGTGGCCGGAGAAGAAAGGGATATACCTGGTTTAAGACGGTGGCGAGAAAGCGCGAAGAAGATGACTGTGCGATCGACCGGAAGAAAAGAGAGGGGTGAGGGAATGAGTGGTCCTCATGTCACGCGCTCTTAGCTCCAGGTATTGGTGCGTATTTGACGGAGCGAGTCAGGGAAGAGCATTTCTTTTTTGTCTTCCCGGGACACCGCGGGTACTCGTCATCCTCTTCACGCCGTCGTTATTTTGTGTTTTTCGGAAGCATAGCGCAGTAGCACGCCACTCTCATCCTGATATTTTTGGGCTCTGGTGGGCCGACTACTGTGAGCCTCCAGCCGCTTCTACCCCAAACCGCTTTCGACCGTAAAAGAAGCGGCTGTGATCATGGCTCTCTCTCAAGGATTCTTTTTAATAGTTTCCAATTTGTCAGGTTCCTGCCCAATGGTTTTCTGAAGAATCCATTTATTAAAATTATATACAAAACATTCAATACACGGTGTGTCGCTCTAACAAAGAGGAGAGGTGGGCTTTATTTACTGAAGTCCCCTTTCGCCAGCATTGGCGCAGCGGTCCTTGATACCAGGAGCCGTTAGTTCTTGTGTTTTACTGCGGAATTGTCTTGATTGGAGTGTACCTGAACTTAAAAGAATTACAGTAATGCAAATAGCCAACATTAGCTTTTATGCATACAGAATCTGAGGAGACAAATGCAGGGGTCCTCGCATTGTACGCGTCATTTGTGCGACAAGAAGCGTTGACATTGAGCAAAAAGTGTAATTGAGAGAGATAATCTGTGTCTACCCGTACCAAACTTATGCAAAAGTAAGTTTGCTTGCGCTATATGTCTAGACGTAATAAGCACCTGTGCATAAAAAGGGAAAGTGGTTTGAAGTCATCTTCAGTGGGCCTGAAGATTTTAAGGTTAAAAAGGTAAATAAAAAGGCTTCTACAGGAAATGACGAGAGAAATAAGCAATCAATAAGTGTTTAAATTTTACTGAGTTGATTTCAGTGACCATACGGTCAGGAAGTACATTCCACTCGGATATAACAGTTGGCAAAAAGGAATTATTGAAAGCGTTAGTGGTACCGTGAACGCGCTGAACATTGTTGCAATTAAACAAACGTCGGGAGGATCTCAAGGGGGGCAGAATAAGGCTCTCACGTAAATGCAGGAAACTGTGATAAAGTTTGTCAAATAGGCAAAGTCTTGCTATCAAGACCGATGGAAGATTTGATGTTGGTAACGCTAAGCCGAGAATCATATTTGGATGTTAAGAAACGAGCAGCTCGGATTTGGACTGCTTCTAACGCCAGTATTAGGTATTCTTGATGGGGGTCCTAAATAGTCGATGCATATTAAATTTTGGTAGAGATGAATGTTTCATATGCGATTAGTCTAATCGTGGGCGGTGAAGATGTGAGTGATCGTCTAATAAAACGTATGATTTCGAGACGCGTGCAACAAGTGACTTGACGTGCATGCTTCAACCAGTTCTGATTACTTGCTATTTCGATGCAAAAATACCTATAATATTCAACTTGCGATAGCACGGTCGTGTTTAGCGTATATGAGTAGAGCGTTAGATCGTTTCCGGGACACGTGCATAAACAGACAATTTAGTCATATTTGACTTCATAAGCCAGGTATAGCACCAGTTTTGGATTAAGTTTAAGTCGTCCTGCAGCAGAGAATGATCCCTATTAGTACAAATACGACGGTATAGAACACAATCATGTGCGAAGAGACTAATGGAAGACGAAATTTCAGCAGGAAGGTCATTAACAAAAAGATTAAAAACGGAATCGGGCGAAAAACTGATTTCTGAGGGACTCCAGAGGTTATATTTGTAGCTGCAGAAGAACGACTATCAGTGACGGTGTATCGCGAACGATTAGTTAAAAAGCACTGAATGGATAACATTAGAGGGTTCAGAGACAGGGAAGAGAGTCTGGTCATGAGGCGCTGGTTGGGAACGGGGTGAAAGCCTTGGAAAAATCGAAGTAAGTTATTTGTGTTTGAAAGGATGAGTCTGGGTTTGAGTGGAGGTCAGTGCAGCGAAAATTGGGAGATCGTGGTGCAACTATCAGTGGATTTAGATGTATGAAGTCAAAATAGGACATCAGGGCACAGTGGGTATGAAATTTGATTGGGACCGCTTTGTTTACCGCCATTCACCCCAAAGAAGCTAACGAAAAACTGTCCTATTTTGCAGAATGTAGAACTCTAAAACGGTTTTTTTTACTTTGTACGGGATAGATGGCTCCCTCCCTCACTTGCCAGTGATGATGCCCCTCTCACCTGTACTCATTGCGTTATGGTCCGTTCCTTCTTGCTCTTGTCGCAGACGGGCGAGTGCTAGAGCTGATAATATGTCACGTCACAGCATACATGTTCATAAATTGCATAGCCTACCTGAAAGGTGACTGTAGACAAAACGAAAGCTTTCCACGTATGTTCAGTATTTGTCAGAAGTTTAGAGCCGAGGGGGTTCATTTCTAAGCTTTATATTGGGACTCCAGGAGCATTCATGGAAGTCATACCTATTGCAGGAGGCAGTACCAGAAAGCTTCTCATGTCCAGGAAATTTGGAGCACTAGAATCTACTAAGAACAACACAGTGTGGCTCAAAAGAAATCCCCCTGGGCTCCAAACTTTTGACAAAGGCTGTACCGGTAGCTCCTTCTACTGCAGAGCTTCATAAAGCGCTTCACTAAAGCTTAGCGCGGATTGCAGCGCATCAATGTGCTTATCAGACCCGAGGCACGGTGCACCTGGCTCGGCTGTTTACCAACAAGGTGTTCACAGTTGACGAGTTCATAAAATGGAAGGTAACCTGTAGTGTCTGCATCTTGAACAAATGTCGCTCTGTACAGGCGACAAGAAGTACCACCTCATCCAGAGCCCTATGCGGCGCGGATAATATCGGACATGGTGGTGGTGGTGGAAAACATTTATGTACAGGTATAATACAGGAGGTGAGCTGACCCTGAGGGGGCCAGCCCTTACAAATACTAGGTGGAGGTCCCTAGTTCGGGACCCCAGTGGCATCAGCCGCCGCCCAGGCTCGCCCGACCAAGGCCCGTTGGGCCTGCAGGTCAGAGCAGCCGAGCAGGGTCGCCTCCCGGTCCTCCCGGGTTGGGTTGGGGTGAGGGGGGATATCAGGGTTGGAGGGGCAGGCCCACACCATGTGGTAGATGTCCGAAGACTTCTCCGCACAGTGCGGACAGCTGCCCGAGAAAGAAGGGTCGAAGTGTTTCAGAGCTGCCGGGCACAGCAAAGTATTAGTATACAGGCGGAGCAGAAGCCGCTCCTCCGCCTTTGGCAGACCTTTACACGGGCGGGGATAAAGACCATGGCCAGATTGATAGAGTAAAATGATGTCTTTGAAGGTGTAAGCTGGAATAAATTCGAGTTCCTGATCGTCAGGGTCGGAGGGGAATGTCCGGTGAGAAAGCGCGCGGGCGGCGGCGTCAGCTGCCTCATTTCCCTCAAGGCCCATGTGAGCGGGAGCCCAAACGATACTCCGGTGCGCGGGATCATCGGTGTAGACGCTGTTTTGAAGAATGCGGTAGGCTAGATACGGTACCCAGCCCTGCTCGACGTTCCAACATGCCCCTCGCGAGTCGGAAATAATTGTTTTTGAATTGCAATCAGATGCAGCCAACGCAATGGCGACCTCCTCCGCGTGTGTTATGTCACGGGCTCGGAAAGTAAGGCCGTTCACTGTTTTGGATTGGTGGATGACTGCGGCTGTGTACCATCCCCCATGGTGGGGGCCTGAGACATCCACGTAGAATACGCCGGGTTTCGATCCATAGTGGCGGGCCAGGGCTCTGCCCGCGCCAGGCGCCGGCCATTATGGTCCTCACGGTTCATGTTCGCGGGAAGAGGGCGCACGTGGAGGGCGCATCTCCACTGGGATGGAATACGTACGCGCTCTTCCATGAGAGTGGTATGTTGGATGTGTAGTCGGGCAAGAAGGCGGCGACCCGACGATGTCTTCGAGAGACGTGTGTATTGGTTCGTCAAGTGGGCTTCCCGGAGCTCCCGAAATGTGTTCACCATGCCTACAGGAGGCGCTTGTTGGAGGTGGTCACGGGGAGGCCTAGAGCCCGCTTAATAATTTTGCGGAGGATGACTTCGAGTGAATCCTCGTCTTGCTTCCGCAGGTGGAGGTATGGAGTCGAATATAGAATTCGACTGGTTACAAATGCATGCGCCAGCCGCAAGGCGTCCTTACATCGTAACCCCCCGCGCTTGTTAGAAACCCGGCGGACCAACCGGCCCACCTGGTCCCCCACCTGACGGAGTTTGGCCAATGTTGTTTCTGACCGTCTGTCTTGATGTATAAAGAGCCCCAGTACCCGGACTTCGATATTTTCAGGGATTGGACCTGTCTCGAGAGACAATGAAATTTTTGGCTGTGCACTTTGGTGAGGGGCGTATGTGCACAAATTCAGACTTTTGGGTGGAGCATTGGAGGCCGCAGCGGCGAGCATAACGGTCCACTATGGTCGCCGCCTCCTGCAGGTTAGCCTCAATGTCTGCAAGGGAACCCTGCATGGCCCACAGGGTGATGTCATCAGCATACAGCGCATGTTGCACACCGGCGACAGCGTCCAGCTGGGCCGGTAGGCGCATCATAGCCAAATTGAATAAGAGGGGAGAGAGCACCGCGCCCTGGGGTGTACCCCTGGTTCCTAAATGAAAGGGGCCATGTTCTTTATCCTGGATCCGAATGTAAGATTGTCTGTCGGTTAAAAATTGCCGAATGTATTGAAAGGCATTTCTGCCGCAGTTAGTTTGTGAGAGGTGGGTGAGAATGATCTCGTGGGTAACGCTGTCGAATGCACCCTTCAAACCCAAGGCGAGTACGACCTTGTCATTGTGAGGGTATTCCACGGGGTCGAGGACAGCCCGATTCAGTTGTAGCAGGACATCTTGTGCAGATCTGTGTGGGCGAAACCCGAACATGGTGTCTGCGAAAAGGTGTTTGGATTCCATGAACTCGGACAACCTGTCACGTACCATCGTCTCCATGAGTTTGCCCACACAGGAAGTCAGAGAGATGCGGCGGAGGTTGTCCGTGTTGATGGCCTTGCCAGCTTTAGGAATGAAGGTGACCAGGGCGGTCTTCCACTCGATGGGTAGTGGCACTTCCCCAAGCCAGATTGAGTTAATGTAATTCAATAAAGACAGGTATGCTGGGTCGGGGAGGTTGGCTAACAATTTGACTGTAATTTTGTCCCGAACCGGAGCGGTGCCACGTTTCATTTTTGCCAGGGCCGCCCTCAGGTCATGGAGCTAGAACGGTTGATCCAGCTCAACGTTCTCAGAACCTGCATAAGAGTACGCCGGCCCGCGGGAGTCCTGGGTGGTGCACAAGTACTGGTCCCGGAGCTTGTGCGCCAATTGATTTGTGTTGCCCTGAAAGCTGTGTATTGCTCTTTGGAGGTGTTTTTGAGTTGAGCCTCCTTTTGAGCAAGGAACAAAATTTAATCCTCGCCAGCACCCGGAACGCTCACGTCGCAGACCGTCTGCTAGGCGACTTTTCTATCAAATCGAGAGGACCGCCAGGGGGCGTCGAGGAGTACGGACGCGTTCACGTCGGCTCCGCGAAATCAGTGATTTCATGGCGGATTTTTTCCTACGTTGACCGTAAATGTCTTTTAAACCTGTTTCCTAAGGTGCAAGCAACCTGAGGATACCACATTTGTGCCTGTAAGTGCATCTTTAAAGACTGTATCGTCATTCCAAGTTCGCCAGCGCTACACGCCACGATAGGCCTACTTCCGAGAAGGCGGCGACCGGCGAGCTCCCGCCACCGCCGACCACGCCCGGCTCCACGATGACGATGGAAGTGACGGTGGTGGGAACCGACATCGACCCCAAAGAAAAAGAAAAAGAGGAATGGATTATGAGACTGAAGAAGCGAGCGGAAAAATTGGAGAACGACGAACGCCACCTAGGACGCCAACATGGTGCCGGAGACGCGGCGGCAGCGAACGCCGCCACTGTTGCGGCGACCGACGGCAGCGACACGAGAGCCTACAGAGAGGTGGGACGGAAACTCGCTGAACGTTCAATAGCCTCAGACCTCCCGAGACTTCCAGCGACCGGATGGAAAGTAGTTCTGAGTCCCAAAGAAGGACTAACAATGCTGAAGAGCACCACCGAGATGAGAATTGCGGCGGCCATCAGGGAGAAAGCCGGAATCAAGGACGAGGAGGCACTGAAGGACAGACTAGCTATAAACGTCAAGCAAGGTACGATTACCTACCACTCGCCTAGCTACGAAAACGCGAGGAAGGTGGAGAAAATTGAAACTGTCAAGATCGGAGACAAGGAACGCGGTGTGACCACCTACATGAACGCACCAGAGAGTTGCGGCAGGGGAGTCATACATGGCATCGATGAGGAATACACACACAAGTATGTACTAGAAGGACTGAACATTAACGGATTCAACCCTTCAGTCATAGATGCACGAAGAATGGGGAAGACCAAATCTTTCCTAATCACCTTCGAAGAAGAGAAAGTACCACGCAGAGTAGTCTTGAGCGGAATCACTTTCAAATGCTTTCTATACAAGAAACGCTATGAGGTCTGTTACAAGTGCGGAGGACTTGGCCACCGCTCGGACGTCTGCGACAGTGAGGTGACCAAGTGCCGCGGCTGTGGCATGACATCGCCCCCCGAGGGGCACCAATGTACACCGCAGTGCCAACTATGCGGCAAAGAACACTACACCGGGGACAAGAGGTGCAAAAATCTCTTTCGCACCCCTTATATTGTCAAGAAACGCCAATGGGAAGCCAAACAGGAGGCTGAAGAAGCGAAGCAAGAAGACGGAAGGAACAGCCGCTCCCGTAATAGATCCGGCAGCAGAACGAGGTTTCGGTCAGAGTCCTTCCCCCGGCTACAAACCGGACAGCAACAGCCACGCAAGGAGCAAGCTGCAAAGGTGAGCTGGCCAACTAAAGTTTCCCAGGACTCCGAGACAGTTAAAGAATTAAAAGAACTTATTAAACAGCAGGCAGATCAGATTAAGACTTTAACTGATTATATTAAGAAGCAAGAAGAGCGGATCAAAATGCTAGAAACGACAGCTAAAGAACCCGAGGAAAACAAACCGCAACAGGAAAAGGCAATGGCGCCTATGCAAGTGGAGCAGGATAAAGAGGTAGAGACAGCGAAGGTTGAAAAAACCCCTTCAAAAAAGAAACGTACCAAAGAGTCGAATCTTGAGACCAAATTCGAACAACTAAACGACAAACAACAACAGGATATGAAACTACTGAACGGAACACTAATGCAATTCATGAAACAAGTCACAGAAACGATCAGAGTAGAATTTGCAAAGCGAGACGCTGCTCTCACGGCGGAATTTGAGAAAAGGGACCAATGGATATACGCGGAATTCCAAGCAACCAAAAATGCCTTGGCCAAAGAACAATAATACTATCTGGCAGTGGAACTGTAGGGGCTTTCTGCGTAAACGGGCTGTTTAACAATCGTTCCTTGCAAACGGAGACAAACCCGAAATTATAGCTTTACAAGAGTGCGGGAAAAACGCGAAGCTGCCCGGTTACAAATCGTACCCGGGCCGAGGGGACAACACGCAGGTTGCCACCCTTGTCAAACGCAACATTACCGCGCTGCAGCACGAGACAGGGCACGTCCAATTAGATCACACTCTAATCGAAATGATACCGCGTAAGCGGAGAGAGAAAAGCCTATTCGTCTTAAACGTATACAGCTCTCCGAAACAGAGAAAGGATTGCGGCTTCGGCAGGCTATTCGCAAAAACGAAACAGATAGCGGGCAAAAACCCTATCGTCATTGTCGGGGACTTTAACGCTCATCATCCCGCATGGGGATACAAATATAAGCAAATCAAGGGCAGAGAACTCTGGGACAGTATTCTCCACAATGAGCTCATCTTGATCACTGACCCCATCAAACCAACAAGACAGGGCAATAGCGTGAGTAGGGACACTACACCTGACTTAACTCTCACCGGAGGCCAAATCACGGCAAGGTGGTGTAACACGGGGGAGGACCTAGGAAGCGACCACAAAATTATTGAGATCGTGGTAGAAGACGGACCGCCCACACCGAAACCCAAAAAGGTCGCAGCGGTAAATTGGGGTCTATTCAGGGCGAACCTTCATACCCGAGACGCAATCAGGGACATAGAATTTTGGGGCACAGACATTCTCGCGGCAGTTAAAGAAGCCACCGAAGAGGTGGAAGCAGACGAAACGCAAGAAGAGGTAGACAGGCGTATGATAGGCCTGTGGCGTAAGAAAAGGGAGCTAGAAGAAAAACTTGCTCAAAACAAGGGGAACAGAAACATACGTAAGCTCCTAGCCAAACAGAATAGAGATATCGAGGAGCACGCGCTGAACTTAACCAGACAAAACTGGGGTAGTATCTGCGAGCAGATGGACCGCAGAATCAGCAAAGCCAACACGTGGAAAATGCTCAGACATCTCTTAGACCCGGACAAGACAAAGTATGAGGCACGACAACAACTACAGAAACTCGTATATAAATACGAAGGCACTAGTGATCAACTAATCTCTGAAGTGAGGGACAAGTACTTGAGGTGCACACGACCCACACCCCTCCCCGAGTACAAGGGCGCAGAGAATCCTCTTCTCGATGGGCCCATCACCATCGGAGAGGTTAGGGCGGAGTTGAACATACTCAGAACTAAAACTGCGGCAGGTCCAGACAGAATCAGCAATCGCATGTTGAGGAATTTGGATGATGCATCAATTAGAAACCTAACAGCGTACATGCAGGAATGTTGGGATAAGGGCCGAATCCCACTTTCGTGGAAAGAGGCCAACCTAGTCCTTATTCCAAAACCAGGTAAGAAACTAAGTCTCGAAAACCTGAGGCCCATTTCGCTTACCTCATGTGTAGGTAAGCTAATGGAGCACGTTATTCAAACGAGGCTAAACAGATTCCTAGAAGAACAAAAGCTTTACCCCGACACGATGATCGGATTCAGGACACATCTTTCTGCATGCGATGTTATGCTTCAACTTAAACAACAAGTGCTAGACAACGAAACAGTTGATACCAGAGTAATAGTCGGCCTTGACGTGGCCAAAGCTTTTGACAACGTTGACCACGCAGCCATACTAGAACGCTTAGAAAGTCTAAATGTAGGGGGAAAGGTATACAACTACGTGAAGGACTTTCTTTCAAACAGAACAGTTACTATCAGCCTAGGAGGGAAGGAAGAGAAAGGCATAAGGCTGGGCAACAAAGGTACTCCCCAAGGCTCGGTCCTATCACCAACACTCTTCAACATTGCAATGATTGGCTTACCACATAAATTGGCGTGTATAGAAGGGCTCAACCACACAATATACGCGGACGACCTCACCCTCCGGGTTACCAGAGCCAGTGACGCGCACATGGAAGGTACCCTGCAAAGAGCGATCGAGGAAATTGAGTCGTACCTAAAACAAATAGGACTGAAATGTTCTGCCGAGGAATCGGAAGCGCTCTTCCTCGGCCCACAAAAGAGACAAAGAAAGCCCCATGAACATGGGATAACGCTAACGGTAAACTGGGACAAAATACCCTCAGTAGAGATGATTAGAGTACTGGGTCTTAGGATACAGGCAAACGGTAAGAACACCGAAACGATACGAAAACTCGAATCGAGTGTAAGCCAGACGTGTAGGCTACTCAAAAGAATAGCAAATAAACACGCGGGAATGAAGGAGACGAACCTCTTAAGACTAGTTCAATCATTTGTAATCAGCAGAATCACATACGTGGCACCATATCTACGGCTAGCCAAAGCAGAAAAAAACAAGATTGAAATCCTAATTAGGAAAGGCGTCAAAACCGCTCTGGGCCTCCCCCCGTACACATCCACCCAGAAATTTCTGAACATGGGGATTTCGAACACACTAGACGAGCTCATTGAGGCCACCAGAGTAGCGCAACAACAACGACTCCTACGCAGCCATTCGGGGCTAAAAATACTAGAAAAGCTAGGCTTCGAACCTCGAGCGCGGCTCAAACACACGGAGAATATCCCAACAGACATAAGGAACAAAATCAGAATCCCACCACTCCCAAGGAATATGGATCCGGTACACCATGAGGGTAGGCGAAAGGACAGAGCGAAAGCTCTGCAGAAAAAAATAGCCAATAGACAGGACGTGGTTTACACGGACGCTGCGGAATATGAAGGCAGAACGGGTTTCGTAGCCCTAGCAACCAGGGAGGGCGGAGACCGAGTCTCGTGCTGCAGCACCCAACAGAGAGATGCAACAGCGGCTGAGGAGGTAGCCATTGCGCTGGCTTTAACTCAACGGAATGTCAGGGTGATTATAACAGATTCCAAATCGGCTATCCGCAACTACAACGCAGGCAGGGTATCTGTCGAAGCAGTCAAAATTCTGAATGCCGGCCCGACACCGGCAGAACTAATTAACCTTGTTTGGACTCCTGCCCACGAGGGCCTCCGGGGAAACGAGACAGCGCACGCATTGGCCCGAGGACTCACACACCGGGACCCCAATGCGGTCTCGTCAAGCAGAGAGCCCTTTCAGACGAGCGAGGAGCTGAACACGTACCAAGATATTCTTAGCCATTACAGATTAGGAAGACAGACATTACCTGGAGCATACAAGGGCCTTAGCAAAAAGGAAGAGGTCATATGGAGAAAGTTACAGGCGGGAGTTTTTCCGAACCCACTCGCACTAAGCAGATGGCATCCGGCGATCCAAGACCCCAGGTGTAAACATTGTAATGAAATAGCAGACATGATCCACATGGTGTGGACATGCCCTAGCCACAACAAACCAGACAGGAATATAGAGTCCTGGGAGGCTTTAATGGCCAGCCAGAAAGAAGAAGGACAAAAAGAAGTTATCCGTCTGGCCCTGGACACCGCTGAATCCCAAGGGATCCCAGCCTGCTGAAAGGGGAGGAAGATGACGGCGGTCAAGAATCGTCTTTTTCGCCCTCTGATTCCTTGACGGGTGCCAATAAAGTTATTTCATCATCATATCAAATCGACCATAGGAGATGTGCCTCTCGCCGGCCATCTCAAAGAACACGAAGCGGACGTATGCTATGGGGTCATTACGGTGGCCAACCAAGAGACGTCTGAGTCTCTCCAACCTTGCGTGCAGTGGAGGAGCGGCACTTTACTCGATATCCGCAAATTCGGCTCCTCAAACAAGGCTCGGCTCACTTTTGCCGGCACGGTGAGGCCTCGATACGTACACTACAACTCCGAGATTGTCACAGTGCACCAATATTTGCGCACTATTCCGGCCTGCAGTTTGTGTGGAACTGTCGGCCATCGGGCGGACTCTTGTCCCAACCCAACACAAGACAAGTGTGGCCTGTGTGGACAGCAGGCACCCATAAAAGAGGGGGTGCGGGCCCCTCACCAGTGTATGCCAAAATGTGCGGTTTGTGGTGGTGGCCATGCCACGAACTCGCGGGACTGCAGTGCTAAATATCGGCATACCAAGCCAGCCGCCCCTAAGGGCGGGAAATCCAGCGGGACGGGCAGGCAGCCACGTCACCCAAGCAGCGATGCTTCAAAACGAGAGACGCCTACTAGCGGGAAGGACGTCAAGAGCTGTCCAGTACAAACACCGCCTCCACACGGCGGCCAGGAGAAGCAAGCCCGCTCTCAGGACAAGAATGGCGCGGCCGGTTCCTGGGCCAGCGTCGTCAAAAATGGCAAACAGGTGAGCGGTTCAGGCAGGGTTGCCTCCTCCTCACACCCCCTCTCCCCTCCCCCTCGCTCGGCGGCTGACGCTGAGCTCCACAACCTTGTAGCTTCTCTCCGGGCACAAAACGAGATGCTACTTGCCAAAATTGAAGCCTTAGAAGCTAAAACAACTCCCCCTCCCCCTAGTACCCCCGACGCGGACGCTATGAAGAGCGAGACGGCGGTGGCGTCGGCTCTGGAACCTTCCCTTGCCGAACTCGAAGCCCGTCTTAATGCGAAAATTGACACCCTGTTGGAAACTGCGATGGAACGCCTCATCGCTAGAGTCATGGAGGCTATCCCCTCTATGATCGCTCAACACGTCGCGACTAATACCCGCCTTTCTCGCAGAACCGGTCCTCTTAAGGACGTATCTGGTCGGCCCTCCAGATTGTCCCGCCGAGTAAATGACCTTGACGATGACGAAGACAGCTGCCCCCTTCCAGTTGCTGAGCTTCAGCCCCTGGTATCTGGCTCGGGAGCAACCTCACTTCCACCTCTCACCTCTAAATCTGATCATGGCGGGACACCACCGGTGTAGGCGCTCCCCTCTTTCCAAATCGGCTTCCCCCATTACGATTACTCAATGGAACTGTCGGGGGCTCCGGTCCCGTTCCAAGCGGGCCGACCTCCGACTTTTCCTTTCAACCTTTCAGCATTTGCCTGCCGTAGTTGCCCTCCAAGAGCCAGGGAAAGGCGCCGTACTAACAAATTATACGACGTTCCAGCAGGATCCCGCGTCTTGTCTATTAGTCCATAGAAATTATACAGCCAACCAGGTCGACTTAGACGTGCAACCTGAATACTCCTATGTAATGGTGACCCTCCTCCCACTCCGCAAACAGGACCCACCGATACACATACTCGATGTATACTGCAATCCGAAATTGCCGAATGTATCATTCGCGGACCTCTTTAGCCGCGCACTGAGAGTTGCGGGTCGAGACCCCCTCCTGATTGTGGGCGATTTCAACGCTCCCGCTCGGATGTGGGGTTACTGCCGTGAAGAGAAGCGGGGACGCAAGTTGGCGGAGCTTGCGTCAACGCTGGGCCTCACTCTACACACTGACCCAGTCCACCCAACTCGTATAGGCAACTCCGTGACTAGGGATACATGTCCGGACTTGACCTTCACCCGCAACATTCAATATGCAGACTGGGTCAACACCGAGGAAACCCTCGGCAGCGACCACTGCCTTCTGAATACTACGATTAGGACCCTTCCTTTCGCGCGACCAACAACACAAGCCCGACTCCCAGATTGGACCAAGTTCAGGCAAAATTAGAACAATGTCACACCCATACATGAGCAGGGCTACCAGTCTTGGTCACAACAATTGGTCTCTGGCCTTCGCTCCTCCGAAACTCAAATTCAGCTCTCAGAGGCGGTCTCGGACGTGGACAACCACCTGCTCCATCTCTGGGAGGCCCGGCATTGCCTCGTCCGTCGGTGGCGCCGGCAGAAGCACAACCGGAAACTTAAAGCTCGCATCGCCGAGCTCACTCAACGAGCGGCTGAGTATGCGGCCCAACTCGCCGACTCCAACTGGGTGGCCCGATGCAATACGGCCGCGCGGCAAATGTCCAGCCGGAACACATGGCGACTCTTTCGCGCCCTAATTGACCCAACGCAAACACGCACGGAAACTAATATCGGGCAAGCAGAAAGCATGACATGTTTATGAGAGCACTCTACACGCGTTGTCTACAAAAAGCAGCCGAAAACACTGCATTATTTCCAGAGTCGATGGTGCGCCACATGTGTTGCATGAGCGTTGGAGGGCGAGTTGCACTGTACATGCCTCGGTCGCTTCTAGCCGCTCTCTGCGGATCCTCACAGGAGGAAGGGAGCGGTAGAAAAAAGAAATAAAAGCGCTAGGTCAGGTGTCGATTTATTCCTACCGTTCCTCTGCTCCAGGTAGCTGCTCTCCAACATCCGCATTGTCATTGCCTGGGTCCACCGCAACATTCAACTTCTACGCTTGCCGACAGCGCGAGAAAGACGTACGAATAACACACTGTGTTCTTCTCACGTCCCCGTCTTTTTCACGCTGTCTGCAAACATGGGTTACAAACTCGCCCAAGCGTCTGTTTTACACCTTCTGCTATAGCAAAAATTTCCATTTTCTAGTTCGGTAAAAACCAACTCAAGATTTTGCCTAACTAAGAATTATTATATCACCGGACAAAAAAACTGATCAGTGGTGCGTAAGCAAAAAAGGTAAGCAGGTTCTTCAAGAAAGATTACTTATCAGTAAATGACTAAATCCATATGAGTAAACAAATTGACACTAGGCCCTAGGTCCCTAGCGGCTGCTAGAACCTATAACGCTAGGACCTTATCCTAATATGTCCGCCAATATGTCCGCCTAACAAACACGAGTTAATGACATCCTAGCAGAAATCAACAGGAAGAAGTGGGCCTGGTTAGGGCATGTAACGCGAAGGCAAGATAACCGATGGTCCTTAAGATTAACGTACTGGGTTCCACGAGAAGGCAGCCACACAACACAGTCGCCTGAATTCATCTGTGGGTACGCGCGAGTTCGAACCACTGACCTCCATACCAGGCAGGTGGACCGCGAGGCAATGCTGCAATGAATTATTTTACCCTCAGGGCTTACAAAAGCATTGTAGAGGGGGAGGGGGGGCAGATATACAAAGGACACTCTGGAATTTGGTTTAGAAAAGGAAAAAAATAACAATAAAAGACAAAATAAAGGCACCAACAACAACGACGACGAAAAAACAAAAATGTTGCTGAGCATAAGAACCTGGTGAGCATGGGCGTATTAGAAGATCTATTTTTACGTTCAGGTTAAGGTTTGTCTACACGTTCGTGTTGCGACTCCTTTTGGAAAGCTTTATTGGAATTCAGACTGTAATAGCGAGCTAACTTCCGATTCTCGAAACACGAGAAAATCGGAGCTGCGTTTCAGAGGTAACGAAACCGTTACAGGCTTCACATGGAAAGCGGATTGGGAGATCGAGAAGCTCCCGTGGGCGGAATACCCCCACGACCGCTGCCCACTTAACCTGCAACATTCACACACACACACATCTGTCGAGGGGGCAGTGCACATGTCCACAAGACAATTTATTCGTGTACATCAAGCTGCAGAAAGAGAAATTTCCAGCCGAAAAGCTCTACATATACAAATCACGTATTAAAAAAAAATTAGCATCGCCGTGTGCATTACTGCAAAGACACCAAAAAGCTGTCCACAGCGAAAAAAAAAAGAAACAATGCAGCGTCAGCGAAGTTGTACCGCTGCTCCGAATCTCCATAAAACTCGCCCATACTGTTTCCGCCTGAGCAGAGGGCATAGCAGGAGGCCAGGATAAAAATCCTGTCTTCCATAAGGCTCGATTTCGCAGAATGAGTGTGAGGCGAGTGTATTGTCGCAGCGAGGGAAAAACGGCAGATCCATGGGGTCGACCTGCAGCCTTGGGGTAGTGGAGCGGAAAAAGTCGCCGTGCTGGACGCGAATCAACTGCGTAGATGGATGACTGCAGTGACGACGTAGACAGGTGTTGTTGGTAGTAGGGCCACCTTAATCCGCAGGTTTGGACGGCAGTTTGCCTGGCGAGCGAACCCCAAAAGCGCCGTGATCCTGCGCGCGAGAAAAACGAAAAGCGTAAATTTCTACTGCCTCGTCAGAGCACCCGCAATAGAGTAGTGGTGCGGGCGAGGCACTTTATCTGGCTCATTTAAAACTTCTAAAATTATCTTCTGCCCTGACTCATTAGAGCATAGAACTAATCGAATATCCTCCTATTTGACGCGTCGAATGAATCAAATAGCGCATGATCAAATTAATTTCAAAGAGCCAAATAAATTCAGAATTTTTCGAATACAGTTCAAGTAAGTGGCATGAACGTGAAATGAGGCAAGCCGTAGTTTTCTTCGTCGACTGCTTCAAGAAAACAGCCCCTCCTATGCCTCACAGCGCTCTGCAACCAGCTTGCAGCCATCTGCAGAGGGTAAAAGCGCAGCCTCGGCCCCTCCTTAGCAAGAAATTAAAATAAAAACAGCGCCACGCAGACGGCTCTCGCCGGAGCGCGTGGTAAAAAAGGGGAGAAGGAACCCCTGGAGAGCGACTAGCCTTGCGTGTGTGGCTGCCCTCTCTCCCACCGCTCTCCGCCACGGCGCGCGGGAGCACTGCTGTCGATTGTTCTAGACTTTCCAAGTAATTTCTACGCGATGTTGACGGAGAGGGCGTAGCCGTGCCTGTGCTAAGGGATGCCCTACACCTTTTCACTCGCGCGATGTCGTCACGCCAGAAAGTTCAAACAAGCATGTAGAAACTACACAAGAGGCAGGATCGACAGCATCGCCAATCATATTCTACACACGACGAGAAGACACAAAAACACTAAACATAGTATAGTGTGGGTTCCGGGACATGAGGGGATGAGGGGCAACGTGGCAGCAGACGAGTTAGCTCGAGGATACGTCAACCGAGCAGACTCAGCACTTTGCACCACAGGCACCTTTTACCCAGTTACCCCCACGTACTCAGATATACTCGATCATTACAGGGGTCAGCGGAAACGCTACCCAGCCCCACACAAAAGGCTCACCAAAGAGGAGGCGGTAGACTGGCGCAGACTACAAACCGGTACCTACACACACCTTCACAAACTACACAAGATTTTCTCTACACAATATGCAGGCGAATGTCCGTGGTGTCAGGGTAAACCTACACTAGAACATATCACATGGACCTGCCCTAAGGCAGACTTAGAGCCAAGAATAAACCCGATTGTGATGCAGTGGGAGCACTTGCTGGCCAGCGAGGACGAGGAAGCGCAACGATTCCTTGTGCGCCTAGCCACGATGGCCGCAGTCAAGTGCGGCATCCTGGACCAAGGATCGACCACGGCGCCCAGTGACCCGTAAGGGTCAAGAACACCTTAAATTTATCAGCAATAAAGTTTTTTCCATCCATCCATCCAGATGCTCCTCGAAGCCACTCCTGGCCTTTGACCAATGAGGACGCACGCCCAGCGCGAGAACGAGAAGGAGACGGCAAAGTCGACACTGCGTATGTGCACGCCTGCCTTGGCGCGAAGAACAGACAGACGTGGAGCCAGCCTATATAAGAAGGGCGTTGACCGCCCGAGCTGACGTTTACGCTTCAGGGAACAAATCTTGAGGAAAGGAAATGCGCAGTATCTGTCCCCACAGCTGCGAAACCAATAGAGCGAGGGCTTCGAAAGCAGTGGGTAAAATTTGTAAATTGGTTTTTGAGGAAACGCAAAGCGTTGTATCTGTCTCACATATCTCTGTGGACACCTGAACCAGAGGGAAGGCGCATAAATGCCATCTTGGAACAGTGGCCCCTTAAATCGTGCTTTATGCTGCGTGGCGGTAGTGACAGATGTGCGCGGCATGCTGTGGCATTGACAACGTTGTGCCAGAAACGCTACCACCTGCCAGGGTAGTAGGGTGGATGGGGACTTTAATGTAGATACAACGACAAGCGGGAATTTTTTACCACTTATGCGGGAGAACATCCCGTTGCTCTCCCTCGTAACGGCTCCCACAGTTGTGACAACCTCGAGAAATACTTGCGCAGACCTCCAGATCCAGGCACTGGTGCAACTTGTCGAGCATATATTCGTCTATTTCTCCATACACAAAGCTTCCTTCATGATAATCAAGAACTGTTAGTGGAGTGTTTCTTGAAGAAGGAGTATGTGCGAAAAATAATTTTTCTCTAATTGTACATACATGCCTTGCCCGAATTCATTGCCGCAATCTATCGAAAAGCTGAAACAGATGAGGTGTCTCACTTAAAATTCGCATTAAGAAGTATCGTAATCGTCGGCATTTTTAAGCATGAAATGCTTTTAGGTCCCGCTGTCAGCAGTGTGGTGACATCACGCCGAGACCGAGAGCCAACATCCGGGCACTTAATTCCACACATCCGGGAGCTGAACCGAGAGCGTCCGGGCACCATGCGAAATTTAACCAGACTCTCTAAGCCCTCCTACAGGACCGGCATACAAGCGCCCGTAGCTTCGCGCCGAACGGGTGGTGGCGTTCCTTCCTGTACGGTCCGGTTCTGGTGTCCACCGAGATGACAGAGAATTACGGCGCAATTTCCTTTCCTCAAAAAGCGTTGCCTTCAAAGGGCAAGGCATCGCGCCGAACGTGCGGTGGCATTCCTCCCTTCCTGTACGGTGCGGTTCGGGTGTCCACCGAGACGACAGAGAATTACTGCGTAATTTCCTTTCCTCAAAAAAGCGTCGCGTTCAAATGGCAAGTCTTCTCGCCGAACGGGTGGTGGCGTTCCGTGGACTGCCTGGAAGCGCTACAACACGCTGTAATTGGGATTTAATTAATGCACCAACAGAATGTGAAGTGAACAATCGCGTAGCAGAATGCAGCACTAAGGCTTTCGCCTTTCACCACTTTAGCCGTTAAATTTCCTCGTAATTTCGTTTATTTACGAAACACGTGCATTCACTAGATGGCGGAGTGGTAGCGTCACATCTTCAAATGCCAAACGCCCTTGTTCGATTCCCAGCCCCGACACAGGCTTTTTAAGGTGAAAGCATTTAATGCCTTCCCGCCGCGGTGGCTCAGTGGTTACGGCGCTCCGCTGCTGACCCGAAAGACGCGTGTTCAATCCCGGCCACGGCGGCCGAATTTTGATAAAGGCGAAATTCTAGAGGCCCGTGTACTGTGTGATTTCAGTGCACGTGAAAGAACTCCAGGTGGTCGAAATTTCCGAGCCCTTCACTACGGCGTCCCTCATATCGTGAGTTGCTTCGGGACGATAAACCCCAATAAACCAAGCTAAACCTTTAATGCCTCATACTCTCGTGACCAAGACGTGTTAGCAAATGTGTCCGCGTTTTGGATGCATGCCTTATATGGGCATGGACCAATCGATACTTTATCGGGTGCAATCGAAAGACATCGGAACATGATATATAGGGATTTCATGATTATAATATTGTAACTAATGAATAATCGGTGATTAGTAGTAGTTAAGAAGTGCATGTGGGACTGTGCACTGCGCCTGTACCTTAACACTAATCAGTGTACTAGTTAAGGTCACGTTTATCACTAACCATACATTAACTAGTATCACGAAATGTGCAAGTCATGCTTAAGTATCATTAGCCATTATTAATAGCTAGACGCTTCATAGATATTGTGTCGAACTTTCTAGAGAGTTAAGTCACGACAGGTGATTGACAGGACATGATGGATTGCATTAGAACAATGGTAAAAACCAGTTAGCCTAATTAACCTTTTTTCTAGTCAGACCACATAAATAAATAAAACCGAGTAGCAAACTGGTTGAGTTGGAGAATCGAACCAGGGTCTCTGGAGTGCGAGACGAGCACGCTAACTCCGCCAAGTCAGCTCGATGGTTTGGAATGAACAAAGGCGCGTCTAGCAAATGCGACTTCTTCGTTCACTCCTATCTTCCTACCTTCCCGTTACGGCAAGGTTCTGGTATCCACCGAGATATGCGAGCGAACCTTTCCTCAAAAACCAATTTACCGTCGAGCAAGGCGTAAGAGTCGAATGGGCGACGGCGTTCTGTGGACTCCCTGGCAGCGTTGCAAGACGCTGTCGCGTTCCACTCAGAGGCACAGCGTAACATCTTTACCACATATCAGTGACACAAGCAGCAACACTGCGCTTAAGGCTTTCGCCTCACGCACTTAAGGTCAACAATATGCCCCCCCCCCCCCCCACAATTTTTTATAGTAGTGAGAACGAAACGCGGACGCACTTGCTACCACAATTTGTATGACGCATTAAAATCTTTCGCCTTAAAAACAAATATTTACTTCCATCAGTGAACAAAAGGCGCATGAAGCAGATAATGAGCGTCCACCTTTTGACTACGACCAATCGGTTATGACGACTTCTGCTCAGAAATGCTATTCGTCGACAGAAAACTGTCTTCGCGTTCTTTCGCGACGGAATTTACGGGGCCAAATGGCCAAATGAGGGGGACAAATGAGAAGCGTACATCTGAATGATGCGTTGGAAAATTTTGCGCTCAAACAGCACGAGAGATTTCCGAGCTCTATAGATACGGTGTCCTGATTAATCGCACATGACCTTAAGTAAGAGATTTTGGGACAGGCGGGAGGGATCCTGCCGCGTTCTGCACTCTTACGGCAGGTTGTGTTACCAGGAATTTCTTGCGGTTAGCAATGGAGGCTTCACTGCATTACATGCGTACAGCATCGGCAGTGCATGGAGAAGTTTTCTCGAACTTAGTGTCGCCCATAGTGCACTTGTTACTTCCAGCGCGTTCGTAATGCCTTTTGAGCCGGCCTCTCGTCCATACGAGCACAGACAACGTAGCTAAAAATACAACTAGCAGTTGCCTAACCTAGACATATCGACAGCAGCCACAGCCTGTTCCATACCTCGTCTGCCGTTGGAAGCCCTGGCTGGTCATGCGCCGCGGATGAAGACACTGCGGCGCCGACGGGGACGTCACCCTGGATTGCGTTCCGGGCCACAGGCCGCCAAGAGTTCCATCGAAGACGAATCAGCTCACGGATGCTGCGACGGCGGGGCATGGGACACCTCTGGGACACCATGATGCCCCTACCACACAAGAAAGCTTCTAAGTCGGAGTCCGCAGAACCGGCCGTAGGTCCACTGTGTGCAGCGTTTGGCACCCCGTCGCCTAGAGCGGCGTTGCAGAATCGAGTCATCTCAACGAAGCGCTTAAGCATGGCTCTCGTTGTCTTGCACGAACTCCGTCTGTGGCCCACAACCCAGCTGCTGCTGCTGCGGACTGCAGCAGGACTGGAGCAGTGGACACCTTACTCGCGCTTTTAAGCTGCGATACCAATGGAGCGCGAGCTTGGAAAGCAAAGGCGCATAAGTGCGCTCTCGGAACAGTGGACACCCCAATTGCGCATGAGTGCCCTCTCGGAACAGTGGACACCCCAATCGTGCTTTAAGGTACGTGGCGGTAGTGACAGATGTGTGCTGCATGGGTTCGCAGTGACAACGTTGTGCCATTTTTAGGAAAGGGAGTCCCCATAATGGCTCCCTGCGCCAGTGGATGCCTGAATCGAGCTTACTGGTATGTGGCGTGATGAAAGAGAGAGGCGAGTTGCAGGCATTGGGAACGTTGTGCCAGGAACGCAGCGCTGAACCCACAAGCCGTCGGCATTTATTTTGTTCATTAGCGTTGGCAACATTTTACACTCCAATCATTTTAAGGAAAGGAAGTGCGCATAACTGGCTCCTTGGGTCAGCGAACGCCTGAATCGCGCTCACAGGTACGTGGCGTGGTGAGAGATGTGGCTTACAGGCGTTAACAACTTTGTGCCAGAAACGGGGCGCTGAAGCGTTCATCTGTTCATTGGCGTTCGCGTTGAAAACGTTTTACACTCCGATCATTTTAAGGAAAGGAAGTGCGCATAACTGGCTCCTTGGGTCAGCGAACGCCTGAATCGCGCTCACAGGTACGTGGCGTGGTGAGAGATGTGGCTTACAGGCGTTAACAACTTTGTGCCAGAAACGGGGCGCTGAAGCGTTCATCTGTTCATTGGCGTTCGCGTTGAAAACGTTTTACACTCCGATCATTTTAAGGAAAGGAAGTGCGCATCACTACCTCCCTGGGTCAGAGGACGTCTGAATCGAGCTTATAGGTGCGTGGGGTGATGAGAGAGAGAGAGGCGAGTTGCAGTCATTGGCAACGTTGGGCCGGAAACGCGGAGCTGAAGCCATAGGCCGTCGGCTTTCATTGTGTTCATTGGCGTTGACGTTTTACACCGATCATTTCAAGGAAAGAAAGTGCGCATAACTGGCACCCTGGGTCAGCGGTGCCTGAAGCGCGTTTATAGGTACGTGGGGTGATGAGTGAGATATGTGAGAAAAAAAAATAGAAACAATGTTTTATTTATTTATTTTATGCCGCCGCGGTGGCTGAGTGGCTACGGCGCTCGGCTGCTGGCCTAAAGTAGTAGTAGTAGAAAACTTTTATTGAGATCTTTTAAGAGATTCGCGGATTCGAAGCCTCCGTCGTCTTCCGTGGCGCCGGCGACTTGAGGCTTCTCTTCAGCAAGGTTGGGCCCCTAGTCCAGGGCTCCAATGAGTCGCGCTGCATCAGTAGCGTGCCGCACTAAGGCCCTTTGGGCCGCGAGCTCGCTGCTGGTGAGCCGGCTCTCCCATTGCTCCGCACTCGGGAATTCGTGTTGGTGGAATGCTTTATTTCGTTCGCACTGCCATGTGATGTGGTATAGTGTGGGTGTGTCGCCGCACCAGGGGCAGTTTGCTCTGTATTGTGTTGGTGACATCTTGTTATAGATGTACAAGTTGGGGAAGGAGTTTTTTTGTAGCCTACGCCAGCCGACTGCTTCCTCCCTCGTGAGGGCTTTGTGTGGTGGTGGGTACTTGAATCTAGTCCCCCTGTATAGTTGTAATGTCTCTGTGTATCCCCCCTCGCCTGCTAGTAGCTGAAGCTCCAGAACATCTGACATGCCTGCTCGGTATGTAAGCCCTCGAGCTAGGCTGTCTGCTCTTTCGTTCCCCGCTACGCCTGCGTGGCCTGGGACCCAGATTATGTGTTGTATGGGTGTCTTCTCAGCAGAGGCTGCTGCCCCACTGATTATCCTGAGGGTCATGCCGCTAATTCTGCCCTTCGTATAGTTTTTACATGTGTCTTTCGAGTCTGTTAAGATGTTTAGGGATCGGCCTTTCCTATAGCCTTCTGCTACCGCCAGCGCGACGGCAATTTCCTCGGCCTCCGTTATGCCCACGACCTCCACTGAGGCGCATGTGGCCATGTCTCCTGTGCTATTAACTACCACCTTAGCGGCTAAGCGCTTCCCTGCATGTACGTACATGGAGGCGTCCGTATAGACTGTGTTCTCTGATCGGCCTAGCCTCCTTTCTATCTGCTCGGCCCTTGCTTTTCGTCTGTCCTCGTGTAGGTTAGGATCCATGTTTTTAGGCAGGGGTCCTACATTAAAGGTCTTTCTAAGGTCGTCCGGTACGTCCGCGTATCTGTCTACCAGTCCGCACGTGTTCCGACCCAACCTTCTCAGGAGCGCCCTTCCCGTAGAGGAGCCTCTGAGTCTGATGAGTTGTGCCCCCAATTGAGCCTCGGCAAGCTCATCGAAGGTATTGCTGATTCCGAGTTGGAGTAGCTTCTCGTTTGATGCGTTTCTGGGCAGGTGTAGAGCAATCTTGTATGCCTTCCTGAGAATACAGTCGGCTTGCTCTCGCTCCGCCTTTGTTGTTGCGTGGTAGGGCAAGGAGTACATAACTCTGCTAACGATTAGGCTGTTGACGAGTTTGAGGGTATCTTCTTCTTTCATCCCGTACCTTCTCTGAGAGACTCTACTGATCATTCTGCCAACCTGCTCCGCGGCTCTTCTCAGCAGGCTGATGGTATGGCTGCATTTTCGGCTGCTCTGCAGCCACATGCCTAGGATTCGTACCATGTTCTGTTCTTGGATCAGTTGCCCCTCTAGAACTACTTCCAGCGAGGCTTTGGTAGGATTTCTTCCGATCCTGATGATTTCCGACTTCTCCGTCGAACATCTCAGGCCTCTCTCCGTGACGTAGGTCTCTACGCAGGTCGCAGCTTCTTGTAGTCTGTCTTGCTTCTCCCCTAACGATCCTTGGGTGACCCACACCGTGATGTCGTCGGCATACATCGCGTGTTGGATGCCCGGGATTTCCTTGAGTCGTCTTGCTAGCCCGATCATCGCCATATTGAACAGGACGGGCGATAACGGAGCCTTGGGGTGTTCCTTTGCAAGGCGTGGTGAAGACGTCGCTTCTCAGCTCGCCTAGTCCCACGGTCGCTGTTCTGTCGCTCAGGAAGGCCCTGATGTAGTCGTGGGTTCTTCCCCCGCAGTTGGTGTTGTTGATGACTTCCATGATGGCGGCGTGGCTCACGTTGTCGAAGGCTCCCTTTATGTCGAGGGCCATGACAACGTTTTCGCCACTTCTCGGCATTTTCTCGAGTACTTCCTCCTTGAGTTGGAGTAGTACGTCCTGCGTAGACAGGTGGGCTCTGAACCCGTACATGCTGTCTGGGTACAGTTGGTTCTTCTCTAGGTGCGACTGGATCCTTTTTGTGATTACTTTCTCGTACATCTTGCCCAGGCACGACGTGAGGGAGATCGGCCTGAGGTTCTCGACCTGGAGTTTCTTGCCTGGCTTCGGGATCATTACCACTACCGCGTGTTTCCACTCGGCCGGCACTGTTCCTTCTTGCCAGAGCTTGTTGAAGTAGGCTGTGAGCTGATCTATGGCTCCATCGCTGAGGTTTCTTATGAGCGAGTTCTTGATTCTGTCCGCCCCCGCTGCTCTGCCTACCTGATCGCCTCGACGACTTCCTCTCTCGTTATGGGCCGGTCCATGGTTGGATTCTCTTCGCCCTGGTACTCCTCTTGGTAGCTTTCGACCTGGTCTCTGCCGTAGCATTTGACCCGGACTTCCTCGAGTAGCTGTTCGTCCGTGCCCGTGTACTGGTGCACCAGCCTCTGAATCGATTTGCCGCTTTCTGATTTGTTCTTGCTCGGGTCCATGAGGGACTTGAGGATCTGCCACGTCCTGGCCGTGCTGAGGGTGCCGTTCAGCGCGTTGCTGAATTGCTGCCATCCTTGCCTAGCCAGCTGCGTTGCATACTCCTCCGCTTGTTTAGTTATTTCGGCTATTTTAATCTTTAGCTTCCTATTGAACTTCTGTCTTTTCCAATGCTTGGTGAGCCCGCGTCTCGCCTCCCATAGCTTGAGGAGCCGCTTGTCCACCTCCGGAGTTTGTTCGGTTCTATCCACCTCTTTAGTATAGAGTTCTTGGACCTGTCTGAGTTGCTGGCTGCACTCCTCCGCAAATACAATGTCGCCCTTGATCTGCTTGCAGAGTGCTCTGAAGGCGTCCCAGTCCGTTAGGCGGACCTTGCTTATTTTCCGCTTGACATTGTTTGCGGTTGTGCTGATCCTTATTATGTGGTGGTCGCTTCCAAGGTTCTCGAGCAGGTTCTCCCATTCTGCTTGTCTGGCGCCCCTTACAAAGGTTAAGTCAGGGCACGTGTCTGGACTGACGCTGTTCCCCTGTCTAGTTGGGTGGTGTTCGTCGGTTAGCAATTAGCACTCTGCCTCTTCTGCGGCAGCGCAAATGCCACGTCCCTTCTTGTCGTCTTTATTGTAGCCCCACCTCGGGCTCTTGGCGTTGAAATCACCTGCTATTACTAGGGTGTTGTTCCCCGCTAACTTTTTCGCCACCGTAAAGAGCCTAATAAAGTCCCCATCTTTCTGTCTGGGCGGGCTGTATAGGTTTATAATATAAGTGATTTGAGATCGTGCTTTCTTTTTGGGGATTATCTCCGTGATCACGTGTTCGATCCGGGTGTCCTCTATTTCGTTATGTACTATGGCTACTACTTGTTTGCTAATGACAGTTGCCGTACGGCCATTTTCCTGACACGTGTAGCCCCTAAGCGTAAAAGATGCGGGTTCGATCCCGGCGGCGGCGGCCGAATTTCGATGGTTAATTCTGACATCACACAGCACATGAGACTCTAGAATATAAATAATAAATATAATGATAAATTGATTTTTGAGGGAAGGAAATGGCGCAGTATCTGTCACACATCTTGGCGGGCACCTGAACCGCGCTGTAAGGGATGGCAGGAAGGTGGGAGTGAAGGAAGAAAGGGAGAAAGATGTGCCGTAGTGGAGGTCTCCGGAATAATTTCGACCACCTGGGGACTGACATCGCACAGCACACGGTTCGAACCCGACGGCGGCAGCTGCGTTTCGATGGAGGCGAAACGCAAGAGGCGCCCGTGTGCTGTGCGACGGCAGTGCGCGCTAAAGAACCCCAGGTGGTCGAAATTTCCGGAGCCCTTCACTACGGCGTGTGTCATAGCCTGAGTCGCTTTGGGACGTTAAACCCCATAACCCAAACCAACCATTTTATTTACACAAAAATTTTGTGCGCTTTGTTTGTTGAAAAATAAATGGCGAATGATATAAATGTAATACCATCACTCATCCTTTGAATGTTAACGTTTACGCGAGTGATATTCATTTCGATGACAGAGAAACAAGCCGACGGCTGAGATATCCCGCCAAGGTCCCAGCACCTGTCCGGACATTTCACCAGTGGGATTAGCGGCCTTCATTACTCAGTTCGGGGAAGTGGCTTTGTTCCGCCCTTGGTCTCCTCCGACAAGGCGGCTGGTCGGCGCTCATTGTCAAGTCAAAAAGGGATGATCCCCTCGCTGGCATCGCTGTGTCCCACGCTGGGATAAAGGCAATGAGTGGCTCCCTACCGCCCCGACGAGGCTGCTGTCCACCCCAACTGTTGGTGAATGGTACCGCCGCCGCTGCCATCGCCGCGCCGGCGGCATGGCAAGACAACTGTGGGGGCACAGGAGGAGCACGAAACCCCGGCAATCACTACGAATTGCGCTCGTATAACTCTGGTTAAGCCTGGGTAGCTTTTGGCAGCTGGTTAAAGGTAGCTTTCATTAAGCCTGGCAGGTTGCGAAAGCGAGCGCAGTCCTCTAACGGAAGGAACGCGGCGCGCCGTGTCTAAAGTAGGAACGCAGTGCGCCGCCTATACAGGTCATGAATGGCTACCGGCCGCCGTTACCGGACGAGCCGAGTTGGTAGCCCGTCTCTCGCTCCTGGTATGACGTCACGCTGGGACGTCACTAGGCATGGTATGACGTCAGGGGTCATTCTAAATGTCACGCGTGGCTACCGGAAGACGCTGCACGACGACTCGACTTGGTAGCCCATCTCTCACCCTGGCATGACGCCAGAGGTCATTCTAAAGGTCAAACGTGGCTACCGGCCGCCGCTACGCGAAAGGCCGTTCATGAGCGTATCTGCTGCTTGCGAGCAGCAGATATCGCAATCAACAGCCACGGAGACGAAGCATTCCCACGGCGCGGTTGCGGGCGGGGTGAAGGAATGGCGACGGCAACGGCAATTGGTCAGAGGGTGGGTGGGGGGGGGAGGTGAGTATGTTCGTGCTTGGAAGGCATTGCAAAATCTCTAATATCTTCGCGGTGCTATGTCGACGCGGATGTCATCTGAAGCGGACGCCGTCGAAAAGAAAAAAATTGCTGAGGCTCAGCTTGGCTAAGCCTGGGGAATGCGAAGCATATTAGTGGCTAGGCTTGGTAATACATGGCTTTCCTTGGTTGAATACTTGGTCATTTTAATACAACCACTAGAAGCCTTCGTCGTGGGGGAAGACAAGGGCATGGCTACAGCGGAACGCCGACTAACCCCGAGACGCGCGTTGGGTGAGCGCCTGGATTGCCACTGAAGCCGCGTCTGCCTGCCCGGTGGAGCGAGCGTTTCACCTACACCGAGTGTGAACGCGCGTTCGAAATGCGCGGGAATGCGCGGGTTTGACGGCTAGGGGTCCCACGGCGACGGCGCGAGGTGGAGGCCGGCTCTCTCATCCCATCATCGTCATCATCAAAACGTTTATTTCCACCGAAATGAGACTCCTTTTTGGACGCCCCGGCACGCAGACCTAAGGGAGCCCTACTTAGGAGCCTCGCAAACTAAGGTCTGGTGAAGACACATTGTCTCTTCACGGCCTCAGCCGCCAGGCGGATGGCTTGTTGCTCTCTCATCCCATGTCACGTGGTGTGACGTCACGGTGTCACATGGCGGGACGGCTAGGGGTCCCACGGCGACGGCGCGAAGTGGAGGCCGGCTCTCTCATCCGATGTCACGTGGTGTGACGTCACGGTGTCACGTGGTGTCACGGCTAGGGTGGTGGTGGTGGTGAAAAACTTTAATCAAAGAGAGCTTGAGGGTTAAAAAAAAATTAAATAACCCTGCTGCATGGTCGGTATCCTTAGTCCGGGACACCGCATGACGAGGCCCCGTCTCGCGCCCGCTTGACTAGAGCGCTTTGGGACTCCAGTGTGGAGCAGTTGAGGAGGGCAGTCTCCCATGCCTCTCGGGTGGGGGTGGGGGAGGGGGGAAGGTGAGGATTCTGAGTACATGCCCACACCATGTGAAAGATATCGCAGATCTCTCCACAGTGCGGGCAGCGCCCAGCTGTGTTCGGATCGAAGTGTTTTGCTATTGCAGGACAGAGAAGGGTTCCTGTCAGCAGGCGCCGCAGAGTTCGCTCCTCCGCCTTACTCAGCCCCTTGGCAGGTGCCGGGTAGAGACGGTGGCTGTCGCAATAATAAATTCGGCTAAGGGTCCCACGGCGACGGCGTGAGTGGTAGCTCTAGCAATATGCTTCGCATAAAACTTGGTTCAGAAGCCTAAGTTAGGCAGTCGAATAGAATTAAATTCGTTTGGAAGGCACTCAAAACGCCGATGTATCTTAAATGCTGTATGTAAAACGCCTCTTTTAAGGCGAAAGCCTTTAATGGCTCATGATCGCGGTGTCCGTTCATGCTGGCGGTGTCCGCCCGTGTTCGCGGCGTCCGTTCATGATCGCGGCGTCCGTCCTTGCGCTGGAATCGTGCCAAGTGTGGCCTCTCCTACGCCCAGCGGCGCAAACTCCTCCGTAACTTCCTTTCCTCAAATTCATTTTCTTCACTAGGGGTCCTCTTTCTGTTCCTTCTTTCACTCCCACTTCCTCCCTTCCTCCGCAAAAGAGTGACGGGTACAGTTACTGCGTAATTTCCTTTCCTCAAATAGAATTTTCATTTTCATAACTACGGCCCCTTTTTGTCTTTCTTCTTTCACTCCCACTGCCTCTCTTCCTGTACGGTGCGGTTCGGGTGTCCACCACGACGGTTGCTAGGCAACGGCTCTTGCAGCCGCAATAACGACACAAAAGCGCGATTCAGGCGTCCACTGACCCAGGGCGCCAGTTATGAGCGCTTCCTTTCTTTAAAATGATCTCAGTGTAAAACTTCCACGCCAACGCCAATGAACACAACGAACGCCGAACGAAGAACGGCGACGCCTCGAAACACGCGCCAAAAAGCTGGGCTCTAAAACACTACAATCAAAATAGAGACCGCAGTGACCAAATAAAAACCGCACATGCGGGAATCCCGCCACGCCCCAAGCGGTTCGGGGAAGCGGTGGTGGTTTGACCACAAGGCTTTCGCCAAGCATACTTTAGAATTTGCAAAGTGTCTTCGGTAATTTTAAGGCCGATCTTCACTTGCGTATCGTGACGGTGGCCTACGACCTAACGTCTATGCCGGCGGCGCGCCCCGAGTGAGTCAACCACCCGCAGCAACATAGCATCTCAAAAAATTACGAGGAAATTTAGCGGCTAAAGTGCTGAAAGGCGAAAGCCTGAGTGCTGCATTCTGCTACACGATTGTTCACTTCACATTGTTGGTGCATTAATTAACTGCCAATTAATGACGCTTAAGCTTCGCCTTTAGGAGTGGAACGCGACAGCGTGTTCTAGCGCTGCCACGGAGTCCATTGAACGCCACCACCCGTTCGGCGCGATGCCTTGCCCTTTGAACGCAACGCTTTTTAAGGACAGTAAATGGCGCAGTAATTCTCTGTCGTCTCGGTGGACACCTGAGCCGCACTGTACAGGAAGGGAGGAAGTGGAGTGAAAGAACAAAGAGAGGCCGTAATGAAGAAAATGAAAATTGTATTTGAGGAAAGGAAATTACGCATTAACTGTCTCGCATATATCAGTAGCACTAGTCGAAAATTGTATTTGACGAAAGACAGTTGCGCAGTAACTGTCTCACATATTTCGGTGGACACCCGTCAAAATTCGCGCGTGGTGACATCACGACAATTTGGGCCAATCCGAAACGCGGACAAATACGCCTTGCTCGTCAGTAAATTGTTTTTTGAGGAAAGGAAATGTATCTGTCTCGCATATCTCGGTGCACACCTGAACCTCGCCGTAACGGGAAGGGAGGAAGATGGGAGTGAACGAAGACAGCGTATTCACTAGACGCACCTTTGTTCATTCCAAACCATCGAGCTGGCATAGCCGAGTGGTAGTGTGCTCGACTCGCACTCCGGAGACTGGGGTTCGATTCCCAAGCTCGGCCAATTTCTTACTCGGTTTTATTTATTTATCTGGCCTGACTAGAAAGGTTAATTGGTTAAGTAAGAAATTAACTAAACTCAAACTTACTTGGAGCATCACTATACGATCCCTTTAATTGGTTGCATGGTTAGTAGCCAAAGTACAATTGGCTCATGGTTAAACTGCGCTGAGGAAACAAGGACAGAGACAGAAACACACGTACACACTGAGCGCATTTAACCATGAACGAAAAGAACCAACTAGCCCGCCAGAAGACTATTCTTGAATACAATTGCCCCCGTTTGAAATTCGCGCACTGTGACGTTACGACCGTTTCGACCAACTGAAAAGCGTAACATTTCTTGTCGACAGCTCCTGCTTACAACGATGAGGCATTAAAGGCTTCCGCCTTAAAACGTTCAACGTGGCTACGACCCGACCCGCACACCGTGGCCTGGTCCGAGGTTCCGTCAACTCCAACGCCCGATAGCCCGGATTCTGCGCCAATTGAGATTACCAGGCTTTTTGTTCAGATCGTATGGTAAATGAATCCAAGACCGTTCTTATCTGTACATGGCACTACTTCTTTAATTATTCTCATGTTCTTGTGTTTAAACAGCTGTGTGTTTCAAAATTTTATCTGTGTCTAGTGGTGTTTCAGTTTCCTCTTGCATTTTAAGCAAAGCCTAAATATGCTTCCACCTGTATTTCATATTTCCATTTCTATACGCGCACTACGCCTGACTGCAGAGGGACAGAGGCCTAGTGAGGCATTGCAGCCTTCAGCCTGTGCCCCTGCGGCAGGCCTCGCATGTCTGTTCAAACTAAATAAATACGTAAAGTGGAATGAGGAAGACAGTGCGCCAGCACCGACGACGACGAAGCGATTTGTGCGGCCTCCGATACCACCGCCTGTGTCTTGGCCACTCCCCCGTTGTGGGTATGTGGCGTTTTATTAGAGGCCGAAATACCAACCAACCAACCAACCGGCAGCCGCGCGCGTCGAGAGCTCGATGATGATGATGAAAAGCCTTTATTTAATAAAAGAGGTGAGGCTTTCTTAAAGAGCCCCGCAATGGGTGGAGTCCCTATTCCGGTACCCCATTGGTCGAAGCCGCCAGCTTAGCCCTCTTGACCAAAGCCTTTTGGGCCTGAAGGTCCGAGCAGCCAAGCAGGGCCGCCTCCCATTCCTCTCTGGTAGGGTTGGGGTGGGGGGAGAGAGCTGAGTTGCGCTGGCAAGCCCAAACCATGTGGTAGGTGTCAGCCACCTCGCCACAGTGTTTGCACCTGCCAGTGAACGCGGGATCGAAGTGTTTTAATACTGCCGGGCACAGCATTGTATTAGTGAATAGTCTAAGTAGAACGCGTTCGTTTGCTTTCCCCAGTCCCTTTGCAGGGGCTGGGTACACGCGGTGCCTATCCTTATAATAAGATGTTATGTCTTTGAACGAGAGTAAAGAGCCACCTTCAGGTTTCAGGTGCTCAGGAGCCAATGGGAACGCCCGGTGAATAGCTCGCTCTTGGTTTCGTCTTGGTGCCGCCGATACTCGATCAGCCTGTGCCACCGTTCCGCTGTCAGCCCTTCCAGCTTTCCAATAAACTCCCCCTTCAAAAGAAAATGAAATATCGCTTTAAATAAAGCTATCCACACGGCATAAAATTTGTTTGACGTTTAATCCGCTGGTACTACTTAATAAGGACGGCCGCTAGGTGGCGCCGCCCTGGTTAGCTGGCTGACTATCGTGCTCCGTTTTTTACCTGCCCCTGGCCTGGCCCAGGGCCTTGCCAGCCCCTGGATTTACACTCCATCGCGTCAGGAAGACATCCGCACCACGAGGACACCATTCGCATCACGGCCCGGTGTCGAGCTGGCGCGCCAAGCGCCTCCAAAAATCTGCTGCGGCGCGGCGCCTCACTAACCCTAACGCGCCGCGCCTGCACCTCTGGCATGCAGCGTCTCAACAAGCCCCTGAAGCCGAGACCCACCCATACCTCGCCGGTGTCAACTTCTTCCGACGCGGCCGCCCCGGGGCCTACTCCAACCACGCTTACAGCCATGTCTCAACCAGCTGCGTTCAACACCGGCCACACCACCGCGCCCATTTCCGTCGCGTTCACCGACGCCGGGAGCTCCGAATCGACAGCCGCAACTCAGCCGGCAGCGTTCGTCACCGCCGCGGCGTCCACTGCTGGCCAACTCCACGCATTAAGGGAAGCCAAGAGCTTCGGGCCCACAGACGCATCGCAGTCGACTGCGTTCGTCGCCGCCGCCAGTGCCGCGGCACCTACTCGGACCACACTTCCCGCTGACAGCAAGTCCAGCACCTTGGTACCTACGTCGCAGATTGCTGCTCAGGCTGACGACACAGCAGACATGGACCTTACGGCGTCCCCGGTCGACGGCCATCTCATTCCGGCCCCTGAGGTCGGCTGGACCACCATCGGTGCCTGCCGTAAGCCTGCCTCCGCCACCCGGCCCCGCACCGAGCTCATCACAGTTGGCATCCAGCTTCCCCCTGGCACCCTCAACCCCAAGATACCGCTCTACGACGTCCTCGCCGCAGTCGTCTCCGCTGCACAACTGTCCTGCGAGAGCAGTGCGGAGATTACCCTTCAGGCCAAGCCAGCCCAAAGCCTCGTTTTTTTAAAAACTCATTCCCCTCTCACCGCCCACCTCCTGCTTTCTATCACGCATCTTCAGCTTCACGGTAAGCCTATCACCATTAAAACATATGCCCCTAATCCTCCCATCTCATGCCTCGGCGTCATCCATAACGTCGGTGGCCACTTCACCCCTGATGACCTCATGCATGATATCGAATCATTCAAAACCGATATTCTTGCTGCTCGTATGATGGGCACCACTCAGTCGGTGCTCATAACTTTCGCTGGAACCGTAATCCCCCACTTTGTGTATTTCAAACGCGTTGCCTTCCGGTGCCGTCCCCATAAGCCTAAGCCTCCCACCTCCACCCGTTGTCTCGCTCTTGGACACCGCGCCCACCCGTGTCCACAGCACAGCGTTCCGGCAAAGTGCCGTCGCTGTGCTGCTCCTCTACCCGCCGACCCTTCCGCTCATGTATGTGCCCAGCCCTGGTGCGTTCATTGCCAGGTAAACACCCACCCCTCCCTCGACCCCACTTGCCCCTTCCTCCTCGATAAACAACGCGAGTGTGCCAAAGGTGCGTACCTACGACGCCTAGCTTTGCGCCGGGCCACGCAACCCACCCCCTCCTCCTCCTCTAATCATGAACCTCCGTCAGCTCCGGTCACGTCACCACCAGGCTCCTACGCCGCCAAAGTTAAAGGCTCCTCGGTTCCAGCGTCCCTTTCCAGCGTCTCTTCCACTGCACCACCCTCTCCATCCCTGACTGACGAGAGCCGCTCCTTCGACCTCCGGCTCGCTATGCTGGAACGCCAGCAGCGAGAGCAACAGCGCATTTCCCACGACCTAAAACAACAGATCCACGCCTTGACCCACACCCTCCAGACAACTACCTCCTCTCTTACCTCCCAGCTTACCAAGCTAAATGAGCACCTTGCCACACTCACCACTCCCTCCTCCACCGCCCAGGTCGCCCCTTTGGCTGATCCTCTCGAAACCACCACACAGGCACACCACACTCGCTTGGTTCAGCTAGAGACATCGGTTCTGCAGATTCTTACCACCCTCCAAGCACAATCCAAACAATTAGAATCCTTCACTTCTACGCTCCAATCCCTGCATGAGTCACTGCCCCCGGCCAAAAAGAAGGAACGCGTACCCTCACAAAGTTCTACCTCTACACTATCATAATGGCTTTTGGCGAGGACCTCGAGATTGTGCAGTGGAACTGCCGAAATCTGTGCCATAATAAGACCCCCCTCCACCAGTATCTACTCGCCCGCCCCTCCCTGCCCCATTTTCTCCTTCTCCAGGAGACCCGGACGGCCCGCACTGTCCCAGGCTACCGCGCCTACCATGCCGCTACGGCCACACCACTTGCGTCTATTTATGTACGTAATGACGTGCTCGTGGAGCCACTTGATATCCCCTCCATCCTTCTTAAATATTTAGTTGGTGTGGTCTATTACCACCCTTCTTCCCGCGTCTCACTCACCCTTTTGTCTTTCTACAACCCCCCTGTTACCTCCTCTTTATTTTCCGCCCTGGGCAAGTTCCTTCACTCTCTTCCTTCTAACTCCCATCTCCTCTTTGGTGGCGACTTTAATGCCCCTCACACACTCTGGGGCTACCCTCAAACCCTCAAACCCGGCCGCCTCCTCCACTGTCTGGCCCAGGAACGCCACCTCACCCTTCTCAATACTCCTGGCTACCCTACTCGAGCGGGCACTGCCTCACAGCGCCCCACGACACCCGATCTCACTTTCTCTCGGGGTTCACTTTCATTTCACTGGCAAGTGACAGCCGAAACTCTTCTCAGTGACCACTATCTTGTCCACATTTCCACCTCTCTTTCCCACATCCCTCGATGTTATCCGGTCACTCATACTGACTGGCACGCCTTCCGCGCTAATCTCGCCTCTCACTCCTTTCAATCCTACGACGACTGGAGGTCGTGCATGACTGCAGCGCTCACGTCCAGTAGCCGTCGTGTTCGCTCTTGTCACCCAGTCTCAGACCCAGATCCTCACCTACTCCGTTTATGGCGTCGCCGTAAACGTCTTCAACGCTCCTTCCGCTGCCAACCCCACAATGCCCAACTTTCTTCCCGGATCACTGCTCTGCAGGCCGAGATCGTCGCGCACTGCGCCTCACTCGAGCACTCTCGTTGGAGTGCTCTTTGTGACCGCCTTGACTCTGCATTGCACTCGCTATCCACATGGTCTTTCTTCAAATCCCTCCTTGGCACTAAGCCTGCCCTTGCTCCCACTCTAGCTAAAGCCCTCACTCAAGGAACTCCCTCCGATGTTTTCGATCAGCTCGCCTCTCTCTATCTCCCGCCCCCTCTGGCACCCTCTTACCCGGTGTATTACGGTGGACCTAACCCCGATCTGGACCAATCCTTCACTCTCCGGGAGCTCGAATCGGCTCTGGCTGCTAATGCTACACGCTCGGCTCCCGGTGAGGATGTCATTACATACACCACACTTCGCAACCTTCCTGACTGCGCCAAAGAATTCCTCCTTAAAACCTACAATGATGCATGGGACAGCGGCTGCCTGCCCAGCTCCTGGACCTCCCCCCTCATTTCTATGATTCCAAAGCCGGGCAAGCCTCCCTCTCTCTCTAACCTCCGCCCAATCTTCCTGACATCATGTGTTGGTAAGACCCTTGAGCGAATGGCCCTGACTCGCCTCTCTAATTTTCTCGAGACGAGGGAGTTCTTCCCTCATTCTCTCATCGGCTTCCGACGCCACGTCTGTGCACAGGACATGTTTCTGGTTCTCCAGAACACGTTTCTGTCACCTACCCCCACTCAAATTCACGCACTTATGACCGTCGATGTTCGCAAGGCCTTCGACAGTGTTTGCCACGACCACATCCTTTCCCTACTCGCCTCCCTAGACTGTGGCTCCCGAATGTACTGTTATATCCGCTCATTCCTCTCTAAACGTGTCGCTCGCTTTCGAGTCGACACCTATCTGTCCGACCCCCACAACCTCACCCGAGGCACTCCTCAAGGTGCTGTTCTCTCTCCTACCCTTCTCAATCTTGCTATGGCCCCTCTCGCCTCCCAGCTAGCTGAAATTCCCGACCTGCATCATATATATTACGCCGATGACATCACTCTCTGGTGTTCGTCTGGCTCTCCCGGTCACGTACAGGACACCCTGCAACGTGGCCTAGATCTCATCGACTCCTTTCTCACCACTGCTGGCCTCTCTCCTGCTCCCGAAAAATCCGAGCTCCTTCTCCTCAACCATTCCTCATACCAGCGCTCACACAACCAATTCGTCTCTCTCCACCTTTCTGGCTCTCCCATTCCTGTCGTCACGCAATAAAAAGTTCTTGGCTTTCCTTTGCATGCAGCCAAGAACGTGCAAGCCCTCCACCGTGCTGTCACCACCTGCCACTCCGTAACTCACCTCCTGCGGCGCGTGGTCACTCGGCGCTCAGGTCTCCTCGAAGCTCATGCGTGCCGAGTTGCCCACGCGCTGGCCCTCAACAAGGTCTTGTACTTTGCACCCTACGATTCCTTCAATCAGACTCAACTTAACGCTCTTGAGACTGCCCTTGTGGGCCTCTACAAGGCAGCTCTCAACCTCCCTATCACTACCTCTACTGCAAAGATCTTTGCAACAGACCTCTTTCATCCTCTCCGTTCTCTGCTCTCTCTCCATCATGATTCGCAGATTGCCCGGCTTTCCCTTACCTGTCAGGGTCAGTGGTTACTGACTCAAGCGGGTATCTCGCCCATTCCCTGCGCCCCGTTTACCTCTCTTATTCCCACCCCGGCTCCCAATCTTCCGATCCTCCCCCTTCCGTCCAACATGTCCCCCGTTCTGCACGCCGGCCGTCGTCATGCGGCCGCACAGCACCATTCCCCTCTCTTTGATACCCAGGGTGTAGCTTACACGGATGCCTCCTTCGTGGCTCCTCGAGGTTCCTGCGGCTACGCCCTGTACCACCCCCACCTCCCCGCTCCTGAAACTCACACCAGCGCGCCGTTTATACGCCTTCCGGATGCATTGTCCCTCGAGGTCCTCGCCATTGCGCATGCCCTCCAGTCATTTGCCCTCCTTCCCTCTCTACAAGAGTACACAGTCTATTCAGACTCACAAGCCGCTATACACCACATACAGAAACGCACCCTAACCCCTTCTCTTCAACAGGAGGTCGAACGAGCGGTCTCCGCATTGCAGCCTTCCATCGTTTTCCTCCGCTGGGTCCCTGGGCATTCAGGGATTGACGGCAATTAGCTGGCTCATCAGCTCGCCCGTGACACACTTTTCCGGGCACCGTTGATCCCCTGGCCCAAGCCCTCGGAGGACGGTGGGAGACTCACCCTTCGCCGCACCATAAAAGAGGTCTACCTTGAGCTCCGCCTCGACAAACGCCTTTACCCTCCCCCTCATCCATCCCTCACAGTGCCGGAGGCTCGCCTTCTTCGGCACGTTCAAATGAATGCAGTCATCACCCCGTCTCGCCTCTTTCTCTATCGCTATCGATCGGACCCTTCCTGTCCCAACTGCCCCTGTATCTATGCGGACCTTGCCCATTGCCTCTTCTATTGCCCGGCTGCTCAGCAGTCGGGTTCCTACCCCCCACCTTCTTTATCCATCACCACCTGGCTCGACTGGCTTGGCGCTGAAGGGGAGGAAGAACAGCGACTTCTGGTCGCCCAGGCGGTCGACATGCTAGGCCTGTAAATTTTGGCCGAATAAACGTCTTCTACTACTACTACTACTACTTAATAAGCCACTGGCTGCTGCTGACTTATTTCGATGGAGACAAGAGTACGGAACGATATCACGGCAGGTTAATGAACACCAGGTAGTCAAAATTATCCGCAGCTCTCCAATACAGCGTCCCTCATAGCATGAGTCAGTTTGTGGCGTTAAACTGCATAAAGCGAACCATGAATCGTGACTAAGGCCATTTTACTACAATGTAATAAACCGACTTACTCTGACGTGGCAACGTAGCCATAGAGTTAGGAGAACGGAGACTAGTTCGGCCAGCCACAGATACGAAATTTTCAAGCCAAAGGTCAAAACTAATCAGTCGAATAATGCACGTCATATCATTTCAGTGACCGCTGCATCTATTGTTTTATGTCTCATTATTTTAGTGCTCTTTTATATCTCCTCGCATTCTCACGCGGACTTCCTGCTCTATTTTAGCCCGTTTTGACAAAAAATTCTTATCACCTCGGGTTGTTTACCGTGGCTATCAGTGCTCAACTTCGCTCGTCATCGGCAGCAACAAGCTCGTCTCATGATTCTGAAAAGGAAATGAAACGGAGTATAGAATTTTCTTTGTCTTTCTGGTTTTTACACCGACTTGTTGGTGCTATGTGCGCTAAAGGTAGCAGTGCAGGTCAGAAACATTTTTTGTTTCTGAGTAGAGGGGCTATTCCTCGCATTTGAGCAATGTGTTTTTGTCTGCTAGTTTGTCCGAAGCCGGTGGTTTTGGGGCTGGCTGCTCACTCGCGGTAGCCAATTTAATCGTGAGATGCTGCTCAGGACGAGCAACCTGGGTGGCAACGGAACCCAACCAACCCAAGTCCCATCGATGCTAACACCTGACATAGCACTTGCACGCCGGGTGACTTACTTGCCCATATGTAGCCGGTGGCAACCAGGCGAGAGCATGGGGTGCTGATTAGGCGACACCGCCCCATAAGAGGACCGAGCTAAGCGGAATGAGCGGCAGTAGGTTGTAGCTCCAACCAACAATTGACGTCATGCTAGCGGACATATCCGCATATGGTCTAATTACCCCAATCGACTGATATTTCTTTCCAGCCACTTCGATGCCTCAGCCATATCTTTACACTCGATGCTTCAGCCATAATTTCACAAATACCAGAGTCAATAAAAATGAGAAATTTAGATATAAACGTTGAAAGAACATCTAAATCCTGAGATCTATGACGTTCTTGGCAGTAAAAAGTTTTTTTTTTTAGATTTCATAACAAACTGCGTGCAGAATCTAGAGTCTCGCTTGAAAACAACGTTACCTTTTCCGGTTAGTAGTGAACGAAATTTCGTGTTTGCGTTCCGCCTTTAGCAACGGACAATGAAAATCTGGCCGGGTTTCTCTTACTTATATACAATACCGCAGAAAAACGACCACAACAGTATAATAGGCCCCTTTGTGTTCTCCTTGGCTTCCTGCGCTGTGGTGCACTCCTCTACTTATCTCCTAGCACATGAAGGTGACAGGCGATGAGTTCCTTTTTGTTGTTCTGCTTCCTGCCACGCGTATAGCTTGTGCTTTTCATTAAAAGCTTTCTACCAACCATACTACATATTGTAGCGAACCACGACGGCCGCGCCTGATACCACCTAGGCCGATCGCTGCCAGAGCGCCGACGACGACGAAGCGTCGCTAAAGGACGATGTGTCACCGCGCTGCACGAGATCGCTTGGGTCGGACTGGCCGTCTTCTGCGCTGCCCGCCGTTCTGCTCGCCGCTTTGTGTCGCCTGCCGTGAACACCACGCCCTGTACCATTTGTGCAGAAACCCCCTTTCACTTGGTGGAGGTGCGGATTTACTGCTTTCTTGGCACTTCAAGGCCGTCCGCTTCCGAATTTCACCATGCCTCAAGATTCCGAACAGCCGCCGATCCTTCTGCCACACACTCCTGCCCCACAGCCGCCGACAGTCGTCTGCGCTGGAGCTTTGCGCCAGCGCGACCCCGCTGTCTTCAGCGGTACCGGGGACCACGACGTCGATGACTGGCTAGCCTCGTACGAGCGGGTCAGTACGCACAACAAATGGGACGATCCCCTAAAACTGAACAACGTCATTTTCTATCTGACGGACGTTGCCAATCTGTAGTACCGCAACCATGAGCCTGACATCACATCGTGGACCGCCTTTAAGCAAAATTTCGCTGACGTCTTCGGCCGGCCTGCGGTGCGCAAGCTGCGTGCTGAGCAACGCCTGCGTGCTCGGGCGTAGCTGCCTGGTGAAAATTTCACCAGTTATATAGAGGACGTGGTGGATCTGTGCAAACGTGTGGATGCCTCGATGCCGAGCGCGCCAAGATCGACCACATTCTGAAGGGCATTGACGACGACGCATTCCAGATGCTTCTCGCCAAAAATCCAGCCACCGTCGTCGACGAAGAATACGTAGTTGCGTATGCGAGTCGCGTGCTTACCAAAGCTGAATCCAACTATTCCGTTACGGAGAAGGAATGCTTAGCTATTGTATGGGCGCTAACGAAATTCCGGCCCTATCTATACGGCCGCCGGTTCGACGTCGTCACGGACCACCATGCGCTCTGCTGGTTATCGTCGCTTAAAGATGCATCCGGTCGCCTCGCTCGGTGGGCTCTTCGCCTTCAAGAGTTTGACATCCGCGTCATCTACCGTTCCGGCCGTAAGCACATGGACGCCGATGCTTTGTCTCGGTCTCCCCTTCCCAGCGACGCTGCCTGCTCCTCGGCGACCGATCCCGTGCTTTCGTCTCTTACCATCGCTGATATGCCGTCGGAGCAGCGGAGAGACCCGTGGCTTGCATCCCTCATAGACGCCGTGTCTTCATCACAAAACGTTGCGCCTTCTAGAACTTTACGGCGTCAAGCTCCGCTCTTTGCCCTCCGGGACGGCCTTCTATACCGCCGCAACTACATGCCTGATGGCCGGCGGTGGCTTCTAGCGATCCCCTGCCAATTACGATCTGAAATTTGCGCATCATACCACGCCGACCCTCAGTGTGCGCACGCTGGTGTGCTGAAAACATTCAAACGAATTTCTCAGCGCTACTATTGGCGCGGCATGTACGCCTATATTCGAAAATACGTCCGATCGTACATCGCCTGTCAGCGGCGGAAGACTTCCGCTCCCCGAGTGACCGGCCCCTTACAACCACTCCCACGCCCAGCGCGTCCTTTCGATCGCGTTGGCGTTGACCTTTACGGACCGCTTCCCCGTACGGTCTCTGGGAACCATTGGATTATCGTCGGCGTCGACCACCTCACCCGGTATGCCGAGACAGCCGCCCTTCCTGCGGCAACTAGCCGCGAAGTTGCTACGTTCCTGCTGCACCATTTTGTTCTTCGTCACGGCGGGAAGTCCACCCGCGTCAGAGCGGTGCAGACGTGCGTCGCATGCGCTCCCGCCAAGCAGCTGTTTTTCGGCGTTCAACTTGGGCCTGCGGGCCGGAAACTACCGCGAACAGATCCGGATTCTCCCTCCGTGCAAGGGGACACTGGATTTCGGGCAGACGGTGGACTATTTCACATTTCATGGGACTTTTCACCTCTCGGACGCGTGAGAGCTAGCTAGGCCTAACGCCCAGACCTAGCGTAGCTACCCGTGCATCGACGGGAGCCGGCCCCTGGGGCGGCCCCGTGACCACCACGATGATCAACGCCGTCGACGGAGATGAACTGGCACCCTCGGAATTTGAGAACGGTGAGTGGGAGACCGTTCTCAGCATGCACGACCGCATGAAGAAAAAAGGCGGGAAGCCTGGAAACGCCAGCGGAAACGCTGGCACGAACGCCGCCGCGAATTTCGGCGGGAACGCTGGCGATCACGGCGCCGGGGTGAAGAAATCGACTGCCACTCAGAAAAAGAGGCAAGACCCGAACATCCGAAAAAGGGCACCAATGCCGAAGCTCCCGGAGAGCGACTATAAAATAATCTTCAGGCCCAGAGGCTGGAACTTGAACGATTACGTGCCACGTCACCTACTGCAGGCCACCTGCGCGGCCGCGCAACTACCATACGGAGATGTCCTGGACGAAGACACTTCAAGAATCAACTCCGTGAACAACACGTACACGATCAGCACACCGAATCGTCAACGCGCGAGCACCTACGCGAGGATAAAGACGATAGTTATCGGGGAGAAGACCCTCGCCATGGCACCCTACGTCGCGGCTCCCGACGACGCAATTAAGGGCGTGGTATACAACGCCTATGATATCGGAACACCGGAAGAAGTCCGTCAAGGATTCATCAAACGCAACCCGGACATCGAAGTACTCAACGCCAGAAGAATTGGCAAGTCCAGATCTATTCTCATCACCTTTGGAGAGAAAAAGCTTCCCAGACAAGTCTTCTACTGGGGATCAGTGTTCATCGTCTACCCGTACCGAGAGCGGGTAGAGACCTGCTACAACTGCAGGAAGACGGGACACAGGACGGATGTGTGCTATAAGCCATGGGTAAAGCGTTGCCGCAGATGCGGCGAAGACCATCCAGACCCACCGGAGGGAGAACTGCCGACATGCAAGCCCGAATGCATCGTATGCGGGGGGCCACACAACACCGGCAGCCGGAATTGCAAGTATCGGCTGGCAAAGAAAGCACCTTTTAAAGCCAAGAACGACCTGGGGCAACTTGACTCCGGACACCAACCAAGACCGAAGACCAGGGACCACAGCGGCACCCGCCAAGGCCACCGGGGGAGAAGCAGATCGAGCTCCTTCCCGCCATTACCGGGGACCGGAGGCGCCAGCTCGGGTCCTGACAGAGAGAGCAGCTCGAGCAGAGGAAGAGGCTCAAGCAAGGACAGAGACGCGGGCAAAAAGGTGAGCTGGCCAGATAAGGCCTCTTCTTGGGAAACCGCTCGGGAGAAGGAACTGGTAGAGCAGCTCGCTAAGAGGGACAGAGAGCTAGACACCTTAAAGAAGGAAATGGCGGAGCTGAGGAAACTCATTCACGCTAACACAAAACAGCCGAAGGTGGTCGAAAAACCTCCTTTGCAACAATCACAAAACGCGAGTCAGGCGCCCCCGCGTGACACATATGAAGGGGGAGACATTCAAAACGCAATGGATACAGACACCAGAGTCCCCTTGAAAAGACCTCTACCCAGAGAGGAAAACACAGACGACAGTACTCCCAAAAAGGCGGCAGAAAGTCCTAACGAGGACGCATCGGCTAAAACCCACATGAACGTTAGGCCGGACATGAACACACTATTGAAGAGGGTTGACGCTCAAGACGCTAGAATTGATGCCCTTACCGCTAGGGTAGACAAAATAGCCGAACGTGCTGACAATCTGACGGCGGAATTCGTCACGTTCAGGGAACGAACCATGGGTTGCTTCCAGCAAATTCTGGAACAACTAGCAAACATAGAAGCCAGGCTTCCCCCTGTTGCCGGCAACACCCTCCCCTCGCTGCAACCGCAGCAGCAGCCTCTATAGGACATCATGGCCCCTAGCCAACAAATTAGAATCTGGCAGTGGAACTGCAGAGGCTTCCAGTCCAAAAGATGGAACCTGCAGGCATACATTCAAAAAAACATAACCACACCGGACGTAATCACGCTGCAGGAGGCAAGCGGCATGGTCAAATTAAATGGCTACGCCGCATACACCCCGCTAGAAGTGCAAAAAGAGCACAAACCCAAGTCGTTCACGGCCACGCTAGTGCATAGAAATCTAACGGCAACACAACACGCACTCGAAAACACAAGCGAGGACTACGTGATGTTAGAAATAATCCCAAACAGAAAGGGGGACAACAGTCTCTTTATTCTGAATATATACAACTCACCGAAAAACCGGGGCACAGGGCTGGCGGACCTATTACGTAAAGCCATTAGACTATCTTATAAGAAGGGATTAGTAATCACGGGGGACTTCAACGCCCCGCATCCGGCATGGGGATATCGAACGGCCTCCCCTAAGGGAAACAAACTATGGACAGAAATCCAAAACTTAAGGCTCACGCTACTAAACAACCCGCAAGACCCCACGAGGATAGGCAATAGCGTCAGCGTAGACACGTCCCCAGACTTGACGCTAGGCAAAGACCTCGAGGGTGAACGATGGTCAAACACAGGACACACCTTGGGTAGCGATCACTACATCATAGAGATTGAAACACAAACCAGGCCGATGAAGGGGAAGCTGCGCGAAACGAAGCTGACAGACTGGGACACCCTCCGAAAAGTCCGGGACAGAACCGCTCCGAGGGAGATATCGGATCTAAATCAATGGGTTGAGACACTCAAAAAAGACGTAAACAGTCACACTAGACAGACCCCAACCACCGAACATGACATCACAGACTCGAGGCTAGCCCACATGTGGGAAGCCCACGAGAGCCTCTTGAAGAGGTGGAAAAAACAGAAACACAATAGAAGGCTAAAGAAGAGAATATCGACACTCGAAAAACAGATAGAAGACTACACAACCGAGCTTCAGCGTCAACACTGGGGACAAATTTGCGATGAAATGAATGGAAAGCTAGGGTGCAAGAACACGTGGCATCTTCTTCGCCACTTACTAGACCCAGGACAAACAAAGTCGGCGGTACAAGGGCAGCTTAAACGATTGATTCACAAATACCAGGGAACAGCCGCGGACCTAATAGAGGAACTGAAGAGCAGGTACCTTAACACAGACAAAGGGGGTTCATCTCCAGCTTACCAAGGAGCAGAGAACACACAGCTAGATGAGGACATCTCGATAGCGGAGGTATGGAGAGCAATGAGTCAACTAAGAACCACGTCGGCAGCGGGGGCAGATGGGGTAACCAACAAAATGCTAAGGAACCTAGATCTAGTCTCGGTCACGGCAGTCACAGATTACCTAAATGAGATATGGAAACGAGGTAGTCTACCTTCACAATGGAAACATGCCAAAGTAATCTTTATTCCAAAACCCGGGAAGAAACTTGAAGTGGGCAACCTCAGGCCGATATCGCTAACGTCCTGCCTGGGGAAGCTGATGGAACATGTCATATTAAACAGACTCCAGGAATACGCAGAGGAAAGGGAGGTATTTCCTGAAACGATGCTAGGCTTCAGGAGCAAGTTGTCCACGCAGGACGTCATGCTCCAGCTCAAAGCAGACATCATAGACCCGCCCAACAAAGGAGACGCCAAAACTATACTGGGCCTAGACCTACATAAAGCCTTCGATAACGTCAAACACGAGGTCATACTAACTAATCTGGCGGAGATTACCCCTGGAAAGCGGACCTACGATTACGTAAGGGACTTTCTAACCGGCAGAACCGCAGAAATAAATCTAGGAGATATCCAGTCAGAAACTATTAAGCTGGGAGATAGGGGAACTCCGCAGGGCTCAGTGCTCTCTCCTTTCTTATTCAACCTGGCGTTGAAGAACCTACCGCCGCTATTGAAGACTGTCGAAGGTATAAACCATACGCTATATGCGGATGACATAACAATATGGACGCATACAGGAAACGATGGGGAAATAGAACAAAATCTCCAACACGCGATCGATATTGTCCAGGAATACGCAGAATGGGCAGGACTAAAATGCTCGCCAAGCAAATCCGAACTTCTGGTGATCCGGGGGGCTAGCAAACGCGATACCAACGCAGGAGACATTCACGTACTGGTAAATGAGACTCCGGTAGCCAGAGTTGACAAAATCAGGGTCCTAGGACTTATAATACAGGACAATAGAAAGAACACAGAGACAATAAACAGGCTTAAGTCCACAATTAACATGACAACCAGGCTCATAAGGCGAATAGCTAACAAAAGACGGGGAGTCAAAGAGAAAGATCTCTGCCGAATGGTTCAGGCTTTCGTGATAAGCAGAATAGTTTACGCCGTTCCCTACCTCAAGCTAGGGCTGGCGGAACAGAACAAAATAGATGGGATCATAAGGCAGGCATATAAAGCAGCATTGGGGCTGCCCCACTGCACTCCTACGGAAAGACTTCTTAAACTGGGGATCTACAACACCACCACGGAACTATGCGAGGCACATATATTTGCGCAATTAAGGAGGCTTGCGACCTCACCCCCGGGGAGAAAGATCCTGAGCAACCTAGGATTACATGATAAAATTCCGGAAAGAAACGCGCAGGCAAAATTACAGACCAAAGTTAGAAAATTACTCACTATTAAACCACTTCCAAAAAACATGCACCCTGCTTTTCACGAAGGCAGGAGGAGAGCCAGAGCAAAGGCCCTTGAAGCCAAGCTCGAAGGCTCGGAACACACAACCTATGTAGACGCGGCGGAATACGAAGGAGGCGACTCCTTTGTGGTCGTGGCCGTGAACGACTCGGGTGAAACATTAACGGCCGGTTCGGTCAAAACAAAAAACTCAGGGACAGCGGAGGAGGCGGCTATCGCCATGGCAATGGCCAGCACCAAAGCAGTCACCATAATTAGCGACTCCAAGGTGGCTATCAACAATTTTGCGCGGGGTATGATCTCCCAGGAGGCAGAACGAATATTAAGACATAAAGACTGGGACCAAAGAGAGGTGGAACTAATATGGGTGCCGGCACACTCGGGGAACAGGGGAAACGAGTTGGCTCACAGTATAGCTCGAGGTTATGTCAGCCGAGCAGTGAGCCGGGTCGAGTCCCCAAATTTCACGAGAGATGCATTCATATCATTTCACGAATACACCAATCAGTTTAAACTGGAAAGGAGGATCTATCCGCCACCAGACAAAAAGCTCGACAAAAGCCAGGAGGTAACGTGGCGTCGGCTCCAGACGCGAGCCTTCTTTAGCCCGTCGAGACTAGCACACATGTATCCAACACAATACAACGCTACTTGCAAACAATGCGGCGAGATAGCCGGATATGACCACATTTTATGGAGCTGCAAAAAGGCGCCGCCACCGGCGGACCTACTACCAGTCCCTTCTCTAGAGCGGTGGGAGGCTATACTGGCCAGCTCAGACCCGTTGACGCAAGTCCGGGCCACTGAGTGGGCTCACAAGGTCGCCAAGAGCCATGGGCTCGAAGCCACCTAGTATAATGCCCACTAGGGCTCAGTGCTGACAATAAACGTTTTCCAATCCAATCGTCACGGCGCGCCGCGCGAGCAGCTCAGTGAAAGAGGCCGCGCCTTCCTTTCCCAAGTCGTTGAAGCACTGCTTGCCGAATGTCGCATCGTACATCGGACCACCACTGCCTACCATCCTCAAACTAACGGGCTGACCGAGCGCTTCAACCGTACTCTCGGAGACATGCTCACGATATACGTCGCAGCAGATCAGACCAACTGGGATGCCGTCCTCCCTTTCATGACATACGCGTACAACACCGCCACGCAGTCCACCACCGGCTTTACCCCTTTCTTCCTTCTGTATGGGCGTGAGCCGTCGTCCACGATGTGCACCATATTACCTTATAATCCTGACGCCTTCGAGTGGACGCCTCTCTCCGAAGTCGCAAAGCATGCAGAAGACTGCCGCCAGTTGGCGCGCTCTTATACCTCCGACTCCCAAGGCCGCCAAAAGCATCGCCACGATAACGTTAGCAGGCAACACGTTTATCCGGTTGGATCCCTTGTTTGGCTATGGGTTCCCGGCACACCACCCGGATTGTCATCTAAATTTCGCACAGAATACCAAGGGCCTTATCGCGTCGTCCAGCAAACGTCGCCAGTCAACTACGTCGTGGAGCCGCTCAACCCCTCTTCGGACCTGCGCCATCGCGGTCGGGAAACCGTCCACGTCAGCCGCCTGAAGACTTACTACGACCCGCTCCTTTTGCCCTCGCCATAAGTCGCCAGGGTGGCTCCTCTTCATTCCCGGGGCAATTGTAGCGAACCACGACGGCCGCGCCTGATACCGCCTAGGCCGATCGCTGCCAGAGCGCCGACGACGACGAAGCGTCGCTAAAAGACGAAGTGTCGCCGCGCTGCACGAGATCGCTTGGGTCGGACTGGCCGTCTTCTGCGCTGCCCGCCGTTCTGCTCGCCGCTTTGTGTCGCCTGCCGTGAACACCGCGCCCTGTACCATTTGTGCAGAAACCCCCTTTCAATATCATCTTTCATTGGCCGCAGGCCAAAATTTTCAACCTGCGACAAGAAACAAAAGCGCAATAAAGATGCATCAACAAAATGACATGAAGAACCCAGAAGCACTTGGCGTCCTGTTTAAGAGCCGCCCAGGAAGGCACCTCTTAAAAGGTTGTTCTTATTATAAAGGCTCGTCGTTGAAGAGGTGGCCGGAGAAGAAAGGAATATACCTGGTTTAAGACGGTGGCGAGAGAGCGTAAGGAAGCTGACTGCGCGATCGACAGGAAGAAAAGAGAGGGATGAGGGAATGAGTGATCATCATGTCACGCGCTCTTAGCTCCAGGTCGTGGTGCGTATTTGACGCAGCGAGTCAGGAAAGAGCATTTCTTTTTTAGTCTTCCCGGGACACCACAGGTCGTCGTCGTCCTCTTCACGTCGCCGTTATTTTGTCTTTTTCGGAAGCATCGCGCACTGGCACGCGATTCTCATCCCGATATTTTTGGGCCCTGAGGAGCCGGCCACTCTGAGCCTCCAGCCGCTTCTACCACAAACCTTTTTCGATCATAAAAGAAGCGGTTGTGATCATGGCTCTGTTTCAAGGAGTTTTTTTAATAGTTTCGAACTTGTCAGGTTTCTACCCAACGGTATGCTGTAGAATTCATTTATTTAAATTATATACAAAACATTCGATGCACGGCGTGTCGCTGTAACAAAGAGGGGAGGTGGACTCTATTTACTGAAGCCGTCTTTCGTCACCATCGGCGCAGCTGTCATTGATGCCAGGAGCCATTGGTTCTTGCGTTTGACTACGAGATTGTCTTGATTGGAATGTAGCTGAGCTAAAACGGACTCGGTGTTGCAAAGAACCAATTTTGGCTTTTATGCACATAGAATCTGAGGAGACAAATTCACGGGCCCTCCCATTGTATACACGTCATCTGCGCGACAAGAAGCGTTGACATCGAGCAAAAACTGCCATGAAGAGAGATAACCTGTGTCTACCCGCCCAGATTTATGGAAGAGTAAGTTTGCTTGCGCTATATTTCTAGATGTAATAAGTACCTCAGCAGAAAAAGGGGAAAGTGGTTTCAAATCATCGTCAGTGGGCCTTAAGGTTCTTTTTAAGCGGTAAATAAAAAGGCTTCTACAGGAAATGACTAAATAATCGATCAATAAGCGTTTAAATTTTACTGAGTTGATTTCATTGACAATGCGGTCAGGAAGTACATTCCACTCGGATATAACAGTTGGCAAAAAATAATTATTGAAATTGAACACGCTGAACATTGTTGCAATTAAACAAACGTCGCGAGAATCTCAAGGGGGTAGAATAAGGTTCTCACGCAAATGCGGGAAATTGTGATAAAGTTTGTCAAATAGGCAAAGTCTTGCTATCTTACGTCGTGATGACAGGGGAGTTAGACCAATGGAAGATTTGATATTGGTAACGCTAAGCCGAGAGTCATATCTGGATGGTATGAAACGAGCAGTTCGGTTTTCGGTTGCTTCGAACGCCTGAATTAGGGATTCTTGATGAGGGTTCCAAGTAGTCGATGTATATTCAAGTTTCGCACGGATAAATCTGCCATAACGAATTACACTAACCGTAGGCGGAGAAAATGTGAGTGATCGTCAAATGAAACCTAGTGATTTGGAAACGCGTGCAGCAAATGACTTGGCCTGCTTTGACCAGTTTAGATTACTTGTTATTTCGATGTCAAGATACCTGTAAGATTCAACCTGCGAGAGCACGGTCGTGTTCAGCGAATACGAGTAGTGCAAGTAAGAACGTTTCCGGGACACGAACATAAACTTACATTTAGTCACAGTCTACTTCCTGAGCCAGGTATACCACCAGTTTTGGATGAAGTTTAAATCGTCCTGCACCAGAGACTGATCACTATTAGTACAAATACGAGGGTAGAGAACATAATCATGTGCGAAGAGACGAATAGAAGACGAAATTATAGCAGGAAAGTCATTAATAAAGATTAAAAAACGGAAGCGGGTGAAGAACTGATTCCTGAGGGACTGCAGAGGTAATATTTTTAGCGGGAGAAGAATGACTACAGTGAGGGGTGCATCGCGAACGATTAGTTAAAAAGCAGTGAATCGATGATGATATTAGTCGGTCCAGAGACAGGCAAGAGAGTCTGGTCATGAGACGCTGGTCGGGGACGGGGTGAAAAGCCTTGGAAAAATCGAAGTAAGTTATGTGTGTTTGAAAGGATGAGTCTGGGTTTGAGTGGAGGTCAGTGCAGCGAAAATTGGGAGATCGTGGTGCAACTATCAGTGGATTTAGATTTATGGAGTCAAAATAGGACATCAGGGCACAGTGGGTATGAAATGTGATTGGGACCGCTTTGTTTACGGCTATTCACCATAAAGAAGCTAACGAAAAACTGTCCTATTTTGCAAAATGTAGAACTGTAAAACGGCTTTTTTTTACTTTGTACGAGAAAGATGGCTCCCTCCCTCACTTTCCAGTGATGATGCCCTTCTCACCTGTACTCATTGCGTTATGGATCTTTCCTCCTTGCTCTTGTCGCAGACGGGTGGTGGTGGTGGAAACTTTTATTGCCAATGATGTAAATCGTGGGGGCGAAGCCCCCTACATGGCACTTGGATGCCTCCTCAATGTGAGGAGGAGGCACCCTTACAACGCGAAGGATAGCCCCTGGAGCGCAATCCTTCTGTGAGCGCTGGAGATGATCCGGCGCTGGTCTTGAGCGGACGAGCTGCTCAGAAGAGACTCCCAGTTAGACTCCGCCGCGGTTGGTGATGGGGGATGAGGGAAGGTGGGGCATGTGAGGAGGGTGTGTAAGAAGTCTCCTGGTTTGCCGCAAAGTTTGCATGATGACGGGAATTGGTCTGGGTATCGGGCATGCAGCAGTATTGGGTATGGAGCAGTTAGTGTTTGTAGTTGTCGCCAATGTGCAGCCTGCGGTATGGTGAGGGATGGAGCTGGGGGTGCGTACTCCCGTCGTTTGTCTCGGTAGTACGAGAGAATAGCACGGAAGGAGAGCAGGCGCTCCGAGGCTCCTAGAGGGGGCTCGACTCCTGCCCGGAATGTGAGACCTCGGGCTAGGGAATGAGTCTTCTCGTTGCCAGGGAGGCCAGCATGTGCTGGCGTCCAGATGAGGGTGATGAGGCGCCGGGGCTGCCAGAAACGTAGTAAACGAGCAGCGGTGCTGGATATGTAGCCCTTCGCATAATTTAAAATTGCAGATTTGGAATCGGAGATAATTCTTGTGGCAGATGTTTGGTTTGGTTTGGTTTATGAGGTTTAACGTCCCAAAGCGACTAAGGCTATGAGAGACGCCGTAGTGAAGGGCTCCGGAAATTTCGACCACCTGGGGTTCTTTAACGTGCACTGACATCGCACAGTACACGGGCCTCGAATTTCTCCTCCAAAGAAATGCAGCCGCCGCGGCCGGGATCGAACCCGCGTCTTTCGGGCCAACAGCCAAGCACCATAGCCACTGAGCCACCGCGGCGGCTTGTGGCAGATGTAGAAATGAGAGCAAGCGCGATGGCTGCCTCTTCTGCCTCTGTGGTCGAATTGGTAATGATTGAGCTGGAGGTTAGAAGCTTTGCATTATTGTCGGCTACCGCGAGGGCCATACGGGAACCTGTCGTATATTCCGCTGCGTCCACGTAGACCACCTCATGGTCCTCGCTATACTGTTTGTGAAGGGCCCGAGCCCTTGATACTCTGCGTTCCCTGTCTCGCTCAGGGTGCATGTTCTCGCAGACGGGCGAGTGCCAGAGCTGATAATACGTCATGTCAACAGCATACATGTTTATAACTTGCATAGCCTTCCTGAAAGGCGACTGTAGACAAAACGAAAGCTTTCCACGTATTTACAGTCTTTGTCAGAAGTTTAGAGCCGAGGGGGTTCATTTCTAAGCTTTATATTAGGACTCCAGGAGCATTCATGGAAGTCATACCTATTGCAGGAAGGAGTACCAGAAATCTTCTCATGTTCAGGAAATTTGGAGCGCTAGAGATCCATTAAGAACGACACACTGTGGCTCAAACGGGAACCCCCTGGGCTCCAAACTTTTGACAAAGGCTGTACTTGTAGCTCCTTCTACTGCAGAGCTTCATAAAGCGCTTCAGTAAAGCTTAGCGTGGATTGCAACGCATCAATGTGCTTATCAGGCACGAGGCACAGTGCCATGGCTTGCGCCTGTTTACCAACAAGGATTTCACAGTTGACGAGTTCTTAAAATGGAAGGTAACCTGCAGTGTCTGCATCTTGAACAAATGTCGCTTTGTACAGGCGACAAGAAGTACCACCTCATCGAGAGCCCTATGCGGTGCGGATATATATCGGGAAGGCAGAAAGTAGAGGCGAGTTGCAGGCATTGGCAACGTTGTGCCAGGAACGCAGCGCTGAACCCACAGGCCGTCGGCATTTATTTTGTTCATTAGCGTTGGCAACGTTTTACACTCCAATCATTTTAAGGAAAGGAAGTGCGCATAACTGGCTCCTTGGGTCAGCGAACGCGTGAATCCCGCTCACAGGTACGTGGCGTGGTGAGAGATGTGGCTTACAGGCGTTAACTTTGTGCCAGAAACGGGGCGCTGAAGCGTTCATCTGTTCATTGGCGTTCGCGTTGAAAACGTTTTACACTCCGACAATTTTAAGGAAAGGAAGTGCGCATAACTAGCTCCTTGGGTCAGCCGATGCCTGAATAGCGCTTATAGGTGCGTGGGGTGATGAGAGAGAGAGGCGAGTTGCAGTCACTGGCAACGTTGGGCCGGAAACGCGGAGCTGAAGCCATAGGCCGTCGGCTTACATTGTGTTCATTGGCGTTGACGTTTTACACCGATCATTTCAAGGAAAGAAAGTGCGCATAACTGGCACCCTGGGTCAGCGGACGCCTGAAGCGCGTTTATAGGTACGTGGGGTGATGAGTGAGATATGTGAGAAAAAAAAATAGAAACAATGTTTTATTTATTTATTTCATGCCACCGCGGTGGCTGAGTGGCTACGGCGCTCAGCTGCTGGCGTAAAAGATGCGGGTTCGATCCCTGCGGCGGCGGCCGAATTTCGATGGTTAATTCTGACATGACACAGCACATGAGACTCTAGAATTTAAATAATAAATATAATGATAAATTGATTTTTGAGGGAAGGAAATGGCGGAGTATCTGTCACACACATCTTGGCGGGCACCTGAACCGCGCCGTAAGCGATGGCAGGAAGGTGGGAGTGAAGGAAGAAAGGGAGAAAGGTGCCGTAGTGGAGGTCTCCGGAATAATTTCGACCACCTGGGGACTGACATCGCACAGCACACGGTTCGAACCCGACGGCGGCAGCTGCGTTTCGATGGAGGCGAAACGCAAGAGGCGCCCGTGTGCTGCGCGATGGCAGTGCGCGCTAAAGAACCCCAGGTGGTCGAAATTTCCGGAGCCCTTCACTACGGCGTGTCTCATAGCCTGAGTCGCTTTGGGACGTTAAACCCCATAACCCAAACCAACCATTTTATTGACACAAAAATTTTGTGCGCTTTGTTTGTTGAAAAATAAATGGCGAATGATATAGATGTTATACCATCACTCATTCTTTGAATGTTAACGTTTACGCGAGTGATATTCATTTCGATGACAGAGAAACAAGCCGACGGCTCAGATATCCCGCCAAGGTCCCAGCACCTGTCCGGACATTTCACCAGTGGGATTAGCGGCCTTCATTACTCAGTTCGGGGAAGTGGCTTTGTTCCGCCCTTGGTCTCCTCCGACAAGGCGGCTGGTCGGCGCTCCTTGTCAAGTCAAAAAGGTATGATCCCCTCGCTGGCATCGCTGTGTCCCACGCTGGGATAAAGGCAATGAGTGGCTCCCTACCGCCCCGACGAGGCTGCTGTCCACCCCAACTGATGGTGAATGGTACCGCCGCCGCTGCCATCGCCGCGCCGGCGGCATGGCAAGACAACTGTGGGGGCACAGGAGGAGCACGAAACCCCGGCAATCACTACGAATTGCGCTCGTATAACTTTGGTTAAGCCTGGGTAGCTTTTGGCAGCTGGTTAAAGGTAGCTTTCATTAAGCCTGGCAGGTTGCGAAAGCGCAGTCCGCTAACGGAAGGAACGCGGCGCTCCGCGTCTAAAGTATGAACGCAGTACGCCGCCTATACAGGTCATGAATGGCTACCGGCCGCCGTTACCGGACGAGCCGAGTTGGTAGCCCGCCTCTCGCTCCTGGTATGACGTCACGCTGGGACGTCACTAGGCATTGTATGACGTCAGGGGTCATTCTAAATGTCACGCGTGGCTACCGGAAGACGCTGCACGACGACTCGACTTGGTAGCCCATCTCTCACCCTGGCATGACGCCAGAGGTCATTCTAAAGGTCAAACGTGGCTACCGGCCGCCGCTACGCGAAAGGCCGTTCATGAGCGTATCTGCTGCTCGCAAGCAGCAGATATCGCAATCAACAGCCACGGAGACGAAGCATTCCCACGGCGCGGTTGAGGGCGGGGTGAAGGAATGGCGACGGCAACGGCAATTGGTCAGAGGGGGGTGGGGGGGGAGGTGACTATGTTCGTGCTTGGAAGGCATTGCAAAATCTCTAATATCTTCGCGGTGCTATGTCGACGCGGATGTCATCTGAAGCGGACGCCGTCGAAAAGAAAAAAATTGCTGAGGCTCAGCTTGGCGAAGCCTGGGGAATGCGAAGCATATTAGTGGCTAGGCTTGGTAATACATGGCTTTCCTTGGTTGAATACTTGGTCATTTTAATACAACCACTAGAAGCCTTCGTCGTGGGGGAAGACAACGGCATGGCTACAGCGGAACGCCGACTAACCCCGAGACGCGCGTTGGGTGAGCGCCTGGATTGCCACGGAAGCCGCGTCTGCCTGCCCGGTGGAGCGAGCGTTTCACCTACACCGAGTGGGAACGCGCGTTCGAAATGCGCGGGAATGCGCGGGTGTGACGGCTAGGAGTCCCACGGCGACGGCGCGAGGTGGAGGCCGGCTCTCTCATCCCATGTCACGTGGTGTGACGTCAGGGTGTCACGTGGCGGGACGGCTAGGGCAGCGTTGGCTAGGGGTCCCACGGCGACGGCGCGAAGTGGAGGCCGGCTCTCACATCCGATGTCACGTGGTGTGACGTCACGGTGTCACGTGGTGTGACGTCACGGTGTCGCGTGGTGTCAAGGCTAGGGGTCCCACGGCGACGGTGTGAGTGGTAGCTCTAGCAATATGCTTCGCATAAAACTTGGTTCAGAAGCCTAAGTTAGGCAGTCGAATAGAATTAAATTCGTTTGGAAGGCACTCAAAACGCCGATGTATCTTAAATGCTGTATGTAAAACGCCTCTTTTAAGGCGAAAGCCTTTAATGGCTCATGCTCGCGGTGTCCGTTCATGCTGGCGGTGTTCGCCCGTGTTCGCGGCGTCCGTTCATGCTCGCGGCGTCCGTCCTTGCGCTGGAATCGTGCCAAGTGTGGCCTCTCCTACACCCAACGGCGCAACCTCCTCCGTAACTTCCTTTCCTCAAATTCATTTTCTTCACTACGGGTCCTCTTTCTGTTTCTTCTTTCACTCCCACTTCCTCCCTTCCTCCGCAAAAGGATGACGGGTACAGTTACTGCGTAATTTCCTTTCCTCAAATAGAATTTTCATTTTCTTAACTACGGCCCCTTTTTGTCTTCTTTCACTCCCACTGCCTCTCTTCCTGTACGGTGCAGTTCGGGTGTCCACCGCGACGGTTGCTAGGCAACGGCTCTTGCATCCGCAACAACGACACAAAAGCGCGATTCAGGCGTGCACTGACCCAGGGCGCCACTTATGAGCGCTTCCTTTCTTTAAAATGATCTCAGTGTAAAACTTCCACGCCAACGCCAATGAACACAACGAACGCCGAACGAAGAACGGCGACGCCTCGAAACACGCGCCAAAAAGCTGGGCTCTAAAACACTACAATCAAAATAGAGACCGCAGTGACCAAATAAAAACCGCACATGCGGGAATCCCGCCACGCGCCAAGCGGTTCGGGGAAGCGGTGCTGGGTTGACCACAAGGCTTTCGCCAAGCATACTTTAGAATTTGCAAAGTGTCTTCGGTGATTTTAAGGCCGATCTTCACTTGCGTATCGTGACGGTGGCCTACGACCTAACGTCTATGCCGGCGGCGCGCTCCGAGTGAGTCATCCACCCGCAGCAACATAGCATCTCAAAACGTTCAACGTGGCTACGACCCGACCCGCACACCGTGGCCTGGTCCGAGGTTCCGTCAACTCCAACGCCCGACAGCCCGGATTCTGCGCCAATTGAGATTACCAGGCTTTTTGTTCAGATCGTATGGTAAATGAATCTAAGACCGTTCTTATCTGTACATGGCACTACTTCTTTAATTATTCTCATGTTCTTGTGTTTAAACAGCTGTGTGTTTCAAAATTTTAGCTGTGTCTAGTGGTGTTTCAGTTTCCTCTTGCATTTTAAGCAAAGCCTAAATATGCTTCCACCTGTATTTCATATTTCCATTTCTATACGCGCACTACGCCTGACTTCAGAGGGACAGAGGCCTAGTGAGGCATTGCAGCCTTCAGCCTCTGCCCCTGCAGCAGGCCTCGCATGTCTGTTCAAACTAAATAAATACGTAAAGTGGAATGAGGAAGACAGTGCGCCAGCACCGACGACGACGAAGCGATTTGTGCGGCCTCCGATACCACCGCCTGTGTCTTGGCCACTCCCCCGTTGTGGGTATGTGGCGTTTTATTAGAGGCCAAAATACCAACCAACCAACCAACCGGCAGCCGCGCGCGTCGAGAGCTCGAGCTCGCTCTTGGTTTCGTCCTGGTGCCGCCGATACTCGATCAGCCTGTGCCACCGTTCCGCTGTCAGCCCTTCCAGCTTTCCAATAAACTCCCCCTTCAAAAGAAAATGAAATATCGCTTTAAATAAAGCTATCCACACGGCATAAAATTTGTTTGACGTTTAATCCGCTGGCACTACTTAATAAGGACGGCCACTAGGTGGCGCCGCCCTGGTTAGCTGGGTGACTATCGTGCTCCGTTTTTCACCTGCCCCTGGCCTTGTCCAGGGCCTTGCCCGCCCCTGGATTTACACTCCATCGTGTCAGGCAGACATCCGCACCACGAGGACACCATTCGCATTACGGCCCGGTGTCGAGCTGGCGCGCCAAGCGCCTCCAAAAATCTCCTGCGGCGCGGCGCCTCACTAACCCTAACGCGCCGCGCCTGCACCTCTGGCATGCAGCGTCTCAACAAGCCCCTGAAGCCGAGACCCACCCATACCTCGCCGGTGTCAACTTCTTCTGACGCGGCCGCCGCGGGGCCTACTCCAACCACGCTTACAGCCATGTCTCAACCGGCTGCGTTCAACACCGGCCACACCACCGCGCCCATTCCCGTCGCGTTCACCGACGCCGGGAGCTCCGAATCGACAGCCGCAACGCAGCCGGCAGCGTTCGTCACCGCCGCGGCGTCCACTGCTGGCCAACTCCACGCATTAAGGGAAGCCAAGAGCTTCGGGCCCACAGACGCATCTCAGTCGACTGCGTTCGTCGCCGCCGCCAGTGCCGCCGCACCTACTCGGACCACACTTCCCGCTGACAGCAAGTCCAGCACCTTGTTACCTACGTCGCAGATTGCGGCTCAGGCTGACGACACAGCAGACATGGACCTTACGGCGTCCCCGGTCGACGGCCATCTCATTCCGGCCCCTGAGGTCGGCTGGACCACCATCGGTGCCTGCCGTAAGCCTGCCTCCGCCACCCGGCCCCGCACCGAGCTCATCACAGTTGGCATCCAGCTTCCCCCTGGCACCCTCAACCCCAAGATACCGCTCTACGACGTCCTCGCCGCAGTCGTCTCCGCTGCACATCTGTCCTCCGAGAGCAGTGCGGAGATTACCCTTCAGGCCAAGCCAGCCCAAAGCCTCGTTTTTTTAAAAACTCATTCCCCTCTCACCGCCCACCTCCTGCTTTCTACCACGCATCTTCAGCTTCACGGTAAGCCTATCACCATTAAAACACATGCCCCTAATCCTCCCATCTCATGCCTCGGCGTCATCCATAACGTCGGTGGCCACTTCACCCCTGATGACCTCATGCATGATATCGAATCATTCAAAACCGATATTCTTGCTGCTCGTATGATGGGCACCACTCAGTCGGTGCTCATAACTTTCGCTGGAACTGTAATCCCCCACTTTGTGTATTTCAAACGCGTTGCCTTCCGGTGCCGTCCCCATAAGCCTAAGCCTCCCACCTGCACCCGTTGTCGCTCTTGGACACCGTGCCCGCCAGTGTCCACAGCACAGCGCTCCGGCAAAGTGCCGTCGCTGTGCTGCTCCTCTACACGCCGACCCTTCCGCTCATGTATGTGCCCAGCCCTGGTGCGTTCATTGCCAGGTAAACACCCACCCCTCCCTCGACCCCACTTGCCCCTTCCTCCTCGATAAACAACGCGAGTGTGCCAAAGCTGCGTACCTACGACGCCTAGCTTTGCGCCGGGCCACGCAACCCACCCCCTCCTCTTCCTCCTCTAATCATGAACCTCCGTCAGCTCCGGTCACGTCACCACCAGGCTCCTACGCCGCCAAAGTTAAAGGCTCCTCGGTTCCAGCGTCCCTTTCCAGCGTCTCGTCCACTGCACCACCCTCTCCATCCCTGACTGACGAGAGCCGCTCCTTCGACCTCCGGCTCGCTATGCTGGAACGCCAGCAGCGAGAGCAACAGCGCATTTCCCACGACCTACAACAACAGATCCACGCCTTGACCCAAACCCTCCAGACAACTACCTCCTCTCTTACCTCCCAGCTTACCAAGCTAAATGAGCACCTTGCCACACTCACCACTCCCTCGTCCACCGCCCAGGTCGCCCCTTTGGCTGATCTTCTCGAAACCACCACACAGGCACACCACACTCGCTTGGTTCAGCTAGAGACATCGGTCCTGCAGATTCTTACCACTCTCCAAGCACAATCCAAACAATTAGAATCCTTCACTTCTACGCTCCAATTCCTGCATGAGTCACTGCCCCCGGCCAAAAAGAAGGAACGCGTACCCTCACGAAGTTCTACCTCTACACTATCATAATGGCTTTTGGCGAGGACCTCGAGATTGTGCAGTGGAACTGCCGAAATCTGTGCCATAATAAGACCCCCCTCCACCAGTATCTACTCGCCCGCCCCTCCCTGCCCCATTTTCTCCTTCTCCAGGAGACCCGGACGGCCCGCACTGTCCCAGTCTACCGCGCCTACCATGCCGATACGGCCACACCACTTGGGTCTATTTATGTACGTAGCGACGTGCTCGTGGAGCCACTTGATATCCCCTCCGTCCTTCTTAAATATTTAGTTGGTGTGGTCTATTACCACCCTTCTTCCCGCGTCTCACTCACCCTTTTGTCTTTCTACAACCCCCCTGTTACCTCCTCTTTATTTTCCGCCCTGGGCAAGTTCCTTCACTCTCTTCCTTCTAACTCCCATCTCCTCTTTGGTGGCGACTTTAATGCCCCTCACACACTCTGGGGCTACCCTCAAACCCTCAAACCCGGCCGCCTCCTCCACTGTCTGGCCCAAGAACGCCACCTCACCCTTCTCAATAATCCTGGCTCCCCTACTCGAGCGGGCACTGCCTCACAGCGCCCCACGACACCAGATCTCACTTTCTCTCGGGGTTCACTTTCATTTCACTGGCAAGTGACAGCCGAAACTCTTCTCAGTGACCACTATCTTGTCCACATTTCCACCTCTCTTTCCCACATCCCTCGATGTTATCCGGTCACTCATACTGACTGGCACGCCTTCCGCGCTAATCTCGCCTCTCACTCCTTTCAATCCTACGACGACTGGACGTCGCGCATGACTACAGCGCTCACGTCCAGTAGCCGTCGTGTTCGCTCTTGTCATTCAGTCCCAGACCCAGATCCTCACCTACTCCGTTAATGGCGTCGCCGTAAACGTCTTCAACGCTCCTTCCGCTGCCAACCCCACAATGCCCAACTTTCTTCCCGGATCACTGCTCTGCGGGCCGAGATCGTCGCCCACTGCGCCTCACTCGAGCACTCTCGTTGGAGTGCTCTTTGTGACCGTCTTGACTCTGCATTGCACTCGCGATCCACATGGTCTCTCTTCAAATCCCTCCTTGGCACTAAGCCTGCCCTTGCTCCCACTCTAGCTAAAGCCCTCACTCAAGGAACTCCCTCCGATGTTTTCGATCAGCTCGCCTCTCTCTATCTCCCGCCCCCTCTGGCACCCTCTTACCCGGTGTACTGCGGTGGACCTAACCCCGATCTGGACCAATCCTTCACTCTCCGGGAGCTCGAATCGGCTCTGGCTGCTAATGCTACACGCTCAGCTCCCGGTGAGGATGCCATTACATACACCACACTTCGCAACCTTCCTGACTGCGCCAAAGAATTCCTCCTTAAAACCTACAATGATGCATGGGACAGCGGCTGCCTGCCCAGCTCCTGGACCTCCTCCCTCATTTCTATGATTCCAAAGCCGGGCAAGCCTCCCTCTCTAACCTCCGCCCAATCTCCCTGACATCATGTGTTGGTAAGACCCTCGAGCGAATCGCCCTGACTCGCCTCTCTAATTTTCTGGAGACGAGGGAGTTTTTCCCTCATTCTCTCATCGGCTTCCGACGCCACGTATGTGCACAGGACATGTTTCTGGTTCTCCAGCACACGTTTCTGTCACCTACCCCCACTCAAATTCACGCACTTGTGACCGTCGATGTTCGCAAGGCCTTTTACGGTGTTTGCCACGACCACATCCTTTCCCAACTCGCCTCCCTAGACTGTGGCTCCCGCATGTACTGTTATATCCGCTCATTCCTCTCTAAACGTGTCGCTCGCTTTCGAGTCGACACCTATCTGTCCGACCCCCACAACCTCACCCGAGGCACTCCTCAAGGTGCTGTTCTCTCTCCTACCCTTTTCAATCTTGCTATGGCCCCTCTCGCCTCCCAGCTAGCTGAAATTCCCGACCTGCATCATATATTTTACGCCGATGACATCACTCTCTGGTGTTCGTGTGGCTCTCCCGGTCACGTACAGGACACCCTGCAACGTGGCCTAGATCTCATCGACTCCTTTCTCACCACTGCTGGCCTCTCTCCTGCTCTCGAAAAAACCGAGCTCCTTCTCCTCAACCATTCCTCATACCAGCGCTCACACAACCAATTCGTCTCTCTCCACCTTTCTGGCTCTCCCATTCCTGTCGTCACGCAGTGCAAAGTTCTTGGCTTTCCTTTGCATGCAGCCAAGAACGTGCAAGCCCTCCACCGTGCTGTCACCACCTGCCACTCCGTAACTCACCTCCTGCGGCGCGTGGTCACTCGGCGCTCAGGTCTCCACGAAGCTCATGCGTGCCGAGTTGCCCACGCGCTGGCCCTGAACAAGGTCTTGTACTTTGCACCCTACGTTTCCTTTAATCAGACTCAACGCTCTTGAGACTGCCCTTGTGGGCCTCTACAAGGCAGCTCTCAACCTCCCTATCACTACCTCTACTGCAAAGATCTTTGCAACAGGCCTCTTTCATCCTCTCCGTTCTCTGCTCTCTCTCCATCATGACTCGCAGATTGCCCGGCTTTCCCTTACCCGTCAGGGTCAGTGGTTACTGACTCAAGCGGGTATCTCGCCCATTCCCTGCGCCCCGTTTACCTCTCCTATTCCCACCCCGGCTCCCAATCTTCGGATCCTCCCCCTTCCGTCCAACATGTCCCCCGTTCTGCACGCCGGCCGTCGTCATGCGGCCGCACAGCACCATTCCCCTCTCTTTGATACCCAGGGTGTAGCTTACACGGATGCCTCCTTCGTGGCTCCTCGAGGTTCCTGCGGCTACGCCCTGTACCACCCCCACCTCCCCGCTCCTGAAACTCACACCAGCGGGCCGTTTCTACGCCCTCCGGATGCATTGTCCCTCGAGGTCCTCGCCATTGCGCATGCCCTCCAGTCATTTGCCCTCCTTCCCTCTCTTCAAGAGTACACAGTCTATTCAGACTCACAAGCCGCTATACACCACATACAGAAACGCACCCTAACCCCTTCTCTTCAAAAGGAGGTCGAACGAGCGGTCTCCGCATTGCAGCCTTCCATCGTTTTCCTCCGCTGGGTCCCTTGGCATTCAGGGATTGACGGCATTGAGCTGGCTCATCTGCTCGCCCGTGACACACTTTTCCGGGCACCGTTGATCCCCTGGCCCAAGCCCTCGGAGGACGGTGGGAGACTCATCCTTCGCCGCACCATAAAAGAGGTCTACCTTGAGCTCCGCCTCGAAAAACGCCTTTACCCTCCCCCTCATCCATCCCTCACAGTGCCGGAGCCTCGCCTTCTTCGGCACGTTCAAATGAATGCAGTCATCACCCCGTCTCGCCTCTTTCTCTATCGCTATCGATCGGACCCTTCCTGTCCCAACTGCCCCTGTATCTATGCGGACCTTGCCCATTGCCTCTTCTATTGCCCGGCTGCTCAGCAGTCGGGTTCCTACCCCCCACCTTCTTTATCCATCACCACCTGGCTCGACTGGCTTGGCGCTGAAGGGGAGGAAGAACAGCGACTTCTGGTCGCCCAGGCGGTCGACATGCTCGGCCTGTAAATTTTGGCCGAATAAACGTCTTCTACTACTACTACTACTTAATAAGCCGCTGGCTGCTGCTGACTTATTTCGATGGAGACAAGAGTACGAAGCGATATCACGGCAGGTTAATGAACACCAGGTAGTTAAAATGATCCGCAGCTCTCCAATACAGCGTCCCTCATAGCATGAGTCAGTTTGTGGCGTTAAACTGCATAAAGCGAACCATGAATCGTGACTAAGGCCATATTACTACAATGTAATAAACCGACTTACTCTGACGTGGAAAGGTAGCCATTGAGTTAGGAGAACGGAGACTAGTTCGGCAAGCCACAGATACGAAATTTTCAAACCAAAGGTCAAAACTAATCAGTCGAATAATGCACGTCATATCATTTCAGTGACCGCTGCATCTATTGTTTTATGTCTCATTATTTTAGTGCTCTTTTATATCTCCTCGTATTCTCACGCGGACTTCCTGCTCTATTTTAGCCCGTTTTGACAAAAAATTCTTATCACCTCGGGTTGTTTATCGTGGCTATCAGTGCTCAACTTCGCTCGTCATCGGCAGCAACAAGCTCGTCTACTGATTCTGAAAAGGAAATGAAACGGAGTATAGAATTTTCTTTGTCTTTCAGGTTTTTGCACCGACTTGTTGGTGCTATGTGCGCTAAAGGTAGCAGTGCAGGTCAGAAACATTTTTTGTTTCTGAGTAGAGGGGCTATTCCTCGCATTCGAGCAATGTGTTTTTGTCTGCTAGTTTGTCCGAAGCCGGTGGTTTTGGGGCTGGCTGCTCACTCGCGGTAGCCAATTTAATCGTGAGATGCTGCTCAGGAAGAGCAACCTGGGTGGCAACCGAACCCAACCAACCCAAGTCCCATCGATGCTAACGCCTGACATAGCACTTGCACGCCGGGTGACTTACTTGCCCACATGTAGCCGGTGGCAACCAGGCGAGAGCATGGGGTGCTGATTAGGCGGCACCGCCCCTTAAGAGGACCGAGCTAAGCGGAATGAGCGGCAGCGGTTAGCAGGAGAACGTGACTGCAATGATGATGCTTGCACAATAGCTTAATGGCAGAAGTTGGGGTTGTAATTAGGTGGTGGCCTGGTGCCACCTAGTAGGTTGTAGCTCCAACCGACAATTGACGTCATGCTAGTGGACATATCCGCATATGGTCTAATTACCCCAATCGACTGATATTTCTTTTCAGCCACTTCGATGCCTCAGCCATATCTTTACACTCGATGCTTCAGCCATAATTTCACAAATACCAGAGTCAATAAAAATGAGAAATTTAGATATAAACGTTGAAAGAACATCTAAATCCTGAGATCTTTGACGTTCTTGGCAGTAAAAAGTTTTTTTTTTTAGATTTCTTACCAAACTGCGTGCAGAATCTAGAGTCTCGCTTGAAAACAACGTTACCTTTTCCGGTTAGTAGTGAACGAAATTTCGTGTTTGCGTTCCGCTTTTAGCAACGAACAATGAGAATCTGGCCGGGTTTCTCTTACTTATATACAATACCGCAGAAAAACGATCACAACAGAATAATAGGTCCCTTTGTGTTCTCCTTGGCTTCCTGCGCTGTGGTGCACTCCTCTAGCTATCTGCTAGCACATGAAGACAGGCGATGAGTTCCTTTTTGTTGTTCTGCTTCCTACCACGCGTATAGCTTGTGCTTTTCATTAAAAGCTTTCTACCAACCATACTACATATTGTAGCGAACCACGACGGCCGCGCCTGATACCGCCTAGGCCGATCGCTGCCAGAGCGCCGACGACGACGACGAAGCGTCGCTAAAAGACGAAGTGTCGCCGCGCTGCACGAGATCGCTTGGGTCGGACCATAGAGTTTCTTACTATTACCTAGAGGGAAAGCTGGCAGCCCATCTATGGGAGTTTGCATGGCGACCCCTCGAGACCACTTCAGCCACCATGGGCGCTCAAAGCTTCATGGGGCGGTGAGCTACTTGTTGCGGAACTGCAACTTTTGGCCAAAAAATAATAAAGAAATAAGGCTGTTTGATAACTAAAAACGTCCTAACACTCAATATCTTGTCTAATGATTGCAACAAACGAGCAGAAAAGCATTTAAGTGCAAAGTTTGCCCAAAATAAGAGACGACTCGCTCTCCTATTGGCCAAGTAGTGAACACTATAAAAACTAATATTTCGTAATTAACAGGCGCGTTTTTAAAAGTAAATATGTTTTCAAAAAAGATGTTGTTGCTTAAATACTATAAGAGGTTTTTTAATAGCATTTCATAAAAGTGAAACCTTTTCTTGGCGTCGTGTGTCGTCGCGTTTTCACTACTATGGGTTTTGCCCACTGCGTTCGCGCGAAAGTCGTCTGCGCACACACGAACAGCGTTTTCGAAATGAAACGTCTTAGTAGTGCCGCTCCGGGTTCCCGAAAAATTACGACTGTGCCGCAACAAGTAGCTCACCGCCCCATGATGCTTTGGGCGTCCACGGTGGCAGAAGTGCAGCGCCGCCAGCTTTCCCTCTAGGTAATAGTAAGAAACTCTATGGGTCGGACTGGCCGTCTTCTGCGCTGCCCGCCGTTCTGCTCGCCGCTTTGTGTCGCCTGCCGTGAACACCACGCCCTGTACCATTTGTGCAGAAACCCCCTTTCACTTGGTGGAGGTGCGGATTTACTGCTTTCTTGGCACTTCAAGGCCGTCCGCTTCCGAATTTCACCATGCCTCAAGATTCCGAACAGCCGCCGATCCTTCTGCCACACACTCCTGCCCCACAGCCGCCTACAGTCGTCTGCGCTGGAGCTTTGCGTCAGCGCGACCCCGCTGTCTTCAGCGGTACCGGGGACCACGACGTCGAGGACTGGCTAGCCTCGTACGAGCGGGTCAGTACGCACAACAAATGGGACGATCCCCTAAAACTGAACAACGTCATTTTCTATCTGACGGACGTTGCCAATCTGTGCCACCGCAACCATGAGCCTGACATCACATCGTGGTCCGCCATTAAGCAAAATTTCACTGACGTCTTCGGCCGGCCTGCGGTGCGCAAGCTGCGTGCTGAGCAACGCCTGCGTGCTCGGGCGCAGCTGCCTGGTGAAAATTTCACCAGTTATATAGAGGACGTGGTGGATCTGTGCAAACGAGTGGATGCTTCGATGCCCGAGCGCGCCAAGATCGACCACATTCTGAAGGGCATTGACGACGACGCATTCCAGATGCTTCTCGCCAAAAATCCAGCCACCGTCGTCGACGAATAATACGTAGTTGCGTATGCGAGTCGCGTGCTTACCAAAGCTGAATCCAACTATTCCGTTACGGAGAAGGAATGCTTAGCTATTGTATGGGCGCTAACGAAATTCCGGCCCTATCTATACGGCCGCCGGTTCGACGTCGTCACGGACCACCATGCGCTCTGCTGGTTATCGTCGCTTAAAGATCCATCCGGTCGCCTCGCTCGGTGGGCTCTTCGCCTTCAAGAGTTTGACATCCGCGTCATCTACCGTTCCGGCCGTAAGCACATGGACGCCGATGCTTTGTCTCGGTCTCCCCTTCCCAGCGACGCTGCCTGCTCCTCGGCGACCGATCCCGTGCTTTCGTCTCTTACCATCGCTGATATGCCGGCGGAGCAGCGGAGAGACCCGTGGCTTGCGTCCCTCATAGACGCCGTGTCTTCATCACAAAACGTTGCGCCTTCTAGAACTTTACGGCGTCAAGCTCCGCACTTTGCCCTCCGGGACGGCCTTCTATACCGCCGCAACTACATCCCTGATGGTCGGCGGTGGCTTCTAGCGATCCCCTGCCATTTACGATCTGAAATTTGCGCATCTTACCACGCCGACCCTCAGTGTGCGCACGCTGGTGTGCTGAAAACATTCAAACGAATTTCTCAGCGCTAGTATTGGCGCGGCATGTACGCCTATATTCGAAAATACGTCCGATTGTGCATCGCCTGTCAGCGGCGGAAGACTTCCACTCCCCGAGTGACCGGCCCCTTACAACCACTCCCATGCCCAGCGCGTCCTTTCGATCGCGTTGGCATTGACCTTTACGGACCGCTTCCGTGTACGGTCTCTGGGAACCGTTGGATTATCGTCGGCGTCGACCACCTCACCCGGTATGCCGAGACAGCCGCCCTTCCTGCTGCAACTAGCCGCGAAGTTGCTAGGTTCCTGCTGCACCATTTTGTTCTTCGTCACGGCGCGCCGCGCGAGCTGCTCAGTGACAGAGGCCGCGCCTTCCTTTCCCAAGTCGTTGAAGCACTGCTTGCCGAATGTCGCATCGTACATCGGACCACCGCTGCCTACCATCCTCAAACTAACGGGCTGACCGAGCGCTTCAACCGTACTCTCAGAGACATGCTCACGATGTACGTCGCAGCAGATCAGACCAACTGGGATGCCGTCCTCCCTTTCGTGACATACGCGTACAACACCGCCACGCAGTCCACCACCGGCTTTACCCCTTTCTTCCTTCTGCATGGGCGTGAGCCGTCGTCCACGATGGACACCATATTACCTTATAATGCTGACGCCTGCGAGTGGACGCCTCTCTCCGAAGTCGCAAAGCATGCAGAAGACTGCCGCCAGTTGGCGCGCTCTTTTACCTCCGACTCCCAAGGCCGCCAAAAGCATCGCCACAATAACGTTAGCAGGCAACACGTTTATCCGGTTGAATCCCTAGTTTGGCTATGGGTTCCCGGCACACCACCCGGATTGTCATCTAAATTTCGCACAGAATACCACGGGCCTTACGCGTCGTCCAGCAAACATCGCCAGTCAACTACGTCGTGGAGCCGCTCAACCCCTCTTCGGACCTGCGCCATCGCGGTCGGGAAACCGTCCACGTCAGCCGCCTGAAGACTTGCTACGACCCGCTCCTTTTGCCCTCGCCATAAGTCGCCAGGGTGACTCCTCTTCGTTCCCGGGGATGATGATGATGAAAACTTTATTTGTAACAAGTGAGTTTTGGACACGTCGGTCCTTGGGCCCCCGCACGGCCCCACTGCACTCAAACGTTCATGTCCCGGAGGCTCATGACGCTGGCAGCCCGGCCGGTGGCGATGGCTTGCTTGGCCGGGTCCTCGGAGCGCAGTAGGGTCTCCCAAGCCTCCCAAGTGGTAAGGTGCTCCAGGCCCCGCGGGGGAGGATCCACGGGGCAGAGGAAAAGAATATGGTCGAGAGTGGCTTTGGGGTGGTGGCAGAGGGCACAGGAAGGGTTCGTGTGGACTGGGTGATATCGTGAGCGTATATAAGGGGAGGGCAAAGTGCGTGTTTGGAGCCGCCTCCAAAGTGTCTGATTGTAATTGTCGAGGGAAGGATGACGAGGGGGGTAGAGCCGACGCTCGGCTTTGTAGGCTTGCGTCATTTCAGTGAATGAGTGCATGCGCTCCCGCGAAAACCCCAGGTCGGAGGCCGCCGGTGCCCGGTTGAGAGAAGCTCGGGCTAAAGCTTTGGCGGCCTCGTTTCCGGGATTCCCGGAGTGGGCAGGCACCCATATTAGCTCCATATGGCGGGGCGGGTGCGCGGCGAGGGAGTCCAGTATCCGAAATGCAGGGACGTGAACTCTCCCGCGAGCAAAATTTAGTATGGCAGTTTTGGAATCTGACAGTATATATCGGGCCTCCGTGCGGGTGATGGCCAGGGCAATGGCGGCCTCTTCGGCCTCCTCCGAAGTGGCAGTAGGGGTTATGTGAAGGGTGGCAATGGGTTGGAGGGAGGGGTTCGTGATGGCGACAACCGCGTCCTCGCCCGTGCATGCGGCATCCACCCAAACGGCATACGGTTCCGTGCCATAGTATTTGTGGAGTGCCCGTGCGCGAGCTCTTCGGCGGGGTTCGTGGTAGGTGGGATGCATGTTTTTGGGGAGAGGTTTAATAAATAAATCGCGGTGAATGAGACGGGGGACCTGGAGCTGTGTGGGATCGGTAACTGGTAGGCGTATACCGAGCGTGTGTGGTGGTTCTCGCGAGACGTATGTGTTGTGTCTGTCGGTGGGCCTCAATAAGCTCCCCTATCGTATTGTGCAGGCCTAGTTGAAGGAGTTTTTCGGTTGAGGTATTTAGGGGTAGGTGTAATGCTGTCTTAAATGCTGTTCGAATCATAGCATCCAGGGTGGAGATTTCCCCGGCCTGGAGTTTCAGGTAGGGGAGCGTGAAGATAAAGCGGCTGAGGACGAAGGCATGAATGAGACGACATAGGTCATGGTCCTTCATTCCCCGGTGGTGTGCAGAAATGCGGCGGATTAGGTGTGATATCGACACAGTTGTCTGCTTGAGTTTCCGTATGGTGAGTGTGTTTTTCCCGTTGTTCTGGATGTGGAGGCCAAGTACCCGGAGAGTGTTTACCTCCGGGATGGGCCGGTTTTCCAGTGTCACGGTGATGGGGGCTGTGGGGCAGTTTCGTGTTGTGGGGCGGATTATGAGGAGCTCCGACTTCTCCGGTGAGCAGGAGAGTCCGATACTCCGCGCATGCGTTTGGGTGAGGAAGCATCTGTTGAAGTACTGCCAGCATTTGTTGAAGTACTCCGTGAGCTGGGCGATCGATTGATCGTCCAAATTGCGGAGCATGGCATTAGAGATCCGGTCAACTCCTGGGGTGGAGTTAGAACGGAGAGTCTGGAGGGCCGCTCTGACTTCTGTCTCCGTGATCTCTGCGTCGAGGTTGGCATTCGGGGCGCCTGTATAGGGGGGCAGGGGGTTTGAGGTACCGGGAGTTGTATATGTGTTTCTAAGTATATTAATGAGTGCGTCAGGAGAAAGGCCGGTCTTCAGTATAAGGCGTGTGACGTGGTGTTGTGTGGCTGTTTTGGATTGCGTGGGGTCAATTAGGTGATGGAGGAGTTGCCAGCTACGTTTGGAGGACAGATTGCCAGCCAAACTGTCGCAAATCTGACCCCAGTTTGATCGGCAGAGCTCCTCAGCGTGCTCAGTAATTTGTGTTTGCAGCGCGGCGAGCCGCTTTTTAAGGGTTTTTTTTTTTTTTGGTTCGCTACAATTGCCCCGGGAACGACTGAGCTTTTGCCCCTTCCAGCGCTCTAGGATGCTAGAGCGCTGGAAAGGGCAAAAGCTCAATCGTTCCCGGGGCAATTGTAGCGAACCACGACGGCCGCGCCTGATACCGCCTAGGCCGATCGCTGCCAGAGCGCCGACGACGACGAAGCGTCGCTAAAAGACGAAGTGTCGCCGCGCTGCACGAGATCGCTTGGGTCGGACTGGCCGTCTTCTGCGCTGCCCGCCGTTCTGCTCGCCGCTTTGTGTCGCCTGCCGTGAACACCACGCCCGGTACCTTTTGTGCAGAAACCCCCTTTCAATATCATCTTTCATTGGCCGCAGGCCAAAATTTTCAACCTGCGACAAGAAACAAAACCGCAATAAAGATGCATCAACAAAATGACATGAAGAACCCAGAAGCACTTGGCGTCCTGTTTAAGAGCCGCCCAGGAAGGCACCTCTTAAAAGGTTGTTCTTATTATAAAGGCTCGTCGTTGAAGAGGTGGCCGGAGAAGAAAGGAATATACCTGGTTTAAGACGGTGGCGAGAGAGCGTGAGGAAGCTGACTGCGCGATCGACAGGAAGAAAAGAGGGATGAGGGAATGAGTGATCTTCATGTCACGCGCTCTTAGCTCCAGGTCGTGGTGCGTATTTGACGCAGCGAGTCAGGAAAGAGCATTTCTTTTTTAGTCTTCCCGGGACACCACAGGTCGTCGTCCTCTTCACGTCGCCGTTATTTTGTCTTTTTCGGAAGCATCGCGCACTAGCACGCGATTCTCATCCCGATATTTTTGGGCCCTGAGGAGCCGGCTACTCTGAGCCTCCAGCCGCTTCTACCACAAACCTTTTTTTCGATCATAAAAGAAGCGGTTATGATCATGGCTCTGTTTCAAGGAGTTTTTTTAATAGTTTCGAACTTGTCAGGTTTCTACCCAACGGTATGCTGTAGAATTCATTTATTTACATTATATACAAAACATTCAATGCACGGCGTGTCGCTGTAACAAAGAGGGGAGGTGGACTCTATTTACGGAAGCCGTCTTTCGTCACCATGGGCGCAGCTGTCATTGATGCCAGGAGCCATTGGTTCTTGTGTTTGACTACGAGATTGTCTTGATTGGAATGTAGCTGAGCTAAAACGGACTCGGTGTTGCAAAGAACCAATATTGGGTTTTATGCACATAGAATCTGAGGAGACAAATTCAGGGGCCCTCCCATTGTATACACGTCATCTGCGCGACAAGAAGCGTTGAAATCGAGCAAAAAATTCAGGGGGCACTTTGACTGTCTAAAGTGGGTAGAGGCGGAAGCGTTTTCCGCACCACCTTCGCTGTTTCTGTGGCACTGGTGGCGTCACATATAATTGAGTACTAGTTACTAAGTGATGACAAATCACTAATTAATTATTAATTACTGATTAATGGCTGAATACTAATTAACTGCTAATTAATGACGCTTAAGCTTCGCCTTTAGGAGTGGAACGCGAGAGCGCGTTGTAGCGCTGCCAGGGAGTCCAAGGAACGCCACCACCCGTTCGGCGCGATGCCTTGCCATTTGAACGCAACGCTTTTTGAGGAAAGGAAATGGCGCAGTAATTCTCTGTCATCTCGGTGGACACCTGAACCTCACCGTAGAGGAAGGGAGGAAGTGGGAGTGAAAGAAGATAAAGGTTTGGTTTGGTTTTGTGGGGTTTAACGTCCCAAAGCGACTAAGGCTATGAGAGACGCCGTAGTGAAGGGCTCCGGAAATTTCGACCACCTGGGGTTCTTTAACGTGCACTGACATCGCACAGTACACGGGCCTCTAGAATTTCTCCTCCAAAGAAATTCTAGCCGCCGCGGCCGGGATCGAACCCGCGTCTTTTGGGTCAGCAGCCGAGCACCATAGCCACTGAGCCACCGCGGCGGCGAAAGAAGATAAAGAGGAGCCGTAATGAAGAAAATGAAAATTGTATTTGAGTAAAGGAAATTACGCAGTAACTGTCTCACAAAATTCAGGGGGGGGCACTTTTTTGACCTAAAGTGTGGTCACTGATGTGTGGTTAAGATGTTAAGCTTCGTCCCTAAGAGTGGAACGCGACAGCGTCTTGCAACGCTGCCAAGGAGTCCATAGAACGCCATCGCCCATTCGGGTCGAACACGTCGCACTCGCTCGACTCACCCAACACATGGCGGAGCAAGACCTCTACCCGCACAGCATGGTGGGCTTCCGTCCCCATCTGTCAGCACAGGACGCCATGCTCCAACTCACGCAGGACATTTTCGACCCCCTCATTCCGGGTCACACAAAAGCTGTCTTAGCCTTGGATCTCTCCAAGGCCTTTGATCGCCTGGACCATCAAGCGATCATGGCGGCTCTCTCCCCCTTGAACATAGGTGAACGTATGTACACCTATATTCAAACATTCCTTACTAACCGCACGGCCGAAATTCACTTCGGTCCCCACATCTCCCCCCCATACACCCTTAGTGGGGTCGGAACCCCCCAGGGGTCCGTCCTCTCCCCTTTCCTCTTCAATGTCACTCTCATTCCCCTTGCCCACAAGCTACAAACCATCCCTCACCTTCGGCATACACTCTATGCCGATGATATCACGCTATGGACCACCCATGGCAGTGATGGAGACATAGAGAACACCCTACAGTCCGCGGCTATCCTCACCCAAACGCATGCGCGGAGTATCGGACTCTCCTGCTCACCGGAGAAGTCGGAGCTCCTCATAATCCGCCCCACAACACGAAACTGTCCCACAGCCCCCATCACCGTGACACTGGAAAACCGGCCCATCCCGGAGGTAAACACTCTCCGGGTACTTGGCCTCCACATCCAGAACAACGGGAAAAACACACTCACCATACGGAAACTCAAGCAGACAACTGTGTCGATATCACACCTAATCCGCCGCGTTTCTGCACACCACCGGGGCATGAAGGAGCATGACCTATGTCGTCTCATTCATGCCTTCGTCCTCAGCCGCTTTATCTTCCCGCTCCCCTACCTGAAACTCCAGGCCGGGGAAATCTCCACCCTGGATGCCATGATTCGAACAGCATTTAAGACAGCATTACACCTACCCCTAAATACCTCAACCGAAAAACTCCTTCAACTAGGCCTGCACAATACGATAGGGGAGCTTATTGAGGCCCACCGACAGACACAATACATACGTCTCGCGAGAACCACCACCGGGAGACACATCCTACACACCCTCGGTATACGCCTACCAGTTACCGATCCCACACAGCTCCAGGTCCCCCGCCTCATCCACCGCGATTTATTTATTAAACCTCCCCCCAAAAACATGCATCCCACCTACCACGAACCCCGCCGCAGAGCTCGCGCACGGGCACTCCACAAATACTATGGCACGGAACCGTATGCCGTTTGGGTGGATGCCGCATGCACGGGCGAGGACGCGGTTGTCGCCATCACGAACCCCTCCCTCCAACCCATTGCCACACTTCACATAACCCCTACTGCCACTTCGGAGGAGGCCGAAGAGGCCGCCATTGCCCTGGCCATCATCCGCACGGAGGCGCGATATATACTGTCAGATTCCAAAACTGCCATACTAAATTTTGCTCGCGGGAGAGTTCACGTCCCTGCATTTCGCATACTGGACTCCCTCGCCGCGCACCCGCCCCGCCATGTGGAGCTGATATGGGTGCCTGCCCACTCCGGGAATCCCGGAAACGAGACCGCCAACGCTTTAGCCCGAGCTTCTCTCAACCGGGCATCGGCGGCCTCCGACCTGGGGTTCTCGCGGGAGCGCATGCACTCATTCAGTGAAATGACGCAGGCCTACAAAGCCGAGCTTCGGCTCTACCCCCCACCTCATCCTTCCCTCGACAATTACCATCAGACACTTTGGAGGCGGCTCCAAACACGCACTTTGCCCTCCCCTTATATACGCTCGCGATATCACCCAGTCCACACGAACCCTTCCTGTACCCTCTGCCATCACCCCAAAGCCACCCTCGACCATATTCTTTTCCTCTGCCCGGCGGATCCTCCCCCGCGGGGCCTGGAGCACCTTACCTCATGGGAGGCTTGGGAGACCCTACTGCGCTCCGAGGAGCCGGCCAAGCAAGCCATCGCCACCGGCCGGGCTGCCAGCGTCATGAGCCTCCGGGACATGAACGTTTGAGTGCAGTGGGGCCGTGCGGGGGCCCAAGGACCGACGTGTCCAAAACTCCCTTGTTACAAATAAAGTTTTCATCATCATCTACGCCTCGCTCGTCGGTAAATTGGTTTTTTGAGGAAAGGATATGTATCTGTCTCTCATTTGTTGGTGGACACCTAAACCTCGCCGGAAGGGAATGGAAGGAATGGAAGGGAACTCCGCCATGCCAGCTCGGAGTGGATAGCAAGCTTGTCTCTCACGCCGAAGACTGGGGTTCGATTCCCGAGCTCGACCAATTTCTTATTCGGTTTTATTTATTTATATGGCCTGACTAGTAAAGCTAATTAGGCTAATCGGGCAATTAAGCAATTAACTAAGCTCAGTCCCACTTACTTGGAGCATCACTACACGATCCCTTCAATTGGTTGCATGGTTACTAGCCAAAGTACAATTGGCCCCGTTTGAAATTCGCGCACTGTGACGTCACGACCGTTTCCACCAATTGAAAAGCGTGACATTTTCTGTCGACAACTGCTGCTTACAACGATGAGACATTAAAGGCTTCCGCCTTAATAGGACATCAGGGCACAGTGGGTATGAAATGTGATTGGGAACGCTTCGTTTACCGCCATTCGCCATAAAGAAGCTAACTAAAAACAGTCCTATTTTGCGGAATGTAGAACTGTAAAACGTCTTTTTTTTACTTTGTACGGGAAAAATGGCTCCCTCCCTCACTTTCCAGTGATGATGCTCTTCTCACCTGTACTCATTGCGTTATGGATCTTTCCTCCTTGCTCTTGTCGCAGACGGGCGAGTGCCAGAGCTGATAATACGTCATGTCAACAGCATACATGTTTATAACTTGCATAGCCTTCCTGAAAGGCGACTGTAGACAAAACGAAAGCTTTCCACGTATGTACAGTCTTTGTCAGAAGTTTAGAGCCGAGGGGGTTCATTTCTAAGCTTTATATTGGGACTCCAGGAGCATTCATGGAAGTCATACCTATTGCAGGAAGGAGTACCAGAAATCTTCTCATGTCCAGGAAATTTGGAGCGCTAGAGATCCATTAAGAACGACACACTGTGGCTCAAACGGGAACCCCCTGGGCTCCAAACTTTTGACAAAGGCTGTACTTGTAGCTCCTCTTACTGCAGAGCTTCATAAAGCGCTTCAGTAAAGCTTAGCGTGGATTGCAACGCATCAATGTGCTTATCAGGCACGAGGCACAGTGCCATGGCTTGCGCCTGTTTACCAACAAGGTTTTCACAGTTGACGAGTTCTTAAAATGGAAGGTAACCTGCAGTGTCTGCATCTTGAACAAATGTTATGTACAGACGACAAGAAGTACCACCTCATCCACAACCCTCTGCGGCGTGGATATATAACGGGCAAGCAGAAAGCAGAACCTGTTTATGAGAGCACCGTACACGCGTTCTCTACAAAAAGGCAGCCGAAAACACATGGCATTGTTCCCAGAGTCGATGGTGCGCCACATGTGTTGCACGAGCGGTGGAGGGCGAGTTGCACTGTACATGCCTCGGTCGCCTCTAGCCGCTCTCTGCGGATCCTCACCGCAGGAAGGGAGCGGTAGAAAAAAGAAATAAAACTGCTAGGTCAGGTGTCGATTTATTCCTACCGTTCCTCTGCTCCAGGTAGCTGCTCTCCAACATCCGCATTGTCATTGCCTGGGTCCACCGCAACATTCAACTTCTACGCTTGCAGACAGCGCGAAAAAGACGTACGAATAACACACTGTGTTCTTCTCACGTCCCCGTCTTTTTCACGCTGTCTGCAAACATGGGTTACAAACTCGCCCAAGCGTCTGTTTTACACCTTCTACTATAGCAAAAATTTCCATTTTCTAGTTCGGTAAAAACCAATCCAAGATTTTGCCTAACTAAGATTTATTATATCACCGGACAAAAAAACTGATCAGTGGTGCGTAAGCAAAAAAGGTAAGCAGGTTCTTCAAGAAAGATTACTTATCAGTAAATGACTAAATCCATATGACTAAACAAATTAACACTAGGCCCTAAGTCCCTAGCGGCTGCTAGAACCTAGAACGCTAGGACCTTATCCTAATGTCCGCCAATATGTCCGCCTTACAAACACGAGTTAATGACATCCTAGCAGAAATCAACAGGAAGAAGTGGGCCTGGTTAGGGCATGTAACGCGAAGGCAAGATAACCGATGGTCCTTAAGATTAACGTACTAGGTTCCACGAGAAGGCAGCCACACAACACAGTCGCCTGAATTCATCTGTGGGTACGCACGTGTTCGCACCACTGACCTCCATACCAGGCAGGTGGACCGCGAGGCAATGCTGCAATGAATTGTTTTACCCTCAGGGCTTACAAAAGCATTGTAGAGGGAGGGGGGGGGGGCAGATATACAAAGGACACTCTGGAATTTGGTTTAGAAAAAGAAAAAATAACAATAAAAGAGAAAATAAAGGCGCCAACAACAACGACGACGAAAAAACAAAAATTTTGCTGAGCATAAGAACCTGGTGAGCATGGGCGTATTAAAAGATCCATTTTTACGTTCAGGTTAAGGTATGTCTACACGTTCGTGTTGCGACTCCTTTTGGAAAGCTTTATTGGAATTCAGACTGTAATAGAGAGCAAACTTCCGATTCTCGAAACACGAGAAAATCGAATCTGCGTTTCAGAGCTAACGAAACCGTTACAGGCTTCACATGGAAAGCGCATTGTGAGATCGAGAAGCTCCCGTGGGCGGAATACCCCCCCGAACGCTGCCCACTTAACCTGCAACATTCACACACACACACATCTGTCGAGGGGGCAGTGCACATGTCTACAACACAATTTATTCGTGTACATCAAGCTGCAGAAAGAGAAATTTCTAGCCGAAAAGCTCTACATATACAAATCACGTATTAAAAAAAATTTACATCGCCGTGTGCATTACTGCAAAGACACCAAAAAGCCGTCCACAGCGAAAAAAAAAACAATGCAGCGTCAGCGAAGTTGTAACGCTGCTCCGAATCTCCATAAAACTCGCCCATACTGTTTCCGCCTGAGCAGAGGGCATAGCAGGAGGCCACGATAAAAATCCTGTCTTCCATAAGGCTCGATTTCGCAGAATGAGTGTGAGGCGAGTGCATTGTCGCAGCGAGGGAAAAACGGCAGATCTATGTTGTCGACCTGCAGCCTTGGGGTAGTGGAGCGGAAAAAGTCGCCGTGCTGGACGTGAATCAACTGCGTAGATGGATGACTGCAGTGACGACGTAGACAGGTGTCGTTGGTAGTAGGGCCACCTTAATCCGCAGGTTTGGGCTGCAGTTTGCCTGGCGAGCGAACCCCAAAAGCGCCGTGATCCTGCGCGCGTGAAAAACGATAAGCGTAAATTTCTACTGCCTCGTCAGAGCACCCGCAATATAGTGGTGCGGGCGAGGCACTTTATCTGGCTCATTTAAAACTTCTAAAATTATCTTCTGCCCTGACTCATTAGAGCATAGAACTAATCGAATATCCTCCCATTTGACGCGTCGAATGAATCAAATAGCGCATGATCAAATTAATTTCAAGAGCTGAATAAATTCAGAATTTTTCGAATACAGTTCAAGTAAGTGGCATGAACGTGAAATAAGGCAAGCCGTAGTTTTCTTCGTCGACTGCTTCAAGAAAACGGCCCCTCCTATGCCTCACAGCGCTCTGCAACCAGCTTGCAGCCATCTGCAGAGGGTAAAAGCGCAGCCTCGGCCCCTCCTTAGCAAGAAATTAAAATAAAAACAGCGCCACGCAGACGGCTCTCGCCGGAGCGCGTGGTAAAAAAGGGGAGAAGGAACCCCTGGAGAGCGACTAGCCTTGCGTGTGTGGCTGCCCTCTCTCCCACCGCTTGCCGCCACGGCGCGCCGGAGCACTGCTGTCGATTGTTCTAGACATTCCAAGTAATTTCTACGCGATGTTGACGGAGAGGGCGTAGCCTTGCCTGTGCTAAGGGATGCCCTACACCTTTTCACTCGCGCGATGTCACGCCAGAAAGTTCCAGATGCTCCTCGAAGCCACTCCTGGCCTTTGACCAATGAGGACGCACGCCCAGCGCGAGAAGAAGGAGACTGCACAGTCGACACTGTGTGTATGTGCACGCCTGCCTTGGCGCGAAGAACAGACAGACGTGGAGCCAGCCTATATAAGAAGGGCGTTGACCGCCCGAGCTGACGTTTACGCTTCAGGGAACAAATCTTGAGGAAAGGAAATGCGCATTATCTGTCCCCACAGCTGCGAAACCAATAGAGCGAGGGCTTCGAAAGCAGTGGGTAAAATTTGTAAATTGGTTTTTGAGGAAACGCAAAGCGTAGTATCTGTCTCACATATCTCAGTGGACACCTGAACCAGAGGGAAGGCGCATAAATGCCATCTTGGAACAGTGGCCCCTTAAATCGTGCTTTATGCTTCGTGGCGGTAGTGACAGATGTGCGCTGCATGCTGTGGCATTAACAACGTTGTGCCAGAAACGCTACCACCTGCCAGGGTAGTAGGGTGGATGGGGACTTTAATGTAGATACAAAGACAAGCGCGAATTTTTGACCACTTATGCGGGAGAACATCCCGTTGCTCTCCCTCGTAACGGCTCCCACAGTTGTGACAACGTCGCGAAATACTTGCACAGACCTCGTCTTTCAGATCCAGGCATTGGTGCAACTTGCCGAGCATATATTCGTCTATTTCTCCATACACAAAGCTTCCTTCATGACAATAAAGAACTGTTAGTGGAGTGTTTCTTGAAGAAGGAGTATGTGCGAAAAATTATTTTTCTTTAATTGTACATACATGCCTTGCCCGAATTCTTTGCCGCAATCTATCGAAAAGCTGAAACAGATGAGGTGTTTCACTTAAAATTCGCATTAAGAAGTAACGTAATCGTCGGCAATTTTAAGCATGAAATGCTTTCAGGTCCCGCTGTCGGCAGTGTGGTGACATCACGCCGAGACCGAGAGCCAACATCCGGGCACTTAATTCCGCACATCCGGGAGCTGAACCGAGAGCGTGCGGGCACCGTGCGAGATTTAACCAGACTCTCTAAGCCCTCCTACAGGACCGGCATACAAGTGCCGGTAGCTTCGCGCCGAACGGGTGCTGGCGTTACTCCCTTCCTGTACGGTCCGGTTCAGGTGTCCACCGAGATGACAGAGAATTACGGCGCAATTTCCTGTCCTCAAAAAGCGTTGCCTTTAAAGGGCAAGGCATCGCGCCGAACGGGCGGTGGCATTCCTTCCCGTACGGTGCGGTTCGGGTGTCCACCGAGATGACAGAGAATTACTGCGTAATTTCCTTTCCTCAAAAAAGCGTCGCGTTCAAATGGCAAGTCTTCTCGCCGAACGGGTGGTGGCGTTCTGTGGACTGCCTGGAAGCGCTACAACACGCTGTCGCATTCCACTCCTAAATGCAAAGATTAAACGTCATTAATTGGCATTTAATTATTGCACCAACAGAATGTGAAGTGAACAATCGCGTAGCAGAATGCAGCACTAAGGCTTTCGCCTTTCACCACTTTAGCCGCTAAAATTCCTCGTAATTTCGTTTATTTACGAAACACGTGCATTCACTAGATGGCGGAGTGGTAGCGTCACATCTTCAAATGCCAAACGCCCTTGTTCGATTCCCAGCCTCGACACAGGCTTTTTAAGGTGAAAGCCTTTAATGCTTTCCCCGCCGCGGTGGCTCAGTGGTTACGGCGCTCCGCTGCTGACCCGAAAGACGCGTGTTCAATCCCGGCCACGGCGGCCGAATTTTGATGAAGGCGAAATTCACGAGGCCCGTGTGCTATGCGATTTCAGTGTACGTGAAGGAACACCAGGTGGTCGAAATTTCCGGATCCTTCACTACGGCGTCCCTCATATCGTGAGTTGCTTCGGGACGATAAACCCCAATAAACCAAACTAAACCTTTAATGCCTCATACTCTCGTGACCAAGACGTGTTAGCAAATGTGTCCGCGTTTTGGATGCATAATTTATATGGGCATGGACCAATCGATACTTTATCGGGTGCAATCGAAAGACATCGGAACATGATATATAGGGATTTCAAGATTATAATATTGTAACTAATGAATAATCGGTGATTAGTAGTAGTTAAGAAGTGCATGTGGGACTGTGCACTGCGCCTGTACCTTAGCACTAATCAGTGTACTAGTTAAGGTCACGTTTATCACTAACCATATATTAACTACTATCACGAAATGTGCAAGTCATGCTTAAGTATCATTAGCCATTATTAATAGCTAGACGCTTCATAGATATTGCGTCGAACTTTCTAGAGAGTTACGTCACGGCAGATGAGTGACAGGACATGATGGATTGCATTAGAACAATGGTAAAAACCAGTTAGCCTAATTAACCTTTTTTCTAGTCAGACCACATAAATAAATAAAACCGAGTAGCAAACTGCTTGAGTTGGAGAATCGAACCAGGGTCTCTGGAGTGCGAGACGAGCACGCTAACTCCGCCAAGCCAGCTCGATGGTTTGGAATGAACAAAGGCGCGTCTAGCAAATACGACTTCTTCGTTCACTCCTATCTTCCTACCTTCCCGTTACGGCGAGGTTCTGGTGTCCACCGAGATATGCGAGCGAACCTTTCCTCAAAAACCAATTTACCGTCGAGCAAGGCGTGAGTCGAAAGGGCGACGGCGTTCTGTGGACTCCCTGGCAGCGTTGCAAGACGCTGTCGCGTTCCACTCTTAGAGGCGAAGCTTAACATCTTAACCACACATCAGTGACACAAGCAGCAACACTGCGCTTAAGGCTTTCGCCTCACGCACTTAAGGTCAACAATGTGCCCCCCCCCCCACAATTTTTTTAAAGTAGTGAGAACGAAACGCGGACGCACTTGCTACCACAAATTGTATGACGCATTAAAATCTTTCGCCTTAAAAACAAATATTTACTTCCATGAGTGAACAAAAGGCGCATGAAGCAGATAATGAGCGTCCACCTTTTGACTACGACCAATCGGTTATGACGACTTCTGCTCAGAAATGCTATTCGTCGACAGAAAACTGTCTTCGCGTTCTTTCGCGACGGAATTTACGGGGCCAAATGACCAAATGAGGGGGACAAATGAGAAGCGTACATCTGAATGATGCGTGTGAAAATTTTGCGCTCAAACAGCACGAGAGACTTCCGAGCTCTATAGATACGGTGTCCTGATTAATCGCACATGACCTTCAGTAAGAGATTTTGGGACAGGCGGGAGGGATATCCTACCGCGTTCTGCACTCTTACGGCAGGTTGTGTTACCAGGAATTTCTTGCGGTTAGCAATGCAGGCTTCACTGCATTACATGCGTACAGCATCGGCAGTGCATGGAGAAGTTTTGTCGAACATAGTGTCGCCCATAGTGCACTTGTTACTTCCAGCGCGTTCGTAATGCCTTTTGAGCCGGCCTCTCGTCCATACGAGCACAGACAACGTAGCTAAAAATACAACTAGCAGTTGCCTAACCTAGACTTATCGACAGCAGCCACAGCTTGTTCCATACCTCGTCTGCCGTTCGAAGCCCTGGCTGGTCACGAGCCGCGGATGAAGACGCTGCGGCGGCGACGGGGACGTTACCCTGGATTGCGTTCCGGGCCACAGGCCGCCAAGAGTTCCATCGAAGACGAATCAGCTCACGGATGCTGCGACGGCGGGGCATGGGACACCTCTGCGACATCATGATGCGCCTACCACCCCAGAAAGCGTCTAAGTCGGAGTCCGCAGAACCGGCCGTAGGTCCACTGTGTGCAGCGTTTTTCACCTCGTCGCCTAGAGCGGCGTTGCAGAATCGAGTCATCTCAACGAAGCGCTTAAGCATGGCTCTCGTTGTCTTGCACGAACTCCGTCTGTGGCCCACAACCCAGCTGCTGCTGCTGCGGACTGCAGCAGGACTGGAGCAGTGGACACCTTACTCGCGCTTTTAAGCTGCGAAACCAATGGAGAGCGAGCTTGGAAAGCAAAGGCGCATAAGTGCCCTCTCGGAACAGTGGACACCCCAATCGCGCATAAGTGCCCTCTCGGAACAGTGGACACCCCAAACGCGCATAAGTGCCCTCTCGGAACAGTGGACACCCCAATCGTGCTTTAAGCTACGTGGCGGTAGTGACAGATGTGTGCTGCATGTGTTCGCAATGAAACCGTTGTGCCATTTTTAAGAAACGAAGTGCCCATAATGGCTCCCTGGGTCAGCGGAAGCCTGAATCGAGCTTACTGGTATGTGGCGTGGTGAGAGAGAGAGGTGCGTTGCAGGCACTGGCAACGTTGTGCCAGGAACGCAGCGCTGAAGCCATAGGCCGTCGGCATTTATTTTGTTCATTAGCGTTGGCAACGTTTTACACTCCAATCATTTTAAGGAAAGGAAGTGCGCATAACTGGCTCCTTGGGTCAGCGAACGCCTGAATCGCGCTCACAGGTACGTGGCGTGGTGAGAGATGTGGCTTACAGGCGTTAACAACTTTGTGCCAGAAACGGGGCGCTGAGAGAGAGAGAGAGAGAAAACTTTTATTGCTCTTTCAAGAGATTCGCGGAGATGAAGACTTCTTGGTCGTCCTGCTTGGGCGCTGGCGACTTGAGTCTTCGAGCAAGGGTGGGCCCTCAGTCCAGGGCTCCACTGAGTCGTGCCGCTTCAACAGCGTGCTGTACCAAGGCCCTCTGGACCTCGAGCTCGCTGCTGGAGAGACAGCTCTCCCATTGCTCCTCACTCGGTGTTTGATAATTGTGGAATGCTATGTTTCTTTCGCACTCCCAGGTAATGTGATAGAGTGTCGGTGTACCGCCGCACCAGGGACAGTCTGATCTGAATTGCGTTGGTGACATTTTGCTGTATATGTACAGGTTAGGAAAAGTGTTCGTCTGTAGCCTACGCCATCCTACGGCCTCTTCCCTAGTCAGTGCTCTGTGTGGTGGTGGATACCTCAATCTAGTTCCCCTATAAAGTTGTAGGGTCTCTGCGTAGCCTCCCTCGCACGTGAGTAGCCGTAACTCCGGGGCGTCCGATAAGCCTGCTCGGTAAGTGAGCCCTCGAGCCAGGCTGTCCGCCCTTTCGTTTCCTGCTACGCCTGCGTGAGCTGGCACCCAGATGATATGCTGTATAGGCGTTTTTCCAGCGGAAGCTGCCGCCTCGCCGATGATCCTAAGGGCGATGCCGCTAATGTTGCCCTTCGTATAACTCTTGCATGTTTCTTTCGAGTCCGTTAGAATGTTCAGGGAGCGGCCTCTTCTATAGCCTTCGGCTACCGCCAGCGCGACGGCAATCTCTTCGGCCTCCGCTATCCCCGACACTCCCACTGAAGCGCAGGAGGTCATTTCCCCTGTACCATTGACTACCACTACAGCGGCTGTGCGCTTACACTCCAATCATTTTAAGGAAAGGAAGTGCGCATAACTAGCTCCTTGGGTGGTGGTGGTGGAAAACATTTATGTACAGGTATAATACAGGAGGTTATGGATGAGCTGACCCAGAGGGGGCCAGCCCTTACAAATACTAGGTGGAGGTCCCTAGTTCGGGACCCCAGTGGCATCGGCCGCCGCCCAGGCTCGCGCGACCAAGGCCCGTTGGGCCTGCAGGTCAGAGCAGCCGAGCAGGGTCGTCTCCCAGTCTTCCCGGGTTGGGTAGGGGTGAGGGGGGATAGCAGGGTTGGAGGGGCAGGCCCACACCATGTGGTAGATGTCCGAAGACTTCTCCGCACAGTGCGGACAGCTGCCCGAGAAAGAAGGGTCGAAGTGTTTCAGAGCTGCCGGGCACAGCAAAGTATTAGTATACAGGCGGAGCAGAAGCCGCTCCTCCGCCTTTGACAGACCTTTACACGGGCGGGGATAAAGACCATGGCCAGATTGATAGAGTAAAACGATGTCTTTGAAGGTGTAAGCTGGAATAAATTCGAGTTCCTGATCGTCAGGGTCGGAGGGGAATGTCCGGTGAGAGAGCGCGCGGGCGGCGGCGTCAGCTGCCTCATTTCCCTCAAGGCCCATGTGAGCGGGAGCCCAAACGATACGCCGGTGCGCGGGGTCACCGGTGTAGACGCTGTTTTGAAGAATGCAGTAGGCTAGATACGGTACCCAGCCCTGCTCGACGTTGGGTCAGCGAACGCCTGAATCGCGCTCGCAGCTACGTGGCGTGGTGAGAGATGTGGCTTACAGGCGTTGACAACTTTGTGCCAGAAACGGGGCGCTGAAGCGTTAATCTGTTCATTGGCGTTCGCGTTGAAAACGTTTTACACTCCGATCATTTTAAGGAAAGGAAGTGTGCATCACTACCTCCCTGGGTCAGAGGACGTCTGAATCGAGCTTATAGGTGCGTGGGGTGATGAGAGAGAGAGGCGAGTTGCAGTCATTGACAACGTTGTGCCAGAAACGAGGAGCTGAAGCCATAGGCCGTCGGCTTTCATTGTGTTCATTGGCGTTGTCGTTTTACTCTCCGATCATTTCAAGGAAAGAAAGTGCGCATAACTGGCACCCTGGGTCAGCGGACGCCTGAAGCGCGTTTATAGGTACGTGGGGTGATGAGTGAGATATGTGAGAAAAAAAAATAGAAACAATGTTTTGTTTATTTTATGCCGCCGCGGTGGCTGAGTGGCTACGGTGCTCGGCTGCTGGCCTAAATTATGCGGGTTCGATCCCGGCGGCGGCGGCCGAATTTCGATGAAGGTTAAATTCTGACATCACACAGCACATGAGACTCTAGAATTTAAATAATAAAGATAATAATAAATTGATTTTTGAGGGAAGGAAATGGCGCAGTATCTGTCACACACACATCTCGGCGGGCACCTGAACCGCGCCGTAAGGGATGGCAGGAAGGTGGGAGTGAAGGAAGAAAGAGAAAAAGACGTGCGTAGTGGAGGTCTCCGGAATAATTTCGACCACCTGGGGACCTTTAACGTGCACTGACATCGCACAGCACACGGTTCGAATCCGACCGCGGCAGCTGCGTTTCGATGGAGACGAAACGCAAGAGGTTGGTTTGTTGGTAAACATTTATTAAAACAGTCAAGGGGCCGAAGGCCCAGATCTAGGGGTCGGCCAAGACTCCTTGGAATCTGGCAGCCTCTAGAGCGAGACCGATGAGCGTTCGTTGGTCGTCTAGGGTAGAGCTGCGTACACGAGCCTCCCAGGTACGTTGTGTGTGTGTTGGCATGTGTTGTCGTGGACAAGTCCAGACCATATGAAGGAGGTCTGCTGGGATATTGCAGCGTTTACACATCGGCATATACCATTCAGGAAATATATTATGGAATCTTTTGGGATTGGGGAAAGTGTCCGTCTGGAGTTGGCGCCATGTGATGGCCTTTGTCTTTGTAAGTTCTTGGTGCGGACCTGGATAGAGTTGGCGAGAAAGACGATAGTACTGGTGCAGATCGCGTGAAGTGATTATGGTGTCCTTCCTGACCAAGGCGGGCATGCTGGGGGCGGGGTGATAAGCTGCTCGGAAAGTGAGCCCTCGAGCTAGCTCATGTGCTCCCTCATTACCCTTCAGACCCATGTGGGCTGGAGCCCATATCAGTAGGGTCAGGTGTTTAGGAGGATTTGATACGAGTACGCGAAACGCTTCGACTGAAATACGGCCATGAGTAAAATTAAGAATGGCTCGCTGTGAGTCACTTATGATTACTCTAGCTTCAGAAGTGGACAGCGCGAGAGCAATAGCTACTTCCTCCGCTGTAGTGATATGTGAAGTGCGTACGGAGCAGGAGGCATGAAGAGTCATGTTCTCATCTGTGGCAACCGCTGTTGCACCAGTCCGGGTAGGATGGTCCGCCGCGTCTGTGTAAAGCACGTCCAGTCGGCCAGCATATCGCTGCTGGAGTGACGCGGCCCGAGCTTCTCTGCGATCTTGACGGTGAGTTGGATGCATGTTGCGGAAAAGAGGGAAAGCCTTGATGTTGGCCCTGATGGCAGGTGGGAGATTGACCACCGAGGATGCCGGACGGAAGGGAGCGATGCGAAGTCGTTCGAGGATAGAGCGGCCTGCGCAAGATAGGGAGAGGCGTTGGCGCTGGGCCAGGAGGGCCGCCTCAATGAACGCAAGAGGCGCCCGTGTGCTGTGCGATAGCAGTGCGCGCTAAAGAACCCCAGGTGGTCGAAATTTCCGGAGCCTTTCACTACGGCGTCTCTCATAGCCTGAGTCGCTTTGCGACGTTAAACCCCATAAGCCAAACCAACCATTTTATTTACACAAAAATTTTGTGCGCTTTGTTGTTGAAAAACAAATGGCGAATGATATAGATGTTATACCATCACTCATTCTTTGAATGTTAACGTTTACGCGAGTAATATTCATTTCAATGACAGGGAAACAAACCGACGGCTGAGATATCCCGCCAAGGTCACAGCACCTGTCCGGACATTTCACCAGTGGGATTAGCGGCCTTCATTACTCAGTTCGGGGAAGTGGCTTTGTTCCGCCCTTGGTCTCCTCCGACAAGGCGGCTGGTCGGCGCTCCTTGTCAAGTCAAAAAGGGATGATCCCCTCGCTGGCATCGCTGTGTCCCACGCTGGGATAAAGACATTGAGTGGCTCCCTACCGCCCGACGAGGCTGCTGTCCACCCCAACTGTTGGTGAATGGTACCGCCGCCGGCGGCATGGCAAGACAACTGTGGGGGCACAGGAGGAGCCCGAAACCTCGGCAATCACTACGAATTGCGCTCGTATAACTCTGGTTAAGCCTGGGTAGCTTTTGGTAGCTGGTTAAGGGTAGCTTTCATTAAGCCTGGTAGGTTGCGAAAGCGAGCGCAGTCCTCTTAAGGAAGGAACGCGGCGCGCCGCGTCTAAAGTAGGAACGCAGTGGGCCGCGTATACAGGTCATGAATGGCTACCGGCCGCCGTTACCGAACGAGCCGAGTTGGTAGCCCGTCTCTCGCTCCTGGTATGACGTCACGCTGGGCCGTCACTAGGCATGGTATGAGGTCTGGGGTCATTCTAAATGTCACGCGTGGCTACCGGAAGACGCTGCATGTCGACTCGACTTGGTAGCCCATCTCTCACCCTGGCATGACGTCAGAGGTCATTCTAAAGGTAAAACGTGGCGACCGGCCGCCGCTAGGCAAAAGGCTGTTCATGAGCGTGTCTGCTGCTCGCAATAAAGAGCGAGCAGCAGATAGAGCGAGCAGCAGATATCGCAATCAACAGCCACGGAGACGAAGCATTTCCACGGCGCGGTTGCGGGAAATGCGGGCGGGGTGAAGGAATGGCGACAGCAACGGCAATTGGTCAGAGGAGGTGGGGGAGGGGGGAGGTGACTATGTTCTTGCTTGGAAGGCATTGCAAAATCTCTAATGTCTTCGCGGTGCTATGTCGACGCGGATCTCAACTGAAGCGGACGCCGTTGAAAAGAAAAATGGCTGAGGCTTACCTAAGGTAAAGCCTAGTCAGATGCGAAGCATATTGATGGCTAGGCTTGGTAATACATGGCTTTCGTTGGTTGAATACTTGGTCATTTTAATACAATCACTAGAAGTGTAGCAAGGATTGCCGTGGCAGCTATATACGGGATCATCGGTGAATTCAATGCAGAGAGTACAACCGCTTCCCCAGCACCGGCTACAACAGCATTCTTGGCACCCATGGAAAGTACATTGGAAACACCCTTAGTTATTCCACCACCGCCACCATTCCCTATAGACTGTATTGATGTACCCCCAGCAGCAGCAGGCAGCGCCTCTGATGTGGAGCCTCCACCGCCGCGGCCGACCGCGCGAGCCGGGAGCCCATCTCTCCTCTGCTGTGACGTCATGTTGTCACGTGGTCAGCCGCCGCGCCTCTGATGTGGAGCCTCCACCGCCGCGGCCGACCGCGCTAGCCGGCAGCCCATCTCTCCTCTGCTGTGACGTCATGTTGTCACGTGGTCAGCCGCCGCGCCTCTGATGTGGAGCCTCCACCGCCGCGGCCGACCGCGTGAGCCGGCAGCCCATCTCCTCTGCTGTGACGTCATGTTGTCACGTGGTCACATGGTCACGGTGGTAGCTCCACCGCCGCGCTCGACGGGCTGTAGTGTAGCTCTAGTAATATGCTTCGCATAAAACTTCGTTCAGAAGCCTAAGTTAGCCAGTCGAATAGAATTCAATTCGATTGGAAGGAATTCAAAACGCCGATGTATCTTAAATGCTGTATGCAAAACGCCTCTTTTAAGGCGAAAGCCTTTAATGGCTCATGCTCGCGGCGTCCGTTCATGCTCGCGGCGTCCGTCCTTGCGCTGGAATCGTGCCAAGTGTGGCCTCTCCTCCGCTCAGCGGCGCAACCTCCTCCGTAATTTCCTTTCCTCAAATTCATTTTCTTCACTACGGGTCTTCTTTCTGTTCCTTCTTTCACTCCCACTTCCTCCCTTCCTCCGCAAAAGGATGACGGGTACAGTTACTGCGTAATTTCCTTTCCTCAAATACAATTTTCATTTTCTTAACTACGGCCCCTCTTTGTCTTTCTTCTTTCACTCCCACTGCCTCTCTTCCTGGACGGTGCGGTTCGGGTGTCCACCGCGACGGTTGCTAGGCAACGGCTCTTGCAGCCGCAACAACGACACAAAAGCGCGATTTAGGCGTCCACTGACCCAAGAAGTGGTGGAGTATCTGTTCTCGCTTCGGCGAGCGCGGCTTCGGCCGCTTCTTTTTGAGCAGCGTCCGCTCCGGCGGACGCAGTTGTTGCTGCGACGCGCGTCTTTTCTTTCCTTTTTCTCTTTCCTCTGATCTTTTAACTCTCCTCTATCTGCACGTGGCAGCGGTGGTGGCTTGGCTCGAGCCAGTAGCAGGCCCGTGCAATTTCCTCTTCATCCTTCTCTCAGTCACAACAACAACAACAACACTGACCCAAGGCGCCAGTTATGAGCGCTTCCTTTCTTTAAAATGACTCCTCGCGCGCATTTATCCAGATCTTTACAACCCAAACTGCAAACACTGTGGCCAACGTGCTACCTACGATCACATCCTGTGGGACTGCAAAATAGAGCCACCTCCGGGTGATCTAGTTACAGCTCCTTCTCTCGAGCGGTGGGAGACCGTGCTGGCTAGCTCTGACCCCAGAACGCAAGTTTTGGCGGTGGAGTGGGCTGACAAAGTCGTCGAGGGCTATGTACTCTCGACCACTTAACGCGACCTCTTGCCAAGCTCTTCCCGGCGAATAAAATGTTTTACAATCAAATCTGAGAGTAAAACTTCAACGCCAACGCCAATGAACACAACGAACGCCGAACGAAGAACGGCGATGCCTCGAAACACGCGCCAAAAAGCTGGGCTCTAAAACACTACAATCAAAATATGGACCCCAGTGACCAAATAAAAACCGCACATGCGGGAATCCCGCCACGCCCCAAGCGGTTCGGGGAAGCGGTGGTGGGTTGACCACAAGGCTTTCGCCAAGCACACTTTAGAATTTGCAAAGTGTCTTCGGTAATTTCAAGGCCGATCTTCACTTGCGTATCGTGGCGGCGGCCTACGACCTAACGTCTACGCCGGCGGCGCGCCTCGAGTGAGTCTTCCACCCGCAGCAACATGGCACTACTTCTTTAATTATTCTCATGTTCTTGTGTTTAAACAGTTGTGTGTTTCAAAATTATAGCTGTTTCTAGTGGTGTTTCAGTTTCCTCTTGCATTTTAAGCAAACCCTAGATATGCTTCCACCTGTATTGCATATTTCCATTTCTATACGCGCACTACGCTTGACTGCAGAGGGACAGAGGCCTAGTCAAGCATTGCAGCCTTCAGCCTCTGCCCCTGCAGCAGGCTTTGCATGTCTGTTCAAACTAAATAAATACATAAAGTCGAATGAGGAAGACAGTGCGCCAGCACTGACGACGACGAAGCGATTTGTGCGGCCTCCGATACCACCGCCTGTGTCTTGGCCACTCCCCTGTTGTGGGTATGTGGCGTTTTATTAGAGGCAAAAATACCAACCAACCAACCAACCGGCAGCCGCGCGCGTCGAGAGCTCGAGCTCGCTCTTGGTTTCGTACTGGTGCCGCCGATACTCGATCAGTCTGTGCCACCGTTCCGCTGCCAGCCCTTCCAGCTTTCCAATACGCCCCCCCCCCCCCCCCCTTCAAAATAAAATGAAATATCGCTTTAAATAAAGCTATCCACACGGCATAAAATTTGGTTGACGTTTGATCAGCTGGTACTACTTAATAAGCCGCTGGCTGCTGCTGACTTATTTCGATGGAGACAAAAAGCTAGAGTACTGAGCGATATCACGGCAGGTTAATGAACCCCTGGTGGTCAAAATTATCCGGACCTCTCCAATACAGCGTCCCTCATAGCAGGAGTCAATTTGTGGCGTTAAACTGCACAAAGCGAAAGCATGAGTCGTGACAAGGCCGTTTTACTACAATTTAATAAATCGTTTTACTCTGACGTGGCAACGTGGCCATAGAGTTAGGAGAACTGAGTCTAGTTCGGCCAGCCACAGATAGGAAATTTTCAAGCCAAAGGTCAACTAATCAGTCGAAGAATGCACGCCATATCATTTCAGGGAGCGCTGCATCTGTTGTTTTATGTCTCGTTATTTTAGAGTTCTTTTATTTCTCCTCGCATTCTCACGCGGACTTCCTGCTCTATTTTAGCCCGTTTGGACAAAAAAATTCTTATCACCTCGGGTTGTTTACCGTGGCTATCAGTGCTCAACTTCGCTCGTCATCGGCAGCAACAAGCTCGTCTCATGATTCTGAAAAGGAAATGAAACGGAGTATAGAATTTTCTTTGTGTTTCTGGTTTTTACACCGACTTGTTGGTGCTATGTGCGCTAAAGGTAGCAGTGCAGGTCAGAAACATTTTTTGTTTCTGAGTAGAGGGGCTATTCCTCGCATTTGAGCAATGTGTTTTTGTCTGCTAGTTTGTCCGAAGCCGGAGGTTTTGGGGCTGGCTGCTCACTCGCGGTAGCCCATTTAATCGTGAGATGCTGCTCAGGAAGAGCAACCTGGTTGGCAACCAAACCCAACCAACCCAAGTCCCATCGATGCACGCCGGATGACTAACTTGCCCATATGTAGCCGTTGGTAACCATTGGAGAACAAGGGGTGCTAATTAGGCGGCGCCGCTCTTAAGAGTACCCAGCTAAGCGGAATGAGCGGCAGTGGTTAGGAGGAGAACGTGATTGCAATGATAATGCTTGCACAGTATCTTAACGGCAAAAGTTGGGGTGGTAATTGGGTGGTAGCCTGGTGCCACCTAGTAGGTTGTAGCTCCAACCGACAATTGACGTCATGCTAGCGCACATATCCGCATTTGGCCTAATTACTCAAATCGACTGACATTTATTTTTCCAGCCACTTGGATGTTTCAGGCACATCTTTACAGTCGATGCTTCAGCCACAACAACTTTACAAATACCCGAAAAAATGAGCAATTTAGGAATAAACGTTGAAAGCGCATCTAAATCTAGAGATCTCTGACGTTCTTGGCAGTAAAAAGTATTTTTTTTTGTGAGCTTTGTTACCCAACTGCGTGCAGAATCTAGAGTCTCGCTTGAAAACAACGTTACCTTTTCCGGTTAGTTGTGAACGACCTTTCGTGTTTGCCTTCTTTGCCCTTTTAACAGACGCCTTTAGCAACGAACAACGAAAATCTGGCCGGGTTTCTATTGCTTATACATAGGGTTATTCGTTGTCTGGTTCATATTTTTCCAAATTCGGGGGGTAAAAATCGGGCGTTATTTTTCGGCTTGATAATAGGGGACATATCGGGTTTTTCGTGGAAAAACCCCGAAATTCGGGTTTTATCGGGTTAAATTTGCAAACTAATAATTTATTCGATTTGCTATAACCGGTGGGTAACAATTAGGGCTATATTTTGGGCTGCTTTCAAGAAAGTATTGCAAAATTTGGCGTTTCTCTGGTAAGTAATTATCACTTGCAGTGAGAGGCCACGGTCAGTTTTGAGAAAAGAAACATTTTACTCACGAGGGCTGGTCATCGACGTTCTACACGTCCTTATTAACATACATATTCATCTGCATGCGCAACATCACGGTTCCCATACGAGACCTGTCTGGTCTGTGCAGGTACCTTAGCTGAGAGAACGTTCGCTCAACGTCAAAGCTGCCATTAGCTAGGCACAACAATGACAACGCTGCATTTGCTAGCCTTGGGTAACGCCCAGTTGCGTCGTTGCAATAGTCCATCACTTCAACTCCTTCATTTGTGGGGCTTGCTTCCAGCAAGTAGCGGTTCAACTCCTCGCGAAGCGAGCCTACATCGTCCATCACAGAAATAAAGAGAGGTCGGTAGTCATCAAACGACTGACTCAGCAGCCGCTTCTGGAACGGATCGAGTAAAGCTCCCAGCTTCCACAATTCCATGGGCACAATTGTTTCACAAGTCGGGAAAAATCGGGGTTTACCCGATATTTTAGAAACACGTTCGGGGTGCAAAAGTCGGGTAAAATCGGGTTTTACCCGAAAACGAACAGCCCTACTTATACACAATCGCGCAGAAAAACAATCACAACAGAATAATAGGTTCCTTTGTGTTGTCCTTGGCATCCTGTGCTGTGGTGCACCCCTCTAGCTATCTGTTAGCACCTGAATACGACAGGAGATGTGTTTATTTTTGTTGTTCTGCTGTCTACCACGCGTATAGCTTGTTCTTTTCCTTAAAAGCTTTCTACCAACCATACTACTTATCATCCTTCATTGCCCGCGGGCCAGAATTTTCAACCTGCGACAAGAAACAAAACCGCAATAAAGCAACATCAGCAAAATGACATGAAGAACCCAGAAGCACTTGGCGTCCTCCTTAAGAGCCGCCCGGGAAGGCACCTCTTAAAAGGTTGTTCTGATTATAAAGGTTCAGCGTTGAAGAGGTGGCCGGAAAAGAAAGGAATATACCTGGTTTAAGACGGTGGCGAGAGAGCGCGAAGAAGCTGACTGCACGATCGACGGGGAGAAAAGGGAGTGGTGAGGGAATGAGTGGTCCTCATGTCACGCGCTCTTAGCTCCAGGTAGTGGTGCGTATTTAACGCTGCGAATCAGGGAAGAGCATTTCTTTTTAGTCTTCCCGGGACACAGCAGGTCCTCGTCGTCCTCTTCACGCCGTCGTTATTTTGTATTTTTCGGAAGCATCGCGCACTATAGTCGGGTACAACTTAAGTCTGCAGTGAAGCTCCGTCCACATTCAGCCCCCGCACACAGAATTCCTCCACGACAAAAAAGTAGTCCGATGCTTAAACGTTTCTTGTTACTCAAACAAGAAGCTTGTCACAAGAAAAAAATTTTGAGCTCTAGAATTGTGATACGTGGGTTGCTTGATCTAGTCAAACATTCAAAAGCTGACTTCGTTTACTGTTGCAGTTACTCAGCAGAGTATTACAAGACGCTGTGGACCGCGGCCCAGTGTTAGCAAATGCTGTTTTTTTAAGTTGTATCCTACTATAGGATGCCACTCTCATGCCGATATTTTCGGGCCCTGAGGAGCCGGCTACGATTCTACCGGCTTGTACGCGAAACTGCGTTCGACCGTAAAATAAGCGGTTTCGATCATGGCTCTGTTTCAACGGTTTTTTTCTTAATAGTTTGCAACTTGTCAGGTTTCTGCCAACGGTAAGCTATAGAATCCATTTATTCAAATTATATACAAAACATTCAATGCACGGTGTGTCGCTCTAACAAAGAGGAGAGGTGGGCTCTATTCCATCGTACCTCAATGGTAAAGAAAATAAACCCTGAATCCTAAATATTTACTGAAGTCCCTTTTCGTCAGCATCGGCGCAGCGGTCCTTGATACCAGGAGTCATTACTTCTTGCATTTGACTGCGAAATGTTCTTGATTGGAATGTAGCTGAACTAAAAAGGAGTACGGTATTGCAGAGTACCAATATTGGCTTTTTTATGCATATAGAATCCGAGGAGACAAATGCAGAAGCGTTGCAAGAAGCCTTAACATCGAGCAAAAACATTAGTTAAGAGAGATAACCTATGTCTACCCGTCCCAAGGTTATGGAAGAGCAGCTTCACCTGCGCTATATGTTTGGGCGTGAAAACACTTCTGCAAAAAAAAAACTAGAAAATGATTCGAATTCATCGTCAATAGGCCTTAAGGCTTTGCTCCTCACTCCACGACACCAAGTACGACAAGTAGCTTCCGACGCTTGCTAATTTCAGTGATTAAGAGGATGCAACATACGTTCTTCTTTCATTATGCATGCCTCCGTTCCAGGTCAAAATTCTTCTGAAGCGGTGCTTCGCATGCAGATTTTCATAACTTTTTTTTTGTGAATGCAGTGGGACGATGAAATAGAAATGGCCTCTTGCCCTTTTCAGTGAAGCTAATGCGACTGGGAGCACAACAGCCCGTCATATTTCTTAATTTCTCGCTCCGTGCTGTTAGAGATCTAGGGTAACACCCGCGGCATACTGTACCACACGGAAGCAACGGCATCACATATGCATCACGCTCAAAACTTCAAAAAAGAAACTTGAAACATAAAAAAATATCCACTTCAAAACTGGAGTTAAGTCACAATTTTTTGAATTAACAGTCCACCGCACCGACACCATACATCAAGCACAGCGCGACACATGACCCAAGTGGCCCAACCCAACATGGTTTCAAGAGAGGAAAAGTGCGGCTCGTGGGTTTCAAAGCCTGTCTCTGCGCTAAAACGGAGGTGCTGGCATCGAGGCCCTTTATTGCCGTTGGTGATGCAGCGCTACGAAGGTAATGCTGCAAATCTTTCCCACACCACGCAGCTAATAGATGTGTATGGTGCTTCACAATACAAGCGATAATGGTATGCCATCAACTTCAGTCAAACGGACGTTATTTCTTTTTACGTCCTATAAAGGCTGTAAGCTTGGCGTGGTTAATGTTCCCGTCAGAATGCATGGGAACGAGTAAACGCTATTTTTTCGGAACCAATCTGACCGGATGGGGACGGACTTAAATTCAACAAGTGGCGTTTAAACGAGTTTATTAAAATGTACGGACGTTTGAAGTCAAATTTGGACTGCAGCCCGGGCATAAAGGTGGCGACGTTATCGCGTCCTGTTGGGCCGCCTTGCTTTTCGAAGAGGAGGGGTCTTACGCTCAAAATTGTACAGCACCCTTTGGCTCATTACAACACGCCTGGTGTGCAGTAGACATTAAGAGTATTTTTAAAAGTACGAAAGAGAAAGGGAAAAGGGGAAAGGCCCTGGATGAGTTGTTTCATAGTAGGAGCAACATAAAGTAGCAAGCTATAATTCAATATCATTAAGAAACTAACGAGTGTGTTTCAAACACTGGCTTCCAACCAGGAGGGAGCTGAAGTAGTCATTCGGCGCCAGACCAAGCTTATTCCGGAAATCGGAAACCTAAATCCAGCTGCCTCTACCAATTAGGCCCACCTGATCTTTGCCTGTCTCCTCTCTACTCGAGCGCGTCATCGTTTCTTTGAGGAGACGTTTGATGTACTGCACGCTCTTTTTCAGCACGATTGTTTTATTTGCATTTAACCGATGTGCACAGGGTGTATTAGTAAAGCAGAAACTTTACAGCAAACTAATTAGAAGGTCTGTCAGTGTTGTCGGAATGCAAAATAAAGCCGCGGTCAAAATAATATCAGTATTATGTACCGATCCTAACATTGATTCTTTTCAGCCGTCGTCTTTGTCTACAGTAACGTAGCACTTTGCCCTTTCCTCCCCTCCTCACCCTTGCCCTTTCTATTATTGAGATCCTCCATTCGGCGCAGCAGAGGGTACGAGTGGAGCATTAACACAAAAAAGAAAATACTACGTCGTTCTGTCTGAGTAGTGATATCATATTCTTTCAATTTTCCAGACTCAGGCGTCTAATGTACAGCATCTTGAACACGGCATTTCCCCTCGATGGTGGCACCACCTGTTTTTTTTTTTGTTTTTTTACACTTCAGGGTATGCGAAACCATGCGCAAAAACATCCTATTAGTGGTAGAAGTTTGGGAAACATGTCGGCAAACAAAGTCAACATTAACAAGATTTACGGCCTTGGGGGAAACTAGTTAGCTCCACAATAGCCTGAATAACCGGGTTTACTCTGATATGTTTAATGGTTGAGAAAATAAAGAGCCCATTAAAAATTCAAAATACTAGGAACCATATGTACGGATTTTCACATTTGAGATCATATGTTATTAGCTGGCTAACATGTAAGTGGGATGCGCGAACGGCCCTCACAACCTCCCAGACTACACTCACTCAAGGGAAGCGTCGTAAATATCACGAACAAGATATACAAACCAGTGCTTACGTTCTGTCACCAAATCACACTCCATGACATTAGTGGGTAATATCAATAGCATGAAAACCAGGAGTTGGTGTCCCAACCCATCTCAATCAATCAATCAATCATTTTATTTATGCCTCAAAAAAGTGACAGAGAAGCTGCAGAAAAAGCTATCATAGACAGCTTGACTGAGCCGCAGCCCCCATTATACCGGGCAGCAGTGACAGGCGACGAGAAAAAAATAACAAAGAAAACAAAAAAAAACAATTCAGAGAAAAACACATTAACACCAAAAAAATCTTACCTCTAGTTTGTACATGTGGGCAATTTACATGTTCATCCAAACATCGTTACATAAGTATCTGTCAGCAGTACAACAAAAGCACAATGAATCAAACATACAAATTAAACAAAACAAAAAAACACCTCTTAGTGCAGTTTAAAGAAAGAAAAAATCATTTTGTAACACAGTCTATGTATAAGCAACGCAGCTCACGATTAGTACAGGTAGACAAGTTGAAATTGGCAGATTTGTATGTGTTTAGAAGAGAAGGAAGTCTCCGCTCACAAAGCATCGAATTATTGTTGACGCAAACCAGCGACCGTTATACCAGCCGCCTTATCGGGTCTCTTCGAAGGAACGTGACGCTATTCGCCGACAAGTTCAAGAAATGCTCCAGGACGACGTGATACAGCCGTCGACGAGCCCGTGGGCATCGCCTGTTGTTCTTGTGGCGAAAAAGGATGGCACCCTACGGTTCTGTGTTGATTACAGGCGTCTCAACAAAGTCACCAAAAAGGACGTTTATCCTCTGCCGCGGATTGATGACTCCCTGGACAGGCTACGCCACGCCACGTATTTCTCGTCACTATATTTACGTAGTGGCTATTGGCAGATCGAGGTGGACGAGCGCGACCGGGAAAAGACCGCCTTTATTACACCGGATGGTCTGTACGAATTCCGGGTGCTCCCTTTCGGACTGTGCTCGGCTCCTGCCACCTTCCAGAGAATGATGGACACCGTGCTTGCCGACCTAAAATGGCAGTCCTGCCTCGTCTACCTGGATGACGTTGTCATCTTCTCCGCTACGTTCGAAGAGCACCTGAGGCGCCTGCGCACCGTGTTCGCCGCCATTCGTTCAGCCGGTCTTTCCCTCAAGCCCGAAAAGTGTCACTTCGCTTTCCGGGAGTTGAAGTTTCTGGGCCACATCGTGAGCGCTAAGGGGGTAAGCCCTGATCCCGATAAGACAGCCGCCGTCGCTGCTTTTCCCATGCCAACCGATAAGCGAAGTGTGCGCCGCTTTCTGGGCCTCTGCGCCTATTATCGGCGTTTTGTGCGGAACTTCTCCCAGATTGCTGAGCCCCTCATCCGCCTCACAAAAGATGCCGAACCGTTCTTCTGGGGCCAGGAGCAACAACAGGCCTTCGAAGACCTCCGCAGTCGTCTGCAAAGTACGCCCATCTTTGGCCACTTCGACGAGTCAGCCGACACTGAACTGCACACAGACGCCAGCAACATCGGCCTCGGTGCGGTCCTTGTGCAGTGGCAGGATGGTCTCGAACGCGTAATCGCATACGCAAGCCGCACCTTGTCACGCTCGGAGGCGAACTATTCCACTACTGAAAAAGAATGCCTGGCAATTGTGTGGGCAGTGACCAAATTTCGTCCATATTTATACGGCCGCCCGTTTAGAGTTGTCAGTGATCACCATTCGCTGTGTTGGCTAGCGAACCTGAAAGATCCCTCGGGGCGGCTTGCACGCTGGAGCCTTCGTCTTCAAGAGTTCGATGTCACCATCGTTTATAAGTCCGGTAGGAAGCACAGTGATGCCGACTGTCTGTCTCGTGCCCCTGTCGAGGACAACCGAGCTGATCCCGACGACGATTCTGTATTTCTCGGCGCCATCTCCACGTCCGTCCTCACTCAACACCAAAGAGACGACAGTGAACTCCGGCCTCTCATTGAGTATCTTGAAGGAAGCGCAGAGTCGCCCCCGCGACTCTTCTCACGTGGTCTGTCGTCATTCTGTTTGCGCGATGGCGTTCTGTATAAGAAAAACTACCGCCCGACGGAAGCTGTCTATCTGCTCGTCGTACCTGCAGCTTTGCGCGAAGAAGTCCTGCAGGCGTGCCATGATGACCCATCTTCTGGTCACCTGGGTTTTTCTCGCACTTTGGCGCGGATACGCCAAAAGTACTACTGGCCCAGGGTTGCGGCAGTTGTACAGCGTTACGTCCGAACTTGCCGCGAGTGCCAACGTCGCAAGACGCCACCGACTAAGCCTGCCGGACTACTACAGCCCATTGATCCGCCACAAGTCCCCTTCCACCAAGTCGGCATGGACTTACTCGGCCCCTTTCCGCAGTCCTCGCTGGGTAACCGCTACATTGTGGTGGCCACCGACTACCTCAGCCGGTACTGTGAAACTAAAGCTCTTCCCCGTGGTACCGCTGACGAAATTGCGAACTTTTTCGTTCAAAACATTGTGCTTCGTCATGGTGCCCCCCTCGTCGTTATAACTGACAGGGGAACGGCGTTCACCTCGGCCCTCACACAGGAGGTAATGCGCCTTAGCGGCACGAGTCACCGAAAAACAACCGCTTACCACCCTCAAACGAACGGACTCACCGAACGGCTCAACAAGACGATCGTCGACATGATCTCCATGTATGTTGACGCATACCACCGGAACTGGGATGCCATACTCCCTTACGTCACTTTCGCCTATAACACTGCACTCCAGGAAACGACGCGTTTCACTCCGTTTCGTTTAGTGCATGGTCGCGAAGCCACCACCATGCTGGATGCAATGTTGCTTCCAACTAGTACTACCTCAACTGTTGTGGGTGCTGACCACTTCGTTCGTCACGCCGAGGCCCCCCGCCAACTCGCTCGACAGCGCATCCGGCACCAGCAAGCCCACGACGCTCGCCGCTATAACCTCCGCCACAGAGCTGTTCGTTACCAGCCCGGCGAACAAGTCTGGGTTTGGAGCCCAATCCGCATGCGTGGACGCTCCGAAAAGCTTCTGCGCCGATATTTCGGCCCCTACGAAGTACTCCGCCAAGTAAGTGAGGTGAACTATGAGGTCCTTCCCCAAGGAACAGTTCGCTCCTCCAGACGGCCGACCTCCGAAGTTGTCCATGTCGCACGGATGAAGCCATACCACGCCCGCTAGCGCTACAGGCATGTGCACACCTGCCGCCGGACACATGCAGCGTCCCTTCTCTTCGTGCTGCCCATTGCTGCGGCACCGAGTCGGTGCCCTTCAGAGAGGGGGAGCAATGCCACCGTCCGACCAATCAGTGGCGCCGTACCGCGGCCGAACTGTTTAAGCAGGGACTTGCCAAGCCTTGGGCATTCGAGGTGATCGAAGATCGTCGTCTTCCTCGCTGGAGCTGCCTGCTGGCTTGCACGCCCACCTCGTCTAATTAGAACCTGGGCTATTTCTTCACCCGTTTGTCGGTGACAATATTGCAGGCGCTGTTTACCGGTATTTATGCGTGGTGTGGGCACCAACCAGGTTTCAGGCTCTCTAAAAGGGTAACCGCTTCTTTTTCTTTCAAATTTGCCAGACGTCGAATATAACTTGTTATTTTTGGTTTCTAGTTTAAAACGCACACTCAGTCGATATTGATATAAATCAAAGATTTTGATTATGCCAGTTTCACGAAAGAACGCTTTGCTGGGTGCTCCATAGTCCGCATTAAAGACGTAGCGAAGAAACTTTTTTTGCAGAACATGAATTTTTTGTAATGAAGAATACGTTGCAGTGCCCCATACAAGCTGGCAGTAGTTAATGTGGGCACAGAACAGTGTGTTATAGAGAAGTAGTTTAATTGATTTAGGAAGAATGTATCTAATGCAGCCAATCGTGCCTGTTACCCTGGCTAACTGCCGGACAACATGATTTGTGTGATCTTCCCAAGACATGTGCGATGAAAATACTACACCTAGGCATTTGAAGTGATCAACTATTTCTATTTCTCTCGAGTTAAAGGTAATACTATCGTGTGGGGTGATCGGTTTGTTTCTTGGTCGAAAGATTACAGCTTTAGTCTTTTTTTCATTCACGCACATATAGTTTGATTGTGACCATCTTTCCAGTGTGATCATTGTTGTGTTGCACATTTGTATTAGGTCATGAATGTTACTTCCGGAGAAAAAAATGCTAGTATCATCGGCATATATGATAAACCTGACATTTGGGTTAATGTTAACAATATCATTAAGGTAAATGTTGAAAAGTAGGGGCCCAAGTATGCTTCCCTGTGGGACACCAGAATAAATTTCTTTTATTTCTGAATATGTATTATCTATGTTGACAGTTTGTTTCCTTTTTGACAGGTAAGATTTTATTAGTTCTGCAGCCTGGCCCCGAATTCCGTAGTGCCATAGCTTCTCTAGAAGTAACTTATGATTAACCAAGTCAAATGCTTTTGAGAAGTCTATGAATATTCCTATTACGAGCTCTTTGTGTTCAAACTGTGTCAGAATATATTCTTTTTGCTCTAAGAGTGCTAGTTCAGTCGACTTGTTTTTCCGGAATCCGAACTGATATGGTGTGAGCAAGTTGTATTTATCTAAAAATTTATTCAGTCTAGAGTGTACAATTTTCTCCAATGCTTTAGAGAAAACAGGCAGTACAGAGATGGGTCTATAATTACCCAAGTCATTTCGGTCTCCTTTTTTAAATAAAATAGTTATTTTGGCAATCTGCATTTTTTCTGGGAATACTGATGTAGCTAAACAAACATTAAAAATATGTGCCACAGCTGGAGCTATAATATCGGCTACATATTTTATGGGCTTCATCTGAATGTCGTCAATATCTCGACTACTGCTATTTTTTAGGCTGAGTATGACCGATGCTACTTCATCCGTCGTGACAGGTTCAAGAAATATTGTATTATCGTTATGAAAGTCTAAGTAATCGCATGCATTCCGTGCAGACCCATCCGTTTTCTTTTTCGTGAAAAAGTTGTTGAAAGCATTTGCCAGCTCTGTCCCTGAAAGTTCTTTATCATCGATCTTAAGATTCCGCACTTGGCCATGTGACTGGTTACGGTGCAGCAATGAGTTTAAACGGGTCCAAACCACATCATGACGACCCTTCTTGACGTCTAGAAATGCAGAGTAATATTCTGTTCGTGCTGATCGCAATTTCTTTGTTAATTTATTTCGAAATTGTTTAAATAACCTCAAATCTTCAACTGTACGTGTGGTTAGAAATGTTCTATAATGCTTATTTTTCATTTTTATTTCTTTTCGTAACTCATGGTTGATCCATGGTTTCCGAGTTTTTCGTGAGGCTTTATGTGTTGTAGAGGGAAAGTACAAGTGGTATAGTTGTTTGAACATATCAAGGAACTTATTATAAACTTCATTAGCATCATCGAGGTCAGCTATGTGGGCCAGGTCAACTTGTTTAAGAGCATCGCGAAAAGCTTTCAGTGTAACACTGGTTATACGCTGGTACCTAATACCTTCTGGTTCTTTCAGTGTATGGGTTGGCTCATTCATGCACAAGAACACTGGGAGATGGTCACTGATAGAACATGATAAGGCACCGGTCTCAATTTTTGGATGGGCGAGATTGGTAATGAACAAGTCTAAAGTGGATTGACTTCCTGTTGTTACTCTGGTAGGGACTTCGATTACACTAATGAAACCATTTGAAGCCAAAACAGTCCTAAATTCTCTCGTAGAAAAATTGTTACTGCTCATGTCGATGTTGAAATCGCCTCCAGCAATAAGCGTATAACCTCCATCAGCTACAAAAGACAAAAAGTGTTCATAGAATTTAAGAAAAACGGATAAATCTCCACTGGGTGGGCGGTAACAGACAGAGTAAATACATTTCTTTGAGCATAATGATATTATCTCGTAGTTCGGCGTAACCACACTGTATGGGTTTAACATTTCACCAGTTACATTTTCATTCAGAAGTAAAGCCACTCCCCCGCCACGCCCGACGGGTCTGTTGAGATAGTAGGTTTTGTAATTGGTCATTTTGAAAACATTGTGCGCGCTGGTGCTTCATGTTTCACTCAGCATTATCACTGAAAACATAAACCGAAATTCGCTAAAAAATTCATCTAGCAAGACCATTTTATTTTTTACTGAGCGTGCGTTGACATGTATAGCTTTAACGGATGCGGATGAGAAAGAGGAAGCGATGTGGTTCAAGTCATGCGGAAGGTACTACGGGCACTGTGCCATTTTTCTTTTCCATTTTCCTTTGGTACTGAGCTTGCGCAGTGCTACGTAAGCTGGTCCAGATCGCTTGCTCCTTTGATATGTATGGCAGTCATTCCTTGATCTTTACGAACGAGAATTTTCCCATTCGTATACCAAATACCATTCGTATTATGCCAAATCCGTACATAAGGTTCGATTGCTGGAGTGTCTGCTGAATACATTACAAGGTATAACGACTGGCGAGTAGCTCGCTGTCAGCCAGTCTCAGATAAATGCGTTGATGCACTAATTGTTTTCTAAATCAGGGCTAAGGTAACAAGAATATTAATAATAATTGTAACGATGATTTAGCTTTTATTTGGTTCGTTTGCGCACGCAGTTAGAAACGAAACCAACAAGAGATGTGTTAACAAACTACTAATACCACGCACAGCCAGTCCGGATGCGGCTACATCGACAGCCTTCCTACCACCGCCGTATTGAGTCCGGCAGGGACGCAAGGGCAATGCTCGGACGCTAGGTCGCACATCAACATCACGTTTTCTTTTCTAGTGTTAAACAGCGCAGAAAATTCTCGTCAGACATGCCAAACCAGTCGTCGTGCTCCAAAACTGACAGGTGTAAGCACCGGTCCGCCAGTGCAGCATGGGCGCTGTACGTGTTAATCTCGTTAGACCCGTGCGTTCGCACAGACCAACATGACGTCATCCTCCGTGGTCTACACCACCGGGAGCAGCGACCAATAGGAGAGGACCAAGTCAAAGGAAAACAATATTAAACGTTACATAATGCAGGCCCAGGTTCACTTTCCTTCAAAAGTAGCGAGGAACAAAGAGAACGCTTTCTTGATCACACGCTGCTAACGTAATGTACTGAGTTCCAGTATTCCCTCCACGCTTATAGAGAAGGACATGAGTGTTACCTACGGGTTATATAATAATGAGCCACTGTTTAGTTATAAACAACCTGACAGCGCTTTCTTTAACATATTTTTCCCCAGTTAGAGAGTTCCGCTGCCACATATTAACGAATGTCTCACACTTCCAGGCAGCACATCCCTGGGGATGTTTCCATACCTAACGTGATTACTCCTGGGGCCCCGAGGCGTTCCTCTGAGTCCCGTGCGCACCCCTTCGGATGATGCAATGGGTTTCTCGCAAGGCACCCTGCGCGAATCAGAGAGTAACAGGCAAGGGGCGAATGAGTGGGATCAGAACTTCCGGGCCTCACAGTCAGTTTCTCCCGTAGATGCTCTCTTCGTTTTCAGCAGCAAGTACAGGCTTAATGGACGCCAGATAGAAGAACCGAAAAATGAAAGTTACCAAAGATGGTTTCGTTGCTTATTCCGTCCTTCTATTCTGCCTGAAGCACACATGAAAACATAGATTCGATGGGTATAATGTAAGCAATCCGCAAATTTGAGATGTGAGCTACAAGCATTGAAGAATTTTGTTAAACAGATTCTCGTTTTGGTAACCGTAAGGCGTCACAACACGACTGACAATGTCTAACAGGAGTAGCGGGAAACGGCTTCGATCAGTGACAGCGGTGGAGTGTTTTATTTTCTGTAAGATAAAGAAATATTAACAAATTTAGGAGCAGCATCCCAGTGCATATAGACTTGCGCCGCACCGGGAAGTGTTATCATTTCTTTTCATCCTGTGATCCAACGTTGCAGAGTGTATAGGACGCAGGACGGCCGTGTTTGATTATAGCGGCTCCAATAACATCTTACGTGCTGTCCAGCCTAGACAGCTTTCCAAGCTGCTTAGCTTGTTTACAGCATAAGATAAGCGCATGTCGCGCTCCGCACAATATCGCTTTTTCTGTAGTAGTTGCGCTCCGCAAAACACCGCACTCTAATGCAGTAGTTTCTTTCATCATCAAAGGGAAAAAAACGCTTCATTAGTGCCTCCTATCAAGCCCTTTCTTCATCAGACTTTTTGCGAATGGTGTTCGGTTTTTCCGGAAAGCCAAAAAATTTGATGGTAGAGATGCTTCTATGTATCATCCCACGTGCCTACAAGCCAGCTATTATATGTGTTCACTGAGCACGTTGCCCAAGGCTGCAGAAGAAAAATCCCGGAAAGAGAAATACCGTATTTTCAGGTGTATAAGACGCGGTTTTTTTTTTCCAAAATCTTGCTGGTGCGTCCTATACAAGGGTGCGCCTTATATGCGAATTTTCCGGGTTTTTTTTTTTTGCGAGTTCAGAAATTACTCAGGTTCATGATCAAGCTTTTTTCACCGAAAAAATATTACTACCAATAACGCGGCTGTAACATGGTTAACACTTCAATACGGGGACCGCCGTGCGCAACTTTTTTAGGTGAACTTTATCATGAAACGGCGGGGTTGACCACTTCCGGGATCTTAAACACGCGGCCGTTTCGGAGGCCCCAAGCAAAGGTAATGTGAAATGCCAAAATATGGCGGCAGTCGCGCTTCTCGCCATTGTCAAGACAAGCCAAGAGAAGCCGATGTTTTTTTTTAGTCACCCTTTGCAAGTACGTAGTGCGAAGAGAATGCTTCAGACGCGTTGCCTTTTCGATAGCGCATCCGAAGATGAAGACTTTGAAGGTTTTATGTAAAAATAAATTGTTATGGACATAAAGAGAGTTCTTTCGCTTTTTTTTTCTTTTGTGCTAAAACGTGGGCTGGTATGGCGTGGGTGTTGCCTTTTTAGATCACTTAGCGTTGCTTAAGAACTTCTCACACGTACGGTGCATTTTTCGATGGTCGCATAAGCATGTTTAATTAAGCCTCACTAGCCTAACTGGGTAAATTGGGGTGCGTCTTATACACGGGTGCGTCTTATATACCAATTTTTTCAATGACAGCCTGCATATATGGCGGGTGCGTCTTATACAAGGGTGCGTCTTGTACACCGGAAAATACGGTAGTTAGAAGATAATTCACTATTTACATCTTACTGCGCAGAGAAGTTCATACTAGAGAAGAGGCAACTTTCACTGATCGTTACTTCTTCACGGAATTGTATTATTACGTTCGAGTTAACTATTCATCAGTGATCCTTAAAACAGGGAAAGAGGAAGCAAATAAATCTTTTCACTTGTTCTTGGCGCTCATTTAGGTGCCCTGCTCGTTAATCACACGCATGGTCGCTTTTTCTAACACATCATATCTTTAATATGCCGGCAAACGCGTCGTAACATTATTTTCGATTCGGTACGGAATTCCTGCGCGTATCTAGTGCCCCTCCGGGTATCTGGGTATCTTCTTCCGGCTACCAATGCACGTGATCGACACAAAATCCCACTAGCACGCCTTCACAAATGCCTGTAGGTAGGCGCGGCGAAATAATCACGAAACAACAAAGCAGTTTTTTTTTAACAGTCTTTGCGTCAGCGAACACGCGCTCTAATTCTTCCGTGTTCGTACCCTCTCCCCCGGAGTCTCACTCGGGAGAAGGAGATATCTGTGCGCCGGATTCGGGCAGGAGCGTCTCTGACTCCTTCTGTGCGTCATCGGTGGCGTGACAAACTTTACGAAGTGACAGACAAGTGTTCCCATTGTGGTGCTGCGCCCGACCAGTGTGATGACAAACACTTGCTGTGGACTTGCCCGGCTACAGCTTCCGTGAGACGACGTTTCCTAAGAAAGGTTGGCCTGCGTTGGGACGTTGCAGACGACTATAGCAAGTGGACTCAAGGTAATTGCTTTATCGCGAACTTTTGCCGCTTCTTAAGCGAGGCTTGTTTGCACTCCTTTTTGTAACTTTCTTTCCTTTTTCATTATGCCTAATGGCAAACAGCTCGAATAAAAAAAAAAAAACAACGCAGTTGCGCCCATGAGGTGAGGACTACGATCTTGAAGCAGAGAGAGAGGGAAGGGTATACTGAGAGCAGCGAGCGGTAATAATACCGAGAAAACCCGGAGAGCGAAATTAATGAGGGCGGACAACTAGGCACGGTTCTCCTTAATTCAAGCCATTCGCTATGCCTCCACCTCATGCCTCATTTATATGCAAAGGTAGTTAATTCAGGGAGACAGCGTGAAGCTTTCGGACCGCTTCATGCAGAAAACTTTTTCACGTTGCTTACCTACCTCGCCATTTCGCGCATACTTCGCTTCTTTTCTTTGACCGTCTTCTTCAGTACGCAAGGGAAGCAAATGAAAAATGGTCCGAACTACAACAACCGTGCCCAAAGAAGCCGGTCTCGTTCCTCCTACTTCGCATGTGAACATTGCTGCACCAAGCAGCGTCTTCTATTTTAGGTGGTGGTGGTTAAAACCATTTAGGATATATATATTCATACACACACAGAGGTGTTCGGGGGCTTATGAATTGCTTATGATGCTGCTCACTTTCTGATTGAACAAATACTGATTGACGGCCGAGGGTCCAGCGTTCTGCCCAATGTTCATGCATACAAGAGCATGCATACAAGAGCACTTGCCAAGCAATGTTTTATTGTGGTGTTTGTACGCGCCACAAACAAAGCATATACACGGAACGTAAATAAGCTGCACAACCGCTATTTTTTACGAACAGCCCGTCGTCTTCCCGGGAAGAGTATTTTCGATTAACCTTCCACAGGTGTTTCAAGCTCTCGTATCCTCGAAACAGTTCGTCGACACCATCAAGCGTTCTCTTCATAACCTTCTCCTGGTCCCATCGCCGCCAAGAATTTCCTGATCAGATCTAACTCATTGTGCCTTGCAACTTTCTAGTGGAAATCACTCTATACGAAAACACACTGTACCGGACGTAACCGTAATGTGATATTCACTACATCTGCCCGCAATGAATTAGCGGCGCTGGGGCTCAATACGGCCTGCAAACCTGGCGAAACTGTTTACTGCGGAACCGGCGGCAATTGTTGGCTGAGCAAGCGGCAGGCAGGCAATTAACGCGAGTGAAATGGAGTCAGCTTGAAAGCTGTGGCTCTACGCTCAGTCTCCGCCCGTCGGACTGTATCGCCGTCCTTCCGTTGCCTCCCTCCATCTCATCGATGGCGAGCGCGGCCCGCGTAACGAAATTATTGATAATGATAGAAGGAAAGGCAGAACGCGGCGCATTCAACCCACTCTCTAAACTAGGTGCTGGTGGTTAGTAGTTTTTAAGGGCAGGAAATCGCGCAGTGACTGTTTCGCGTCTCGGTGGACATCTCACACGCACCGTAAGGGACGAGAGATAGCAGGGAGTGAAAGAAGAAAGGGAGATGGTTTAGTGAAGGGCTCCGGAATATTTTCGACCACCTGGGGATACTTAAAAAGCACTGAGATCGCACAGCGCACGAACCACTTTTGCGTTTCTTCTCCATTGAAACACGGCCTCTACGTCGGAGTTCGAGCCCGAGTACCCCAGCTCAGTAGCTGAGCGCTCGAACCATTGAGCCACCGCGACGAGTGTGTAAACTAGGTCACCACCGTTGTGCCGCGCTGCGGGGAAGACGAGTGTACAGGAATGGGAGGCTGCTTCCGAGATGGGAGCCTCTACTCCACCTTCTCCGCTGCCCATTTGAGCGAAACCGGGAGGATTTGTTAGCGGTAGGCCGGAAAGAAGGTTCGCCTCCTCCGGCGGATAACGGGGAAAGCGAATCCTAGCAACTCACACCCTTTTCGCCGTTACACCTGGAAAGAGGGGTGACGTCTGTTTATATGCAGATTATTATACTAGGGCAACAATTTTTTTTATTGGCCTGTCAAGTTTTATTCCAGAGAGCGTCTAGTAAAAGCTTTACCTTAACGCTGCTTTACTTAGACAAACACTCCCTTCTTCGAAATAATGCTGTAGTAAAATTATGCTCCTTTCGGACATTGAACATGTTTATGAACACGTTGAATGTGCGTGAGAGAAATCTGAGATGACATAAAGGTGTACGATACAATACGTCTTTTAAAGTTTACTGCTGATTCACCTGGTTGCACAGATGGTATATGTCAGAGAAATCTGTAATTATTACTTCCCAGCGTCCAGCTGACCTTTAATGCAATGATATGTCTCTCTCTCTCTCCCTCTGGTATGGATCTTCCTATCAGGCGAGAATAATGTCGAAATGCCCCCTCATTAGACTGTTGTAAGCCGGTTCCGCTTCCGCTTCCACCACGCAAACGCCAGGTGAAAATACAGCCCCACGAGCAGTGCGACGACCCCCGGTTAGCTCTTTCTAGAAAGGGCGAAGCTTGCTTTGAAAAATGACAATTTTTGCCAAATCTTCCCTCGGCACTCACTTTTTTCAAAACTGCCATCTTTTGTTTCGAGTATTCTCTCACCACGTGCTACTCGAAAGTCTTTTACGGGGGTAGAAATTTAAATATACTTTGAATATAGCGTTTCTTTTACAGCTGTTGTCTACAATAGCTGTGTCTTACCGGTACTCACCTATGGGGCAGAAACGTGGAAGCTAACAAAGAAGGTTCAGCTTAAGCTAAGGACAACGCAGTGAACTAACGAGAAAAAACTTATAGGTGTAACGTTAAGAGACCGGGAATGGGTGGAGTGAATGAGGGAACAAAGGTGGGTTAATGAAATCCTAGTCGAAATGAAGAGGAAGAAGTAAGACATGATGTTGGGCTAGTCGGTTCATGGTTAGAGCGAAACAAAACTGCGCGAAGAAGACGGGACAAAAGAAAGGCACGAATACACACACACAAAGCGCTTTGTGTGTGTGTATTCGTGCCTTTCTTTTGTTCCGTCTTCTTCGCGCAGTTTTGTTTCGCTCTAAGAGGAAGAAATGAGCTTGGGCAGGGCATGTAATGCGAAGGCAAGATAACCGCTGGTCCTTAAGGGTAACGTAGTAGATTCCTAGAGAAGGCAAGCGTAGCAGGGAGTAGCAGAAAGTTAGGTTAGAAAGTTAAAAGTTTTGCGGGCATATGGTGGCCGCAACTGGCGAAGGACAGTGTTAATTGAAGCGACATAGCAGAGGCCTTTCCCCTGCATTTGGCGTAGTCAGGTTGATGATGGTGATGATTTGCGTTTCTTCTAGCGAAAATCAACAAGTATGGAATGTACGGTGGGATGCTTATTAAGCATTTCAAATATGATTTGTATTGATAAATGTAGTGATGATAAGTAAGAAGTGATTTCACCAAATTTCCTCCTTTTGTATTTGAAATATACTGTTAAAATCTGCCTAAAATATTTGATCTAAAATCATCCTTCGAGCACGTTTCAAATGCCTGAAGAAATTTATATGCCATTTTCGCACGTTGGCAATGAAATAAAAATTCGCTTTACTAATTATGAAACTAATTCGTCCAAAGTATACCTAAATTCAAACGAATAGCCAACCTTCCAACAGATACTTGTAGCACACTTCAAGCTCCTGCAGAGCAATCTCGCACTAAATATCCTCTATCAGGAAACAGTCAAAACACTCCCTTTTCTGTAGGCCTTTCGTTTATCATAACTTCTACGAGGCAGGCAACCAGAACCCTACTGCCCGGCTCCACTTGATTTATGGAAGAGGGCAGGGTTCGGGGTAAGAATTCTGGATGCTTCTGAACACCCATAAGCCTCCTTTGAGAGGTGACCTCGAGGTAGAGCATCCGCCTCGCAGTCGGGAGGTGCTGGGCTCGATCCCCAGTGCCTCCGGTTACCCACCGGACTTCTATGGGGTACAAGAATTCCCCGGGCCTGGTGGCCGGCTGTTCTAGAGTAAATTTCTTGGGAAAATTATGGGGACTCCCAATCACATGGTGCGTGCATAATGCGATAGCAATCGACTGGCAAGTGCGCCTTCGGTACCTTGGGACCGAACCTGCGCATGAAAAGGGCCCCGACTCGCAGGGCCGACCTGCTCCCATAGACGTCAATGCATTTCTTGGTTGACAGTTCGATTCCTTACCGACGCCTGGCGCAAGTTACGAGCAGCACTTCAGTTTTAAATCGCACGCAAATTCGAACGGTTCTAGTTCCGTAGTTGTGCCAAAATTTTGGGGCCCGCAGTCTTTGCACCAGAAATTCCATACCGAAGAAGATGGTGTGTCCTACCTCAGTGTTTAAGCGTTCAGCTTGAATTTAGGACAGCGCAGCGAGCTATGAAAAGGTAAATGATAGGTGTAACGTTAAGGGACAGGAAGAGGGCACAGTAAGTCTGATAACAGGTGCGGGTTAATGACATCCTAATCGAAACCAAAAAGAAGAAATGGGCTTGTGCAGTGCATGTAATAGCGAAAACAAGCGATGGTTGTTGAGGTTAACGGACAGGATACCAAGAGAAGGCAAGCGTAGCAGGTAGCAGCGAGAAGTTGGTGTGTGGATAAGTTTAAGAGTTTGCAGGGATAATGTGCCCCCAGTCGGTACAGGACAGATTTAATTGCAGTGGTATAGAAGAGGCCTTTGATCTAAAGTGGACATAGTAAGGCTGATGATGATGACGATAATATAAGGTAAGCCAAGTACAGCACATGTCAGAACACCTCGAGTTTGCTGTCGGCACCTTCGGCAGTCACTTGAAGTTTCTTGACGCCATCGGCCTCTTGACCAATAAGGAAATTCTATGAGAATGCCTGGTTTCCGTATGGATGAGGCTTATAAAGCTATCGTACGTATTAAAATGGGATTGAACTAAACCGATGCATCGGCGGATGAGTGGTTTCTTTCCGCCGTCGGCCACCTTAAATGCTGCTCTAGCAGAGGAGCCCACTTGTTGCGCTTTTTCAAGCCAAACTGAATTTTGTATGCTTTATTGCGTCAGAAATATTACAAGTGCGGAAAGTTGCAATTGTGAGAATGTGAAAGTTTTACTCCTTGCATACATAGAAAGCATCCATTCTGGCATTTAGGTGAAGCGACAAAACAACACAAAATAAATTTAAAAATAAACATGTACAAAAGATGCTGTCAGCTCAGCCATTTATCATGCGTTTTATTGCAGTGTTCAAGAAAAAGAGAGTGAGGTTGGGCCCTGAAAGCAAAGGTTGAAAATCTCTTGCTGACTACAGCCTGGAAAGGAAGAAAACAAGCTCAGACACCCATGGCAGACCACGAGAACTTTTCTTTTTTCAGCGTTCCAAAGAAAATTACAAACAGTAAAAGTATCGGGGTACTTGTAAACGGATCAATTATGTAAAAGAGAGAACAAAAAAGAGAGACAGAGTAAAGAAGATAAAGAAAGAAAGGCCTATGATTGACCCACCAGCATTCTCTAAATAAAGCGTAGAGAAAAAGAAACAAAAGTATAAAACCAGAATCAAGCAGTATTTTCATTGAGTAGGAACATGAAGAAATGATAATCTTGTAAACAGCCGCACCTTTCAAGCAGTGTTGCGTTCCAAATTTCCTTTTAATTTCTTGAACTGCAGCTTGCTTTCAATAGGACGCGCTTAAATGCGCAGTCGACTTGGAATCATGCGAATTTTGTTCTGGTGCCAAGTTCCTATCCGGAATTCAAGACTATTAACATTGCGAGCGGCTTAATTTAGTAAGCGTTCAATACAACAAGTCTCTTCTTCGGCTCTAATGATAAGTAAACAGCGGGAAACGGCAAAACCGAGAATTTACAGCCTGTACTTCCTCACCAAAATACAAATTAAACCGCCTGCTAGATCAGCCATTGCAGCGTAATGTAATCGACATCATCATGATCAATATCATTATTGTTTGCCTAGCTTTGTGCAGAGAACCCGTGCCCGAGAATTAGATGGTCTGGTTGTGCCAAAACACCGAATTAGATGTCTCTAGATGCGCCCCTTGAAAGTAAAATTTACAGTGACAAATAACAAACTCCAAGATGATCGGAGACCACAGCGCTACCTTGCAAGGAATTCAGTAGAGCACATGCCATAATAAGAATGCGCAAGTATAGTAGCCCTACAAGTGAATGGGAAGCTAAATAGCGAAATAATTTTTAGCATGTGTACATTCAATGATTACAATCTGAAACAGTTTCTATTTGCAGAGCTAGCTTTAATTTCTATCTGCTTATCTGCGCGATGAGGCAGCATGTACTATTCAGGTTTAGAAAGGAGGTTTTTCGAATATCTTCGAACTCCTGGCTTATCAGAAACACCTCAACTAACTCCCTGCAGGTCCGATCTGCGTGACTGAACAAGATATTTGTCCTGTCCACCCAGATCTGACCTGCAGGGAGTTAGTTGAGGCATTTCTGATAAGCGAGGAGTCTGAAACATGTGTCGCCTCGCGTTCTATTAATCTCGTGGAAAAAGAGATTCGCGCTCTCGGGGAATGTGTGGCGACAGGGTGATAGCAGGTGCTTGTCATGTGCTAAGATTGCTGAATGGCTTTGTTGAGATGAGGCGTTTAGCTTTTCGCTGCATGCGCGTACGGGTTTTTAGGGGCTATCGCGATGCGTCTTTGTGTTTCATCGTTGTGTTGGTGCTTATATATCTAACCCTTCTAGGAATAAAATTCAGTTGTTAGATTGCGCTCGTGTCGTCTCTCGTTTCTTCCACTACGTCCTGTGTTTCGCGCTGCTTTAAGATGAATCCGTTCCAACTTGTGCAGTTTTCTGTTCTCATTAAGTGCATTTGTATTAGGGAAATAATAAGTCATTACCATTCTCCCGAGCTCCGCAGTGCGGCTACGAACAAAAGCTATACAACTTTCAGAGAAACATGGTAGTTGAACCACCAGGGTATGAACCACCAACTTGCCAAACGTCATCCCTTCTGCAGCACAAATTCGCCGATTCCAACCCGACTACCTCGACCGCACAGAGGTGGGGATTAAATGAAAATATATGCTATTATAGGATAGGTTAAAACATTCCAGTTGATATAAAAAATCGCGCAGAGCCCTCTGATATACCGTCCCTAACATCCTACATAATAACGCCAGGACGAAAAATGCACCAGCTGCAGTCATTTTATCTCTCACCCAATATTTGTAGCCAGCTCGATTTCTAATTCCCCGATGTGTTCCACTTCATTACCTGATAGGTTTAACACTTAGCTGAATTCAGCACACACCACTTCAAAAACGAGAAACGTTTTCTGTGGTTTCCTATGCGAGTCAAGGAGATAAGACAAAAATACAAGAAAAACGGAAGAATTTCGTGTGGAAGTTAGATCGTAAGCTCTTGAATGCGCCTAAACTGGAACTGAAGATTAAAGTGTCCCGGTGGCGTATACTGCACTCATTTCTCTTCCCATCTTTTTTTTTCTCTTTTGTCATTGTTCGCTGCCTGCTTTCAGATCAGAGATGATGAGATATGTAGCTAACGCTCTTTGCTCGTCCTCGTATTGTAAGTAGGGCACGGCAATAGTAAAAGCGCAAAAAGGATATTCCAGACATCTGTTGCTAAAAAGTAAAGGTGTAGCCTTTCGCTAGAAAAAAAATTATTTGCGGGTTTTCGTTCCCGCGCACCGTGAGGACTCTTCTATAAAAAAATTGTATGATTGCCGTATGTATGTAAAGCACGGTATGTAAGGCATGGTATGGCATGGCACATATGGTATGGCACGGTATAGTGTAGTAAGGTGCGGTATGGTGTGGTGTGGGGATGTGTGGTATGGTATGGCTTGGTATGGTATGGTATCGTAAATCCTGGTGTGGATGTGTAGTTGTGTGGTATGGTATTATTATGGTAGGCAGTGGTGTGGTATGGTGTAGAGCGGTATGGCATGATACGGTATGGCACGTTAGGTTTAACTTCGCAAAGCTGTAAATATGCTATGAGAGACGCTGTACGGAGGCTGGATGGATTAATTTAGCAACCTACAGTTCTTGAAACAGCACTGACATTCTAAACCACACGGCCGTTTTTCCATTTCGCCCCCATCGCAATGAGGCCGCAGCGGCGGAGTGTAATTCAGCTACTGTGTTACTTCATTGGTTCATTTTTTAAATGCCGTTTCATTGAAAAGACTAAGAGAAAGTGACTAATGAATAGAGTTGGGGGGGGGGGGGGGGGGGCTAGAGAGCAGTAGAGTGTTATATTCATTATGTGCATAGCTCCACAGATTCACAGGCTTCAAGATGGCTGCACAGCGTAGTCGGGATGGCTACAGGCCTGGGTACTCCGCTCTTCGCTCCTCTGAATGCTTTCTGTGTCTGCGTACACAGAACACAGAAGCCAGAGCTGGAAGTCCGGATGTCGCCGATGCATCCTGCATAGACGAGAAGTGTGCAGTGCTGATGGTCAGGCGTGCCATAAGTATTGCCTCCATTTTAAAGTGATCAGGAGTGTGTGGCACAGTACGTGAACTGTACCAGGAGCGATCATGATGTGGCGGACAAAAACTAACTCGCTGTCTTCCTCTGGGCCCTCAGGGACAATGGGGGGATCAAGACAACGCCCCGTCCTCTGTGCTTGCTCCGTGCTGCGTTTCGTGTTGTCAAGCTAAAGACTATACCCGTAATATTGTCACGGCTTGACGTACAGGCCGGCGGCGAGAACGGGTGAAGACAGGGAGCACAGAAAAACAGGGCGGTCCACCAGCAGCAACGTCGTCGTCGGCGCGCGGCAAAACACTCCTCGTCTTTATCTTCCACTCGCGACACTACCTCCCCCTATAAAGAAGCATCGTCCCGATGCTAGCACGAAAACAAAGGCACAGGGCGGAAAGCCGCACACGCGCACAAAAACTCCTGCTGGCCAGTGTAGAAGGAGGTGGGAAAATCAGTTCGGGGCAGACGATCATCGCGCGTAATACGGCTTAAGCCGCACTACGTGCACAATGTCAGGGCGGGGTGAACGACGTGATGACGGTCGTGTTCCTTCCGGCAGCACCTCGTAGTTAAGTTCTCCGATGCGGCCAAGAACTGTATACGGGCCAAAGTACCGCTTTATGAGTTTGTCGGAGAGACCTCGACGGCGTACTGGCGTCCACACCCAGACCTTGTCTCCAGGGTAAAAATGTACGTCGCGTCGACGGAGATCGTACCGACGAGCGTCGGCATGCTGTTGGTGTTGGATGCGGAGTCTCGCGAGTTGCCGAGCTTCTTCCGCGCGCTCGCATACTGTTCGGGCACCATCGTCTACGTCGACAGGCGGCTCGTGCGGTAGCATAGCGTCAAGCATCGTGGTGACCTGTCTGCCGTGGACCAGCTGGAAAGGCGTCATAACGGTCGTCTCCTGGACAGCGGTATTATAAGCGAATGTAACGTAGGGCAGTACCGAGTCCCAACTGCGATGGGCGACATCCACGTGCATGGCGATCATGTCGGCCATGGTCTTGTTCAGCCGCTCCGTCAGCCCATTCGTTTGCGGATGGTACGCAGTAGTTCGGCGGTGGCTGGTGCAGCTGAGACGGAGGATCTCCTGTGTGAGCTTGGCCAGAAACGCGGCACCCCGGTCAGTGATCAAAACGGCAGGGGCACCGTGACGGAGCACAATGCACTCGATAAAAAATTTGGCTGCCTCAACAGCTGTCGCAGACGGAAGTGCTCGGGACTCCGCGTATCGCGTTAGGTAGTCCGTCGCTATAATAGTGTACCTGTTGCCCGACTGCGACGTCGGAAATGGACCAAGAAAATCCATTCCGACGGTGTGGAACGGAACAAGCGGTGGTTCGAGTGGTTGGAGAAGACCAGCTGGTCGTATGGGTGGTGTTTTGCGCCTTTGACACTCTCGACAAGTTCTGACGTAGTGACGCACGTACTTAGGAAGTGTCGGCCAGTAGTACCGTTCTCGAATACGTGAAAGCGTCCGGCTGTAGCCAAGGTGACCAGCTGTAGGATCGTCGTGGCAAGCTTGGGCGACCTCGGAGCGCAGGTCCTCCGGCACAACAAGGAGCCACGACCTCGGGCTGCTGTCGAAGTTCTGCTTGTACAATACGCCGTGCATTATCTTGAACGTCGGCAGCATGCGCTGGAAAACGCGAGGCACCGCAGCTTCGTGGCCTTCTAAGTGCGCCATCAGCTGACCAATCTGAAGATCACTGCGTTGCCGAGCAGCCATATCTGCCGTGTCCAATGCCCCAAGAAAGCCGTCCTCTTCGTCATTTTCGCCGCTCGGTGCCGGCTCCACAGGGGCTCGAGACAAGCAGTCAGCATCATGATGTTTGCGGCCGGACTTGTAGGTGATGGTGACGTCGTACTCCTGTAGCCGAAGGCTCCACCGAGCAAGGCGGCCTGCGGGATCCTTAATATTGGCGAGCCAGCACAGCGAATGGTGGTCGGTGACGACACAAAAAGGGCGACCGTACAGATAGGGCCGGAATTTGGTGATGGCCCAGATGACAGCGAGGCACTCTTTTTCAGTTGTCGAGTAATTTCCCTCCGCCTGCGAAAGAGCTCGGCTGGCATACGCAATAACCCTCTCAGCGCCATCCTGGAATTGCACAAGCACTGCTCCTAGTCCTTTGTTGCTGGCGTCCGTGTGGAGCTCAGTGTCGGCGTCTTGATCAAAATGGCCTAGTATGGGGGATGTTGCAAGGGCGTCTTTTAATTGGTGGAATGCTGATTGTTGCTCCTCGTTCCACTCAAAGGCAACGCTATCCTTCGTAAGGCGGTAAAGTGGCGCCGCAATCTGGGCAAAGTTTCGAACGAAACGCCTGAAGTATGCGCAAAGACCGAGAAAGCTTCTGACGGTCTTCTTGTCCGACGGTGGAGGGAAGGATGCAACGGCAGCCGTTTTCTCGGGATCTGGCTTCACACCCACTTGGCTGACGATATGGCCAAGGAACTTCAGTTCACTGTATGCGAAGCGGCACTTCGAAGGCTTGAGCGTAAGTCCGGCGTTCAGAAGAGCTTGAAGAACTGCTTCAAGACGCACCAGATGGTCTCTGAAAGTGCTTGAGAAGATGACGACGTCATCCAGATACACGAGACATGTCTGCCACTTCAGGCCGGCTAGCACAGTATCCATGACTCGTTGAAATGTCGCGGGCGCTGTACACAGGCCAAACGGCATCACCTTAAACTCGTACAGGCCATCCGGGGTTATAAATGCGGTCTTCTCGCGGTCGCGCTCATCCACTTCAATTTGCCAGTATCCACTCTTCAAGTCGATGGACGAAAAATAGCGGGCATGACGAAGACGGTCGAGGGTGTCGTCGATGCGTGGGAGTGGATACACGTCCTTCTTGGTCACCTTATTGAGTCGCCGGTAGTCAACGCAAAATCGAAGGGTCCCGTCTTTTTTCTTGACCAGCACTACAGGTGCGGACCACGGACTGTTGGATGGCTGGATGACGTCGTCGCGTATCATTTCGCGCACTTGCTCCTGGATGGTTTCCCTTTGTTTTGCCGCGCGCCGACGACGACGTTGCTGCTGGTGGACCGCCCTGTTTTTCTGTGCTCCCTGTCTTCACCCGTTCTCGCCGCCGGCCTGTACGTCAAGCCGTGACATTTGGTGGAGGTGCGGGGCAAAACACTCCTCGTCTTTATCTTCCACTCGCGACACTAGGTGTCGCGAGTGGAAGATAAAGACGAGGAGTGTTTTGCCCCGCACCTCCACCAAATGTCACGGCTTGACGTACAGGCCGGCGGCGAGAACGGGTGAAGACAGGGAGCACAGAAAAACAGGGCGGTCCACCAGCAGCAACGTCGTCGTCGGCGCGCGGCAAAACACTCCTCGTCTTTATCTTCCACTCGCGACAATATCACGTTACCAAGCGTGGCGCATTTTTAAGGGCATCTATACTGTGTCGTCTACCTAGCCAAAGTAGGACATTAATTAATAGCTGAATGACTCAAAATACCTCAGAAACCAATAGAAATACTGCATTTCAGTATCGGACTCAAATGGTAAGAAAAACTGGCACATTAGGACTTGAGGTGCTGTGTTACTTATTCTTGATTCCATCAACTTCCACTAAAATCCATACAACCGCCGTGTTTCAAGTAATACTTAGCGTAAAGGCTTGTTCCGTTATTTTAATATTGACTAGAAATATTTCTAAATCAGGAAATATTGTAGGGAGAGTTATTAGAAACAGTTTTAAGCCATAACTTCAGTTGAACAATTTTGCTTATGCACCGTCGATTACCGGCATCAACTGCCGTGAGAGGGGCAGTTGATGTGACTTTATTGTGTGTGACTTCATTTTGACTAGTGACTTTGTGACCCTGTGTGACTTTATTTTGACACTCTTCAAATCATACGTTATACTATTCTAAATGGTAGAGTACAATGCTACTGTCCTAACAACGTAGTAAAATAAGCTAAATTGAAGAAAAAGGTGAGGATCTGTTTACACTTTCTGACTTTTTAATAGACATGTAAAAGTCAATCTGGTGTAAGCCAAGCTGTAAGGAAGTGCAGAAATGGTGATATGATTTTGCAGGTTATTGTAAAAAACTATCTATCGCCAGTAATGAGGGCACATCTTTTATGTCTCACAGAGCTTTGAGATTCTAGGGGGAAGAAAAAACGTTACTTGGCTTGTCTAGCCGTGAGCGCTAGCATAGATTTCAATTCCAGAATGGGGCTTAATCGACAGGAAGTTGATCGCGTTAAGGAATACTTAGGAGAAATTGTTCTCAGCACTGCGAAATGTGCAAAGAGAAAGAATAAAATGTTGATTTGATAATTGCTAGGGCGGTACAGTGAAAATAAACTCTATTACAAATTACTGATGTTGAAATCTTTTGAAGATCCTTTCACATTGATCCTATTCTTCTAATATTACTTAGAATCCAGACCTTCCCTCAAAAATGTATCTTTTTTAGTGCAATACCACGCTCTCTCTTCTCTTTAACGAATATTTATCTTGTTCATTCATTTCGGCTTGGCTTGAAACTTGTAGCGTACTGCATGTACAGCACCTGAAACTGCCAGGAAGTGGAAAATCAATGTTGCAATACTGGATGGCGCAGTTGCACTCCGGAAGGTTCCTTGACCGATCAACCCGACAGGAGATACAAGTAATGGTGGCAATTTTCGAGTGAATAGTTTCTGGATCTAAATTCCATACTTTTTATTACTCCGAACATGTTATTTATGTGGGGAGGCTGAGAAAACCGCATATAATGCTACGGCGGACAAAAAAAATGTCATTGTACAGTCATCCTCCTCTTTTTGCTGCGTTCAATCTAAATGGAATTCTTTTACAATGCAGTGTGGGAACTAATCTGTAAACTTAAGCAATATTCTCTGCATTTTAAAGATAAAGCTGGCTTGTTGAAGGTAAGTAAAGAATATGACCAGCCGCAAGAAATTAATATCAGCTCACTTTTGAATAAGTTCACTGCTTCGTGGTTCACCGGTGGGCCACGTTCCTGTATGCAAGCAGTGCCGCAACGAATGCTTAGAGCCAATGAAGAAATACTAAGAATCCCTCCAGAGGATAACGAATGGTGAGACACGCTATGACCCCATGGCGCAGTTCATCAATTTCAGAGGCACCACGAAAAGCACAAACATAATGCCGCTATTGTCACCTGGTTACGGTTCATGGAAGCTGATTTAAGCAGTCGCTCAGTGATGGCTGACGGCACTATACCAATAAAATTTTAGGGTAGCCCGCCTGTGGAGCACGAGGCACTTGGCTAAAGGGTACGAAAATATATGTCACAGTGAAAGTGCTAATGATCGCCGTCTGCCCGCAGCGAATGGGAATCCCATCATGAAAATAAGGCTTGCGATACGAGGAGGCTGCCTTCTTATTACACCTAAGAAAAGAGATCTTACTCATAGTCCTAAAACAAAGGCCACCACTGGTGATAAATACGCATTCAAGTTGCAAGACTGCTGCATCTTTCACCGGACAGAAGGTGATCTCATGAAGAGGGATCCACAAAATGAACGAGGAAAAATCGAATGAGAAGTGGAAAAAGGCGAAATGAGCACCACTTCGCGAAAGGGAAATTGATGGCCCAGAACGAGAGAACTTTCATAAGGACGGAAACATTATGCGCGAAATAAATTAAAATTATTAAAAGGCTTGCGACACATGGCTTGTTCAAGACTTCAGAAGCTGGTCATCTCAGGATCGTTAAAGACAAGAGAAAAGACAATAAGTATAAGAACGTCTTTATTGCTCTCGGAGAGGCCCGTTATGATGAGATGCCCCTCACTACAATGAGGCTTGCGACACGAGCGTATCTTTCGGTTTTGAAGCTGAAATGGAGACTGATCACTTTGAGCACCGCATTTTGTTTTGTATGAAACGAATTCTTGGCGGTAAAATCAGAAGTGAGCTAACGTAGTCCGCACGTGCAAAGCATTGCTCCCGCTAGAGCCCTCTTCAGTGGAGTCAATGCACTCATTCTCCTGTCTGGACCGCTTTGCACGCTGCGAGTGGGGTGGTTCATGGTCAGCGCAGACGTTCCTGTCGGGCGATTACAGCCGCTGTGAACAGCGCTGCTTGGATTGGTTTTGCTCTTGCTTTTATTCCACAGAAAACATGCTTGGCTACCATTGTAAAGGTAACAGAGGCCTTGTAGAGGCTGGTTGCTTCATTACCGAAAAGAAACTCTGACAGGCAAAACGCTGCACCAGCAGCTGAGTGTTATTTCAGGTTCACGCACTTCGCTTAGAGATGCACAACCCAGTTAAGATTTTGCAAACAAGGCGCTCGCTACAAACAGCCTAGGTGCGAGTCATCCTGAGAAGGCCTCCAAGTCTCCTCAGGCTGCACAGATGCGCTAATAGAAATGAAAAAGAGCGTTGCATATCAATAAGACATATTACAAGTAGGATCGCTTAAACAATTAGGGACCTTAAAAAGAAGCCCTCTTGAAGAAGAAAAAAATACAGCCTGTATACCCCACTAGCTGACTTCTTTGGTGTGCAGCGTGTTGGGCGCTCTACAAGCCACGAAATGCCTATTTCCTTACGGCTATATGCATGTATACACCTAAATATAGGCATATAAATATATACTTGCTTACTTTTATTATGAAAAACTCACAACTTGGTGAGCGATCCCTACCACTGACCCCTAAACCTTGGGAGGCACGTCTCAGCATAGCGCTGCAGAGTTCACATACATGGTCTGTTCTGAAAGTAGTAGGACTCATTCTTTTAAACAAAATTTATTCAAAAGAATAGTACAAACAATTACAATTTTTCAAGGTAGCACCCTTCCGCACCTACACGCTGCTGCCAATGAGTTTTCCAGTTTTCGTACGCCTCCAGGAACGCCTGGACCGGAATGCCGTTTAGCTCCCTCGTCACGGCCTGTTGAACCACCTCTACCGATCCGTGATGTTTCCCCTCGAGCGTCGATTTTATTCTCGGGAATAGAAAAAAGTCTGGCGGGGCGAAGTCGAGGCTGTAGGGGGGCTGAGACAGCGTTGCGGCCTTGTGCTGGGCAAAAAATCGGGGTCCTCATTCACATGATGAAGAAGATCCTAGCGGTTGGCCTTTTCCTCCTCTGACAACACTCCCGGCACCAACTTCGCGCACGATTTCCTCATGGATAAGTTTTCTGTCACGATCTCAAAAACTTGGGTTTGAGGAATGCTCAAGTCCTCAGCAATCATTCTGATACTAATTCTGCGATCATTGCTAAGTAAATGTTTCACTCCCTACACATTTTCGTTGGTCTTGCTGTTCGAAGGGCGTCTGGAGCGGTCGTCTTCCTCCACTCTTTCCTTACCTTCTCGGAACAGCTTGTGCCACTCAAAAACCACCTGATCTACCCATGGAAGCCTCATCGTAGGCCTCCTTAATCATGTTGTGTCTCTCTTTGCCCGTTTTACCAAGATTTACTCAAAATTTGATCGCGTATCGCTGATCCCGTAAACACTCGATGATTCTGCGTGACGAGACGTTTCGACAGGGGTTCACAGTACAAACGACCTCCTCTCTTCAACGGCCGAGAGCCGACTGCCGATTTTCCCCAGCATTCCCAATATCCCCCTTAAACGATCATGCACGCGCAGACCACCTCTCGTCCACCCATTCGCCCAGGAAAAAACCAGTCCTACTACTTTCAGAACAGACCCTGTACATGTCTGTCCAGTATAATGTGCACCATGCTTAGCCTGCAACTAATAGGGATGCCAAGATACTTGTGTGTCGTACATGACCATGCCACATCACTATATTTAGCAGGTGTCGATCTCCGCAGACTGAACCATAGACGGCGACTGTTAGAACGATTAATCCGAGCTCCTGACACTGAAGGAAAGACCTCCATTAAAATAATAACCCATCGATGCTTGACTTATCAACGTAGAAGAACGCGAGGTCATGTGCGCAATCTGATACCTTAGGTTCATGACTCATAATGCGAAAACCACTGACGGCTGTACTGGTTACAACATTTATGCAAAGTGGCTCCAATAATACTACGGACAAGAGCGGGACAGTGAGCAACATTATTTCACGGAGGACTGAAAGCGACTGGTTGGGGAGACCCCCATTAACAACCAAGCGCATGGAACAGTTTTTGTAACAAAGGCGTATACAGCCAGAAAGAGCTGAACAAAGATTGACGCGATTGAAAAGAGAAAAAAGGAATGAATGGCACACTCAACCAAATGCCGTTGCGAGGCGAATTTCCAGCAGTGCTAGTTGTTCATGAGCGTCACTGTAATACTGCCACATCGTATGCGCTACATGCAGATTCGTCTGTGTTGACCGTCCCCTCGAACCATATGCTTAATGAGGTCCAATGAAAGTACACATTGCAAGCTGTAGCCGATTTCGGAGGACTCTAGTGAAAGTTTGGTTTGGTTTATTGGGGTTTAACGTCCCAAAGCGACTCAGGCTATGAGGGACGCCGTAGTGAAGGGCTCCGGAAATTTCGACCACCTGGGGTTCTTTGACGTGCACTGACATCTCAGAGTACACGGGTCCCTTGAATTTCTCCTGCATCGAAATTCAGCCGCCGCAGCCGAGATCGAACCTGCGTCTTTCGGGCCAGCAACCGAGCGCCTTAACCACTGAGCCACCGCGGCGGGGCTTTAGTGAAAGTGTTATCAACATTAGGAGGCGTAATAGATCTGTAGCCACCAACAAATCGGATGTTTTCGTTATCATAAGTTTTTGGTATTAAGAAAATGTGACTTTTGCTAAATAACTGCAAAAATTCAGCATTATTATAGGTCTCTAAAATCTGCAGCAGGACAGGAGGTACAACGGATTTTGATGTCTTGCAAGACTCCCCTCTGACGTCTTCAACTCTCGGGTTTTGAAAGCGGCAATCAAAAACTTAAAACCTTCACTTAATCATCATCATCATCAGCCTGACTTCGCCCACTGCAGGGCAAAGGCCTCTTCCATGTCTCTCCAACTAACCATGTTCTTCGGCTGTTGCGGCCACCCTCTTCCTGCCAATTTCTTAGTCTCATCCGTCCCCCAAACTTTGTGCCGCCCCCTGCTACGCTTATCTTCTCTTGGAATCCATTCCGTTACCCTTAAAGGTGCACTGAAGAGGATTCTGAACTTGTGTTTTTGCCGCGGAAACTCGATCTACACGTTCCTAGCATTCTTAGAAACTGCGACTTATTGCCCTGTGTGGCCGATCTCCCTAATTAAATCGAATTAACGTCCGGCTCCCGCCTTTATTTTTTGAATTCTCCCTCGTACGGTGGGCGGAGTCAACCAACGCATGGAATTCCTTTCAGCCAGCTCTGTGGAGGGTTTACTTTCGTTTTATATTGTTTTTTAGGTTTCCATGAATAAATAGTTTCATTCGCAGATAATATAGCCGCGAAATAAGCCTGCAGAAATAAAATACGCGCGGACTATTTGCTACTACGGACTACTACGTATTACTCCGCCGATGGCAGAGCGGCAAGCCGCCACGGGACTGGCTGAAAGGCACTCCACGCGTTGGTCGACTGCGCCCACCGTACGAGGGAGAATTCAAAAAAAAAAAAGGCGGGAGCCAGGCGTTACTTCGATTTAATTAGGGAAATCGGCCACACAGGGCAATAAATCGCAGTTTCTAAGAAAGCTCGGAACGTGTAGATCGAGTTCCCGCGGCAAAAAGACAAGTTCAGATTCCTCTTCAGTGCACCCTTAAGGACCAGCGGTTATCTTGCCTTCGCATTACATGCCCTGCCCATGCCCACTTCTTCCTCTTGATTTCAACTAGGATGTCATTAACTCGCCTTTCTTCTCTCACGCACTCCGCCCGCTTCGGGTCTCTTAACTTTACACCTATCATTTTTCTTTCCATTGCTGGCTGCGTTTTTCTTAAGCTGAACCCTCTTTGTTAGCCTCCACGCTTGTGCCCCATAGGTGAGTACCGGTAAGATACAGCTGTTCTATAATTTTCTCTTGAGGGATATTGGTAAACTGCCATTCATGATCTGAGAGAACCTGCCATATGCGCTCCACCCCATTCTTATTCTTTTAGTTATTTCCCTCTCATGATCCGGATCATCTGTCACTACCTGCCCTAAATAGACATATTCTCTTACTACTTCCAGCACCGCGCCATCAATTGCGAACTGCTGTTCTCTTGCTAGACTGTTGAATATTATTTTGGTTTTCTGCATGTTAATTTTTAGCCCCACCATTCTGCTCTGCCTGTCTAATTCATTGATCATGCTTTGCAGTTCATGTCCAGAGTGGCTTAGCAAGGCAATGTCATCAGCAAATCGCAGATTACTTAGGTATTCTCCATTAACTCTTGTCCCCAACTGTTCCCAATTCAGGCCGCGGGATACCTCCTGCAAACAGGCAGTGAATAGCATAGGCGAGATCGTGTCTCTCTGCCGGACACCTTTTTCTTAATGGAATTTTATTGCTTACTTTATGGAGAACTATGGTAGCTGTGCAATCGTTATAAATATCTTCCAATATTTTCGCATAACACTTTTCTACACCCTGGTTCTGCAATGTCTGCATGATTGCTGAGGTTTCTACTTAGTCGAATGCTTTCTCGTAATCAATGAACGCTATATATAGGGGCTGGTTATATTATGCGCATTTCTCTATCACCTGATTTATACCGTGAATATGGTCTATTGTCGATAGACCATATTCACCGATAGTTAAATGAGCACTTATTACAGTACACTCAGATTAAAAAAGCGGCCTAATCATCACCAGCAGTGCTTGAAATGGCAGCAAAAAGAGAGGTTTAGGGATTTTCAAACTTGGTAACTATTGCATCTGTAACTGTGACCAGGGTGCCACCTCAGTAAAGCTGAGAGACTCGCTTGGCAGCCACGTGGCGACGCTCATCACGCAAGACCTGTCAAATTGGCTCGCCAGAGTGAAAGCGTTCGACATCGAACTCTTGAAGGTGACACTTTATAGTAAACATTTCCTTTGTGTACAAACGAGAAACCTCGCCAAAATTATAAAACCTCTGATGCAACCGTTTCTCGTCATCATATTAAATGCAAACCTGATGGAGGTGATCTCAATAACTATGCAACGAACGTGTTGCTTACACATTTCCAAGACTTCAGATCAAGCAATGCCCATAGTCAAGCAAGTTTCCAAAGCTCTCCTCACTTGCTCTTAAAGTCCTCTTCGTTTAGCGACGAAGAATTAAGCTTCCACAGTGCCCACAGCAGCTGGAACTTGAAACGGGCATATTTTCCGAGCCCCGCAATGACTATGGCATGATCAGAGAGATAAGAAATCAAGACGTTAATGTGGGGCTTCACTAATATATGTGAAGGTGGATAACTAGCCGGCATCATATACACCTGCGGTTTCAGCAAGACTTTAGATTGAGCTAGTTGGTGAACAGACATCGTAAAAGGAATACAATGGCGCAGGAAAACGAGGACTAGAACACGTTGGCGCTTGTCCTGTCTTTTGCGTGTTCTGCCCTTACAAAAATTTCTACCCAGTTTTAATTAAATACTTATTGACTCTCGGCAATAAATTGTATTGTGGTTTAATTGAGAGCTTATAGACTTTTTTTGTCGAGTTTCAATTTAAAATTGGCCACCGTATTCCAATTGACTGTTTATTAACTTAACTCAATAGATCCAAATTGAGATTTTATTGACTGGCAATACATATTTAACTGACTGTTTATATACCTGCAGTTCACATTTAATTGCATGTCAATTAACACTGAATTCATATTAAGTTAACATTTAATTGCCAGTTTATTATGAACTCTTTTGTGGTTTAATTGACAGTTTATAGACTTTTTTGTGTTGAGTTTCAATTTAAAATTGGCCACCGCATTCCAATTGGCAGTTTATTAATTTAACTCAATAGATCTAAATAGAGATTTTATTGACTGGCAATACATATTTAACTGACTGTTTATAAACCTGCAGTTCACATTTAATTGCCAGTTTATTACTTGGCATTTTTATTTAATTGACCTGCAGTTCACATTTAACTGACTGTTTATTAAAAGATCTAAATACATCCAGTCGAAAGTTTACTGGTTGTTTATTACCTTGCCACAGTGTTCCGAGCTACATAGTGCATCCGCTATGTGCGTGTGGTGATCTCAAAATCACAACACTGCGATACACTCGCACAAAAGAAAATTGGCGAATTACCCTTCCTGGTGTTTCGAGACCAGATTTTCATAAATGAGTTCTGTGACATGGCATAGTGTGTTCTCATCTGGTGTGACTCAGCCGGCTGATACCAGCTCTGGTGTGCTTTGGTTTACTGTTTCCTGGTGCGGTTGGTGTAGCATTCCGGGATGATGATGTCAAAGGAAGGGTGAACCATCCAGAAACAAATTTGTTACCTAACATGTGTTCATAGTGATGCTCAATGTTTGGACATACTATCGTGAGCAAAATTAAGAAACCAATGCAAGTGCATGCTGAAACGTGCCATATTGCATATGGGCATCGGTCTCGACAACAGGATTGCTTCGTCAGGCGGCGCCCACATGCAGTTTGGTAAAATTCGGCAAGAACTCACAGGGGTCTCTCAAATTTGAGCACGGTAGTATGTACGTAGCAGCATGCAAATAAGTATTACATGATTCATGTTCTTGAGAAGCACGAAGAGCAAGTATGTATTGAAAGAACAAAAAAAAATGCTCACATTTGCCTAAGAGCAACCTTAGCTTTATTAGTAGACAAAAGAAGCGAATGAGTCGCACTGGAGGCCCCTCGCGTCATAGCGTGCATCTTTTCTCAGAAAGTCGAATATCTTTCATTGCCTTGATGGCAGCTTGAATCCATTTGTGTGTAGCGACAGTGCCTGAAGATTAAGGGAGAAAAATTATATATTTATTATGATATACACTGCTACAATGATCCCATTGCAAAGACAACTAGCAAATGCTGCTATTTGCATTAAAGGAGGATGGCTAATGTGACAGCACCCATGAATGCCAACACTGAATCAGATCTCTTAGGCCTCAACACTTTTAAAATACCGAGCTTCACAGCACATGGCTGCCAAATACCAACAGCCTTATTTCTAAAGCATGAAAGCTGAGCATTCATGAAAATTTGTTAACTCCTGGCTAGTTTTTCTGCTCATGCACTGCCCCATTGGTCTCAGAACCTCGCCATTTAAGCTATTTATACTGTCCCTCACATGAGCTACAAACTATTCCCATCAATTAACCTCTTCTACACAAACCTTCACATGATGACATACCTACAGTGAATTGGTCACTAGCTTCCATCCCATACATTTGTTATTACCCTTTGTTTTGTGCTTCCTAATAAACCACTAACAAATCCTGAGTTGCAATTCTCGAATACACTGACGGAGTGAATATATACTTCTGTGCTAAATCCAGCTAAAACCAGTAATCACCTGTGAGTGCATCCATTTTCACTTGCGTGAGTGTCTTCTGTAGAGCCTTTTCCTTGCCTTCCAATATCCTTCTCCTGAGCAGCTGCCAATGAAGCTGCGCTGTACCACTGCTTCTCTTCACCACACAGTTGTGGTGGCCCGCTTCAGAAATACTGCATCCTTCTGGATTCCGTCCAGAGTTTGTACACAGCCTTTTCAATCTCGAAGCAATAAATGAATGCACCTGCAGGAAACAGAACACAGGAATAAAATTTCTATGCTATAGTCACAGCCAGGAATGAGGCGTTAATTGCGGGTTTAACGTCAAAGCGACTCAGGCTTTGAGGAACACCGCAGTGAAGGGCTCCAGAAATTTTGGCCACCTCAGGTTCTTTAATGTGCACATACATCGCAGAGTACACGGGCCTCTAGATTTTGCCTCCATCGACATTACACCGGCGCGGCCCAGATCGAATTGCATTTGTTGATTGCATAGTGTCATATGGTAATATGCTTTCATGCCTGTTGAAGCATGCAAGTCAGAAATCATGTAGTTGTTTAAAATGAACACAAAACTTACGCCCTCACAATGATGGTGTCATGCAATAGTAGTAGGTTCCGATGTAAGAAAGAAGTGAAAACGGTAATTGTGTACTTTGCCTTTTTATAACGTTAACTGCACAAATCATTTAGGAAAATGATTTCATGCTGATGAAAATCACAGATTAGTGTGTGTAATAGCAAATATTCAAAAATAAAAATAGTATGCAACAGTAGGATCACTGCCTGTATATCACAAAAGAGGCTGGGCTTGCTAAGAGCAATTCTGTAATTCCAGCTTTTCCACATGCCCTTGACACAACACTGAAATGTGCAATACCCAAAAAATTTAAATGTGATAAAGAAGGAAGTGTAACACACACTGACGACTCACTAGTAGACAGAGGAAGTAGAAATAGTAATGCAATAACCAGCACTAAAACGCACTAGCCTTCATAACAAAACATGATGCAATTAGTCACATCAAGATGCAGAGCCATGCCAGACAAGCCAGTTTCTTAGAATGGCAAAAGCACCACTACACTCTAGTATTTCCAAAAAGGTGCGCATGTTACAAGCCAAGTGCTTCTTTATTGCTATGCTATTTTTCACTATGACCATTGCTGCTAAGTGCATGAGAAAAAGAGGGTAACATTTCGCATTTTACCTCTTTGTTGTTTGGTTTGCTTTTCTTTGTACTTGGCTCCTTTCTATTTCTGAGTATATACAGTGCAACCCATATAATGTGGAAAACTGATAATGTAAACAGTTGTTAGTGCAGCATGCATTCATGTCTTATATCCTATTCTTTTCGAGTTGTTTAGCCATGCCATCAGGTAGCAAGCCAAAAATCTGAGTCAACCAGGTCGCTACAATCTCCTAGACAAATATATGTGAATTAGAGCAAGTATACTCACCGAAATGGCAAAAATCTTAAGGTTTACAGTTAAATTACTATTAATGCCTTTCATATTTTGCTCCTCAAGTGAAATCAGATGCCTTCGCTGGGAAGGTCTCTGAGGATCAATAACTTTGTGTGGGCTAGTCGGTTAAGCATCATTGTAAGAGGCAGCGCAAAAGAAACCAGGATGCTGAACTACCAGTTGGTACTTCAGCGCTCGTCCTTTGGTATACGTGTCTTCCCTTTCATCCTGGTTTCTTTTGCGCAGCCTCTTACAATGGGTCTCTGAGGAGTGTCATGTGACACTGGCGTTACAGTAGAAGAATGAAAGTTATCCTACGGCTACAACTGTTTAGGAGGAGTGCTATGTGACACAGGTATTACAGTAGAAGGATAACAAGGCTGTCCTCCTGCTGTAATATCGCCTTAAAATGCTGCTCTGTAGCCCGCCACTTCAAATCCAGAATCAAAGTTGCAGTATTGGATGACGCCTTATTGAGAAGAAACACACATATACTATTTCAAAGGCAAATGCCAACATATGCCGTCAACACTGGTTCAAAGCACACTGGTGCAACACACTGATCTCAACACAGAGTTCTAGAAAAACGCACTTTAGAAAACTCAGTACTTACATGTGTTCTGCAATACACGTTGAACGGGCACAGACAAGGAAGACAGCCCCACAGTTGGACAGCGGAGACTTCCTTTTCAGTGACAGCTCTTTTCAGACCTCTTCACCATTGGACAGCAGGCACTTCACCTGCATAACATCATAATTTGAATTTCACCTGTGCAATCTATGGAAGATGACGTACCCACAATGACTGTGTTAATGGGTAAGAATTCGTACTGCCAGTTTCACACAAACACAAAGCAATGTTTAAACAGACAAAAGTTACCTTGCTCACACTTGAATCCACAATAAGCTCTGCACTGTTTAGGGTTCTTCAGAAATAATTAATCTGAAAGGGCTGTTAGAAAAGGCTGCAAAGTGCTCGAGCCTATTTTTGGACTGGTTATTCTTCAACATCTAACAATGATTTTTCTTCACGGTCGCCTGCCACTAAAAGCACTTTACGGCTACACTAATGATCGAACAGGCAGTTTTCTCATTGGGGAAGCCGCATCACTCCTCTATTTACGCGAATACGCGTTCATACAGCCTGTTACTGGATGTGGCTTTTTGAGCCTGTAAGACACCACTGCAAGGCGATTGCACCGACAGTTCAGCCTTGGAGGACGACGTATTCAGTCTGCCTTTGACTCCAACGCGATTAACCGCCCGCCACAGTGGCCAGTAGCGCGTATCGCTTGGTTTGGTTTGGTTTATTGGGGTTTAACGTCCCGAACTATAAGGGACGCCGTAGTGAAGGGCTCCGGAAATTTCGACCACCTGGGGTCTTTAACGTGCCCTGACATCGCACAGTGCACAGGCCTCTAGAATTCGCCTCCATCAAAATTCGGCCGCCGCGGCCGGTATCGAACCCGCGTCTATCGGGTCCGGCAGCCGAGCGCCGCAACCACTGAGCCACCGCGGCGGGTCTGGTGCCGGACAGTCCGCTGCAGCGAACACGACTCGATGTCGTATCGAGCAGAGTATAGGCACCCTGCGCATCTAACTCCAGCGCGACGCGCGCGCCACTGGCCGCGGCGCGCGCGTCCCTGTCAGGAAGGCGGGGGCAGCCCGACAGCTCCTGCTGTGTTGCGCGCGCTGTCGCGAAGCAGTTGTGCGCCTCCTTCCCGAACAGAAAATGGCACTTAACAACAGCAGGACACATTGCTGTGTTGTAGGATGCAATAATACATATATAAATTCGCCTCGGACAAGGTTTTATGGATTTCCAACGCGACGTTGAGAAACGGCCCACCCTTCGCGATGGGCAACACGCGCGCGCGGTTTCTGGTCAAACAATGGTCAAACCCGTGCGGAAGACGCTTACTTGACACATATGCATTACCTCCTAGACAGGTTTTTGACCCATGGCAAATTCAGCAGACTCGGAGAAATGCTACTGGGAATCCTTCCCGCTTCTTGCATCCACGATTTCCGGTCATTGACTTGGCTGTCAATAATATGTGGGCTTAAAAAGCCACGCCGAAACTCCCCGCAGTCACACCTTGCGAAGACGCCCAAATTTTGCGCTGCAAAGAATCGTTTACCTTAGTTCCAGCTACGCGCAGAATCCTTGCTCGCTACCACTGCGCCTTGTTGTCCAGCGTCTTTTTCGACAGTAAAGGCACGATTTCAGCAGCAACGGCAACATGTTTCTGATAATTCTTTGCCTCCACGTCTGAACGACTGGGTGATAATTTAATACAATAATCACATATCCTAATGTCGAAGAGTAAGGGTACTTTTACTAAATGCGTAGAAATTAAACAAACCTTGCAATGAAATTTCGTTTTTTGAGCACACGCTCAAATTTGTGCAAGAATCCTGCATGAAATAGCCGGGATACTTCTTTTTTGCAGAATCCCAGTCAAAAAGTTTTATGTTTTCTGCGGGAGTTTCAGTGCGCACAGGCGCTTCGCTGCAGCTTGCATTCTCTTCTGCTTGCAAAAGCTCGTTCATTTGACATCTCACATCACCAAAATACTGACGCACGTGTTGTAGCGATAATGGCCTGGCAGTTGCTGAAAAAGAGAAAATATGAGTGGCGGATTACGCAATGGGCACATCATTTCAAGGCGTAGTTTGAACAGGGTATTCCCCATCGAACACCGAAGGTACGGCAAACGAGAATGTTATGAAGTCAGGTTTGCGCCGTTCGCTCAAAAACTGGAGTTTTCTAATTACCTTCAATGTTGTGCCGCCTGGCCGTCTTTGAAAGTTTAGGGTAAGCCTTTGTAATGCAGGAACACCCCAAGCTTGCGGGCGGCTCGTTTTGGAGAGCGTTTCACACCGCTCCACAAACACGGTAGCGGCTGCAGCGTGTTTACATTTGCCTGCCTTGCAACTGCAGCTCGCGGCTACAAGCTGTCCACTGAAAGATAGCTACATAAAAAATAAATTGAGTGAGAGTGCAGCGCTGACAGGAATTACATAAAAAATATTTATAAGCGTTAATTTGATCGTTTTCGGTGGCGCAGTGATCCTAGTCTGCGCAATGCACCGGGCTGCTACTTCGCTCCCGTCGCACGACACCACCTCTTTCACAGTGTGTACATGGCCTGCTTCAAAAAGCTTCGTTCCTTTCCTGACGTTCGCTCCTCGAAATAATTTCTCAGCCTCATGAATGAATAGGTCAAAATCCCGCCTCTACGAACAGCGGCAGCCGCTAGCAGACGCCATCCCTTCGCTGTCGCGGGGCGAGCCTTGCTGACAGGGACGAGGAACTGGCCGCGCGGGGGAGCTGAACGCAGCCTCGACGGTGGCGGTGCCTGGCGGGTGCAGGGTGCCTATATCAAATTCCGAGCCCTGACGCGTACTCGCGTAGCGCAGTATGCAGCGCCAGAGACCGAATGACGCGCACTATGGGCCACCGAGGCGGGCAGCTATGGGTTAGCTGCGTCGAATGCAGAGCGAACACAGCATACCCCTAGAGCTCGACAGCAGGTTTAATCGTCTCGCATAGGTGTGTTCAAAGCTTACGAAGCCACTTCAAGAAATTGTATCGACGAGTGCACGCGCAGCACATAATGCAACGCTAAACAGGTCAAGTTGCGTGCACTATCGTCAAACCGCTGCGAGCGGATAGCGACGAAAAACATGCGTGCAGGCAGCAGTGCACAACCACGTCGAACAATGATTTTAGCTTATTTTCACGGCGTTCGCGTCGCAACGGATACACTGTGAACACAGACAGGCCAGCTAGTTATAGTGACTCAATGTAGAGTGCATTTTGCCACCGCAGAAATAACCGTGCACAATGGCGGCAGCGCCTCATCTCTTCCGTTTCTTCTCGCCTTAGTGCTAGGTGGTTAATTTGCGTGGTGGCAAATTGCGCGCATTCCTGCGCATTATTACAGGTCTTACCTGAAAACGAAGACTCGACGCCTTCCAGTAACCGCTTTCTTCTTTTGTAAGGCGGTTCCGGTAGATAAAAGACGCAGCAGCTTCCATCGGTGAAGTCCAACGTGCTGTCATGACGAAAAGCCAGCAGGGTTCCCGGCGCGGTCGCTTTTTCACGAAGCACAAGAAGGGCTGGAAATTGTACTGCCAGCGGTGCCAAAAGCTACGATCACAAGTCAAACCAAACACGAGTTTGAAGCAGCGATTTTGAAATAAATACAACACAAAACATGCCCCAACGAGCGAGCGGCGAGCACAAACGGCAGCACGCCGGAACGACCCACGTGGTCGCGTGGTGCCCGGATGTGTTCGTCTTGTCACGTGACCTGCCAGCCTGCGCTCTCGATTTGAACGGCGTTAGCAAGTCCGCGGCGCGGGCGCAAGGTACATATGCTGTATATTGGTTTCTCAATAGGTGTGTTGAATACTGGTCTCACGAGGCATTCCAACAGCCTGTATGCTTATACTCTATGGTCCAATCAAGATGATGCCATTTTATTTCATGCGTTTGCCTCCTTTTTGTTGTAATAGTCTTTAGTTACCCTCGTGTACATACGTGTGAATGCTCCCTTTGTGAGCAAATGTGTACGGCCCCTTATAACCCACACCTGTAAAAATCCCCAATTGGATTGACATCTTCAATCGTAATAAATATCAGGTTTTTCAGGGAAGACTCGAAAATTTTCAAAGATAGGCTTTTTGGGGTAAAAATATGGCTTTTGCGGCACATTATTACCAGTATCGCTGGACACCGGGAAGCCGGTTAATTGTCTTAGGTAGTAAGCTGGTAAACTAATTTCTAACTTTTTAACTATCAGAGATAGGCAATTCGTTGCAATTAGAGATTTGTAGCCGGTCGTTAGTAGTAGCCATATCAGTTTTTAGAATTTCTAAAACGCGATTACACTCGCTGCTGTGGCTCGACAAAATTTGGCTGCATCGTGCGAAAATACATTCGGTTTCGAAAGCATGCAGGCAAAGCAAGCCCTCCAGTGCATGTAACTAGTCGAAAAAGCCAAATTTTGTCGAGCCGCAGCCCCAAGGGTAATCGCGTTTTCCAAATTCTAAAATCTGATATGGCTATTACGACCAGCTACAAATCTCTGATTGCAACTAGGCGCCTAACTCTACTGATTAAAATGTTATTTATTAAAATTAGTAAACCAGCTTACTGAAGACAATTTACCGGCTTTCTGTTGTCCGCCAACACTGGTGATAGCACAAACCATATTTTTACCCCAAAAAGCCTATTTTTGAAAATTTTTGAAGGTGATTGCTGAAACGCCCGGTATTCAGGTAATGCTGCCTCCGCACCATTATGCTGTCACATTTATGAATCAGTAACTCAAGTGAGCTCTCCCTTACATTGTGCAATTTAATTCCAACCTAAGGATAGTTTCATACCACATTTCTCACTTGGTACCAAAAAAGAATACTGTGTTCAGTTGTACGTTAAATTTTACACTGCGAAGCGACCTCATGAGCAGTGTTTTTCCGAGTCACAACCTACAACCAACTTCAACATCATGACCTCTCCCATAGCAGATATAATATGAATAAAGGCTGTTCAGCTGAAATGGGAATCGTTTGAGCTGTTGTTGCGGTTGGTTCTAAAATTTGTGAGAAATCTGTTGTAAATTTAATTTTTGTTGCTAAAGTTTTAATTCACTTGTAGTCAATTAAATTTATATTGGGTCATATCAGTCAATAACATATTGACTTTTTAATGAGTCGTGAGAAATGGGCTGTAAATGGAATTTTTGTTGCTTGAGTTTTAATTCACTTGAAGTCAATTAAATTTATATTGGGTCATATCAGTCAAGAACTTATTGACTTTTTAATGACATAGTGAGAAATCGATGTAAATTAATTTTTTGTTGCTTGAGTTTTAATTCACTTGTAGTCAATTAAATTTATATTGGGTCATACCAGTCAAGAACATATTGACTTTTTATAGACCAAAGTAATTAGGATTTGAGTATTAATAGACTTTTTATTGACTCAATAAATACTCTATAAACAGTTAATTGCATCTCAATGTTCATTTTTGTAAGGGTGGTCTACGTTTTCCAGCGCCATTGTACTCATTTCACAATGCCTGCGTTTTCAGTGATAGCTAATGAAATACCGGTGCTCTTATCAGAGTTTTGGCGAGGCCCTGTACGTTCATTTGGGTCGCACATGTATTTAGTAATCCATGATTACCACATACCTAAAACAGTCTAGAAGGGTTGCGATATTATGAAAGAAAACTGCTCACTGCATCCGATTATCTAAGGCATACACGTTGATGATCGTTCACGATTCATCATGCAGCCGAAAATCACAACATATAAAGCGTCCATCTGTGTCCACCTGGCACATAAAGTGAAACAGAAAGGCTCTTTTGAAGAGCAGAAAGCGGTAAACCGCTGAAATGCCGACCAAGTGCGACACAGAGAAATTGTAATCTGTCAAAAAGGGTCGCAGTGCCACCTCTGTATCTAATTCACTTTCTATCTTAGTGTCCTGAACGACAACAATGTCTGTCGACTGCCCGAAAACAATCGGTAAAACTGTACCTGGCCGGAGTTAAGTTTTGCGACAATCGCTGGATGTTCGCCATGGTGACCAACGTGCACTTGAGTCAACCACACGCGATGTCTGGCGCCAGTCTGAAGGCGCAACCTCTATAGAGTTGGCACCCTTTCTCCTTGCCCTGGAGCGTCGAGATTTCTTGCTCTTTGACTTCCGACAGCGGGACTTGTACTTGGCAGGCACGGTGCTTCGAGCCAGAACTCGTCGCACGCCAGGCATCGAGGCCCCACTTGGACATGGCACGTGCACACTGCAGTTGCCATCAGCAAGCGAACTGCCAGGCTGGCAATCAGCTGCCTGTATGGTATGTCCGACAATGGCATCAGGAATTCCAGCAGGGCAGGCACTCCACGCCGCCGCCCCTCCCCCCCCCCCCCCCTTTTTTTGTTGCGAAAGCAATACTACGCCAGATCTAACCGCTCGTCGCGTGGTCCGTGGACCCCCCTGCTTTCAAAAACTAATTGGCCGACGTCGCTGCCAAACCACCACCCCTTTTTATTGCGAAAGCACTACTACGCCAGATCTAACCGCTCGTCGCATGGTCCGTGGACCCCCCTGCTTTCAAAAACTAATTGGGCAACATGGGTGGCACATTCTTTACCGTTGGCTGGGATACAAGCAGCCACCGACCAGTGCAATGGTGCATCATTTAACCGCTGCGCCACTGGGATGGCAGTGGTATGAAGACTCACCGCACTTATGAATGTTAAGTATAGAATGAGCAATTCTGCATTTATGGACAATAAACCCACTACAGCTCTCGCGTAATACCCTTAAGGCGAAGCTTAAGTCTCCTCTCCAACTGAAGAATGAATGCCTGCTTTCGCACATCTACTTGGTTTAACTACGTTAAACCCCTACCATTTTTTTCCTCCTGCTCACATACATCGCAGATGCGCGTGCGAAGAGTGTCGTCATTGACGCTGTGTATTACTATTGTGTGTTCCGCCATGCACTGGCGCTCCACATCTGCCGACAGCTGATCCGTGAAGGCTGGGTAGGCTCCCCTTGCACATCGGGAAGTTACCCGACACTGTGTCAGTAGTCAATAATCCCATGGGTGCAACGTTTTTCGTGGTGAAATGCTTTTTCAAAGTGTCGTCCATGCCATCGCTGCTACTGCGGAACTTATCAGCACACAATACTATGGGCGCAACACCAAGCCATCATGCCGAGCAGCACGATAGTGACAGCCTGTTAAATTGCCAGTCGTTGTTGCTGTTGTTGCCTCTGAGGCAATGGCACATACCCACGGTGGGGGATTGGCCAGGGCTTGCTGCGGATCAGACTAGAAGAAAAATTCATCCAGGCTTATCACAAGCTGCTCATAAGTAAAAAGTGAGGAATCTGGGAAAACGAATAATGAATTTTGAGAAATTTTGAGGACTTTGCTTTGGATGTCGTCGTATTCTCTCTTTCCATCCGCGCCCAACGGATCCAGAAAATATCGCTATCACAATGCCCTCTTCAGGTGGCTTAAGCGGCCCCATAATTTTATTCGCTGAAATCGTTCTTTCCCTGCACTGGTGCTCACAAGCAGCGCACGAATAAGTAAATATTTACGACTTTTTGACCGTTGCTGCTAATTCTGGAGTCCAAGTTCCACACCCACCGCCTGTACACCAGAAATAAGAAAAAAAAAGAACAGCGGACTATACACGAGAGGTTACTATGATAAAGATGCCCTGAAAAAGTTCGCTGTATGTAGCTGTCAAACACTTGATGGCCGCCTCCCCCCCTTCCCCCTTAATAAATTATTTGTCCGGACACGAGCCACGGAGTCGAGATTAGCTGTAATTAATTTGTGTGCGCGCGCTATTGTGCGAGCTCATTAATTGTCTCCATGGTAATTCGAGAACTCTTTCTGTTCGCTGGTCTCCGCTCGTACTTCTGCCCCTCTTTCAGCGAGAAAACCACGCCTCTTTTATCTCGACTGTGTTGAACACCGACAGCTAAGTTCGGCTTCTTCAGCCGACCTTCGTGATTCGTCAAGCATTATGAATAAAGATTACTAGGAATTTGTCGCAATACCTTAATTAGCCAGTACACTATATCTGGGTGGCTAACACCCATTTTGTGCTGTTATTAGCTTCAGATAAATGGCCTTGATATTCTATTCGAGCACACTGTATCGACAGCATTCATGGAATAATGCCGGTTTGTATTCATTCTCGCGGCCCATTGTTCAGCGTGTTGTGTTTGAATTTTCTGCAGGCGATTGCTTTGCCGATTCCTTAACTATGGAACCTCCGGCTATTTCGCTCAATAACCAATAGTGGACAGTACGGTTCACCAGATAAAAACTCCTCGTCAATCGCTCAAGGAAGGGTTCTCGCACGCCAACCCCAATCCGCTTAATTTCTTTATTTTCTTAAGCACGCCTTTGCGAGAGTTCCTAGTTATGCCGCTGAGTGGTGTGTATAGTTCTCGGTAAAAAAACAAGATTACTAGTCTGCGTAGAAGAACCTTGAGATGGAATAAACGTCATAAAAATAAATAATTACCCAGTGGGAACGTTAATTACTAGTGTCGCTTGTAATTAGTGATTCCAAAGAAATTAAAACAAGCAAGATTTCCTGCCTGTTGAGCAAACGCGCAGAGTTACGTAATCGCACACGCGCTTACAGACGCCTACAACGTCCCACGCCCTTGCGAGTGGTCTTGTCACAGTCCGTGGGCGCTCTGCGCATTGATAAATGCAGTGCGGAGTATTAATTGAGATTCTTTAAGGTCTGAGTACTCGCCATCAGCCACACGAGGCTAACATCTTGTTACTTCTTGTTCACAGTTCACGCGGCAGATTACTCAACTGCATTGTTATTGGCGTCATCACTAGTTATTGTCCTTCAAGTTAGTCTGGCGGCTTTTGCTTTTCTCTGAGCTTTATAACTTAGCCGTCAACCACATAGATATTTCCGAGCGCGCTTAACACTTTTTATTACTTTTATCATTATGGTACTCCAGTTAAACCGGGGTATATCAAGCACGGGCCAGAGAGAGGATGAAATATATGTAAATGAATAAATAAAAAAATTCAGGGTAGCACTTTGTTGACCTAGAGTGCGGTGAGGCGAAAGCCTTAAGCGCGGTGTAGCTGCTTGTGTCACTGATGTGTTGTTAAGATCTTAAGCTTCGAAGCAATTAACTAAACTCATTCCCACTTACTTGGAGCATCACTAAACGATCCCTTTAAGTGGTTGCTTGGTTACTAGCCAAAGTACACTTGACCCCGATTGAAATTCGCGCACTGTGACGGCACGACCGTTTCGTCCAATTCAAAAGCCTGACATTTCTGTCGACAACTCCTGCTTACAACGATGAGGCATTAAAGCCTTCCACCTCAATAAATGTGCCGAGAAATAAATACGCATCAACTTCTGCGCTGCAGATTAGCGTACGAGTATTGGAAATGTCAGGAGACTTTTTATTTCACACAACGAATTCTTGAAAGAGGGAAAGAGAAACAACTTTATTTCGACACAGCATTACGCGTTGAGAATATCTTTCGCCAGGGCCACCAAACCCAGCTGGTCCGTCCGCTCATCCCAGGCTGGCCTTCACATTTTGGCTGTGTCGTCAATCTGCATTCCTTTTATTCTATAGCGATACACTAGTCAGTGCGAAATTTTACGGTTTCAATTTTTATATGGCTAAAGGACATCCGCACACACAAAAAAAAGAGAAATACGCTGTTTTGTGTTCCTTCTTTGCGTTTGCGTTTCTTTCCACTGGTTTACCAGCTGTACCCTTCCACCATCATGCAATGCAAGTACAGCCTTTGCAGGAAGGGTACGGCCCAGTTCGAAGAGTTTTCTTCTAACGCGTGCAATCAGTGGCACTCCGAGAATCCTTTAACTGCCGACGGTAAAGAAGGATTTTCACGGGCAATTGTGCAAAACGAGAGACATGACGTGGCCTACAGGCAGACCCGGCTTCCTGCATATTTTTGAGAACGGTTATAAGTTTGTCTTAAGCCCAGAGCTATCTCAATACGAATAAGACGGTGGTTAAGTTATTTTGTACTATTTAATCAACTATGTATATCGTGACAAGCCGCATAATTCACGTGGCTGAGCGGTTGCTTTTTCTGGCGCGCTGAAGCCGTGTATGCCTACCGGTTTCATTCAGCAAAGCCTCCCAAATCCACATTGTCGACAAAAACTCCGAAGAACTGGCTCTTCAGAGTTAGGGCATACAGTTTGCAGCAATTTTCAGCGGAAAAAAAGTAAGAGTGCTGCAAACACCCTATTTATAAGCAGCAAACCAAAATAATGAAGAAGATAAAAAAGCACAATAGAAGGGCGCTGTTGTTGTTGACCTCGTACAATAGCACGCGCCATTGTACGAGGCCAACAACAACAACAAGGACGCTGCTTAAACACACACCTTTGAAGCTACTGCTTGAATCGACGCGGAAGAAAATTTGTACCAGCAAAACGTGTCCGCACCCACTCTTCGAAGAATCGCACTGCAGGCTTTCGGTTCTTCCCACTCGGTGGCGGCGGCGGCGACTGAGGTAATGAGACTGTAGTTTGTTCTCTATCCATTGTATACCTACGCTCCCTCTTGGTAGCTCCCGAATTACACGAGTTCTTTGTACTGAACTCAGGGTATGTTGCCTCGCTTTCTACAGAGGGCTTAGTGTCTTTGAACAGTGCCTTGGGAAGAAACAGCGAATCCGCCTTGTCTTCATCGTCGGGAGCTTCGTAGGTGCTGGGCAGGTGGATTTAGCCAGAGCTGAGGCGGTTTTGTTCACAGCGTCTGAATCCGCTTGGCGTATTTTGTACGAAAGAATTATAAGAGTGCACTCCTGCTTTCTTGTTTTATCAAGATTTTTTTATGTATATCATGGACTGCTCTGTCCCTTCACCAGAGTGCGATAAGCAATCTTGATAGTAACCGTTAAGCCTTTGCTTTTGTTTTAAATCTTATCACGTTTTTCGAATCGTTTTTTTTTTTGTTATTCTAAGCGTAAAAGAAAGACACCAGAAGGCTAGCGAGGGCGCCAATAATAAAGTCAGTAGGGACACTTAAGAGTGCTTACGCATCAGAAGACGTAAACCCATCCGTTCCCTTCGTGAGCGTAGTCGTCGTGAGCTGCTGCGTGATGTAAACCGATGCCACGCAGCTGGCAATTCTACCTCTGCATGGCTCTACTCTACTTCATGGCACTGTCAGTGCACGTTAAAGAACCCCAGGTGGTCGAAATTTCCGGAGCCCTCCACTACGGCGTCCCTCATAGCCTGGGTCGATTTGAGATGTTAAACCCCCGTAAACCAAACCAAACCAAGCCACACACACACGCGCACACGCGCGCACACACACACGCGCGCATACACGCGCACACGTACAGACACGTGCACGACCGCGCACACACACGCACTCAGGCACACGCGCACGCGCGCGCACACACACACACGCACACACACACACAGGCAGGTTTTTCGCTCAATGAGGCAAGTAAGGCTTGCTCCTTAAAACAAATAAAAAGTTTGCAGACACACAGGTGACACGCTGGATGCCACCCAAGCGCTGCCATACGGCTAGAATGGAATGCTATATAGCTTTCTCAGAAACCTTGCAGTTATAGAAAAATTCGTGCCAGTCCGGGCTTCGAACCCGGGACAAACGCTTCACCGGAGTGGTCGCTCTACCAGCTGGGCTGACTGGAACGGCAAGCTTATGGTAGGGAGGTAGCGATATCATCAATTACAAATCTGCTCCATCTTGCGGGATTCCCCTAAACCTTTGACCAACACTGTTCTGACTTCGAGTTATTGATCACTTCGCTTTCGCCCTACCGTATGCTTGTCGTCCCGGTGAGCTCATTTGGTAGAGCGACTGCTCCGACGAAGCAGTGGTCCCTGGTTCTGGCCCCGGACGAGAATAAATTTTTCTTTAACTGCGAAGTTTCTGAGAAAGCTGTATAGCTTTCCTTCGTAGCCGTATGGCTGCGATTGGGTGGGTTACAATGAGTAGTTACTCCATTATTAGCATCATGTATTGGTGTTTTCTGCGGCGTATACATATCCAACACTTCTGCGCAAAATCATTTTTGAGCGGAAAATCGTTTATGGACGCAGTTCTTTCATATAATGTAAGATCTTGCTATAAAAGTCAATATATCCGCAGATAACCCGACGCCAGTCTTTTTTGTGCTATTAACGTTCTTGCCATCGTCAAAAACATCCCTCTTTGGTTATCTATGTCAGTCTTCACTGTTCAATGTGATCGATGGAAACGCTTTAAAATAAAGATTTTGCTATCTATCAGAAGAATGGACCATTACCTTCAGTATTTCCATGACAGTGTATTACATTTTTCCAGTTTTCTAACTTTATCCCTGAGAATGTTGAACATGGCTTCTCGGCACGGCATCAGGCTTGAACGCGTCCTAGATGTTTGGTCTAGGAACGAAAGGGACGAATTGGTGGCTCGAATTAATTTAATAAAGTGACTGTCGCTCGTGCTCAACCACTTGTTCAAGAAGTTGGTCTCAATAACATTGCTGACAATATGTGTTCCCGGGAATGCCGATCAAGGCGATACCGGAAACTGGCTGGTATATATTGATATCATGTTACTCAGAATTGAACTTCGGTCTGCTTTTTAGTAATGAAAATGTAGAGGTCGCCAGTTGAGATTTATTAAGAAAGAAGATGCAGCATTGCACATATTCTCGCTCATGAGAGAATGGTTAGTAATCCATGCGAAATGCTGCATTACGAACAAAAAAATCCTAAGACCGGAACTTAAGGATATCGGCTCAAACATAGGTGATTACGCCCCTGATGCACTTAAAAAAAACCCTTTCTAACTTGTTTTAGGCATGTAAATATGCTTCAATGTCGTTTTGAACCCACTTAACGATACGGATTATTATTTTTTTAAAGTTGTTTTGACCAGGCGAACTGTATGTTCTGACCATTCCGAAAAAAAAATAGTTCTGGCCGCAATCAGAGTTGTAAAGTGTCAATTCGCTGACGTGGACCAGTATTTACAGACCAATTACGATATTATCTTGCGTAAACACGCTCTTTGAAAACTTAATAGCTAAGAGAATGAGAGATTTCATGGAGAAATATAACATACTTACGCCTAGCCAACATGGTTTCCGTAAGCATTATTCCACCGCTACAGCAGTACTTTCAGTAGCAGAGATTGTTAACAGTGCGTTAAACAATAATCAGGTTGCCATAGGTGTAATTCTAGACATAAAAAAAAGGTTTTGACTCCGTAGATCATAATATTCTCTTACTAAAATTAGAACGTTGTGGTTTTCGTGGGATAGCCATTGATTTGTTCAGAAGTTATCTAACAAATCGAACTCAGTATGTAGAAATAAATGGTTACCAATTTTCATTAGGAAAAGTTACAATAGAAGTGCCGCAGGGCTCGGTCCTCGGCCCTATCTTCTTTTCGTTATTTATAAATTACTACACCGGTTTCGTACTATACGCCGATGATACAGCTCTTATTATAACGCACAAGTCTTTAAAAGAAGCAGAAACAATCGCAAATAATGAACAGGAGACTACAATGCGGTGGTTTAAAATGAACAAGCTTTTGCTTAACACCAAAAAAACTAAATTTGTAGTTTTCGCCTCTAGCAGAAGACAGGGGCCTAAAACATGTGCACTACAGGTCGGAGGAATACCCATTGAAAAGGTGAAAACCTTCAAGTACTCAGGAATAACATTAGAATAATCTCTAAGTTTGGCTGATCACATAGAAACATTATGTAAAAAATTAACCTTTGCATGCGAAACATTAATTAAAGCTAGAAAGCATTTCAGCATTGATACATTGCGTGTAGTCTATTTCAGTATATTCCATTGTTATCTTACATGCTGCATCCAGTCATGGGGCTACACTTACTCATCGTACCTCGCACCGCTTATTACTCTTCAGAAAAGAGCATTAAGGATAATAGCGTCAGCACCTTGGCACTCATCATCAGATCCACTCTTCAGAGACCTCAACATCATGCGTTTTCGTATAATTCGCGATTACAAAACAGCACTCTTAGTGAGCACTATTATAAAAGCGGATATACCGTACAATTCTTTCATTCCGAAGCTTCCTTCAAGTCACACTAGACACGCTGACAACAATAACCTCAATTTACCTACAACAAACAATGTATACTGACATAGAAGCATAGCATTTGTCAGCGCTAAAGTTTGGAATATCATCCCATTCAGCATTAAGTCCATCTCGAACATTGCACCTGCTCTAAAAAAGTACGTGCTATCAGAACAATACACCTCCCCTTACTGTTGGATTGATTATTTTTTGCATTATATTAATTGTATGTTTTGTATGTTCCGCCTTGTTCAACTGCCTAGATTTATAGCCTGTTTGTAATGGATCCGAAACTAGCCAGTGGCTAAGGATCCAGATGCCTCATTCACCGTGAACTTTGTATATATTTTCTGTGTAATAAACTCTTACTTTTTGGGCACAAGTTCACCCTCCTCTTCCACGCGCAGCCCTCCCTCATCTTTCCCTCTCTCCCATGTTTAAATCAGCCGTGCACGGTATCGCCTTTCAACGGCAGTCAGGCGAGACTCTCGCCTAGCTCCGATCATGCATCACGCGCCGCACGCAAAGTATAGCCCGCCGAAATCAAGACATTCAGGTTTTCGACAGAAACATGCAAAAACCGCAGGCGATAAATTCCCACTTTTTCCGACCCCGGAGCCAGGCAGGGCTGTTGAAAACAGCTCCGAGTACAGCACACCAGGGCCCGGCCAGGGGGGGGGGGGGGGGGGGGGGGGGGGGAATTTTCCTTGTGTCACACTGCCGACGCCACTCTACAAAAACAGCGCAGTGTTCATACTGGCAAAGAAACACACTTGCTCGATACCCCAAGACAACTCAAATGCAAGTACACGCAATTTTTTTTTTTCGTAGTGTGTACGATGTTGATTTCCACCTTTGGTCCGTTTGATATAATCCGCTTGTTCACGCAAAGCTTTTCCGGTCGACTCCTTTTGTGGCATGCAATGCTTCCACCGCGAGAACAGTCTTGTCTCCTCCAGGCGTGCCCTCGTTGGTCTGGGCGAATCCATCGACCGTAAACTCACTCGGCGTACTTCAGCGCGGATGGAGCCCTGCGATCGTATCGATCGGCTTCGCTGGCGTCGAGCGCCCGCTGTAAAGCTTCTCAGGCACATCGCTCTGTTTGCATGCGACGGGATTCCGTATTAAAAACGTGTGTTCGATGAATAACTTGCCTTTTGTGAAAACGCGCATACTATGCTCACCTAGTAGCAGCTCTGTATTGATTCGAAGAGGGCCACGTGTCAAGAAATTTTTCCTTGTTTTGCATGAGGAAGAGCAAAAAACAAACTTCGCATTCGCAGCCTTTCATCTTGCCAGTAAATAGTTTTAGTACAGTGTGAACTTGTGGTCCATGTACCACTTGTAATACTTATACATTTTTAATATGCCAACACGCAGAACAGGATGCTCAAGAGTCATCAGCTACATTATGGACACTACGAGGTTAACCTTCGATGAATGTTTTTTCTGGATATGCTGCGCTATTAGTAGTCAGCGCTGCTGTGCCTTGCGCTGTTTAGCTCAAAGCAGAGCGTGCATTTTTGCACTAGATTTATGGGTATGTAATTTTTATACGTGCCTGGATAAATTTTAACTTTAGCGGCTTTGCTGGTGACTTCAACTCAATGTTAGTTCCCATGACAACTGCGGTGGTTGAACTTAGCCCAGTTTGTCGCTCATCTACACGGAATTGCGAAAACACTTGGAGTTTATTTACTCCATCATAACTCGACACATGTGTAATCACTAATCGAGCTGGCCACCTACAAAAGAGAGGGGCTCATTTAGGGGCTTCATATGTTCTATGTGTTCCAGGTGCAAGTGGCATTATCGCTGCTGCCCCCGCCGCTGCTGCCCCCGCCGCTACGATTCGTCGACTATAAGCGCTTTGGCGGCGAGTTTTCGGCAGTGTAAATGAAAAGCCATAAATAGACGATAGCCAGGGACAAAGAATATTAGGCTGGCGTACGTGACGTCGTCACATGCGATGGGAATTTGCTTGAGCATTTAGGCATTGACCGCTTTGCTCATTTTACGCACTGTTAAGGCCTATGAGGTGGGAGATTGTTAGAGAGGCCGAAGCATCAATGTTAAGCGCAAAAAACTGTTGTTCTGAAGAAAGTCACTTAATATTTGGCGCATGAGGCACCAAGATCGTGCACGCAAGGAAGGAAGCCTCATAGCTACCTTTTGCTTCAGTTGGGAGTGAGACGCTGCAATATTACACGAAAAACAGCCGCTTACTAACTTGCGTGCGATGCGTCCCAGGCCTTACAGAAACGGTTGTGGGCGTTGAAGTTTGCGTAGCCTATGCACCGCGAACCGAAAAACATGCCTCATAGTATAAAAAAGCGGTAGAAGAAACTTGCAACATCAGAAGAGTTAATTGTCGAGCAACACTCCACAAGATAATAAACTATGGATCTTGGTACTCGGCGGCAATTCCAGTGCTTCAACTTCTAGGCTGAGCTTTGAAATCGCGTTGCTCTGTCGACGGCTAGCCGATTATAGCGGCCAACCCTCTTTCTGCCTAATCGGATTGAAGATCCACGCTGCTGACGACGCTGAAATCGTCGCCTTGGGCAGCTCTCTGCCTAGAGATCTGAGGATGGCAGTGTGAGCCGCTTTAGGTCGCTGTCAAGATGAAGTGCCCCTTCAGAGAGCCCGATCTCTTGGAAGGTCAGTGGACAAGTACTACCGGTTTTTTCTGAAAGGCGCAAAACCCTTACCGAAGCACTCCTTGCCTGCTACATAGAGTCAAGTCGCTTTGCGGTTTTTCACCCAACAGACTTCGCATAGATAAACGCCCACTTTCGACTTTTTTCAATGCTTGCTGAACTACAACTACACTCTAAACACGAACATGCCTGGAGTAAAAGTTAGTAAGCTGTCCTCTATCGCACTGCCTTACATAAAAGGGAGTGTGCTGACAGCTTACTTCGTTTCGACTCTCTTCTGTTTAGAGGGTCCTTTAAGAGAGAAGCAACAGAAGGTCGATAACAATAATGCCATGGTTTTTAGTTGGGATTTGAACGGACAGTGAGCACAAATATACGTGAACCTGTATCACTAGATTATTGCGTTCTAATAACAAAGGCGCAGACTTAAGCAATCTTTTTTCCTAGAAAAGATAAAAAATTGAAGCATACGTGCCGCCACCCCCGGCCGATTTCGCAAGGAAGCTGCAATGTGTGAAGAGAGATTTTAGCACGGAATCCTGAGGCTGCGCAGCACCTTTACTCACTTTCAAACAGTGTTCAATGCGCTCTTTTTTTTTTTTTGATCTTCACTTCACGAGGATGCATCGAGTGCCAACGAAATGTTTAAATCTAATTTTTACGTCAAGAACTGTCTGTTTTGCATCCAGACAAACATAAATATCATCACAAAAAGCAACAGAATGGATTTTTACAGAGAAAAAGTAAGATAAATTGGTCGTCTGATTTCCCTCTGGTTTTAAAAACAAAAATAAACATTTAAAATATTGACTGAAGCTAACGTTTAGAGAGGTACCGAAAGGAAGACCCTCGTTTATTATCAACAAAATATGTACCCTCTTCTTTCCACGCAAGTGGTCGAGTAAAATAATATGTTTTGCTATTAACAAACTTTTATTACGGTTATTCTACTCACAAACCGTGCTAATGCAGAGACAGCCCTTCGAATGTGGTGTTTATAAGCCAATATGGTAGATAGTTTCAGTGGCGATGAACTCGAAGGAGAGCCTTGATTAAAGGGCAAGCTAATTAAATCTAGGTAGCGGTGATGAGAAGAAGTTATAATTCAGTGTCAATGCATGAGATTAAGAAGTCTTCAAGGAGAGGTTGCCCGTAGCTGGCACAGGACAGGATTAATTAGACAGATATGGAGGAGACTCCAGGCAGGCTGATGATGATTATGATGATGATAATGCATGTCTTTATGAATTTCTTTCGTTGCCACTCTCTGTGGTAGGAGTGATGCGAATTATGTGTTTTTTTATTTCCCATAGCGGACGAAACTATGTCGATTGCCACAGGGTTTCTTTAAAACTTCCTAGTTCAACACGGCTAAAGCGTCTATTAGAACTGTGCACAATGGCCAGAAAGGCTGGAAACTGTTCGCAGGTTGTGTTCGTGTCTGAGATATTTTTCTGAGCTGCTGTAGAGACACTGAATATATAGCCATTAGCTTACTGGACGCCCATTACGGGTCGCATCAGCCTGTAATGCTCTGCCGACATGGAGGACGTCGCCCAGTCGAGGAAAATTCAACCTTTGGCGTTCAGAGGGCGCCTAGAAGCCCGAAGAAAACTGTGATGTGAAGAAGCGAAATTAAAGTCACTGAACTCTGTGATGAATACTATCAGTATTTCTTCTCCAGGGCAGTTTGGAGAACTGAAGCCTGTTGTTTGGAGTTTTCTCTGCGGATTCCGAAAATGTGCTGCACGAGTTTGAACGACGGTTGTCTCGAAGGAAAGGAGAAAGACAAAAGCCATATGCCTGACAAAAAATTGCGCAAGCAATTTTTTTTTAAATCTTTACAGAAGCTCAAACGAAAACATTTCACGGAAGTCTGTCTGCTTGGGAAATTAATTTAGGAGAAAGATTACTGGCGCCAACCAAGTTAAGTTTTGGAAGAACACGACGTTTCGGGACCGGCTCGGTCCCTTCTTCATGGTGTGACTACGGGTGAGGCGCAGCTTGGCTTTTTAAGCCAAGCTTGGAAGCTGCGCCTCGCCCGTAGTCACACCATGAAGAAGGGACCGAGCCGGTCCCGAAACGTCGTGTTTTTAAAGCGAAAGCCGTTAATACCTCATACTGTTGTTAGCAGCCGTGTCGGCAGATGTGTCCGCGTATCGACGTCATGCTTAAAAAGAAACTGCGTCGAGGCTGGGAATCAAACCAGGGCCTCTGGCATTCGAAGCGGAGACGCAGCGGAGACGCGAAGCGGAGACGAAGGCTCAAGGTATGAGCATGAATAAAGGCGCATCTAGTGAATGCGCGGGTTTCATAAATAAGATAAAAGGAATAAAAAATAAAATAAGGAAAGAAAAATAAAAAACAACAAAAGTAAGGAAAGAAACAAAATAACACGAAGAAATATTTTAAAAATAAATAAAAAGCAAACAGCGCGCCAGGAAAAGCTTTCGCCTTGCAGCACTTTAGAGAGCCAAAGTGCCCCCTGAATTTTTAAGAGTAAGTTAGTTGGCGTCAGTAAATCTCTCTTATATTTACAAAAGATACATAGGATTCTCGCTGAGAAAAAACTGTCTTAAAAATGCGCTCTTTTTTCTCATCAGCGTTGAGTCTGACGTCAAAGAAAACCCTGATAAAGCGTAAGGCATCGTTTATATCACTTGTAGTGCCGTTTCTAAAGCGATAGCATTAAGAGACTGAAATGAAAAAACTGTGGGACCATTTATGAAATTATCAGTGATATTGCGAGTCCAAATAATTAACAACGGCTGAAGGCAAGTGACGCAGCCAGAGCAAACACCTTCCATTGAGTGCAGGGAAAATCATCTCACCGGAATAGAAGTGGCGTGAATTTCTCGTATTTTCATATATTCGTTGCCGCGAATTAATTATAATTTGAGAAGCATAAGTACCTCATCTACGAAATGGATGACAAAATTTCGTGAAGTAAATTATCAATTATTGTTAAAGTCGTAGAGGATGGGCGAGCAGTGTGCGAAAGAGGCAGAACAAGGATCGCGAACGAAGTTGTTCAGCAATCATTCCGCCGTTTAAAAACAACGAGAAGAGTGGAATTCTTCCGTAAATCTGAGATAAACATGATGAACACTAACTGAAAACTATCTGATTATACGCTTATACAAGAATATCGCCTCACATTAATTGGTTTTGGGTCCGTTTGAGGAGGTTAAGGGGAAATATGTCACTACGCGTAGTTGGAAGGATTTGATTTCATGCAAGCGCGCCGTTGGTCCTGTGACTTGATGCGTCACTCGTTATTCATGAACGGACTTCCATCTGCGGAAAAGGCCTTGTGTCGAGGGTTTTGCATGGTTCAAGGGGTTCTGAAATGTGCGGTGTTTATCAGTTGCACCCGACTTGCAAACGGCTTTCCTAACCGGGTTACACAGACGGATTGTTCAGATTTCATTGGGGGAGGTGAGTTCAGCGAGATTTACGCGTAATGCGGGACGTTTACATGCTTTATAACGCAATTACGGTAGGAGCTTCCCTGTCTGCCCCGAAGCACTCTAATTGGAGGAAAATGGGCTCAACGGGAAGCACTTATAGAGAATAGAGGAACTTGGAAAGTGCCTGTCACGCGCACAGGTTATGGCCGCCAACGCATTGAATACACACTGCCCCACACACTCAATGACTTCGCGAAGCAAGATATCGACATCACGGCACTTAACAAAAACGACACAATGCAGTTGTTTGTTAGCGACTGTTAGTGTAACTAGAGACTATTAGATACTTTCTTTTTCATTGTGATTTTTTTCCCTTGTGAAATGAACAGAAATTAAACTGTTCCAGTGCTGCCATTGTTGCCAGGCTGGTAGGAGCTTTGTCAAGCTGCTATTCTGCAGCTTTTTCTCCTACCCCCTTTTTCGCCATGTATATTTTATTTTGGTGAAAATAAAACTGATTGATTGATTGATTCATTGATTTATTGATTGATAGATTAATCGATTGATCGATCGATTGATTGATCGATTGATCGATTGATTGATTGATCGATTGATATCTCGCGGATAACCTATACTTGAAATGAGTTTCCAGCATGTGGGACAGCCTACAGTAAGGCCTGTTCGTGCTTCCGTGCGTTTTGAAGTGACAGGTTCCTTGGAATCTGACGCACTTTCCTTGATGCCATTGCCGGATTCGCCTTCACCAAACTCCAGCCATTTGTCAAGTCAGGAGCAGTGGGACAGCGCGACGGTTAAAATAATTTTAGCCTGTTAAAGCCACACTTTCTGCAATGTGAACATGCTGTTGTCCTCAGATATCTACTCTATATAGCAGCTAAAATGAAACGGAACAACGGGAAACAAGTGGATGAAGTTATAGGTGCCGATCCGCCTCCTCTTCTCTCTTCATACTTCCGCCGTTGTATTAAGTTTGAACGACCACTAACCGGTTCAGTTTTAATGCGAAAGTACTACTTCGCGAGGTCTAACCGTCTCAGCGAGACTGTGTGAAGCGTGACCTTGAGGGTAAACTTGGTCAGATCACGAATAAATAAATAAAATAAATACTGCCGCGACTGAGATTCGACATCATGGTGGCGCAAAGGCATTTGCTTCGCAGGTCACTCCACGATAGCATTATGCTATCCCCGCATTTTTTTTTCTTGCATGATATTTATTCTACATGGTTATATACAGAAAGCATATATACACATATATATGTGTGTGTGTATACACACACAAAAAAACTGTTTACAGAGCACCTAGGTAGGCGCTACGTGGCGCAAACATGATAGAGAACATAACTAAAAAGTCGGCAAGGATATACAGCGCATCAGGAGAGGAAACCAATCCGGTAAAAATTCCAATTCTTTGTAAACGTCCGTTACCTGCAGCAACATTGGGCTAAAATGAATTCTGGGCGAAATAATAGGTTCAACGTTGTGGTCGTGCATGCTATAAATTGCACACCGAAACTCTATCTGTCAACACGTGGCTCGATAGTAAAAACATTTCTGTGCCTTCTGTAAACTGCCGCTTGTGCAATGTGCCTGAAACAATTGAACATTGTTTTATAGACTGCAAAAAACGCGATTTTGCTTTGGAATGTGTTGCAGAGGATGCTAGAAAAAGATTTTCTCCTAAATTCCTACAGTGTGTGCTACCTTGTTGTTTCCCAACCTAACTCGAAACCCTACGATATGAATCTTCTGATTGGACTACATAGTCTATGAAATATTCTATCGCGCAGCCGATCACGCCTCGTGTTAGACTGCAACAAACTCTCGCGCCGTCGATAGAACATCGTCGTCTTCTTCAACTAATGCTGCTGTCGGACTAATATACATATTCTAGCACGCTGTGCATTGCAAATTGTCGCCACTTCAACTAACATTACTGTCCAACTAATACTGTCGCCAGAGGTGCTGGCGGCCCAGCAAAGCAAAACAGTGAACCTACAGAGACTCAGAGCACTAGGCTAACGCCGCAGCCGATCACGCTTCGTGTTAAACTGCAACACACTCTTGAGGCAACAACAACAACACGCTCTCGCGCCGTGCGTTGCACCCCATCGTCTTTTTCTACTGATACTGCTACCAAATTAATATACACATTCTCGCACACTGTCCATTGTACACCGTCATCTTCTGCACCAAATACTGCTATCGAAATAATATTGTCGTCAGACATGCCGACGACCCAAAAGAGCAAAAAAATAGGCTTACAGAGCCTGAGACGCCGAACGAGCAGCGCTCAAATTTCGAATTAGGAAGAAATAATTTTCCTTATAATTTTTAGCACTCGCTTTCTTTGTGCAAGCCCCCTTTCTGTCGTTAGTTTTTATATATTGCAGACTTTTCGTCCAAAAATTAACCGTTCTCATAGTTCTCGCTCATGTATTTCTCGTCCGTGCGTACGAGAAAAAGCGTACGCCATTGTCATTCACAACATCGTACACTGTACTCATACCGAAGTTTGCTGAGCCAGAAAAACGTCTGTTGGTGGTGTCTTATCGCCCGATAAGCCTCACCAACGTAGATTATAAGATATTCATGAAGATTCTGGCAAAGCGATTTCGGTTTGGTTTAGGTTTGGTTTATGGGGTTTAACGTCACAGAGCGACTAAGGCTATGAGAGACGCCGTAGTGGAGGGCTCCGGAAATTTCGACCACCTGGGGTTCTTTAACGTTCACTGACATCGCACAGTACACGGGCCTCTAAAATTTCTCCTCCAAAGAAATTCTAGCCGCCGCGGCCGGGATCGAACCCGCGTCTTTCGGGTCAGCAGCCGAGCACCATAGCCACTGAGCCACCGCGGCGGCGCAAAGCGAATTCAGGGCGTCATAACCATGCTAGTGGGGAGTCATCAAACTTGAGGTATCAAGGGTCGGAGCATAGCCACTAATATACACATAGCGCGAAGTGTGCTTGAATGCTGCGATGCACTAGGCGACAGGGTGGCAATGATGCAGCTAGATCTCGCAAAGCCCTTTGACCGTGTATCTCATGAGGTTCTGTTCAGCTTGCTAGATCAGGCTAATGTGGGCTGTGTAATAACGGAGGGCGTACGAATGGCGTACGCGAACTGCACAACGCGCGTCATTGTTAATGGGGAGCTGACTGAAAGCCCACACGTACAATCTTCAGTGAGGCAGGGATGTCCTTTATCACCCCTCTTGTTCGCAATCTATCTTGAGCCCCTTTGTCTGGCTATACTAAACTCTGAGTGTATAACTGGCTTCAGGTTACTGTCAGCGCATGTTAAAATCTTAGCTTATGCTGACGACATCGCCGTGTTCTGCTCAAGTAAACAGAGTATCTGTGAAGCCACGGCTGTTGTTAAGAAGTTTTGCAAATGCACCGGGGCACAAATAAATTGGGAGAAGAGTTATGGATTCTGGCATGGTGACTGGGAGGAAGCGCCAGACTATTACTCCCGACTTCGGTGGGTCACAACTCCGACGACGTATCTTGGAGTATCGCTGAACTCTTATAGCAACCCCGAACCATACTGGAATGAACAGGTGGCAATGGCAAGGGAAAAGGCCGGTGGGTGGCAAGGGCGACCACTATCAATGTTCTCGCTCGCCACTGTGTGTAACCTGTTCCTTATCTGCAAGATACGGTATGTCATGAATGTGTTGAGCGCCTCGCGGCTCAATATTCAAAGGATCCATCGGGTTTTTGTTGTATTTATTTGGACGTCGACATGGGAAAGAACTAGTCGAACAAACTTATTCTTGCCCGTGAAGAGAGGAGGTCTCGGTCTTGTTCATTTATTTGTACGACAAATCGTGTCCCGCTTTATGTTTCTTCGCGACCAGTACGATATTTTTCTTCGCACAGTTATGTAAGTTCGTTTATGTCGATTGCTACCAGGAGTTGTAGTATGCTCTCTTGAAAACATGCGTGGTACACTGAGAGGTTATCTGCGTGAAGTTGGGCTTGCGTACAGAATGTTACAAGTGCGATTTTCAATGCAGTACCTCTCCGATGTCAGTAGAAAAAATCTGTATAAAGATTTAATTGAATCAATTCTCCCTGTACCCATTTACCGATTGTCAAACTGCGGAGGCCCAGAAGCAGATGTGCTCAAAAGGGTTAACAGAATGCCAGTTTACCCATCTTTGAAAACTTTCTTCTTCAAACTTCATACCGGAACTCTGTCGGTCAAAACATGGATGCATGATAAAGGACTCTTTGTCCCTTGGTCAACAGAATGTTTTCTATGTAAAAAACCTGAAACAATAGATCACGTGTTTTTAGATTGTTGGGATGCGGTTTTTTTCTGGGATGTGCTTCAAAGAACCTTAAAGAAAGATTTACCGCTACACCCGCATGGCATCAGGTTCTTACCGGTAGAAAAACAGGACAGCCCCTATGACTCTATTATGCTCCTTGGCCTCCATAGTTTATGGAAAACAAGGACACAATTCAACAATGCAGAAGTAGTTGCGAGATCTCCACGCGTGCATTTCATTGAAGGTGTCATACGTCTGAGGTGTATCAGGCACTGCCTGATCAGCCAACTTCGTTAAATGTGTTGGATGACTTGGTTGAACTGAAAAAAATTTAACCTGCCGTGTCAGTGCAAGTGTTGCTGACAAGTTTTACTTCTTTGTACCCGTTGTGAAAATGCAATAAAGAAAAAAAAAGCTGGCATGGCGGAGTGGTAGCGTGCTCGTCTCGCACTCTGGCGACCGGGATTCGATTCCTGAGCTCGGCCAATTTTCAACTCGGTTTTATTTATTTATCTGGTCTGACTAGAAAGGTTAATTATTAGGCTAATTGGCTAAGTAAGCAATTAATTAAACTCAGTCAAACTTACTTGGAGCATCACTAAACGATCCCTTTAATTGGTTGCTTGGTTACTAGCCAAAGTACAATTGGCCCCGTTTGAAATTCGCGCACTGTGACGTCACGACCGTTTGGACCAATTGAAAAGCGTGACATTTCTGTCGACAACACCTGCTTACAACAATGAGGCATTAAAGGATTCCGCCTTATTAAGATATAGCGTGTTCGCGGTTGTTTCCTGTGAGACATCGTTACCGAGAAGCACGAAGAAAAGTAGGTTTTCTCTATCGATATTCAACGCCACAAACGCAAAGACGAAAAACCGGAAGCGTGGCTCAGGGGAGCAGTACTGGTGGTGATAGAGACAGAAACAAAATTGTTAATGTCGGCTCTGAAACAAGAACGCAGCGGCTTTTCCCCGCTCAAAGGACCCCCTTCCAGCCAATGGCGTCGACCGATTCTTATGAGCCTGCCAGCGTGCAGGGAGTGCCAGGTGAAAGAGGATGGCCCTCTCTCTCCATGGTCCGGGATATACCCCTACCTGCATTGTCCAACTGCTCCCTGCATTGTCACCCTAGCAGGGTCATGAGAATTGGCCGACGCCATTGGCTGGAAGTGGGGTCCTTTGTTGTGGAACAGCTCCTTTGTTGTTGAGTTTCACCTGACCATAGTGTACAATTGAACTCACAATTGAAATATTTATTTCTTACTCATTTATTTCTGGATCGTTTTTCAGAACCTCAGAAACCAAGAATTTTGGGGGCACTCAAGCTCCGCCTTTAAGGGTACGAAGCGACAGCGTTAATGGATCCCGTCAGTGCCTTTTCTGAAAACCTGCCTGCTATGCTCAACCCAGTAGCAGTTCTGTATTTGTTTCTGAGAGTGCCGTGTGTCACGCAATTTTTCGTTTTGCGTGAAGAAAAACAAAAATAGCCTCGGCATTCACAGCGTTTCATCTTGCCAATAAAGAGTATTAGTACACTTCGAACTTGGGGTTTTTGTACTGATTGTAATATTTATGCATCTTTAACATGGCAATATATAGAACAGGCTGCTCAAGAGCCATCAACTGCATTCGCTTACAGCAGCATTTTCTGGACTCCACGAGGTTAAGCCTCGACGAATGTTTTTCTGGACATGCTGCGCGATTAGTAGTCAGAGCTGCTGTGCTTTGCACTTTTTAGCGCAAAAGAATAGCGTGCATTTTTGCACCAGATTTGTGGGTATGTAATTTGCATACGTGCCTGGAAAAGTTTTAACTGTAGCGGCTTTGTTGGTGGCTTCAACTCAAAATTAGTTCTGTTAAAAACTGCGCTGGTTGAACTTCGCGCAGTTTCTTGCTCATCTACATGGAATGGAGAATACGCTTGAAGTTGATTTGCTCCATCATAACTTGATATATGTGTAATCACTAATTGAGGTGACCACACACAAATGAGAGGGGCTCATTTAGGTGCTTGATATGTTCTTAGTGATCTAGATGCAAGTGGCATTATCGCTACTGTTTCCGCCGATACGATTCGTCGACTACAGAAGCTTCGGCGGCGAAATTGGGCAGTGTAAAGGAAAGGCCATAAGTAGACGATAGCCAGGGAAAAAGGACAGTCAGGCTGGCGCAAATGACGCCGTCACAAGCGAAGGAAAATTCCTTGAGCATTACGAATTGACTGGTTTGCTCTTTTTACACACTGTTAAGGCCTATGAGGTGGGACGCCCAAGAACCAACGTTAAGCGCAAAAAACTGTCCTTGTGAAGAAAGTCACTCAATCTTTGGCGCATGAGGCACCAAAGTTCGTGCACGCAAGGAAGGCAGCTTCATCGCTATTGTTTGCTTCATTGCTTCAGCTAGGAGTGAAACGGTGAAATATTAGGGGAAAAACAGCCGCTTACATACTTGCGGGCTATGCGTCCCAGGCCTTACAGTAATGGTTTGGCCGCTGAAATTTGGGCAGCCTGTGCTTCGCGAACTGAAAAACACGCTGCCTGGTATAAAAATGCTGTAGAAGATCACCTTTGTTTCTCATTTGAAACATCAGAAAAAATTACTTGACGGGCAACACCGCACGATATAATAAACTATGGCCGTACTATCTGGGTACTCGCCGGCAATTGCAGTGCTTCCACTTCTAGGCTGAGCTGTGTAAACGCGTTGCTCTGTCGACGGCTAGCCGATTATAGCGGCCAAGCCCTTCTGCCTAATCGGATTGAAGATCCACGCTACTGACGACGCTGAAATCGTCGCCTTGGGCAGCTCTGTGCCTAGAGATCTGAGGATGGCAGTTTGAGCCGCTTTAGGTCGCTGTCAAGATGAAGCTCCTCTTCAGAAAGCCCGATCTCTTGGAAGACCAGTGTACAAGTACGACCGTTTTTTTCTGAAAGGCGCAAAACTCTTACCGATGCACTCCTTCCCTGTACATACGAGGGGGTACCCAAAAGAAACCGGACTAAATTGTTTGGTCGGCAAAGCTTCTGTGGTACCGCGTTTTGCCACTAGGAGCGCATAGAACGAACATTCCAGAGTCAGTAAGCCGAGTGCCATCGTTGAAGGAGGTCACACTAGTTTAGGCAGAGTTTTAGAGTGACGACTGTTTTGTATGAATGTCGTTTTTGGAATGGCTGATTTTCGTGAACAGCGTGCGCCGGTGAAATTCTGATTTTTGCTGGAAAAAAGTTGAATGGAAACTCTTGAAATATTAAGAAAGACGTACAAGGATGATGCTCTGGGGACAACTCAAGTGTTCCTGAATCGAATCCTGAATCAAAGCAACAATCATGCCAATGGAAAACTTCAAATTCACCTCGCCTCAAGAAAGCTGGTCAGGCGAAACCAAACCTCAAAACAATGCTGATTTGTTTTTTCGACGTGAGAGAAGTCGTCGATTAAGAATTTGTTCCGCAGGGTCAGACAGTTAGCCAGGCTTTCTACTTGGATGTTCTGAAAAGATTGGGCAACAGTGTTCGGTGGAAGCGGCCAGATTTGGGGTGGTCGGGTGACTGGTTTTTCCATCATGGCAATGCCCCTGCTCAAACAGCCCTGTCTCTACGACAATTTTGGACCAAAAATGGCATAACTCCTATTCCTCAACCCTCATACTCTCCCGACCTTGCCCCGTGCTACTTTCTTTGTTTCCTAGAATGAAAAAATAGGTGAATGGAAAGCGTTTAGCTGACGTTGCTGAGGTGAAGAAAAAAACGACGGAGGCACTGCCAAGCATCACAAAAGATGAATTTAAACAATGTTATGAAAAATGGAACGAAAGATTCGACAAGCGTATCATTGCAAGTGGGGAATACTTTGAAGGGGATTGAAGGTCTGTGCTTAAAATGTGAACAAATAAGTTCAAACAAAAATAAGTCCGGTTTCTTTTGGGTACCCCCTCGTAGAGTCAAGTCGCTTTGCGGTTTTTCACCCAACAGACTTCGCATAGATAAACGCCCACTTTCGACTTGTGTCAATGCTTGCTGAACTACAACTACACTCTAAAAACGAACATGCCTGGAGTAAAAAGTTAGTAAGTTGTCTTCTATCGCACTGCCTTACATAAAAGGGAGTGTGCTGACAGCTTACTTCGTTTCGACTCCCTTCTGCTTAGAGGGTCCTTTAAGAGAGAAGCAACAGAAGGTCGATAACAATAATGCCATGGTTTTTAGTTGGGATTTGAACGGACAGTGAGCACAATATACGTGAACCTGTATCACTAGATTATTGCGTTCTAATAACAGAGGCGCAGACTTAAGCAATCTTTCTTCCTAGAAAAGATAAAAAATTGAAGCATACGTGCCGCCACCCCCGGCCGATTTCGCAAGGAAGCTGCAATGTGTGAAGAGAGATTTTAGCACGGAACCCTGAGGCTATGCAGCACCTGTACGCACTTTCAAACAGTGTTCAGTACGCTCTTTTTTTTTTGGATCTTCACTTCACGAGGATGCATCGAGTGCCAACGAAATGTTTAAATCTAATTTTTACGTCAATAACTGTCTGTTTTGCATCCAGACAAACATAAATATCATCACAAAAAGCAACAGAATGGATTTTTACAGAGACAAAGTAAGATAAATTGGTCGTCTGATTTCCTTCTGGTTTTAAAAACAAAAAATAAACATTTAAAATATTGACTGAAGCTAACGTTTAGAGAGGTACCGAAAGGAAGACCCTCGTTTATATTCAACAAAATATGTTCCCTCTTCTTTCCACGCAAGTGGTCGAGTAAAATAATATGTTTTGCTATTAACATACTTTTATTACGGTTATTCTGCTCACAAACCGTGCTAATGCAGAGACAGCCCTTCGAATGTGGTCTTTATAAGCCAATATGATAGATAATTTCAGTGGCGATGAACTCGAAGGAGAGCTTTGATTAAAGGGCAAGCTAATTAAATCTAGGTAGCGGTGACGAGAAGTTATAATTCAGTGTCAATGCATGAGATTAAGAAGTCTTCAAGGATAGGTTGCCCGTAGCTGGCACAGGACAGGATTAATTAGATAGATATGGGGGAGACTGCAGGCAGGCTGATGATGATTATGATGATGATAATGCATGTCTTTATGAATTTCTTTCATTACCACTCTTTGCGGCACGAATGATGGGAATGATGTCTCTTTTTTTATTTCCCAGGGCAGACGAAACTATGCCTGTTGCACCGGGTTTTTTTAAAACTCCCTAGTTCAACAGAGCTAAAGAATGTATTAAAATTGTGCACAGTGGCCAGCAACAATGGAAACTGCTCGCAGGTTGTGTTTGTGTGTGGAATATTTTTCTGAGTTTCTGTAGAGTCACTGAACATGAGTCATGAGCTTGCTGGACACATATTACGGATCACATCAGCCTGTAATGCTCTGCCGACATGGAGAACGCCGCCCAGTCGAGGAAAATTCAACCTTTTGAGTGCAGAAGGCGCCAAGAAGCCCAAACGAAACTATGATGTGAAGGAGTAGAATTAGAGTCACTGAACTCTATGATTAATACTGTCCGCATTTCTTCTCCAGAGCAGTTTGGAGAACTGAAGTCTGCTGTGTGGAGTTCTTTCTGCGGACCCCGAAAATATGCTGCAGGAGTTTGAACAATCGTTGTCTCGGCTGAAAGGAGAACAGCAAAAGCTATAAGCCTGAGGGAAAATTACGCAAGCAATTATTTTTTGAAATCTTTACAAAAGCTATATAGGTTTCTGGCTGTGAAAAATGTCTTAAAAATGCGTTCTTTTTTCACATCAGTGTTTAGTCTGACGTCAAAGAAATGCCAGAGAAAACGTAAGGCATCATTTATACGAATTGTGTTGCCGTTTCAGAAGCGATAGCATTAAAAGACTGAAATGAAAAAAACTATGTGGTTATTTATGAAATTCTCCCAGTGATATCGCGAGAACAATTAATTAACTACGGCTGAAGGGAAGTGACGCAGCCGGAGCGGACAACTCCCAATGAGTGTAGGAAAATGATGTCACCGGACAAGAGGTGCCGTGAATTTTTTTCTCGTATTTCCATATGTTCCTTGCTGCGAATTAATTATAATTTGAGAAACATAAGTACCTCATCTCCAAAATGGATGCCAGAATTTCGCGAAGTAAATTATCAATTGTAATGTGGGGACTCGCACAGGTAGTGTGGACGGCCACAGTCCTTGTCCCAGCAGTGCTTCTCAGCAGGCCGGCGTTCGCAAGCGCGCACCCGAGCTTCGTCAGCTTCGTCTTCTGTCTTCGTCGGCGCTAGCCGCTGGGGCATCAAGCCCCAACTCTCGTTCTTACAATACCCCCGGGATGAAAAGGCGCCATACTGGCGGCCTAAGGGCACGAGACGAGAGCTGGGTCGTAGTAAGGCTTCAGGCGGTCTAAGTGCACAATTTCACGGCCGCGGCGGCGATGGTCAGACGAAGGCGAGATGGGCTCCACGAGATAGTTAACTGGCGATGTCTGCTGAACAACGCGATAGGGGCCCTGGTATTTGCTCAGCAGTTTTGTAGACTGTCCTGGGTTGGAGGAGGGGACCCAAAGCCAAACCAAGGATTCAGGAAGATAGGGCGGCGGCAGACCGGGAGAAGCGGCGCGGGAGCTTTTCTGACGGTGCTGGTCGTGTGAAGTAAAAGAACGGGCGAGTTGGCGGCATTCTTCGGCATGCGCAGCGGCCTGAGAAACGGTTGTAAATTCGGACGAATCGGGGCGGTAAGGAAGTACGGTGTCCATGATGGAGGAAGGCTCGCGTCCGTACAGAAGAAAATACGGGGAAAAACCAGTAGTGGCTTGCGTTGCAGAGTTGTAGGCGTATGTAACGAAAGGTAGAATGCGGTCCCAGTCTGAGTGATCGGCAGAAATGTACTTGGCCATCATGTCGCCGAGGGTCCGGTTAAAGCGCTCGGTCATGCCGTTCGTCTGCGGATGGTACGAAGACGTCGTGCGGTGAACGATATGACACTCCCGAAGGAGGGCTTCCACGACGCCGGACAAGAAGACGCGACCCCGGTCGCTGAGCAATTCCTGAGGCGGACCGTGACGAAGAATGATGTGCTGAAGTATGAAACCGGCTACGTCAGAGGCAGTCGCAGCTGGCAACGGGGCAGTTTCGGCATAGCGCGTGAGATGATCAATGGCGACGATGATCCAGAGGTGCCCGGCGGCAGTGATGGGAAGAGGGCCATAGAGATCAATTCCAACACGGTCGAATGGCCGGGCGGGACACGGTAAAGGTTGCAGAGGAGCAGGTGAGTGCGGTGGCGGGTTCTTGCTACGCTGGCATTCCAGGCAAGAGCGTACGTATTGGCGGACAAAACGGTACATGCCCCGCCAATAATACCGAAGGCGCAGGCGGGTAAAAGTTTTCAGCAGACCGGCATGAGCGCATTGCGGGTCGTCATGATAACTGGCACAAATGGCGGAGCGGAGATGCCTTGGAATCACGAGCAGCCATTTGCGACCATCGGGGAGGTAGTTCCGACGGTACAGCAGCTGGTCACGCACGACAAAGTGATGAGCCTGACGACGGAGTGCTCTAGAAGGGAGGTGCGCTGAGCGGTTGGCTACGAAATCCAGAAGAGAAGTGATCCAAGGATCCTTGCGCTGCTCAGAAGCCATATCAACGTTGTCAAGAGAAGGTGTGAGGCCGGAAATAGATGGCGGGTCAGGATCAGAGGGCAGAGGGGAGCGCGAGAGAGCGTCGGCATCGGAGTGTTTGCGACCGGAACGATAGATGACCCGAATGTCGTAATCTTGTAAACGCAGAGCCCAACGAGCGAGGCGGCCAGATGGATCTTTGAGTGAAGACAGCCAGCAAAGGGCGTGGTGATCGGTAATAACATCGAACGGGCGCCCATATAAGTAAGGACGAAATTTTGTGATCGCCCAAATAATCGCCAAACATTCTTTCTCTGTGACAGAATAATTAGTCTCTGCTTTTGTGAGTGTACGGCTGGCGTAAGCAACGACGTACTCATTGAAACCAGGTTTTCGCTGGGCTAGAACGGCACCGAGACCAATGCCGCTGGCGTCCGTGTGGAGTTCTGTAGGCGCGGAAGGGTCGAAATGGCGCAAGATCGGAGGAGAAGTGAGAAGCTGGCGCAGCGTTGCAAAAGCTTCGTCGCATGCAGGGGACCAAGCCGACAAGTCGTGGCTGCCAGCGAGAAGTTGCGTCAGCGGGGCGATAACGGCAGCAAAATTCTTGATGAACCGGCGAAAGTAGGAGCAAAGTTCAACAAAGCTTCTCAGTTCTTTCATGGACGCGGGCTTCGGGAAATCAGCAACTGCGCGGAGCTTGGCAGAGTCCGGGAGTACACCATCCTTGGAGACGACGTGGCCTAGAATAGTCAGCTGACGGGCGCCAAAACGACACTTTTTCAAGTTCAGCTGCAGGCCAGCATCACTGAGACAGCGAAGAACACTCTCGAGGCGGAAAAGATGAGACGGAAAATTCTTGGAGAAGATGACAACGTCGTCCAAGGAGCAAAGGCATGTCTGCCATTTAAGTCCACGGAGGATGTTGTCCATCATACGCTCAAAAGTGGCAGGCGCGTTGCACAGACCGAAGGGCATCACATTAAATTCATACAGCCCATCAGGCGTGATGAAAGCTGTTTTCGGGCGATCGACGTCGGCCATCGGCACCTGCCAGTACCCAGAGCGCAGATCCAACGAAGAAAAGTATTCCGCTCCCTGCAGGCAATCCAGCGCGTCATCTATACGAGGCAGGGGGTAGACGTCCTTCCGAGTAATTTTGTTTAGCCGGCGGTAGTCGACGCAGAATCTAATGGAGCCGTCCTTTTTCTTGACGAGCACGACCGGAGAAGCCCACGGGCTGTGAGAGGGCTGGATCACGCCGCGATGTAGCATGTCGTTCACCTGGTCATCAATGATGCGGCGCTCGGCGGAGGAGACGCGGTAGGGGCGTTGGCGCATGGGTCCATGGGTGCCAGTGTCGATATGGTGGCGAACCGCTGTTGCACGACCCAACGGTGCTTGAGGAGAGTCGAAGGATGCGCGGAAGCGCTGCAGCAAAGCGATGAGCTGGGCGCGTTGGTGAGGTGGTAGAGCGGCATCGACAGAATGGGAAAACATATCCGTGGAGGACGGGTCGGCGACGTCGGTGGGAGGAGTGAGGGCGTTGATGTCATGGGCGTCTGGGTCATCAAGGACAGGAGAAGCGTCGTCGAGATCGATCACATCAACCGTGCCAAGCGATTCTCCCCGAAGCAAAGTGGTGGGGAATGGCAACGGGTTTGCGACGTACAGGGCGGCACAACCACCAGAAAGAGTGAGCACGGCATGAGGGAGCATGACAGATTTTCGGTGCGCACAAAGAGGAGAGGGTGAATAAAGGACAGTAGCGTCAGAGAGGGTAGCACAGGTTAGCGGCACGAAAACAGAAGAGAAAGCTGGTACGTCGACGTCGTCAGCGGCGAGAATAGGCGCGGCGGTAACAGGGGAGACGTCCACAAGAGCATCACACAGCGGCGACAAATCAATTTCAGCACGTGCACAGTCGATGATGGCGTGATGCGCGGACAGAAAGTCCCACCCGAGGATGATGTCATGCGAGGAGCGGGCGAGAACGAAGAACTCAGTGGTGTATGAGAGGCCTTGGATGACGAGGCGGGCAGTGCACGCTGCGAGAGGGCGAATGGGGTCGGCACTGGCGGTGCGAAGCGAAAGGTCAGAAAGCGGCGTCATCACTTTTTTTAGTTTGCGGCACAAGTTGCGACTAATGATGGACACGGCAGCACCAGTGTCAATAAGCGCGTCAACAGTAACACCTTCAACGATCACGTCAATAACATTCATGGGAGCGGTGATAGGGCTTGAAACAGTCGTTGACGGCGCAGTTCTTGCCTCCGGAACTGCGGCGCCTAGTTTTCCGTTTGGAGGGGTGGTGACCGGCGGCGCATCGGAGAGAGCGAACGGCGTCGAGGAGACGGCGACCGATGGCTTCGGGTGTAGGAGTCGGAGCGAGACGGAGAGGGATTCTGAGGAGGTAGAGGAGAAGTGACAGGGACGGAAGGCAACGGAACGTCGTACGTCGGTGGGCGCCCGTAGTCGTAAGGACGGGATCCGCGCGTGCGGCACCAGCGGGCCACATGACCAGCGAGACCGCAGGCATAGCAAATCGGGCGGTTATCTGGGGTGCGCCACGGATTCACAGGGCGGGGACCGGTGCGAGGCAGAGGATGGTGAGTTAGTGGCAGCGCAGGGGTGAGCTGCTGCTGAGGGTATACGTTGACAGGTGGCGCATAAGTAGGCATAACCGGCTGAGGTCGTGGCCGGGCGACTGCTTCAGCATATGTAAGCGGTGCAGTGACCAGAGGGGGTGGATTGGCAGGCGGCAGGACCTCAGCTACCTGCTCCTGGATGAGACGCTGAATAGAAGGCGACAGCGATGGCGTTGGAGCGGGTTGGCAGGTAACCAGCGGTAATTGACGAGCCACCTCCTCCCGCACAAACTGCTTGATGTGCTGAAGAAGTGTCGGCTGATCGTGGGCAGGACTGCCTGCTGCCAAGCTCGAAATGCTGTCGTCCGAGCAAGTGGTACGGCGGGTGACATGTCGCTGTTTGCGGAGCTCGTCGTAGCTCTGACACAAAGACACCACGTCGGAGACGGTTTGGGGATCTTTACACAACATTTGAAACGCATCGTCCTCAATCCCTTTCAGAATGTGTCGGATTTTGTCCGCCTCGCTCATAGATGGATTTAGCCGCTTACACAAATCAACGACGTCCTCGATATAGCTCGTGAAGTTCTCGCCGTTCTGCTGGGCACGACTGCGCAACCGTTGTTCAGCACGAAGTTTTCGGACAGCGGGGCGGCCGAACACGTCAGTCAGGCTGGTTTTTAGAGCCGCCCAGGTAGGAAAGTCCGCTTCGTGGTTGCGGAACCACAAATTGGCGACATCGGTCAAGTAGAAGATGACATTCGTGAGCTTAACGACGTCATCCCATTTGTTGTAAGCACTCACGCGTTCGTAAGAGGCCAGCCAATCTTATACATCGGTGTCGTCAGTACCGCTGAAGATCGCAGGGTCGCGCTGACGGACGGCACCGGAACAGATGACAGCGGTGGAGACAGGTTGGGCCGAAGTTTCAGATGTCGTGGTAGAGCCTGGTAGCCTGGGCATCGTGGCGTAGCTCCAGGAGAAGAGCAAGCAGCACCTCCACCAAGTGTAATGTGGGAACTCGCACAGGTAGTGTGGACGGCCACAGTCCTTGTCCCAGCAGTGCTTCTCAGCAGGCCGGCGTTCGCAAGCGCGCACCCGAGCTTCGTCAGCTTCGTCTTCTATCTTCTTCGTCGGCGCTAGCCGCTGGGGCATCAAACCCCAACTCTCGTTCTTACACAATTATTATTAAAGTCGGAGAAGATGGGCGAGAAATGTGCGAAAGATGCAGGACAAGGATCGCGAAAGGACAAGTTGGTCAGCAATCATTACGCTGTTTAAAAACAACGAGAAGAGAGGAATTCATCAGTAAATCCGAGAAAAACATGATGAACACTAACTGAAAACTATCTGATTATACGCTAATACAAGAATATCGTCGCACATTAATTGGTTTTGCATCCGTTTGAGGAGGTTAAGGGGAAATATGTCACTACGCGTAGTTGGAAGGATTTGATTTCATGCATACGCGCCGTTGGTCCGGTGACTTCATGCGTCACCCGTTATTCAAGAACGCACTTCCATCTGCGGAATTGGCCGTGTGTCGAGGGTTTTGCACGGCTGAAGGGGTTGTGAAATGTGCGGTGTTTATCAGTGGCACCCGACTTGTAAACGGCTTTCCTAACCGGGTTACACAGACGGATTGTTCAGAGTTGCATTAGGGGAGTTGAGTTCAGCGAGATTTAAGCGTCATGCGTGATGCCCACATGCTTCTTAACGCAATAACGGTCGGAGCTTTCCTATCTGCGTCGAAGCACTCTTATTGGAGGGGAGATGGACGCATGCGAAGCAATGGTAGTGATTATCTACCGGATGACTTACGCTTGAAATGGTTTTCCAGCATGTGGGACAGGCTATACAGTAAGGCCTGTCTGTGTTTTTTGTGTACTGAATAGACATGCTCCTTGGAATCTGACCCACTTTCATTGATGCCATTGCTGGCTTCGCGTTCACCAAACTCCGGACACTTGCGAAGTCACGAGCAGCAGAATAGCGCGACATTTGAAATTATTTCAGCCTGTTAAAGCCGCATTTTCTGGAATGTGAGCTTGCTGAGGTCCTCAGAAATCTACTGCATATAGCAGCTCAAATAAAACGGAACAACAGGAAAAAAGTGGGTGAAGTTATCGGTGCCGATCCGCTTCATCTTCTCTCTTATAATTTCTGCTCTTGTATTCCGTTTGAACAACCGCTAACTTGTTCAATTTTAAGTGCGAAAGCACTTCTTCACGAGGTCTAACCGTCTCACCGAGACTGTGTGAAGATTCAACTTTAGGGTCATCTTGCTCGAATCAGAAATGAATAAATAAAATAAATATTGCCGTGACTGGAATTCGAAATCATGGTGGCGCAAACACATTGACTTCGCAGGCCACTGCACGAGAGCATTATGCTGTCGCCGCATTTTTTTTTCTTTCATGTTATTCATTCTACATGGTTTTGTCCAGAAAGCATATATATACATATATATGTGTGTGTGTGTGTAAACACACAAAAAAAAACTTTACAGAGCACCTAGGTAGGCGCTACGTGGCACAAACCTTATAGTAAACATATTAGAACTAAGAGGCCGGTAAAATATACAGCGCACCAGGAGAGGAAACGAATCCGCTAAAAAGTCCAATTCTTTGTGAATGTCTGTTATGTGCAGCAACATTCGGCTAAAATGAATACTCGGCGAAACAACAGGTTCAACGTTGTGGTCGTGCATGCTATAAATTACACACCGAAACTCTATCAGTCAACACGTGGCTCGATAGTAAAAACATTTCTGTGTCTTCTGTAAACTGCCGCTTGTGCAATGTGCCTGAAACAATCGAACATTGTTTTATAGACTGCAAAAAACGCGATTTTGCTTTGGAATGTGCTGCATAGGATGCTAGAGAAAGATTTTCTCCAAAATTCCGACAGTGTGCGCTACCTTGTCGTTTCCCAACCTGACTCGAAACCCTACGATATGATTCTTCTGATTGGACTTCATAGCCTATGGAAAATACTATCGCGCAGCCGATCACGCCTCGTGTTAGACTGCAACAAACTCTCGCGCCGTCGATAGAACATCGTCGTCTTCTTCAACTAATGCTGCTCTCGGACTAATATACATATTCTAGCACGCTGTGCATTGCAAATTGTCGCCACTTCAACTAACATTACTGTACAACTAATACTGTCGCCTGAGGTGCCGACGGCCCAGCAAAGCAAAACACTGATCCTACAGAGACTGAGAGCACTAGGCTAACGCCGCAGCCGATCACTCCTCGTGTTTGACTGCAACAAACTCTCGCGCCGTCGATAAAACATCGCCGTCTTCTTCAACTAATGCTGCTATCGGACTAATATAAATATTCTAGCACGCTGTGCATTGCAAATTGTCGCCACTTCAACTAACATTACTGTACAACTAATACTGTCATAAGGGAGTAATTACTCATTGACGTCCACCCGAGCGCAGCCATACGGCTACAAAGGAAAGCTATACAGCTTTCTCATAAACTTCGTAGCTAAAGAAAAATTCGTCCCGGTCCGGGGATCGAACCCGCGACCACCGCTTCACCGGAGCAGTCGCTCTACCAATTGAGCTAACCGGGAAGGCAAGCTTATGGTAGGGCGAGAGCGAATTGATCAATAACTCGAAGTGGGAACAGTGTTGACCAAATGTTTTTAGGGGAATCCCCCAAGGTGGAGTAGATTTGTAATAAGGGAGTAATTACTCATTGACGTCCACCCGAGCGCAGCCATACGGCTACAAAGGAAAGCTATACAGCTTTCTCATAAACTTCCTAGCTAAAGAAAAATTCGTCCTGGTCCGGGGATCGAACTCGGGACCACCGCTTGACCGGAGCAGTCGCTCTACCAATTGAGCTAACCGGGAAGGCAAGCTTATGGTAGGGCGAGAGCGAATTGATCAATAACTCGAAGTGGGAACAGTGTTCACCAAATGTTTTTAGGGGAATCCCCCAAGGTTGAGTAGATTTGCAATAAGGGAGTAATTACTCATTGACGTCCACCCGAGCGCAGCCATACGGCTACAAAGGAAAGCTATACAGCTGTTTCATAAACTTCGTAGCTAAAGAAAAATTCGTCCTGGTCCGGGGATCGAACCCGGGACCACCGCTTCACCGGAGCAGTCGCTCTACCAATTGAGCTAACCGGGAAGGCAAGCTTATGGTAAGGCGAGAGCGAATTGATCAATAACTCGAAGTGGGAACAGTGTTGACCAAATGTTTTTAGGGGAATCCCCCAAGGTGGAGTAGATTTGTAATAAGGGAGTAATTACTCATTGACGTCCACCCGAGCGCAGCCATACGGCTACAAAGGAAAGCTATACAGCTTTCTCATAAACTTCGTAGCTAAAGAAAAATTCGTCCTGGTCCGGGGATCGAACCCGGGACCACCGCTTCACCGGAGCAGTCGCTCTACCAATTGAGCTAACCGGGAAGGCAAGCTTATGGTAGGGCGAGAGCGAATTGATCAATAACTCGAAGTGGGAACAGTGTTGACCAAATGTTTTTAGGGGAATCCCCCAAGGTGGAGTAGATTTGTAATAAGGGAGTAGTTACTCATTGACGTCCACCCGAGCGCAGCCATACGGCTACAAAGGAAAGCTCTACAGCTTTCTCATAAACTTCGTAGCTAAAGAAAAATTCGTCCTGGTCCGGGGATCGAACCCGGGACCACCGCTTCACCGGAGCAGTCGCTCTACCAATTGAGCTAACCGGGAAGGCAAGCTTATGGTAAGGCGAGAGCGAATTGATCAATAACTCGAAGTGGGAACAGTGTTGACCAAATGTTTTTAGGGGAATCCCCCAAGGTGGAGTAGATTTGTAATAAGGGAGTAATTACTCATTGACGTCCACCCGAGCGCAGCCATACGGCTACAAAGGAAATCTATACAGCTTTCTCATAAACTTCGTAGCTAAAGAAAAATTCGTCCTGGTCCGGGGATCGAACCCGGGACCACCGCTTCACCGGAGCAGTCGCTCTAACAATTGAGCTAACCGGGAAGGCAAGCTTATGGTAGGGCGAGAGCGAATTGATCATATAACTCGAAGTGGGAACAGTGTTGACCAAATGTTTTTAGGGGAATCCCCCAAGGTGGAGTAGATTTGTAATAAGGGAGTAATTACTCATTGTCGTAATAAGGGAGTAATTACTCCCTTATTACAAAACTACTCCACCTTGGGGGATTCCCCTAAAAACATTTGGTCAACACTGTTCCCACTTCGAGTTATTGATCAATTCGCTCTCGCCCTACCATAAGCCTGCCTTCCCGGTTAGCTCAATTGGTAGAGCGACTGCTCCGGTGAAGCGGTGGTCCCGGGTTCGATCCCCGGACCAGGACGAATTTTTTTTTAGCTACAAAGTTTATGAGAAAGCTGTATAGCTTTCCTTTGTAGCCGTATGGCTGCGCTCGGGTGGACGTCAATGAGTAATTCTCCCTTATTACAAATCTACTCCACCTTGGGGGATTCCCCAAAAACATTTGGTCAACACTGTTCCCACTTCGAGTTATTGATCAATTTGCTCTCGCCCTACCATAAGCTTGCCTTCCCGGTTAGCTCAATTGGTAAAGCGACTGCTCCGGTGAAGCGGTGGTCCCGGGTTCGATCCCCGGACTAGGACGAATTTTTCTTGAGCTACGAAGTTTATGAGAAAGCTGTATAGCTTTCCTTTGTAGCCGTATGGCTGCGCTCGGGTGGACGTCAATGAGTAATTACTCCCTTATTACAAATCTACTCCACCTTGGGGGATTCCCCTAAAAACATTTGGTCAACACTGTTCCCACTTCGAGTTATTGATCAATTCGCTCTCGCCCTACCATAAGCTTGCCTACCCGGTTAGCTCAATTGGTAGAGCGACTGCTCCGGTGAACCGGTGGTCCCGGGTTCGATCCCCGGACCAGGACGAATTTTTCTTTAGCTACGAAGTTTATGAGAAAGCTGTATAGCTTTCCTTTGTAGCCGTATGGCTGCGCTCGGGTGGACGTCAATGAGTAATTACTCCCTTATTACAAATCTACTCCACCTTGGGGGATTCCCCTAAAAACATTTGGTCAACACTGTTCCCACTTCGAGTTATTGATCAATTCGCTCTCGCCCTACCATAAGCTTGCCTTCCCGGTTAGCTCAATTGGTAGAGCGACTGCTCCGGTGAAGCGGTGGTCCCGGGTTCGATCCCCGGACCAGGAGGAATTTTTCTTTAGCTACGAAGTTTATGAGAAAGCTGTATAGCTTTCCTTTGTAGCCGTATGGCTGCGCTCGGGTGGACGTCAATGAGTAATTACTCCCTTATTACAAATCTACTCCACCTTGGGGGATTCCCCTAAAAACATTTGGTCAACTAATACTGTCGCCTGAGGTGCCGACGGCCCAGCAAAGCAAAACACTGATCCTACAGAGACTGAGAGCACTAGGCTAACGCCGCAGCCGATCACGCTTCGTGTTAGAATGCAACACACTCTTGAGGGGACAACAACAACACGCTCTCGCGCCGTGCGTTGCACCCCATCGTCTTTTTCTACTGATACTGCTACCAATTTAATATACACAGCCTCGCACGCTGTGCATTCTACACCGTCGTCTTCTGCACCAAATAATACTATCGAACTAATATTCAGAAGTACTTGTATTTGGGCGTGTTGGTTCATAACTTTTCAGGAGGACACAGGGGCGCAATAAAAGACACGGACATGAAAGTAGACAGGGACAAGCGCTTACTATCAACAGGCTTCATTCGACGTAGACCGTTAATATACCTTCGCTTACCCAAGCGCCACTGTGCGAATCACAAGCACGTGAGTACCAGAAAACACCAAAAGAAATCCAAAGGTAGGCGATTACAGAAATCTATCTAAGAAAACTTCGCCGATCTGAAATGGTTTTCTTAGATAGATTTCTGTAATCGCCTACCTTTGGATTTCTTTTGGTGTTTTCTGGTACCCACGTGCTTGTGATTCGCGCAGTAGCGCTTGGGTAAAGCGAAGGTATATTAACGGTCTACGTCGAATAAAGCCTGTTGATAGTAAGCGCTCGTCCCTGTCTACTTCTATGTCCGTGTCTTTTATTGCGCCCCTGTGTCCTCCTGAAAAGAACTAATATCGTCGCCAGACGTGCCGACGACACAACAAAGCAAAACAATAAGCCCACAGAGCCTGAGACGCCGAGAGAGCATCGCTCAAATTTCGAATTTGGAAGAAATAATTTTCCTTATAATACTTAGCACTCGCTTTCTTTGTGCAAGCCCCCTTTCTCTCGCTAGATTTTATATATTGCAGACTCTTTGTCCAAAAACTAACCGTTCTCAAGTTCTCGTTCTTGTATTTCTCGTCCGTGCGTTCCATGTCTTCTTCATGAAACGCAACAAAGAATTTCTCTTTACTTTCCCACATATAGACTGTGACGGCACTCTTTTTACAGCAATGATGGCTCGCCGTTTCTGTTGCAATAGGAATGCATGCTTTTTCCTCCTCCGAGGCGCGTGTTCTGTGGGCCGTGCATCACGTATTGCTGGATGCTTGAGGACTTTGGTCAGTGGGATATAGTAGCGTAGCTCGGAAATTGCACCGAGACTGCAGCTGGGCCCAGCATGTCCACCATTCTAAAGAAAACAATTGAAAATCGCAAATTTGTATGGCACCCTTAAAGGAATACTAAAGGCATTGGTGCATTCTAATAATATGTAGCAAAATCTTTCGTTTAAAGTGTTACCATCGATCGAATCGAACAGTTAATACGGCCATAGAAAACTAATGGGGAACGCCTTTGACGATAGCAAAGACGTTAACAAAAAAAAATGCAAGAATGCCGTTAGCTCATCAGGTTATATATGGAGTCTTGTAGAGGAATCTTACGTTATATGAAAAAAATTGCGTTCATCAAAGGTTTCCCGCTCAAAAAATTAGGCAGTGGGTTAGCTCCGGTTAAGCCTGGATATGCAAGCAAAAAGCTTCAGTTATGCTTGGTTTGACGGCCATCCACGCACTGCCTGTACGGAGGAGGAGACGGAAATCGGCGCGGTTAAAACTGCCCGCAGGAATGCGGAGAGGAGGGTTGCCGGCTGTGGCGCGGGCAACACGCGGCTGCAACGAAAGGTCAAACGGTGGGCGAGGAGGCGAAGCGCGCAGTGGTAGCGACAGCGAGGAGGCGATGCACATGCGCAGTAGCGCGCGGCTGCGCCGAAAGGTTTCACTCGGTTTCAAGGTCACTCGTTTTCGCGCATGCGCATAACTCACCGGTTCGGCTCACGCGAAGTTCGGCTCTGACCCGCGTAGTGAAGCTTTTCGCTTCAAAATGTTTTCGTGCAGAGTTGTTGAGTATGTACGGTAGATGGCCAGAAACGTAGGAACGCACTTTGAAGACAGGCATGCCCCCGCCCCCCTCTCCCCTCCCACCAAGCATGATTTAAAGCTTATAGAAACGCGAAGCCGCAACTTTCACGACTTAATTAGCTCGTGCGCAGAGGAACTATAACGATAAGCATCGCGTATGAAGCGAAGAAAAGAGTGCATGGCACTTGGAATGATAACTGAACGTTTATGGAATCTCTGCAACGAGGTAGAAGTTTTTAATTTGGTTAATTTATAGAACGCCGTCCGAGAAAATAACCTATTACTCCATGTGGTCGTTTCCTGCGGCGGAGGAAGAAAAATATTGCTGGGGTTTAGCTTTGGTTAAACCTGGTAGGTTGCGTAAGCATCCATAGCGTTCCATTCGGGATGATCACCGGTTGTAGACGATTCGGTTTAGATAGAGGCGCGGTGCGCCCGTCTAGCAGCGTCTTGAGCGCGCCGCTTAGCAAGGCACTGTTCGCGTTCTTCATCAGTCTCCCAAGCCCGTTGTAGTTTCCTGGCTTCGTCAAGCCGACGTAGCCTCCCTTTCTGTTTATCAGGCGGCATAACGACGGAGCCGGCAAGCGAGAGAACGCATTTTTAACCCCCCCCCCTGTTCTCCAGCCTCCTCTCCACACTTCGCAGCCAGCGAGAGCGCGGCGAGGGCAGCGCCTCCACTTTCAAGGTCAAACGTGCCTCGCAGCCGCCCCGACGCGACGGGCGGAAACCTGTCGTAATATTTCTCACGCAATAAAAGTCACCGTTTCAAATACCTGAGTTTACCCTAAACGAAAATCACTTCAAGAACTCTGCGAAACTTTTTAGGCGGCTGCAAAAAAACGTACTGCCCTAGATAAAGAGCTTGACAAGTGGTGTAGTTTCTTTCCTTAGTTTCGATCATCACAGACAAAGTTTTAATGTTTCACATCAATTCTGTACTTTCATTATTTTGTGTCGTGTCCGGTCGCTGTGTTGAATGCAGCGAAAGACGCACACGGTACTTTTAGACTTCGTTTATTTAAAGCCGATGAGGGTGCGACCAGCGTCGACCGAGGCAGGAGCCGAACTGGCCGCCCGAAGAAAGGAGGGAGCTGAGAAGCGTCCACGGGAGGGAGTGGCTTCCCAGAACAGGAGGAGGGTGCGGGGGCGCACCGTGGGGGGGCATCTGGTGACAGCGTGCGACGAGGGGCAAGTGTCGTTAGGAGGAGGATTGAGTGGTCGTTAGGAGGAGGATGCGAGTGGTCGTTAGGAGGAGGACGCGGGGGCGCACACACACAAAAGCAATAAGGGGACACAACACTTCCTTCCCCCTTAGAAAGTTGCCTGGTATCGTGCAGGGGGTCGGCGCTCACGCGTGGAGGCGCGCTGGCTTTGTGCGCTCGGGGGAGAAACACTTGTAGGCTGGCTGTTGTTCGCTGTGTCTCCTAGGTCTGTCCTGGGCGAAGTCTCTTCTTCCGGGAAGAGGTGCCAGGCTATGTGGGAAGATCGTGCACGTGTTCTCTCCGCTGGCGGACAGCTCTCAGACGGCGTCGTAAATCTACGCAGCTCGTTGAGATGTCGGCGTGCTACTGTGCCATGTATGTTGACGAGCCAAGAGAGCAGGCCTATGCGTCTGACAATTGTAGCTTCCTCCCAACGTGGCTTTTTCAGAAACTGTCGGGCGAGGACGCGCTGCCCCTCATTAAGCGTGCCGCAGCGCGGAATTGCTTTTTCTTCCCGGAACGTCTCTGCCTTTGGCTCGGGGAGGATGGCTGTGAGCTGGGTTCGCATTTCACGCTCGAACATCATTTTCGAGGGGGTCTCGCCTGTTGTGCTCTGAACCGTCGTGTGCTGCTTGAAGAGAAAGCGCGCAAGGCGGCGCTGCAGCGAGCCTGTCTGATCTCTTTCAAGGGCGCGTTTTAGCTCGGCTACGTAGCGCTCGGCTTGTCCGTTTGTCGCTGGGTGGTAGGGGGCCGATGTAACTGATGAGATCCCGTTGTCGCGATAAAACTTGAGGATCTCCGCAGACACAAACGGTGTTCCGTTGTCCGACACTACCTTGCGCGGCAGGCCGAACGTTGCAAATAGTGATCGGAGGTTGTCAATGACTGCTGCCGAAGTCGTCTGTCCCATTTGCCTTATCTCAAGCCACTTTGTGTAGGCATCTACGACCACAAGGAAAGTGCAGCCCTCAATTGGTCCTGCAAAATCAATGTGCAGTGTGTGCCATGGTGTGTCTGGCTTTTCCCATTCTGGGACAGGAGCTTTCGGCGGGGCGCTCCGGCTGCTCTGGCAAGGCTTGCATTCTCGCACCACTGTTTCGATGTCGTTGTCAATGCCAGGCCACCACATGTAGCTTCTGGCACACTTTTTCATTGCAACGATGCCCCGATGTCCGGCGTGGATGAGAGACATAGCTTGTGCGCGTAGTTCTCTCGGCATCACAACTCGGGACCCAAATATGATGCAGCCGCGATGGGTGCTCAACTCTGTAGCTCGCCTGCGGTAAGCGTCGAAGTTGTCCCCTTTGAGTTTATGCACGTTGCCTTGTTGAACAGCTGTGTAAACTAGCCGGAGAGCTGCGCACTTCTGCGTAGATGCTGCAACTGTGCCTGCTGTAAGCGGAGGTTCTGGCAGTGCTTCGAACATCAGAACGTCTCCTGGTGGAAATGGTTCGTCAACAGTTGCGTCTAGTGGCAGACGGCTTAGCGCATCGGCGTTTTGATGTTTACTCCCATTGCGGTAGACCAGAGCGTAGTCGTACGCTGAGAGTTTGATGGAATGCTGCGTCGGCTCGATGACACCTTGCTGCTCCAGTTTGTCCAACTCTTTTTCAACTGAATCTCGGAGAGCAAACGGCACCGGCCTGGCCTTCAGAAATTTGGGTTGCGCGTTGTCCAACAACTCCAGTGTGACCGGGGGCCCTTCGTTTCCTGGAATCTCTTCCGAGAATACTCTTTCGTATTTCTCTTGCAGTTGCTCAACCATGTTCTGGCTCGGCGTCTGGTGTATGCCGCATATCATCACGCCTAGTGGAGAAAACCAGTTTCTCCCTAGAAGGCTTGATCCTGTGCCCTTCACAACAAGCAGAGGTAGCGTATGGGTCTGGCCGTTGTAGTTAACCTGCACGTTGGCAGAGCCCAATAGTGGCAGATTCTGTCCTGACCACGTTCGCAGGTGCGTGTCGTCTTGTTGCAGGGCGGGTGCGTCAGATGGCCATGAAGTTCGGAACGTGTCCTCACTGATCAGGGTACAGGCTGCGCCGGAGTCCACCTCGAACTTAATCAGCTGGTGATGTACGCTTACTTCTGTAAAAATCTTCGGTCGCGTGCCGAGATTCATGGTGTTCAGGTCGTACAACACAGATGGTGTTGCTGATGTTGTTCCATGGAGATCAGATAGCGGCGTATTCTCTGAGGCGTTGACGCTGTGATTAGGCTGGGAAGGTGACTTTATCTTGGCAAGTCTCCGTTTCGTAATGCATGCTCTTTCGATATGCCCTCGCTTGTGGCAAAAATTACACGTGGCTGACTGGAATCGACATCCCTGGGGTTTGTGTTGGTCGTCACACCGCCAGCAGCGTTGTGCCTTTTTGACCGATTTTACAACAACAGAAGGCTTGCGCACCTGGTTGCTTGTCTGGTGTACCGGCTCGGTGTTCCGGCGAATCCCTCTCTGCTGGTGACCGGCGCTCTCCGCTCGAACGGCGATGTCGTAAGCTTTGCTGAATGTGAGGTCCTTCTCAGCGAACAGGCGCTGCTGCAGTGACTCGTCACTCAGTCCGCACACAAATCTGTCGCGTAACATCACGTCCAAGGGAAGCATGGTGGTGTTAGCAGAAGAAGCTGCGTCTCCCTCCTGCCCGGTAGCTGTTGTCGACAGCGTTCCAAAATTGCAGTCGGCAGCGAGCTTCTTGAGCGCGGCTACGTAGGCGCTCACTGTTTCTCCTTCCAGTTGATCTCGTCGTTGGAAGCGAGCCCGGCTGTAGACCTCGGATGGCCTTGGGTCGTAGTGCTTTTGCAGCGCTTTTACGATGTCGTCGTAAGACACTGCCGCTGGTGTGCTTGGCTGAATAAGGGCGCAGACAGTATCGTAGGTCTGCTCCCCGCACAGCGTCAGCAGGTTGGCCCTCTTCAAGGCTGGGTCTGTGATGTTGTTAGCTTCAAAGTAGAACTGAAGGCGTCCAACCCACGATGACCACGATGAGCCGTTGAACTCTGGTATCTGATTGGGAAACCCTCGCGTAGCCATGGCTTGTCAATAGCGTTGCGTAGCGCGGGTCGAATCCACTTTCTCGTCGCCACTGTCGTGTCCGGTCGCTGTGTTGAATGGAGCGAAAGACGCACACGGTACTTTTAGACTTCGTTTATTTAAAGCCGATGAGGGTGCGACCAGCGTCGACCGAGGCAGGAGCCGAACTGGCCGCCCGAAGAAAGGAGGGAGCTGAGAAGCGTCCACGGGAGGGAGTGGCTTCCCAGAACAGGAGGAGGGTGCGGGGGCGCACCGTGGGGGGGCATCTGGTGACAGCGTGCGACGAGGGGCAAGTGTCGTTAGGAGGAGGATTGAGTGGTCGTTAGGAGGAGGATGCGAGTGGTCGTTAGGAGGAGGACGCGGGGGCGCACACACACAAAAGCAATAAGGGGACACAACATTTTGTAAACGATATTTACCCTCCAAGGCACTTAAAGTCACAGTGAGAGGAAAGACAGAAGTCTTATATCACCTTTGAACCAAGCGTTACATGCAGTAGCCTCTTGTCGTTCTTTGTCGAGTTAACACTTTCTGAACTGCGTTATGCTGCACAGAGTGAGAAGTCCAAGATGCAAACAGGGCTTTAGCATCCCATGCGAAAGGAGAATAAAAAATGGCTGAGGCTTAACTTGGTTAAGCCTGGAGAATGCGAAGCATCATCGTGTCGCGTAATTTGGAGGCGCACAACCACAGCGACGGCGCGAGGTGGGCCCCCGTTTCTCCACTGTCGTGACGTCATCGTGTCACGTGGTGTGACGTCATGTATCACGTGATTTGGAGGCGCACAACCACAGCGACGGTGCGAGGTGGGCCCCCGTTTCTTCACTGTCGTGACGTCATCGTGTCACGTGGTGTGACGTCATGTATCACGTGATTTGGAGGCGCATAACCACGGTGAAGGGCTGAAGTGGTAGCTAAAGTAGTATGCTTCGCATAAAAAATCAGTGGCACATAAGTTTTGCATGTGTATCTTTACGTAACCCAACGAGCTAACCATTAAGCGTGTTTTTCTTTCCTTACTAATTGCAGAGAAAGAATGTTTCGGGTGATGCTAGGGAACTTCAGTTCACTGTTGTTAAAAGCTCTGGTCCATTACTGGTAGAGGGCGGTAAGGCAGGTTATGGTAATGCATTTTAAACAAAACTTGGATGGATTATTCATGCCGAAGTTTTGCCTTCCTGAAGATTATTCTGGCACATAAAAATAAAAAAAACACAAATACGAAGAGGAAACAGCTGCTTATCCGGCGTCATTAACAAGCTGAATAAAAATTATGCTAACGAACTTTCGTAAACAGCCAGTTACATCAGCCGCTGTAAGGACCGAGCACAAAACTACCGCAATTACTAGTATTGGAAAGTTAAACGTTGAGGAGTCGAGAGATAGGATTAAAATGGTTTCCAAGTGGTTCGATGACGAAAGGTGCATAATCTATAAAGGTTCGTTTAAAATGTAACGCTCGTTTCGTATTCTTCTTTTATGCCGATGCGCAAAATTGGATTATATTGTGTTCTTTAGGGTACTTTTAGAGAAACTGCTTTTTCATTTCGTGTGGAACAGTTCCGCTTTTCTAATTCAAGAAACTTCGTTGCGAAAGAAAATCGTTAGCTCTGTACAGAAAAGAGCATGTAATGCTACATAACGATCGTAATAGCGCAAGAGAAATAAAAAAAAGTTTCACTCTGAGTTATTTTTATTTTGCTTGCTCCTGTTATAATTTGTTCAGCGACTTTAGTAACATATAAGATTATTTATTTACATTTCAATATCACATCATCTAGCAAACCTGGATTGCGAACTCTACCGCAAGGGTACAGAAAAACTATCAGTGAAGATCGGGAGTGTCAGCTGTTACAAAATCTTCGAGCTTTGTCGTATAAGAGACAATTATGTCGCTCTTAACTCCATGCCTCTTTTTTTTTTATTTACGCATGCGAGTGCGAGCGCGTGATGATACACCAAGTATTTCGGGGAAGACTGCCTCTAATTTTTAAATTTATGCTTTTTGTGGTATGAAGGTGAGTCGTGCGGCACAATAATTCCTGCTTTAGCGGACATGAGAAAACAGGTTAATAAAGTTAGCTAGTTTGCCGGTTAACTAGTTTTTGATGATTAACTTCTTATCCGGGTGGTCAAAATTTCCGGAGCCCTTCACTACGGCGTCCCTCTATGCCTGAGTCGCTTTGGGACGTTAAACCCAATAAACCATAACCTGCCACAGTTAGGCACCTCTCCGCTATTATAGGTTTGTAGCCTGTCGTGAGCAGCACACAAACTCATCTTGCAGAGTTTCGAAAACGCGATTACGCTCGGTGCTGTGCTTCGCAAAATTTGGCTATTTCGTCTAGTTACGTGCAATTGAGGGGTTGCTTTCCCTGCATGCTTTTCGGGAGGCACGCATTTCGGCACGGTGCAGCCAAAATTCATTGGACTACAGCGCCGAGGGTAATCGGGTTTTCGGAATTGAAAAACTGATATCGGTATTACTTACGACCGACAACAAATCTCTAATTGCCACTAGTTGATAAATGAAATTAGTAGAAAAATTAATTAGCAGTAATTATTCAACCGGCTAGCAAGATAACTCTATTCACCTGTTTTCTGATGTCCGCCGACGTTGGTATTATTTTGCGACAGAAGCCGGCTTTATTAAATAAAAATGTCAAGTTTCAAATATTAGTGGTGAGCTTTCATGAAACAAGCTAGTCCAAATGTAAGCAGGAAGTGAATGTACGAGGCATTTTTGTGCCTTTTTTTTGTTTGCGAGCGCCTTTTAGCGCACACAGCACTGCGTAAAATTAGTAAATGAAAATGAATAGTATACAGCGAATTTTGATCCCGCTCAACGCAGAGCAAAAGATCTAAGAGCTCACCTTAACAAAAGCCCTCGAGACAAGTCGAATACATGCACAAGCATATTCATTTTTTCTTAAGCGCTGTTTTAATGCTGTTTATATATATGATAATAAGGAATACCTACCAGAGCCTTACTTAATTTTTCTGCCTTTTTTACTTCCCCGTTTTCATTCTGCTTTTGGAGAGAGGCCAGCCGAAATACGTTCCTGGTTAAAATTCATCGCATTTCCTTCTTTTCTTCGTTCATTGCCTCACTTTCTTGCAGGAACCTTGCAAGCCGCTGAAAAGGAAGAAAAGAAGCTATAGCGTGTTCGCGGTTGTTTCCTGTGCGACATCGTTCCCAAGAAGCATGAAGAAAAGTAGATATTCTCTGGCGATATTCAGCGCCATAAACGCAAAGACCAGAAACCGGAAACGTGGCTCTGGGAAAAGTACTAATGGTGATAAAGACAAAAACAAAATGGTTATTATAATCGGGTACAACTCAAGAATAAAGCGGCTTCTACCCGACAAAGGAGCCCTTTCCAGCCAATGGCGTCGGTTGATTCTTATGAGCCTGCTAGCGTGACAATGCAGGCAGTAGCAGATGAAAGAATACGGCTCCTTTCTCCATTATCAGGGATAGCCCCCTCCCTGCACTGTCACGCCGCTCCGTGCCTTGTCACGCTAGCAAGGCCATGAAAATCGGCCGACGCCATTGGCTGGAAGGCGGTCCTTTGGCGGGAAAAGCCGCTTTGCTCTTGAGTTGCACCCGACTACGGTGTACAGGTGCCCACAAAAGGTTTCGCAACATGAAAATTACAACAAAGCCTAATTACTGGGCAGCCTAAGCATACGGCCAAGAACTGAAGTGTGGTCTTTGTTGTTCCCAGGCCGACCCGCACAATGCAGCCCTCAGCGCTTGGCTGCGCTTGTCGCCAGCGAGGAAATTGACGTTTTTCTTGATTTCGGCGTTCTGAAACTTTTGTGAGCACCTGTACACTGCGCTACGACAATTGAAATAATTATTGACTACTAATTTATTCCTGGGTGGTTTTTCAGACCCTCGGAAACAAAAAAAATTGGGGTCCACCTTTAAGGGTATGAGGCCACAGCGTTATTGAGTCCTGTCAGTGGTTCCTCGCGCCTAGGCTGACACGGACACTCCTTCCAAGGAAACAATCGCAGCCATTGTTAGAATGACCACATGACATACGTACAAATTCCAGCTTTAACAAAGCCGTACTCGCGTGCTTCAGTGGCGTAGTGGTAACGTGTCTGACTCGCACCCGATGGGTCAGGGACCCGACTCATGGCTGCATTAATGGCATTAATGGCATCACTGCATTAATGGCATCACTCTTGAAACTGTGTCGTCTTATAAATATCTGGGTGTTCACGTATCTTCTAACCTGTCTTGGAAAACTCATGTTGATTACATTACAAATAACGCCAATCGCATGCTTGGATACCTTCGCAGAAATTTTTCATGTGAACCGAGTTCATTAAAACTATTTCTTTACAAAACATTGGTCCACTCTAAATTGGAATATGCTTCATCGGTGTGGAACCCTGGGGTTGAATCTCTCATTTCTGACTTGGAATCACTTCAAAACCGCGGTTGTCGCTTCATACTTTCCAACTATCATTGTACAGTCGGGGACAAAAGTCTCCGGACCACGTGTTCCTCAAACGAAGCTTATAGCTCTACTATCAGACAGGGGCTGGAGACCGCACTTGTGGAGATGAAAGAACAAACATTTAACTTTTACCTCCACAAGTGTGGTCTCCAGCCGCCGACTAATAGCAGAGCTATCGGCTTCATTAGAGGAACACGTGGTCCGGAGACTTTTGTCCCCAACTGTACTAGTAGTGTAACTGCCATGAAAGCTAACCTTTCCCTACAGCTTCTTTCCCATCGCAGGTCAATAGCTTCATTATGTACTTTTCACAAAATTTATCATAATCCTTAACTTAAAGAGAAGTTATTAAAAAGACCACCCTATATTTCAGCACGCATTGATCACCGTCACAAAGTTTGGATCCCTCTTTTTCGTACAAGATGTTTTCACGATTCATTCATACCCAGAACTTGTGTCAACTGGAATCACCTTCCCCACAATATTGCTGCAATTACTGATACTGCTGCATTTCGTAACGCTGTTATTAATTTTATATAAGTATGTGTCTATAACTTTGTTAATTTACTAGCTGCTGTTTTCTTTTGTGTTTTGTTTTGTGAAAAGCTGCCTTTTGTTAATTCTGTTATTGATTTTATACCAGTGTGTGCTATAACTATATTCAATTTTTCTAGCTGCTGTTTTGTTTTTGTACTTGCATGTTATTCCCACTCCCCTCTGTAACGCCTAACGGCCCTGAGGGTAATTGAATAAATAAATAAATAAATAATTTCCCCAATTTTGTTTTCAGCGCATTTCATTTACTTGTATACCTTCATGTCCGAACACCATTTGTGCCATGTTGGGCTCTTACAATCACAGTTTTCTCGTGTTTTAATCCGTTTTCAAGTATTCCGCTCCACAAGCGACGTAGCCACATTTACGGCCAAACCGTGGTTTTCGCTCGCAACGACGCTGACGCCGTGTTTTCATCAAAAAACATAAAATTCGCACGGAGAATTTTATCTAGGTGGTACGTCGTTTTTAACACATTGAGACTCCTTATATGTCTTTTTAAAGAGGTGGGAATCTGGACGCCTGATACAGCGACACAGAGTGTTCAGTAAGAAAGGATGGCGCGCACATTCTTTTTCACAAAACACAATATCTTATCAGGAAGTCAGCATGGTTTTCGTAAGGGTAGGTCAACGGAATCGGCCCTTCTGTTACAAAAGGAGATCATTATAAAAAATATTGAAGCTAATAAATATACACAGGGAATATATATAGACTTCAGTAAAGCCTTCGATTCAATATGTCACACAATCCTCCTTAATAAGCTAGATCATTATGGTGCCCGTGGGCTAACAAATACTCTTGCAGTCGTACCTAACCGGCCGATCCCAGTGTGTTGACATTAATGGTCACTGCTCCACTTTCCAACAGATTTCATCCGGTGTTCCACAGGGTAGTATTCTTGGGCCATTTTTATTTAACGTCTATGTAAATGACCTTATGTCTATCGATGACAATGCCGTATTTGTATTATATGCGGATTACTCAAGCTTGTTCTTTAGCTCAACTAAGGAAGTAGATTTGTCAAAACTACTGAAATGGTCCGAAACAAACAGCTTAAAAATAAAGGAGAAAAAAACAAAAGCAATTTTATTTGCGCCTAAGAACGAACGCTTGCCCTCTAGTCGTGAGCTAAAATTGGGGCCTAATGAAATAGATATCGTGAAAGAACATAAAATACTTGGTGTCATATTCTCTAGCCAGATGACATGGGACATTCATGTTGAGCAAATGGCTAAAAAACTGTCATCTGCTGTAGGTGCCTCATTTCGAACCCGTGACCTCCTTCCGATATCCATTAGACTACAAGTTTACCACGCACTGTTCCGTTCACACCTTAACTATTGCACACTAGTATGGGGAACGACTACAAAAAAAAAAACGTCGGTACACTTCTTCGTCTAGAAAAAAAAAACCATGCGTTGCATAAACGATGTGCCATATTTACATCCTTCAGCCGCGCTGTTTCGTCAGCATCATGTCATTAATATTGAGTCTCTTTATAGTTACCGCCTCCTCTACCACTTTTATTTTGCTAACGAAATGTATAAAGAATTCCTTCTCTCACTCTCAGGTGCAACGTTGCGCTGTAATATTTCGAAAACACGTGCCCCTGAAAAATGGTTGATTCCACACCACCGAACTAATTACCTTCTCCAGTCATTAAGCTATACAGTGCCAGTGTTACTAAATCAGATCAGTCTATCTAGTTTTAATAACGCTCGAATAACGCGTAAAATTTTGCCTTCAATGTTTCCCGAGTGCCCCGTGTTTGCTTTTTCTCGCGTAAAATGGTAACGTGCTCAATAAAAACATACACATGGTAGTTTAACCTCTCATATGTGCAATTATCGCTTTTTTTGCAGTTTTATGTGCATGTTAACCCTGGCTTTTGTATAACATCTCAATTTCTTTTTTGATTAATTTACTTCACCTCTTATTTTTGTAAATCTGTGATAAAATGTGTGTGACCGTGTGTAATAGCTATTGATATCTTGTGTATAATTTTTTTGTACCGCTGTCACTGCTGCCTGCCGCCGGCTTCCAGGCCTCGTCAAGCTGTTACTACAGCTTTTTGCCTGGCAGACCGTCAACATGTAAAAATGTTGAAAATAAAGGTGAATTGAATTCTGAGGTGGTATGCATGAAAATTTAGGCAACTAAACACAGACTGCAAAGTGCTTACAAAGAATACAGTATAGGTACTTCAATACAACACTACATTTCAGAAGACGCTCCTTCGGTTTTGTACAGGGCGTTGACCGCTGTCACTGCTTTCCCAGTAATATTCTCGCACGCTTTCTAGCACGTATACACGCTAACGCTGGCGCGTCGCAATGTCCCACCCGCACTGCGGCCTCTAAGAAGACCGGGCACACTAAAGGGCAATTACGGAAAGCAAACTTAATTAATTGGGAAAAGTCATTAGTCACGTCTACTCTGTCGAATAGTGGATTTACGACGACGGTGCACATTTGATGGCGAAGCTGATTTATCAAGTCAACAATCACATCGTCTGCGATATGATATCGTAACCTCGGGATAAATCGGCTATTTAATAACATGCCTATAATATTCGAAGTACAATCGTTGCTGTGAAACAGAACGTCTCACTAGTTGATCGTAGTTGGCTGCTGCATGCGACGTACATATGCTCTTTTTTTATATCGGGACCTTGAGAAAACAAATTGCGTGTTCTTCGTGAAATGCATGGAGCTAAGAAAAAAAATGTTTCTGTTCAGCTAAGCATACTAGCCGACTGGAAAGCGTGGTAAAGTATAAGACATGCGTTCTCCATGCACTGGGATATAATCCACTCGCTCGGTTGTGAGGCAGATGAACTCTGAATCCAAGCGAAACCAGGCCTACCACTCCTCTAATTTATTTCTTTTCATACCTGATGCTTCCACTTAATTTCTCTGAGAATATTTTGCACTGATAAAACTTGAGGGGCGAATGTTGGGTTCTGTGTGAACACCACATTTCGAACTCCGGGTGCGCTGCTGAATTGTGCATTCGACATTGGAAAGCAACACCTTTGAAAGAACCGAGTTACTTGTCAGTGCGTTTTGCTTGTCAATGCCGAAATACGAAGTTGAAAAACGAAGAAACCGGGAAAAAAGGCCCAATTTGTTGATGTAACAGGCCACTCTTTTTCGACGCGATTAAACAGCATTATCTACACGTAAATTGCACGAGGTAGGGCCTCTGACAACGTATGCAGTGAACACATCGCAACATTTACGAACCTCATTTAGAAGCGACAACACAGAGCGAACCGGTACAGTCGACGAAGGACTAACAGTACACATTACTGTGATGACTGATGTCCCATCGCAAAGAACGCCAACCCAGCCGACCAACTTACCATTCTACTTATTAAACCACCTTTGTAGATCTTTACTGAGAAATTATAGAATTCTTCGGGATCGACGGATTCGTCTGATAAAATATAGGGTTTCAAAACGCGATGTTGTTATCGCCACGCATCAGTAACTCGACTTGTACAGAACAGCCAGCGGGTTGAACGTAGATAATGCGAGCAGTAATTGCCACAGTCGTCGCGTGCATGTACTCCGTTACTTGCTAGTTGAGTTGTGAGACACAAAAGAACGCCAACACCTGCAACTGCCAAAGCAGAAACGTAGATTAAACTGCGGATATACTAGATTCTGTTTACTGGAGTGGCCTACTCTTGTCGCCGTTATTTATCGCACAACCTGCCGTCGGTATTGTTGCAGTAGTGCATCTTATTTAGGTTTGGTTTGGTTTGTGGAGTTAAACGTCCCAAAGCAACTCAGGCTACGAGAGACGCCGTAGTGAAGGGCTCCGGAAATTTCGACACCCTGGGGTTCTTTAACGTGCACTGACATCGCACAGCACACGGGCCTCTAGAATTTCGCCTCCATAGAAATTCAACCGCCGCGGCCGGGTTCGAACCCGTGTCTTAAGGGTCAGCAGCCGAGCGCCATAACCACTGAGCCACCGCGGCGGCATCATCTTTAGCGTTCCGTGCACTAATAAAATGGCCGTCTGCGCTCCAATGAATAAAACACCCCAATAAATGCTGAAAAGTATATTCAAATGGAGCATATCTATGTTATTTGCCCTTTAGAGAGCATGAATGCATGGCCCTTCCTATTAGCTTTTCTTTTATCAGTCCTACTTCTGACGTACCAGTATTTCAAACGTATTTTTTTTTTTCAGAAACGTTGCGAATGGGCGTGTAAATTGTGCAGATGGTATATTTACATGATGTTCCCCAGTACATAATGTTGCTGAGTGTTCTAGGGTAAACGTTGTAAAAATGAAAGACGAAATCAGATTAGAAAGCTGAAGTATTTTTTATTGATAGGTTAATTTATATGTTGAGGCCGGGCCATCGTTGCAAATACTGTAGGCCTTTGTTTGAAAGAAGCTCAATCAGAGGTCACTGAAAAACACAAAACAGAAGAGAGACATCATCAAAGCCTTCACAATTAGATCTGCCTAAGCAGAGAAGTTTATAAGCAATGTTTCAGTGTGACTACAAAATAGCGATCTGGACACTGAGGCTGCTGTTGAGATTCTATCGAAGTACGGTATCTATTTTGCCGTTGAGGGTGTTTCTGTGGTTAGCATTTTTGATTCTTTTGGTTTAGTTTTGTTTTATTTTCTTTTTAGAACTGTTTTGAATATTTTGAATTTTGCTGTTATGTTTTCGATTCACTTTTGATTCTAACCTCTTGGCACACGTCTTTCTCTGTGTAAAACAAGAAAACCTTCGCGACTTTATACAGCTGAAAGTACTGCGCTTTTTGCGTCAGTTTGTGCCGTAAAACCTATAGCCCTTTGTAAGCATCAAGTGCAACCAGTTAGTCCCTTTTCTGCCGCTCTTTTTAAAGTTATAAAGTCTTAATTGCTTTGATGCGAGATGGCTATTCGAATAAAAAAGAGAAAAAATTACAGTAAATGCATTCCAGAGAGAGTATATTTTAATAATCTTTGGGTCCTCTTCATTTATTTTATGATTTTGGGGTCCTCTTCCTTTATACTGGAATAATTCTTCAATCACTACATAAGATGGTTTGTACGATAATGACTTGTCAAGAACAGTTATATTAGCATATATGTATTATGCAGCCTGAATGCCTCATGAAAGCCCGCTATTGCCTTTTTTACTGCAGGCAACCTACAAAATTAATATATTTGAGGTTTTCGGGTTTAATTTATTTCGTCTTTTCGCTGACAAGTACATGAAAGGCTCTCCTCCGGTCTAAAGTAATCCTCTTCGTAGCAGGTTGTATTATGCTGAGGTGTCCTCGCCATCACCCATTTTTCTGAATACAAAAGGCCGACTCATGTCCAGCAGCCCTGTGGACCCTCATGATTAATACATTAGGGTACGCCCAATGTCGTCAGGTCCCCTTTTAACGTATTGATTTTACCATGCTGCAAAGAGTCATCTTGAGACTAAAACGCACTCCTACTTGCTGCTTCATAATAAGCTTCCACTTCGATTTCTCCGTCAGTTAATTAATTATTGACTGCTTTTAATCACACGCACTTCTGTCTCGTTGTGGGCCACTCCACAGTGGCTACAGTATTCACATAATATTGCATACAAAAGGCGCTTGTTCTCTACCGCGCTGATCGAGAGGCTTTCATTAATGTTTAATCAGTTAAAACCATTTTTGAGGTCCTCAAATGTTTGTGCTGGTCAATAAAGGAAATATCTCAGGGAAGAAAAGTACATCGACACTGAGGCTGCATTTCAATAAGACTGAGGTAGAGTGGGGTGCATTTCCTCTGCGCACCATATTTTCATCCCGTGAATTCCTTCCCATGACACAGACAAAAATATGGACTAGGCTCTGGCAGATGAGGGTAGACGCCTGGTTTCAAGTATCAGGGGACACTGATGAGCTCCATCTAAAAGCGAATATTTCACTTATCTTCTCCTTGCGTTATTCCAGGTATTCAATTCATCAGCGTGGATTTCTTACCTGCTGCTTTGTAATCTGTACATGCTAACGCATTCTGCTACCCACGCTTGTCATTGCCTTGTGTGTAGGCATCTTCGCACCGTCATTGTGATAGTGATTCCTTTCCGCGACGAGCGTAATGGACCCGCATACCTGTTGAAAATGGTACATTGAGTCGATGACGTGTGGAACTGTAATCGAGGCGTGCAGCAGCGACGGCAAATTGCAGTGGTAGTGTAGTTGAACGAGCCTCCGCATCGCAGGCTACAGGTGTGAGGTTCGATTCTTACAGCTACCGGGTATCCAACGATTTTCTATTCGGCACAAGCTTTGCTCTGACTTCATACTGGGAGAAAATAGATATCTGACCTCACCTTGTATATATCAGAAACGCGTTAGCCATTGCGCTTTTCCGCTATGCCACTAAAATCCGGCGCCACGAAATCAGATTATCATTGGCAGCACCGTAGACACGTATAACCCGCTGCACACTTTGTTTTACCCTCCACGGTGGTTCAGTGGCTATAGCACTCGTCCGCGAGGACTGAAGTCATAGCTTATAGATGATAGGAAAACTGCGCATGCACCCCAGCAATGAGATCTCGCTGAAGGTCAGGGAACCCCGGTGGCGGAAATAATCCCTGCCCTCCATAGCCAACTGGGCTGCTTCACCAAAAATGCAAAGGATCATTATACTACTGCACCCAAATTATTTGATAGAAGGTTTAAACAAAACGATGTGCTGCGTTCATAGCCCACAAAAAGAGTAACGAAATTTTTTATTTGCAATCATCTTCCGTTTCTTTCGAGCAGCTTTGAGAGAATCCGAGGGAATCAGCCCATCCTAGCGCTGCGGCGCGTCTTGCTCGTCAATTGCGCCATTGCGATGGTTAAAGGGCAACGGATGAAGTATTCAGGTGCTTCCAGCTTGAAGGAATAGAATTTTCTAATCCTGTGGGTAAATCGTGCGAAGACGTTGTTTGCTAGCATTTGAAATAGGAACGTAACGTCCAAATAAAACCTAGGTGGTGAAAAGACTTCTCCACAGACTTCTCCACAGAAAATTAATTCCAGTTAACGTAAAGCGCATGAAGCGCTGCTTGGTGGCATGGTGTGGGCACATGGCGTGGGGAGGGTGAAGGCAGCGGTGGACTCAATTCTAAGCTCCAATGACGTCATCATCAATTTTCTCCGTCCTTCTCTTTCGCTGTGAGGATAGGCCTAAAGATCTTAGGGGCTTTAATCGGCATTTCGACTCCATTTTATGCGAAGCATATTACTAGAGGTACACTACAGCCCTTCGCCGTAGTTACGCGCCGTGCACACCACGTGGTACAGTGACGTCACACCACGTGACATACCATGTGACACATGACGTCAGGACAGAGGAAGACGGAGGTACACTACAGCCCTTCGCCGTGGTTATGCGCCGTGCACACCACGTGGTACAGTGACGTCACACCACGTGACACATGACGTCACGACCGAGGAAGACGGAGGTACACTACAGCCCTTCGCCGTGGTTATGCGCCGTGCACAACACGTGGTACAGTGACGTCACACCACGTGGCATACCACGTGACACATGACGTCACGACAGAGGAAGATGAGGGTCCACCGGGCAGGCGGACGCGGCTTCCGTGGCAATCCAGGCTCCCACCCAACGCGCGTCTCGGGGCTTCGCATCTGACCAGGGTTAACCAATTTAAGCCTCAGCCATTTTTTTAATGCTAGGACAAAAATACTTCGCATTCTTTACGCAAAACCTTCATACATTTGGATCCTTGAATGGCATCGAATCCTCAAAAACCGTTATTGTGGAAGAAAGAGAATTCGTTTTAGGCGTCACGAATTCATTGCACCCTATATTTATTGCAAAAAAAAGGCACAGAAAATTGGTAGTAAATTCCGACGCACTTAGATAACGGAAAATCAAAATAGAAAAAATAAGCCGAACCTGCACGAAGCTCTCTCCGTCTCATTTCCTGTACCTTAAAAACGCATTACAGAACAAATGGAATTCTTATTGTTATTCTAGCCACACTGTATACTGCGAACCACAAGGGGAAAAAGAAATACACCATGGTGTCTTTTTTTCGGTGTGTTTCTGTTTCATTAAGAATAGGGATAGAGGAACGGTAAATTTGTTGCGCGGGACCGCTTGCAACTTATTTCCATATGCGAAAAAACAGCTACACAGTGTAAACAAGGGGAAATATGGATGTCGCCCATATTTCACGGCAAATGATGGAAGTTGCTGCGGATCGTCGCTCTGATAAGTTTGGCTAAGAAGGAATGCATCCGCCCCACTTAAAAGAGAGAACTGGCATTGTGATCAATTTATCCACTGCGGAAATGTTGGAAATTATGAACTACCTATATGGCTTCGATATTAACTACACTTAAGTGTGAATCGGCTCCCTGAATACCGCTTTTTAAGATGGCAAAACTCGCTCTATTTTTCTAGAAACGTATTTTTCGCATGTGAATCGTTCTAAACGAATAAAATATGCACTTTAAATATTTCTTTCGAGTAGATTGGGAGCACAGAGCTGTGAAGAATCCTTTCTGTAAAACTTAATAGACCTTCGCGCATCCTTGACTCTACAAATAGTGTTACTAAGGATGTATACCAACTGGTCACATTATACAAAAGATATCGTATGTCATATTTAACAGCATGGAATGATCCAGAGCGATGATTCCGCGAATTCATGTTTTATGCCAAACTTTAGTCAAATCAAAGCAATAGTTCCTGCATACTAACATTGTTGTGGTGATTCAGAAAATCGCATACAGACAAGCGCTCCGTTAACATCTACCTAACTTCACTCAATCCAAGCTTTAAGCATGCGCTTTGCTTTGAAGTAGTGAGTTAATGACAAAAAATAAAATCGAAAGCCTCAGCTGTCTCTATTCTAAACAGCTGAAAAAGAAGTAAGCCCTTCAATTAAGGGTAACCTAGAAAATTAATATAACTATTACCTACGTTAACCCATTCGAGATAGTAAATAAGGCAAACGTTATAGACTAGCTTTTATCTCCAAGAATTAGTGAGGAAACAAAAGAAATGTGTCTACGGACTCTGCACCAAGATAGGAACACCAGGCTAGACGAATAACTCACGCCTCAGTTCACATATGTTCTATGCCAATAAAGGCGAAAAAAATGTACCTTTTCATCTGTGCGTCTGGAAAAACCTTTTCTGCCGTTATATGTTTCAACTTTCAATGCACACGTGGCAACCTGTTTCCGTGCAAGCCCTGTTTCGGTTTTTGCAGAAACCGAGAACTGCCTAGAAAACGGCAAGTATGTCTGTTTATTCTGCGAACATTAGCCTCGAAAAAAGCGGAAGGTACATCCGTAATAACGGTGGCAATGTGTTTTCTATCCTCATTCCCGAAAACATTCCGCCTGAATTCAGGAGCAGATATTCTTCCCACTCTATTCTCAATATGAAAATATAGAAACTGCAGCGGTCTTCACAGAGCCATAATGATTTTTTGCTCTCTTTTTCTTCACTCATTTCAGAGGAGGGCACATTATTTTCGGCGTTTTGTTTTTCTTCATTTTCCGTCAATGATTTTTTCCATGTGTTTCTTCCGTTTTAGTCGGCCGCCTAACCTACGGAGGTTTTCGCTATGTGGCAAACCATTCTCATCCAAATCAGAAACGCAGAAATCAGAAGCAGAAGCAGAAGCAGAAACGAGTACATTAGGCGGCACGCTAATGCCGCATATATTCGTTTTCATCCCGTTCTTCCTCTGGTCTACAAGAAATTTTAATGGCAGAAACTCGCAAGTTGTTTACCCGTTTGGTATTCATATTTTCGGTGACAGCGAAAAAAACTGTACATGTGGATGTCAGTCGCAGTGTCTAGTAATAATGAGCAAATGTGCAAAGTAGGGGTTCAGTGCTGTGGTAGGTGTGTAGGGTAGGCATGCCGTGTTGTCGTGCGGCTGCGAGCGACTATCTCTCAAGCCCTGTCGCACAAGGTTGCTCATAAATCCGTATATAGCAGGCAGTGTGGCGCGTTGCGGTGGCGTCATGCGTGACAATACCGAATTCTGGCAGATGAGTATGATGAGCGTAATATGCTTTCCCTCTCAGCTTTCTTTCTCAAACTACTTCGCTTTACGCCGAGATCGACGTTGCGTGACCTGGAAACAGGGCCACAACAGCTTTTGCTGCAGAAACGGTGTTTTTGTGCAGACGCCGCCGTAAAGGACAAACTCAAGAACACCATCCCAAAGTGCTCTCCGTTCTTTCGTATTTCAATGCTGAAATTTTAGGAAAGCTAAAAAAATTGGCAGTGGCTTAGCTCTGCTATGCCAGGGTATACGTAGCGAGAGGTATTGGTATACCTTGGTTAAGATTGTTGTTATTAGCTTGGTTACATTGGGTACAATTGTAATTTACGATGAAAAGGTTGGAGACGCGCATAACTGGCTCGCTGGTTCAGTGGACACCTCAATCGCGCTTTCAGGTACGTGGCGGTGGTGCCCGCCTGAAATACTGCACTTTCGCACAATATCTCGGACTTAGCAATACTAAATTTTTGAATCCCTTTAATAAACCACTACCACTATTACTTCACGATACTTCATCTGCTCATGACACGCTGCAGTAGCCATGCTCTAAGCGCTGCCTTCTCTCTAGCGCGCGCTTTACCTTGCGCGTCGCCACGTGGCGCAGCAGTACAGATGCCGCTAGCTAAAAAAGTTTATCGCCCTCCGCACTGCGCCTCTAGTAGGCAGCTCTTTCTCCCTCACCGCTGTACGCATAAGTGCTCCCTTTCATGCCTCTTGTACAGCACCTGCTGTTTTTCTTGACGCGCAGTACCTTTCTCCATGTTTCCCCAGTATCCACCCTATTGCATTTCATTGTTGTGGTTCGCTGTGCGGACCCCACGCTGCTACTAAACCTCAAATCCAGGGGTTGGCAGACCAAAAACTATTCCTTCAAAAAACTGTCATCGCTATTGACATCTCTGTGGTACGTTGTGAGCGAAAATTTGCGTCTTGACCGGCTCCACAGCTTTTACCAGGTGTGCACAAGACAAACGGCGCATGTTGCAGAACACTGGTGGAGGGCCGCTTCTTGTAAGAACTTTTTGTTCAGTTCTTTGGCCCCTTTGTCTTTGCCGGCCCTCTACTTTGATACCATAGATTACTACTGACCTCGCTTGTAGGCTGCGAGGCATGACGTCACGGATCCATCCTACTCCGAATCGTAAAGGGGCGAACAGTTTGAATGGGAGATTGAATCATTACAAAGTGCGGCTCCTGAACCTGCAACAGAATAGACCATAATTATATATCATCGGGCTCTAAAACGAACAAAAAATCGGTTGCCACAGCTCGCACCAGTATGTATACATACTGGTGCCAGCTATATATAGCTGGCTTCAATGATTATAACATAAAAGGACCCGAGCCTATACAGAATTTTAACAAAGCTTCCCTGAAAACCAATAAAGAATAAAAAAGTTGTAAACCACCGCTACTAAAGCACAACAGCGTAACACTAAAATTGCCGACACAGGGCCAAGACATAACGACTCTGCGTGTTGTCTCTGTGTTGCGCTGTAGTTCTTTAGTCAAGGATAAAAAATAGCTCGCATCCTTATCCTACTGAACTAAATCATCAGCTGCACGACGGCCCAGATATTTTCGGTCCCTAGTGGTCCGCATTGCCGTATTTCTGGACCATATGCGCTGCCCAACTTCTAAGTCACTGGTAAGACAAAACACTTAGAAGGCGCTTCACGAAATGCTTACAAGTAGCTATTTTCTGTTTTTACAGGGAGGATGGGCTTTGCGCTCTGAAGGGGCAATATAGGCGATGACTCAGTAAGGGTGGCCTAGCCATTTTTTCTTTATTTTATAATAGGCTAAGTAGCCTACTCAAAGTAAAATTTGATCATTCAGAACAAAACATTGATCTATATTTATAGCACATGGAAGAAAATACACAAGAAGGAAAAACAATCCTTTATTTGCTTCCAATTTACTAAAGGACGACTGAAGGCAGGTGCTCATTTAAATATACCTGAAAGCCAGTTAAAAGTTGACATCCTTCTGTGAGAAGAAAGTTAGCTTCGTTTTGTCAAAAGGCGTCTAAATCAAATGAGTTCAAAGTGAATCTCGTTGCCCGAATAAAGGAGCAGTCAGTTGAAAGCCAAGTTGCTTTTGTCAGTGGAAGTGAACTCCAGACAAAATCAGTAGAAAGTCAGCTGTCTGTTGCCATAACCAAGGAATTCTAAGCAAAGTCAGTTCAAAATGGAGTTCCTTTTGTAAAAAGAAAGGAGAAATTGTTAAGAAGTTCGTTCAAGAAACAGAAAGTAAAAAACAAAGTATAAAGGCAAAATTCATTTTCTTAGCGCATCAAGTGGATAGCCTACTCAAGGAGGACGTTGGGCCAGTTGGTGTAGCGACATATTAAGGATAACTTTTATTTTTTTTGCGCTCGTGTGTGTGTGCGTGTTTCTCCCTTCCGTCTTGTGTTAGTTTGCGCAAAGTTTTCCCGAATTTGCCTCGTCGAGGCCTCGACTAGGCCATCCACGTGTAGCGTTTCTAAGCCTTTGACGCACTTGACACCACAGACCCAAAGCAATATCGCGAACGTACTGCTCAGAGATTTCAGTAGAACTGCCTGGCATTAAAGTATGTTTGTCTTTACCATTCATGCGTTCTCTTTGAAGGTGCTGAAGCGTACGCGTGTAAAGGTGTGCTGTGCTACGTTATTGGCTACGAATACTTGCATCGCCATTAGAGATTTCTTAAACCTCTTCTCAGTTTTCTACACTAATATTCCGTTCTCCCTGACTGGAATGACTCTAATCAGTATTATGTAATATTTACTTATTTATTTCTCTTGACCTCTTCAAGGTCATAACGGAAATGGTTATGTAACCGACAAACACTGAGACAAGCTTTTCTCCGTAACCTGAGCACCTGATGACTGTCTCCTCGTGGCGGATCACTGAAACCAAGTCCTGCTGACTAAAACAATCCTTTACACGCCTACTTTGTCGGCCTGGAGAGGGAATTTGTTCTAAAGTTTTAAACGTGCCATATCGGGAAAGCGATGGCATTTTCGAGTCGCTCATGCAAAGCACCGCCCGGGTCCTCAAGGCTCTCTGAGATGTTGAACTATTCTAGTTGGTCCGCACCGGAGGAGGAATATACCACCCGCTTACTTCAATATCAATCATCATCCCAGAGCAGCGGTGTCGGCTATTTGCATGCGATAATATCGATGAGCCACTCGCGAACCTTAGAAAGGAGGGCGCTGTCAAACAAGATTTAAATTAGTTTGGAGCTGTGTGAACGCAGACTAATAGAGGTGTACTCTGCGTGGAATGAGGGTAATCTTCGATCATTGTAAAGGGCGCAGATGGTCGGTAAGCACACGAATGCCCCCAAACTCCACGAAAGCACGGCTGTTTGTACAATTTCACAGTAGGGAGTTCCCTTTCAAAAATTTGGAAAGGGTATTCAGCTGGGCCACGAAAGCACGTATGCAAGCACGCCCGCATACACGCACGTTCTGTATACGAGGTCTGTTAGAAAAGTATCCCACCTTTTCCCGAAGAAAAAAAAACTGGCATAACTGGAGCATTAGAGACCTAATCACATTCAAAGTAGTCTCCTTGGGACTCCACACACTTCTCCCAGTGATGCTGCCATTGTTGGAAGTATTCCGAAAAGGCCTCTTTCGGAATGGAGTTTAGCTCAGCTGTCGTTGCAGCCATAATGTCCTCTCTTGTCTTAAATCGGGCTACTTTCAATGTCCTCTTGATTTCGGGAAACAGCCAGAAGTCGCAGGGGGCCATATCAGGAGAGTAAGAAGCCTGTTGAACTTCAGGAGTCTGGATTTTCGCCAAAAAAGTCTGAATAAAGTGCTAGGAATGTGCAGGAGCATTGTCGTGATGGTTACGCCAATTTCCTGTTGACCTCAACTCCGGTCTCTTGCGCCGCACAGCACCACGTAGGCGACGGAGGACGTCCCTGCAATACTCTTTGTCATTGTTTGACGTTGTGGGGTGCGTACTCGTGGTGTGCCACACAGAGGGAGTCAAAGAAAGCTGTCAGCATCACTTTGACATTGCTGCGCACTTGGCGGGCCTTCTTTGGTTATGGTGACATGGAATGCTTCCACTCTGACGACTGGGATCTGGTTTCCGGGTCGTACCTGTACACGCAAGACTCGTCACTAGTGATTATGATGTTGATGAAGTCGGGGTCACTGTTTGTGGAATCTAGCATGTCCTGTGAGACTTCAACACGAAGTTGCTTCTGCTCCACCGTGAGCAGCTTCGGCACGAATTTCGCCGCTACTCTCTCCATGGTCAAATCTTCGGTGATAATCGAATGTGCATAAAAATTGGTGATGTCCACCTCTTCCGTAATTTCTCGGATAGTCACACGATGGTCCCGCATCACCACAGCGTTCACTTCGGCAATGACCTGGTCATTTCGGCATGTTGATGGCCGACCGGAGCGTGGCTCTCTCTCCACCGATGTGCGGCCGTCTTTAAACCAATTGTACCGCTGTTTAATTTGTATGCTGCTCATAGCATCTTCACCGAAAGCCGTAATGAATATTCCGAACGATTTCCACTTGGCTGTCGTTCAGTTTCTGGCAAAATTTGCTGCAGTAGCGCAGCTCCTATCGCTCCGCCATTTTCCTTGGAATAAAAAACCGACGAGAGCATTGCGCACTGCCTCACACAAACGCTGCGTCCCAGCGACTGACGCTATCGGCAGGCCGGAAAAAATTCGTGCATGCGCACGAAGGTTCAAGGTCGGCTGGTGCAAGCGCGCTTGTTTCATATCCATAAGGTGTTCGCAAAAAAAAAAAATAAAGTCGGATACTTTTCTAACAGACCTCGTATATTTGGTGTTGAGTAGCCTTCCTTGGTCCGGAACTTCTAAAAACCCCTCGTTTAACGCGGATTAATGAAAATGCTCTCTCATACGTACAGTCTTTGTCAAAAGTAACCAGGCTCCATGTTTTGCTTCTCATTTGTATAATAGAGCCCTCATGGCTTCCATAAAGATCAAAAACGTCTTTGAAGGTTAGAACAGGGGTTCTCCTTACCATACAGAGATTTAGAGCGTTAGGGCTGGCATAATAGCTTTAATATACGACTGGTAACATAAAGCCTGGTTACGTTTGTCAAAGACTACGTGCGCCTACGCACTCGCGCACAGATACACCGTGAGTGTGTGCTGAAATTCCCCGAATCATATGCAATGAAAAATGTAAACCGTGTTAGGTATGAAAGCCTAGACCTCGAGGCATCACGTACAGCGAGAGTTCGAAAAAGCCTGTCCGTGTTGGCGGATTTGTCAACACTCAAAAATTTCCTCGCAGCTAGCCCTGCCTTCTTCTTTGGTTGTACCTCCAGCGCTGGATCCACAGTGAGGTGCTCGTGGTGATCCGGATACGCACTGCGCTTTGTATGTATTTATTTGTTCATGCGCGTGAGAGGAGTACCCCTAGTTCAAGCATGCAGATCGCCCCATTCCTTTTGCCTGTTTTCTTTTTGCATCGCTCGCTTTGGCACCTGGTGTTGGTGATGCTGTAAGAATGCCACCAGCAGGTGGCCTTTGCTCGCTTCAGAAGTAAGTGTGCTCACGAATGGGCTTAAGGAACTTGTGCCAGCAGAAATAAATGGACGTTCTTGCGTAAGGTTCGCGCTTCTGGTATGTGCTTGAAATATATAAATAGCGATATCATCTTTCATTTATTATGTTCAAGTTTTTAGCCCGATCAAGAAGTTTTTGGAAGCTGTTAAAAAATGTGAATGTTGCACAACACAGAAAGAGTTTTAAAGAAAAAGAACCCTTTCAAGAGGATTATTTTTCCTTCATTTTATTTTTGACTTCCGAAAGTATGCAGCTTTGAAACGAGTATGTTTTCTCAAAAGAGAGGCAATGTTCGAGCACCGAAGATGCAAATCTCTATGTTCTTTTGGGAAGATATGCCAAGACAGTTCAGAACGTTTCATGACTGTGTCAAAGAAGCATGGCGGGCACGGAGGTGTAATAGTTCTTGGATCTCTGATGAGGCCAAGTGTTAGAAGAAAATCATTAATCGATAAATTCTCCTGGAGGGCGTAGTAATATGAACTGAGAGTCCACCAGGAAAACGCGGGCGCATGTGTTGTCAGGCGTTGCATATTAGTGACCGAACTGGGGAGCAGCGGCAGAGCTTGGCAGTAAATACGGCCAAGAATTACAGTTGCAGCCACTACAGAAGTAGTGAAGTGATCAAGGAAGCGAAGGATTCTAATCGAAAAATCTTTCAAAAGCGATCATTGAAAGCTGTTGTGGGTAACTGTTTAGTCCAAACCATTTATTATTATGTTTCTGTCGAAATAAGAAATATATGGCAATCGGACAGGGTGTTCTCACAGTCGTTCACAACGCCTTCTGGTCGGTTTCGCCGTTTTTTGGCAGGTTTCGCTTTTTGCTTGACAAGGCATCATGTCGAATTTGTCAAGGAGGCACACAACGTCCCTTGGCCAGTTGTTAATGGTGGCTTATTCGGCGGCTTGAAGGAAAAGCTAAGCCCGAAGTTGACTGCGGCAGGTTAGGGTACGGGGCATAGAGATTAAAAGAAGAGCAAGGATAGACGGAACAGAAGGGAGGCAAAAAGTTTCGCAGCACGTGATCGGCTGAGGAAAGAAGTTGGGGGAGGTTAGAGTGTGGGCAGCCGGGGGGAGCAACATCAATCTATGAAAAAGTTTTATGAGTTTTATGACCGGACAAGGTGAACACATGGAAAGAGTTAACGCCGTAGTCTTAAACTCACGCGGGAATTTTGGGCGTGCGTCGCTCTTTTGCCGAAAGTCATTACGCTCTCCGAAGCGCAGTTAGCCTCTCGAGACAGAACACTGAAAAATCAAAGGGTAATTGCTTTCGGCAGGGATTCCGAAAAGTATAGGCCCATGTAGGCAAGCCAGTCTTGAATTGCGGCACCAGGCACATCCCGGACCTTTCAGAAAAGAGCTCTGCGCAGTTCGGACCATGAATGAAGAGCAATTCCACAGTTCTTTTTTCTAAAAAAAATTATCTTGTGATGTCAGTTATAGATGTGGATGGCGCTGGTGCTGCGCTATCGTAACTTTTTTTGCACGCTTTGTCACCGTAGTTCCGTTACGATCGGCCCCTGCACCGTGGTTAAATTGCGCTGTTTTAAAAGTGCTCTGTTCTGTTGGATGAAGCTACCGATGCTCTTTTTTTTCACATTTGAACATGGTGGTAAATCGTGATAGAGTAAAGCACGATGCTAAAAATCATGTAAGGAGCACTTTGAATAACATTGAAGGAGCATATGAGGGGCAATTTTTCAGGAGAAAGCAAATTTCTGTCTCTCTGAGGCAAAGCAGAACAGCACAAGCGAGCAAGCTCTTATTGGCTGTCATTTGTTTATAATTTCCATTCAGAAGCAGCACCATATCGAAGTGCATTTTAGATGTATAAATAATTTATCCCATTCCAAGGAACTGGCCATATCGGCCATAACACTGTTAATTAGAATGGCTAATGGTGTACCGGGTGTTTCGAATTATTTGCCAGAGGTCTCTTTTTTTAAAAAGCCGCGAAATGTACTTCGGTGCGGTATATGCACGTGGTTTGTGCATATACCGCACTTAGGAATAAAGTTAATCTAGAAAGACGCAATAATTAAATTAAGTAATCAACCTTTTATATTTCTTGTTTCAAGGCGCAATGCTAGATTTCGAACACCAACACAGAAAGCGAAAAGGCTTTCAATATTTTTTCTTTTTCAGTAATGTGTTCCGAGATATCAAGGGCGAAAAATATACTTTGGATGCTCCGAAGTATCAAATGACTTCACTCTAATATTTAATCCAGGTAAATACTTATGCACTTTATCTCTTTTATTGTGTAGGAGGCGTTTCTATTGTTTTCGAAAAGACACCATGTGTAGCCAGAACATTTGATTATTGTGCAACGAGCGAAAGCCAATTTACGGAGCATTGGAAGATATTGTTTCAACTTTCGATATCTCAAACAATGTTGCCTCTTCGTAACTTTTGAAATGTTGGCTCATTGTCGATATTGACGGAATTCTTTTTTATTTATTCAATGATTGCCCCGCTTAGCCCAAGTGTCCTCAGCAGGGGATAACAGAATTTTTAAAAAAAATCTTAACATCCCAGCCCACTTGCAGCCCTGAAAGACTATTCAATTCGCTGATGGAACGAACAAAAAAGGAACTGGCGTTCATATTAGTTCTGGTATTGTATTCCAAGCTAATAAAAGAATCATCAGTGTGAGAAGAGATATAATTCGGGCTGTGTAAGTATATATCCTTTAGAATGCCCGTTTGTCATGAAATGAGTTTAACTCGCAGATTTTCTTCGTCGAGAGGAAGGAATTTACCATCCTTAATTTATGTATCAAGTTCTCGAATACCGGCATAGGACAAACCTTGCGTCTCTGTTTTGAACTTTTTCAAGTTTATTGTTTAGCGTTCATTACCAAGGGCCCAATAAGACACGAACGATTTGAATTTCGCAATACAGTCTTGTGCCTAAAGCCAGGAAATAAAAGTAGTTTGTTATTTTAGGTTACTATTTAAGGTTTATTTTGATCTTTAGCGCGTTATTCATGCCCGCCATGTCCATCAAACGGCCTGCACAGACCGGATCAAAATATCTTTCATGGCTTTTTAAAGAAAAGTGTGTTATAAGAAACACGAGCTATAGTGAAGTAAAGTATTGAACAAAAACAAATGACGTGGTAAATGTTTCGTATAAATTTCAAATATCACGGATGTAACCGACCTATTTCCCATTTCCGATTATAATATCAGACTATAATGAGAGCTTCTCCCGTCAGGAATTGTTGGGGGCGTAACTGTCTGCTTTCAGTTAGCTTTATATTTTTGTCCTTTCACGGGCACTTACCATTGTGTGCATCATCCCTTTGTTTCGATTTATTAATGACTTGCTTTCATTTTCAGCGGGCATAACTTGTGGTTGCGAGTATTACTGCATATTTCTATAAGGAGTGGGTAGAGTATGAAGGTAACATAATGTCATCAAGACTGCTCAAATGGCAGTTCTCCGCTGCTACGACCATGGAATGAAACACCATCTCCTTTCATTACATTTCATATAGTAGCGCAGTCTACGCCTTCACAAGTTTTGAAGAGATATATAGGTTCACATGTGGTTTGGTTTCTCGATCTTCACAGGAGACACATCAGTACGACCATCTAAGTTGTCAAGAAAGACATTGTTCGTGCGAGCCTAAAGAACTATGCACTGACTGTTATCGACACTTCCGAACAGTGGACCCTGTTATCAGGCTCTACAGTAACTGCATGGTCCTTGAGACGTCACGTGCAATGTGCTGAACTAAACGACAGGCGCTGATCTCAAACCCCGCACATTTGTGGAAAGAATTGGGTTGTCAGGATGGTGTCGGTAAAGGATCACCTGGTGTGGAGAGGTCACGAATGAAAAAGAGTGATTACATAAGACGAATTGAAATTCTTGTGCATGAATGATGGGTCCGGTTGTATACTGTCACAGATGATCCTTAATCAAAAGGGCTATGCACAGGCCGCAAACAGAGAAGCAGAGTCCCAGCTCCAAGAGCACGCGAGTCCCTCACTTCTTCGTTCTCTAGGCGCCGCCCGGGGACACCTGGCGGCATTATTCCCCCTCCCCCCAAAAAAGAAAGCAAAAATGTGGGCGCACTTTGAGCGAACGGGAAGAAGTAAGCAAGTGAACAAACGGTCACGTGCCGCTCAACAGCTGCAGCACAAATAAAAATAAAACGCAGAAGAGGCGACGCCCGTTACTGCGTAAAGTAAGGCTTCATGCGCAGTACGTGCACGACCTCAGGCTGAGGTCGACGGCGCGAGCTCGGCAAAGTGCCATCGGGGAGAACCTCATACGTCACATCCGTGATGCGGCGCAGCACTGTGTACGGTCCAAAGTAGCGGCTCAGGAGCTTCTCCGACAGGCCTGGGCGACGTACTGGGGTCCATATCCAAACTTTGTCTTCGGGGTGGTAGTCTGCGTGTCGATGTCGTTGGTTGTAGCGTTGTGCATCCGTGGCCTGCTGCCCTCGGATGTCCATACGGGCCAGTTGCCGGGCTTCCTCTGCGTGCTGGGTAAACTCCTCGGCGTCTGACGTGAGTGCTTGGTCGGCAGGGGTGCACGGAAGCATGGCGTCGAGCATTGTTTGCACGTCACGCCCGTAAACGACGCGAAACAGCGTAAAGCGAGTCGTTTCCTGAAGCGCCGTGTCATAGGCAAACGTCACGTATGGGAGGATCTCGTCCCAGGTCCTGTGCTTTACGTCGACGTACATTGAGAGCATGTCCGCTAAGGTTTTGTTGAGGCGCTCCGTGAGCCCGTTTGACTGCGGGTGGTATGCAGTAGTCTTGCGGTGGGTCGTGTGACTCAGCTGGAACACCTCGTGCAGGAGCTGCGCTGTAAACGCAGTGCCGCTATCGGTGATTACGGAGGACGGGGCGCCGTGTCGTAAAACGATGTGGTGTATGAAGAAATGCGCAATTTCAGAGGATGTACTGCGCGGCACCGCCTTGGTTTCCGCATATCGCGTCAAATAATCAGTCGCCACTATGATCCACTTATTGTCAGAAGATTATACAGGGAACGGGCCCAGGAGATCAATGCCGACTTGGTCAAAAGGTGGGCTAGGTGGATCAATTGGATGGAGCAAACCTGCAGGCTTTAGCGGTGGCGACTTACGACGCTGGCACTCACGGCAACCTCTGACGTTGCGGTGGATGGTCGCTGCAAGTTTAGGCCAATAATAGGCCTGATGCACTCGAGCGAGCGTGAGTGCAAATCCCAAGTGGCCAGAGGTGGGCTCATCATGACACGCGGGAAGGATATCGTCGCGGAGGTCTGATGGCACGACTAGCAGGTAGGTCCGGTCACCGTTGCTTGAGTTTTTTTGTAGATTACGCCATTGCGAATACAAAAAGAGGACAAGTGGCGGGAAAAGGATCGAGGTACGTTGGAAGCAAGGCCCTCGAGGTGATCCATGAGAGACCGCAGGTCAGCGTCAGCACGTTGCCTTGCCACCAAGTCCGAACTGCTGATCACGCCTAAGAAATGATTGTCATCATCTGTGCTGTCGTCAGCTTGCTCGACGGGTTCGCGCGAGAGTGTATCTGCATCTTCGTGTTTACGTCCGGACTTATAGACAATTGTATAATCAAATTCCTGAAGGCGAAGGCTCCAACGTGCTAGGCGGCCTGATGGGTCCCGGAGAATGGTCAGCCAGCACAAGGAATGGTGGTCTGTGACAACTCTGAAATGGCGACCGTAGATATAAGGCCGAAATTTCATAGTGGCCCAGATGACAGTGAGGCACTCCTTTTCTGAGGTGTAGTACTTGATTTCTGTGCGCGAGAGTGTGCGACTCGCATACGCAATCACACGTTCCACGCCTTCTTGATGTTGAACGAGGGCGGCACCAAGCCCAATATTGCTAGCGTCGGTATCTCGGTAGCAGCCTCCTCATCAAAGTGAGCTAGCACAGGGGTAGTGTGCAGCCGTCGTCTCAGCTCTGTGAAAGCAGCCTGTTGCGCGTCAGTCTAGACGAACAGTGTATCTTCCCGCGTTAAACGGGTCAGTGGTTCAGCGATGTTGGAGAACTCTGCGATGAAACGGCGGTAGTAGGCGCACAAACCCAAGAAGCGCTTGAGCGCTTTCTTTGTTGTAGGACGGGGGAAGTCGGCTACAGCGTCAGTTTTCTCGGGATCGGGTCTTACACCGTCGGCGCTCCCAACATGGCCGAGAAACTTGAGCTCTTTGTAGCCAAAGTGGCACTTCTCGGGTTCAAAAGTCAAGTCGGCCGATCGCAGGGCATCCAGCACGGTCCGAAGGCATTCAAGGTGTGGTTGAAGATTTCTGAAAACACCACCACGTCATCTAAGCAAACTAGACAGGTTTGCCATTTGAGGCCAGCCAGGACAGTGTCCATCATTCGCTGAAACGTCGCCGGAGCTGAGCAAAGGCCGAAGGGCAACACCTTAATTTCATATAGGCCGTCGGGTGTGATGAATACAGTTTTTTCGCGTTCTCCTTCATCAACCGCAATCTGCTAATATCCGCTCTTTAGGTCGATCGACGAAAAATACTTGGCGCGGCGAAGTCTCTCGAGTGAGTCGTCGACGCGAGGCAGCGGGTACACGTCCTTTTTCGTTACGGCGTTCAGCTTACGGTAATCAAAGCAAAAGCGCAATGTGCCATCCTTCTTTTTTACCAGAACAACAGGCGATGACCACGGGCTCTTAGAAGGCTGGATAATGCCGTCTGTAAGCATCTCCTTAACCTGCGTTTGGATGGCGTCGCGTTCCTTCGGGAAAATGCGGTACGGCTGCTGTCGTATGGGGCGAGCATCATCGGAAGTGATGATTCGATGCTTCGTGACCGCCGTCTGCCGCACTTTCGAGGAGGATGCGAAGCAGGTTTTGTATTGGAGCAAGAGGGCACGTAGGTCGCGCTGTTGAGACGCTGAGAGCCCGGAGCTAATATCGATGCGATCCAGGGATGTGTCCGGATGTACCATGGCCTCGGACGCAAAGCACTCAGTAACATCGGCCAACTGCTCAGCCCACGCGATGGTAGTAGCTCGGAAAAGGCGACGTGGTTCGTTCGTAAAATTAGTAATTAGGAGCTCCGACCGACCGTTATTGATGTGGACACGGCTTCGGGCCGAGCAAATGCCGTGTGTCAACAGCAGGGAAAGGTTGCCCTCGGCGACAGCAGGTCCATCACGTAACCCATCATAGCATTCGACGCTTGCAAAAACACTGGCGCGCGGCGGGATCAAAACAGTCTCAGTGGAAATACGAAGGGCAGAGCTGCGTTGGCGAACGCCGGAGGCGTCGTCGGCTTTCGCTGTAGAAAACGTAACCGTTCTGTTCCGCAGGTCGATAGTGGCACCATCCTCACGGAGAAAATCTACGCCCAAAATAAGGTCACGAGAACAGTTGCGGAGCACCAGGCAGCTAGCTATGAACGTCGAGTCGGTGATCTAGACCCTAGCCGTGCACTGTCCAAGCGGAGTAATGATACGGCCCCCCGCCGTCCGGATCTGCACGCCTGAGCAGGGAGTCGTAACTTTTTTTCAGAAGCGCTGCCAATTTGCCGCTAATAATTGAAAACTCAGCTTCTGTGTCCACCAACGCGCTAATGGTGTGATCGTCGAGAAGCACGGGTATATCGAGTGAGAATCGCTCCTTTAGTTCACCTGCTGTCGTCGACGTCGACAAAGCTCTATCATCGGATGTCGGCGTCGTCAGGGGGTCCTTACAGCATCGATATCCAGCGACCACGCCCCCGGAGGTCGCTGTCTTCAGTTTTCCCGGCGAATACTGGGCGAGCGGTCCGCTGTCGCTCGCGAAAAGTTGTGCGGATTCGGTGATAATCATGACCGGCGAGGGGACGGTGATCGGGACTGACGGCGCACCATGGACCACAGGGGTTGCTGCGTCCCGTGCTCTTCAATCGCAGGGGGCCGTTGGCCAAATCGGGGTCTTGGCGCATCGGAGGAAAAACCCTGCAGGCCAAGTTCACGATATGGGCACCGCCGGAACAGGTGACCGGGCTCCCCACAATGAAAACACAAACGTCGTCGGTCAGGGCCACGCCAGACGTCCGCTCTGCGCAGGGATCGTCGGTCACTCGGGATGTGCAGCACTGGCTGCACGGAGGGTAGTGGGACGTCGTGATGGGTTTGAACAAACGCCATTGCATTTGGGGCAGGGCGTCATAAAGCGACAGCATACGTCGGGCGGCAGTAGACCGTCTGGATAGGCTGTGTAAATGCCGCTAGATTCGGGGCAGGGCGTCGCAGAGCTTCAGCGTACGTTGGGCGGTAGTAATCTGGCTGTACTTGCTGTGGTTCGCCGCGTAGTAACTGAGGCCTGATAGCCTGCTGCACCTCGTCGCGGATAACGCCCATAAGGGAGGTGGCCGTGGGCTGCGACGTACCACAGATCTTCTGCAGCTCCTCACGGACGACAGTGCGGATCATGTCACAAAGGAAGTCGGTATTGGTGTTGAACGCAGGGAGAGACTCCGTAACAGAAGCAGCAAGGACTGGCCGGTCGTACGCGGTAGAACGCTGCCGGAGGACCTGCTCCATCGTGACAGCCTCTGCTAGAAACTCGGCAACAGTGCTTGGGGGGGCTGCACACGAGGCCGGAGAAAAGCTGTTCTTCCACACGACGCATTAGGTGGCGCAGCTTTTTGGCTTCCGACATGGCTGGGTCAGCCCGTCGGCAGAGACGCGTCATGTCTTCGACGTACATGTTAACCGTTTCGTTGGGCATCTGCATGCGGGACTGCAGGGTGCGTTCAGCTCGCTCCCGACGATCAGCGCTGACATACGCGGCGAGAAATTGACGTCGGAACTCGTGCCATGACAAAAGAGCGTCCTCACGGTTTTCGTACCACGTACGAGCACCGTTCTCCAAGCTGAAGAAAACGTTCCTCAGTTTAGCGGCGTCAATACGTTGCTCTAAACACAATTTATATAGACCTTGTTATCAACTTCACATGTTAAACCTCAAAGGCGAAAACGTAATGGTAAAGCGCTGTATCTCCGCTCGGGGAGTTTGTCTCGTGAATTCAAGCTACCATGAGCGAAGAGGCTGATTAGGGCATTAGTAAAGTAGCTGGTGCTGTTGGTCAGGTGGACTCTAGAAACTGTATGCACCGCTTGAAAAGCTTCTTAATTAAATGACTTTCAGGCGAAGCGATTTGAGCAGAAATTATGAGCTTCTATAGCGGCTATTTACAAATGGATACAAGAGACGGTACGGCCACAACTATCCGCGGCTGGCTTAGCCGACCACCTGCACAGAGTCGATGGACACCGCGTCCCAACGGTCGAACTGGCGCGCCTTGCACCAGCTCTCAACGGCCGCTACCTCCGCGCTCGGCCAGACCGAGCGCCTGGCAGCTAGGAGTAGCTAGAGACAAAAGCCCTCGGGCGCGGGTCCCTTCGCGAGTCCACACCGATCTACCCGCGCCCCTTTCCACGCGCAAAAATAAACTGTGCTAACTGCAGCTTCCCGCCTGACATCAGTTTTAACGAATAGGAAAGCTCAGAACTGATGTCAGGGTTATTCCCTCACCCCGGAATTCCCCCCTACGCGGTTGCGCAATCCTCTGCCAAGAGGACCACATGGACGGTAGACATCGGGGGCTATCGGACACTTTCTAACGTGCTAGCTCATACTCGCTTCTTTATGGCCGGCCGCGGCTCCCCCCGGGAGATGTGATTCCGGGAAGCCAGTGGACACGGGCCCAAGGTCGATGCCTGCAGAGAGCTCCGCCGTCTGGAGTGGCAAGGGAAAACGCAAGAATGAACGGGTAAGCCAAACGAAGAGCATGGGTGTTCCAACTGCTCCTCCCCTTCTAACGGCGTGCACTAAAACGAAACAAAACGGGACGCGCAGCCTAGGCCACCACCCTCTTGAGGAGTGATCGCAACACATGCACATACAAACAGAGGCGGCAGTGTGCCGAACCCTACAGCATTCTTGAAAAGTTTATACTTCTATAGGCACGCAAGATTCTGAGATTCTAATACGAGTTTCAACAGAATTGCGTCCCCAAGTGCTCCTTCAATCTCGTGAAAAATCAGATGAAGAAGAATGGCGGACCTTATGGAGTGGCCAAGCAGGCCTACAGAGATTATTTTATTTGAATACATCTAGATTACTATCACGCATTGTATGAGGAACAAAAAAGCCTGCAGCGCCTAGCAGAAAGTCGAGCTGCAAATGTTGAGAAGCATGTAATGAACATTCACTGAAAGCTGCCTGGACTCCATGCTTCGACGGAGTCAAGCAGTGATCGCTGGAAAAGTCTTGCGTGTGAAGTACTGACGCATTAGGTCATTGCGAAAAGGCAGTCTTGAAATTGTTGCCTAATTTTGTAATAAAAAATATAAACGCCAATACCATCAAGCAACGCAGAATGCAGTTACTTAATAAATTTGCTGTGTAAGCAAATTGTCCCTTGCAATGACGATAAACAATGGTTGATATTGCGTTAAAAGTCTGACATTGTAGCTACACCAACCTCATGCGCAAATTTTAGTGAGGTAAAAAAAAGCTAAAATCGTAATCCGAAACATGATATCTTTCTGTTCAAACTCTATGAACGTTAATAACCAGGACAGAAGTTTTATTACAAATTTTCCAGGTGGTTACACAGTCACAATCACAAGGAGGTGAAGTAGTGGATGGATACTTGAAACAAAAGTATCTCCTTTCAGAAGAACAAAGGAAAATAAGCAACATGAGCGCATATTAAAAGGAACAACATAGCAGAAAGTGAAAACGTGGCCGAGCGTCGCGTATACTAACCGATTCCTCATCAAGACTTCACATAAAGACAGTCCTTAATTTTAGTACACAATTTTCCGACGCCTATTGTAAGGGATCGGCAGTGTACGTGGGGTCATTGGAACGCGGCTAGGGGCGCTCATAGCGGAGCGTCTCCTTTCTTGGAACGCGACCGCTCGCGAACGCGCCGGGAACTACGGGTGTCCACCATCCCGCGGTACCGATTCGCGCGTGCTGGCACGACCGTGCGTTTTTGTTTGTGGAAAGGGCGTTTTGCCCTACGGAAGCTGGAGGGCTGGCCATGCTCTCGGTAAACCAATCATGTGAGTAGTGCAACATGATTGGAAGCGACCAAATGTGGGCCGGGCCTTTAAGGCTTTAAAACCAGGCCCCGGAGCCGGAAGCGGGGTTCTGCGCTAAGGTGAGATGCTATGCATCTTCGGCTATGCCGAGTAGGGGCCTCCTCTAGTATTAGCCAGTTCCACCTTTTTGGTTGTTTGTCTTTTTGCCGTTGTATCTAACTTGTATATTCTGTAAATATTTGTATATAAATCTTCAGTTATTCTCCTTTTTATCCCTGCGTGTCAACACATCTTGAGACCGTCTCTGACGGGGCACCTCTGGTGCGAAGATCAAGCTTCAGTCTTGAGAGTTAAACCAACCGTCTCTGGCGGGGCACCCCGGGTGCGAGGAAGGAAGAAGAACCTGTGAAACTTTACTGGCGCAGTCGACAGGATCCTGCGGCCATCGGGAGACGGCGCAGGAAGAAGACTGAAGGCAGGGAGAAAGGCGACGATCAGGCAACAGCAGCGTTCGAGAAAGGACCTGCGGAGAGACGGCGGCAAGGACGCAAGGACCACGGCAGGTGTCCAGCGACGCGGGACTACATCCGGTCAAGGAAAGCAGCGCGTCGAGAACTCGACGGTCACCGGCGGCGGACCAGCGGCGTGCGACAGCTCATCGCAGCGTCCGGGGAAAGTGGCGGTGGACCCCGACGCCAAGGAGCTGGCAATGCGGATCGACGCATCGAAACCGTGAGTTTCCTTGGTCGCATTGTTCACGTCCCTGTGTTTGAGCCGGTAGGACAGCTGAGGGGTACGGAAGGCGGTATGGAGAGTTATCCAAGCCGGCCCTCACTTGATGTGAAGTATCGAGTGGAATTGGTGAAGGCGCGCTTAGCTTATTATCAGGCTGAGCTTGCAAAAGTGAATGGAGGAAAGGCGGCGCAATGCGAGGAAAAACCTCCGGATTTGCAGGCGTTAGAAACAAGGCGCCAGCAGCTAGAGCTCGAGCTGGCTAAGCTCAAAGAGTCTAGGAGAGCTAGCCAACTAGCCAGGGAGAACTGCTCCGAGTCCCGAGCACAGAGGTCGTCTGTGCTGGAAGACAAAGGATTATGCTTGTCATGCACAGGTCACGGAAACAGCAGTGAGGACGCTGAAAGCAATCAGCCGGTATGCGGGAACGCATCTTTGATAGGAAACGCCGCAAAAGGTTCAGGAAGTGACAACAGTATTCCTGAAAGACGCGGAAATATCACAGCTTTTCCGCCACTGGGGGCGGCTAGCAAAGAACAGGAGCAGCCCAATTCTCATGATCAAGGGCCAGTCGAGACCAAGGTGTCCGATAACAAACAGGACAGCGGTGGAATTCCTGCAGGCTCTATGACTAAGATTGTGACCTCGGACACGGAGCTAGTAACAGGTGAAAATCTGGCGTTGCTGCAAACACACACTGTGTCGGCCATAGGGCAGGAAGTGCCTCGTAGCGCCAGTGATGGCCGGAGCGTTCCATCCGAGCCATAGAACGGAGGTGGGCCTGTTGCGCCTACCGGGCGGAGCTCCGTGCAGTTGTTGAACGCACTCGGTGTGTGTCCGGCCAGGTCATTTGAGAACCCGGCAATGAGTGGCGACTTGCCGCAAGACAAGCTCGGGTCAAGTGACTGCGAGGGAGCTCATGGAGCCTCGGAGTTAGACGATGCCACGAAGCCGGCAAATGCCTATCAAGCAGGGAACGGCAACGTCAACGTTTGCCCGTGCAGGAACGGGACAAATGGCTCCAAGCGAGGCAGAGTAGCTGGAGGCAGGTGCGTGGCCTTAACGTTGAAAGTCGGCGCGTGGAGCAGTACGTTCCGTACTGCAGTACGCCAAATCCCGGGTGGCAAAACCGGTCGCACTGATATGATTACACTGGACAGGGGCTATGCTCCTTACGCAGCACGCGTCTCGTATTGGTGCGCCGAAAAGAGCGTGCCCTCAAGGGCGTCGCGTGATCAGGGATTTGGACTCATCGAATACCACGTTTTCGATCCTGGGGGTCAGCAACTTTTTAGTTATCGCTCCGTTGTGGCACCAGCCTAACGAGTGAGTGACCGTCAGGCGTTAATCGGGTTGATTAACACGTAGTGGCTCGAAACGCACACAGGGACGCTCGGTGCGACCAAGGAGGCTCACGTGGCCACTTACGGACGTCGTGCGAGTGCTACTGAACGCTCCAGTTGCGAGTGTCGGTGTGTGTGTGTGCTCGTTCGCGAGCAGGACGCGGGCGTGCATGCAAGTGAACTGGTTACATGGACGCCGTGTTACGGCGCACGGCAGGCATGCCACCGTGTGTATTTGTGCCATTTACTTATGTTGTGTTGGTGCCTGTGTCCATTTTGCTTTTACTTTTGTTGGTGCCATTGCTGGTGTAGCTACGGTATGTCACCCACAGGTTGGTTTTGTGACCCGTACCGATCCCTTCTTGTTATAATTCTAAAAGTGGCATTTGAGCCCTTTGTAGAATCTTGGGAAGGGCGTGTAAGGGATCGGCAGTGTACGTGGGGTCATTGGAACGTGGCTAGGGGCGCTCAAAGCGGAGCGTCTCCTTTCTTGGAACGCGACCGCTCGCGAACGCGCCGGGAACTACGGGTGTCCACCGTCCTGCGGTACTGATTCGCGCACGTGCTGGCACGAATGTATATTTGTGTTTGTTTTTATTTTATTTTGTGGCGGAGAGAATGTTCCGACTCCGCACGTGCTGGCACGACCGTGCGTTTTTGTTTGTGGAAAGGGCGTTTTGCCCTACGGAAGCTGGAGGGCTGGCCATGCTCTCGGTAAACCAATCATGTGAGCAGTGCAACATGATTGGAAGCGGCCAAATGTGGGCCGGACCTTTAAGGCTTTAAAACCGGGCCCCGGAGCCGGAAGTGGGGTTCTGCGCTAAGGTGAGATGCTATGCATCTTCGGCTATGCCGAGTAGGGGCCTCCTCTAGTATTAGCCAGTTCCACCTTTTTGGTTGTTTGTCTTTTTGCCGTTGTATCTGACTTGTATATTAACACTGTAACAGCCAAGGCTATATTGTACTGCAAATGGCGGTGTTCAGCGCTACAGTTCATGACTAGAAACTGAGTTCGCTCATGCAGGGCAAAAACTCCCCTCAGCAGCAGTGGCTGAGCACCAACGAGAGGTTTGCTTCTGCGATGCCGTTGGACGCGCGTGGGTCTCCGCACTGCACCCTAACATGCAAGGTGGCACGCGGTGGTAATGTGACGTGCTCGTCTAGCACGTTAAAAACTGGCTTGCCCGGCTGACTCTCGTCAGCTAGGGGGCACAGGTTAAGAATGTCACCACAAGTTCGAGGAGGTCGATGACAGCACCATTTTCGCGAAAAAAAATTGAGGCCGAGGACCAGATCCTCGAAGTACTGAGCCAACACAGCGAAGCAGCCAGTGAAGATGATACCGCGAATCTGCACCTTAGCAGTGCAGACGTCGAGCGGCGCCAACACATGACCGCCAGCTGTCCGTATGTTTGCTCCGTGGCAGGGTTTCAGTGCACTTCTGAAGAAAGTAGCAAGATTACGACTCATGACGGAGGAATCGGCGCCAGTATCTATGAGGGCGGTCACATGGTGGTTGTCAGCGACGGCTGGTATTTCGACGGAAACGAGCTCACTTTCTGGACCGTGTGCCGTGGAAGGACTCAGACTTCATGGTCGCGGTGTTCTTCGAAATGAGACGTCGAGCGCAGGCTGCTCTGGGTGTCGAAGGTGGTCGGAGCGTGGCGTGAAAGGTCGTGTTGAAAGGTCAAGTTGGAGAGCGGAGGATGTTGTTCGAAATGTGGCGTGACGGCAGCCCTACCCTCACAGTTCGCCGTCCAGTTTTCCTGGTGCGGACTAGCGGACTGCCCGATGGACAACTGGCGACGTGGGGAAGATACCGACGGGGCAACGGTGACCTGCACTGGCGTTGTGGCGAGGATGCAGAATGGATGTGGGCGGTCAGGCACTGATCGATGTCAGGGCATCGTACGCCAAAGCGTGGTCGGGGTGCGTCTGGTGAAAACCCACGCAGGCCCATCCGGCGGTACGTGCAGTAGAGCAGTATGGGGTCGGCTTGCTTCACCGCAATGGTAACGCCGGGGCTGGTTGTTCGATGTGCGCTAAACGTTGGTTTCCTGACATGTGGGTGTTTGTCAGGGAAAGCAGGCGGCCTAGAGGATCGTTAATACGCTGCAGGAGGAGAAGAGGAGTAAAACGCTTGTGGTGCTGGGACAGAGTTGCGTAGCGCTTCGCTTTACGTCACGGCATATGGCGCAGGCGGCGGCTGGAGAGAAAGCATAGGCCACACCCTTCTACGTACTTCGTAACGAACATCAGAGATGACTCCGACACCCGAGTGCTGCTCGACAGGGCGAAAATTCCGTAGCTTTTCGCACTCAATGCTCCTGAAGATCTCACGGAGGGCCTCATTCACGGTGCCGTGCAGGGGCCTGTGGTCGTTCATACCAATTATATGCGCCGGACGGCCGTATTGCGATAACCTTTGCTGCAGGGCGCGCTGCATGCTTGTCGACTCCCGAGGAAAATCGACCACAGTGCTAGAAGGGTTGCGCACAAGTCCTATGAAAATCTGTTCTTTAACCCTTCGCATAAGGTGACGCACCTTCTTCGCTTCAGACATACAAGAATCTGTGCCGTTGAAGAGCCGCGTCACGTCTTCTACGAACATGGCACCGCTTTCATTTGGCCGCTGCGCTCGGGACTGCAGGGCAAGTACAGCTGGCTCCTTCCGTTCGCTGCTACTGAAGGTGTCGCCAGGTGCTGACTGCGGACTCGTGGTTTTCAAACCACGTCATGGCGGCGTCCTCGACATGCCTCAGTTTTCGGTCCTCGTTCCACAGGTTAAACGCAGCCACCTCTCTGTCCAACCAATCCTCCACGTCTTCATACTTGTCGCCACATAACGACGCGGGCATGCGAGGCGCATGGAGAAGCAGCGGTGGGGAACTCACGGCGGTGTGGATGGTCTGGCTTGCCACCGTGAACGTCATGGGGCGGGGTGCTGTCACGAGAGGGCTGAACTCGGGATCCAAGCCTCGCAGGTGACGGCTCTACTTGTGAACAGGTGTCGTGCCCACGTGGTGTAGCTCGGCGTTGGAGGCTCCCGGGAGCTCTTCGTACATCAGGGAAATACACCTTCGTACGTCGAAGTGTTACAAGAAGGCAGTACCAGTATTAGCATGGCAGGTGCAGGGCACACCCAACCAAACCACACTCGAGAGAGAAGACAAAAAAATACAGGCTGGTGCCAAGGTACCGCATGACGGCGCCAGTAAACGGCCAACAGTGTAGCAATATTAAGATGTAAACTTGGGTCATTGACCACGTGAAAAATAGAGTTAGTTGACGTTTCGGAACCGCTACGGGTTCCTTGTTCACAATGAATAACCGACCGATTAAGATGCAGCTTATATAGCTTTGACCAGTCGACGTAAGGACTTTGCGTAAGTCGGGTGGAGATTTCCCTTGGTCCTGTTGATAGTGCTCGGCGTCGATTGTATTTATCAGGGATTGCAAGTGCAGCCGCACTGATAGGTTTCTTTCTGTAGAAACGATTTCCACTTCATTCCAAGCGATCTTATGCCCCTCTTTTTGCGCGTGTTCTGCCACAGCACTTGACGCCGTCCGGTTTTTTGTGACATCATTTCGGTGCTCTTTTACCCGCCTTGGCAGATTTCCGGTCTCTCCGATGTATACGGAGCTGAAATCGTCACAAGGTATCTTATAGACGATGCCCGGGAACTTTGAACGGGGCAGAGCTTCCTTCACGCAATATTCTGCCAGAGTCACCAAGGCTGGCTGGTCCGCCAATTAGTCAGAAGTGAGCCAAGCCTTTCAGTTTGGTGGAAACGGGTAGTGATGGTGGAGGGACTGAATGTCTGAAGGAAAAAAATACATACTTTTTCGTTTGATCTCCACGCCATTCTGCGAGTTAAATAGCCAATATTTGCTCCTTTAATAGGCAAGACTCGATGGCCTGCAGGGTGAGGAAATGTACAGGCTCATCGAAGCGAATTAGGACAGCCATCGTTTTCATCACTTTTGCTACAAATTTCATTCTACTGCTCATGGAAAGAGCTGCACTACGAAAGCCTCAAATGTCGGCTTTAGTGTGGCTTCGAAGGCTTTCTGAAAATGGCTTTGGAAAATAACTCGTTTTCCGTAATCAGTGCTGTAAGTTAAACTAGTTCAGCGCCAGTGGCACCATTTTTTTTTTTTTTGTATCGAAGCATTCCGCTATTACTCATTCGCAGCGAAGCTTACCACGTTTCTCTGGTCGATACAGCAGTTCAGCGTGCTTTTCTCTCCAGGCGTAGAGCGATGTCGACAAGCCGCGTAGAACCAAACAATGAGGCACCAGCACGTTCGATAAACAACGTTGTGCTCATGCATGGTCGAGTCCCACCTTGAACAAACAAACAAACAGGCAAGGAAGTAAACAAACAAATATTTTCATTTCCGTTTGTCTGCATGGACGCATGTACCACCTTGTGAGGCCGAGGCTGCCCAACAGGTACGACCTACTTATGGAGGTTGTATGCCTTGCAAATAGAACGAGGCATGTCAAATGTACAGCCCTTTGATCTCTATTCGGAACCACGGGAGAAGCGTTTATTATGCAGAAGCAAAGCATCAATTTGAGACGAAGATGGTGACAATACAATACTAGCTCGCCCGTTTGCCCCACTCTGTTCTTCCCTTCTGTGCCGAAACAGGCGTGTTTATCTTCGGCTGCTGAGTTATTGCCGTTGGCCTCCCTTGATATTTTGCCCTGTTCTGCCTGACGTTAAAGCTGTTTAGACGAAGCTTTACGCAGTTACATTTACACAGGATTATTTTAAAACGCCTACAAAAGGCACTAACCTGCACATTAGTTCTATAGCACGCCTAGAAATAAGATATTAAATGGAGGCAGTGCGACGTCTGTCTCTTGCATTCGGCTTGGGGTCTGTCTCGCCTCGCTACAGAAAAACGACGACGCCATGCCAACCATGCTAACTGTCCGCTCTGCTACAGCTTGTTTCCTTTTTAATGGCATCTATTCTGTGTCCTGCGGCACTTATAGCCTCTTGCTTTCTACTCGTGTTCTTGTTGTTGTTGTTTTTTTTTGCATTGAAGGAAAAACTATGACACGTTACCAATGAGCGCAGCGCTTCGTTCGCCCAATATAGTCTTTAGGCAACCGGAGTGGGTTATTTTTGCCTGAAGGACAGTTTATTCTCGGGATCTCACTCTTGATTTGAGCTCCGTCTCTTTACAACGCTGAAAACTGCATTTTTGCCTAACATAGTTATCAAGTTTAAAAGGAAAGAAAGATACAAAACAGACAACCGAGTGGCATATCCGGCATTGCAAAAACTTAGATTACTTTAGATGACGAAAAAAAGAAGCAGCTAGCAGAAAACAAAAAGAAACAATGTTTCTTTTTAGACTTGCTTGCAAAGGAATGCGCTATCCACGCACTTTGCTTTGCACGCACTTTGCTTTGCACGTACACACTTATTTAGAGCCTCTGCCACGACCTTGTCGGCATATCTAGCAGCAAACCATACAGAGACAAGCACACATGTATGCGCACAAACGGCAGTACTTGCTTTAGATGAACCCTCGATGTTTCCGGCCTTCGTCACATTCGCGCCGAGACCTACCGCCGCGTTCGGGCACCGATCGATTTCTGCTTGAAGCACGAAGGAATAACAACCAATGGCGTGTTACCGCGCAATTTAGGCCAACGGAAGATGAAATGGTGTTCCAGCGGGAGGAAGGCGAGCATAGCAGGAAACTTGTTTCTTGCGCCTGAGATGTTTGCCGTTGCCACATTCCTGCGGCCGCAGAAGAGTAGCAGTTCGGCCCAGTAGCAATCATCTCACCGCCTCACCCCACCCTTCCCGTTCCTTCACCATCGACCGCACACCCTCTTTCATAAGCCTTCAGGCAGGCTTCGGACACTGCCTTGGGTGGCGTCGAAATTTCAGATCCCACTAAGTCACAGCCGTCAGTCAAGGTAGGCTCTCTGAATGACAGAGCTAAGAATCCTCTAACTACACAACACTTCAGGCACGTCCCTTTTATTTAAGAAACGATGTTTTTTCTCCTTCTTTCAAGACACTATATTTTGCGTTCGAATACAATTTTTATTCTCTTCGAGCTCTCTCCACGAGCTTAAAGGAGTATAACACCTAAATTTTGGATGGGTGTCTTTTTTTTATAATGATGCGAAAGGTGTTATTATATGTGGATTAGCACTTGGTATTCTCCTACGACCTCTAAATAATTTATAATCGAATTTCTTTCTCATCCTGTTTTGGTTTTCATGTCAATAGCCGAGTGAAGACTGCGACGTCAAAGAGGGATTTTTTGTCACGTGAGGCATAAAAAAACTACTATCTAATCAGTGCTACCACATTCGTTGTCATGCTGGCATTGAGGAAAGCTGGCTTCAGCCGTGTAGTGAAATAAAACGAGGAAGCAGTGATTATATCGACATTTTTTCATGCCTCACGTGACACAAAACCACTCGAGGACTTCACAGCCATCGTTCGGCTTTTGAAATCGAAACCGAAGCTGCCATGACAGAACAAAATACGATTATGAGTTAGCTGGCGGTTGTAGGTGAATACTACATGGTGACTCGAGCGTAGTAATGTCTTCCGCATCATTGTAGGCAAGAAAACCTCGCACCAAAATTAGGTTTCTATACTAATTTAAAAAACGAGCTTCACGTTAAAAAAACTCATAGAGCTCCATTAGTTAACAATCTTCCTAGCCTCGCACAAAATTGCAGAATCAACGCGGCATTGATTACCGAACTAACGCGAGTTGTTTACCTGCGTTACATTTCAAAATAACCTCTACTTGGACAAAACACACGCTATGAAGAACTGACAGCCAACGCTTTTTTATTACATTGGAGCTCTCTCCACTAGCTTAAAAAAGCGTCGGCTGTCCATGTCAAGGTTATTTTAACATGTAACGCAGGTAAACAACTCGCGTTAGTTCGGTAATCAATGCCGCGTTGATTCTGCAATATTGCGCGAGGCTAGGAAGATTGCTAGCTGTATTTCCCAAGTTTAGAAAAAATATTTTGATGCTGGATGTTCTTTGCCCCTACACGCTGCTGTCTGTGCTATCGGGTGCGCGCTATCGCAGAGGACCCAGCGTCATATTTTTTTGAAAAATTTAGTTCAAGTTGTGCCACCTAGCCGACAGCCTCAGTATACCTCCGCTTCCCTTTCTTTTCCTCGCGACATATATTTCTGGCGATGCCTATGGATTTTTCAAGTTCGTCAATGGCATCCACAGGTTGCGTGTTTACTTTATTGTTTTCGGGAATTTCCTTCGCGGCAGCGAAAGTCATCAAGCAGTGTTGGAAACTAGGATGTTTAAGGCTGGTTAGAATAATTAATTTAGCGCAGGCATTCTATGCTACTCTTCTATTCAGGCACCAGAGCAGTTGCAGCCGAATGGTGTGTGGAATTATTTCTTTTCATCTTCTGCTCTGTTTGCAGCATCTAAAATCTGGTCGTCATGGTGGTATGTGAAATGTGAAACTCGCGACCTCGCTTTCGGTAGAACGATGCTATAGACACAGAGACACTTCGACAAGAAAAAAAGGAAGAAAGATACGAATATCGAAATTTGCCTGTTCCTTTGCGTTACAAGAAACCACTTCGGGGCAAATTTTTTAACCTGTATTTTCCAGATTTTTTCCCTTACTCTTTTGCTATTGGCCGTCACGGCATTTTACATCTTATACGACCTGCAAAAAATGATCAATTAGTTAGACAGGCACAGCAGCAGTGTGGTTGTAAAAATTAATATGCAGAAAACTAAAGTTCAACAGTCTCGGAAGGGAGCAGCAGTTTACAATTGGTAGTGAGGTGCTGGAAGTGGTAAGGGAATAAGTTTACTTCGGGCAGGCAGTGGCCGCTGATCCGGATCACGAGAACGTATTAACAAGAAGAATAAGATTAGGGTAGAGCGCAACTGCGACATTCTCTCAGATCATGAATGTTAGTTTGCCAATATTCCTCAAGAGAAAAGCATACAACAGCTTTATCTTACCGATACTCACTGATGGGGCAGAAACGTGGAGGCTAACAAAAAGGGTTCGGCTTAAGTTAAGGACAACGCAGCGAGCTATGGAAAGATAAATGATACGTGTAACGTTAAGAGATCGGAAGCTGGCGGAGTGGGTGAGGGAACTAACCCGGGTTAATGAATACCTAGTCGAAATCAAGAGGAAGATATGGGCTTGGGCAGTGCATGTAATGCGAAGGCAACATAACCGCTGGTCCTTAAGGGTAAGGGAGTGGATTCCAAGAGAAGGCAAACGTAGCAGGGGGCGGCAGAAAGTTAGGTGGGCGGATGAGATTAAGAAGTTTGAGGGGATACAGTGGTGGCAACTGACAAAGGATAGGGTTAATTGGAGAGACATGGGAGAGGCTTTTGCCCTGCAGTAGGCGTAGCCAGGCTGATGATGATGATATTAGCTTTCTGGCTATCAATTCTCACAAGAAAGTCGTAGCGACCAGCAGCGGAAGGCCGGAAAATTGAAGCAGGAAAAGGAATTGTGTTCCGAGAAAAACAGACAGTAACGTTTTTCCTACTGCGATTTGAGCGCACCAGAACCGCGATTTCAAGAAAAGGAGCTCACCTAACTTGCTGCATGAACATGTTCACTGAGATTTAGTAGGATAAACGAAAGAACCCCAAGGGGCCTTATCTGTTTTTTGTCATTTTACGCTCTAATTAGCCCACCGCGAGCGATTTGGAACGATGCCTTGAAACGAGGTTTCGACCTTGCTAAGCTGTTGTGTGTTTCGACAGTGACTTTGTTATTGCAGGAGGAAACGAGGTGTGCATAGGCATGCCTAATGTAATTACCGAAATATGAACTTTTCGTCTCTCAGAATTTAGTTTTCATATCGGAATAAAACTGTTTTCAAAGTTTAGGCTGTCTTTATTTGCTTCCTCTTTAGAATAAAAATTCATCTTTTTTGGGTTGTATGGTATTTTGTATTAAAGGAAAACCGTCTGGCTCGTAATTAGAGCTATCCGGTGTTGTTATCGATATTGGAATTCATATATGTATCTCTTACGCACCAGCAACGCCAAGAGTGTTGTCTGGAGTCGTCACCTGATCACGACACACGGAACAACTGTGGTTGTGTTGTGCTCAAGCGCCTCCAAGAGAGATTATAGAAATGATGGCTAGCAAGGAGCAGAATAAAAGTAGTTGTACGCCTCGTTTCCAGTTTGCTCATTTCGTTATTGGTATTATGCCTTACAGGCACGACCCTTGCATGGTTGCGCTTTGTTTTTAATCTTTGCGACGGTTTACAGGTGAATAGAAACAGCGATGTACAGGCGGTGAGACAAAGTACTGGGGGCTACATATTGCGCCTCTGCACTGCAGAAAGGGATACCAGTGCTCTAACAAAACAAAGATAGCGAGGGATAAAAAAGGTGTAACCAGATACTTCCCCACTGTCAATGCAAATATTATGCTCCAGAATATCCGGGTTAGAATGCTAGCCCCCCCCAAAAAAGCGTGCAACAATTTTCACTTCGATGCTATCGAGGTAGAGTGAGAAATGCGACCATTTATTTTTTTTATAACTTATATTCGGCTTATAGCACACAGTGGGTTGAAAATAAACAATTGATTAGCATTTTGCGCCTACATGCTTAATTTTCGTATTTTGTCTCTATTTTTCGAGCACCAGTGTGATATTACAATGAATAAGGACTTGCAGTTGCATATCAACTCCCTCGTTTCATATTTACATGTAGTGTTACCCTTGAAACCCTCGCATAGTGCATCTGTAGCCTGCTCATGTGATGGAGTACTTCCAAACTTCCTAATGAAATTTTCCTCGTGGATTCTAATCCAGGTTCTGCCCTTAGAAGCCCCGTTTAAAGATGAAAAGAGTGCACGCCAAGCAGTGATCATTGCACTTCTGAACTGCACTGAGTTGTTGGAAGGCGGCTATGTTCTGGTTGCGTGCATTGTTGTCTTTTGTATGGTTAGGCTGTACACACATTTTCTAATTCCACCTTTGTGTCAGCAGCTTAACACCTGCACTTTTTCAACTAAAGCCGCAACTCTTGCACCTTTTCACCTTCAAATGATGTTTTCCTTTTCAAAGGAACTTTCTTGGTTTCCGAATCTCGCACTTCGGACAGCCGCCGCAATGACGGCACTGGTGTTAGTGGGGTGAGAGCGTTGTCCCAATCTTCATTCCGGCTGAAAATGTCTCTAATAATTCAGTTGTTTGAAATATTCGCGATTTTAAGGCATTCCTCCTCAACACTGTGCTGTGCTCAGGGAATAATACTGTCGCACCCGGTATGGCTTCCAACGCACCTGTGAAGGCTTTTGTGGGATCAGTGTTCCGTAAAAAGAGCATGAAGGAAAAGGTGTATCTCCAGAGGCAACTTTCCAAATGAGCTACGGCACCGGCTGTCCAATAAACATCTTTGAGGGGTATTTATATTCCGGTATAGACGAGGGTAGGGCTGGCGAACACTCTCAAGGTTAGCTGACACACCACGTAAATAACCCCAAAAGTGGAAAATTCGACAGCCTTCGCCTTCGCTTAGCTGTCAGAGCACCGGAGGCGACTTTCGGAAGTGGTGGGTTCGGATCCTAACGGTAGAATGTGGTTGTTTTTTTTCTATTACTTTCTAATCAGCTATCTTTCAGTGATATAATAATTATGCCAATAAATTTCGATTTATCTCCTGCACATTTAAAAAAAATAAGATATAAACATCATCCTATGTATTCCTTCGTTTCGTTGACTATTGGCATCCCTCATATGTGCCCCGTACCACATCATTATATACAACGCAGCATTCTTTCAACCTTTGCCATACAAGGGTCTGCATTGTGGACACAAATCGGAAGAACACAGACATTTCACTTTCTCTGAAGAACTAGACACTTGTATTCTTTACATTCCAAAAATATACATAAATATCCAATATAAATATTGTAGCAGGATATTTGCATACCCGAAAAACGAGCGACAACCTCTATTCATATAGACAGCCCAATATGCGCCGGCGAGCAAATGCGACCGGAGAATGGAGCAAATCTTGTATTCATCACGCTAAATTCGCTAAGAGCAACGCCAGCAAAAGGGCTGGCATCTGGGATAGTCGAGAATATTCTCCCTGCTCGTCTCCCTAAATCGGAAGTAAATTCCTGCAGAGATTATGGTTCACCGTCGCTTTTGTCATCGTGCGATGGTCTAGTGAGGCATTGTGGGCGACTGGCATCATCTGGTGTCCGCCTATGCAGGGACGGGGCGCGGCACGTGAATGGTACCCAATCAGTTATTCCGTTGCAAAAGTAATTCCCACTTCTTGCTGGCAATACGTTATATGTGATTGCAAATGTTATAGAAAGAAGTACAAAAAACTGTACTAAGTAAGCAAAACAAACGCAGAAGCAATGTTCATCTTTCTTTCGAGGTTATTTCTTGCCCTGGTCCTTGTGCGCTGTGAATTTCGCTTCAAGGCTTATGAAAAATTACACCTTGCTGAGTTGCTTTAGGGCATAAAAATGATAGAAAAGTTGACAAACGTCTGATTTTTGCTTATGTGACAAGCTATACATTCACCTAATGAAATCAAATATATCTACTCAACTCAATGTTTATTCACTTGTTTCCGTCTGACTGTGCCTCTGAAGAAACTTATTTCATTGCATTTCTACAGGTGTGCCTGTGGTGAAACGTTGATGATGGCGATGGTGAGTGGTGAGTAAAATCCTTAATTTACCTCGGTGTTGTATACAACCACAGCTTTTCATGTTATCAATAAAACCCTGTTATGGGACGCTGATTCAAAAGTTAAGAAAGGGAACCAAATGTTGAAGCCAGCCCGGCTCACATTTAGACAAGAAACACCCTGCCTCTGACTCAGAGTGCCCTTCGAAACGGTATCAGGAAACCAGCGTGAAGCCGTGACGAGACAGTGCAGTGGGGAAACTCTATGACGCATACCAATGAGCGGCGTACATTGCATACTGATCAACCGAGAAGAGCTCCAAGCCAGCTGTTCAAGTCAATACGGCGCCAGCTTACGCGTGACAGCCGCATATTGACAAAACCTCAGATGTCGGCCGGGTGACAATGTCCAAGAAGAAAAACAACGACGTTGGCAGAACGCAGATGTTTCAATTTGGTAGCCCCGAACTAAACTTTCTGCGACTTCCCAGTTGTTGACCAACGGAAACGGGAAGTTCTCGTGGTTCTTTTGCCTGGTGGTGGAGGCTTGACACGCACGCACGCAGTCTCACACACGCCCGTGCACACGCACACACGCGAGCGAATTAATTATCACAAAGACCACACTGCCCTCGCCGAAACGGGCGGACTTTGAACTACTATCTCGGAGAGGTTTGCGCTGGGAAGGCCGCACTGCAGTGAGAGTGTAAGAAGCGTCAGCGCTAAGCCACGGCCTCATCCGCCTGATGTTTGCGAACAATGACTCCTTGAATTTATTTTTTTTTTGGCCCTGTTATTTCGTTCCGCCAAGCTGTTTAATTCCATTATCTGAGTTTTTCAAATATAAAAAGTCGTACAAAATTTTTGCGCAGCAAAGTACAGAGAGGAAAGATAATATAGAAGTCACCGCTCAAGGGATTAACTTTATCCTCATTATAAATAACATTATCCAGAACTATGGTAGAGAGAGGGTGTGGTAGATGGTCCTTGGAGATCACAAAATGAACAAGGGAGGGGAAAACCTCAGGTTGCTTGAGCCAACGTTTCGACAAGGGGACTTGTCTTCGTCTGGGCAAAGCGTTCATCATTGGAAGGAATTGAATAGGGCCTTCGCTCCGAGGAGGAAGGCCCCAGGGGTGGGGAAGGAAAGTGTTGTGAGAGGGGATGCGTGTCAGGAAGGGGAGGGAGGTGAATCTTGATTCGTTAAGCTGCAATAGTGTAAAAACTTATATCCCGGGGGTGTGCAAATGAACAAAGGCTTTGAAGGGGCTGCGACGGGTGGGAGGTGCTGGGTGGACCTGTAAAACTCAGATAAGAGGATTAGTCAACGTGGCACAGGGAAATGAGAACAAGGCAAACAAAATAGGCTGGCACTGGAAGGAGAAAGTAAGTGGGGGGGGGGGGGGGGGGGGCATTTCTAAGGAAGGACAAAAAAGGAGGGGGGGGATGTCTCGAGTTCAGAGAAAGCCAAAAGGTGGGGGCAGACAGACAGACAGACAGATTTATTTGACATCAGGTGTACACAATGTCGGGAACATGGGCAAAAAGCCGGAAAAAGCGCGGCTTGACAGGGCCCATTTTCCCTATTAATAAAGGCTACATATGTTATGAATTCTGGTAACAAAAACAATTTGACAACAGCAACAATTAGGAAATGGTACAGAGATCACCTTTTAAAAAACATAGTTTAGTACTCAATTCGACATAGGAGTATGAAGTAGCAATGAGGGTTATTAAGAAAGTCAATTTGGAATACAAGTGATTAAGATATGTTGCAATAATAATCCTTATTAATAGTTTACTATACAATTCAACATAGTAATATGAAGTAGCAATCAAAAATGCAAAACAGAATTTGGAAAATACAAAACTATCACAAATTATCACAGTTCAAATCAAACAGTGTGAAAAAGTTTACCACACAGACATTTATCGCTGGACACAAATGATCATGTAATATTTCCGAGTGAGTTGAGTAATGATGGCAGTCTGTAACTTAGTGCCTGGGTTCCGTAGTTAGTTCGTGTTTTTGGAATGTAGCATGTTTCGTCATAACGGGTATCGTAAACGTTAGTATTTCTTGTGAGGTTAGATAGCTCTTGAAATAAATTGTTACCCTGTTTTTTGCTTCCTATAAATCGCCTAAGGAGTAAGTCATTGTATATGGAATTCATGGTGGCTATGGAAAGTCTGTTAAAAAGTGGTTCTGTGTGAGCGAGGCGCGGTGCGTTAGCAATTGCACGGACAGCTTTCTTTTGTAATAATAACAGCTTAGTAATTTTAGTTGCGTTGGTGGTACCCCAGACCAGGTGGCAATAGTTAATATGCGATAAAAATAGTGAATTATATATTAGCACAATAATGGCCCGTGGTAAGAAAAAGCATAATCTTGTTAATATGCCATGGGCAGGGGGAGGGCGGAGGGGGTAACAGTAATTTCAGAGTTTCCGAGAACTGATAGTAGGAGATTAAGGGAAAAAAAGTGAACACGTTTAATCTAGATTAAACGGGAACCGGGCTGACACAACACGGAATGAACAGAAGGCAGTGTCGACCCATTTTAATCAATGCCATCACAAATTCGATGAACTCAAATTGTTCATTCTTCAGTCAGGCTTCAAATCGACTAGGGACAGAAAATACAGAGAAGCATTCCTAATCCACAAGTTTAAAACACTGCAACCAACAGGGATTAACATCTCCAGAGGAAACCTGGAATCTCTCAGCTACATTCCAGGGTTAGCATAACTTTAAATTAACAAATGTCTTGCACGTGGTCAGACCATTTCCTAGAACCTCGCATAAGTATATTATCGCTCTTTGCGCCCTTCCCACGTCATATCTTCCACCACATTTCCGGCCTTCTCACCCTCTCCCTTTGTTACCCCTTTTTCTTTTTTTTCTTCTGCTTTTCCCCTAATCCCCTACTATCAGTTCTCGGAAACCATGACATTCCTGTTACCCCCTCCGCCCCCACCTTTTGGCTTTTTCTGAACTCGAGCCATTTCCCACCCCCCTGCCTTGTCCTTCCTTAGAAATGCCCCCCTTTCTTTCTCCTTCCAGTGCCAGCTTATTTTGTTTGCCTTGTTCTCATTTCCCTGTACCACGCTGACTAATCCTCTTATCTGAGTTTTACAGGCCCACCCAGCGCCTCCCCCCCCATCGCAGCCCCTTCAAAGCCTTTGTTCATTACACACGCAACGGATATAAGTTTTTCCACTATAGCAGCTTAACGAATCAAGATTCACCTCCCTCCCCTTCCTGACACGCATCCCCTCTCACAACACTTTCCTTCCCCACCCCCGGGGCCTTCCTCCTCGGAGCGAAGGCCCTATTTAATCCCTGCCAATGATGAACGCTTTGCCCAGACGAAGACAAGTCCCCTTGTCGAAACGTTGGCTCAAGCAACCTGAGGTTTTCCCCTCCCTTCTTCATTTTGATTATCCACACTAGATGACCAAAGAGAGACTCCGTGAAAACGGTGCAGCATTTCATCCTCCTCCAGAATGCAGTGTCTCTCATGCTCAAGCATTCTTGGATAAAAATATCTGACCATTGGATTTTTTAAGGTAGTGCTATGGAAATATTGAAAGCAATGGTTCATTCTTCTGATGCTTACCATTTGTTTTTAATAGTTTTTCCACCGCTGGCATCGACCAATTGAGGCTGCAATACAAAACCAATGGAGAACGTTTTTGACGGTAGCAAAAACGTTCTTAGCAAAAAAAAAAATAAACGCAAACCTGCCCCTGAAACATTTGCGGATATATTAATTGTTAAGTGAAATCTTACAATGTTTGGAAAATCGCGCTCCCAAACTCATTCTGGTTGAAAAATAATTTTTCTCCAGAATTGTTGAGTACTGTTTTGTAATGTGTTCTCCTTTGTATTCCAACACGCGTTCGTGGCTTCTCTCCCAAGTGCCTAATTGTCCAACATTGCCGTACAAAAATTTTGAAACTTTGAAAATTGTAAGATACTGTTATTGCAATATTGAAAGTAACGGTCCATTCCTCTTACATGTAACAATCTCTTTCTTTTACAGTGTTTCCATCGACAGCATAATTGGAAACGCATGGGTGACGACAGAAACAGAAGTGAAATGCGGGTACATTATAGCAAAATCATCCCCAATTTATTACAAAATACGTGATGGGAAGAGGTGCTTGTTAAGAAGGGAAAAGATGTCCCAACTGGCACGCAGAGATTTCCTAGCGTCTGGCCAAGCGTTCAGTAGCAGCGTGGGCTTGTTAGTTTTCCATACTGAAGCTAACACCGCAGAACATAGATGTGGACACGATACGAAGACAACGAACGAAGCAAGTGTTATGCCCACTGATTGTGGCCTGCTGCCAGAACACATTACAGAAAGGACATTGTCGGACTTGGGCACGAGGAACTCGGAGCCTTTTGTTGACATTCATTGCGAAGCTCTACTTCGAAACATGGTAACCCATGCTGCCACTTCGCGGAGGCTTGCAGATGGAGGTGCCAGCTGGGAACGATATATAGAAACTTTCGCCGTTTGCCACCATTAACTTGCGAAGCGCCGAAATCTTTCGCAACATATGAGTATCAGGTCTTAATTTACTTGTCACACTATTATATCTTCTCATCTTTATTATTGCAACATGTTTGCTGATTTTGCTGCTAGGCGCCACTGCTGTTGCTTGCCGTCTCGGAGCCTGTAAGTCATTCACACTTTATTTTGCTGCCCACATTCGCCTTGACAATCACTTTATCTTCTAGTTTTGTCCCAAGCAGACCGCCGGATTTTGACACGCGAGTTCTCAGGGAATTTTCGCAATTGGCATAATCAATGAACGCAGCAAAAAGCTTATTGAATGGCAGTGATGATGATGTCGATTACAAAAGGTTACAGTGACCAAAGATGCTGTTATGCCGACACTCTTTACACGGAAAACGCCTCCTGTTAAGTTGCAGCCGTAAAAAAGGGCAGTAAAGAATCTAAAGACAACATAAATTTACAGCATGCACCGCGGCCAAGATGTGAGGAGACCAAGACGGATTTACTTCACTTGTGACGTATTTATGTAAACAAGGAAAAGCATGTGGTTTTTCAAAAGCTGATGCTTAATCGGACAAGACCACTCGCACGACAAGGCATAGCGGAATACGTAAAAGCGCGCCCTGAATGCAGTGAAGATGACGGACGCCTAAGCGCATTCGCTTAATCTCAGAACAATGCCCAAGCATGCGTGCGTACTCGCCGCGTTCACTTTAGCAATGCAGAGCTCTAAGCTTCCCGGATTTACGAGGCGGTGGCATTGCTAGGTGAAACTTCTGAGGGACGTTGGCTCGTCAACAGCAATTTAAACTTTCGACGGAGGACGAGCCAGGTAAGTGCACGTTTTCAGAAGCGTCTCACAGTAATTTCCTTCAGCTCCTTAAAGTTGCGCCAAGCACTGTGGAAGAGGATTTCTGCCGTCGTCGCACTGCACTGAGTGACCGCACCACGGCGCCGCGCCGAGCAGAAGCCGCATTTTGGTACCCACTAAACCTCGATAACCGGTGCCTTCGTGTCTCGTTATTCGTTTGTTTAAGGGAGGCGTAGCGCGAAAAAAGACAGGGACGAGAGAGACACAAGACACAGGACCAGCGCTAACTTACAACTGAAAAATATGAAGCGAATTCCCGAGCTCGAGGAACCAAACGCGCATGCCCAGCAACAACTGATTAGATGAAGCGGAAAGATAAAAATGACCTAGCACGACTCGAACACGACCTAACCACCATGACGAGAGCTGGACAGCCCCGTGCCAAACCTACAAGCGGTAACGCGAAAGCGCCTACTTAAAATTTAGAAAGATGGATTCCGTTCGAAGCAGAACTACCGACGTTTCACTGATGCACTTATCTGTTCCCAGCTTATGAATGAATGAAGCCTCAAGAACCTCCCTTGCTAGCTGTTCTTTAGAGCGACCAAGAACTTTAGTTTTCCCGAAAAGCGGATGACAACCGCAACTTGAGCAATGCTTAGGCAGATTCTTACTTTTGCCTAATCTGAGGGACCTAGCATGTTCTCTTAGGCGATCATTGAGGCAACGACCGCTTTGCCCTATATAAACACGGCCACAGCTTAAAGGGATCTCGTACACAACACCTACTTTGCACTCAACAAACTTAGTTACATGATTAACACTGCAAGCCGGTTTCTTCTGTCTTCGACTTGAAAGTGCACAAAGGCTCGACAATTTGCGAGAAGCGTCGTTATTCGTGTCTCGTTGATTCGTTATTATAATAAACCAGCGCTTTGTTAACGTGTGTAAATGTGGGGGGACAAGCCTTCCGCCCCCGCACTCCCACTCCGCGGCTGTAGCATTCCCGCTCGCTAACAGCGGAGCGCTTCGTGCTCGAGGAAACAAAGGGAAGGACGATAAAGCATGAACACGTGTATGCTATTTATTACGTTTGCAGTGAATACACATAGCGGGCCTGCTAGCTACAAAACATCAACGAGGCTTTCCTCAGAAATAGAAGGCTAACGTAAGAAGGGTTTCCGACTTGCCGGCTGGGGCAGAGGCGCTACTTCGGAGGTATTGGCGGCGAACGTTTGTACGCGCTGTTATGACTCGGCCCGCGACTCGCGTTAGACCACGGTGGCGGCCACAGCCGCGGAAATTTCGAAAGGTCGTTTGACCCCACGATGACCCCACCAAAAAGGATGACTAGCTGGGAAGTGGCCGATGGAGCTCTTCTCACCCTCGGCTCGGTGCGAACGACTTTCCCTTTGTTCCCCGCAAGAAGCGACCGACGATGGACAGACGGCAGGGGAAGAAAGGATTAACCGCGTCTGAGAGGGGCCAGTGCAAATCTTAGGGAGCCAGCGGTGGCCGCTCGCGGCGCCAGCACGCCTACGCCACACTTTTGTTCTATAGACGCGTGGTGCTTGCAGTAATGTTGCACCACAGTGCGAAAAAGCTGCGGACTTGCGTTTCCTCCTCGCCAATTCCCAAGCGTGGACTCTGCAACAGGTGCCACCGTTTGCTGTGCTGTGCTGTGCCGTTCTGTGCGTCGTGTAGAACTGGCCACCGCCTGGTGAAGGGGCGGAGCCTTAGGGTATTTAACCAGCGCCCTAAGCGAAAACGAACGCTCTGGGCCTTATCGAAAAGGCCCATCCAGTCCCTCAACGTTATGAACTCTTAATTTTTTTACTCTTTGCTCTTTTGCATTTCAGTATGCAAATAGTTTCTTGCCATTAAACCCGCTTGTTTCCGTTTCCCAAACTCCGAACCTTCAGACGTCCCTCATCCCGGCCTCATCCCGGACGAGCCTCCAGGGTGACGTAACAACTGGTCATGCTACCCGACTTAGGATAACTGGTGGCAGTGGTGCGATGCTGCTACTCGAGATATGACATCTGGTGGCAGCGGTAGGATGCTGCTATCACCCGAGTTATGATAGCGCCGACAATGGCAGCCGGGTTTTCCTGTGCGCGGTGCATCCTTTGGGGCAAAGCCATCCCCGAGCATTTGCTGGGGGAGAAGAGGGGATAGCAGCTTGTTGCGCTAGCTTCGCTGCTTGGAACCAGAGTTCCAGCGGCAAGGCGCAACGGGTCCCCGTGCGCCTGCCGCGGAAGGTGACGAGAGCGTGCGGCTCCAACCGCTCGTGAAGCTGGACGGATCCCGAAGAGACTCTCAAGTTCTCAACGGCTATGCGGAGCTCCGCGTAGCCTTCGAGGTGGCGCTCCCGTCGCTGCTTACGCTTACCCCATGAAGGAAACTTCCGTCCTCGCCCAGCCGGGGCTGTGCTGTCGCAAGATGAAGGTGGTCGCCCGCGTCGAAGCGAAAGGGGGGATACAGGTTTTTCACAAACGACGCTCAAAACTCATCAAGTCAACTCCCTTCTACAGTTTTCTTTGGTGTCTTTCGTAAACAATGCTAGACAATAGACCATAGTCTAACTATAAATCAGATTGCAGAGAAATGCACAGATTCTTACCAACCCCAATATATAGCATTCATTGATTAAGAGAAAGCATTTGACTCAGAGTAAATCTCAGCAGTCTTGCCAGCATTACGGAATCAGCTAGGGTGTAGAAGTGTCTTATGTGAAAATCCTTGAAGATATCTATATGGACTGCACAGCTACCATAGTCCCGCATAAAGTCAACAGTAAAATTCCAGTAAGGAGGGGTGTCAGGCAGAGACACAAGATATCGCCAGTGATATTCACCGCCTGTTAAGAGGAGGAGATGTTCCGAGGCCTGGATTGTGAACAGTTGGAGTTAAGAGTTAATGGAGAATACCTAAGTAATTTGCGATTCGCTGATGACATTGCCTTGCTAAGTCATTCAGGAGATGAACTGCAACGCAAGATCATTGAGTTAGACAGGCAGAGCAGAACGGTGTGGCTAAACATTAACATGCAGAAAACCAAAGTAATACTAAACAGCCTAGCAAGGGAACAGTAGTTCGCAATTGGTAGCGAGGTGCTGCAATCGGAAAGGAAATACGTCTACTTAGGGCACGTAGTGGCCGCTGATCCGGATCATGAGTGGGAAATAACTAGAAGGATAAGAATGGGGTGCAGCGCATGTGGCAGGTTTTTTCAGATAATGAATGACAGTTTACTAATACCCCTCAAACGAAAAGTATACAGCAGCTGTATCTTACCGGTGCCCATCTAAGGGTCAGAAACCTTGAGGCTAACGAAAATGGTTCAGCTTAAGTTAAGGACAATGCAGCGAGCTATGGAAAGAAAAATTATAGGTCTAACGTAAAGGGACCGAAAGCGGGCGGAGAGAGGGAGGGAACCGACGCGGGTTAATGACATCATAGTATAAATCAAGAGGAAGAAATGGGCTTGGGCAGGGCATGTAATGCGAAGGCAAGATAACCGCCGTTCGTTAAGGGTAACGGAATGGATTCCTAGAGAAGACAAGCGTAGCAGGGGCGGCAGACAGTTAGATGGCTTAAGAGATTAAAATTTTTGAGGGGTACGATGGCCACATTTGGCAAAGGACAAGGTCAACTGGAGAGACATGGGAGAGGCCTTTGCCCTGCAGTGGGTGTAGCCAGGCTGTTGTGATGTGTGTGATGTGTGAGGTGGCAGGAGTGAACGCTTCACGGTCGAAATATTTAGGCCCTGCTGATGAAAGTAAAACGTCGATATAAATATAGCCTTCTGAAGTATCGCACTAACCTGGGGACGAGTCACACCTGAATCCCAATATAGGTATCGTACATATAGGTGGACATTTGAGAAGATTGTGGCAATAAGTCGACCAGGCCGACGAGAGAAAGTCTGAAGAGAGTTGGGCTTAGCACCCCACCGTGTGGGACTCCGCACGAAGTTCGAAGTAAAGACGTTGGTCCTTTCTTAGTCTGCACAGAGAGTGACCTCTCCGATAAAGAGCTGCGTATCCAGCTGTACCTCCGGCCGAGTGCCTGTCCGTACTAGAGGAAGCGAACGTTGCTAATCAAAACAAAAGAAACGAGGGAAAAACAGAGGCGGTCCTATTGAGGAAATTGAGAAAAAGCAGAGAAGCAAGCAAGCTCCTATGTTTGGTATTGACACTGCGAATGCTCTGCCGATGGCTCGCGGCCAAATACAAATCAAAAGATCAGATCCTCACAAAACTTCTGGATGCGGCACAAACAGCAGGAAGCCGTTTAGAACAATCGAGTTCTCGAAAACCTTGCAGGGTCAAAGAGGCTCGATGGCTGTGACCGGAGGCGATGCAGTGAGGTCGCCAATATTATTGATGAGGCTGATTTTTCTGCTCAGCGAAAAAGTAAGGCAGGGGGCGCGTTCCTCAAAGCGGTATAGCAGGAACAAGCACTTTGCTGAATTTCGCACCGAAACGCTAAATTCCCGAAAGTAAAAGGGCATTAGATGTTTTGAAAAACCTGCGAGGAAAACGAGTCGACTGTAACAAAATACGCTAGGTTGTAGGTTGTTTGGTTTTCAGTTACATTAAAAATGCTACCGGCGAATTCAGGAAATTTTGTTAAATAAGTGTGGGCTCAAGGTGCCGAGCGTGGTCACTCGGGAGCAGTCGAGGCACCGTGGAGTGTACACTATTTGAGGTCTCTGGGTGCATCTGGGCTCGCCCCATTGGAGTAGATTATGTGCGATATGACCATTATTGAACAAATAATTATTAAGTAAACAACCTAGACATCAATTGTTCCCTGAATTAGCAAACGAAATCGGTTCGTGATTCAATGATCAGAGCAACTTTTCTGAACTTGAGAGTAAAGACATTGAAATGAGCCTCAATCGGTAGATTACAGCTTTCAAGCTATAAAGAAGCTATTTTCAATGAAAACGGAGATTTTTTTTTTGCAGAAACAGCAAAGGAATAAAATACAGATGTTGTATCCACGGGTTGTTGTTTCGAGAAACCGGTGGTACGTCGAGACAGTTCCTGCTTTCTGATCCCTGATGCAAGGCGGCACAGCCATTAACCTTCACACGGTGATCAAGGCGTTCTCGGTGTGGACGCTGAGTGTTGGAACCGAGTTGAGGCAGAACTTTTGAATCAGACTTTCCCAACTATTTGCAATAAATGCGTTTTGGCTCCCGAACAAACATCAACGCAAACTGAGAGCCGTGGAATTGATTTTTAGACAGCAGAGTAATTGAACGCAGTTGTTTTCAGTATCCCTTAATAAAAGTTGAGCTCTGATTGGATGAGGACAAAACAAAGAAATAAATGCAAACAATCAAACTTGACTAAACAACGCTGAAGAAGCATCTTGAGAACGGAAGAAAAACACATTAACTGGCGTGAGTAGTAAAAAAAACACGAGGTTCATCGTTTCTTATTGTGTTTTCTTGCGTGATGACTGCAAGGTTATTGCGCACTTACAGTCCGGCTTACCGCTAAGCCAACGAAGAAGATGAAATTCGGTGGGCAGAAATTACTGCAAGTGCTGCGAATCGCGGAGTTCGGATTCAGGAGATTTTGAGCAACGACCACCTAAACACAGTATTTAGCCTGATCTCGTAGAGCTGGGTTCTGACGCTGCTTCGAGCGAGGTGTATATGAAATAGAACTGTTCGCTTCACGAGCGAGGAAGATTCCCCTTCCCGGTTTCCCAGCCGAGTTACCTACTGCAACGGAAACTTTGTGCACGAATGGCCTACCGCAGAGCATGATTCTCGAGAGGGAGGCTTCTGTGAAGCATCGCTCGCATGTGGAACAGGGGTTAGAACTCTGAGTCACATCACTAGACTTCCATAGCTGCAGTCTGGGTGGAACACCAGATTATAGATGGGTGCATATGTTCGTGCGGTGCGCTATCGCCATGCTCGCGAGGTTATTTGGGCTCAAATTTGCATTGTCTTGCTGTGCTGGTTTATAAAAGTAAAATTAAGTCTAGTCATCGTGCCGTGGCTGTAGTAACACAGTGGCAGTGGTAACTATCCTTTTTTTCAGCAATTGGGTTCAGGTAGGCAGGCAGCAAGTTTTCGCCTAGGGGCTATGCTGCTAACACCGTAAAAGCACGTCGCTGTACAAGAAGCTGGAGTAACTGAACTCTTCAGATAATTCATACAGCTGGCAGACGTCCCCTACCATGCTACTTGAGAAAGCAAATTTGGAGTCTTTGCAGCTCAGGAGATACCGCGAGAGGCTTAAGTACATGAATATGACACTTCAAAACAAGTTAGGAATTAACAGCAGCAAATACACTGAAATAAAAACTGGTATGGCGCAAGAAACGGGGACACAGAAGGCACACAAAACACAGGACTGACGCCAGGACTGTGTTTTGTGTGCCTTCTGTGTCCCCGTTTCTTGCGCCATACCAGTTTTTATTTCATCATGAACCAACTCGCCCAAACTAGAGTTTTACTAAATACACTGAGCTCGTCCCGGGTCGTTCGACAGGATCCTACCATTCTTTAAAAGTTAAGGAATACTCATGCCACACTGAAACATACAAGAATTCTTTATTCCCCCGTACTGTGCGGGAATGGAATGTCCTCAAAGCGAATATTGTAGAAGCTTCTACTGTGCAGTCGTTTACGGCGTCGCTTAAGAATTTGTAACAATTTTGCAGCATTCAACATTTCCTTTTTTTTTCTTTCCCCCAGTGCTTATTTTGACGCTAGATGTCGTCTAGTCATCGTGGGGGTGTGTTCATAACACACCCCCCGGATATAAGTTTTTCCACTATTGCAGCTGAACGAATCAAGGTTCACCTCCCTCCCTTTCCTGACACGCATCCCCTCTCACACCACTTTCCTTCCCCACCCCCGGGGCCTTCCTCCTCGGAGCGCAGGCCCTATTTAATCCCTGCCAATGATGAACGCTTTGCCCAGACGAAGACAAGTCCCCTTGTCGAAACGTTGGCTCCAGCAACCTTAGGTTTTCCCCTCCCTTGTTCATTTTTGTGATTTTATAATGTTGTTTCTTTTCGTCGTTCATTTTTTCGGTATTGTGTGCTGAGTTGCGTGTGCCTCAGAGAGGTTTTCTTTTTGTCAAAGTGTATTTTACACCCACTCCTGCTTAAGGCTTTGCAATAAAGCCAGCAGTTTTCTGTAAATAAAATAAATAAATAAAAATTCCTTTATTTTGTGTATCTTGATTAAGACTTAGACGATGTGTGTGACCGCATCCATTATAGTGATGATCATCATGATCATCAGCCCGACTAGGCCCACTGCACAGCAAAGACCTCTCCAAACTCTATCGAATTAAACCTGTCCTTTGCCAGCTGTGGCCACTGTATCTCCGCAAACTTCTTAATCTCTTCCCACCTAACTTCTGCCGCCCCCTGCAGCGCTCGCCTTCTCTTGGAATTCATTCTGTTACTCCTAGGGAACATCGGTTATATTACCTTCGCATTACATGTGCTGCCCGCGCCCATTCCTTCCTCTTGATTTCGACTAGGATGTCATATCCGTTCGCTGACCCACTCTGGCCTCTTCCTGTCAAAGTTGCACCTATAAATGTCCTTTCCATAGCTCCCTGCGTAAACCTCGATTAAGGTTGAACCCTTTTCTTTATCCTCCAAGTTTGTTACCAATAGGTAAGTACCGCTAAGATACAGCTTCTCTATGGTTTTCTCTTGAGGGGTATTGGTAAATTACCGTAGATGAACTGAAGGAGCCTGCCAAATACGCACGCTCAAGCCTATTCACTTCCATATACGTTCCACTCTATTCTTATTCTTCTGCTAATTTTGCTCTCGTGATTCAGATCTGCGGTTGCTACCTCCTGTAAATATACGTATCCCCTTGCCACTTATAGCACCTCATTACCAATTGTAAACTTATGTTCCTTTCCAAGACTGCTAACATTACTTTGGTTTTCTGCATGTTAACTTTAGCCCCACCGTTCTACTCTCTCAGGCTAAATTATTGATCGTGCTTTGCAATTCATCTCTCGATTGACTTAGCAAAGCAATGTCATCAGTTAATTGCAGAATAGTGAGGTATTCTCATGAACTCTTACTCCCAACTGTTCCCAATCCAGGCCCCTAAAAACACCCTGTGATTAGATGGCGGATAGCACTGGCCAGATCGTATCTTTCGGCTTGACACCCTTCCTGATGCTAATTTCGCTGCTGACTTTAGAGAGGACGGTGGTAGCTGTGTAGCTGTTATAGATAATTTTCAATATTTTCTCATAAGGCTGTTCTACACCCTGATACCACAATTCCTGCATGACTGCTGAGGTATCGCCTGAATCAACTGCGTTTTCGTCATCTGATAAAGCTATATGTAGAGGTTGCTTATATCCGGCCCATTTTTCAGTATTCTCATTGATAGCCTGAATACTTTCGATTGTAGGGTATTCTTTACGAAATCCTGCCTGATCATTTCATTAACTGAAGTTTAGCTTTATCATGACTATCAACGTCCTAAGTTTGTGCTCAGTTTGTCCTGACTACCTTAGGAGCAATTACCTTAGTAAATACCTTAGAGGCAATGGACAGTAAGCTGATCGGTCTCTAATTTTGCAAGCAATTGGCATCTCCTTTCTTATGGATTAGGATTATGTTAGCGTTCTTCCACGTGATCCCATTAGCCATTAGAAGAACGCACCTGAAAGCTACGCTTATTTTTTATCATCCTAAAACAATGCGGACGTGCTCCTTTTCCCATATGTGACGAATATTGTTGCTTCATCTGGAAAATATTTCTTGTGTTGTTTAACCACAGTATTGTTAGGATCTGTTCTGGCAGGAATGCTATAATGGTTTTTTTTTCTTTTCAGGCAGGAGCACTTTGGTTTTCTTTCAAGAGTTACCCCGATTGTGCGTCGCCACTAGCTAGATATTTGGTCATATTGTTGGAACGCTTGGTATGCGTTGAATCCTCCGCCTGCGGCGTTCTTTTGCCGATCCGAGCTTGCCTCTACGCCGCATTGATTCATACAGCTGGACATGGTAGTTTAGGTTCCTAACCCCCCCCCCCGCCCCCCCCCCCGCCCCCCCCCCCCCCCCCCCCTCCGGCCTAGTGCCGAGGAGGATGGGCGATTACATTTCTTTGATGATAAAAGTTCTTACGTTCTCTTCCTTTTGCATGATATTGCGCCAGGATACATCCGCGTCTTCTATCCAATCTCTCCCTCGAGGAAAAAACAAACTATACAAGAAAATAGAACTATACAAGAAAAACATAACATTCAATTAAAACTCTTCTTTGGGCGAGTTGGTTCATCTTTGAAAGGGTACGCGCTTGCGCGAAGAAGGCGGGACACAACAAATGAACACACGCGACATATACAGAGTGCAACTTCCAACTGGTTTATTTTCGTAGAAGGCAAATGCCGGTGCTGGGCAATCGTAAGATTAACAAGTAAATATACGCCTGTTTATGTCAGCATCCAGCCGCCAAGTGTGCCATCAGATAGCAAAACATGTAAAATTGATATCCTTCAATTCAATAATCAAATACAAGAAAAGACCATGACGGATACAAAAGGAAAGATGATGCATGAGGTGAACAGTGAACATAGCAAAAAAACATCTCTTAGCAAAAGCAGTGTCAAAGTAAATAAAACAATAAAGCGGTCAATGCGTAAAATTTGTTCATCGTAGCAATAGCCGTGTCAAGAAGTAAGAAACAACTAGAAACCGATCGGCCTGTAAGATGGTAAAACCGGTGGACAAAGGCTGATTTAACGAAACACCAATCGAAGGCTAGGCCAGCAAAAACCACCAAGAAAACTAAGGTAAGGCAATCAAGAAAAGGAATTCACACGTTTCCATCTAAGAATGTTACCTCTTTGTCCAGAAGTACGACAGAACAGTGCTAATGCATCTGTCACCAGTGTTAGTAATATGAAAGGCTTCCATTATTTATCTCCTAAGTTTAGTTTTTGCATGTACAGCTGCAACGGAAAAAGATTAGCACAAGTGGCTCATGACCGGAGCGGAAAAATTGCGAGACGCGGCGCTATTGTAGCCGTACGCGCAGATAGCGAGAGTGCCTGGCACATTCCACTTTCCAAAGTGGGGGTGGCCGATAGAAAGCAGCCCATCCGAAAGCAGGCACTGAGACACATTACTTTTGACAGTGCATCGCCACTTTTTACAATGCATTCCCACCACATTTTTAAAAGAAAATGGTGATAAAGATAAAAATGATCGCTACGCCAGCGTAAAAAATAAAAAAAATAAAACGAGATTATGTGCTCAGCCACCTTAGCACATGGTTCGGCTGATAAGAGATCTACAGGCGTTCGTTTAAGACGCTACATTTCAGATGGGCGAATGTCTAGGTGGGCTGCTTTCTGCCGGGCACCACCACTTTAGGGAATGGAATGTTCCTGGCACTCTTGCTATCGGTGTACTCGGCAACAATAGCGCCGCGTGTCGCGATTTTTTCGCTCTGGTCATGATTCACTTGTGCCATTCTTTTTCTGTTGCAGCTGTACTAGCATCGAGCTACTGCTGAACAAAGGCTTGCATTTATCAGTCGCGACATGCTCTAGCAGGCGGCATCTTTCACTGTTTTCTACTGTCCACTCATGTTCCCAGAGTCTGCCGTTGACGCATTTTCCCGTTTGTCCAATGTATACACAACCACAAGTTAGAGGAATGCTGTACACTACGTTGGTGGCGCAACCGACACACTTTTTTTCATGCTTTTTTTTTTCACATGACTCCCGCTGCCTGGACAGGACACGGCAAATACATGACAGACGATTGCGAGCTGAGAAAAGAACCTTCACGTCATGTATCTGGCCTATCTTCTTTAAGTTGTGGGAGATTTTTTGGATACACGGAATGACCTTAATGCGTTGTCTGGGGACTGTGGGACTGGAAGGCTTCTTGTCTCCTTCTTTTATCTTCTGTAGAAGACTCACAGTAACGCTCCTGATGACGTCGTAGGGGTAACCTGCTTTCTCGAGACGGGCGACCTGATTATCGAAGCTGTTTTTCATGAGGTGCCAACAACTTTTGAAGAGTGATGCTCGAAGAAGAGCCGTGACTATGTCACGTTTTATCACTTTAAAGTGGGCACTCTCATAGGGAAGGAGACTCTTCTTTGTGCGTGGGTTGTATTTGTAGCACAGATGGCATTCGAAATAACCAGAAATGATCTGTATATCCAAGAACTGGATGCAGTTGCCTTGAGGGAATTCCCAGGTGAACAGCATTCCTCTAACTTGTGGTTGCGTATACATTGGACAAATGGGAAAATGCGTCAACGACAGACTGCGGGAACATGAGAGGACAGTACAAAACAATGAAAGACGCCGCCTCCCAGAGCATGTCGCGACAAATAAATGCAAGCCTTTGTTCAGCAGTACCTCGATCCTGGCACATGCAAAAACTAAACTTTGAAGAGAAATAATAGAAGCCTTTCATATTGCTAACACTGTGGTGACAAATGCATTAGCACTGCTTCTGTCGTACTGCTGGACAAAGAGGTAACATTCTTAGATGAACACGTGTGAATTCCTTTTCTTGTTTGCCTTACTTTAGTTTTCTTGGTGGTTTTTGTTAGCGTAGCCTTCGATTGGTGTTTCGCTAAATAAGCCTTTCTCCACCGGTTTTACCGTGTTACAGGCCGTTCGGCTTCCAGTTGTTTCATAACTTTTGACCCTGTTATTGCTACTATGAGCAAAATTTACGCATTGACCGCTTTATTGTTTTTATTCACTTTGACACTGTTTTTGCTAAGAGATGTTTTTTTCTATGTTAATCGTTCACCTTATGCACCATATTTCCTTTTGTATGTGTCATGGTCTTTTCTTGTATTTGATTATTGTATTGAAGGATATCAATTTTACACGTCTTGCTGTCTGGTGGCACACTTGGCGGCGGGATGCTGACATGAAGAGTGCGTATATTTACTTGTTAATCTTGTGATTGCCCAGCGCCGGTATAAATGCATTTGCCTTCAACGAAAATAAACCATTTGGAAGTTGCGCTCTGTATATGTCGTGTGTGTTCCTTTATTGTGTCCCGTCTTCTTCGCGCAAGCACGTACACGTTCACATAACATTGCGGAGGGAGGGGTCCTAGGAGATTACGCAAATGACAGTACGGAGTTCTTACAGCGTCGTTACTCATGCACAAGCTCCAACTGTTGCTTCCTTGTGTTATCGCGATGTCTGCCTTAACGAATGTTTGTCGGACCCTAAAAAAAAAAATCTGAAAAAAATGACGCCGACCAAAAGGAACAACAACAAAAACAAACAAACGAAAACGACGTTTCGGCTCCCGTACGAGAGCCTTGTTCAGAATGAGATGAATTTGGTAGTTCATCGGGATTACGTAACCGATGCACTACCTCCCCATGCACTACCTAATTCATCTGATTGTGAACAAAGCTCCCATACAGAAGTCTAACGCCGTTTTTGTTTGTATGTTTATTTTGTTGTTTTTCCTTTTGGTCGGCGTCGTTTTTTTAGGTTTTCTTTTAGTTTTGTTTGAACCAGGACGAAAGTAAAGCAGAATACGCAGCACTTACTTCCAGGGACACATCGGAGTTTCTTGGTCTTTCGTACACGCAACTAAGAACGGAAGTGCGCTTCTTGACAGCTAAGGTGGCAGTCTTGATTTCCTGGTGTGACATAGCGAAGAGATGCAATACGGAGTGGAAGAGACCGGACACAACGAGGGGCACTGCTCGTCTACGTCTCTCATTGTGTCCTGTCTCTCCTACTCTCTATCAGTTCGCTTTGCTGCTATACTTCCTTGACAACGAGTTTTAAGCCTTAATTATTTGTAAGAAAAGAAAATAACGCATGGCACCAGCATTTCAAATTTGTAATAAAAATCACTATTCCATAAACCCAACGCGCGCAAAAACATTTTTATCGCTGCAGGCTGTGGATGTTTCCAACAGCTTCATTTTCTTCCGTATTCGGTGCTGAAATCATTTTTTTCCTCTTCCTATCCCAGTACTGTGGCCATCGCGTCGCTGTCTATACTCGTAGAATTCATCAGTTGTCGTATAACATCCAATGATTTGCTACGTGAAATCACTGTTGGAACCATTGCAACAGTGTTAGTGCTCGCGATTCTGACGATCTTTTCCGGTTTTTGTTTTTCAGAGCGCAGCTCTCTGGCGACCGTTTCTACGTTTCGCGGCGTCGCTGTCGCGGTTGCTGTCGCCGTTGTACGTTGTAGCCAGCAGTGGACACCTTAGTGGCGCTTTAAGCTGTGAAACCAATGGAGCGGGAGCTTGGAAAGCAAAGGAAAGGCGCATAACTGCCCTCTTGGAACAGTGGACACCTCAGTCGTACTTTAAGCTACGCGGCGGTAGTGACAGATGCGCGCTGCATGCGTTGGCATTGGCAACTTCGTGCCATTTTAAGGAAACGAATTGCTCATAACTAGCTCCCTGGGTCAGTCGAAGCCTGAATCGCGCTTATAGGTACGTGCGGTGATGAGAGAGAGATGTGGGCTGCATGCGTCAGTGCTGACAACGGTGAGCGAACTCTCGCCATCAGCCATTAACTGCCACCTGCCAGGGTGGCACGGTGGGTGGGGACATTAATGTAGATATAAAGACAAACAGGATTTTCTTAGCACTTATGCGGGAGAAAATCCCGTCCTCTCGCTTTAGCTAACGCCTCCGACGGCTGTGACAACGTCGCGTAATACTTGCGCAGGCCTCGTCTTTGAGAACCATGCATTGGTGCAGTTAGTCGAGCATATATCCTCTGTCCATCTATTTCTCCGACCACAAAGCTTCTTTCATGACAATCAAGAACTGTTAGTGGAGTGTTTCTTGAAGAAGGAATATGTGTGAAAACAAGTTGTCTGTAATTCTACAAACATGTCTTGCTCGAATTATTTGCCACAATCTATAAAAAAACTGAAACAGCTGATGAGCTGCGCTAACATTTCACATTAGGAAGTAACGTAATCGTCAGCAATTTTTTTAGATATTAATGTACCCGCGATGGGTATCAGGGTTACCACACATAGTCAATAGTCAATAGTCAATAAGTTTATTTTCCAGTTTCAACTGGAGGGTTTCCTGGCTAAAAGCTGCCTGGGCAGCCTGACTGGGTCCAGGAAACCCCTACAAGCAGTAGCACACGAGCGGCACAAGAAATTTACAAAAACCAGTCACACATAAAGTAGTAGATTAAATACAGAAAACACTCGACACATATGTACATTGACTCGAATAATAAAAATAGAAAAGAAAAAAAAAGGATGAGAACACTGAAAATGGTCATACATATGGTGAGGGGAAAAGTAGATTAACACTCAATCAAACGTTCAAAAATCAAGAAGTGGAGGCATGGAATGGCATATGAACAAAATATTTCCGCAGCTCAGCTTTTTTATATCCCGTTGTGTGTTGATATGTGTTTAAAACATGGGGAAGATTATAAGAAAACATTTGTAATTTATAATCAGTGCGAAAACGTGGTATGCTCCATGAGTTAGTACTTCTTGTATGTATGTTAGCACGACGCGTGTCCAAAGATGATAGGGCCGAGTAAAAATTGACAATTGATGCCGTGGAAAAATACATTTTTTTCAATAACTTAAAATTATATAAAAAATCAACACGAACAATGTTATGTGCTTGGAAGACGTATTTGGTGCTAGTCATGTTATCAATATTGGCGATTATTCGAACAGTTTTCTTTTGCAATACTAAAAGCTTATTTATGTTATTTTTAGTCATTGTGGCCCCTACTAAGCTACAGTAGTTAAGGTGAGAAAAAATAATGTATAATAAGTTTGTAATTTACTTTTCAAGGGTAAGGTGTCACGGCATCGCGAAAGGGCCCCGCAAACAGAAGAGAGTTTTTTGCAGAGGTGCTCGACGTGGGCATCCCAGTTTAAATGACTTGAAAAATAAACTCCAAGGATCTTGTGGTCTTGAACAATTTCTATTTGTTGGTTTTCAAAGTTGAGCATGCAGCTGGGTGCTATCGGTTTGTTTCTAGCGTGAAATATTATAGCCTTGGACTTTGTAGGATTTGTCTTTAATTTATTCATCATTGACCACCTAGATAATTTATTGAGTGTGTCATTACATTTCACAATTAAACCGTTAAGGTTAGGGCCTGAAAGAAGTATTGTGCTATCATCGGCGTATATTACAAAATCAATGGAAGGGTCTATACTAACAATATCATTTATGTACGCATTAAACAAAAGAGGTCCCAGTACGCTTCCTTGCGGGACACCACAGCTGATAGGCAAAAGGAAAGAAAATTCATTATCTACAGACACCGACTGGCTTCTGTTTTGGAGGTAGCTTTCAAGCAAACTGAGTGGTTTACCACGGATGCCGTACATTTGAAGTTTGCTAGCAAGAATCATATGGTTTAAGCGATCAAACGCCTTACGCCTTACATCCGAACTTGGGTCTGATTGGTGAGCAATTCCTGAATAATCAGGAAGCTTTGTAAGAACAATAAAAACTGCGCAGAAAGGACGGGACAAGAGCAGACTGACAAGTGGTTTACTCAGCAATTTTGATTATTCTTATAAAGTCGTACCAACTAGCCCCTCACCGCACCCTTCTAGTAATCAGGAAGCGTTGTATTGTTCCATTTATGAGATGCTTGGCTTCATCATTCTGTTCATGAATGGTAGCGTGCATTGAGAAGTAGTTATAACAGGGGCTCTACTGAAGGCCAAACACGCTACAGGAGGAGCGCATGGCGTCGCGTCTGGGGGGGGGGTGGGGGGGGGGGGGAGAGAGCCGCGGCAGCGGATCCATCAGGTGACGTCACTATGCGCGCGGCGCTTTTCCTCCTTACCTGCCGGCATCCCCCATTAGTCGGAGCCGGAGTGGGATGGCCCGCGCGCCGAGTCAGTGCCGCGACGTCACCCTATACGCATGCGCCATCTATCGGCGCAACGCATGCGCCTCGCTCGAAGACGGCCTGATGAAACCTTTTTGGGACCATCTCAGCGTCAGCAACACCAGTTGCTGACGGTATTTCTCCTGATGGGGCTAGTAGTACTTTCGCATTGTAACGTCAGCGGACTCTTCAGCTCCGCCCTAAGGGTATGACATGATGGCGTTAGTGGGTACCTTTATCGGCCTTGGGTCACGTTTCCGTATGCCTTTGCAGACATGGATAATGTTCTGTATTTCCTCCCTCACAAAGCGCTCATGAGGAGCATACACTTAAATGTACTACAATGCGATACCATCAGAGCAATCGGCCAAGCAAGTCCTCTTATTTGTCGCCTCGGTTCTGCTTAGAGGCCTATATATGAGGCATTGGTCGTTCTCTACTTTACATTCATACATATCGGGAAGTTCTCATTCGGCTCCTAGCGCAGTGGAGCGACAGTTAAGCGATGCGCCACTGTCCCGGCATGTGGCTCTTTCACACACAGCCATCGTTTGTTGGTTGTATAGTCCAGGTTGATCTTCCCGTGCAATCTCTCGCGACCTATCATTGCTTTAACTGAAACCTGTCACGGTGGGCAGCATGCTCAGAATCTAATGGATAGGTTGCCAACTGCCACGGTGGGCAGGTTGTGATGACGCCGCTAGGTCACGTGACCTAGGTTGCAGGTGGTCAAGTTGATGTTTCGCTGACAACACCGCCGACGACGCAGGATTTTCTGCGGACGGGAACGCTATCACGCTAAAATTGCGCTTCTCGTACCTTTTGCGCGAAAAAATATATTATGCGGCAGTTAACGAGCACTACAAATGTGCGGGAAAGATAAACCTCGCTTGACAACGTCCCTTCACTGCAGCAGAGGTGCCTGCCGAACTCACCTGTGGAAGGAGAAAAGGCTTAGATCTCCAAGGCTTTGTTCTACCGGAACTAATACAAAGGAGTCCAAAAACGTGAACGTGCTCACTGCCCAGTGTTTCGGAAGACAGCTATGCGCGCGGACAACATTACAAAATACAAAACTTCCAGGTTCACGACAACTAAAAAAAAAAAAAGCACTGAAGAGTAAATAAGAAAAGAGATTTCGATTTCCGGCGCAAGGGAAGACATGAAGTAGCTAACATAAAAAACAAGCCAGACGACTTGGTCTGTCCCTTTGACAGATCCTTTCGACTCTTTTTAGACACAGGAGATCGTTATCTCCAGACGGTCGTTTTTCACCGCTCAGCGCCCTCCTCCGGAGTCCGATGATGCCCCCGCTGCAGGCAATGACATTGTCAGGCCCTCCCTGCTTTCTGGTTCCCCAACTGCGTGCAGAATTGCGGGGGCTACAGGCAAGAACACACTAAAAGAAGCTCGGACGCCCCCCCGCCCCCCCCCCCCCCCTTCCCTCCCAAGTCTCATGACTGTGGGCGCCGTCATTATGGAAGCCCCTCTGATATTCCAGTATGGAGTATGTGTCTTTCTTGCAAGTGCAAGTATAGTTTTCAATTTGGCTCCCTTGTGACAGGACAGATGCAGCTCGAATGCCTGGACGATGAGAACTAATACGGGAACTGTCAAAACATCATCAGAAAAAACCGTAAGAATATATAAGCAAAAACAGCGCTCAAAGGCAGCACCTTGAAGGCACCCGTCTGCTGGCACCAGGTGTCGGTCGTTTAGTAGCGTGGAAAGTCCTGAGTAACGTCTCAATAGTAGCAAGTTGAGCGCTGCAACAATTATGGGGACGAAAAGGTGGAATAAACACAGGTGTGGAACTTTGGTCTTTCTTCATTATCGCTTTACCGAAGCAGAATTTAACTACGGGGAAGTACTAGGGAATGTTAATTGAGGGAAGGGCAGCCCGAACTCCCTGCACAACTATATATTTCAATGAGCCTGGCTAATCCAGCCAGGAAGACTTTCCCTGGCGCAGTGATGTCAAAATTTGAGTGTGGAGTGTGTTTCCATGAATGAGTTGCCTAGGGTGTTCTTTTGGATGCACTTTCGCTCGTTCTTCTAACTTTCATGTATATGCGAGTTTTGTTAATAGAGCAATCAGTTGATTAGTCAGCGCTTTGTGGTCTTGCCTGTTTTTATTTGCCCTTGTTCTTGTGTGCACTTGTAAAGATGTGAAGTTCGAACGTACTCGCCATATTTCAGTGTTTAAGAAGTACCTATATACTTACTCTCTACCCCCAATAAAGGTCTCCCAAGATTCCTTGGCGGTTGCGTGCAAACTCGTTCCGTGACGTTCAAGTGTTCTTGAGGGTTGGGGGAACATAGCATTCGTATTAGACACGGCCAGCATAGTAAGATCGTTTTTCTCAGAAAAGTGGAATTTATCTGCAGCTTGTAAAAATCAATGAGTATCAGCTGCCATTATTCAACTCTGGAGCAGCAGGCCAGACCCATCACTTAGCTGATATTTCCAGTAACATTAAAGAGTATCTCTATCAAAAGCTCTCTTCAAATGATGGTTTCGCGTAAAGTTTTTGATAACCTGTCATTCGACGTTGCGTTATAGCAGACTTAACAACGTTCGCTACAAGTGTGGTATATTCGCTGTGTTCAGCATGAGCTTACAAAGGTCGGCCATGGCTGTGCTTATTGTTCACTGGTTCCCAAGCATTTGTTCATGTTTTTTTTTCGGTGCTTTGAAAAAAATGGCATGCATTTCATAGAGTTGACGAAAGGCTTCTGCGAATAGAAAGTATTCTGTAGCAGGAGTTGCGCCAGAGATAAGTAAACATGATAGACAAAACTTAGGTGCTATAGCAGAACGCCAAAAACCTTTACAAATGTCGCTGAACACCACAAGGTCCCGTGAAACTATCAGAAGTGTTGGGCTTTCAAATATTAAGTACCATCAGCAACCCATTTCGCAAGGCTCTACGGTCTTCTATTCTCTCTTATAACTTGATGTCATCGAAACGAAATTTTCGCTTTCTCAAGGTTCTTAGCACAAAGACTTGCAGTTATAGCTGCCCAACACGAGCGGTAACCTAATGTGTTGGGCTGTCACTATTTTAAGATGTCGCAGACGCTAACCAGCATTAAACCGTTCTAAACAATGTGCTCCAAGAATTCTGCCCTCAATTTTGTGTCAAAATTTGTCTCCTTTACTTCATGGCCGACGGCGCAGTTTCGTGTGAGTGCATTTCCTCCTGCTACAACTCCGACCGACTTCCTTTTACAACCATGAAATCTAACGTAGGCCGCATTCAAAAGTTTGTCATTAACAAAAATGTTGGCGCTTATGGATTCAATACTCGTCATTTTCACCACTTTATTTTGAATAAAAATATGATTTAAATGCTTGTATCTTCTTTTTCGAGGTCCAAGCATGGTTGGCTCAGAGTTAGCTGAGGTAGCTCTTGTGAAAGGACTAGCATACTTTACGATTGTAAAAAAAAGTTGTTGTTTTTTTTTTCCCTTTGAAGAAAGTGATGCACCTGGAAGACAAAGCAAACGCACGGGCCAGCGCAGTTTTCGGAGCGATGGCTGGCAGCCACTTGAAGCGAAAGCAATTTTCTGAGCGTGCAGATAGCGGAAGGAAGTGGCGCTTTGTTCCTTCCAGCCACAAGGCACACAAACAGGGTATTCTTTCCAATTTTCTTTTACATGTTCCTTTGAACTTGAGGCGCTGCGGCAGAATTTTTCTTATTTTGAGCTGCCCGTTAATATCTCGCTGTCCCAGATAAAGCAACCAGGACGAGATTGAACATATGAAAATTTCCATGATATTTTCTGTCTGGAATTCAAACTCATTGTTCCTTGCGGAGCTGTTTATACTGTACCCGCTTTCTGTCTCCTAACATAAGCATATGTTATGCCCGTCGCAGCTATAAGTATACGGATGAAGATCAGCCTATATTGGCTTCTATAGCTTACACTGTTGTGCACAACATGGTGCAGCGCTTGATACAAATTCCTCGCTCCATGGGTTATTTTAAATAGGCCGTATGCCTTCTATTCCTCAGCAGCGTGGCTTCTTGCCAACATAGCTGCGAAATCTAGAGTAAGGAAATTCAAACTGCTTATGCATTCTTGGAAAGCAATTTTTTTTTAAGCATTACCGGCCTGAATAATTATACATCGAGATGATCCATGAACATTCGCACAGAACACGCAGAAAAAAAGCAAAAAAAAAGAAATGAGGTTAAGTCGTGACGTTGCACAGGTTTTTTTTTTTTTTTGAGCAAATGCCAAGCACAATATCAAATATCTTTTACACAAACATAGAAAAAGAAAGATGAGCCAAAAAGGGCAGCACACCCTTGTTCACCTTTCACTTTACACTCCTGTCTCACAAATTAGCGATATTTTTCCCCGCCATTGCAAAACTGTTTCTCGGAAGGAGCACAACTAAGGGAGGATCGTTCTTGCTAGCCTGGTTCATTGCAGATACAAGTAAACAGAATGAAAAATAATAACGACCGGCTACAAGGCGCACTTCAGCAAGCATAAAATAAAAGCACACTGCAAACAAAAAGCGAATAACACTTTTATTGCGCCCGTATGAGCCTCACCACACTTTCAGAGACTGAGAGAAGTGAGGCGCTGGTATAACCGCAAGAAAGAGAGAAAACATTGCTGAAATAAAATAAATTGAATGATGAGCAATTTTTACCGCAAAAATCGCAAGTTGGTGCATCGCACACGCCTCGGCGCAATGGTGATGACGGCAGCGAGACAAAGGTTGTTTACTTAAGGCACCATACAGAGTGCTCAAGCTCCCATGTCTTCATATTCATCGCGCAACAAACACACGCGGACGTTTGTGTTATTTCTTCAAGGATATATTTCTCCTGGCGAGACGCCGTACACGTGCAGGTATCTGGCCGATTCCTTCTGATTAGGCAACCGCCATAGTACGTCACCACATCAAGAAGAACAAAACCACTGACGTGTATACTGTCGGTGTCTCTACAGAAACACAGGGCTGTCTACGAGCAGCTATTTTTGGGAAAGCAGGAAATCTTACCCGATAAACAACATTAACAAGGCATGGTCCGGAGCCTGTGTGGAGAGTAAAGCCACAGCGACAGAGAACAAATCTTGGCACGACGACAGGTCTGCCTAAACCTACGTTCTTTTGTAGATGCAAGAAGAGGTGTTGCCAGCGAACCACAGGCATTCCAGTATTCATGGGCACAATTTTTTGAAATTGTAAAATTGTAAGACGCTCTTCTGGAAACATTGAGAGTAATGGTTTATTCTTGAGTTGTTTAGCAAAATCTTTCTTTTATATTGTTTCCATCGATTGCATGAAACGGTTAAGACTCCGATAGAAAACCGATGGGGAACGCTTTTGACGATAGCAAAAACATTGATAGAAAAAAATTACAAGACTGCTGTCGGGTGATTTGCGGATACATTGATTGCTATAGTGAAATCTTACATGATATGAAAAAACTGCGCTCATAAATGGTGTCAGAATCAGAAATGTTTTTGTCAGAATTGTTGGGTGTGATTCGTGAAGATGCTTCCGACGGGAGTAATCACGAATCACAATGATCTACGTCGACGGCTAAATCGTAGCTTATTGTGACGGCTCGCTGAGACTTGCAGATAACTTTGTGAATGTCGTCGGTTGAGAGGCTTCGGTTTCTAGGTCTGCACTGCCGCGCACTACTAGTGGGTCTGCGATAGGTGTTATGAGCCACAGTGAATTCTAGGAAAGCGGCGCTTGTTAATGACATCCTAGTCATAAACCAGAGGAATAAGCGGGCTTGGGCAGGGCATGTAATGCGAAGGCAAAATAACCGCTGGTCCGCAAGGGTAACGGAGTGGGTTCCACGAGGAGGCGAGCGCAGCAGGGGACGGCAGAACGTTAGGTGGGTGGATGAGATCAAGAAGTTTGCGGGGACAGGATGGCCGCAACTGGCAAAGGACAGGTTTAATTGGAGCGACATGGTAGAGGCCTTTGCCCTGCAGTGGGCGTAGTCAGGATGATGATGATGATGGTGATGATGATGATGATGATGATATATAGGATCGCGCATTCTGTTACGTCCGACTGTGCGTGATTTTGACTGGAACGCGCCCGCGTATATGCTCAGATGAGCGGGCCGGATGCCTGATGGTCATCTGACCAGGGCGTTACGTGAAGACGAATTCGCGAGCCCGTCCGGGCGTCGAGCATTCGTACGAACCCAGCGTACCACCAGCGCGTCCTCTCCACCTCGTCAAACTTGAGTTTATTGCGCAGCTTCGAAAATTCCTCCATGAAGATTCTTAACATAATCGCCCAACGAAAGTGCCGCCTCGATGTATTCGCTGGGTGGCTTGAATTGTTCGAGTGCGATGAGAAAGCCTTTGTGGCAAATAAAGGGTCAGGAAAGACGAAGCCATGCATTTAATGAGTATGATGTTCAGCACGTAGCGCGAGAAACTCCTTAAAACAGTTTCGTCGCTGCTTTAATTCCCTTCAACCCCACTCACACTGCAGCAAAAACAACAAAACATACCCGACAATCACACATGCACACAGACGCGCACGCAAGCACGCACGCCCGCACACACACACACACCTTCCACACACACACACACACACACACACACACACACACACACACACACACACACACACACACACACACACACGCGCGCACGCACGCACGCACACGCACGTGCATACACGAACACACGCACGTGGACATACGCACATACAACGCTGGACATTAATCCGCCACGTATAATTTATTCTAAGAGGATGTACTTTACGCTTACGTTACCTCTATCCAAGTAAAATGACGACACAACGCACTGGGCACAAAACATTTTCCTGTGCGCTCTCATGCATGTGCTCCAGTCATGTATAAGTGTCGTTAGCAGTTGTGTTTATGTGCTTTTTTATATTTTATTACAGTCAGCAAGCACTGGGACTGGGCTACAGACATTTAAAGCAATGGATCCTACTCGTTGCTCCACGAATTTCCTGAGGGGCTTCTAGCTAAGTATTTTCTGGCCGAGAAGTTCCGCAATATCTTGTAACTTTCTGTGCACGGTTTGTTACTTTTAGTTCTGCCACACCGTTCAAGAACGCTTCAGTAGTTATCCCAGGCAGACCGAGGGACTGCTGTCCAGTTGAGCAAGCACGGGAATCTTCCTGCAGGCCACTGCTGCGGCCCGTCGTCTGCTCTATCATCCCCAGCGTGGTTAAAGTAATGGCAGCGCCAGCTACTCACCAAGAGCACCTCGATCTGCTTGTTGCGATACATTCGCTCACCCCTTGACGACGGCGAAGGAGTGCGCGCCCACGTGCTGCTTTTTAGCGCGACATTCTTTGCATAAATAACAGGGGCTGTAGAGCCCCACAAAACTTGCGACGATGTCTTTTTAACATTAGGACCATCTGAATGAAAAGCACTGCAGAATGTTGTCGGGTAAGGTGTGGAAGTTCATGAGAGAGCTTAAGAAAGATGGGATGCGCACATGGAACAATCACAAGAAAGAAGACAGGCCGCTGTATCAATACCCGCGCTCGTGAAAAAATTGCGCCCGTCCCGTCTTCTTTCTTGTGATTGTCTCATGTGCGCATCCCATCTTTCTAATGCAATATGAACCAACTTGCCCAAAAACGCATCATGAGAGAGCTTGTGCATATATATCCAGATAGTTGTCAAGTCAGTGAGCCAGCTAGTCTCCGTTTAACGTAGAAGGCGGACAACGAGAGCAACGGAAGCGGCATTGGCCTTGTCGCCATCCTGAGCACAGGCGTACACTACTCTGCCAAAGCAGTCGACACAATATGGCGTGTGGAACACGGGTATGTTTCCATTACCTAGCCTCAGTGATGCTAGCCCGACGCCCCTGGCATCAAACCTAGCCTCAGAAATGCGCGTTTATGTTTATGCACCCGCAGTTTGCTTACTAGAATGCCGGTAGTGGCGCTACTAGTATTTCCTTTTTTAGTCATTCCACTTTTTACGCCGTCGTGCGTTAGTCGGGAAAAATTACAGAAATTTCACATGAGAAAACAAATTACCTGGCATTGGGGTTCGAGCTCAGGCCCTTTGCTTGCCAGGCGACCACGAAACGCATCGACCACGAAAAGGTTACGATTGAAGCGTGTTAGAGGGGAATCTAGTGAGCGCGTTGTGGCATGTAGGACTTGATAACGTGTGTTTCAAATGTCTGCTGATGTTGCAGCAATAAAAAAGTAAAACCAGATAAGAATGTGCTAATTAGGCTCAGAAATTGCATGGAATGAAAAGGTGGTTTGGTTTGGTTTGGTTTGGTTTCGTTTGGTTTAGTTTTATGGGGTTTAACGTCCCAACGCGACTGAGGCTCTGAGGGACGCCGTAGTGAAGGGCTCCGGAAATTTCGACCACCTGGGGTTCTGTAACGTGCACTGACATCGCACAGTAGACGGGCCTCTAGAATTTCTCCTCTAATGCCGTTCTATGGTACTCAAAAGAAACGGTGTTTACCTGTACGAATATGTAGTGGCACAGTATGTCGTGCACTGTAACTTAGATAGTGATTGGTAATAGATAACTGGGATTGTTGATGATGATGGTGATGGGTTTTTATGGCGCAAGGGCATCTGCGGCCAAAGTGTGCCATGGAACAAGGTATTTTTCTTCTACTCAGGGTGGGGTCAAAGACCCATTTCCCAAGCATTTCACCCCGGATAAGCCGAGCACCAGGCAAGGAGGAAGCTTGTACCCTTTGTATGTCACCGGTGGGCACCCGGTGGTTCTGGGGATCGAACACCGCACCTTCCGCACGCGAGGCGGGTGCTCAAACGACTAGACCAACCGTTGTGGTTTAAGTGTGATTGTTTATCGGTTATATGATTGGTAATTTTGATTGTAATCGATGACCGCGATCGGTAATGTGATTATAGACGGGCAATCGGTGAGAAATGAGGAACAAAACAATAAAATGTTAAAAAAGTAGAAGGCTGTATCGCGACGTATACTCTTAATGTGAAGCTTAAGCGTCTTCCTCATTTTTATTACAAAAGGCCCTTTTTCAATGAAACTGTCCTCCTTGTCAGTACCGAATCGTAGTCTATAGATCAAGGTAATCTTCAACTCCACCTTTGGTATAACATTTTGCGTACAAGACGCTATTTAAAAAGAGAGTCACTGTGAAACGGGGCAGCACACTCTTCTACGCTTTCCGAATAAGGCATGAAAGAGAAAAGCTGCCTTGCATATCAATAAATCATGCTACAGGTAGAGTCACTTGACTAATTATTGTTAAAGATTAATCATTACTGATAACGATTCATTTTAATGAATCATTAATGATTAATTAATGATCTAAAACTGAGCGTTCTTCAGGCCCAAAACAACGGATCACACGCTTCCAGTATCAGGTGTTCCATGTTTCCAGGCGCATACTGTGTTTTGCGGTTTGTAATCCGCATCATTATACTTGCTGCTGAATGAAGCATCGCTGAATGAAGTCCGGAATGAAGCATCGCAACCGAGACAAAACTAGGGCAAAGAAACTGCCCGAGACTGTTGTGACTAAGAGGCTTCCGTGCTGTCTCGTCTCTGCTTCATTAGCGCTGCTTTTTCAGGCCCGAACATACACCGACTAGCTCAGTAGTTCAGATAGCGTTAGCGTCTCGGCTCAGCGAATATTCGCCGCAGTGCAGCCGGCCACCCCGTGCTCGGTGGTATACCGCTTCATAGCCTGTGAACCACCGAAAAGCGTTAGGAAAAGCTTGCTCAGTCTTCCTCTTTCCATGTTGCCACAAGAACTTATGCCGTCCCTCCATATGACATGTACTGTCGCCACATTCACTGCAAAACTTGTTTGTGGCAGCGCTGCTGAGAACTATGTCGATTTTGGCAGCTGTGCCTGTGGCATGAATTTATTACACGCCCGGTGTACCAAAAATAATTATAGGGGGGGGGGGGGGGGGAAATGAAAAGTAGCGGAATGTACATGAGATGCTATTGTTATCAACACCGCCTTAATCCGCGTCTCTGCATGAAGCGAGCCAAAAGCCTCACGCTATCCCTATGAATAAATTATCGCTGTCCGGAAAAGATATGACTGCGTGGTTATTAGCTGGAAATAAGGAGGATCAGCGCGCGTCGTTGTCAGCTCATTAATTATACTCCCTGTTAATTGTAAGAACTCTTTCCGTTCGCTGGTTGGTGCCTTTCCTTCTCTTTCTCTTTCTATTCGAGGATATTCTCCTCATCTGAATGCCATAGCTGCAACGTTGTCCGAAAGTTTAGTTGAGTTTCTTCTGTCGTCGTGCCCGGCAGCCGAGATTTGTGAAGGAGGATTAGAAGGAATTTCACTACGGCGTAGTGTAGAAAGTTCAGACTCGCACTCATACTCACACCCCATCTGAGTGTTCTTTGACACTATGCCAGTGTATTAGAGCGTTAACTCTGCTATTTTTAGCCTGTAATTATAATGTTTCGGCCTTCTCGTTGTGCGATACATTCCTTTTTAATTTTGTGCACTTATCATCCACCTTAATTTCGTAGAGATGGGACTTGGGCCTCCTAACGCCGTGCATTTGTCCAACTTTCTCTGTAAACAAAAAATGTTAATGATAGTTTCTTTATATACAAATTTCTCGCTGGGGATGCGCTGTGGCCAGATGATCCCCGTATCTCTCCCAGTCTTGAGCCTGCCAGAGTGCCAGACAAAGCTGTGCCTTCGAGCGTGTGTATAATTCTGGGGCGGAAAATGTAAAAAAAAAAAAATTGTTAATCCTGCGCCCTGAGGAAAGCGTCATAATGAAATAATGTGCAAAAGAAAGAATAATTACATTGAACTGTTCCTAATGATGGGCTTCACTCTGAATAACCGGCAGTAAAAGAAGAAAGCGGAAGAAAATTAGCCCAAGCGCCTTTCACGCAAACGCACGCAGACACGCATACGTGCTCCTGGAGGCTCAAAGTATCTGACGCCCCCGCGAATGGTCGATAAAACTCTCCTCGAACATCGCAAAGACCGATAAGTTCAATGTGGAGCACTTATTGAAGTGCCTTTGAAAGGCATCAGTATTTGTAGACAATCGCACAAGGCTAACACCTTGCTTGTCCTCTTGCACATTTCTCCCCGCCGCGGTGGCTCATGCTTACGGCGCTCGGCTGACGCGGGTTCGATCCCGGCCGCGGCGGCTAGAATTTCGATGGAGGCGAAATTCTACAGGGCCGTGTGCTATGCGATGTCAGTGCACGTTAAAGAACCCCAGGTGGTCGAAATTTCCGGAGCCCTTCACTTCGGCGTCCCTCACAGCCTGAGTCGCTTTGGGACGTTAAATTCCGGTAAACCATAAACCAAACCTCTTGCACATTTCAGGTCGCAGATACACGGCAGCATTATTGAACTGATAACCCATTACTATAAGTACTACGCGTCTCTCTGTTCTCGCGGTTAGGTTTTCATGTAACCTCCCGTGCGTACTCCAGGCTTGTGCAAAAATTATTCTGCCTCTTTATTGGCTGCCGAGCCACGCTGGAAAAAAAAAAAACGTTAGCGATGATCTGTCATGTAGTTCAAGGTATTCCTGTAGAATAGTGAGCGTCGTTGTCGCGGCCGACTCAAGGCTCGTTTCCCCGCATGAAGCCCAACGCCCTCCGTCGCTTTGAACCGTCACCGGGGCGGTCGCTTTCGTCAGCGGAGGAAGTTAATGTAAGCACTGTGTGTGAACTTCACAGGTATGTATGAATATGTATCATCATCTGTCATCCTTGTATGCGTTGAGAAGCCTCATTACTGCCGTGGGCATTAAAGCTCGCTTTTGCTTTTATTCATGCTCTGTAAGTCAGTCACAAGACAACATAGATGTTACTGGGCGTGCTTAAGACATTATTATTCATATCATCTGCCGCTGAGTGTTCTAGTGCACCGACGGACCCAGTCATAGCTTCATGCAGAGTGGGGAAATAGGCGCACTGGATTTAACAATGATTATCCTATGAGGCCTCTCCACAGATTGAAGCTATCACGCACCTGCGAAAGCGACCGTGCGTATGATTAACCGACATGATATCAAAAACTACTGCTAAAATAGAAGGATCTTTACAAGCTCTTTTATTTCTAAGAATCGGCATTGTATAAGTTTACATTTGGGAAGGTATAAAAAAATGGACGCAAAAAGTTGTTTACTTTAGCAATGATGAGCGGTTCTTTAATGCAACAAAACGGAACTTATGATACTACCTGTGCTGGATCCAGCGTTTTAGCTGTCCAGTCGGTAAAACCCCTGATCAAAGAACGTGCTATACTACATCACCCCACGTGTCCACGAGCTAGCGACGAAGACGCGCCTCTGTGATGTAAACATTTTTTCTCCCGAAAAACCGGCATGCTAATTACAGGAACTATGCCGATGAAAGACCTTAATTTGCGACCCTAATGAAGTGCTCTCTCTGCTGATGGAAGCCGCTGCAGCCAATTCAACGGATCCAATTGCAAAGTGAGACCTCGCGCACTAATTACGCTTTTGGCTGCGATAATTTATAGCCAGCCTAGAATGTAGTAGGAGAATACTGTAGTTTTTTGAGAAAATGGTACAAAAAGACACGGACCACACAGATATAGACGGGACAGGTACCTGTCCCATCTGTATCTGCGTGGTCCGTGTCTTTTTTCAGCTATGTTTACAAAAAACTCTTACAAACTAGCCCAAACCAAGCTGCTATTGGCCTAGAATATTGCAGCCCCTATAAATAAAACAACACTTTCTTGCATTCAGCTCCGCTCTATGTGAAGAGGACATTAATAGAAAAAAATTCTTTAGTACGCCACAGATCTGTATTCACTTTATTTCTGCATGCATATGATATTTATAACTCAGTTCAGTCAAGTTCGGAATAACTGTTTTTTTTTTCAACAGCCCCCCCCCCCCCCTACCTACTCTCTCCGACACGGCACGCAGGCCTCCAGGAGAGGAGTAGGAGGCTTATTTACTACTAGACTAACACGTAAATTTAAGGGATGCTGCAACTGCCAGTTGGGTCTGTTCCTTTTACAACCTAGAATCTTGGCTTCTTAATGCATTTCATACTCTATCATCTTCATACTTGCTTTTTCCGGGAGCTTCTTCGCATTTTCTGATGATGATACTTGCGCAGGAGTGGCTGACATGATAATTATAGTTGCGCAGCTAATTAACACACACGTGTTGTTTGCCCGGCATATTGTGGATCGGCCTAGGCTTGTCAGAGGAGGGCGGGATTATCATCATTATCATAATCATCATCCGCGTAACCACGCCCACTGCAGGACAAAGGCCTTTCCCATATATTTATAATGAACCCTTTCTTATGCCAGCTGCTCTCACCTTATGCCCACGAACTTGGTAAGCCACCAGACTTTATACCACCCCCTGCTGCGGTCGCCTTTTCTAGGAATCAATGCTGTTACCCACCATCGCTTCTCTTGACTTCGTATTGCACAACCTGTTCGTGCCCATTTCTTGATTTCGACAAGGAAGCCATTACCCGCTTTTATTACCTGGCCCACTCTGCAGTCTTGCTGTCTCTTAATGTTATACCTATCATTTTTCTTTCCATAGCTCGCTGCGTGGTCCTCAATTTAAGTTCAACCCTTCTCGTTATCCGGCACGTTTCTGCCCCACAGGTGAGTACCGGTAAGATACAGCTGTTGTATACTTATCTCGTGAGGGACGACGGTAAACTGGCATCAATGATATGAGAGTACCTACCAAACGAAGTCCACCTGGTTCTTGTTCTCCTAGTTATTCCACTGTAGTGGCCCGTGTCGGCTGTCACTGCATGCTCAAAGTAGACGTATTTACTTGACACTTCCAACACTGCGCAGCACATCGTAAGCTGCTGTTCCATTTCGAGACTGCTGAACATGACCTCAGTTTTCCAAATGTCAAGGATTGCGTGTTACCTGTTGTATAATCCCTCTATATCCTACCGCATTTTTCCTCACTCCAGCTTATCCACCACGGGGTGCTTCGCAACCGTACACGCCAGGCATGGTGCTAGGCCCGGCTCGATTATGCAGAAAACAAAAACGCGATAACTTCCTTACTCAGTGTGAATTCATAAACTGCGTCTGAAGAACAAAGAGGAAAGGGAAAGAGAAGGGAAGAGAAAGAATTTCAGGCAAAGCCTGGTCTGGATCGAGTGTGACAGGACGGGAGGGCATGCTGACCCGACCGCTTGGGCGGAGAACCATGATTTCGCTGCTTCACGCTAGGGTGGAGTTGAGGAGGCGTCATTGTACCGCTCGTCCGCTATGCGATTTAACGCAATAGATTTAAAGACCCTGTTGTTCAGAAAATCCACTGTTGTTGGCGGACATGGCTCTGGCAGGTGGCCCCCGAGAGCAACCTGAGAGGCAGGTGGGACACCTATGTCACGTGGCCTTGCATCCTCATCACCACCTGCGCACCCGATAATGAGCAAGCTGCCCACCATGGCAGGTGGCATTTAAATTAATGATTGGTTGCTCAGGAAGAACAACGTTGGCCCACCGCTGGGAACAGCTAGCCCTTACAAAAAAGTTTTAGACAGTCTATAGAGTTTCTATAGACTTCTGTCTATAAAGTCTAAAGACTGTCTACAGACAAAAGTCTACAGGCAATACAAATGTCATAGGCAGTCTATAGACAATCTATAGATTTATGGCCACACACTTTAGTAGACTTTTGTCTATAGATAGTCTATAGGTTATGAATAGACAAAAAGCAATATCTATAGGAAGTCAATAGAGTCAATAAGAAGTCTATAGACTGTCTATAGACCATTTGCAGCTAGCTGCATTTCAGAGCAGTGGCGCATCCCTTAAGCGCTGCACCACTGCTCTAGGAGGGGTATGAGTACTCCCAGGCACCTATGAATGTAAATTACAGAACGACCTTTCGACCTGTATGGAAAGTAATCCATTACGCTGTCGCCTCATACCCTTAAGGCGGAGCTTAACTGCCCCCTCCAATTTTTTACAGCGACAGCTGTTAAGCGCCCGTTCAAGCGTTTATGTCGTGGTATGTTGCGGCGTAACCATGGGTGCGTTGCCATAGAAACCACTCGGATGGCGGTTACCCTGGAAGGAGGAGGGCGGTTACCATTTAGGGAAAATGGTATGGCCACAGCATAGGAAAGCGTAACCGGAGGGTGATTATCGCACGAATCCTCCGTAATGTACCTTACGAAGGATTGTAACCACGTGGTTACAATGGATGAAGGAGGCTGTTGCGACTGCGGAGCCCCCCCCTCCCTCTTCCCTGATGGATGGCTACTGTGGAAGAAGGAGGGTATGGTGAGAGCGTATGAAGGCGCAACTGGTGGGTAGTTGCCATGGAAACCACCTGGAGTACAGTTATCCTGGAAGGAAGAGGAGAATTAACATGGTAGCAGGCTTTATGATGAGAGCGTAGGAATCCCTAACTGGAAGATGATTATCATGGAAGAAGGAAAGTATGACGAGAACATAAGGAGGTGCAGCCGGCAAGCAGTTGCCACGGGAACCACTGGGAGGGTAGTTACGATCGAAGGAGAGGATTTGCCGTGAAAGAACGAGGGAGATTGGATGAGAGTGGAGGTAACTAGTATAGTCATTCTGCGGCAGCCACTGCGAGATGTGCCATCTGAGAAGGTGGTCATCGGTGGCGACGAGCGCCGAAAGCAGCGGACTGGAGATGAGAGCTAGCCGAAAGCGAGTATGCGTGGAAAACTGAAAACAGGGCCTTGCAACTGCACATTTATGAGGTGCCTCTCATAGTGTCTGCCTCAACATAGCATAAAATAAAAATGCGTTAATGGCTGGCGCTGAATCTCGCTTTGCTTAGTGGTATTGGTCTCGTATATTTTTCTGGCACTCTGTCTTTTTTCACTACCTGCTCACTTTTTTTCCCTCCACCTCAGGCTGCCTTGCATTTCAATGGCCAAAATCTAGGTTGCTATGCTTACACATTCTGTTATTCACCTCCTCTCACTGCTCTTTAGTTCTACTGGCCTCTTTCCATATGGCAGTGATGGTTAATACGTTGGTTCCAGCCTATAGCCGCATGCTGTTTCAACTTCATTTTCAAATAGCCGCTCACAGCTGTCGTTACTGAAAATGCTGCAGCTGCGGCCCCCATTGACGCCACCATCACTACATCTCGTGAATATCATCTACAACTACTTTTCGTGGCCCCTTATGTGCTTATAACGCACATTTGAAATTTGTTTGCCACAAATACGACTTATGTCGAACACTCTAGTGAAATTTTTATCGATGCTTAAAGGGAACCTGAAGAGGTTTTAGAATCCAGTGGATTTAAACAGGACGAATGTGCGAAACTTCTAGTAAAGCATGAGAAATCTTTTTGCGCTAACATTTGAAATGGGGACGGAAAGTGGCGGCGGGGTCCAGGCTTCGCTGCAGTGCAAAGCGACAGCAAGAGGCCGCAATGATGACGTCACGTACGGTGGCGCTGAGGTTCCAGCAAAGAAGCAGTTGTTTCAAGGCAAAACACGAATGCCGTCGAAGGGAGAGCTCACAAAGTAAAGCATTGTTTGGAAGCATCGCAAGATGCACGGCAGCATGTGGACGACGGCAGAGGACATCTGAAGTTTCGGCAACAATGGCGTCACCACGAGTTTCCCCGCACTCCTCTAACGCAGTCACATCATCGTGGTTTTAATCGTGGTTTTAACATTGTCGTGGTTTTATTCGGTGATTACTTCGCCATTTTAAAATGCTAGCGCAAAACCACTTTGCATGCTTTACCTTGAAGCTTCGGAGATTCGAATTCTTGAATAACCTCGCATTCGCAAAAAACCATTTAACCTTCCCTTTAAGAATAAGCACGAGCCTTCATTGGTCAGCCGTCACCCTTTGAATGAGCCATCACCCGTGGTGAGCCGTCAGGGCACAGCCATCTATCTCTCTTTGCTTAATCTACCCATAGGGTTTCTTATTACCTAGAGGTGAAAGTGAGGCTGCGATAGTTCATCCACAGGCGCAGAAATGCCGGGGAGATGTGGCTTTGTATTTGTCCTTGCTATAGTTGGGTGGAAAATGTGCATTAAGCTGTGACAACACGACTCTTATTGATGCAAACAGTTGAAATTCCGTGTAAGTTTTCATACCACCCTTACACCAAAATTTCAGTGCCCTGATTTTATTGAAGTAAAAACACAATATTAAAATAAACCAATAAGCGCCCAGGGCAGGGAATCGCGATACAGCTACTGATTCCGAGGCTTAATCCATTTTTGCGCCCAAAACGTACACGCCAAATACAAAATCTCATCTTCCCGGCATTTCCGCGGGGGATGAAGTTCTCTTAAAAACGTCGCTGTTCGCTGTAGATAATTTTGAGAAACTCTATGGGAGCACTTGGGAGCTACTTAGCGTAATAAAATGTGAATGTTTGTTTGACGCTGGACAGGAAGTGAGCGTCTTCGAGAAGAACAGACTGCAGGCTGTAAAGGTTTTCGGCCATTTCATTGGGCTGCTCTGCTGTTATCTGCTGTTTGTTGTTCTATTGGTACCTTCTTCAAGTACATTTTATATCTGCCTGCTAGACCAGGTTAAATCGATTATATCGTCCGAAGTGGTGTTCTTTGGTCGTATCTCAACCGCAAATGGTCTGGGGAGTAATCACGTTAGGTTTGGGAATGCTTTCGAAGACGTGCTGCTTGGTTGTGCCCGGAATTCGTGCTGTGTGGTAGCCGGAAAGTGTTGCTGTTGACACAAGTATAGCGGTGAAGGTACTCTCAGCCGGTTTGTAAGCTAATCAGGACCAAACAAAAAATCGTAGGGTTTTGACGTAGTTAAGCTCAGTATACGTGCAAAGGGAAGTGTCAAGCCTGATTGGCTCATGGCTTTGCTTTGCTTGGTTGTCGGCACGTCTGAGAACGATATTATACTCGGGTTAAGCTCTGATCGAGGTTAAGCTGATCTCATTTGTTCGCGCCGCAGATGGAAGTTGATAAAGATGATGACATGCAATGCACATCGTGATAGTGTGTTCCAGCTCAACGCGAGGCGTGATCGGATTTTTGTGGCATAAGTGGGACTGCGATTCTCTTCTGTACGTAGTGCTTCCTCTAGCCCAAATTTGCTACAGTGGAGCATTCTGGTACTGATAGAAAATGTCCATGATTCGGCAAACCGTGTACTGGATGGGTAGGGAACTGTCAGTGTTTGCTCGGGCTCAAGTCTGCAACATTTTTTTGCAAAACTTGCATATGTGCTGCATGTTCTCTACTGTGCGAGGAAAAAAGGGCAGGTGATGCACAGAATATTTGCTACCTTCATATGGCGCTTCCAATGGGAACCCATGCGTCGTGAGAACCTATTTCTTTCACTCAAGTCTGGTGGAATAGGCCTTGTTCACTTATTCGTGCATCAGCTTGTTTAGCGTTCTTTCTTTTTCAAATCGGCATACCACCCCTTTTTAGTAGCTGTGTTTATTAGGTGTCTTATTGCTAATTTGCCTTTCCTATTCGCACCGACTGGACAACTCTTGAGGAGAATTTATGGGCATTTTTTAAGAAAGTTGCTGACACCTATAATTTCCTCACTGTGCGCTTTTCTTTGGACTACCTGTGTAGCCTCTCCAGAAGGCAGATGACTCAGGTACTTACTGAGTACTTGTTTCCTGTACCATTGTATCGGCGATATTTTCTAGAGTTGCTTGGCCCCAGTGTTTTATGCGAAGCATACTACTTTAGCTACCACTTCAGCCCTTCACCGTGGTTATGCGCCTCCAAATCACGTGATACATTACGTCACACCACGTGACACGATGACGTCACGACAGTAGAGAAACGGGGGCCCACCTCGCGCCGTCGCTGTGGTTGTGCGCCTCCAAATCACGTGATACATGACGTCACACCACGTGACACGATGACGTCACGACAGTGGAGAAACGGGGGCCCACCTCGCGCCGTCGCTGTGGTTGTGCGCCTCCAAATTACGCGACACGATGATGCCACACCACGTGACACGATGACGTCACGACACTGGAGAAACGGGGGCCCACCTCGCGCCGTCGCTGTGGTTGTGCGCCTCCAAATTACGCGACACGATGATGCTTCGCATTCTCCAGGCTTAACCAAGTTAAGCCTCAGCCATTTTTTAAACGTGTTAAGCGAATGTCCTTTCTTGCGCTGCAAAAGCGTTCTTCTTTGAACTTCACACATAGGCGCTGCCTGTCAAGGCATGGCTTCATGCTAAGGAGACGTTTGTCCCATAGGCGGTGAATTTCCGCCTGTGCATTGGTTGCCTTATTCTATACAATGGTACTACGTTCTTCTGGGACATGTTACAGCGAGCACTAAAGATGGACAATGAAATCGCACCCTACAGTATTTGTTTGTTGCCTATTCAGAAAAAAGTGTGGATAGCGGTAGCGCCTCTCCCAGACCACCTGCGTCTGTCATTGGTCGTTTTTTCCTCACCGCCTCCAGCTTTCGTCACGGCAAAATGAAATGAAAATGGAACGTTACAAAATAATGTCCTGGTTCTACCCGATAGCGCAGCAGATGTCAGGCACTGTGTTATCGATCCTTTCCCTTCGATTTTATTAAATTCATACGGCACAGCACAGCGACTGACATACCTAGCGATATTGTAGACGCAGCGACCATTGATTAAATGGCGAAGGCAGAAGATATAAAGCTGAAATTAATTATAATTAGAATTGTAGAGCATTTCAGCCCGGACTAAGGGTAAAAATTACGGTCAATGTGCATAGTTAGGCCGAATGCCAATTCTGTGAGCTAGCAGTTCGGTTTTCACTTCGGTTCCGTTGTTCAGATCCAGTGTTCACGGATGGCAGTTGTTCCGATATAGATAATGGGTTAACGTGCATATATGAGGAACTGGTCATTCTTTACATTCATAGATCCCTGAGAGTCCTTCTACCACTCGTGACGCAGTGGTACATTGGTCAAGCGATGCGCCACTGCCCTTATATGGCAGGTGCTATCATCGGTGGGGCTTGGGTCGTTTGGGTTGGGTTGCGACCCGAGTTGCTCTTCCCGAGCAGCCTCTCACGATTGAGTGGGCTGCTGCCTGACACGATGTGCAGGTGAGCGGCCTGGCGCACGGACAACGACGGACAGACAGACAGTCGAACAGACGGACGGACGGACGGACGGACGGACGGACGGACGGACGGACGGACGGACGGACGGACGGACGGACGGACAGACAGACAGACAGACAGACAGACAGACAGACAGACAGACAGACAGACAGACAGACAGACAGACAGACAGACAGACAGACAGACAGACACAACGGCTAAATGCGTGCAAAGGCCACTATAAGTACTAGAGCGCTAAATAACTGTTAGCGTGGCGTCGCGTATATTCGAAAAAAAAAATAAATTCGCGATTTGCGGACAACCTCCTGGACGCCTTTCACCGTAGCCAATATAAATAGGAAGCATCAATTTCTTGCAATCGAACCTTGTGCGCGAAAACCGGACATTGGTATTCATTGCTATAGCTTTTTACTTTAAGATTAATTGGCACGCCACCTCTTGGTTCACGCGCTTTCGTAATTAGTAGATGCTCATACGTTCCTCACACCAAATGGCTCGGCCACATAGCGCGAACACTAGTTTTTAAACCTTAATCCTCGCATTTGAAACACTCCCCTGCGTAAAAGAGAAGTTTGTGTGGTTTAGCCCACCAATCACGTCAGTCGGCTGCGTCTTAGCAGACCAGTAACAAACTATCTAACGTACGGGAATTTGCATGTATGGGCCTCGTGTCCCTAGCGTTTAAATTTGCAGATTTCCTTCCGGGATTCATTAACTTTATGTTGTTCGCTTGTTCGGCTTCCCTCCGCAATGCAATGGTGATTTGTACCACCAGGGATCTCGTTAATGCTGCCCCCGATCGCTGAAACGCATACAGACGCAAATCTACGAGTAAACCGCTACTAATGCGCATAGTTTTTACGTGCCTCAAATATAAAAAAGCTGCATTCTTAGAAGAGCAGTTCAGGTATCAAAGTACCGTACTGTAGACCCAATGCCTTGAAAATTTAATTAATATTAATGCCAGAGCATTTGGCAAGTCATCGTGCAAAAACAGCCCGGCTTTTCCCTTACCAAGTTCTCTGGTTGGTGAAGAGGGTCGTAACATCATCAGCACCGCCAAATTGGAAAATTTGAGTAATAGAATCTTCGACTACCTTTTTAATTGTATAATTATATGGGATTGTACAACCCCACCCCCTCTTCTTCTTTAATCTACCGACTAATCCCCACTAATTCGCCCCAATTCATCCAACAGTTCCAACTAATCCCCGTTAATCCAACAACTTATCCCCAAAAATCTAGAATAATCTACCCACTGATCGAATTTAATCCATGCCCTTTCTGCCACTAACCAATGGGGTGGGCCTAATTGCGAAATTTTGGGGGTCTTTGAGAATAATTACGAGAGTACCAACTTCCTTCCAAATACTATTGAAATTTCTTCTCTAAGATTGTGGTTAAAAGGCACCAAGTTTTTCTAACTAAAGTATTGCAATTGGTCGCACTTCGAACCCAGCACAAGGCATTTTTTTCTGTGATTGTTAACTGTTACCATGCGCTGCGCTGAATGGGAGGTTTCAATAAAGGCAAGGACAAGAATGTAGAAGGGGTTGTTGTGTATCTTATGCTAAAGACGATGGCTAAAAAGCATCGACAAGAATTATGAGTGACAATCAATGTACAATTCTTGGATCATACTGAATCTGTTTACCTTTAGTTTTGGGAAATATTAGACAGCGTTTTAATCAGTTTGCTGTCAGAGTTTCTGCACTTTTGCTAATCAATTCTGTGCGCCGGTTTACACGTCCAACGTTCTTGCACAAAAATTTTGAAAATTGAAGAATTGTAAGACACTGCAATGAAAATGTTGAAGATAATGGTCCGTTCTTCCGATATGTAGCAAAATCTTCCTTTAATCGCGTTTCAGTCGCTCGCATCGAACAGTTAAGACTGCCTTCGAAAACCAGTGGAGACTGTGGCTAAATCTTTAAAGGGAAACTGCATAGGTTTTAGAAATCAACGACTTTAAGAGGGTCGAATATGTGACACTTGCCGGTAAAGCATGCGAAGTCTTTTTGGGCTAGCACTTCAAGAAGTGAAGCTAAATAGTGATTAAAATTCGGACGCCCTTCAAGCTTCTCCGCAGCGCGCGACACCAAGTGTGGGGCGCATGATGACGTCATCGAAGGTATCGGTACATTTCCAACGCACAAACGCCTGCTTTGAAGGAAAAAAAAAAAACAACGCCACCGAAGGCGAACCCTGCCGAGAGTTTTTTGGCAGCGTCTAACGAGCTAGGGCAGGGTGTGGCTAACGACAGCTGTAATTTGAAATCATACCTTCCGTGTCGTCACGCTGAATTTCCCTGCACTCCTCCAGAGCATTGAGGAGAAGCGAAAAATTCAATCATTGATTATGTCCCTGTTTTAAACGTTAGTGCGAAAACACTTGGCATGCTTTACCTGCAGCCTATATAGATTTGGATCCTTGAATTCGCGAAATTCTCAAAAAAGTGCTGCAGTTACGCTTTAATAGCAAAAAAATGCAAGCATGCAAAGGCGACATCTGTGGATATATTGATGCTTACAGTGAAATCTTACAATATATAAAAAAATTGCGCTCATAGACTTTTTCCCGTTCAGAAGTGATTTTGTCCTGAACAATTAGTTATGGTTCAGCATGTAGACCCTGATGAGAGAAACGAGAACGTAATCGAAGTGAGCGAAAACAGGCGAAAAGTTGTACCTTTCTAAATGCGGAGTCGCGCACATTTCGTTTCCTCTTGCCCCAATAAGCATCTCCAGACCACAGCTGACATCTGTCTCTGCAAGTCTGGTTTGCCCCGTCAGATACCATATTGGAAATTAATAGGGGCAGCAGCCAGTTCATAATGCTCCTACTGCGAAACCCATGGCTCAAGCTATCTCACCTACTAATAGAATCTATAGTCCTAAACATGTCTCGAGTCTTCTTTGCGCTCAGGGTGCAGTTATGAGGCAAGCGGTCCTGCAGAGATTCGAGCTTGTTGACACCCATCCTCGCCGAACAGCAAGTCTGTACAACAAGACCAGATAAGGCTGTCGCTTTCATGTCCGTGAAAAATATAAGTTGAAAAAAAAATTGGAGGAGACACTAAAGCTACGCGTTAAGAGTATGACTCCATAGCGCATTCGGTAAATTCCCATATATGCTTAATTGGTCTCTCTCTACTTCACATTCATAGATCCCTGGGAGTCCTCATACCCCTCCTTGTGCCGAGGTGCAGCGGTTCAATTTCAATTTTCAATTTCAATTTCAATTTATTTCCCAGAAGGTTCTGGTCGGCTGACTGGGCTAAAAGCTGTGCGTAAACAGCTTGACGAGGCCCCAGCCAGCCGTTACAAGGCATAACAGCACACATTAAAAGAATATTCATATACATAGAGAAGCAAATAGTTGATACAACAAGGAAACAAAAGAGTATCATGGATTCAAGTAAAGGCAGTGAACATATAGTTATATTAAGAGGACACCAAAAATATCAATTCGGCAAATAACACTAACTGCAAGGAAATATACATACAATCAACTCAATAAATGACAGCAAATCTTACACACTTTATTAACGCTTTAAGCGAGAAATTTGTTAAACAAACTGAGGAAAATTGGAGAGAAATTTTCAACTAAGAGAAAGAACATCAGGTTACATCATTACAAAATAATGACGTAGTGTAGCTTTGGTAGATTTATTCGTGTCTTTGTATTTGTTGAGAATTGTGGGAAGATTGTATTCTAGTGCCTGTAGCCTGTAGTCTGTTCGAAAAAACGGTACTAGCCATTTGTCTGTGTTGCGTGTGTTTACTGGATGGCTAATTTCTTTTAGCAGTGTGGTACCTTCTACCATTGATCTGAAGCTAGAAGGGAAACCACTGCCCTGCGGTGGCAGGTGCTCCCAGCGGTGGATCTCGGGCGGCCCAGATTGCTCTTCCCGAGCGACCAATAATTAAACTGCCACCTTCCGCGGTGGGCAGGTTGTGATGACACCGCAAGGTCACGTGACCTAGTTGGCCCATCCGCCTCCTAGGTTTCTCTCTGGGAACCACCTGCCAGAGCCGTGCCCGTGTTTTTTCGCTCACAACGCCGACGCCGACGGTGGATTTTCTGTAGAACGGAGCCCTTAACGCCCTCGCTTTAAAAGTTGTCACTATTAACGTCCCGAAGCGACGCATGGGCTGTGAGGGACACCGTAGTGAAGGTCGCCGTTTTCATTTATGCAACCTAGATAGAATACTTGAGCTTGCACGAGCATCGCAAAGCACACGGGTGTCTTTGTATTTCGCCTCCACCTTAGTACGGCCGGCGCGGCGGGGTTTTAACCCATGACCTTGGACATCTGCAACCAAACACCAAATCCACTGAACTACAACGGCGGTTTCCAATTCAAGTTCGGCCGCAAAGGTAATACGCCATAATTTATGGGCTTAAATGCTGTCACTTCCATTAAAATCCGTTCCCCTCCGTTCAAATCAGTTTCCAAGAAATATCGTTTACTCGTTTCCATAGATTCTGATAGAAACATCCGGCGCAAAAATTAGTCTTTATAAGGACTGAAAAAAAAAACTTCTGTGTGATTGCAGATAGTAGCATGTCATTTTCGATTCTGTTTTGTTGCGCCATGGAATCGGTATTCTGTGAGAAGTATTTGCTGCATTATCTTCAAAAAACTCTGTCATCACATGTCGTGGAGTGTCCTGACGCCAGAGATTTTGCTTTCAGGTTGGAGAGTCTTCTGACCAACACGGCGTCCTCATTATCCACTCGTGAAGCCATCTGGCTAGCCTGACGCGTACTGAGCGCTGTGCGTGTACAAAGCCACTGTGCAAATACCGCAGTGCTTGACGATATTTGCACAGTCACTTGGCGATTGAAAGAATCTGATTGGACTGAAGATGTTTGTTTTAATGTGCAAGCATCAGGAGGGCCTTGAAGGCGAAAACTGTCCGGCGTCGGCAGTGGAGTGGACGGCGTCTGTGTGGTGTTTAGGGCAGGCGGTATTTCGGAAGATTTTCCTTTTTCCATTTGCCCCTCGCTAACAATCTCCCTGTGTCCCGTTCTTCCTCATTCCGCCTCTCCACTTGTACAGCAGAGCAGGGAGACGCCGTACGAAGAATTACTCAGCAAAAATTAGAAAATAAAAGAGAAAAAAAAATTGACTCGCACAGCAGTAGGCCCACGTGCGAATTATACAGCCTCCCGAAAACCTCCGTACGCCAAAATGAGGCTTGCGGCAGCTTTTCCGTTTCGCATTGCTCGGGAAGAGCAAAATGCGTCTCTCAAGCGGCAGGTTGCTCTTCCCTATATTTTGCGCAAATGCGTGGAGAGAATTTCAACAGAATCTGAACTCGCTTGTTTATTCATATTGTTATTTTATTTGGTGTCATTGATGTACTCAATTCATGCTTGTTTGTGTCATATTGTTGTTATACTATTTAGTTTCTTTGTTTGTCCTGCATAGGCGCTAAAGGTGTGTGCTGCCGCCTTGATCAGGGAGCCAAGGCCTAGTCAGGCCTACCGCCTTTTGCTTTGGCTTCCCCTTTCATTTTTGGAAGAAAATAAACACCAAACCAAACCAAACCAAACTAGAAAAGGTTGGAGAGGGAAAAGAGGATAAAGACAAAACTGGAATAGATTGACGAGTGAAAGAAGAATGCTACCGCCGTTCCTCCACATAAATGCAACTCAACGACCGTAAATTTTTTCCTTGTATCAACGTTCCGGTTTTTTCTAGAATTTGTTACGCTTATCCAACATTTTTGAACAAAAATTTCGAATACTGCAAAATTCCAAGGTACTCTTACGGAACTATCGAAGTCAATAGTCCATTTTTCTGATGTGCAGCAACATCCTTCTGTTAACCTTTTCCATCGCTCGCTTGGAGCCGTTAAGATTGTCATAGAAAACCATAGGAAACGCTATTGAAGATGGAAAAAACGTTGTTAGCACAAAAAGCAAGCCTGTTGACGGCAGCTCTGCGGCTATATTCATTGTTCTATTTATGAAAAAGTTGCGTTCATAAGCTCTTTCCCGTTCAAAAATGCTTTTGTCCAGAATTGCTGGGTATTGCTGCGTGCACGGCATATGTGATACAATCGCAAGCGGCTTATGCAGTGCTTGGCCTGTAATCGTCCTGTGGCTGCACGACGGTCGACAATTTGAGACGGACTACTATCCTGCCCTGGGCAACTCTGGCTAGACTGAAAAGGTTCAGTGGCTGCATTGTCTTCTAAGTGACATTGTGTGGAGAAAGAAATTCGAGGACAAGGAAAAATGCTGAGACTCAATAGACAGCCCATACAGTGTGTATGCGAACTGCGCCCATTCTGGAAGAGTATTTGCAAAGGGCGGAGGTGTAAGGCAGAACTTCAAATTCATGATCACTGAAATTAACTGGAGTTCAAATCTACCTGTTGTTGACATTTGGTTCCTTCGCGAACGTAAGAATGTCGAAGGGGTTTTAGGCGATGTAGTAGACCTGTTTGTCATTTGTTGCACGCCTGTTTCTATATCGCGCATGGAAGTTTGCATTGTTTCCGCATGGTATATTTTGAATATTTTCTTTTATCACACCTTCTCCTCAGTGTCACTGCTCTTAGTAACGCAGCTCACTCAAAGAAGCCCGCAATTCTTAAGGCGGTCCCACGAGACTCTATATGCCGCAAAAATTGAGATTCCGTTTTTTTCCATTGCCTTAAATCGTTTCTTTGCGGCGGCACGCCTATAAAGACGGGTTCAAGGCGATCGCAAGGATCGATGGCACCTGCAAAAGCCAGCAGTTGTGTCAATGCCGACGGCTGAGGGTTTCAGGGAATGGAGCGAACCCCGGCCGCTTGTTGGAATAGCACGCGTTGTAGTGCATCTTTTCTCTACATTCTGACTGAATTCATTCGATTGCATAGAGCTTCGCCGAAGCATAACAAACTGGTGTGTGCCCGGAGCAATGGCCACAACTTTTTTTTCTTTTTGGCTTGAACGCAGTTTTGGCTAGACGCGACTACATATTGAACGATACCGGCCTGCGAGTGCCCGAGGACAAAATGGGCACTGGCTCTCGGTTGCGGCATTTTTTTTTTTGAAGAGAAAGAAATAAAGATAGCCAAAATAAAGAGTTCTTACCTGAGTGCCTTCCTCAAACAAGCGCCCTCAACTGGAGCTTAGAGCGTATGTCAGGTAGAGCAGTCACTGCCCCTCCCTTCTCGCCCTTATCGATCGTAGAGCCCCAATTCTCGCGACTCTTCTCCGCCGTCTTAAACTATCCGCATCCCTTCTTCTCTGGCAACCTCTCTAACCAAAATCTTTGAGAGTAGCCTCGGCTTGATTATGAAAATGGGGGACACGTGCTCCTGGGTTCCCTCATGGTTTAGCTTTTATCGCGGCTATGTTTCCTGCGGTTGGCTGAAACCTCCAACTACACGCAAAAAAAATCATGTAAGTATGGATCGATGGTAACTCGCTTTAAACGAAAAAAAGATCCTGTACGCATGACAGGCAAGAGAGCAAGAAGAAGACACACGCCACTTCTCTCTTTTTTTACGCATGCTGGAGGATAGTTGGACGTGACTCCTTAAACGCGCAGGGAGCAGAATACAAAAAGAGGAGTGCTACTCATTGCAGGACATGGTTATCAGGTCAGACGCAACTCAGAAAAAGAAGGATGGCGAGCGCATGAGGTTAGGCATCAGGGAATGGTTTTTGGCCGCAGCGTTGTGCAAGGCGCCGAAGAAACACCTGCTTTCTCACAATCACCAATCACCAAAGAAGGTGTTCTTCAAAGAACAAGGAAGAACCTTGCGGGCGTGTAATACGGGGAGGGGGGAGGGTGGGGGGTATTCGTAAACTCCTCTTTGTGGACTTCTGTGCGGATCTTCAAGGATTTCTGTGCGTGCGCGTCAAGTACGTGCCACTTTGTGTTGAACACGTACTGGCTGGCTAGTTCGTTGTGAATGCTTAAGACTACCGAGCAGTGGTAACAAGGACAAGACAAGCAAAGGGGCAAAAAGGACGTCCTTTGTTTGTCTTGTTCTTGTTACTACTGCGCTGTAGTCTTCAGTCGCTTAAAACCAACTTCTGGGATAGTTGGTGCATACTTAATAGCAGAAAAGCCTTCCACGGCGCTAAAAAAGGCGAGCACACAGAAGACAAGGATAGGACGGGCGTGTTTACACCACCATTTTTGACGCATGAGCCGAAACTCTCGTTCTTTCCTGCTTTGCAGAAAAAAAAAAACAGTTGTCCACCTCTCGTCCTGTCTTTGTCCTCTGTTCACTCGTCTTTTTTTAGCGCTGTGGAAGGCTTTTCCTTTATTCAGTCACTTTGTGTCTGGGGATAAGGGGGAGAAATGTTTCCGGCCGCCATTGCTGCTGCTTCAGGAAACTACTTCAACAAATTGGCGCCTACCGTGGTCTCACTTTCGTTTAGCTGCAGACAGCAAATTACTGACCCATATATATATACTTAGCTTACCCAAATATATACTATATATATATATAGTGAATGCACAAGTTAACGCAATCGGTATGAACTGTAAGGGCACTCAGTATGTAAGCGATGATAACAACTTTACGCTCAATCTTTTAGACGGTACTCAAACGTGTATCTCCCAATATAATCTGAGAGTAGTGTAGCCGAATCGACAATGCTACTCTTTCTCAACTCATTTTGCATAAAATGGTCCAGCTTATATTTTCTTTTTATTCCAATAAACTGATTCTAATTCTGACCATTTCTGCTCGGCGATCAGCGAAATGACGTGGAATGGCGTACTTTCTTTAAAGGATGTTAACGGTGCATATGATGCTTTAGTAACTAAAGTCAGGGCAGTGTACGATAAATGATTCCCTCTGATATATGTATGTAAAAATAGAGATAAGAAGGACTGGATCTCACGGGAATTATTGCGCGAAGTACAAAGAAAACAAAAACTGTATATGCAGTTACTAAAATCTCGGTACCTCGCGTAGCTCGAAAAATATTAAAAGCACTACGCAATCAACTCAACTAGCCGCTAGGTTCTGCAAAGCTTGCATATTCTATTAATACTTTTTATAGTGCTTCAAACGACAGTGATGCAATACGGGGGATCAACTGAAATATAAAATGAACTTATGCATGAAGGATAGCTATAACAGGATAACTGCAGTATAAATTTAAGGAAGTATCACAAAGTGTACAAGGGAGAGAAAGCCTCAGGGTGCTTGCCGACGTTTCGACAAGTGGACTTGTCTTTGTCTGGGCACGTCGCAGGCAAGTCCTCTTGTTCAGTCTGTGGTCATCAAGAACCATCTGACCGACCTCTCTCTACGAATGCACTATAAAGAAGTATGGTAGTGTCACTAGTGAAGACCTTTCGAAAGACTAAGTTTTTTTGTGAACATCACAAACGCGCTTTGCTGTTCTTTCACTGTTCCCACAAAATATGACTATCGAACACCAAGTGCTTCAAAGTCCTCGTTCATGCAACCTGTAACTGAACGCAAAATAATAACTGTTTTAGGAAGCCTGAAAACTAGTAAAGCAGAAGATAAAAACGGATTTCAAATAAAACATTTCAAGCGTGTCATTGATATACTAGCACCGGCATTCACAAGAATATTCAACTTGGCTATTTTTTTTCCAGAAGTTTTCCTAAACAAATACAAAGTACCTGAATTGTTGCTGAGCGCAAGGGTGGCGCCGCCACAGCAGATTTATTGAACTATAGGCCAATTTCTGAGCTTCCCCTGCTGTTCAAGGGTTAAAAAACCTATATAAACTTGGCTAAACAAATCCATAGTAAACCACGGCATGCTCTCTGGCAACCAGTAAGGCTTAGGCAAAACTCTGCAAGAACACGAGTTAATTAAGGAGAAAGAGCTAAATATAAATGCTTTTAAAGGAAGACAAATTGTTCGGGAATTTTTCTCGATTCCTCCAAAGTGTTTAACATAATCAACCATAGTCTGTTACTACTTAAAACAAACTACTATGGAAATTGAGGAATATGCTGATCAACAGAATCTTATCTAGAACTGTATGCAGATGGTAGTCAGTAAGCCTATGTCTTCCAGCTTACACCATATTTTGCCTAGAATACAACACAGTAGCATTATAGACGGAGAAAAAACCAGTCACACAAGACGACGGACAAGAAGAGTGTACACACCACAACGACTGGACTAACAACTGAAGTTTATTGGAAAATACATGGTGCGAGGAAGGCCAGCAGAGCATGCGCAACAGCATCATCCCTAATCACTGCGCAAAAAGAGACAAAGACAAGAAATCTAAACTATCGTGGACGACCTAAAAAAGCAAATTCTTTTTCAAGTAGGCGCACCGAAGTTGTGCTTATACAATCAGAGCCTAACAAACCGATATGATATGCCTCCAGTATTTCCCGCTCCTGTTTTCCCTTGCCTCTACCAAGAATGGTGGTATTGCCGAACAAAGGATAACAGCCACATTCATTGCAATGGCGAGGCAAGTTTGCACCGCCACCGGACCCCAGGGAGGAGTGATGCTCACGAAGCCGGTCATTAATACACCGGCCAGTTTGGCCGATGTAAACTCTCTCGCATGTGAGGGGGAACTTGTACACCACCTGTGCGACACATGTCGTGAAGCGATTCTCATGCTGCGTTGTGCAAACGTGGTTCCTTTCCCTGCCTCGAGAAATGCGCGAACAGAGTCCCGACAGCTTGCAAGGAGCAGAGAACACAATGCTCACTCCCTGCTTGGCCGCCACTTTTTTCAAGTTGTGGCTCACTTTGTACACGTACGGCATGACCTCGAACTTCTTTCGTTCAGTTGGCCCAACGTCAGTCTTCTTCGTGCGTCCTTTCTTGAGGTTCTGAAGCAGCGATTCAGCCACTGCCTTCAAAAGTGGTTTAGGGAACCCCGCGGCTTCCAAACCTTTGCACTGATTGTCAAGGCTGGTTTTGATGGCATGGTGACAGCTTTTTCCCAGTGCATTGCGGAAACAGTTCATCGCAATCCCTCTCTTTACAATCTTAGAGTGCGCAGAACCGAAAGGTAACAAAGCTTTCTTGCTTCTAGGCGAAAACATCCAGCATAAATGGCCATCGTCAAGGAATGTTAGTTGCAGTTCTAGGAACCTGATAGAATGATTGCTAGGGAGTTCATGAGTAAAATTAAGAGTGCGTGAAGAAGCTTTAAAAGCAGTCAAAACATCGTCTACTGCTGCGGGCAGAGTGTCATTAGGTGAAAGGTCTAAAAATACTAAAAAATCGTCCACGTACCTAAAAACTTTGCACACACGCTTGTCATGAAGTAAGTTTTGAAGTGTTCTGTCAAATTTTGCTAAAAAAATCTGGGAAAGCACTGGGGCAACGCTAGAACCAATACATATTCCATTTTTCTGAAGGAACAAGGAACCTTTGAATTCAACAACAGTAGATGACAGGTAAAAAGATAACAACTCCAAAAAAGAATCAACCGGCATGCCACATGCGTTCTGAAAGTTCACAGGACTGCAATAATCAATAAGATCACGCACGGCTGCAAAGAGTTCATCGTGGGGAATGCTGTAGAAGAGGTCCTCAATGTCAACCGAAAAAGCCGTGGTGGCACCGGGGATGCCGAGATTAAGTGCGTCAACAACCGCAGCCGAGCTGGCCACGCTATAAGGGTCCTGTACAGGAAGGGCCGTCAACTGCTGCTGAAGAAATTGGCTCACTACCTTCTGCCATGAACCAGTCTCCGTAACGATGGCTCTCAGAGGGCAACCCACCTTGTGTGTTTTGGCTGAAAAGAACACTTGCAGGCGGTCACCCTTGCTTTTGATGACACCATTCGAAAGTTTCTCCAAGTTGTTTTCTTTCAGGAGCTTCATGGCGGCGGTCTTTATCCTTGAGGGCTTCCGACTAGTAGGCACGAAGTTCTTCGACACAGCAGCCAATGCCTTCTCTCCAAAAGACTTTGTCGGGAGGACCACGAAGCCACCTTCCTTGTCCGCTTGGAGGAGGGTCAGGTCATTTTCGATGAAGTGGTCGACAACTCGGTTTAGCGCTCGTTTGCTCTGCACTAACTGCTTGCCATCAACCTTCAAAAGAACGTCCACCCCTTCAGACAAACAGCGCTGTTTCTCATCCTTGTGTGCTTTATCAGCCAGCCGATGTACGGTGGCTAGCAGCTCATGGCTCCTTAAGCTTGGTGTGAGGCTGTACTTAGGGCCATTTTTCAGCAGGTCATCAACATCCTTGGGCACTGTCGCACCTTCCAGGTATAGCACTGAGGCTCTGAAGGGGTGGACGTTCTTTTGAAGGTTGATGGCAAGCAGTTAGTGCAGAGCAAACGAGCGCTAAACCGAGTTGTCGACCACTTCATCGAAAATGACCTGACCCTCCTCCAAGCGGACAAGGAAGGTGGCTTCGTGGTCCTCCCGACAAAGTCTTTTGGAGAGAAGGCATTGGCTGCTGTGTCGAAGAACTTCGTGCCTACTAGTCGGAAGCCCTCAAGGATAAAGACCGCCGCCATGAAGCTCCTGAAAGAAAACAACTTGGAGAAACTTTCGAATGGTGTCATCAAAAGCAAGGGTGACCGCCTGCAAGTGTTCTTTTCAGCCAAAACACACAAGGTGGGTTGCCCTCTGAGAGCCATCGTTACGGAGACTGGTTCATGGCAGAAGGTAGTGAGCCAATTTCTTCAGCAGCAGTTGACGGCCCTTCCTGTACAGGACCCTTATAGCGTGGCCAGCTCGGCTGCGGTTGTTGACGCACTTAATCTCGGCATCCCCGGTGCCACCACGGCTTTTTCGGTTGACATTGAGGACCTCTTCTACAGCATTCCCCACGATGAACTCTTTGCAGCCGTGCGTGATCTTATTGATTATTGCAGTCCTGTGAACTTTCAGAACGCATGTGGCATGCCGGTTGATTCTTTTTTGGAGTTATCTTTTTACCTGTCATCTACTGTTGTTGAATTCAAAGGTTCCTTGTTCCTTCAGAAAAATGGAATATGTATTGGTTCTAGCGTTGCCCCAGTGCTTTCCCAGATTTTTTTAGCAAAATTTGACAGAACACTTCAAAACTTACTTCATGACAAGCGTGTGTGCAAAGTTTTTAGGTACGTGGACGATTTTTTAGTATTTTTAGACCTTTCACCTAATGACACTCTGCCCGCAGCAGTAGACGATGTTTTGACTGCTTTTAAAGCTTCTTCACGCACTCTTAATTTTACTCATGAACTCCCTAGCAATCATTCTATCAGGTTCCTAGAACTGCAACTAACATTCCTTGACGATGGCCATTTATGCTGGATGTTTTCGCCTAGAAGCAAGAAAGCTTTGTTACCTTTCGGTTCTGCGCACTCTAAGATTGTAAAGAGAGGGTTTGCGATGAACTGTTTCCGCAATGCACTGGGAAAAAGCTGTCACCATGCCATCAAAACCAGCCTTGACAATCAGTGCAAAGGTTTGGAAGCCGCGGGGTTCCCTAAACCACTTTTGAAGGCAGTGGCTGAATCGCTGCTTCAGAACCTCAAGAAAGGACGCACGAAGAAGACTGACGTTGGGCCAACTGAACGAAAGAAGTTCGAGGTCATGCCGTACGTGCACAAAGTGAGCCACAACTTGAAAAAAGTGGCGGCCAAGCAGGGAGTGAGCATTGTGTTCTCTGCTCCTTGCAAGCTGTCGGGACTCTGTTCGCGCATTTCTCGAGGCAGGGAAAGGAACCACGTTTGCACAACGCAGCATGAGAATCGCTTCACGACATGTGTCGCACAGGTGGTGTACAAGTTCCCCCTCACATGCGAGAGAGTTTACATCGGCCAAACTGGCCGGTGTATTAATGACCGGCTTCGTGAGCATCACTCCTCCCTGGGGTCCGGTGGCGGTGCAAACTTGCCTCGCCATTGCAATGAATGTGGCTGTTATCCTTTGTTCGGCAATACCACCATTCTTGGTAGAGGCAAGGGAAAACAGGAGCGGGAAATACTGGAGGCATATCATATCGGTTTGTTAGGCTCTGATTGTATAAGCACAACTTCGGTGCGCCTACTTGAAAAAGAATTTGCTTTTTTAGGTCGTCCACGATAGTTTAGATTTCTTGTCTTTGTCTCTTTTTGCGCAGTGATTAGGGATGATGCTGTTGCGCATGCTCTGCTGGCCTTCCTCGCACCATGTATTTTCCAATAAACTTCAGTTGTTAGTCCAGTCGTTGTGGTGTGTACACTCTTCTTGTCCGTCGTCTTGTGTGACTGGTTTTTTCTCCGTTTACAATGTACCAACTGGCCCGCATTTCAACCCTTCTAGCATTATAGGCCCACAACTGTTCAATATCTGCGTTGATAACATATTTTATTCACCCATGCCTCTCACTTTATTAGCTTACGCCGGGAAGCTCACGATAAAGGGGTCTGATGAAAGTGAACATGATTTATTGATGCAAGGAAATTGGATTCTTGAATATTTATGCGAATGAATTGAAAAAATTATTTAAATGTAAATGCCAAGAAAATTATTGCTATATTTTTTCGTTCAAAGAACGAGACTGCCTGAACGAATATCGACCTCATGTTAGCCAGCAATAAAATTGAAATCATGCCGACTGTCACATGTCTTGGTGCGGTGTTCGCCGAAACACTAATTTGGGACGTACAGCCGGCCAAATCTTTAGTTGGCGTGAGCGACGGCCGCTTTTTCTGCGCTCGTGCGGTTTGTAAAGAAGCGAACTTGGGGTAACCTCAACATTAACCAGGGGATTAGTGAGCCTCTGCTTAAATTTGATATCTTAGGAAGTTTGCGCCGTCATAAGTTGCAGGAGCACGGAAAACGCGGCCTTCGCGCACGCCAGCTAAAGATTTGGCCGGCTGTACATATAAGACAACATGCGAAGAAATATAATCCGAATTAACGGTGAACTGTACCATCGTAGGTACACTCTGCTGAGGCGGGTAAAGGTTCTTATCTGTAACTCATATTCACTCCTGATTATAAGTTGCGGCTCAACTGTGTGGGATACTAGAAAACAAAATATACAAAATTTATTGATTATACAGAAACTGGCAGCAGATTAACTACAAATCCGCAGTGGCATTCTGATACGCACTCTTACTTTAAACACTTTGTTATTATCATGGCCACCGCTTTGTATCCGTTCAAATTATTTTGTATACACAAAAATGCAGAGATAACAAATAACTAATACTGACAGCTTTAAATATCAATGATTACATAATCGCCTAGAATGCACGACATCACTTGCTCTGACGTCTATCTTTTCGCCTCACCTCAAACAGTCCTTATACTAAAAAGTCACTAATTACTTCAACACACTTGCAGACAATAACGTACGTTTTGAAGAACAATCACGGAGGCAGCTAATATCCATGCTTTGGATTTTTTAAAGCACTGCCGTAAAATATTAAATGGCCATCAATTATTATTCTGTAAGTTCTTTCGATTACAATTGTAGTTTGTTGTGTTGTAAATGCAATCCACACGGCACTTCGTGTTCCTCGGGCAATGTCGTTCTATGTAAAGCTTTCATTGTGAATCCATGGCGGTTCTTGTGTACCTGGGGCACTGGGCGCTACCTCAAGCTGCCTTTAGCAGCTTTTTGCCTAGTGCCCCCTTCCACTCACTGCATTGTAGTGCGTGAATAGAAATAAACTTTCACTTTCACTTTCGTAAGCACATACCTATCTGCGTACATTATAGAGATGAAATCTGCGTACATTATGAAGACGAAAGCGTCAAATAACGATGAGCTAGCGGCAGAGACGTAAGGAATAAAATTTCAATTACATGTTACATAGACGGGAAATACATCTAAAGGCAGCAACGGGAGGGCTTGCACTAAGTTATTGAAGCAAACATTCGTTCCACGATGACGATGATAAAGATTTCAATTTAGTCGCTCCAAGGAGAGCTTGACCACAATGCGCCATGACTACAGATTACGGTGCGCACAAGGTGAGTGGGTTCAATAATCCTTTTTTCCAAGCTTTCCAATTTCGCTTTTATGGGGTTTAGCCTCCTACAGCAGAGTTTGTCTTCCTGTGTAAAACTCCTATGATTGTAAGTAAAGTGCTCCCAAGGGGAAAGAACACTAAGCCAAGGGAAGGCTTGTTGTGCCAAATGCAAAATTAGCGAGTACCTGGAGGTACTGGCGGATCGAAAACCGCAACTACTGCGCACGGGGCATACGCTAAAACAACTAGCCAAGCGCTGTGGGAAATGTATGCCCCAGTCTTCTGTAAATTAAGTGTGCGCCTATACCACTAGGTATGAGCCTTAATGTGACGTGAATATTGAAAATTCCCAGGTAATTAAACGCAAGCACGTGTTCTATGAATATAACCTCTTTTCGCAAAATGTATATACGCGTACACAGAGTGTTAAGTATAGCCGGTATAGCTAGCATTCTGAAATATACGTTCCATCTACGTACGTGCTTGCATATAAACGCCGTAGCAGACCAACCAGTGAGTCCCTCTCGAGTGACCTCGCTGAGTTCGTTCACAGTATGGCCTAACCGTTGAATAAAGGTATTGCGCATAAAAGCAAGGCTGTTTGCGACATTCAAATGAAGACGCTTGAGCTTGCAGTAGTTTCAGTGTGAGAAGGTCTGACACTGAAACTCCATAGTACGACAAAGAAACTCATCTAAATTATCAAATAATCTAAAAACGTCTCAACGCCCAAGTCTCCGTGTCGTGAACTTCGGCGGATGTCCAGTCATTGGAAAAACAATGTGTGGAACACCGTAAAATCTGAGCGCTTCCTAAAGAAGTTTGGTGAGAGTTTCATTGATTTTTTTTTTATATGAAATAGAGTGGATGGATTAGAAAGTACCGCTAAGGACCCTGATCAGAAGCACATCTCTTGGGCGCATTTAATAATCCTAAACAATCTTCTCATTCTCACCTTTGTTCTCAATGCAATTTCCTCCAAGCAATAGAAAGCTAGCACAGGCGAATAAAACAACCGGAAAGGAAACACGGAATAGTACTACCCATGGATAATAACAGCAATCTGTTCACTTCATTTTTTCGCAGAGCATTCCTTCCACTTCGATACAGGCTGCCTGGGAAGTTTTGTATACACACAGGTGAAGTCCAGCTTCCTCGTTAGGTTTACGGACAAGTGTTAAAATGAAAAAATAAATTACAAGCATTCCACGGGTTTTCTTCCCCGTGAACTCAAACAAAGCCTTCTGTTCCTTTGTGTTTCCGGAAACTTCCGCTAGCCACCTTTTTTCAATTACGCTCATGCAAAAAATGCCACCCTCTTCACCTTAAATATTTCGGGAGGCATTGTTTCGCACAACGCATGGCAAATTTATTATGGAATGCAAATTTTGGCGCTCGCCTCATTACGCTTCAGTCAGTATTGAAAATCAAAGCGCACCATGGAATTTGATTACAAGATGGAAGAAAGCAAAATCTCGTCTGCATAACCTAATCATGAATGTTATTTCATCGTTTTCGCTCAAAAGAACACAGGGTACGAAGTGACGGCGAAGTTAATCCCACAATAATTGGGGCCACAGAATCTCTTTTCCATGTTGTACACATTCTAAATTAGAATCCTTATTTTTCCGGGGTATATTGATTTTCGAGCTAAATTTAACATCGAAGACGCAATGAAAAGAACAGCACACACACCATTGAGAGAATACCCCTATATCTAAGGTCCGAACAAGCGCAGTTTTAAGCCGCCTTAAGTTTACAATGTTTTCTTATTCAATACCACGGTTAACAAATTCATCTCATCTCAAGGCATTCATCAAGACAAAATTAAAATGGTATTGTAAGGCAGCACAGAACGTTCATACAGATATTCAAAGCCATAAATTCGTCTATTCTGCTTACTCATATCTTTGTTAGCTATTTTATTTTTTTTATTAAAACAGTATGCCTGCTGGCAGGAAGTATTAGTTACAAATATAGGTACTCACCGCACTCCCGCAGAAAGTACTGTAACTGCATCTTAGAAAAACGTAGCGCGAAAAATGAGACACAGAAAAGGTGAAGACAGGACACGAGCGCTCGTGTCCTGTGTTCACCTTTTCTCTGTCTCGTTTTTCGCGCTACGTTTTTCTGAGATGCATTTGCTCCGACTAGCCCAGTTTAGCTTACTTGTGAAGTACTGTACCACCTGGTGGAGCGCCCAAAAATCCATTTTTCTACGTCTGGTGGATGGCCTGGGGACGTTCAGAGCACGCAAAGAGGGATAGCACGCAAAGAGGGGCAGGTCCAAAGCAAGTGTTTAGTGTCCTCCTCGCTGACAGGAGTAGGACAGAAGGGGCAGGAGTCACCCAAAGGGGCATGATACTGTGCCCGCCACGACGACCAGGTTACCGCTGGGGTGAGGGCGACGCGGATGCGTAACCTTCGAAGCAAGAGCTCTTCCCAGCGCGCAAGGCCGCCGGGTAGGTCGCTGCCACACGCTGGGAGAAGTGCTCACGTGGCATGCCGGATGTTTGCTTTTTCTTGAAGGAGTATCGTCTCCGCAGAGGTTCAAGCCGATTGAAGGGGACGTTAAGGAGGGGATTCGTGGCATGCTCCATCCATCAAAGCGTATGTGGGGTGGGCATCTCGACGAATCCCTCGTGCACATACCTTCAGGGAGAATTTTTCAAGTGTGTTCTCCATTAGCTGCGCCACTAAGTCGGTGTTCAGAACATTCCGCAGACTACGGATGGCGCCTGAGATGTCTGTGAGGATGTCAAATGGCTTCTGAATGGCAACAGTGGACTGAGGATGCTTCATGCATCCCGAATAGCCAACAGCTCTGTGCCCACGGCCAGGCAGAGAAGCAAGCGTATAAGCATGATGCCAACTGTGGCAGTGATTCAGGGGAAGTGATAGCCATTGTCACGTGATGTGCACTCACACTTATGCCACGTGTCACCGTAGTGAGGTTTCAATCATAGACGAGAGACGCCATCCTTCCCCTCGCTGTACTCATGTGGCCAACGGATCTTGAGTGTATACCAGTCATAGGCAGGTTTTTTGTAAGTTGCTGCTAAAGCCACGATGGTCGGGCAGGAAAAGATAGGCAACACAGAGCCGTCTTCCATGCACTCTGCGAGAGCTGCGGCCCGCACAGTGTCTTGCCCTTATGCGAAAAAGCAAACGTATAGGAGAGAGAGAGCGGCTGAAATAGACCGTTTTCAGTGTTTCACCGCATACATGCAATAATTGCCGCAATCAAGCAGAACATAATTCATATAGGCCCCAAGTACTCAACCCTACTAACATATTTTATGAATTTAGAATTGCAAAAAATGGGTTTAGAAAACTCTTCCTCGGTATGGCTGAGTGCAGCGAAATCTTTGGAAAATCAGGTAATTTTATTTAATCGAAGAAAAAGCCATTACGACTGCTTCCAGACAAAAACAACTAGGTAGAGACCTTAGACATAGGATCTATGAAATACTATTATGAAATAGAACTTACTTTTGAGTTCAAGAACGGACTGTTTCAGTGCTCGATTGACCACTTACATTTAGCAAACGGGGGCCAGTATTATAAAACGTGTATCGAGCTGTTGTGATTCGTTACTTCGTTTCTATTACCTGCTCAGTCTTAACTTCTCTCCGCCTCTTGAAGATTGCACCTTACTAGACTATCTTAACCAACAATCACGTGCTATCCTTCCTACTTATGCCACCGCTCGATCCCAGACACTGGTCGTGCAAAAAGAACACTATCCGCTATGATTAAGCGAGAGAGATGAGCTTTAGCGGCCAGTGCCGTGGAGAATGTGTAGCGGTGCTACTATCAGCTCTGATGGCGGCAGCGAAGGAGAAATGAAGCATTGAGTGTAGGAAGCTGCAAACACGGTACAAGCGTGGGCAGAAAACTGCGGGCTAATATTCGTCGCGAACAAAACAGAGCTCCTAATATCCAGACGGCAACCCAATAGAGGTGGAGCTGAGCGAATCCAGAGTCCAGCAAGTCCCAGGGGGGAAAAATCTTTGAGCTGACAATCGCAAATATGGATAATCAGAAGGTAATAAGGCGCCCAGCAGAGACGAAAGAAAAAGTTGCACGAACGATTTCCAGACTCGCCAACAGGAGACGAGGAATGAAAGGGATAAAAACCTTGTAGCTAGTGCACGCATTCAGAATCAACAGAATTGCGTTCGTCGCTCTGTGCATTAGATCGAAAAAGCAGGCATGGAGAAAATCAACGTCCTAATAGGACATATAAGAGAACCGTGGGCATTCCATTGATGAGCATCAACGGAAAGCTAATAAAGCTTGCAATCCACAACGCACTGGATGAAATAACTGAAGCCCGCCTAACATCGCAGGAAGGCTGTCTAGCCGCATTAGGCAGAGCAGTATTAGACAGACTCACACTGCATTGCATAAGTACGACGCAAGACCAATATGAACCCCCGAAGAGCTGAACAGCATCTTTCAAATGAAGCTCATTCATGCATCTGGAGCACCACAGAGGAAGAAGGGAAGATAGTGCTCAAACCATAGAAAAAAAAATGGAAGAACAAACAGAAACACACTACGCACTGAAGCAGCATGGCCACTTGGCGGCATTATGATGATAGCAATCGCAGACTCGAATGGCATGCTCAGAAACAGCACGTCAATCAGGTGCAGATACTCAACCGATGAGGACGAGGCAGCCATAATGCTCGCAATGATCACACAGAAAAACTCCAATATTATAACGGATTAACAAGAAGCGTGCAGGAACAACAACATCAGGGACATGATAGGGCAGGCAGCCATTAGAATCCTGATGGACATCATGGAAGCAGAAAGGAGGTCAAAGCTACTAGGAACACGTGCGCATCACTGCGTAAAGAGTAACGAAGGCGCGCAGGCCTACTGAAAGTTGGCAAAGAACAAGAAATAACACAGAGAAGAATACAAACATACACTCAAACCCCTGAACGCTTTACGCAATCTGCCAGAAAGCTATGAGCCACAATGCGTACACTGTGGCATAGAGGCGGACCTATACCACTTGTTATACCACGATAACACAAGAATAAAAACGATAAAGGAACCGAAGAACCGAAGGTTGAGCGGTAGGAGGAAATGCTGCTCAGCTCAGGCCTGATTTTTCAGCAGCAGCTAATCTAAATGACTATATAGCGGCTGCAAGATCGAACTGGCTCCCGGAACAGGACGGTCCACCACGAATTATAGTTTCAATTAAAAGAGTTTATCATCATCGTCGTCATCACCATCATAATCATCATGTATCTAGTTGAGGATATTTTTCATAACCATTCCTTTCAACTTAACCAACTTCTCATAACTGTATGCGTGCCTCGATAAGCTGGATAACGCAACCACGTACCTTTGGAGTGGCAAAGAAGCAGAAACCTTGCCTACTTAGCTGCGCCACTTTACGGAGTATTAAACTTACCCTGAAGCAAGAACAGTTTGCCTGCACCGATAAAAAACCGCGTTATAATCCCAAAGAGGCAACTCTGACAGCATGGAGGGCTTTTCTAACACAGGTGGCGTGAGCACGAAAGATGCAGATATCAACACCATCCACCATTTTCAGAAACAAACAGCGGCGAGGTCCAGGCTCTCTTGAGGAACGGGTCCCGGAGGCTACACTACGCCATCCTTCGCTTTCCAACGGTAAACATCGCGGAGTCCGTGTCGGTCTTGACGTGGCGACATTGCATCGAGTAATGGTAAGATTTTTCAATTTGATTTTTTTATCAATAAATGCTTCTTATTCAGCCCATCACACATCAGCAAAGCAACACAGAAGAATAAAATGAATCTTTACCGATAAGGAAATTTGGATGGAGCTGTCTTCAGTGCGCCTTTTAATGTGTCAGATTATTCTTTCCGCAAAAGTGCGCCAGTCGTACCTTTAATTAGGCGATAAGAGTGTGCGAGAGCTGCTAAAATCGCTCTCATTATTTCTGATCGGGTTCCATTCGTGCGCCCGAGGTTGTGTTTGCTTTTATTTGCGCCTAACGTTCGAAAAACTGGCGAGAAGCCATCCAAAAGAGTTGCTTAGATGCGATCAGACTACCCTCTATAGCGGTAGACTATTGTCTACCGTACTGCAACCCTCATTCTCAGCAAATAACCGCATTTTTTGGCTACCATCTAACTCCTACTCATTCTTAACAGGGCAAGAGCCTCAACGGCCTTCTTTTAGCAACGATAGGTAGTTTTCGTTTAGGATATTTTGCGCCATTTACTCGCAAGAAGTGTCTCATAGGGCTGTCTCTACAAACGTGGCCTCTTAAACAGGCACTGAGGACAAATTGATGATAGCCTGATCGGTAGATCATCACGTCCCATTGACGAAAATGTTTTCACTGAAAACGGAATTTAATGAGCTGCAAAAGGTAAATAAATATAATGCTAAGCCACCGATCACTTGTACACTCCGATCACGGGAGCCAGGCTATTCACAACGCCAGGAGGTTGCGACGTGGGGACGCAATAAGTTTTTATTCTAATTTTTTTCGCAACTAATCTGCGTTTTTCTCCCACAGAAAACTTCTACATAGCCAGGAACAACGTAGAATCAATTTTCACTACGAACAAAAGTTGCTTGCAGCTTTTTTCAATTTTTTTCTTTTATCCCTCAGATGTCGATAGTTTTCGTCGAATTTCCATGTTTCATCTTCATACTACGCTCTCCTGCGTGGAAAAATACTACGCATTTTACACAGGGACAGAAATCGCGCTACGGAGAACGAACACCGCTGTGCTTAGCCTGTTTCCAGTTCTAAGCAATGAAAAGGCTTAGCACCGCCCCTTTAGAAGCCATCTAACACCACATTGCTGCTTGCCGGCGCAAACACGCAGCCGCCATCAACTATACCCGCTAAACTGAAAGGAAAAAAAGAAAAGAAAAGTAATATGTGCCCTAGCGCGCTCCCTTTTATAAAAGGGGGTGCATTAGAGGACGAATTACTATTTTCTTTTAATCCTATATAGGCGAATTCCTGTTTAGAGTGCAGCACCTTCTCTTGAAAAAGAACTTTTCGCATAGTAATAGAAGTTTTTGACCAGGAACGATGCGCCCGAGACATACTACTCTCTAAACTGCCGCTTCCCTCATGAGCCTATCCCATTCTTCAGCTAGCTTTTCAGAACGGCTTATGCGTGGGACTTAACGTGTTTGTCGGCATGACTTTCACTCGCGCACAAAAAGCATGTCGATTGAAGCAGTACAAAAACGTAGTCAATGTAAGTTGATAAAAATCCCCCGGCAGAGCTCTTCTGAATGCCCCTCAATATTTACGTTAGGGCATGTAACTGAGCTTACTTTGCTGCTGTGGCCGTTTTTTTTTTTTTTTTCATGTCCACCGTTAGGAGCGGAATTCATTAGCAGAAAGCTTCAACGGCGCCGGAGTTCGGCCGGTTCGCAATTTGCGAAGCAGTAACGGGCCAGTGTAGCGAAGGGCTTGTTCTCGCTTGCATTTTTGTGCGTAAAAACCATCGACGCAGATCCCTTTATACTCAAAAAGCGCCGCTTGTAGTCGCCGTTTCTATTCACGCTCCCAAAAAAGGTCAATGACAGAAAAAAAGGCTGCCGATCCCGGATCCCTTAGCGCTCCCCAATTAGCCATGTAAGCTCGCGCCCAGCCTCCCTTTTGCGCAGGATTCTGTCGATCGCATTTCTAGCCTGAAGCAGCGTGTTGCAACTAACTGTGAATAAACAATAAAAAAACATGCCTGTACCAAAAGGAAATTGTGATCCCTGATGATGCCATGCTGTGTAGTGACTCTTGTTTGGACAAAATAGTTTTTTAACGACACAGCGTTGAAAGCCAGTTACTCAGAAAATCCGTCGTCGACGTTGTGATCTTGTGGTGTCATCCCAACCTGTCCACCGGATTGTGAGCAAGCTGCCTACCGTGGAAGGTAGCAGTTAAATTAATGGCTGACTGCGAGAGGTTGCTTTGGAAGAGCAGCCAAGCTGGGTAGCACAAGCCACACCGGTGGAAGCGCCTTGTCAGCCTATCTCTGCCCACTCCACCAACCTCCAACTCCGTCCGATTCAACTGATCTGGGTCACTGCACACTCATCCCATCCAGGGAACGAGGCGGCCCACAAATATGCCCGAGGATTCGTCGACCGGGATGTGGTGTCGCCAGCTCTGCGGACGGCGAGAGATCGTATGGTTTCATTTCATGACATAACCATGCACTACCGCTTAGGTAGGCTTCTATACCCCCCCGCACATAGTTCTCTCACCAAACCCCAAGAGGTTGCGTGGAGGCAACTCCAAACGAACATTTTCCCCAACCCCGCGATATATGTCCGCATATACCCTGGGGTCTACTCCCCTTTCTGAGCTATGTGGCCAACATGCCACTCTATTCCACATACTCTGGGCTTGCCCTCGGGACTCCCGTCCTCGAGGTTTGCAGCTGTCGAATCCAGACCAGTGGGAGGCCGCATTGCTCAGTTCCGACTCGGACACACAGATCCGGGTTGTGACAAGAGCCATAGAAGTCGCCGAATGCCACGGGCTAGTGGCCACTTGATGGGGCTATAACCCCACACCATTTACTACTTTTGCCGCCGCGGTGGCTCAGTGGTTATGGTGCTCGGCTGCTGACCCAAAAGACGCGGGTTCGATCCCGGCCGCGGCGGCTAGAATTTCATTGGAGGAGAAATTCTAGAGGCCCGTGTACTGTGCCATGTCAGTGCACGTAAAAGAACTCCAGGTGGTCGAAATTTCCGGAGCCCTCCACTACGGCGTCTCTCATAGCCTGAGTCGCTTTGGGACGTTAAACGCTATAAACCAAACCAAACCAACGATTTACTACTTTTTTCGGGTGAAACAAAGTTTATCCTTCTCCTCCATCGAAGGGCAGTGGCGCATCCATTACCCTGTGCACCACTGATGAAGGAGAGGTGCGAGGACAACAGAGACCTGTGAATGTAAAGTTGAGAGTGACCAATTCTGCTTTAATTAAAACTCTAATCTGGGCGAGTTGGTTCACAGCTTGAAAGGAGTACGTACTTGCGCAAAAGACGGGACGAAAACAATGAAACACAAACTTTGCGCCGCTTTGTACATGTCGTTTATGTTTCCTTGTTTCGTCCCGTCTTTCGCGCAAGTACGTACCTCCTTTCAAGCAATTCTGAATGTATGGGCATTAGTTCATTAACGCTGGTGCTTCATATCCTCAAGGCAAAACATAAGTGTCCCTTCAATTTTCTTGCTGGAGGAGAATGGCAGAGTTTTTTTTTTCTTAATCTCATCATATGACGCTGACCATGAAAGTTTCTAAACACGGAGGAAATCCTTGAAGCATATTTACCGCCTTAAAGACGCGACTTGGCTACAGATCGTTTTTGCAGCCGGAGCGCTGCCGCCGATTATATGTCGAAACAATACATACGAGGACTTGCGGTGTGTTTACAGGCATTGATAGAATATTTTGGCCGGGGTGTACAAAAGTACTTTCGCCATATCTCTACTGTGTACAGCTAAATTCTTGTAGTATCGGGAAACACAAAAATCGACCTCCCAGAATTGGACCCAACGCGCTCTGCTAGCCAATTGCAAAGGGCAAGCAATAATTAGATTGTTACTGATTTATCGAAGAAAACATACACTCGCCAAGGTTCAAAGAAAAAGAAAAAGAATTGACGTTTCGGCGCCCGTACGGGTGCTTTGATCACAAAAAGCGAAGGACGGGGTCACGCATTTCCAGAATGCGTGACAAATTATGAGCAGCAGTTCCTTCAGATGAATTGGGAAGAGCACAGACTGTCATTCTTTTAAATCAGTGGTGCGTACGCTTTTATGCGTACGCCTGTGTGTAAATGAGCATTTTACTTCCTGTTCAGTCACAAGCGAGTTCATAAGATATCAGTGTTTAAGTCGGCCACTTTTGCCATCACTGTCACGTGGCAGGAGTCGCGAGGTAAATTTCGAGTGGCCTTCGCAAGCCCAGGAAAGCAACCAAAGTGATTGCAGGTTTACCTGCGAACTGAAATTTTGTCTGTCATTGGTTTCTTGTAGGTTTCTTGGACTCGCTTGGAAGCACTCACTAGCTCCCTCTCAGAAATTCTTGTTGAATGCTTTCTAACTTCGAACAAAAGCTTTTCACCATTGGAATATTTCTAGACTTTCGCAAAGCTTTCGATTCAATTAAACACGGTATCTTATTATTAAAACTAGAAAAATATGGAATTCGCGGTATTGCACACAAATTGTTGGAAAGCTACCTTACAGGACGGAGGCAGTCTACGTGGCTACAGGAGCTTAAATCCGACACAGGCGTAATAAAATTCGGTGCACCACAAGGGTCTATCCTCGGCCCTCTACTTTTCATTTTATATATTATTGATATTGTAAATATACACTCAACTTCAAATATGGTCCTCTACGCAGATGACACTAATGTCTTCTTTTCTGGTGCCAACCTTAGCAGGCTTGAATATCAATTCAATACCTGGCTCAATGAACTGCGAACATGGCTTGATGCCAATGAGCTTGAACTAAACATAAAAAAAAACTAAATATGTGCTTTCCCGTGCCAAAAATAAGCCTCTTGATCATAATATCCGACTATATTTTAATAACACAGAAATTGAACAGGTGAATTCTCATAAGTTCCTAGGAGTTCGTTTCCGCAGTGACTTGGGCTGGACTGATCACATCAACAGTCTGCGAATACGGATATCAAGATCAGTTGGGTTAATTCAACGACTTCGTTATCTTCTTCCATTCCATGTAAAAAACAGTTATATTTTTCTCTTATTCATTCCCATATTGTGTATAGTATCTTAGTGTGGGGAACATGTAATAAAACTGACTCGAATAGGTTGTTCTCTCTGCAAAAAAGAGCCTTGCGCATATTGGGTAGTTATCCTGCTAGTACTAATGACATGTTTACCTCTTGTAAGGTGTTACCGTTTTTTCTATGCTATAACCACTACTTAGCACTCCTAATCTACCAAAAAATAAACCATGACTTTAAATCATTTTCTCGTTCTTATTTGAATAGAGAAGTCCCACATAACATGCGCACAATTTCCTTGATTGCTTCTAGGCCTCGCACTAATTACGGAACCCAGACTACGGATCACCAAATAACAGTTTTATGCAACACATATCCAACACTAATTGCTTGTGCCCAGGAGAGTGTCACCATTCACCAATTCAAGAAGAAAATGAGCAATGTTTTGAACACCCCTGTGTGAAATTTTGTTATGCATACCTGCTGCATTCATTTTTACACCTACTGTTTTGTACTGTTCTTTTATGTTCTGTGCGAATGTGTTTTTCTTTTCTACTCTAATTACTATCGCTCATTGTTGATGACTTCTTGAGTATTATTTTCTGCCTGATCAGTGTTTGTGTAATTGCTTATGTTGAATTCCTGTCCCACTGTGTTTTATGTACCCCTGTTCTCACTGATATGTCACTCTGCACCATCTGCACCGACGTGTAAAGCGAGTGTTAGGCCTCGTCAGGAGACACTATAGTCTCCTTTAGCCTCTCCCCGCGGACACCATGTATTGTCGTCTGAAATAAAATGAAATTGAAATTGAAAACAGTGCAAGCTCTCAATATGAGATGACGAGTCTGGTTGCTGTATGGCTGAATACCGAGCGATTTCTAAGAACAGCCGTGTTGAAGCTGTCGCACTGCACTTCAGGCTTTCACTCAAACTTCCTCACTTTCAGATGATGGAGTTCGGCTGCTCAGAACGAGAAGCCGGGATCGTATACCGCGTTTCAAAGGAGGTGAAAAGAAAAAGGCGACAGTTTACTGCGCAATGTAAATGCACCTTAAATATCTCAAAAGTTGTGTATATTAATACGGACCCCGGAAACCCGGAAATGCTCAGAGAAATAACGATCAGGGAGGTAGCAACACAGGTGCTGTAAATGAAAAGGAATGCGATTTCAGGAAGGGACGGATTCACCGCTAAGTGAGTGGCCAACCCCGATAAAACCTCACTGACGAGCCAAAGAAAATTCTTCAATAGCTGCTTGGAAAGGAAAAAATACCCAAAGCCCCGAAAACGGCATAGGTATTCTTCCTAGAAAAGAAGGGGAAAGAAATCAACATGCGAACCTAATAACAATCTCGCTCACGTCTGCCAAGGGAAATTTTCCTAGAAAATAATCAACAAAAGGCTTTTAATTCACATGGAAAATGAAGGCACAACCTAAAACACCATGTTTGGCATCAGAAAAAATCTGTGAACTCCTTACATCATCCGACAGCTAAAAGAGGGAATAAAAGGCAAGCCAAGAACCAACTAAATCTCAGCTCAAACATCATTAGTCGTCAAAGAAGCATTCGCCAATGTCAAGGATAAGACCACATTCAAAAACCTACACAACACACTGAATCTCAACGCGGGGAAAACCAAAGCAGAACGCTTTAATTCGAGAGACAAGCGGAGACCACAAGGTGCAGTATTATCCCAAATGCTATTTAATACAGCCATGCTGGGGCTCCAAAGGTACTGCATGCCATAGAGGGCATCAAGCATGCATTATACCCTGATGACATTAAAATATGTACAAACAGCGGAAACGAAAGAAAAATACAAGAACTGCTTCAGGAAGCTGCAAACACAAGGTAAGCGCTTGAAGAAGATTGTGGGCTTACATGCGCCCCGAACAAATCAGAGCTACTAATATTCAGCAAAGGGAAAAATGGTAACCCCATCCGGGTGAGGCTTAACGGAACTGGAATTCAAGAGATCCCAAGGGGCGAACTCTTTGGGCTGGCTATGGGAAAGAGTAACAACAATCTAATCAGGAGGTAATAGGACATTTAGCTGAGACGACCGAATAAGTAGCAGTTAAGGAAGAATCACCAACAGGAGCGTAGCTGGTAAAGACATTCATAATCAGTAGAAACGCGTACGTTACGCCGTACCGTGGAGTGAAAAAAGCAGGGAAGGAGAAAATGAACGCCCTCAAAGGAAATCATAAAATACAGCCTTCGACATTCCATTATTGCTCTTCGGAAGAAGGCTAATGATGCTACAGATCCAGAACACGATGGATGAAATAACTGAAGCCCACTTAACCACGGAAAAATGCCGCCAACCCAACGGCAGGACAGGCAGAGTAGCGCTAGACAGACTCAAACTGCCACAAATAAGTGTTATGTTTGACCAGTATGAAACCCCGAACTGCTGGGCGCCTTACAAGTAAAGCCCATGACAAGGAACATCCACCCAGTACACCATTCAGGAAACAGCAAGCACAGAGCTCAAGCGATAGAAAACCAATGGAAGAAGAACAGAAACACACTGTACACAGACGCGGCAGGACTCTTTGGAGGCATCATGACAATAGCTGTCACAGAGACGGATCGCAACCTCAGAAAAAGGGCATCAAACAGTACAGAGACGCAATCTAAGTGGAGGAGGCAGCCATAACTACACAAAAAAAAAACATGAATATATAGAGGGATTCGCAAGAAGCGTGCCGAAACTACTTCAGGGGCAGGATCAGGCAGGCAGCCATTAGGATATTGAAGCAAATGAAGAAAGCCGAAAGCTAAGCAAAGCTCACACGGACACCATCACATCACTCCGTAGATGGGAATGAAGGCGAACATGCCACAGCCCGGGAACTCCTACCCCGGGCTCCCGAACGCACGGACGAGCACAATTACTCAAAAACGCTGATCCCATACTGAAACATTCTACGATATTTAGACTAGGTAGAAGGGAATACGCGCCACGGGATGAAGAACAAAGAGAAAGGAATAACACTAAGCGGAATACAAAGACGTACTGAAGCACTCCAAAACATAAACCAATGATCTACCAAGAAAACTATGACGCACAATGCGCCCAATGTGCCATAAAAGCGGACCTTTACTATATCGTATGCGCCTGCCAAGACAAGAGATAAATAGAAAGCATAAAAGAACCGTTTATTAAGCAATGGGAGGAAATGTCTAGCTCAGGCGCGAAAGATGATCTGGAGATTGCCGAAAGCCCGAGTGGCTGCAAAATACAACGGACTTCCGGGATGGCCACACCAGCCACCACTTTTAGTTTCAATATAATTGTTTTCATCTTATTGCTCGACCGCAGTACATCGTTCTCTTTACGGCGTAAGCATTCGAACCCTCGAGTAGAAAACTCTATCCGCGGTTGGTAGGCGGCAGAGTGGAAAAAGAAATCTCTTCCATTCCTGCTTCCAAAAGGAAGGAGTGCATATGTTCGATAGGAGATTGGCTCATTGGTCGAAAGATTCCACGTGACATTGTGACGTCATTACAAATTGCCCGCCGTGACAGGTGCAGACAGCATCACTAGACTGTGAGGAACCTGCTCATCATGGTAGATGGCAATTTCATTAATGATTGGTCGAAAGAGTTAACGTGACCATATGACGTCATCGCAACCTGGCCACCGGGATGTAAGTAACTTAGTATCTAGGCAGCAACCTAGAAGGAGAGAGAATCCAAATCATACTTAGAAAACAGTGCGCGATATATGCAATTGTCACCGCCGCAGCTACCGGATACCTGCTACTGAAGCTGGCAGTCCGAATAGGATGGTGGGTGGACCAGAAGTTTCAAATTGAGGCAAACACATAGAGAAGCTGCTACAGAATTTGCGGCGATAGTGAAATCGAATACTATCGCATCCCACGGTGAACGTGACTTAAGCGTCCTCATAGTTTGTTTGTTTTTTCACCTAAAGGAATTTGCATTGCGTTACGCTTACACGAGTGACACGCCGCGGTTAGACTCATAAAGATAATCTTTCGAGATAAGGTGGGATATCCTGCTCCTTGATGCGTTTCGATGTCTTCACCTTTCAATTCATGTCAGCTTGGGCATATTCTAAACAGACTCTGACAAAGCACAACTCTATAGGAGTCGTAAAGGATGTATTAATACAGGAGTCCATTTACACGCTACATTTTAAACTCTTAAAGTCCGTGGATTTTTTGCAAGGCCGTCCTGAGACACCACGACAAAAATGGATAAAATAAATTGAACATGGAAAGGCACGATAATGAGTGGGATTCGAACTCGCGCTTCGTAGGTGCCGCTCAGTGCCTCTAACCACTCGGCTATCTTCACTTTTTTGTTTATTGCCACTCGGCTATCGTGATAAGGCTGTTTGTGTCGTTTCTCGTTGCTACTTCTGCTTATCAAAAACATTTGCGGTAGCGAGCGTTGTACATTTCATTTAAACAGTTTGCTCTATTTTGTGGTAATTTACGCGCCCTCAAAATCATTTTTCGGTGTCGGACAAATATGTCTGAACCGCGCGGTGGTAATGGCTTTGAGTTGGGCTGTTGGTCATAAGGTTGCTGGTCCAACTTTGAGTGAGGGTGAGTGAGGGTTCCATCAAGTCCTGGGCTTGCCCGCACTAAGCAATTAAGTCTTTCTAGTTAGTGGTTCGCAATTGGTAGCGAGGTGCTGGAAGTAGTAAGAGAATATGTCTACTTAGGGCAGGTAGTGACCGCAGATCCGGATCATGAGAGGGAAATAACTAGAAGAATAAGAATGGGGTGGAGCGCATATGGCAGGTTCTCTCAGATCATGAATGGTAGCTTACCAATATCCCTGAAGAGAAAAGTATACAACAGCTGTATCCTACCGGTACTCACCTATGGGGCAGAAACGTGGAGGCTAACAAAGAGGGTTCAGCTTAAGTTAAGAACAACGCAGCGAGCTATGGAAAGGAAAATGATAGGTGTAACGTTAAGAGATCGGAAGAGGGCGGAGTGGGTGAGGGAACAAACGCGGGTTAATGACATCTTAGTTGAAATCAAGAAGAAGAAATGGGCTTGGGCAGGGCATGTAATGCGAAGGCAAGATAACCGCTGGTCCTTAAGGGTAACGGAGTGGATTCCAAGAGAAAGCAAACGTAGCAGGGGACGGCAGAAAGTTAGGTGGGCGGATGAGATTAAGAAGTTTGCGGGGATACAGTGGCGGCAACTGACAAATGACAGGGTTAATTGGAGAGACATGGGAGAGGCCTTTGCCCTGCAGTGGGTGTAGTCAGGCTGATGATGATGATGATGATGAGTTAGTGGTTATTCGAAACAACTTGTCCAAGTCCTCTTGTCGAAACGTTGGCAAGCAGCCTGACGCTTTCCCTTCCCTTGTTCACTTGGTGATTATCAAGAAACCTCCGCGCACCCTCTTTAAAATATAGTTGGTGGTGAGTGGTTTTTTGCGGAAAGGAAATGGCGCAGATAATGTATCTCCTCTAGATGCACAACTCCACGGCGCCCTACGGTACTCCGACTGTTGTGTTGTTGTTGTTGTGACTGAGAGAAGGATGAAAAGGAAATTGCACGGGCCTGCCTACTGGCTCGAGCCAAGCCACCAACGCTGCCACGTGCAGATAGAAGAGAGTTCAAAGATTAGAGGAAAGAGAAAAGGGAAAGAAAAAGACGCGCGTCGCCGCAACAACTGCGTCCGCCGGAGCGGACGCTGCTCAAAAAACAGATAAGCGGCCGAAGCCGCGCTCGCCGAAGCAATAACAGATAGGCTTGCACTGAGCCAGAAGCTGAGCTGCCTAAATACTGAGCAACCGCGGCGTGTGAGTGGTTAATGAATGACTGGCTACAAGGAAATGAAAGTCACAGTAACTGTCTCACATCTCAATGACCACCTGAACCGCACCGTGAGAGGAGGGAAGAAAGTGGGAGAGGAAGAGGTGCCGAAATGGAGGTCTCCGGAATAATTTCGACTACCTGCCAATCTTTAACGTGCTCTCCGCACAGTACAGTGACGCCTTTTGCGTTTGGCTTCCATTGAAACACGGCCGCCACGGTTGAGTTCGCACCCGGGTACTCCAGCTAACTGGCCGAGCGGTCGAAGCGCTGAGTCACCACGGCGGGTGGTGACTATGTAGTTCCCAGTCTAATCTTACGCGCGGTCTGAAGCCGCCCCTGGATTTGAGGAAAGGCGCATAACTGGCTCATTTTGTGGGTGGGTGGAAAGCTCCATTTCGCCGCGAGAAAAATATCCACGAAGGCTCGGTTGTCGGTTCATGTTAACGATCTCCTGGTGGTCTAAATTATTCCGGAGACCTCCACTACGGCAAAGGAACTCTTTTAGCTTGATTTCTTCTTTCACTCCCCCCTTCCTTCCTTCCTTCCTTCCTTCCTTCCTTCCTTCCTTCCTTCCTTCCTTCCCTTTCGGCGCGGTTCGGGTGTCCACTGATATGTGAGAGAATTACTGCACCATTTCCTTTCCTCAAACACCAATTTTCAACGCCCACTGGCGCTGGTGGTGAAAAGCATTTCTTATATATGCAGACAGGTTGTTTATTTTGGAGCTGAGCCTTAATATTTGCAGCCCCCTAAGCCTAAAAATATAATTTTTTTTCGACATCTTTAATAAGCCACTGAAGGTGACAGGGCACAGTCTAGGTGAGGTGATGGTGGCAGTCTCACCGAGAGACGGCGTCGCCAGAAACACAATCGGAAGCTGCAACTTCGAATTATCGATATCACACAGCAGGCAGCGGCCTACGCTGCCCAGCTTTCCGACTCCAACTGAGTGGATCGCTACAATTGGGCCGCTAGGCAAATGTCCAGTCGCAACACATGGAGACTCTTCCGTAGTCTGATCGATCCCACCAGAACACGCACCCAAACCCAAAGACACCTGCAAAAGCAATTCACAACTTCAAGGGCAATAAAAACCAGTTGGAGGAGACATTACGGGATCAATATTCGTGCCAGACGCAAGACCTCCGTGGGTAGGAAGATTTCTAATCAGGCAGAGAGAATCCCGATTGCGATCGGCAACTTCAACACCACGACCCAGGGACTGCTCTTGCCAAAATGAGACCGGGTACGGCGCTGGGCCGGTACAAGGTAACAGTAAAAATTTTGTCCAACCTAACGGATCCGGCGTACGAAGAAATCTTAGAACACACAAATGCCGTCAGGCAAGGAGAACATCCACTACCCATAGAATGGAAAACTGCTTTAGTCACCTTTATCCCGAAGGCCGGCAAACCAATCAATTCCAGACAACCTCCGCCCCATTTCCCTTAGGTTTTCTTTGGGCAAACCCATGGAAACTATGGTTCGATATCAACTCTCAGAATACTTAGAAAATCGCAAAACCTTCGCGGATACTATTTTGGTCTTTAGGTCACATAAATCGGCTCAAGACATACTCCTCCAAATAAAACATGAAGTGCTCACTCCTGTCGAGTGTCCCCATAACTATTTAGTCCAGGCATTGGAATTTAAGGGGGCATTTGACAATGCTCTCTTTCGTGTCATTCTAGCTCACCTGAGGGATACTGACTGCGCGACCAATGCCTTCAACTACATTAAACCCCTCCTCATAGATCGCCAGGGTTTCGTCCGCATTCAGGACGAAGAGCACGGTCCCTACTCTGTGGGACTCTGTGTTGTCCCCTCTGCTCTTCAACTAAGCAATGATTCACCTCCCTTCTAAATTGGCCAATGTCGAAGGCATCCAGCATGCGCTGTATGCCAACAACATCACTGTTTGGGCCAGCCAAGGTAATGTGGGTCACATGGAGGCTTGCCTGCAAGCAGCCGCTGACATAGCAGACAACTATACCACGTACTGCGGCCTCCAGTGCTCGCCACAGAAATCAGAATTTGTGCAGATTCGGTCATCGTATAAGCTAAAATTCTCAAGTCCTTCTCCCTCGCCAGCGGTCCCATCCGCGAGGCATCTGAGCTCACAGTTCTCGGACTCTTTATTAGCAGAACATGTCGCGACGACACAACACTGGCCAAGCTGCGCAATGTTGGCGACCAGGTAGGCCGAATGGTCCGTCGGGTTCCCAACAAACGTGGAGGGCTACGAAGCAGAGATGCGCTGCGACTCGCGCATGCTTCCGTTACGAGTCGAATACCCTATTCGACCCCCTACCTCCACTTCCACAAACAAGACAAAGGTGTCTTGGAGGTCATTCGCCGTTGAGATCATCAAAAGTGTGCTCGACCTCCAGATCTCTACCTCCAATGTGAGGCTCCTCGCGCTGGGGGTGGTGAACACCTATCGCGAGCTGCCTGAAACGCACCTTACCAACCAAAGCGCGCGTGTTGCCTAGACCGTGTCCAGTAGTCGCCTTTTGGACTGGCTACACATTTAACACAACTATCACGCCGAAGAAAAGGTACGAGTGCCCGAAATGTGAAGATGCACTCTCCACGCTTGGCCCTTTCCTATGAAAATGTCCTAAGAAGACCATAATGCCCGACGGCCGGCGCAGGTGGATTCCCTCCACCGCCATTATGGCAACCAACGACCGGACCATTCAACGAGCTCTGGAAAGGGGCACGGTCCCGGCGGAGTGGAAACACGCTGACATTATCGTGATACCTAAACCAGGGAAAACACCCAGTTTAGAGAACCTTCGGCCCATATCACTAACTTGATGCCTTGGTAAACTATACGAGAAAGTGGTCAAGACTAGACTGAGCAACTACATGGAGGACAACGGTCTCTTTCCGGATACCATGTTCGGGTTCATAACGGGGCTCTCCACGCAAGACGTGATGCTCCAGTTAAGAGACATGGTACTAAAACAATTATCGGGAACTCGAGAAGGCGTAATCTTGGCTGTAGACCTCAAGCGGGCCTTCGACAACATCGGCCACAACGCCATTCTCACAGAACTCTCGACAACAAACTGTGGAGGAGGATCTTCGCATACGTAAAGGCCTTCCTGTCTAACAGAACAGCAACGATCGGCATCAACAACATTAGGTCAGAAAAGAAGACGACGCCAAACAGAGTGACACAACAAGGATCCATCATCTCACCTTTGCTCTTTAACATAGCAATTATTGGATTAACTAGGAGACTGAAAAACATGAAAGATGTAGAACATTCAATTTATGCGGACGACATAACAGTGTGGACGACAAAAGGATCGACAGGAAACAAGCACGAAATACTGCAAAGAGCGGCGGATGAGATCGGTCAATTTGCTTTATTTAGCGGGATGCAGTGCTCGCCAGAAAAATCAGAATTTATTAGACTTCACAAAGACAAAGAGGACAGGGGAACGATAGAATTGGAGATAGATGGACAACCCGTAAGAAGGACAAATAAGCTTCGCATCTTGGGAATGTGGCTGCAGGAGAAAGGCAAACGGCACCATACCATCCAGCTCTTGTAACACTCCACGAAACAGATATGCAGGATGTTAAGCCGGATTACGAACAAGAGAAAAGCGGTGAAGGAGCGAGATGCGTTACGGATCACTTCTGCGCTCATCATACCGAGGATGACGTACGCGCTTCCGTACCTACAACCTAACAAAGGCGAAAAGAACAAAATGGAAACATGCATCAGAAAGGCGTATAAGCAAGCCTTAGGCGTCATGACCTGCGCCTCGACAGAAAAGCTGATGAACATGAGTGTGTACGGCACCTATGAGGAGCACAGCGAAACCATGCTCAGATTTCAACTCGAAAGACTTAAAATAACAGCCGCTGGCCGCGCACTACTGCTAAAGCTAGGATACCCGGCAGAAGGCGAGGGCGAAGACAAGACAGACATTGACAGCCAAATTAGGAGCACTTTCTTGGTTAAACCAGTGCCCAGAAACATGGACCCGAAGAACCACGAATGAAGACGGGCGGCGAGATCCTTGGAGTTGGACAGGTTCCTAAAGAAGAAACAGATGGTTCTGTATGTTGACGCGTCCAAGTACAGAACGAAGGAAAACGCTAGGGCGGTAGCAGTAGTGAACGCCAATGGGAAGATAATTACTGGTGCATCAGTGCGCACAAGGACAACACAAGCAGCGGAAGAGATCGCCATAGCTCTAGCCCTGACTGAAGCCAATCGGTAGGGACTGAGTTACTGGATAACGACGGATTCTCAGGCTGCAGCGAGGGCATACAGAGATGGAAGGATGGGCCGAAAAGCCGCGAGGATCCTCTTCGAACAAAAACAACACAGACATGGATCAAACAACACAAACATTCAACACACCATCATTTGGGTCCCTGACACTGGGGTTGAGGGAAATCTCATGACAGACACCGTTGTCCGCGGGTTCCCGAACCGGAGGGCGGGTTTGCCGGTTGAACCCTTCAGCACGCCAGAATCTTACGGGGAGGCAATGAAGGCGTTGTTGGGAGCGCGAAAGAAGTACTCGGCTCCGGCGGATATCCTCAACAGAGAGCAGGTCACCACGCTCAGACGACTACAAACAGACACCTACCCAAGCAGAGCCATGTATCATAAAATCTGGCCGAACAGATACGCAAAAGAGTGCGTGTGGTGGGGGGGCTATGCCACAACGTACCACGCCACCTGGGGCTGTGAAAAAAGCCCTTTACTACCAAAGGTAAATAGCCCTAGTCTAGAGCAGTGGGAGGCCCTCCTGGCTGACTCCGACCCGAGCACACAGCTTATGCTGGTGACGAGGGCTAAGGCAGCGCCGGAGGCCAACGGGAACCTGGAATAGGGAAGACCGACCACTAAAGCTCCACGTCTATCTTTCCCCACCCCCTACTCCCTAACTCTTCCTTTTGTGACAATAAATGTTTTTACTACTACTACTAGACTGGGATTTAAGTAGTTATTGCTTCGTGCAAAAGGACGCTGTACTGCAATGCAAAGCCTTCATGGCATAAAATCAGCGTTCAGAAAGGAAAAACGCAGCCAACCGATTATCTTCGCAAGCAGCTGGCGAGAATGAAGAGAGGAGGAACACCTCATGCAGGTACATCTAGAGCTAACGGTGCTGCAGCGAGAGAGAGAGAAAAAACTTTATTACAACAGGAATTCGGGGCACGCCCCAGGGTCCCCGCACGACCCCACTCCACTCAAGTGTTTATGTTCCTCAGGTCCATAACACTGGCAGCCCGGCCGGTGGCGATGGTCTGCACGGCCGGGTCCTCCGAGCGCAGCAGGGTCTCCCAGTCCTCCCAGGTCTTGAGGTTCTCTAGGTCCCGCGGTGGAGGGTCCGCCGGGCAGAGGGAAAGGATGTGGAGGGAAGAAGCGAAGGGTTCTGGGCATAGGGCGCATGCCGGAGTAGGGAAGGAGGGATAATAGTGGGCTAGGGTAAGGAGCGAAGGGAGAGTGTGTGTCTGTAATCTGCGCCAGAGTGTTGCGTGTCTGTTATCTAGGGAGGGGTGGGGCGGAGGGTAGAGCTGGCGTGAGGCTCTGTATACCTGGGTCAGCTCACTGAATGAGTGCATGCGCTCCTTCCCGAATCCCGCATCCGAGGCCACCTGAGCCCACACACATGTGTGTGGACACACACATCCGCCCGGTGGCCTGGGACGCGGCAGTTCGTGCAGGCGTCTATATGCCCTCGTTAAGGTGTGCACCGGTGGAGGGCGCCTCCATAAAGAACGGCCCGTTGGACAGGGCCAGCACGGAACGTGATTAAAATCGAACACGTGGCGCCCATTCGGCGGGCGTCCACGATGAGAGCGTCTGGGTTGCCGGTGATAAGATCTTGCAGTAGCTCCGTTGGGGTCTCGTTCCAGTACGCATTGGAGATGACTCCGCGTACCGCTCCGTCCGGCGGGGCTATGTAAGGTGCGACGGCGTAGTCCGTGCCTTGGTATTTTATGGTGGTCACTCGAACCAGAGAGAGCGCGTCATCTTTTAGGGGCGTACTCAGGGTGCATGTGTTGTTGAGTGGGTGTACCCTGAGTTGGGTACGCGTTGGTTCGTGGAGCTGGGACGCCGCTTGAAGAATGGCCTCCCGTAGTTGTCGGGGTAGAAGCAGGTCCAGCTGCAGGCCGCCTCTTGGTCTAAACACGACCTTGTAGTCCGCAGCAGGAAGCGGCGGCTTGTGCCGCGAACGCTGCGCAGATCAGCGCGTTGCTTTCAGGTGCGCCGATTTGTCAGGGCATGCAGGCTTCGGGGTACTGGTAGCAGAGGCTGCGGCCTCCTGGCTTCGGGTTGCTGAAGGAACTTCCTTGGCGCGGGCAGCCACACCAAGGATGTGAGTCCAGTCCGTTGGGTCATAGTCGCGGGTGTTAATAACTTCTCCCTGCACCTGCACCTCCATGCGTTGGTGGCGGAAGCGTCCATCGGAGTAGGCCTAACTCCCAGCGGAGCGAGGCCTAGCTCAGGCGAAGCGGTCACAGAGGGAAGGGGGGGGGGGGGGGGCATGGGTGCCCGAAAAATGGCGTAGTCGTGCCAAAAATTGATAGCGTACGGCGCTCACCTTCACAGATCAGTGGGTGGTGAAATGTGCGCCGATGATGCTGGCGACTGGTGAATTCCGTCGGTTTTGTGTGGAGCCGATATGGGGTGCGTCCATACTCCACGGCCCCCTAGCGGGAGTCCCGTAGAGGAATCTGCAGCGAGACCTTCGAAATGTCTTTGTGTCTTCAGGGTCAAAGCGAGCTTTGCTGGGGGACAAATTTTCACTTTAAGATTGCGCCGCCGCGGTGGCTCAGTGGTTATGGTGCTCGGCTGCTGACCCGAAAGACGCGGGCTCGATCCCGGCGGTTGAATTTCTTTGGAGGAGAAATTCTAGAGGCCCGTGTGCTGTGCGATGTCAGTGCACGTTAAAGAACCCCAGGTGGTCGAAATTTCCGGAGCCCTCCACTACGGCGTCTCTCATAGCCTTAGTCGCTTTGGGACGTTAAACCCCGTAAAAACCAAACCAAACTTTAAGATTGCGTTGATCATTCGATCCTCCTCTGGGACGGCACCAAAGACAAGCGCGACGAAACGGACACAGGAGCGAGGGTTGTGCCTAAACATGGAAGGAAATGCGGCGGAGTGCTAATGCTTTCCTGTAGTATGGTAATCTAGGCATAGTGCTGGCTAGACCTCAGTATTTTTTTCTGTGGAGCAGCAGACGTAGCACCAGACGAAATTAGAATCACTACACCATACACAGATTTCGAAGGCGCGTTATGTGCGCTAATGTACAGCTTATTCTTATACATAGTGCCTAAACAAGTGCTGGTTCTGTTGAGTTATTTGTTTGTAGCATTTAATAAACGTTTGGAAGACATTTCTGTCATTATCGGAAGCCGCGACGCCCTCGGCGCTACATAAGATTGTTAACTGATTTAAATTACTGACTTAAGCATATAAACAAAACAAAATGATTTTTCTTGTTGTCTTGCACTCCGGTGGTGCAGGCAACCAAGTCGCCGCACTGATTGAGAAGTTTGTTCTGCCTGGATGCTTGATAAGTACGCGCACGCGAGCACTGCAGTGTGGCAACGCCGCATCCCTACCATGAGGCTTAGAAGCTTCATTACTAACCTGACACCGTTTTAAGGCGAAAGCCTTTAATGCCTCATACTGTCATGACCAAGACATGTTAGCGAATGTGTCCGCGTTTCGGATGCATGCCTTATATGGGCATATGCCAATCAATACATATCATCAAATCACCACATTTTACAAACTCAGCCGCATCACACTGCCACCACCCCACAGTACCTTGTCGCCCTTATCCAGCGCCACATGGCGACAAGTACAGACAGGCTCCTTTATTTCACCCTATCGTCTCTCATGCTTTCACCCCACCTTTTGATTGCACCACCTGTGGCGTGCTCAGATTCACGCTTTTCCACTACCTTTGGGAATGTCCTTCCCCAAAGGCAGTACCGTCCATCCCCAATCCCACTCATTCTTCCTGGGAGGCTGCTGTACAGACCGCTCAGCCCGCCGGCCAGCCAGCCAGTAAGCCGGTCAGCCAGCCAGAAATGGCTGGTGGATCGGGCTTTACGTGAAGCACAAGCCCGTGGACTCCTGGACCAGTAGGGGATCACCCTGGAAGGTTGTGTGTGTGTGTGTGTGTGTGTGTGTGTGTGTGTGTGTGTGTGTGTGTGTGTGTGTGTGTGTGTGTGTGTGTGTGTGTGTGTGTGTGTGTGTGTGTGTGTGTGTGTGTGTGTGTGTGTGTGTGTGTGTGTGTGTGTGTGTGTGTGTGTGTGTGTGTGTGTGTGTAATAAAGTTGTTTCCATCCATCCTACCCAATCCATACTTAATCGGGTGCAATCGAAATACATCGAAACATGATATAAAGTGATTTCATGATTATATCATTGTACTTGATGACTAAATGACTAATTGTCAATTATTAGTAGTTAAGGAGAGCCATGTGGGTCTGTGCACAGCACCTGTACCTTAACTAACTCTAATTAATTAGTGGACTAGTTAAGGTCACATTAACTATCACTAACCATACATTACCTAGTGTCATGAAGTGTGCAAGTCATGTTTAATTATCATTAATCATCATTAACGGTTACACGTTTCTAGATGTTTCATAGACATTGGGTTGAGAGAGAGAGAGAAAACTTTATTACAACAGGAATTCGGGGCACGCCCCAGGGTACCCGCACGACCCCACTGCACTCAAGTGTTTATGTTCCTGAGGTACATAACACTGGCAGCCCGGCCGGTGGCGATGGTCTGCACGGCCGGGTCCTCCGAGCGCAGCAGGGTCTCCCAGTCCTCCCAGGTCGTAGGTTCTCTAGATCCCGCGGGGGAGGGTCCGCCGGGCAGAGGGAAAGGATGTGGAGGAAAGAAGCGAAGGGTTCTGGGCATAGCGCGCATGCCGGAGTGGGGAAGGAGGGATGATAGTGGGCTAGAGTAATGGGTGAGGGGAGAGAGTGTGTCTGCAGTCTGCGCCAGAGTGTTGCGTGTTTGTTATCTAGGGAGGGGTGGGGTGGAGGGTAGAGCTGGCGTGAGGCTCTGTATGCCTGCGTCAGCTCGCTGAATGAGTGCATGCGCTCCTTCGTGAATCCCCGATCCGAGGCCACCTGAGCCCGGTTTAAAGAACCTCGGGCTAAAAGGTTGGCGGCCTCGTTTCCGGGATTCCCGAAGTGCGCGATCCCCCATATCAGCTCCACTTGGCGGGGCTGGGGTTCATCGGGCGAGTCCAGTATGCTAAAAGCCGGGACATGGACTCGGCGTCAAGCAAAATTTAAAATCTCCCGCAATCTGCAAACACCTTTCGAGGCCCTATGCGGCCTCAGGCAGCAGTGGAGAACCTCCCGCTGCTGTCAGTTGCGGCGCTGCCAGTTGCAGTGCCGTTGACACTGCCCTCTTATCTAAAAGACACGCTAGAAGCGCGATTCACTCCAGAGCTTCTTGTTTCATATCACTCCTGTCACGGAGTTCAAGGCATTCTCTATGTTCATTTCATTATTTTTATCCGCGGAGATATTCACGACGGTAACTGTTACTTCAACAGGTCGGCGAAACACAGTGTCCGCCACACAGCCTTAAATCTGTGCACGCCAGCAAATCTACATGCGCCAAATAACCAAAAATTTCATCTTCGGCGGACGTTCGGCGGACGTTCTACGTCTGCCGCTTATGAACGTGGGTGGCGCTGATGAACACTCTCAAGGTCAGGTTACTTGTAAACATAAATACCCCCGAAAGCAGAAGATTTCACAGCCGTCGCCGTAGCTCAGAGGTAGAGCACCGGACGCGTAATTCGGAGGTCGTGGGTTCGGATCCCACCGGCGGCATGTGGGTGTTGTTTCTTCTGCTTTTCTAATCAATTAGCTTTAAGTGATAACATATTCAGTAATATTCTAAATTGATCAGCACCACAAAATAAATAAATTAAATAAAAATCCCCTGTGCCCCTTGGTTTCGGTCGCTGGTTGGCTTCTTTCATATTTATAACGAGCCCCTCATGCCCCTTCCCTTGTTTGCTTAATTGCTTAGCGAGGGCCTCGGTTCTGGCAGCCTTGACGCCATAGGAAGCATAAGAGGGTTCTTACGCAGCTTCCAGCCTCTCCGTTCGATTACGTTCTAAGTCACACCTGCGGTAACTCAGGATGTTCTACGTACGCCGCTTATAAACGTGGGTGGCGCTGATGAACACTCTCAAGGTTAGGTTACTTGTAAACATAAATATCGCCGAAAGCAGAAGATTTGACAACCGTGGCCGTATCTCAGAGGTAGAGCACCGGACGCGTAATTCGGAGGTCGTGGGTTCGGATCCCACCGGCGGCATGTGGGTGTTGTTTCTTCTGCTTTTCTAATCAATTATCTTTAAGCGATAACATATTCAGTAATATTCTAAATTGATCAGCACCACAAAATAAATAAATTAAATAAAAATCCCCTGTGCCCCTTGGTTTCGGTCGCTGTTGGCTTCTTTCATCTTTTACAGTTGTTATAAAACAGGCCGCCGCGGTGGCTCAGTGGTTATGGAGCTCGGCTGCTGACCCGAAAGACGCGGGTTCGATCCCGGCCGCGGCGGTTGAATTTCTTTGGAGGAGAAATTCTAGAGGCCCGTGTACTGTGCGATGTCAGTGCACGTAAAAGAACCCCAGGTGGTCGAAATTTCCGGAGCCCTCCACTACGGCGTCTCTCATAACCTTAGTCGCTTTGGGACGTTAAACCCCATAAACCGAACCTTGTTATGCAAACATTTGATGTTTTTTTAGGAAAGCAAATGACCCAGTAACTGTCTCACATCTCGGTGGACACCCGAACCGCGAAGTGAGGGAAGGAATAAAGGCGAGAGTGAAAGAATAAATGCAGAAAGAGGTGCCGAAGTGGTGGTTTCTGCATTAATTTCGACCACCTGGGTATCTTCCACATCTTTAGGTTTCGGAATAGCCCCAAATTTTACCGTTGTCCGTTTTAATGCTATAGCAGAAAGGTTGTCGTAGTGCCGTTTCCGGTTTCTCCATCAAATGCCCTAGTTGGTCAATTCGGGCCACGTCAGCCCAAATGACCAATCAGTGAGCACCGCCAAATTTGAAATTCCGCGATTGGTCAATTGGGAGATGACGCCATCAGTGTCACGTGAACCCAAATTCACCAATGAGAGAGCACCGCCAAATTGGTGGGATTACTGGGCCGTTTAAGATGGAATACTGGATGAGATCAGTATAGTCCTATATGATGATCGAAAGTAGGGCCCTGGAGTGGTCTAGCACGTGAATATTCGGAGATAGCATATAAGGGCAATGGAACCGGTTCCAAACAGAGTTTTATCGGGAAAACTGCAAGATCATTACACACTCATTGTAGATGCCATATTCTGCAACCAAAATGCTATCACATTTTCTTCTTTAAGAATGGTGTTAAGAAGGCCTCAAGTTTTAGTGCGAAAGCGCAAATGGCCTCTTAACCTGGAAAATGCCGCTGTTTGGTGAAGCCTCTGAAGTTAGTGTCATGTTGAGAGAAATGGCGAGAAATAAACGAGACTTTAAATGTTTAGCGATGGCTATGCTGGTTTGGGGTGAGTCAGTAAGGCAACCAGAAAAATAAAGTAAATATTGCCATGGAAAGGTTTCTAACCCGTGGCGGCACTGAGCCAAGCTACAGCAGTAGCCGGTGATACAACGCGCAAGAGAGGGCAGGATGAACGAAGAACGAGCAAGGACAAGGCGGTTCGAGTCCTTGCCCATCTTCGAGTCATCAAGTCATGAACCTACTCGCCCAACAGTCTTTACAGCAATACTGCGGGAAATGGGTTGGGAGCTGTGTATGCAAGCTGACAATAACCTCAGCAGTTAAGCACTCAACAGCGCCACACATTCCTTGACTGAGCAAGGAATCCTCAGCAGACGTGCTTCTCTCCTGCTTAAAAATAATATGGGTTTGACGAATAGTTACGACCTATTTCATTTTGCGGCCGCCGCGGTGGCTCAGTGGTTGTGGTGCTCGGCTGCTGACCCGAAAGACACGGGTTCGATCCCGGCCGCGGCGGTTGAATTTTTATGGAGGCGAAATTCTAGAGGCCCGTGTACTGTGCGATGTCAGTGCACGTTAAAGAACCCCAGGTGGTCGAAATTCCCGGAGCCCTCCACTACGGCGTCTCTCATAGCCTGAGTCGCTTTGGGACGTTAAACCCCATAAACCAAACCAAACCTATTTCATTTTGCAAGCCTGAAACAGCTTCGCAGCGGCATTTAGCGTTCCTTGTAAAACCAGCTTACAGGAGGAGTTCGCCTTTCAATTCTAGAAAGAAGTGAAGAACATTAACCACTATATTCGCGTTCGCTTATACTGCATTACAACGCAGAGTTGAGATCGTTGGTGCATTATTAAGGCGAAAGCCTTTAATGCCTCATGCTGTCGTTAGCAATCCGTGTCGGCAGCCGTGTCTGCGTCCGTGTCGGCAGCCGTGTCTGCGTCTGTGTCGGCCGCCGTGTCGACAGCCGTGTCGGCAGCATTGTCGACAGATGTGTCCGCGATTTGACGGGTGTCCACCGAGATATATGAGGCAGTTACTGCGTAATTTCCTTTCCTCAAATACAATTTTCAGTTTCTTCATTACGGCCCCTCTTTCTATTTCACTCCACTTCCTCCCTTCCTGTACAGTGCGGTTCGGGTGTCCACCGAGATGACTGAGAATTATAGCGTCATTTCCTTTCCTCAATAAGCGTTGCGTTCAAAGGGCAAGGCATCGCGCCGAACGGATGGTGGCGTTCCGTGGATGGATGGATGGAAACAACTTTATTACACCAAAAAAAAAATCTTCCAGGGTGGTCCCCTACTGGTCCAGGAGTCCATGGGCTTGCGCTTCACGTAAAGCCCGATCCACCAGCCACTTCTGGCCGGCGGGCTGAGCGGTCCGTAAAGCAGCCTCCCAGGAAGAATGAGTGGGATTGGGGATGAGAGGTACTGCCTTTGGGGAAGGACATTCCCAAAGGTAGTGCAAAAGTGAAGATCTGGGCACGCCACAGGTGGTGCAATCAGGAGGAAAGGTGGGGTGAAAGCGTGAGAAACGGTGGGGGGAAATAAAACAGCCTGTCAGTAATTGTCGCCATGTGGCGCTGGATGAGGGCGACAAGGTACTGTGGGGTGGTGGCAGTGTCATGCGGCTGAGTTTGTAGAATGTTGTAATTTGATGATATGTATACAGGACCGATGTAGCCTCTTTCGCAGGGTTGGGTGCCTGATCATCCGGGGTCCGGGAGGAGAGTTCTCGGGCCAGCGCATGAAGGCGCTCATTACCGGGGATCGAGGCATGCCCAGGGACCCACGACAGAGTAACCGTTCGGTCGAGAGAGGTGACTGTGGCAAGAATACGATGTGTTGCCGGCGTCGCCACGCCCTTTAGGTAGTGGCGGTACGCGGCCTGGGAATCTGTGCAAATTTCGGTTACGTTTTTGTCAATGGTGGAGTGGGCCAGAGCAAGTGCGATGGCGGCTCCTTCCGCTTCTGCAGGCGAATTAGTCCGGATAGTGGCGGCGGCCCCCACTGTGCCGTCTTCATAGGCTGCGACTGCCGTGAAATATCCTGGTTTCGAATTTTGTGCCGCGTCGACATAAAGGATATCGGAGCGGTTGCTGTATGTTTTCGAGTAATAGCTCGCTCGTGCCTGCCGCCTACCCTGATGGAGACTAGCGCTCATATCGCACGGTAGGGGCTTCTGATATATGTGATCCTGAGTGCGCAGAGAGATCATGTAAGGTGTAGGACTTGGTGGGGTGGGAATGGGTGGATTGAGACGTAGCTGTCGCAGTAGGCGTTGTCCTGTTTCTGTGCGACTCAGGCGGACTAATTGGTTGGTGCGTTAAGCCTCTATTAATTCGGTCACTGTATTGTGGGTACCAGTGGCCAGGAGACGTTTCGTGCTAACCGTCCGTGGAAGACGTAGGGCGGAGATGACAGCCGTGCGTATTAGGATGTCTGCCTGTTGTGTTTGCCGCTGAGTGAGTATGTGGTATGGGAGGTGGTATATAATGCGGCTAATGATTAGTGCATTTGTCATATTGAGGGTCTCCCGTTCAGACAGCCCAAGATTGCGTGCTGCCACCCGCCTGATAAGTGCAGCGACCTGTTCCGTGGACTCCCTGGCAGCGCTACAACACGCTGTCGCGTTCCACTCCCAAAGGCGAAGGTTAAGCGTCATTAATTAGCAGTTAATTAGTGCTGAGTGATTAATCAATAATTAGTCGTTCATTAGTAATTTGTCATTACTTAGTCATCAATTATGTGTGACGTCATCCAGTGGTGACGTCACCAGTGTCACATAGGCAAAGTGGTGCGGAAAACGGTTTCGCCTCTACGCACTTTAGACAGTCAAATTGCCCCTGAATTTTTTACTACAAACACAGCGGTTAATTATTTTAAACGTATATTATCATATCACAAAGCACTGTCGCTTATATTATGCGATCAAACGTTATCTATTCCTTATAGTCATTCATTACGGAGGACAGCCTTGACAAATCTCACTAAAACATAGGAATGATTTCGAGGATCTAATGTTTAACGTCATAGCTATGCGACTTCAACATTTTCCCGTATATCAGGCATATCTGAGAGTTCATAAAAATGTCAGATGCCCAGAGTTTTATGAACTCGAAATGGGAATCAGATACACAGCGTTTATCACCTGCGCCGAAACGCGCACACTGGTGTCCTAAGCAGGTTACGCAGGGCAATTGTCTGGACGTGTTGTGCAGACAAGCTTTGTTTGGAATTTCGGCCGCCGAACGCCCTGCGTACTGTTCTCTGATGGAATGGCGGTCAGTAAACCCCTTCACACGAATATTTGCTTAAATTCGTGTCTAAAAACTTTGAATTTCTTGAGAACTTGCGAATGATTACGTATGCATCGAAATGTTTTTTGAGCAGTAGCTCACCAAAAATGTGTCAATAGATGTGTTTAAGCTGAGATCTAGATATGCGCCTAAACTGAGAACACCCAAGAACAGAAGATTGCAGTCGTTGCTTACTGCGACCAATATTTTCTGCGCAAACTTTCCCAGTTTTTCGGTAAATATTACCAGTAGAGTACTGGCAGCTTCTGTATGCAGATATTATACGCAGGGAATTCATTTTTTAATGTAATTCTAAAAACTGAATTCATTGCAGTAAACCTGTCGAGCCTGTTTGGAGGACCACTCTGGAATAATATTGAGGAGGAATTTTTTCAAGTGGTTTTCAGAAATATTACTGCGCTGCAATATTAATTGTACTGAAGCGCTGTACATGCCCTTGTGTATTATCCTTGATTTGATCAACTTGTGCACTCAGTCGTCTTGCTCATGCACCAAACGTTCGTTAGATCACAGCACCGCAAAAGAACGAGCACTGCTTTCGTCCTTGTACAAAGTGGCAGAGGCCATGTCATCGGCTCTAACTGGCCCAACTTGCACCGAATCATGTGCATTAGGTTCTAGGATAGAAACAGTAATTTAACCTCTCGAGCATAACCATTGTCAAAAAAGTCGGCATAAGTCATCACTTGCACTGAAATTGAAATGGGCTAACGTATAAAGGTAATTAACTTCTGTTTTTTAGCCAGAAAATAAAATGTTTCAGCTGAAACTCGTGAAAGTAATTTGGTCGTTCTTTAAGATTCGCATCGGGGCCTGTATCTGTGCGATATAGAAAGAGCAATGTTAATTTATTGAAAACGAAAGTTGTCCGGATTAACGAAATCAACGCTTTGTAAACTGTCAGTAATGCGGGCCGCTAGGGACCGCGCTTGAAGCTGCGGTCAAGAGGTCGTTGTAAAGCCAGATTTCCGACGCTTCGAAACCATTTGACGATGCAAGGTTCGTAATCTTCATAATTCGTTTCATTTCCACAATGAACGGGATGATTCGTCGAATTCTTTTATTTCATTTCCTGAAAAACGGTGTCTGCCTTGGGTCTAACGCTGTTGTTTTTCTTAGCGATGTCTTCGTGTAAAAATATAGCTTCAATATCAGGGCAGGGCAGTGCGCAAATTGTTGCACACTATGTGCAGTTTGGAATAAGGTACGCAAATTCAAAACGCTGACGATTCTCTAAGATAGATTTCGTTCGCGGTCCTGCAGCACTCGAGTTATATATAGCACAACCAAATTTCAAATTCCCTAAACCATCAACTGCGCAATCTCACAAAACAAGCGGGCCCTTGGTGGTACAGGCGCTTACGCCTTGCTTCTCGGCTTCCGAGGGCTTGAGGCCTGCTGCTGGAGAAGAGGCTCGGTCCGATCGGAAAACGCGTTGTTTATCGTAATCAGAATCGTAGTTGTCTCTTTCACTGCTGAGTTTCTTTGTTTTCCTTCCATTTTTCGACTTCATTCTTCCTTTCTGCCATCTGTCCTGCGTCTCGTAAGCCTCATGCCACAATCCTATGCACACCAATCTTCTTGAATTATTGTGTTTAGCTTTACCCATCAGGTGAAGGAAGATTTTAAATAAAGGCGCAATTACTTATTTGCATCCACCGCACGGGCGGTCGTTAATGGGCTTTTACTTAATTTTTTACCAACCTTGAAGACGAATGGTGGGTGATTCAATTCTTGTTTCAAAGAACGGCGTATGGCTTTTATAGCTTCATTACGTGCTAAATAGAGACAGACAATAATTACGGAAAAAGTTGCGCATATCTTAGCATCAACTTGTCGGAAGCCAGCTTGAACTCGCCAGCAAGCACGCGTAGGCAAGTGTTAAGTTGGTTTCCAGAATGAATACGCACGATGGTGTACCTTCATTAGAACTGAAAAAATCTAAGAATCGCAGATACAGGACGTTACAGAATTAGTACAAAATAACGTCCACATGCCCTGCCGTTTCTTCCCCATAATGTTCTGCATCTTGGACATTTACGAAAAACTTTTGCATAGCACAACCTTTCATACTTTTTCAGTGCGATTATAGGTTCAATATATGACGCCCCGCGTTACGGCCATTTCTTTAGCACGCTATTTTATGTCACACATCATTACAAAATTAAATATCTTACCTTCACCCATTAGACAGCGAATGAAAACTAAAGATTTTAGGAGCTCTTCCAAAGCAATGCTACCAGATAGTATTATATCTTTTAGTTTTCCCCCGTATGATTATGCTTTCGCCTCGAATGCTAATTCTATGAGATAGTATTACAAGATTTGTTTTTCTCCTGTATAGCGAAATTTTCCCATCTATATGTGCCTGAGCGTACATACCTGGTATCGATTTGGTAGTTTTCTGATTGTTTCAACCAGGTTTCTTTCTTTCTTAAGGTCAATTTGTGCTTATATTGGTTGTAGCGTTTAATTGCATACTTATGTTATTGCATACGAGTGTCCACCCAATTTTATCTAGAACTCTCTGCCGGAAGGGCTTCAGGACTCTTTTAAATGTATAAGTAGGTAACAGCGTCATTCCCGTAAGCAAATTTGATTACTATACTCTGACTTTGACGACACAAGGAGCGTAAAGCGTAAAAATGGCGTGTCTAACCTGTTTGAGTAGCCACGCCGCTTTACTTGGCTATAGGTACTCGGCAAGACTAGCGATGCAACACCGCAATAGGCGCATACAAGGAGGATGCGGAAGCCAATAGGGTACCCACTGCATTTAATAGCAAATTGCACTCACGAGCAGGATAACAAGTTCTGGGAACTATCTTGAGCTTCACCTTCTGAAGAAAAACTAACTTTCGCTTAATCGCAGGTTCTTTCGTTTACACATATACGAAGTGCAGTGGAACACTGTGACAACATAAGTATGAACACGTGATACGAATTGAAGAATAATAAGAAATAGATACACAGAACAGTCATGCATTTAGTAGCCTTCAAACATTTGTTTTTGTGCACGGGTCTGCAGTAGAGCAATATGTATAATAGACAGCAAATACGTCTCTACCTGTGCGGGGAGGAAAATCGCTAAGAGTCTACATTGTCATGATACTGAACATGAATCCAGTGTCCTCAAGCATAGGTATTTAACTTCTGAGCGCTATTTTATTAATACAATTTGCACTATACAACAAAAAATAATTGTTATTTTCTTTTATCCTCCTTTTTTCCTTTTTGCCTCTGATCTGTTCCTCCCCTCTGTGCGTGATAAGCGACATAAATACTGTTTTGATTAAATTCAGCCCCTTCCTATTCCTCCTTCTTCCGTCTGCTTGAGTGGGTGGAAGATATCTTAATAACTAAAAAAGAAAAAATAAGTTATAGCGCGTGCGCGGTCCACTCTTTTCTTAGTGTTCGCGACCTCCTAGAAATCCTAGCTTTCTCTGCTGACGCTTTAGTAGTTAGATAGAAGAAGCGTTAAAGGTGAAAACATGCATTCTCAGGAAAACAAGGAGGCGGAATGCCAAAGAAAAATACGAAAACGGCGTTTGCGATATCTCGCTTCGTCAGTTTGATCATCCTTTAAACTCTCATGGATGAAAGGCATTGTTTTCTCCAAGCAGGAATTTTCCGCGAAGTGAAACTTTCTTTTGCATTTCTTTAAACAAGTTAAAATAGTGATGGTTCAACAGCGCAAACACACAGAGGCCAAGAAGGAAACAAGACACATACAGCGCTGTGTGTGTCTTGTCTCCTTCTTGGCCTCTGTGTGTTTGCGCTGTTGAACCATCACTATGAATCTACACCAACTAGCCCAATCTGCAGTTCTTCTACAGTTAAAATATGAATCGCTTGAGAGAGTCACTGAGAATGCCAGTAAAGAAGGGAAATGACATGCATTCCGAGAGCTGACCTTTGTTGGGCCCTTCATTACTACGCGCCGTTAGACTGCAGAGCTTCTTTTGGAGGAAAAGACAGCTTAGCTAGTAACTAAACTCGTCATGCAGTTATTTTTGCAAGTCAGATTTGCTGGCAACTCACAAACGCAGGACTGTGGCCGTCTACTTTACTATCAGTGCTCGTCTTTGTGCGCTGCAAGAACCACCATTGCGAAAGACTGCGCTCGAAAACTGAAAGAAAGACAGGAAGGCAGTAGATGGACGCTTGTTCAGAGTTCGCGACAGACATACTGTCATGCTCTGCTGCGTTTCTGAAGACAATGCTGTTCACAACAACAGGCAGGCCCTTTAACCTTAAAGAGGGTGCCTGGTCGCTTGGGATGTCCATCGAGCCGGACAGAGAATTTTGACAGCTAAAACAGAAAACCGGATGTGCGGTGGTATGGCGACTTTGTCATTGTGCTAATATGCAAAAATTAGAGAAAAATATTGGTCGCATTGAGCGGAAACTTTTTCCACGCAAAAGTTGGAGTATTCACCTTTTCGCGCACGTTGAAAAAAGTGTCCGAAATTAACCTGGAGCCCTTCATTACTACGCGCCGTTAGACTGCAGAGCTTCTTTTGGAGGAAAAGACAGCTTAGCTAGTAACTAAAGTCGTCATGCAGTTATTTTTGCAAGTCAGATTTGCTGGCAACTAGAGTGGTAATGACGTTAACGTCATCTCCTTTCAGTATATGGAAAGCTAAAACAGTACGTTGACTACTTTACGTAGTGGCTGCGATGTAAAGAAACTGGTTAGGTCCGGCAGATTACATCATGCAGAATAACGAAAGAATGAACTAACGTTTGTGGGCAGAGGAAGGTCTGTGGCCATGTTCGAGGATCGGAAAGAAGGGGGACCTCAAGAAAGTGATAGAAATAAAAAAAAAATCTATTATCAAGAGGGCTGAATACACAAGTGCTAGAACCTCTTGCGCCTAAAAAACAAGAACCCGTGCTCTCTACCGGGCCCGTTTTTGGCGTCTTGAATAACATGTTAACGTCCTTTAATAACACGCAAGAAAGCTCTTGAAGTGTTCTTTTTTATGTATTTCCTCTTCTTGATCACAGCAACTAAGTCAAACCGGAATGTGCCCTCGCCGATGAAGTCTAGCCTGTATTTCTTTATTTTGGAATATGGATATGAAATGCCCTCCCTAGGACAGTTACTGCCCCGTCTAATTTTTGAACAGAAATACATATAGTAATATGGCGATGTTCTGATATAGTTCTTTTTTTTACATATTTTTTCTGTTATTCGCAGTTTTTAACATTGAGATTATTTATTTCATACATATTCGTTTGAATGTTTTCATAATAGTATTAAACTGATGTGCATTGTCGTCTTCTCCTTTCTAAGTATCGCACATACGAGCTTTGAAGGTCGACGTAACTAAAGAGGAACAATCATTTGTGCCGTGAACTGTTATATCTTGATAGATGACAAGGTACCTGACAACGTATCGAGATATACCCTGTCAGGTATCAAGACAACCACTTTTATACGAAATGTTTTTCCTCCGATGAAGTTAAGAAAAAAGCGAAGCGGAATACGTTCAAATGTTCTGCTACGAGGGTCCACATCCATGAACATAGGCACATCATCTTTCATGCTAGATTAATTTAAGACTCACCGCAGTGTCACTGCAAAGAAATGGGGCGCAATTTTTCCGGGCGCAATTTTTCCGGTTTTCCGGTTCTATCCATATAACAGCATCCCGCATATTTTAGTCAGCCGTAGTGTTTCACATTATAAGCCCTTTCCTGCAAAATAATCAAAGCCCCGTAAAATCTGCACAGCACAGTTTTTGTCTTCTAATCTGTACACTGTAAAATATACAGTGCATTTTGAAATCTACGCTGCCTTCTTATTTATGTGTCTTGCAATTCAACTGAAAATTTTTACAGGATCTCTTCAAGCTAGCAGTTAGCTTACTGTCATAGCTTTGCTCTTTAAAACATAGTGTCCTCCTCAAATGATGGTTTTTTTAATTGATGCTACAAAGAGAACTCACAACAGTATCCAAACGGCTACACGAGACATACAATTACAACTTCGGCTTGTAAGCAGCTAGGATGCTGGAAATGAAAACTGTTTACATTAATAGGAACGTTTTATCCAAGTTCGTCTTCCTTTCTGTTGTCGTATCCTTTGCGCTAATTAAGATAAATGTGATGTCAGAATACCAGCTAGCACAACCTCTTTCGGAGGTTCCTGAGAAGGCAGTGCGTTCTTCTGGGTGTGACCGATGTGTCTGGCGAAGGTGAGCACGACGCGGTGCTCCCGAAGTGAACCTGAGGCAAGAATAGCTGCAGTGGAAGATCGCGGGTGAGGAAAGCACGACCCCGGCCTCGCGTCCAGGGGCCAGGTAAGCACTGGTGTAGCGGCGAACAGCCACCGCCACTAGTACAGCAGGCGGGATGACCGCAGAGGCAGACCAGGTATGCTCTCCCGGAGCACCTTACAGGTATCTGCCTTCCTGAATCGTTCCTGGATCTCTGCAGAGAATGTAAAATAGATGCGAGTATTAGCCACTGATCTTTCTGCGCTCTGTGCGGCAGGCATTTTTCCGCAACTGTTGGATATTGTTGTTGCAATGAAGCTTTGTATCATAAGGTGTAGGCGCTCCAAATAAAATTAATAATCACTACCCATTAGAGAACTAGTTGGGTGCAGCAAGCAAGAATCGGATTTGTTTTCCTCTCCCCAGTTCCTGAATAAAACACGTTCATCATGCAGATTCTAGAATCACTTTCTATATAGCACCAAATGTACTAACAACAAAGTCAAAAGCGTTTTTTAGCTGGGCTTGCAGCACAACGGGACATCAGACAAACACTGTACAGAAATCTAATATCTTTTTGATACCTCACGTCAAAACAGAACTAAGGCTCATCAAGCAAATAAAAAAAAGTAAAAAAAATAACTGAACAACCTCGTTCACAAGGGAGCACAAAAACACCTCCTACAGCATTAGCGATTTCTCTATTGACCGATAGGCTCAAAACCGAACTTCTAAACCAGAGATGCCAATGGTAAATTAATAAATATTGCACTCTTTTCTCTCTGGCTTCCATTACCCATCGTTATTTCGTCCTCTTCATTAAAATTTTACATTATTTTACTCTTGAAGTGTAGCGGCTGTCCGGCTTGGAGTTATAATGCTCAAGGCATCCATGAGACATCGTCCGACAATATCTTGTCAGTTTCATGAGACTGCTTTCACTCACAGGGCAATGCTAAAGCATGAACACAGTCTTTATAAAATTTAATGTTATACGGGGTTCAGTTATTTTCTGGTTTACGTTGAACTTACTGGTAGTTATGTGCTGCGTTCCCCCGTAGAAGTGTGATGTTTTTGTTTGTATAGGCCGGTAGACATATCTAAATTGCACTCACACAGACTTAAAGGTGCACTGAAGAGGATTCTGAACTTGTCTTTTTGCCGCGGGAACTCGATCTACACGTTCCTAGCATTCTTAGAAACTGCGACTTATTGCCCTGTATGGCCGATTTCCCAAATTAAATCAAATTAACGTCCGGCTCCCGCCCTTTTTTTTTTAATTCTCCCTCCTACGGTGGGCGGAGTCGACCAACGCGTGGAGTGCCTTTCAGCCAGCTCCGTGGAGGCTTTGCTTTCGCTTTATTTTGTTTTCTAGGTTTACATGAATAAATAGTTTCATTCTCAGATAATATAGCCGCAAAATAAGCCCGCAGAAATAAAAATACGCGCGGACTATTTGCTACTACGGACTACTACGTATTACTCCGCCGATGGCAGAGCGGCAAGCCGCCACGGGACTGCGTGAAAGGCACTCCACGCGTTGGTCGACTCCGCCCACCGTAGGAGGGAGAATTAAAAAAAAAAGGGTGGGAGCCGGACGTTAATTCGATTTAATTTGGGAAATCGGCCATACAGGGCAATAAGTCGCAGCTTCTAAGAATGCTAGGAACGTGTAGATCGAGTTCCCGCGGCAAAAAGACAAGTTCAGATTCCTCTTCAGTGCACCTTTAACTTGCTGTCAATGTGTCCTGTAGTGTTTTTACTGAACAGGAACTTATTGCGTTAGGGCCTTCCTCCAGATTTTCATTTCATTGCAATTTTAAAACATAGGTTAATTTGGTGGTTTGGTTTACTTTATTGGGGTTTAACATCCCAAAGCAACTCAGGCTATGAGGGACGCCGCAGTGAAGGGCTCCGGAAATTTCGACCTCTTGGCGTTCTTTAACGTCCACTGACATGGCACAGTACACGTTACGCTTCAATTTCGCCTCCATTGGAATTCAGCCACCGCGGCCGGGATCGAACCCGCGTCTTTCGGGTCAGCAGCCAAGCGTCGTAACCATGTAGGTTAATTTGTGAGCCTGTGAAATTACATTGTGCTGCAAAATGTATGACAGTAAGCTCAGGTGTATTGTCAGATTTAACTGAATAAGGAGTAGATGATATAGAGCAATGATGCTGTTGGAACCTAATTTGTGCATTAATATAGATGCAGTATGAATGACAATGTTTAATAACGACCAGAAAATGGCCTCAAAAACGATGCTTTACATAGAATATATCCTACACCTCAGTATCCTACACTCTTTTCTCTCAAGCACAGTCAACATGCAAAAATCATCCTAGTTACCTATACAGTGAATGCGGTTTTCTGAACCAGTGGAAAGGTTGTCTTTTGAGAGTTGCTAATTTTGCAGGCTCTCTCAGATCAGGAATGGCAGTTTGCCAATATCGCTCAAGAGAAAAGTCTACAACAGCTGTATCTTACCGGTACTCGCCTATGGGGCAGAAACGTGGAGGCTAACAAAGAGGGTTCCGCTTAAGTTCAGGACAACGCAGCGAGCTATGGAAAGAAAGACGATAGGTGTAACGTTAAGAGATCGGAAGCGGGCGGATTGGGTGAGGGAACAAATGCTGGTTAATGACATCCTCATCGAAATCAAGAGGAAGAAGTGGGCTTGGGCAGGGCATGTACTGCGAAGGCAAGATAACCGCTTCTCCTTAAGGGTAACGGAGTGTATTCCAAGAGAAGGCAAACGTAGCAGGGTGTGGCAGAAAGTTAGGTGGGCGGATGAGATGAAGAAGTTTGCGGGGATAGGGTTCTCGCAACTGGCAAATGACAGGGTTAACTGGAGAGACATGGGAGATGCCTTTGCACTGTAGTGGGAGTAGTCAGACTGATGATGATGATGATTATGGAGTATTATTTGTCTCCACGAATTTATAAAAGCACTGACACTGCAAAGCATTCCCCGGGGCACAGTGCCTGTGGTGTTCGGCTCAGACAACGTGAAATCGTGTCATGGTGCAGTGTTTGTTAATACACGGCGACAACATTCAATACCATCTGTGTGCATTGTGATGCGAAGGCAGACTCAAAAACATAAGGTGGTCAAATTTAGGCTGTCTACAGAAGCACCGGTCATCGCCACGAGCGGCTCCCTCAGGCTGAACAGTTAGACCAACAATACTCACAGGCTACGTAAATGAACTCGATAAAAGAAGAACTGGATGCGACACTTAAGCTCCACCTTAAGGGTGTCACGCCGTAGCGGAAGCGGGTTGACGCCCATACTCGTATATGCGGAATGGGTCGTTTTGTATTTGACATTCATAGATCGCAGGGAGTCCTCGTAGTTCTTCTGGCGCAGTGGTGTAGCGGCTAAGCGATGCGCCACGGCCCTGCGACGGCAGGTGCTTGTTGATGGCGGTGGGACTTCTGAGATCCAGATTCCTCTTCACGAGCAACCTCTCGCGACCAATCCCTAATTTAACTGTGACCTGCCACAGTGGCCAGTTCATGATGACGTCACAGGCTCCCGTGACCTAAGTGGCTCACCGTCTACCTAAGTTGCCTTTCTGGGGATGTTTCCTGGCTTTACTCTCACAGCCAACGACGGCGACTCCGTCTGTTGTGTGACACGATGCCCTTAACGCTACCACGTTAAAACTGTATGCTCAAATTATCGCACGTACTGCTGCAAGGCATTCGTATAGGCGTCTGCACTTTTTAGCATGAGTGTAGGCGTAGGCACACAGAATCGTCAGAACTTCAAAGTGAACAGGTGGACACACTTGGCTCGATCGCCCGAAGCGTTGCTGTGGGGAGAAAATAAGGTCTTTGAAAGTAGGCCATCACTTTAACTGAGCGCATCGAGCGCAGATGAACAGACATGCAGAACAAGTACGCAGCCGAACAAGCACGAGCGCCTTGCTCTAGAAAAAAGCACGTTGTTTGAAGATTTCAATTCATTCTTTCCGCAGCACGCAGCTCGAACGCTCTAGATAGGTGTGGACTCCACTCCAAAGCGCGGGGGGCATTCGAGCAGCCGGTATTTGTACAGTTTCACTCCGTGTATTTGCTCCATTGGAAAAGGACAACGCAAATCAAAGCGACGCTACCACACACACGCGCACTCTAAGACAAGGAGACCAATCGTGGGCATTTGCTAAGAAAGCCTGGAATCAGATTTTAGCAAAAGTGCTAAACTGTTTCCTTATAAATGCCCACGTTTTTCATCACCCACACAAAATGTTTAACGAAGTACTTTCCTCTAGTGGGTAGACTTTTAGCCACTTTAAATCTCCTTGCATCGCTTGCTATTCATGCGCTGCTGACTATTAGGAGTTTACCAGTTTTAGGGGCTGCGCGGGTCGTCAGACATACGCAATAGGTACTTCAGCCATCGACCGAACTTCAGTTTCAAGTTATTAAGGCAAGGGGCAAGAAGAGCACTGCCGGCCCAATTGCGTGGCTGGCTGCGTTTGCTCGGGCTCGTTTTTCTCTTTTATTTATGGATTTCTGCAGTGGAGAGCCGCCAATTTATAAACAGAGAGGCACGGTTTCGAGACCTAGTGTGAAAAGGGTTGGCTATTTTGGGGAAATATGTGGAAACAATCAAGAACGTTCCTTGGTTATTGGAAAGACACGTAGCAGCAAGAGCGCATAAGTTTTAAATAATCGCTCAGGAGCCTAAGCATTAAAACATTGTGATATCAGACGCAATAATTCTTAGATGATTATAGACGTTGTTTCACCGCAGCTTGATACAAACCCAAATATTGCACGCTGCTGCTCCTCCGTGCACGCTTTTGAGGTGCGGTGACCGGCACATCCTCTAGTGATGTCATTTTCTCCGCATCATGCTAACGAAACTCGAAACTCTCTCTCGTCCAGCGGCAGGAAATAACGTGCCCCAAGTAGGATCGCCATTTCTAGATCATCTTTTGACACCCGTACTGACCTTCGTGGTGATGCAACCATGGCGCGCCTGGCCCGTGATTTAATTGCATGGGGCTATCTCATTGAAAGGCAGAGGGGAGGTGGAAAAGGAAGGCTGCTTTAATTACTGCGCATATGCTATGTTTGTACCTCCCGTTAACAGCCGTTGGCATGACTATTGTTGTTAAAGATTGCATTTGAGCATGCGTGGCCAGGTGTATAAGTATGCGTTCCCAGGAAGAAGTAAACGCTTGTTAGTGCGCTTGTGTGTGTCTCTGTGTATTTCTTCGTGGTTTGTCCCGTGGTTGCGCAACCTACACCTTCACAATACCTCCCGTTAGCACGCCTCTTCTCGGCGACGTTCGCATCATTTTCGCCAACCACAACAATTTGCGATTTACACCGTAAATACGACATTTGCGGAGCTCCATCCGTGCCAGCCTTTAAACGTAAAGCTGCTTAAGGGGCGGTGAGTTCACATTTAAATGAATGAAATTGTAAGGGATTGCAAGCGTTAATGCCTTCTCAATCTCCTTTTTGTCTTTCTCGTTTGCGTCGTTGGTTATAGCGTGTGAGCTAACACAACATGATTTGTTCTTTTTGATCCAGTCGACGTGAACGTGCGTTCCAATATGCGGCAATCTGCGCACTAGGCATCGTATTTTCTGAGCCAACAGAGGATGGCTTCCAATGAAATTCTACGACATGGGATCATGGGTAGCTGCAGCTTTTAGTCGCAAACAGCTAGCACGTGGATTTTGTTGTGGGCGCTCCTGTAAAAGAAGAATCCATCCAGCTCACATGGGCTCTTCTGACAGGTGCTCGTACGACAGAATAAAGCCAGTTCTGTTTGGTTGAATCCTTGCTTGGGCCACTAAAAGTGAGAATACCTGAAACTGTTCCAGCGTGGGGTCTATCACCGCATTGGTGGGCATCATCTTCGATTATAGTTATCTGCGCAATGCCAAATTAATGCCTTTCCCCTTGTTATTGTATGTGGCAAAAGTACTTGGTGACCTCCCGCTCACATGCTACAAATGCGACTTATGCCTCGGTGTGTGAGAAAGAGGTAGGTGTAGATGTTTTCTCCCAATACCTTGAATGGTCTTTTTCTCTCCGTTTTCAAGATCTCACGCCTATTTATTTGGCCGTGCTTCTAGCGGTGGTTCTTGCTCTGCGCAAGATACCAAACTCTTTTTCCGCGGTAATAATAATTACTGACTCATTATCCTTGTGCATTTTTCTGTCCGCGTCTATTGAATCGCAGCCATTTTGAATACTAAAATTTCTGACCCTCCACATTTCTAATCAATTCGGTTTCTTTAGGTTCCTGGACACAGGGGCCTTCATTTAAATGAATCAGCTGATGTTTTAGCGAAGGCAGCCCTGGGTGGTCCGATCGTTGACCCCGTTTCCAACCTGTGCGTTCTTGACGGCGGCACGGTTTCGTGCAGGAAATAAATTTTTACCTCTACATGCCCGGTCTTGCGGTCTCCCCATTGTGTCCATATTGTGCTGAGCTGGAAACAGTAGAGCACTTTATTTTCTTTTGTCGTCACTATTCATCGCTAATGAGGCGACTGTTAAAGTTCCATTACAGAAACTCAGTTCGCGCCTGCCGTCTGCGGTTGTTCTATCCCTTGACGCTTCTATTCATGGACATACCGACGTGAATGTTTGCTGTGCCGTTCAAAATTTCTTCTACAATCAAAACGCCTACCATCATAAGCTTTCGAATTGCGTCTTTTACGAATTATTTTGGTATTTCCTTTTTGCTATTCGTATATGCTTCTTTCTTCTCTCTTTCTTCATTTCCTTCTGTCTTTCTTTCTCTCTATCTATCTTTCTTTCTTTCTTTCTTTCTTCCTTTCTTTCTTCCTTTCTTTCTTCCTTCCTTCCTTTCTTTCTTTCTTTCTTTCTTCCTTTTTTCCTTTCTTTGGCTATTTCTTTCTCTCGCTCTTTCTTTCTTTCATCTTTTTCTCCCTACCACTCATAAGTTTAAGCTTAATAGGCTCCCTTACCACCATCCACCCCCCCTGTCACTAAAATTGAGTTGCCCAAATTTTGAAATTTGAAATCATCCCATGCATGCCGCATGTAATTTGCAAAACAGGTGGTCAACGCCTGATTATGGCCAATCCCCCTTGTGTTGTGGGTATGCGCCATTTTATGTGGCCAGCAGCAACAACAGCAGTTCGAGCCGTCCTCGTTGAGCCAAACCTTCAGCCAGCGGTTCGAGCAAGTCTTCCCCCAAGTCTCTGATCAAGGCTTCAAACAAGGCCATGAGCAAGGCTTCAAGCAATTCTCCGATCAAGATTCTGAGCAAGGCCGCGAGAAAGACATCGACCAAGGCTCGGAGCCAGGCTTCGAGCAAAGCTTCCACCAAGGCTTCGAGCAATGAGCCAAGCAAGGCTCTCAGAAACGCTTCGCCCAATCCTCCGATGAAGCGTACAAGCAAGGCTGCCAGCAAGGCTAATATCAGTATGCCAAACAGGGCACCGAGAAAGATATGTAAGATAATACAGCGGTAAGCCATTAGTAGCTTTCTATCATAAGCGCAGCTGCCCGGGGAAGGAAACAGGGAGGAAGGGCACTAATAAGTAGTCTCTGCAGATAAAATTATACGTGTGTTTTGTGAAATGTGGACGGCAATAGCTGTGCTGCGGACTTCTCTCAGAATAAACAGCTTGGGCTCAGCGTACCGTAAAGAAAACGTCCTGTGTTTAACTGAATTTGTAAAATTAATTTTAGCTTCCCTGTAGCCATTTTATCCAGATGAAAATAACCTTTGTGAGTTATATACAGGCGCAATTTTATGATACAAATGTTGAAGATGTAGGGACGTCGGTTGTTTAAATACTACTCCTGCACTTTTCTACACCAAAAATTAAGAACGTAGCCAGTTTTTATTTTTTTTCGCCCACGTTGGCTTTGTCGTCTCGCTATGTACAACACAAGTGCATGGTTCTTGGCTTAGACGTAAAGAGCACGTATGTTCTGAGCAGACGCCTGCATTAGCATGTTATTAGAAAAATGATCCGATGCTTATTAGCACACCACAATGGACGCTGAAGGCATGAATGTTCGAAAAATAATGAGCATAAATACTTATAGACAACCCCGTTTCTGAGTGGTCCAGAGGTCATGCATTCATTCATGAGCTGTCTGCATTTTCGGTAGCAATGCCAATGAGGTCAGGACGTAGTCTCCTCCAGAATTTTTAATCCTTCCTGTTTTCGTACGCTGAATTAAAATCCTTCCAGAATCTGCGAACATTTCCTCGGTGTTTGGATATTTGTTCTCTAATAGCGGACTTAGCAAAAGCTCTTTGAGCCGCCCTGCAACATTTATTTCTTAACCACATCACTGTTTTCAGTAGGTATTGGGAGTTCATTTCAACGCCAAATATAGCGTGGCAGTTAGCTAAATAAAGAAGGAAAGACGCATATATCAAAAAAAGGCAGAGTAACGCCCTGCTCCAACTTCTGGTCTGGCTTCTGTTATAAAACGCCATGTGCACTACCTTCTTCTCTTTTGGTCTCTTCGCGAAGTCTCCTCCTTAGCTTTAAAACTGCACGACATCAAATGCGCCCTGTTTTTACGTTTATTCCTAACCATACGGTAGCATCTAAAATTCATGAGCAATTCCAGAAATGATACTATGAAAAAGCTCACAATCGCTTGAGCGCCCATTGGGTCGATCGCCGATAGGAGCGCACTGCAACGAAACGGCCACATGCGATGGCCCAAGGCAACAGCCATAAGCCGCCAAAACTGCTTCCAAGGCTCTGATCAAGGCAAGCTCAAGAGCCGGCAGTAAGGAGAGCTTCAGTGAAACCAGGTGACAACAAATCCACCAAGCCGACCGTCACCTCCAAGTTGATTGTCCAAGTCTACGTCGTCTTCGGAGCTGCGCGGTTAGTACTGCTCCGAGAAAAATAGGGGTGATGTAAAGCAGTGTTCAGGGCGAAACGAAAGAAAGTCATCGAATCACTCAGTGTGGACACCCTAATAGTTTCGAAACAGGGTCAAGGTCTGATTGCAAGGACTGAGGACAGATCTGAAGAGACTCTGTAGCTAGGAGCTTCGGCTTAATTTCGACCACATCGGCATCTTATTTGTTTGTCTGTCTGTTTGCTTGTTTGCTTGCTTGTTTGTTTGTTTGTTTCCTTGTTTGCTTGTTTGTTTGCTTGGTTGTTTGCTTATCTGGTTGTTTGTATGCTTGTTTGTATGCTTGTTTGTTTACTTGTTTGTTTGCTTGTTTGTATGTGTTTAACGTTCCAAACCGACTGAGGCTATGAGAGACGCCGTAGTGTAGGGCTCCTGAAATTTCGACCACCTGGGGTTCTTTAACGTGCACTGACATCGCACAGTACACGGGCCTCTGGAATTTCGCCTCCATCGAAAACCGGCCGCCGCAGCCGGGATCGAACCCGCGTAATCTGCGCCAGCAGCCGAGCGCTGTAACCACTGAGCCACCGCGGCGGGGCAACATCGGCTATTCATTGCACATGAACAGCATCAGCACACAGAAGCAGCACGCGTCTGGTTTAGAGCGAAAGATCTACTTCACGAGCAAAACTGCAAAAGCCGGTTCATTGCTGAAGCCTGACCTTGAAATGACCTTAAATAAATAAATAAATGAAATCGATATTGCCGCGACTGGGATTTGAACTTGTGCTGGCGCGAATAGATCAGCTTCTCTTGCCTCTGCAGGAAACAACTATGTTAAACTCAAGCACACTCTCGCACTGTACATGACACGTCGTCTTATTCATCATCTAATACTACGTACTATCGAACTAAAATCGCCGCCAGTCATGCCGACGACCCAGCAAAACAAACCCTTACCTTACCAACCATACCAATTTACATATTTTGCCTACCTGAAAATTGGACCTCTGCTGCTGGGATTAGATCCGTGGTCGTCATTCTCTATAGCAGAAAGGTGCATATACTGAGCAAATTAATAAACAACTGGCCTTGGGAGGGGAAAGTACCGCAGTATTTAATGTTCGGGATATTTCGAGGACGTCCCCTTCTATCTCATATTGAGTTTATTGTGCAGACCTGAAAATCTCCTGAGATGTCGCCGAGAATAAGCAGAAAGTAATAATGTTTCCATGATGGAAAAAAGAAACGTAGCTTTGGACAGTTACGGTATCGTACAAGCATACCTTACAACAGCATGCCTGCCTATAGCTACCACCTTCTAGAAAGAAGTCTTCTGCCCTCTTCCCCTCACGTCACCGCACTTTTCCCGATCGACCATACCATGCCATGCATTTAAACCAAAAAGCTTCAAAAGCGAAGGCCGACGGCAAGGCTTACATGCCCTGATAAGCTGTGTCCGTTAGGCGGGTCAAGGGTCAAAGTGCAGCTTGATGGCTTCAGGATAACTTCCTTCATTGGACATTGGATTGCACAGGTAGCGTTTTTTTTTCTGATAGTGCCACTTTTGTATTGCTGAGGTAGCAAGGATTCCATCGGAGCAACATAATAAATATATTTTAAAAAGTCAACTCAATAAATTTGAACATTGACCCTCAGCTGCGCACAAGAGAAGGTAGTGAACCAGCGCCAAAATTCAGCCGTGGCGTGAACTGAAAAACCTAGGCGAAAATTCGTGCAAATCTAGTTCAGCATTTCACCGTGCATTATCAGCACAAAACCTTTTTTACACAATCTCCTCCCATTTTCGTCTTTTCGAGCATACTTGCACCTTGCATTGATAAGTTTTTAATCAATTTCAACCCGCCAAGTGCTCTTCGTACAACTCACAATCTGCCCCATTTTTGTTATCCTTCGATTGAACAGTGCTTCAATACCTCGGTCTGAATAGCTAGTGCAGTGCAGGGAACAAGGTCAAAGAAGTCATGCCCCGTGCCGTCATCTGGCAAAGGATCCAAAAGCAGATTTTTAACCCGTTTCCCCTAAACATTTGACCAACACTCTTCCCACTTCGAGTTACTGATCAATTCGCTCTCGCCCTACCATAAGCTTGCCGTCCCGGTTAGCTCAATTGGTAGAGCGACTGCTCCGGTGTGGCGGTGGTTCCGGGTTCGAACCCCGGACCAGGACGAATTTTTCTTTAACTACGAAGTTTCTGAGAAAGCTGTATAGCTTTCCTTTGTAGCCGTATGGCTGCGCTTGGGTGGATGCCAATGAGTAATTACTCCCTTATTAGAAAATTACTCCACCTTGGGGGATTCCCCTAAACATTTGACCAACACTCTTCCCACTTCGAGTTACTGATCAATTCGCTCTCGCCCTACCATAAGCTTGCCGTCCCGGTTAGCTCAATTGGTAGAGCGACTGCTCCGGTGTGGCGGTGGTTCCGGGTTCGAACCCCGGACCAGGACGAATTTTTCTTTAACTACGAAGTTTCTGAGAAAGCTGTATAGCTTTCCTTTGTAGCCGTATGGCTGCGCTTGGGTGGATGCCAATGAGTAATTACTCCCTTATTAGAAAATTACTCCACCTTGGGGGATTCCCCTAAACATTTGACCAACACTCTTCCCACTTCGAGTTACTGATCAATTCGCTCTCGCCCTACCATAAGCTTGCCGTCCCGGTTAGCTCAATTGGTAGAGCGACTGCTCCGGTGTGGCGGTGGTTCCGGGTTCGAACCCCGGACCAGGACGAATTTTTCTTTAACTACGAAGTTTCTGAGAAAGCTGTATAGCTTTCCTTTGTAGCCGTATGGCTGCGCTTGGGTGGATGCCAATGAGTAATTACTCCCTTATTAGAAAATTACTCCACCTTGGGGGATTCCCCTAAACATTTGACCAACACTCTTCCCACTTCGAGTTACTGATCAATTCGCTCTCGCCCTACCATAAGCTTGCCGTCCCGGTTAGCTCAATTGGTAGAGCGACTGCTCCGGTGTGGCGGTGGTTCCGGGTTCGAACCCCGGACCAGGACGAATTTTTCTTTAACTACGAAGTTTCTGAGAAAGCTGTATAGCTTTCCTTTGTAGCCGTATGGCTGCGCTTGGGTGGATGCCAATGAGTAATTACTCCCTTATTAGAAAATTACTCCACCTTGGGGGATTCCCCTAAACATTTGACGAACACTCTTCCCACTTCGAGTTACTGATCAATTCGCTCTCGCCCTACCATAAGCTTGCCGTCCCGGTTAGCTCAATTGGTAGAGCGACTGCTCCGGTGTGGCGGTGGTTCCGGGTTCGAACCCCGGACCAGGACGAATTTTTCTTTAACTACGAAGTTTCTGAGAAAGCTGTATAGCTTTCCTTTGTAGCCGTATGGCTGCGCTTGGGTGGATGCCAATGAGTAATTACTCCCTTATTAGAAAATTACTCCACCTTGGGGGATTCCCCTAAACATTTGACCAACACTCTTCCCACTTCGAGTTACTGATCAATTCGCTCTCGCCCTACCATAAGCTTGCCGTCCCGGTTAGCTCAATTGGTAGAGCGACTGCTCCGGTGTGGCGGTGGTTCCGGGTTCGAACCCCGGACCAGGACGAATTTTTCTTTAACTACGAAGTTTCTGAGAAAGCTGTATAGCTTTCCTTTGTAGCCGTATGGCTGCGCTTGGGTGGATGCCAATGAGTAATTACTCCCTTATTAGAAAATTACTCCACCTTGGGGGATTCCCCTAAACATTTGACCAACACTCTTCCCACTTCGAGTTACTGATCAATTCGCTCTCGCCCTACCATAAGCTTGCCGTCCCGGTTAGCTCAATTGGTAGAGCGACTGCTCCGGTGTGGCGGTGGTTCCGGGTTCGAACCCCGGACCAGGACGAATTTTTCTTTAACTACGAAGTTTCTGAGAAAGCTGTATAGCTTTCCTTTGTAGCCGTATGGCTGCGCTTGGGTGGATGCCAATGAGTAATTACTCCCTTATTAGAAAATTACTCCACCTTGGGGGATTCCCCTAAACATTTGACCAACACTCTTCCCACTTCGAGTTACTGATCAATTCGCTCTCGCCCTACCATAAGCTTGCCGTCCCGGTTAGCTCAATTGGTAGAGCGACTGCTCCGGTGTGGCGGTGGTTCCGGGTTCGAACCCCGGACCAGGACGAATTTTTCTTTAACTACGAAGTTTCTGAGAAAGCTGTATAGCTTTCCTTTGTAGCCGTATGGCTGCGCTTGGGTGGATGCCAATGAGTAATTACTCCCTTATTAGAAAATTACTCCACCTTGGGGGATTCCCCTAAACATTTGACCAACACTCTTCCCACTTCGAGTTACTGATCAATTCGCTCTCGCCCTACCATAAGCTTGCCGTCCCGGTTAGCTCAATTGGTAGAGCGACTGCTCCGGTGTGGCGGTGGTTCCGGGTTCGAACCCCGGACCAGGACGAATTTTTCTTTAACTACGAAGTTTCTGAGAAAGCTGTATAGCTTTCCTTTGTAGCCGTATGGCTGCGCTTGGGTGGATGCCAATGAGTAATTACTCCCTTATTAGAAAATTACTCCACCTTGGGGGATTCCCCTAAACATTTGACCAACACTCTTCCCACTTCGAGTTACTGATCAATTCGCTCTCGCCCTACCATAAGCTTGCCGTCCCGGTTAGCTCAATTGGTAGAGCGACTGCTCCGGTGTGGCGGTGGTTCCGGGTTCGAACCCCGGACCAGGACGAATTTTTCTTTAACTACGAAGTTTCTGAGAAAGCTGTATAGCTTTCCTTTGTAGCCGTATGGCTGCGCTTGGGTGGATGCCAATGAGTAATTACTCCCTTATTAGAAAATTACTCCACCTTGGGGGATTCCCCTAAACATTTGACCAACACTCTTCCCACTTCGAGTTACTGATCAATTCGCTCTCGCCCTACCATAAGCTTGCCGTCCCGGTTAGCTCAATTGGTAGAGCGACTGCTCCGGTGTGGCGGTGGTTCCGGGTTCGAACCCCGGACCAGGACGAATTTTTCTTTAACTACGAAGTTTCTGAGAAAGCTGTATAGCTTTCCTTTGTAGCCGTATGGCTGCGCTTGGGTGGATGCCAATGAGTAATTACTCCCTTATTAGAAAATTACTCCACCTTGGGGGATTCCCCTAAACATTTGACCAACACTCTTCCCACTTCGAGTTACTGATCAATTCGCTCTCGCCCTACCATAAGCTTGCCGTCCCGGTTAGCTCAATTGGTAGAGCGACTGCTCCGGTGTGGCGGTGGTTCCGGGTTCGAACCCCGGACCAGGACGAATTTTTCTTTAACTACGAAGTTTCTGAGAAAGCTGTATAGCTTTCCTTTGTAGCCGTATGGCTGCGCTTGGGTGGATGCCAATGAGTAATTACTCCCTTATTAGAAAATTACTCCACCTTGGGGGATTCCCCTAAACATTTGACCAGTACTCTTATGGACTCGCAGGCACCCTACAGAAGTTAAAGCACAGGGAGGATCATCCCAATTGCTGCGTGCATCATTCGCAACACGCACCCACTTGCAATCCAACGCCTGTTGTGGGTGCCTGGCCATTAGGGGGTGGTGGGGAACGAGTATGCAAACACTATCGCCTGAGCGTTTTTCCCCTAGTACACTCCATGCCCTCCTCACTAACTCGCCCAATCAAACATGTTCACTGCCTGCATAAACAGAACTCAACACCGTTAACTAGTTCGCCGGAAATATCCTTCTCCGGCTAAGGTCCTTGACAAAACACAGGAAATACACTTCCGACACCTACAAACACAGATATTTCTACATCCATTAAAGTTCCATGTCATCGATCCGGACTCCATTGATCGAAAATGCCGCTTGTGTGGCGAGATCTCCAACCAATATCATATAGTGCGGGCCTGTTAAGATGGCTCTGACATGCTCGAAGCTCGAGGACCGAGTAGGCATCTCGACCGAGCATGGCCAGCAGCATCAACCAAAAGACTCCGGAACGAGGGACCCCGAACACGTCTACACCTTGCTCCTAAAGGTCTCAATAAAACATTTTCACCAGCAGCACCTTACAATACCGAAGCTCTGGATTCTACGTTGGGCCCCATAGGCTCAAGCTGCCGGTCATTTCTCTGAGCAAAATTTGGCAGAGGCTTAGCTTGGTTAAGCCCGGTAAGTTGCGAAAGCATTAGCCCTGGCTGCGCCTGGTTTGGCTGGTGGTGTGTCTTGGTAGTGCTCTTAGTAAATCTTATGTTTATGAAAGTTTTGCCCGTTTGTTTTACATGGCATTATACTCACCACACGAGGGCCCTAACGTGCTGGGAGATTTATGCGTGCCTCGGTCGCCAAAACGAGCGGCTGACGCTAACGGATGATTGTCTAGAAGCTTCCCTCTTCTTTCACTCCCACTTCCTCCCTTCCTGTACGGTGCGGTTCGGGGGTCCACCGAGATGACAGAGAATTTCCTTTCCTCGAAAAGCGTTGCGTTCAAAGGGCAAGGCATCGCGGCGAACGGGTGGTGGTGTTCCTCCCTTCCTGTGGTTCGGGTGTCCACCGAGGTGACAGAATTACTCCGCCATGCCTTGCCCTTTGAACGCACCGCTTTTTGAGGAAAGAAAATGGGCAGTAATTCTCTGTCATCTCGGTGGACACCCGAACCGACCGCTAAGCGCGCCGCGCGCGGCAGGAGCGGGAGTTAGGCCGCGCTTGGTTGCTGCGGCCTCGCTACGCGACGGCGCAAGTTGGAGCTCCGCTCTTGCAGCTGTGACGTCAGACCGGTAAGCGCGCCGCGCGTGGCAGGAGCAGGAGTTAGGCCGCGCTTGGTAGCTGCGGCCTCGCTATCCCACAGCGCGAGTTGGGCCCCTGGTTTTTGCGGCAGATGGCATGACGTCACAGCAGGGGGTCATGCTAAAGGTCATTGGTAGCTACCGGCCTCGCTACGCGACGGGCTGAAAGTGCAACTAGTATTGCTTTTGCAATAAAAATCGAAACTGTCGGTCGTGCTTACATAGAACTTTGTCGTAAGACGTTGTTTCATAGCTGGAATGATGGGTTGTCGCTCTCATTTGAGTTGGCACACATCGCCAAAATTTCGTCCTCGATCCCGGCCGCCGTGGCCTAATTTCCCGTGTACTGTGCGATGTCCCGTGCACTGTGTACACGGCCCGTGTACTGTGCGATGTCAGTGTACATTAAAAAAAAAACCCAGGTGGTCGAATTTTCCACAGCCCTTCACTACGGCGTCCCTGACAACCCGAGTCGCTTTGGGACGTCAAACAACCAAAAACAAGACCAAAATTTCGACCATTACAGTTCCCTCGGGCCATTAGGGGCTTTGCAGGCTTAAATAAATAGAGGTTCAATCAATGGGTCCATCAACTCTCGCCGTCATTTGTTTATTGCGTCCTAGACTGACCTGACTTAAGCAGCGGCCCAGAGTCAGTAAGATTGTCATCGATATGGGCATGTTTTGTGGAGGCGAGACAGTTGGCATCCTCGAGAATGCGCTATGCTTGGTCGCGTAAGCAGGCTGGGCCTCTTCGGGACGAGAACACAAGACACGACAGACAACAAGTAGAAAGAACGGAGGGCAGTCCCGGCCACTTGTTGGTCCTTGAGAACGGTGACAGTATACAGGGAGGCGGTGAGCCCTTTTGTATCGGCCGCATCATTATCGGCCCCGGGCACAGTCTACACATTGTGTGCACACTCAGCCTATTCCGGTAGAAGATTGGTGAAGCTTATGGTCTTGCACGTGCTCTGACTTCTCATTCGCGCACAAAACAATGGTTCCATCAGTCTTGTCAAGTCGCCGTCTGGGTTTTCTGCGCCGTCTCCTGTGGGCGCATGCGCAGTACACGCCCAAGAGAGCCGCCAGGGTGGCCGCTAGGCAGGAAGCCAACACGACGACACTCATGGTCAGCGTCCAGCGTCCGTGCTGCGTGGTTCTTTTGAGATCTGCAAACAAATGGAGCAACATGTCATTAGTGCCGAGGCCGAACGCAAACTTATCTCTCTTCATTTAGGGCAGTCAGCTATCTGCCGGAAACAAACAATCCGTATACTCGGCATGCTTATTGACGAGGATGGAGGAGCCAAAAGCTGGCTTCATAACACGATGCATAGCTGTCATCAGGCTTTACACCTTATGCGCCGCGTCTCTGCGCGTGGATGGAGAATCAAGGAGGTGGGGCTCCGTCAGATTACCCTAGCACTCATAACATCAAAAATCCTGTACGCATATCCGTACATGCGGCTTAACGCAACCCAACGCCTTCAGCTTGAGCGAATCAATCGCAAGGCGATGCGCCTGGTTACTGGTCTGCCGCAGTACTGCCCAGTAGTGAACCTACACGCATGCAGCAAAATCAATGCCCTGCAGGATCTGGCAGAGCTGCAATCGCTAGCCCAGCGAGTCCGTCTCTCCACAACGGCGGCTGGCCGACAGATCCTGCGGGCATTAGGCTACAACGTTGACAACTTAGAGCCACTTTCGTCCGCTGCCCCGCCATGGGAACTGATCGACTTAGTAGATGGTATGCCATTACCAAAGAATATGAGTTCGGCTAATCCTCAAAGGCGCAAAGCTGCCGCCAAACGGCACGAGAAGACATCACACAAGTTAGCCCAGGAAGGAGCCATCCAACTATACACAGACGCCGCTCAGTTTCAACACTGCGCCGCTATAGCTTGTCACGATTCTGTGTCAGATACCTATGTAGTTCAACAGCTTTCCGAGGAACACACCGTCACCAATCTCGAACTCATTGCCATACGACTTGTCATTACTCGAACAGTAGAAAGACAAGATCCGGCTCCTTGCACCTACCATGTTTACACAGATTCACAAGCAGCGTACACCGCCTGCCGCGCAGGGAGAGCTGACTATGCCGTTCTCAACACTATTCGAACAGAAGCCCTCCGCCTGCGAGAGGAGGGCTACACTGTAATTATCAAATGGATTCCTGCACACGAAGGAATCACTGGAAACGAAAAGGCACACCAGGCAGCGCGCGCAGCAGCTCTTTCCGCACCTTTGCCTGGATTCACATTCGTTTCCGCTTCTTGGCCCCCTGATGACGTTGCGCACCCGTCGTCGCCCCATATGGACAGGGCGGAGACATGGCATCGCGCACAACGCTATCGTCGCAGCATACTCCAGCACTTGGCCAAACCTGAGCAACTATATCGCCATCCACATAGCGCATTGCGGAGAGTGGAGGCAGTGCTCCTTCGCCGAGCCCAGACCGGCCAGCTTCTATCACCAGCGAAGTTGCACCTCATAAACCCGCGCTCATACCCGTCTCCTCAGTGCCCGACGTGCCCTGCCAGAGGCACGGCCGAACATCTCCTGTGGAGCTGCCCTACCTTTGACGCAGTACGGGAGAGAGCACTCAAGTCCCTGGCCGGGCTTCGACCTGGAACCCTGCAGGAATGGGTCGATCAGCCATCGCACATCGGGCCATCAGACGCACTCCGGCTCTGGCGAACTTTTCTTTCCTACTTCAAGGAAGATGAAGGGCCAGGCCATCACTTCGCGGAGCCGACCTCGGGACGACACTACCTCGAAGAAGAAGCGGACACCGGTCCCCCACCCGCACTCCGACCTTCATCCCCACCCCCATCCTCACCCCCACCCTTAACCACTCCCCCACCCCAACCTCCATGAAGCACCTTAGTTCTGCCGCAAGGCATCGGCCTACTAAATGCAGAAATAAAGACGTTAAAAAAAAACATGCCATTAGTAATAAAGCCTCGGATGGCTGTGTAGGCGTCTTCGAACGTGCTTTTCATATTTTGTTCAAGTTTGCATCTAAATAACGTCGAAAAAAATGCACATGGAAAGTTGAAAACGAAAATTGCACAGAGGTTCGGGTATGTTGACAATAAAATAAAACCGCTCTTAATCATTTTGCACGCCTATTTAACGCATTATGTCCTTCCTGCAACATCAGATCGATGCAATGACTGTGCATTAGACGTATTGTCAATATGCATGGCGGCCTTTAGCAATAACTTGGTAATAGCTGATATATGCAAAGACTGCAGGAAAAACAATGGTAATAACCGATGAATGAGAGGTGATTATTTAAAAGCAAAGCGGGCAGCCTAGTGTATTAATGCCAGCTATCTTTTACATTATTTGATGCACTCTTCCGGTTCGACGAGAATGCCTTAAGTTTCAGGAATGCTAAGGGTTTACTGAATATCAACAACCATTGTTTTACAATGCGACAACGGCTGAACACGGCTCTGTAGGCGACCTCTTTCTCTCTTTAAGTCCCACCTTCCTCCCTTCCCTTACGGCGCGGTTAAGGTGCGCGCCGAGATAAGCGAGTCAGATGCTACGGCATTTCCTTTCCTCAAAAACCAATTTACCAACCAATTTAGGCAACATGTATGCTTATACATTTTCTTGCTACTTTTTGTGAAATGCGTGCTATCGTTCAAGTCCCTCATGTCCCCTAGGATAGGAGGAATAAAGCGATGGAGACCAGTCAGCAGCCAGGTAGCTTTAGCGTCTACTGCTCCAGCCTATGCGCCATCATCTAAGTCACAATAGCAAGCCTATGTTCTGTTATTATCATTTAAGCTTGTAATCACACAAAAAGGAAATAAAAAGTAACGCATAACCAAAGGATTACCTCCTTGTTCATTGGGGGTCTGTGCTGAACGGAGGGTTCGGACGTATGTGCGGAAGCTCGCATCTGGAGGCATCCGAACCACGACCAGGTAAACGGCGGAAGGGCGAAGCCTGGTCACAAACATGGGACCCATGCCTCGGCTCCAGAAGCTGCGCTCAGAGCGGTTGCCTCTCCCCGCGTCGAACACTTCGACCCGTAGCCGCTGCTTCTCTCGGAACGTTGCCCTCGTGTCGCTGACAACAGGCGTCCAGCAGGTCAGCGAGAAGGACGTGTCCGTGCAGTTGCCCACGCTGCAAGTCAGGCCTGAAAAGCCATCGCCTGCAAGGAAGCCACCACGCGTCATCCTTTCTACTGTGCTACTAGCGGGTAATCGCCATCGTAGCGTTCAAAGCTTGCTTTGTCAGGTGTATGTGAAGCACCTTAAAGCATACAAACCAAATTTTTGTCTGAAATCTGCCTCTGTCCCGAACGGAGCGCATTGAAACAGCGTTAGTTTTGAAGCAATGTTCTGGTCTTGAAGCAAAAGCTTGAGTTCATACAGTCTTGGCATAGTACTACAGAGACCTTTCATTCTTGAGACTCTGCTGCATGAGAATTGTCACCCCAGCTTCATTTAATCCTTCACAGTCCCCTACCAACACAGGAGGATAATTTCAGTACAAAAATTCTTAAATTTTAAATTTCTTTTCGTGTATCAGTGCTTCTAGGAGAGCTCATGGATCTACTGTATCTGGATTTGTTTGTTAGAACCCAAGGAGGCAAGGAATGTCAAGAGCAGGACAATAATAGATAGAACGGGGCCAATAACAGCTCGTTTCCGAGCGATTAGCGATGGCGGCATGGACTCTCCGCCTGGAGCTAACCAAATGGTAGTATTTTATGCGTAGCATATTGCAATCACTCAGTTCAGCCCTTGGGCGCGGCCGGGCAGCCACCAAACCACGTGACGTGACGTCACGACAGCCGGATGAAAAACCGTAGGTAAAGATGATGGCTATTCTTGGTGAGAATTGCAAACACAGTGAAAAGAAAAAAGAAAAAATGAAGAAAAAAGGGAAAAAAAGAAAAAAAAAACGGGTGAGCATGGTGGCTGTTGCCACCGCCCCGTTTCAAAGGGGGCGCTCCTATCCATCCATCCATACGTCACGGAGGAAAAGCTTCTGAGAAAATCGAGTGCCGCCAAGCAATACCTCGCGCAAAAAGACCGCGCAATATGCAACGCATTCTTGGCTTAACCAAGCTAAGCATGGGCATCTTTTTTTTTTTGTCTTAAAATGGTGTTGTCGTCGAAGGATTATAAGCATAGCAAGCACTCCTCAGGGTATTTTTGCAGCAAAGCAACATTGCCACCCCCATCGCTATGTCCAAAGATGTCCTACAATGGGTACGCGGAGCCCGTTGTTATATTCATTCTGCTTTCTCGCGCTCCTGTCTGCACTAATAACATGTCCGCACAGCTCCGACGAAACTGCGGAGTGTTGAAGCGATTTTCGGCCAGTCATGATTCAATATGCGGCTTTTATTTTGCATACTTTTAATAGCATGCTCGGCCAAGTACCCGGTGCTATGAGTTTTAAAACTTTTTTTTCCATTCCATATGTAGGTTCCTCCCCCTCACCAATTTCGTTTGACGCAAGAGCCGCTGAACGTCATTGCTTGCAAACTAAAGATGATGACGTGACAGTCGACCGCCATCAGTGATAAAAGACCTGTGAACACAATCGATTGGAAAAGCACCCGTAACAAAATACGGTCGTACGGGCGTCTTTCCTGAAAAGAAAATCCTGAGTTTTTTTCGTTTGCAGGGACCAATGTATGGTTTTTGGAATCCACGTACAGTCTTTGTCAAAAGTAACCAGGCTCCATGGTTTGCCTCTCATTCGTATAACAGAGCCCGCACGGCTTCCCTAAAGATCAAGAGAAGGTCTTTGAAGGTGAGGACAGGGGTTCTTCTTACCGTACAGCGATTTAAAGCTTGAGGGCTGGCATAATAGCATTAATATAGGACTGAGAAGAGAAACCTGCAGCCTGGTTACTTTTGACGAAGACTGTACGTTGCGATCACTGTAAATGTAAAAAAAAACGCCTTGTCGAAGCACATATGTATCAGCAGCGCGAACACCACACAGGAAGAAGAAGGAGGAGAAGGTAAAGAGCGCTGAACTGTGCCAGCAACTGAATTTAGATACCCTTTCACGCACAATACAAAGGAAAAAGACTGGCTGTCTTGAAATGTTTTTTACCGCGAAGACGCATAAGACTGGATGCCCTTTGCGTGTGATTGTGTCGGAGAAGCTAACCTGGCAAAAAGAAGTCGCCAAATTTCTCCAAAGCAACCTCAAGCGACTTCCAGTCAATGACCCCTTTCTAGCAAAAAACACCGAAGAAGTTGTCAGATTCTTGCACGAAAACAGAGCAAAGTTGTTCAATGGCTTCTCCATTGACATAAAGGACCTGTTTTATTCCATTCCTCAGGATGCCCTCATACAATGTGTTCGTGATGCCATCGATAGACACGGTGTGGTGGCCTTCCAAAATGAGTGTGGCGTTTCTGCGGATGGCTTCATTGAATTGCTATGCGCTTACCTAAAATCAACAGTGGCAGAGTGGAACGGTTCGAGATTCATACAAAAGCAAGGCATATGTATAGGGTCATGCATCGCCCCCATTTTGAGCGACCTTTTCCTCGCTATGCATGACAGATCCTTGAAGGACAAGCTTGAGTCTTCAAGCGTTCTAAAAATTTTCCGGTACGTCGATGACTTCCTGGTCCTCTTAGATTGCGACACTGAAGCCTTTAAAACAGAAGCAACTCAAGTCCTCAACATTTTTTTTTCTAATACTATATCACCTCTTGAAGTAACTCATGAATTCCCAGAACAAAACGCGATGCGGTTTCTAGAGTTAAAGTTGTTTTTCGGAGAGAACCATGTGTGCTGGTTATTTGAACCAAGAGCCAATAAGCCCATCCTACCCTACGATTCAGCCCATTCAAAACTTGTAAAAAGGAACATAGTGAAGTCAACTTTTAAGAACGCACTCACAAAATCGTGTCACCACAGGTTACAGGACAGTTTTTCGAGCCAAGTGCTGAGGCTGAAGCAATCAGGATACCCGCAATCTCTCCTTTCGTCTGTTGCAAAAAAAGTCCTGATAAGTATGAAGCATGAATGTGAAGCCCCGGATGATACGCGACAGCGGAACAAAAGGGTCGCCGTTCTGCCATACCTACACCAAATCTCGCATAATCTGAAGAAAATTGGCAGAAAAGCAGGCGTAGACGTAGTCTTTTCAGCCCCTCTGCGCCTGTCAAGCCTGTGCAACAAAGTTAATAAAAAGAAAAAGAATAGTGGCTGTACAACCAGGCACCGAGATCCTTTTGTACCTTGTGCGGAGGGTGTTGTATACTCTATACCTTTAGCTTGCGGTAAGGCGTACATAGGCCAAACAGGAAGATGCTTAAACGAAAGGTTAATGGAACATAGGAACGATCTAACTGGGGCGCCGTTGAGGAACCTGCCCGCCCATTGCAGCGTATGTGACAGCCAAAAGAAGTGCATTCCTCATTTTAAGAAAGCAACCGTCTTAAAGAAACATAAAAACCAATTAACACGCGAAATCATTGAAGCTACCTACATCTCAGGGCTCAAAGAAGGTTGCGTAAGCACCCCTTCCATCTCATTATCTGAAAAAGAAATCACCTTTCTCTCTGGTTTTACCTGATTTTACCTGGTTTTTAGGGGCACCCTGCATTTTAGTTCTAGCCGTGTTAATTGTTGGCGCTCATCCCTTCGCATCGCTTACGTTGTTACCGTGTCTCGCCTTCTCATGTTTTTTTTTTTTTTTTCTTTGTTTCTTTTAGCAAAATTCGCGCCCTCAACCCTGTTTTTCCATTTTTTCCATTTGCGCACACTCAACCCTGTTTTTTACCTTTTTACCGTGTTCTTGCCTTCTCATGGATTTAGAAAAATTCGCGCCCTCAACCCTGTTTTTCCATTTTTCCATTCGCGCACACTCAGCCCTGTTTTTACATTGTCTTGTTTTTTCCGCATGTCATTCGTGCTTTTCATGGAAGTCTTTGAATAGTGTGATAGTAGTTATCATTTTGATGCCCTGGACATCGTGTTGGTCCCAATTCGATAGAACGCCTTGATTACCCCCTGGTGGGATTTTACCTGGTATGTGTATAAAAGTGCGGGTTCAATTTTTGCTCAAATAAAAGTTGGAAGTTCAGCGCTCTTTACCTTCTCCTCCTTCTTCTTCCTGTGTGGTGTTCGCGCTGCTGATACATATGGATCGCAACCAACTAGCCCGACAGATGGTGTTATTTGTCGAAGCACAAGGGCCGCCGATGTCATTTCAACGCTTCTTGTGATATTGACTCATGCCACTCTCTCCAATACAGCTTTAAATACACACTTCAATGTGTATGCAACACTACCTTGGAGTCTTATTTTTCTGCTTTTATGACACTACTATTTGTCGGGTACTATCGAAGCCTATTCCCTGATAAGACGTAAAGCATGCGATGAGGGGGGATAGGCAAAGAGAAGAAATTTACTCTTGTGAGCGAACTTGAAGCGACACGGCTTCCTCTGCGTTCCTATGGCGTTCTCAGCCCAGCATGCGAGAGTAACGTTGAAGAGAGAGGCATTGAAGATGATCTCCAGGCGGTCAGTATTTGTCACAAGTGGTCCGCGAAGCTGCTTCCCATGCGGCAGCTGTCGTTGGTCGCTTGACACCAAGGAGATCTCCGTGCCGTTCTCCGGCAGCCAGAAGTAACGCAGACCTTCGCTGGGGTCGGCTCGGACGTTGCAGGTCAGGTTGGCGGCCATACCTTCCTCCGTACTTATCGTGCGCTCCTCTGCCCTCTCACATCGGGGTGAATCTGCACGTCGTGGGAGAAACGTAGTGTAGTGCCGCATCGCATGGCCGGTCGTCATCACGAAGCTGTTTTAGAAATGTAAACAATTCATTGGACAAATTGTTTCAAAACCTTCTGTTCAGCTTTACAGAAATCCTGCAACTCTCGGGAGAATAACGTGAGGAAATGAGACCACTACAAGAAAATAAATTAAAAGATAATAATAAGGGGAACACATACATTTCAGACTACGCACACAATTTATAATACGGTCACAATGCGCGGCAAGCACATCATCATCAGCCTGACTACACCCACTGCAGAACAAATATGCCTCTCCCATATCTTTCCAATTAACCCTATATTTTGCCAGCTGCGGCCACCGTATCCCCGCAAACTTCTCAATCTCAACCGCCCAGCCAGTTTTCTGCCGCCCCCTGCTACGCTTGCCTTCTCTTGGAATACACTCCGTTGCCCTTAAGGACCAGCAGTTATCTTGTCTTCGCATTACATGCACTGCCCAAGCCCATTTCTTCCTCTTGATTTCTACTAGGATGTCATTAACCCGCGTTTGTTCACTCACCCACTCTGCGTGCTTAGGATCTCTTGATGTTACATTATTTTTCTTTCCACAGATAACAGCATTGTCCTTAGCTTAGGCTGAACCCATTTCGTTAGCCTCCACGTTTCTGCCCAACGGTGACTGCCTGTAAGATACAGCTCAGAGAAGAACCGAAAAAACTTTTGAAGACAGTACTCAAACCTTACGCAAACAGCTCTTCTCGCACTACGTACATCGCACGCGGATGTGGAGCGGCTTGCTTTCGACCTTATCGCCGCCACTTCCGGTTACGGTGCACGTGTAATTTCCGCTGTGTCTGGGATCCACCCGGCGAATCACGAGATAGCGCGACGTCACCACCGTGTCTTCGGCCGGTTCTGCGCCGAGCTGGCGTCCGTTCTGACTCCAAGTGACATCGCTGACTCTGGAAGCTGTGAAGACTGAGCACTCCATGTACACATCGGTGCCTTCGGTGATGTGACTGGCGTTCAGACCGGTGCCCAGCTTGATATTCACGTCAGGCTTATCTGCGTAATGAAAAAACGTGTGCAAAGCAAAGGATAACATGACCAGTCAGTTAAATATTACTTTTGAGCATACACGCACGGGAAGTTACTGCAGGCTATGTACTTCATGAAACGACTAAGTATGGTTTTCCTAGCCATGGTTGTAATTCAGTTCTTTTTTTGGCGCCAGTACGAAAAGAGGTTTAGGTTTCATTGTTCCACGCTCAAGGCGCCGCTATGTCATTTCAACAGGAACAAGTTCAACCATCAGTTTTTGCGTGAGTAGTTCTTTTTTTTTAGATGGTTAAAACCCCTCATGCACGCCCTAGTTAGTGCGCCACATGTACAGTACGGTCCATTGTTAAGCCTGTTTCACAAGCAATCGAAAATACTAGCGAATTCTGCCGCCGCGGCGGAAAAACCTGTTTGAGTCGTCGCTGCGATGAGCGGCGAGGTTTCAACAAGTCGGAAATTTTCGCTGCGACGCGCCGCTCAATCGCTCAGTCGCTTGCATGTGAACCGGCCTTTAAAGGGAACATGCGATAGCGTGGCCTCCGCGATTCCCGAAGCCCTTCTGCCTAGATGCGGCGAGAACAGGCGGCATCAGGCGCATGCGCGGAAAGACCAGCCGCCATGCTTACTGCGCATGCGTCTTGTGCCGACAACTCCCACAAATTCTCGGCGGTAGCGATCCGCGAAGCGCGGAGGCCATGCGATCTCATGTTCCCTTTAACAATGGACTGTACTGTACATGAAGTTATTTTTTCCTTCCCTCTTTTCACTGCTTCATTCCATCTCTCCCGATGGAGTTCGTGTACCGAAAGTTGGATACTACACCTTTCTGTCCTTCATAACCTTCTACTCCTCCACGCTCCTCATTGTTTCTCATCGTGTACAACAGAATTTACAAGCGTCGTGACCAGACGCTGAAAACTTACTTGACATATTCAGAGTAAGGTAGCGACGGACCACACCCCTATCTTCTGGTAGGTAGGCGTTGGTCGCACGACACTCAAGCTGCTTTCCTGCATGCTCTAAACCCGGCAAGAGAAGCACGCTAGCCGTAACGTTGCCCTCTGTCCGAGTGTGACTGAGGTTCTGGTCCAAAAGCCGTCCATCTAAGAACCATGTGACATTGGCTTGCGGCCGACTTCCGTTAACTTCGCATTCGAAGCTGGTGGGGGCGGGAAAATCAGCCTCCCAGTAGTTTTTAGAATCTGCGTTAGCGGGTCGGGAAGCCGCAGAAAGGACGTCCGACGCGGGTGTTCCTGTAGCTTCTGCTGTCTGAGTGGATACAAGCGTCGGAGCCTTTGTCCGAGACACAATCCCATTTGCAGAACCGGCCGTCGCAGAAGCGGCCACCATCACCCAGCCGGAAGTGTCGTTCTTGCCTTGTGGCCATCTCCAGAGCCCGACGTCCTTGGGCGCTACTGGGAAGGGCGTGTCAAAAAGAAAATGCGTAGATGTTAATGCTTAATCGCTTGTCCTGAACCTTAGAGCCTTTTGTTGCCTTTTTAGTTTTTGGCAGTAACCTAAGTACGTTAAAATGACGTGGCACCAAATAAGCCAGCGCACCAGCAAGCGTATCTTTTATCTATGATGGTTTATTGGCGTTTTAACGTACCAAAGCGACTCTGGCTATGAGGGACGCCGTAGTGAAGGGCTCCGGAACGACCACCTGGGGTTCTTTAACGTGCACTGACGTCGCACAGTACACGGTCCTCTAGAATTTCGCCTCCATCGAAATTCCGCCGCCGCGGCCGGGATCGAACTCGCGCCTTTCGGGTCAGCAGAGGAGCGCCGTAACCACTGAGCCACCGCGGCGGGTTTATCTATGATGGACCATGTGAAAGGGTATCACTGGATAAAAGTACAGGTGGCGAAAAGCTCACCCAATGCAACTACTTGGTACACTGAGGAAACACGAAGCTGAGGTATTTGATGTTCATGTACCAACTTATGCACAAATGATGTCAGAAGTAGGCTTAACTAGGATCTAAGACAGAAGTTCAGTAAAGCTGGTCATTTTAAAATATTTGAACTAGGATTCTGTTCAAGCACTCTAAACCGATAATTTTCAGAACACCGGACGCTTGCGAATATAATCATGGGTCCTCTACATTTGTCGAGAGTGTTACAATGGGAAAGACGTTTGCACGTACTTACGGAGCATGTCGAGCAGTACCGAACTCTCCACAGGGCGGGATTCTTCGCTGGTAGCTACGCAGCTGATGTTCGAAAGCAAGTCCTCTCTGTGCAGCGGGCCAATCTCAAGTATGATTTCGAGCCCGCCACCAGAGGACTCCATGGTAGCTAGTGGCTGGTTGAGTGTCTTGCCATTTCGCCGCCATTGTAATGTCACCTTGTGATCGGCTGCAGGAGCAAACACCGAGCTGGTTAAAGAAGTTTCTGTCGCAACTGTGCAGCTCTGCTAACGTCCAATAGTTTTCTCGAAAAAAACTGAAATTATGATTGTGTTTCCGTGGTTACAGTCGCCTAATCTTCGTCGAAGCCCTTAAATTGCCTAGTGCATTGCCTACATTAAACGAACCTTATGTAGCTGAGGAACATTGACGTAGCGCAGCTGCCCAGTTATGCATCCGTCTGAAAAGAATGCCAGGTGAGAGCAAAGGCTGCTTTCCTGACCCGATGTGTGTGTGCGATGTGTGTGCGAGGATGTGTGTGCGAGGAGCTTAGCAAATGTGATTGTCAATACATTCAGTTCTGTGGGAATCAGAGTTAATAACTGTGAGGGTATCGTTTAAAGTTACCGCGGAAGTTTCTCTACCAAATGGCGGGTTTTAAATATGTCTGCAAGAAGTTTCCGGCTTGGTTAAATGTTATGCTTTTTTCCTTGGTACCAGTAAAGTTACTATTAAAGCTCGATGCATGAAAAACTACTTAAACTTCAGCCCGCTTTCCGCACTACTCCACTCTGTGTCCCAGCATGGTCAGGCATGAAAAATGTCTGTAAGTATAGCGCGAAATGCAAGTATTGCTACAGCCCTACAATGCTAACCAGTGTTCGGGTGCCAAATGCTTTGTCTCCAAATATACTGATAATTCTAGAGGCGGTACTCATTACCAGTTGATAATGGGCACATTCTAAAGATTTTGTTTTGAATAAGTCACCAGGCGTCAGGGCCTCGAATATAGCCGTTATTATTAGGTGAACTAGGTTTGTCGGGATCGCACAACGGGTCTCAAGTAAATTACAGCTAACATACCCTTAATATAGCTTCATAACGAGCTATCAAGCGAGGTGTTTATCATTAATATAAGCACTCATAAATATCTGTCTCACCTGAGTTTGCAGCACACTTCAGTTTCAAGGTGTCGCCTTCAGCGTACGGCCCAGCCGTTTGGTTTAATACAGTGCCTTCATAGTCCATGATCACTGGGGGAGGCAGCGGAACTGCAAATGTGAAAAACAAACGCCAAGTATATTTTTCATAGAGTTTCTTACTATTACCTAGAGGGAAAGCTGGCATCCTGTCTATAGGAGTTTGCATGGAGACCCCTCGAGACCGCTTCAGCCACCATGGGCGCTCAAAGCATCATGGGGCGGTGAGCTACTTGTTGCGGAACTTCAACTTTTGGCCAAAAAATAAAGAAAAAATAAGCGCTATTCGATAATCAAGAATGTCCTAACATTCAATATCCTGCCTGTAAATTGCAACAAACGAGCAGAAAAGCATTTAAGTGCAAAGTTCGTCCAAAATAAGGCATGGCTAGCTCTCCTATTGGCCCAGTGATGAACACTACAAAAACTAATATTTCGTAATTAACAAGCGCACCTCTAAAAGTAAATATGTTTTTAAAAAAATCTTGTTGCTTAAACACTACAAGAGGTTTTTAATGGCATTTCAGAAAAGTGAAACCTTTTATTGGCGTCGTGTGTCGTCGCGTTTTCACTACTATGGGTTTTGCACACTGCGTTCGCGCGAAATTCGTCTGCGCACACACGAACACCGTTTTCGGAATGACACATCTTAGTAGTGCCACTTCGTGTTCCCGAAAAACTACGACTGTGCCGCAACAAGTAGCTCACCGCCCCATGATGCTTTGAGCGTCCATGGCGGCTGAAGTGCAGCGCCGCCAGCTTTCCCTCTAGGTAATAGTAAGAAACTCTATGATATTTTTAGTGCGCTAGTACTAGATGCGTCATTAGAGCAACAGCCGTAATGTGTCGATGAAGCCTTGGAGTAACTCGAGTGAGATCAGGTAAGTTCGGATGAACGTGGCGCCATCTGCACGAATAGCAAAAAGCTCAGGGATGCTCGGAGAAGCGTCGCGTCAGCTGCAGCGAGTAAGAGGAAGGAGTTGCGCCATCTGCAGCCTGTGGGAGGAGGGTGCAAAGATGAAGATAGAGATGGAGAGGATATAACGGCAAAATGAAGATAAGATAAGAGAATAAGATAAGACAAGAGATAACATAAATGAAGGTAAAGATGGAGAGAGGGTGTGAAGATGAAGAGCGAAAAACGCTGTTGCGTACGCATGGATATGCCAGAAATAAGACGGAATGGATGAAGTCGCTGGAAGAATGTGTAGTGCAGCTAACGGTAAATCATGGAAGAATCCGCTCACTTCAAGATACCGAAGCCGAACGACGTGCTCGGTGAGCTTAACAGCAACGCAAAAGTGATCGCCAACGTGAGACAACCGAGCCAATGGATATAGCGAGGCGGCCAGCCGAATCATTGCGACTGTTGGATATGATGGGGGTTCGGAGTCGCTTCTAGCGGCTCGCTTGCTGCTGCTGCTCGCTTGACGGAACCGCGGTCACGCTTCGACACCCGTTCCCACCACCAGGACAGGAGTGCCGTCGAGTCAACAAGTTGGGTGATGGGAGGAAGATTACGAGTGGGTTTATTTATGTTTTTACAAGCAAAGTGATCAGATTTGAGACCATTCGGCCGCATTCGTTGTCGACTTTTATATTCTTCTCGTTCCCTAAGTTCCCTAGGGTGAGGACGCCCACGCCGGAGTGGGAGGGGCCTAGAGCTTTCACTTGTGCACACAAACACAACACCGCACTCATGGTCACGCCCCCGTCACATGTTGAGTCTGAGGGAAAGAACGTTGCCGTCGAGGTAACGTCGACTGCGGTAGGTGGTGGTTTCTGGCGAGCCGAAGGTTCCCGCTGGTCACTGACATCTGTTCTTCATAAAATGACACCCGCCGCTCAAATCCGGAACGCGAGGTCACAAAAAGGCCAGAAAGTGGTCCCTCGTCCTTGGAGATGTTCGCGAGGGTTGGTGATGATGCCCGCCGGCTCGTCGCGGTGCTCGGCACGCCGAAGAGCCATAGGAAACGAGGCCCTTTGTTCCCCGGCACGGTCACGGCAATTGGGGAAGATAACGTCCGTCTCCCCGCAGCGGCGGCGTTCGACATGTGCAGACACTTCGGAAAGGGGGTCTGGTTTTGCTTAAACTTCAGCCCCTTCGTTTTGGTCTTGCACTCCGACCGGGTAAAACTCGGTAATTGGAATCAGCTGTCACCTGGGTCTTCTCTGTGCGGTCTATGACGGCAGGCCCGAAAGCAATCACTCTCAAGTGGCTCGGAGCAATACAGTAGAAACATGTGTGCTGGCTGCTTCCAAGCGAGACCCGCTGACGCCGATCTCAACACAACGAAGGCAGTATAACATCGCTAAACGGGGTGCGGAACGCGGAGACGACCAAGAAAGAAGAGACGAATGATAAAGTCGTTGGTGGGCTGTACAGTCTAGGAGCGTGTAAAAGCGGCGGCTGCAGAGACCACCGAACAAAGGGAATGGTGACTTGAATCGCAATGAGTAGCTCAGGTCGCGTACCGCACAAGGAAAGTCTAATGAGTCCCAGAACATTTGGGTGCAACTCGAAGATTAAAGCATATAAAAAAGCTAAACAAAGATAAAAACGAAGCTAAACAAGGGAAAACGTACTAGCTCACTTAAGTCGCATTTAGTTTAATTGAGATAATCGGGCTGCAGTTTATTTCTACAGTAAGCCAAATAAGCATTTAGCATTCTGAATCAAACTTCTTGTTGTCATTAATAATTCCCACTGGACCTGCTATCCACTATGTAGTTGCTATCTCCCATGTTTTTATCATGTGTCATATATACAATTAATAACAGGAAGTCCCCCTGACAATTTCCACTTTGAGACCTTCTTCTGTAATAATTAAATTATGTACTATCAGCAAGAAATGAAACGCGAACAAGACAACTGAACCACGGACTGCACAATAAGCAGCTCTTAGCCAGGGGAAGCTGAATACTAGCTCCTGCTTTTTTTAATTTCGAAGGCACGAAGACTCTTCTTTAGAGGTGCTATTCAACCGCGCTTGTATTTCCAATAGAGGAGCAAATACATCGGTGCTTTTTTGTTGCCACCTCAGTTTTCTTGTTCGCATTTCATTCGTTGCTGATACTACCTCATACCCGTACTTCTTTTTTCTTTTCAATAAAAACCGAAACCGAAACGTTACCGGTAACTGTACCACGCCTCGAACCCGTGAGTGCGCGGGATGGAGCAGTCGCAGCCACTCCTGCTCCCATCTCTTCTTCACGCAGCTGAAGAGCGAGTGGAAATGGAGGAGGGGGAAGGTTGAGTTCTGACTTAGAACGGTGTCAACGATATTCTTGTCTAGTGGGAGTCTCTCACGCACATGGTGCCATAAAGACTAAATGTGTGTTCACTGTCTATGCCTCCTTGCACTGCTGCTTCCTCCTTATCCTTCGTGTTTCCTATGCATTAAAGGGACCAATAAACGTGTTTTCTTTATAGCCGCCATTTAAAGCAATGCCTTTTTAAGAATACAGTTCCAGCATGCTTCTGGAATCTCCCTGGCGCAAAATCTGGGCAGAAAGCGGGCGACTGCTAGTAAAGAGTCTATAACTATATAACTCTATAACTTATATATAACTATATAATTATAGCTATATATATGATTCTACAACTTCTATAACTCGCGATGTTTTGGCCCGCTACCCATCAACCATGAGCACGTCCTTATATGCGAATAGGAAGAATAGCACACAGTGTACCAATGAAAAGTTGGTTGGCTGTACCAATTAATGAGCGTCCGAAGCGCGAGGGGTGGGGGGGGGGGGGGGGGGGGGGTGCTTTCATTTGCACTAGAAAAGTCGTCAAGAGAAAATATCAGCGCCCTAAGGAAAATGCAGTTTGTTCGCGTAAGTCACCAAAGAAGCTTACTGCGCACGGGTAATCAGAGATGGCTGGGCTGGCAGCGGACGATTATAGCAAATAACCACAATCTTCCATCCTGTACCACTGCATAGTTTTCATGGTGCACACGAACACAAGTAAAAAGTACCGAATTCTTTTCTGTGCGCATGCACTGGTGCATGTGTCCGCGTATGATACAGAACAATGCTGACGAGAAATCGCTAAAAAATACGCTTCTGGATATTACCTCACTGCTGAACTAGTCGAAGTACTCATTCAAATATTTATTTTTATACCAAGCAAGGATCGCTTTCCCGAAAGTTGCCAAGTAAGCGAAACGTTTAGTGTAAGTTTTTCGCTCGGCGACGCAGCACGGAGCGCGGTAGACGCTTTACGTTGGCAGAATAGAGTACGACAGGTAAGAGAGGTGAAAGATTTATTACCTTGCCTCCATTATTTCGCTCGTCGGCGAGCCCCAAGATATGCAAACGCTGCGCCGCACCGTGTGTTATTTCTTGTTTTATTGTTTTCCTCCCCAGCGGGCAAAAAAATGACGTTTCCTGTAGCCACACTTTCACATTGGCAAGAAATTGAGTGGACGTAGGCGGCCGGTAAATTGCTGTCACCCGAACTTCTTCTGTGTTCGACCTAAGTGCCTGTGCACTACATGCACACGTCATTTCCGGGCTCAGGCATGAACTGCGTAGCCGGAAGTACGCTGATGGACATGCCGTTCTTCGATATTATTTTCCCTACGTTTCAATGAAACTTCGGTCGAGCCTGGTTGGTACATGTTACTGGTAGGGTGAAGGTTGCGCATTCATGGGATGATCCACAACGAAGAGACACACACAGGCGCTACTAACAACTGGTTTATTCTTCTTAAGAACGCGTACTTATACATCTGACCACGCATGCACAAACACGATCTGGAACCACAACCGTCACGTCAAGGGCTATTGATGCAGACATGAGCGCAAAAAATTGATTTAAGCTGCCTACAGAGTTACGGACATGTCAGTCTACTGCTTTTTTCCATATGTGGTAGGCTTCCAAGGCCAGCCGTGCGTGGTCGTTTTTGCTTTTGCCAAGAATCACAGTCTCGTCAAATCGCGGTGCACAATTGCGGCAAGAATTAAGGTGGGACACTAGATGTGCCCCTTTGTCTGTGTTGTTCTTAACTTTATTGGCATGCTCCCTGAGTCGCTCATTTATGCGCCGCCCTGTCTGCCCGATGTACGTCCTTCCACATGAAAGAGGAAAGGAATATACCACCCCGGTGGCGCAAGGGATGTAGGAAGTCCCGTGCCTGATTAGGCAGCCACTCCTTCTATCACCGCACGTGCGGGAGCACAGCTTTGCCAGTTTATTCGGCGCGGAAAACGCCAGAGGGACACGATGCCTGCCTGCAACTCTCTTGAGGAGATGAGACACCTTATGCGGTTATGGCACCGTCACAGGCCTGAACGTTTCACGCTCACTCGTCCCCCTCATACTTGCCATATCGGTTTCGTCTTCTGTACCAGGGCCTCAGCAACCGCAGTCAAGAGCGACATATAGAAACCTGCTGCCGAAAGCCGGCAGACCTGATAGTCAAAACTTGCCTGCAATTGATGCACATACGATTTTTTTACAGCAGATTCCATGCAGGGACAAGCAATGCCTCTTTTCACAATTTTGGAGTGCTCAGATTTCTACGGCAAAAGTTCCTTTTTTTGCACGAGGTTGGTAAGACCAACATACATGCCGCATGCAGAACTCTGATTTAAGGTCCAGGAACTGAAAAACACTCCTGTGGGGTAACTCGTGAGTAAAACCAAGTCCTTGTCCGTATTGCTTAAAAACATCTAAACCTTCATCAATCGCATCTTGGTTGGAAGAATCACGCGCTAAAAACACTAAACAATCGTCAGATCGGCTTATCACCTGACACGAAACGCCTGTCCTTAAAATTTATTTTCTCAAACTAAAGGTATTTTTTGCTTTCTTGGTTTATACCATGGTCCTGAGGCAACGATTTATAAGAGGTGAAGTCGATAATTACTAGAGTTTGTTGGTAAGCCAGTGTTTTGTTGGCTGTGATCACATTTGGCTTGTGGCCCAATTACTTAGCCATACTCTAGGGTGTGAAACTTTTTTTTTCCTCCGGAGAAACATACTGGTGCTCAGGAGCTTTATGTAATATCATTGATCCTCAAATGTCATGTGTTGTTTTCTACCGTTACTTTCTCACACACTGATGGCGTTGCGATCTGCTGCAGTTCTCTTTATGCCCATACATTTCAGGCTGACTCTTAGATTATCGCAGAGAGAAAAAAAACGCAAATTAAACCCAGCTCTGCTGACGTTTGGAAACTGAAGGCTCTGTTTTTTTAGCCAGGTTCACCAACAAAAGAATAGCCCGCGACTAGTACGGGACAGCATTGAAGGAGATGAAAGAGGAAAGTCGATAATGCGTAACAATGGCTGCCGCGCATTGTGTATAAATCAGCTGGGATGACCGGCGACTGGGCTCATAAAAACGCTAAGGCTAACTCCAATAAATTTTCTTTTAGCAGAAATTGACTTATTCGCTCTTAGTGGCTATATTGATGTTTTCTTTTTGGGCTTTAAACCGCACTTTTATTGCTGCCAAAATAGGAGTTTAATCTGGAACATTTTCTTCCCCCGTTGCGATCAGAATTAGGAATGTCTGATAAATAGGACTCCGAATTACCGGTTATAAACACACTGCAACGTGACTCTACCTTAGATATTTGTAACAACAAAAAAAGATAAGAAACCGTGGACGTCGCGGCAGTTTGCCTGTAAAAACGGTCGAGGGCCGCCATTCCTGTAACTTTTTAATGCGAATGCATTTCTAGCCTCATGGATGGCGTGACCACTAGATGTGTACATGAGCTAACGATGGTAAGTGACGATAACCAGATAATTACCAAAGTAATAGTTAATGAAATAAAACAGGTAAAAATAATGACAAAATAACAAGTGATTAATAATTTAAAAATAGTGCCAACAATACTGACACTAATAATCAGTGGTAGTAATAGTGATAGCAACAGTTAGTGAAAGCCGCGACAGTAATAGTTAACTTCGGTAATAGTCAGTGAAAGCAATGTATAGTGACAGTAATTTTAATGACAGTAATAGAGGTAGCAACAATTAGTGATAGTGACGTCATCAACAAGTCACGTGATGCGACCCAACTAGTCACCTGATAGGACAATGTCTAAAGAAGTTTCCGACGAGCTGATGACCTCACAAAAGACAAAAAAGCTTGTCTAGACAAGAAGTTCCGCCGCGCCCTGTCAGTTCGTTCTTGGATGCCGACACGTGGGGTACTCTAAATGCTTTAGAATTTCCGCACCTTAGGACACTTAAGTGCACCCCTTGAATTGTCTTTTCTTTTCCTTTCGTTATGCAGTAAGCTACGTTTTCGGTGTAAGTCGCCTCTTTATCACTGGAGTGTGGTTAGAAATCGGAAGACGCGAATTTAAACTTGTAGTCTGCGTCTTCACTGAAAAATTATGAATGCGCTTTGAAATCAGTGCATTCCACCGCGGTGACTCAGTGGTTATGGTGCTCGGCTGCTGACCCGAAAGACGCGGGTTCGATCCCGGCCACAGGGGTCGAATTTCTATGGAGGCGGAATTCTAGAGGCCTGTGTACTGTTCAATGTCAGTGCACGCTAAAGAACCCCAGGTGGTAGAAATTTCCGAAGCCCTCCACTACGGCGTCCCTCATAGCCTGAGTCGCTTTGGGATGTTAAACCCCAATAAACCAGACCAACAATCCTCTGAAGACTCGAGGCTTTGGAAAAAGCACTCCTCCGTTGCCTCTTAAACGGGCTTCTAATCCTGCGGTCGAATTCTGATTGAGGCGAAATTCTAGAGGCCCGTGTACTGTGCGATGTCAGCGCACGTTAAAGAACCCCAGGTGATCGAAATTTCCGGAGCCCTCCACTACGGTGTCCCTCATAACCTGAGTCGCTTTGGGAAGTTGAACCCCAATAAACCGTACCAAACCAAACCTGCATGGATGGAAGAAGAATCAAATTACGAAAGTGCGGAAGGTGCGTGATTACAGAACAAAAGCGAGGAGAGAAACTCTTCACGGAGCACGCATTAAGGTGCCGTGCAGCAGCGCCTGTCTAAACGGTTGGACATCTGTCATAATCTCGATGGAGACGCACCGGCTGGAAATTTACCGTCTTAGCATTTCCTAGACTTACGAGACATAGGGCGCTAAATATGATTTTTTTTGTTTCTTAGCCATTTTCCAGCGCTCACTAGCGCTCATTACTTATACTTCAAAGCTTTGCTTAATATATACAGAGCAGAGCGTTAAGAGAACGATTCAAACTCCCAGGCACGACACATGCTTCAAGCTTAGGTGTGCACCAACTCAAGAAAGGCAGAGAGAATTGTGAACGCAAGTCTGGTTGAAAGGTTATGCTTTTAGGAAGAAAAGTTTGGGCGCTTGCATTTAAAGCAGCGAAAATCGTCCTGGTTATGGTTTTTATTTTTTTGTTTTGGTTCCCTTGCGTTGTGCCTTGAGACGGCGGACGAAAAACCATCACTCTTATTCTGTGTTTGCCTGTTCCATAATCACTTGATCCTCTTTTCGCATTTCCTGGGTGCTTTGTTATTTTTTCATTTCACTTGGTGCACAGGGAAAACAGTGTCCGCATTCTCTGTGCCTTCCTTCCAAGCGAATTATCTTCGACGTGAAGCGGCCGTCACGGTATTTAAGAACCCGGTCGTCTGCTTAAAGGGTCCTCAGCACTCCTCCTCTCCTTGAGGAGCGCCACATCAAGCTCGTAAGCGGCAGCCAAGTGAAACGCAAAAAGAGCTTTATTTTTTGAAACCTTGTACGAACCAATCTTGGTTAACTTTGCTTAACTTGGTTGACTTCAAGCATGATTAAAAATTTATTTTGCCGAAGGTTTTCAGGAGCAGTCTTTCATTGATTTCGCAGTAAGACGCTCAGATCGTGCGGGCTTCAGCTCGGTAACCTTTGTTTTCGTGTACATGCTTGGATGGAATAAATCTAAGTTAGACGAGGTTGAAGTGAAAATAATAGCCAGTTTTTCTGGGCCATATTTACTTATGGTCCCCACAATTGGAGGCCAACGCAAACGCTAAAAAAAATTGGCTGTGGTTTGACCAATGGCCACCGCGAGTAGAAATGCGGAAGCAACGACGTGGCAATCGCAGCGGCGGCGGCACCTCTGAGTCACCCGCGCAGCGGAGGAGTCGGCGGCTAAAAAAGGAGTCGGTGCTCCTCGCGCATGCGCAGTTGGGGCTCTCCCGGGCTCCGCGAAATCGCTCACACCTAGCGTAGTGTTGCTTCCACAGCAAAATAAAAACTGGGAAAGGCGCGGTAAGGAAAACATAAAGGGACAGAAAACGACTACATCGTCTAAGGTGCTGCTGCTTACTGAGGCTGCTCCATCGATGGTACCGGTCACGATCAAAAGGGCAGCTAAGCTGGATTCTTCTCTCTTGGGATACTCCCTATCATACGAGGCGTTCATCTGGCGTCAGTGTTCCGGTTAATTGCGGAGCTTAGTGCTTTCGCGCTCTGCCTCACGTACGGCTGGGTTTTGCTATTTCCGACACTTCTCACGCTTACGAACACGCCGCGTTTAGGCTTCCTTACTGCAGCTGATACCCCGCTTTAGCACTGCCGTGCTGAAAGAGCTGAACGCTCCATGCGACCTAAGCCGTGAGCCACAAAATAGAAGTGGCAACGGGCGCCAGAGGAATGTGCGATCTTGTCACGTGGTGTTACAGCAATACTACCGCCAGCATCAATGCTTGGCTGGAAGACGAAGCTCGCGCGATCGCCTCTCTGAGACTCAAAGTAGAAGCCGCCACAAACCCGTGTGGAACGCTAGTGCTGCGTTGTAGCTGGCTGTGTTGGACGGTGTGATGCCATTGCGGGTGAGTTCCGTGTAAGAGCTTTAAGGCGAAAGCCTTTAATGGCGTCCGTTAACAAAGCTTGTCACACGCGTTTAACTCGGGAACTGAAAAAGAAAAAAACCACTGGCTGCTTCAGATAGAGCAGGAACAAATTAACTGAGAAGCCAAGTTGAATGACTGTATATTATTTAGTTAATTAATTATAGACAAAAATGTCGAAATTGCGTCGAAATAGCGCGGACGTGGATATAGCCACGGGACTGGTGTGACGTCACACCCACCGAAAGTAGTCACGGCATAGTGAAAATTGTCACAGAATGGTCGGAAAAAAAAAACGTATTTGCGTCAAATTATATGGAAAAATGTGTAATTAAGCGTAATTAGCACTCAAGAACCCCGAAAGATGTATAAATTGGGTATCGATATGCCACAGGAACGGTGTGACATCACATCCACCGAAAGTCGTCACGTCATAGTGTCCCCGGCTTTCGCCTCTCAACCCTTTAGTTGCCAAAGAGTCCTCACAATTTTTTCGTCGGTTCAAGTTGCGTGGCGCAGCGGCGAAGCGAGAGTTAGTGTTGTGCTAGATAAATGGAATGGAAAGAACGACAGTGGATGGAACGCGATTTGCGCAGATGAGATCGGAAGCGGTGCTTAAGGTTGAAGAAGTAAGTTCTGAGAAACGGAATATAACACACGGATGCCAATCACGTTTTGGCCGGTCATAATAAAAAAATAACGCGATATAACTTATGAGTACTGAGCAGATATGATTTAGTTTGGGAACAGTCAGGAAGATCTCTGCCTCACTGTGGGATTGAGCTGGCTGATTGAACTTACAATGTTGAGAACAAGCCAGGCTCGCTTATCTCACGTAAAATAATCAGAATAGCTTTGGCGTATACTACCTCCGACTTTCCTATTCATTATTTGACACCATATTCACTGATTCGTATTCCTTAGCAGCATAGATTGTTGTGAAGTACGGAAATAATTAATGAAAAACTTTAACAATTGCATACATCATAATCTGATTACCACGCTATTCTGAAGGTGGGAGTGTTTGTGTTTATAAACAGTTTTTAAGCTCAAGCTGCTACTGGAAACCATCAGCAATAATAACATGCCACGCCGCTGTACCTGGCTTGAAAATTCAATATTGCTGAAACCAGGCTCACTCATGTCAAAAATTACAATCAGAATATATATTCAACAACAATATTCAACTAAGGAATGTTGAAGTCGCAAAATGAATGAAAAAGAGGGCGCAAATAAAGCGCGTATGAAGGCTTTGCGGAATTTTAGCCGGTTCAGCATAAAAAAAATAGGGTTTCCTGGATTAAAATCTAAAGCATGAATACAAAGGCAGTTCGAACGTAATGTAAGGAATATCAAGGTAAAAGGGCAGAATGCATTTGAAGTATAACGGGCTGATAAGCCATGCGAACTGCAAAATGTCGAGAAGAGCCTTCTTCGCCGCGCTTTGAAATTTAGTTTAAGCGTCATCGATGCTCATAGCCAGTTACCAGGCGTATACCTGGACCTTGTCAAAGATTAGAGGAGACCCGCTTTTTAAGGTGCAGCGTTGGAAAAGGTAGGGGTGGGTTGCGCATACGTGCACAAGAAGTGTGCAGGAGCTAATGCGACCTGACGTCTAATATATATTTTCTCTTCGAGGATTTCACCTAATCTGCGTCGCTTGTAGGATATTAAACCTCGGATATCCAGTGACCATCTGCTCTGTTTTTCCCGATGTATCAGTTTACTTTTTATCTCGCAGAACAAAAACGGGACTTGGCAGTGAGAGGCCATATTGAAAATTACTTCTCAGGGTAGGAAGTGGCAGATGAATGGAAGAAGCTGCACGCCTGTTTTTGCCTGCATATTAAGTAAACATCCATGGCAAGCAATACAGCGTAATGTCAAAGAACAAATAGAAACAGTTTTAGCAAGAAAATTGCGTTTTCTGCTCCGTTCATGTATAATTAGCAACTTCTATATTTACAGCTATTGAACGACAAGTTATTTGTGTCAGACTAGCCAGAAAAAGTTGCAGCTTAATATATGAGACAGCGCTCGCGACAGGAACTGCAATGGCTCGTCGCGCTCCCTTAATCCCAGAACAACTGCGCGTGCGGTGGCACTTCTTTGATGCCAGCCAAGCGCATTCACTTGACCTTTCTGGAACTCTAAGCTCTCCGTACGTAGGATGGAAAAGCGTTCCTGGAATAAATTCCGTAGAAGGGCTATTTACACAAGGGTGTGAACACTGTGAATTTGCCTTAGATTTGCCTTGACAACGGGCACTCAGCTCGGCGCTTAACATGAGTAATGGGTTATGTAATCACTCTGTCACTGACAGCACACAAGAAGTGACATCAAAAAGAAGGTCTCATAATATAGGGGAGAAACTTTTGATGCGAAAAAGTTGTATATCTGCAAATCCTCGGGTTGAGAAAGTGTTTTTGTATTCTGCTGAACCAGTGTTCCAGAGTGAACACTTTTTCATAAGAAAGAGTACGCGCTTTTTTTTTAAGTAAAGAGCCTTGTTTGATTCTTCCTCCCCAAACAAGAAATTTCAGTGAAGTCTAGGTGAAGTTAGTTGCTGGAAGTGAAGGCTAGTTGTTAATCGATTATGTGGCGCTTTGTTAACGAAATCAATTTCTCTTCACGAAACTTCGAGACTCAGAGTAATAACGGACGCCGCTGTATGTCTTTCTGTCGGGACTGCAAAGTCAGAGAACTCTCAGAAGGCAAATCAGTCATCTTGATTACGAGCTTCTGCACAGATGAGTAGATCGGCCCGATCCAGAAGGCCGTGGTTTGTCCAAGCTACTTCGAATGGCAGGTGCTTCGTTCGAACAACGCAAGCACTGCTGAAAACTGCGAATTTACCATATTCACATGTCGCTACCAGCCCTGAATGCGGCAGCCACGTTACTTGCCGCAAACACGACATGCAGACTAAAGATTTCTGATGAAGACATGGTATGTTGCGTAAGTGGTGTCGTACTGGACGTCTCCGAATTATTTTAATCCACCAGGGATTCTTTAATCATCATTGACATTTTACAGCAAACGGGTGTTTTTTGGACTTCACCTTCATCAAAATGCAGTCGCCATGGTCAGCTTGGGCTCTGCAGGTGGACACTTTTGTCGCTAAGCCACCACCTGGGGTCGTTCTTAAGACAGAGCCTAAGCTATATAGTGTCAGTGCCATGGCGTTCAGGGCAGATTTCTTTACTCGGAATGTATTGGCAATTTGATGTCTCTAACATATTTTTTTGCACACGGCCTCTAGAAGAATGCAACCCGCAAACAGAACGACGGATGTCGTTCATACTTAGTTTTGAATTCACTGGTTAGAACAGGGCTGTTAAAACATGCAGTAGTCTTTCCCTAAAACTTTCTGAGCCACTCTCACATCTGGTCATAGCTGGCTACGTTGGTTCTTCTGATTCAAAGAAGGCCACTCACCTGTGACGACCAGCTCCACGCGAGCCTCGGTGACGGGCACGCCAGAAGTTGCATTGTCGTCGTCATCGCGGTAGGTGACGTTGCAGATGTAACTTCCGGTGTCGCTACGCTCCAGCCGGTTGAGAAGCAGCGCTGGTGGGTCGCTGAGCAGCGAAAAGAAGGCCCGGCCCGACCACTGCGGCTGCTTCCAGTGGGTGCCGTCCACTAGTCCTGCGCTACCGGCTAGCACCGGGGTGGCGGGCGTGGCTGGTGCCTCTAGTGCGTAGACTTGCTTCGCTTGCCGATAGACAGATGAATTCGGAGACGAGTAATGCCTGTGGTTATTGTGGTCCGTGGCTGGAAAGTGATACCAGACAGCTGAGACAGCTCGTCGCGAGGACACGTCGACGGGACAGGGTAGAGACGTCTGTTCACCCACCAGGGCATCGAGCCGCAGCAGCGCAGAGGAAAATATGCCTGCAAAAGGAACCACGAAGCAAGTAGGAAGTGTCAGTGCATATCATGTGTAGGGCCAGCGGATAATAATGCTTACTGAACGGAAATAAAACGAAGGTATAAATATTTCCGCTTCCTCACAAGAAGTGTCATTACCTTCGGTGCAGAGCCACAACCTGATAACCGGATGCGGTTGTCGTATCTCCAATTTCATAAGGACAGCTCACTAAGTCTTTAAATTCGTGCGATCTGTCTTTGGGTTACCAGAGTAGGGAAACTCGGGCCGTAATGCACCAAACACAAGGTAATTAGAGCTAGTAATGGAATAACGTAAAAACATTAATTTAAATGCACCGTCAAATGTCGTAGCCAGAAGCATTCCTGCCCACCCGCTGGTCAATAACAATGACCTGTAGACGTGTGGGCACAGTGTATGGGTGACATTAAGTCCAAGAGGAGGAACAAGCGAGCTCGGTTCAGATGTTGCCCCCCGCTGCCTTATAATGTGATCCAAGTGTCGCAATGCGATCCAATGATGCCCTCGTGGTGTACGCGGTGAGCCGCTCATTCAGTGTTTCTGTCTGCCCGGAAGTGTAACGTCTCGAAGACTTCTTTTTTACGTGATAAAGTTGTTAAAGTCTTTATAATTATAATAGTGCTGGAATTGAGAAGAATTAGCGATGGAGAGAGTGACTGCTTTACTTTAAACGGCTTGGTAGCAGTGTGGCCTGAGAGCTCCATGGCTAATGTATTTGGCCTGCACAAGGATAGCTTAGAGAACGCCTTCTAATGCATTTAAATCCCTAGAAGGCGGGAACCAGTACAGGGGAAACTTTGTTCCGCTGAGAACTTGGCGGATTCCCAGAGGCAATGCTGATAGAGCCCGCCCCCTCCCACATACGAGGCGGATGCTGAAACCAGTAGTTCATCGTAGCGGAAACTTAGCGGCACTCTGACAGCTTTTAACCATTCTATGTGAAGAAATAGCATTGATAGATTGTCAATTGTTAAATGAAATAAAGGCGCCATACCGTAAAACCTGTCCGTTTTATTCATGCAGCGTTCGTCGCAACTCACACCTTGATACAATATAGACTGCACCACTCAAGCGGACATATAAGCAAGCCAGCATTTCTATTCCTAGACACCACCTCGTTCTGTGAGAGGCTCTGAGACGAGCTACGGTCATTTATTACGCACGGTGCCGAGCTTTTCGTAATTATCCAAGGGAAAATTAATTACAAACTTCAGGATTTAAACGAAGCATAGCGTTCACAAGGTGGTGTTGCATTGTTGTGAAGTGCGTCTTGATTCACCAAGAAAAATCGTGGTTCAGACATTCGAAAAGTCGATAAATTGCTCATCTGCACGAGAGGTACTCCATTCTGGAAAACCATATCAGGCTGGCATCTGACAAGAAGTTGTATTGCCTGCGTCGGAGTTCGTTTAAGATGCCGCTGAAGGATACAGCCTGTTTTTCTCTGGTTTAATTTATTTTCTTACTTTATATGGTTTAGTACCATTCGGCATGAAACCATGTATCTCTCATGGTGGAACTATAGTTCTCATTTCAATATTTTGTTTTGCAACTTTATATCTCACCTTGTTAACGAGGTAAAAACATCACTGCTCAGATCCGGACACTGCCCGTCTACGCAATAAAAATATTCAGGCTAGCGATATTTTATATGTTATAAACTGCCACACAAAACCAATCTTATCGGACCATTGCCTAGCAAGGAAGCAAATCTCCTTGTCACGCCGCAGCTAGCGTGCGTCGTGGTAAAGTGTGAGGAGTGTCGCCGAAAGGGAGCAGGGGAATGCGCAGACAAAAGGAGAAGGACTTAAAACGGCGTAGCGTGCGAGGGTCGCTCTTCTCGGCCCAGCGAGTGGTGAATGGTTTCTTCTAGGAAGTCGGGCCGAAACCCGAGACGACGACAGGACGGCTGGGATGCACTGGCGCTGTTCTTGTTTTCGTTCTTGCTAGCTGGCCAGAGCGGCTAACAGTGGAGCGTGTGTTGAATTGTGTTTGTTTCCTTGTATTGTAATAGTTTTTAGTTAGCCATGGCTGCTTAGAGCGAGGTGTGTGTTTTATATTGTTTACTTGTATTTTGCCTTGTGACCTCTTACTTCTAAACGACGGCGGGAAAGTCGTCGATTGGCTAAGAAGTAGGTTTTGGCGGGAGGATTGTTTATTGGCGGAGGATGGAGTTTTGGCGCGAATGTGACGAGATGGGTGCGCGCGAAGGAGAGCGCCGAGGTTGGGTGTGTGGCAGCCGGACAGATCGGTCGTGTGTGGCCGGTGGTGGTCCCGGGGCCGTGAGCGTAGAGTTGGAGAGGCGAGTTAGTTGAGCGGCGGCCGGACGGGTTGGCCGTGTGTTGGCCGGCGGTGGTCCGGAGTCGTGGAAGTTTTGAAGTTTTATATTTAGTTAAAGTGGAGAGGCCGAAATCATTCGGCATATGTAAATAAGTTGTATATACATGTGTAATAAATAATTTCTTGAAGAAAGCCTTCCAAGTGCATCACCATCCGAAGACCTGCACACCTGTCTAAACCCACCAGTCGCAAAGTACGTCCCCCAGGTCACTCACGAGACCCGCCCTCTACGACTCCGCATCAACATCAAGGAGAACAACATCAACAACGACAGAGCAGAGAGAGGGAAAAATTCGTGACTGGCGCAGCCGACAGGATTCGCAAGGGACCGCTGCTTTGCGACAGGAACGAAGAAAGACAGAGGCAACGCAGGTTGAGAAGACGACGAGCTGGTCACCCCACAAGGAACGCTTGCCCTTGGGTGGCGAAGAGGGGTGGAAAGCCGGACTTCAAGAAAGAAGAACAGCAGCACAAGAGACAGCAGAAGAATCTTCACCGATCATCACCGATCATCGCAGCTTCGACACCGATGTAGGCGGGGAGAGGAATCGTGGACTCCAACAAAGCAAACGAGGACGGACCTAAATTGAAGGCGACTTGAGAGTGCGGCGGCGTTGCGTAACGGGACTTGTGGCGTGTCAGCGTGAAGTTGATTGTGAGAGAACTCTGGAACTTGGTTTGATTGACGACCTTTGAAGAGAAGGCGGCGAAAGAAAAACGGTGAGCGAACAGCGCTGCTCTCAGACTTCGTGCTTTATGCTTACGAGGGGAAAGAGTAAACTACTGTCGCCAGAGATGGATAGTAACATGACTGGGGAAATGAGCGAGACAAGCACGGAAAACGGCCAATCTGGACCCAATAGGCAAATTGATATAGAAATTGAGAAAATGAGGCTAGAGAGGGCCAAAATTGAATTTGAGACAGAGAAATTACGCAGGCAAGGCACAGCTGATCTGTCAGAGGGGAAAGAAGCAGTAAAATACTCCACAATGCTGAGCAGTGTACTACCTCGAATGCCGAAAGATGAGTCGCTTATTCCGGGGTGGTTTGATTCTGTGGAGATGCTGTTTCACTCCTTCAGAGTACCGGAAAGCGTGCAATCTATCACCCTGATTCCATACCTCACTGACCGCATGCGATCGATGGCGATGCAAAGTGGAACAAAGGAGATACTTGAGTACAAACTGCTAAAGGAGGTAATTTTGAGGGAGTTGCGATTAAGCCCGGCGGAATATAAAAGAATGTTTGACACAGCTAAGAAAGGACCGCAAGAATCGTGGCGCCAATTCGGCTACCGACTACGCAGTTATTACTCTTATTATATCAGCAGCAGAAAAGTGACCGAAATTGAGGAGCTGATGGAGCTGGTAGTGGTCGATAAAATGAAAGAGGTCTTGTCTAACGACGCGCTCCGACAGATAGCTCTTCAAGAAAACAAAAATTGGCTTAAAATCGACGGACTTACAGAAGTAGTCGAGGCGGTGGAGAGCAGCCGAGGGAAAGCATTTGGGGCTGGCGTTGCGCGCATGAGTACGGCCCGCGGCGAAGGATGTAGGAAAGAGGGGGAGGCCCGGGCGTCGCAACCCCGTGGGGAAGAACCCATGGGGGTGAAGTATGCGCCATTTAGAGCACATACGATGACACGCCAGTGTTACCGTTGTGGCCGACTAGGTCACATGTCTAGGGAGTGTCGGGAAACTGAGGTAAAGATCGGAAACAGAGATATGGGTGTCCGCAATGTTGCTACGGAGGGGCATTCTGCCGGCAGGGAATGGGAGCAGGATAGGGGAAAGAACCCAGCGTCACCCCTCTGTTACCGCTGTGGCCGTTTAGGGCATATGGCCCGAGAATGCCAAGAGACGGAGGTCAGGAAGATTACAGCCAGAGTGATAGAAGTAACCCCTCACAGCGCTGAAATTCTGTGCCAGGACCGGGAGCCAAAAGCCAGCACTCAGTTGACGGAGACGCATAAGGTGGGCGATGTCTCCCTCTGTTCGGGGGAATCAATAATCTTTGCACGAGTAGATTCAGGCGCGGACATCACAGTGGTCAGGAGGTCACTACTGCCGCAGGAAAGGGTAGATCCACGAGGCAAAGTCGCATTGAAGGGTGCCTTCGGACATCAGATTGAGGCTGAGCTGGCGTATGTGCCACTAAGAATTGATCGGAGGGGCTCACATGTTGCCATCTTGTGCGCATTGACAGAGGAATTGGCGAATGAAATTAATTGTTTGTTATCAGTGAGCGACTATAATGAACTGGTCAAGCAGAAAGAAAACGAACAGATCGAGGACCACTGTAATTTAGGGAACCCACGCGCTACTGTGGCGGCGGTTGTCGCACAGCCAATTGAAAACGAACAGCTGGAAGAAGCAACGTCATTGAACTTTAGGGCACTACAGCTGGAGGATGAAAGCTTAAAAACCTCATGGCAACAGGCGAAGGCAGGCACCCATGGTATGCAGGTAACCAATGGCCTGCTATATCATTCAGATAAGATAAACGGGAGGATGATGAAACAGCTGATTCTGCCGAAATGCAAGAGGCAGGCGGTGTTACAGGTAGCCCATGACAGAGAAGTTGGTGGGCATCTTGCGGCAAAGAAAACAAGGCAGCGCATAAAGAATTCATTCTTTTGGCCGAACATGAACACCAGGATTCTAAGGTATTGTCAGGCATGTCCACAGTGTCAAAAGAATGCTATACAAAGGAAGTCGGACAGAGTACCGATAGCACCCCTGACAAGACCAGCAAGCCCATTTCAGGTGATAGTTATGGACTGTGTAGGTCCAATAGAACCCCCGTCGTCAAAAGGCCACAGGTATGCTCTGTGTTTGATGGACGTATGCTCTCGGTGGCCAGAGGTAGTCTGTTTGAAATCGTTGACAGCCCGAGCAGTGTGCGACGCCCTTGTGGAAATATTCTCTAGGGTTGGGGTGCCGGAAATGGTCTGCTCGGACCAGGGGACAAACTTTACGGCAAAGGTAACCCAAGAACTGTTGGCCCGTCTCGGGGCATCGCCTAGATTTTCAACCCCTGGTCATCCGGAAAGCAATGGTCTTGTTGAAAGATGGAATGGGACATTCAAAAGAATGCTGCGGCATGTGATTGGAGAACATGGACGGGGGTGGGACCGACTGGTCCCGTGCCTTTTGTGGGCATATCGCGAAGTGCCCAATGAAACGACCGGAGTGTCGCCATTTGAGCTCCTTTATGGGCGCACGCCTACAGGGCCATTAGCAATACTAGAGAAGTCTTGGACCGGAAACTGGACCCTTCCGATTACACTGAATGAGTCGGCAGAAAAGTATTTACTGGAACTACGTCAGCGGCTGGCTGCCATGTCGGAGGTGGTGGGGCAAAATGCAGCCGATAACCAAAGAGCATACGCGACACGGTATAATCTGAGAGCACGGTCGAAGAAGTTTAATTGCGACGATCTCGTTCTAGTCAGGAATGAGGATACGTCTAAGGGGCAGTACGCCTGGAAGGGGCCGGTAAAGGTAGTTGAGAGGAAGCGAAAGGATAGCTACGGGGTGCAGATGGAGGATGGATCCCGAAAGTGGATACATGCAAATAATTTGAAACCGTTTACGGTCGGGGTAAGGACAGTCGGGGTCGTATTTGAGGATGAAGAGTTCGGAAAGGTGGAGGAGGTACCGGTAGTATCTGTTCGCATGAGCGAAGCAGAAGTAGAAGACTCTCATATCCAGGAAGTTGTCCGTCGGCACAGTGAGGTGTTTTCGGGAAAGCCGGGGAAAAGTAGGGCAGGTAAGCACACGATCCGCATAATGGCCAACGCACGTCCTGCTCCTCGTCACCAGTACCGGGTGCCGCTAAAGATGAGAGTCGAGGTTGAGAGACAAGTGCAGGAGCTAGTGGCAGAGGGAATGATCTATCCCACCGAATCCCCTTACGCCCACCCTGTGGTGTGTGTGGCGAAAAGCGACGGGAGTGTGAGGCTCTGTGTTGATTACAGATTCCTCAACTCCATTACAGAGGTAGACGCCTTTCCGATGAAAAAGGTAGACGACCTCCTGGCGACTGTGGCAAAGGCATGCTGCATAACAATTCTGGATTTGACACGCGGGTACTGGCAAATTCCGCTAGACGAGCAGAGCCAAAGATTAACCGCATTCGCGACCGACAGTGGACAGTACTCCTGGACAGTGATGCCGTATGGACTAAGAAATTCCGCGGCCACTTTCCAGCGGATTATGAATGAAATTCTCTATGAGCATAGAGCGTATGCGTGCGCTTACATCGATGACATCGCAGTTTTTTCTGAAAACATGAGCGAACATGCCCAACATCTCGATGCGGTGTTGGAGACACTCAAATCTGTGGGGCTCAAGGTAAATGCTGAAAAATGCAAATTTGCACAGGGGAGCGTAAAGTACCTGGGGCACATAGTCGGTTCTGGAACGCATTGTCCCGATCCTGAGAGGGTTCGAGCGATAGAGGCAATGCAGCCACCACGAACAAAGGCGGAACTCAGAAGCGTACTAGGGGTAATGAACTATTACCGCAACTACATAAAAGAGTACTCGCGGGTAGTGCTGCCTCTCACAAACTTAACGAAGGGTCGTCGAAACGGCCCGATCAGCTGGCAGAGTGAACAAGAGCAAGCATTCCAAGAGGTGAAGAGTGCGCTGGCAACTCTAGCTGTTCTGTGGCCACCAGACATGTCCAAGCCTTTTATTCTATCAACCGACGCGTCCCAAGAGGCAATCGGAGCATGTCTGGCGCAGAATGCAGACGGAAGAGAATACCCAATTGCATTCTTGAGCAAAAAGTTGAGCGAATCTCAAGTGAAGTGGTCGACGATTGAAAAAGAAGCGTTCGCTGTGGTATGGGCATTGGATCAGGTGAGCACATGGGTACTGGGAGCGGAAGTGCATGTCAGGACGGATCACAACCCTCTGCAGTATGTGGCCACTGCGGCATCGAGCAGTGCACGGCTCACGAGGTGGGCGCTGTCGCTACAGAAATACAACATCACGGTCCAGCATATCAAGGGGGGCCACAACGTGCTTGCGGACGCGCTTTCCCGCATTCAAACCTAACATGAGAGAGAGAGAGAAAAAAAAAGAGGAACCCCTGAGCACAGAGCACGAGAGCAGCGATGTTCGAGACTCGCCTTGGTGGACTGTTGTGGTTGCTCTTCCTTTTTATTTGTATGCATGGTGTTTGTATGATTTACTTTCACTTGAAACATGTCATCCTGTAGCGTATGGTGCGTTGTGCAGAAGTGTACTTTGTTTTCATGTACTTGCATGCCTGTATTCTTTTTCGGAGTGTATCTCGGAGTGTATCTCGGAGTTTATCTCGGGGGGAAGCTTTAGTGCTTTCTCGCACTAGAGAGAGAGGCGGCGGCTTGAGGCAGCCTAAAGGAGGAGCATGCTTTGTTCGGAACTGGCGGAAAAAAAAAAAAAAAAAGGTTCGGGGGAAAGAATTGAGAAAAAGGGGGGAGGTGTCACGCCGCAGCTAGCGTGCGTCGTGGTAAAGTGTGAGGAGTGTCGCCGAAAGGGAGCAGGGGAATGCGCAGACAAAAGGAGAAGGACTTAAAACGGCGTAGCGTGCGAGGGTCGCTCTTCTCGGCCCAGCGAGTGGTGAATGGTTTCTTCTAGGAAGTCGGGCCGAAACCCGAGACGACGACAGGACGGCTGGGATGCACTGGCGCTGTTCTTGTTTTCGTTCTTGCTAGCTGGCCAGAGCGGCTAACAGTGGAGCGTGTGTTGAATTGTGTTTGTTTCCTTGTATTGTAATAGTTTTTAGTTAGCCATGGCTGCTTAGAGCGAGGTGTGTGTTTTATATTGTTTACTTGTATTTCGCCTTGTGACCTCTTACTTCTAAACGACGGCGGGAAAGTCGTCGATTGGCTAAGAAGTAGGTTTTGGCGGGAGGATTGTTTATTGGCGGAGGATGGAGTTTTGGCGCGAATGTGACGAGATGGGTGCGCGCGAAGGAGAGCGCCGAGGTTGGGTGTGTGGCAGCCGGACAGATCGGTCGTGTGTGGCCGGTGGTGGTCCCGGGGCCGTGAGCGTAGAGTTGGAGAGGCGAGTTAGTTGAGCGGCGGCCGGACGGGTTGGCCGTGTGTTGGCCGGCGGTGGTCCGGAGTCGTGGAAGTTTTGAAGTTTTATATTTAGTTAAAGTGGAGAGGCCGAAATCATTCGGCATATGTAAATAAGTTGTATATACATGTGTAATAAATAATTTCTTGAAGAAAGCCTTCCAAGTGCATCACCATCCGAAGACCTGCACACCTGTCTAAACCCACCAGTCGCAAAGTACGTCCCCCAGGTCACTCACGAGACCCGCCCTCTACGACTCCGCATCAACATCAAGGAGAACAACATCAACAACGACAGAGCAGAGAGAGGGAAAAATTCGTGACTCTCCTTATTATAGGTAAAGTTAAATTTAGAGTCCCGATAACAAAACCATCCTGAAACGAAGAACGACTGATCACAAAAGCAGGACGTGCTATCAAAAAAGGGAGGTAACAACGCTAAAAATAAAAAGAAGAGAGGTATATCAGCACGCTTGAATAGGTTCTCGTAAGTCAGTGCTCGATCTGTTCTGGCGGCGAATGGAAAATGTTTACTTGCGACAGTTCGCACTCTTTTCAATATTTTTACTTTCCTTTTACTCCCGCGGTAATCTGCTTCTGGACACGGTGTGCAGACCAAAGGCGCAATAAAGCTGGAATCACTGCTAGGCTTGAGCAGTTTCTTAAAAGCGGAAAATGGAGCCCAGTTAGTGGAACATGGCTTCTTACTGCACACTACAGACATTGCGATAAAGTAAGAATAAGTCAGAAAGGGCTTGCGCTCTGTGTGCTGTAACACAAAACGCAAGCAGAGAACTGTTCATTTATTCATGAATAATCTTTTTTAGAGACTAGAAAAATTTAAAGAAAGAAAAAAAGAAAGAATTCAAGAGAAAGAAAATGAATTGGAAGCTCTCTGAGCCCCGGCCAATACCCCTTCGTGGGTATGCGCCATGATGTCGCATAGGAAACAACAACAATAAAGGAAACTGCGCAATCCATGCGTAATTACCGTAATATCACCGTATTTCATTCGCATTCTGACACTGATAACAGAGCAACTGGTAATATCAAAGAGTGCTCAGTGAAACAGGAGCGCCGACACTTTTTTTTCTTGCTTTGTTTCTTCTTATTTCTGTGTTTTGGCGCAGCTTTCTGTTTCAGCGGTAGCAGATCAAGAAGTGCATGTTGTTTGAAGAGACTTAAAGAACTGAAGTTAATGAAGATAACCAGCTACATGTTATATATAACGCGCCTGTCAATATAATAAGGGCCCTATGCTAAGCCATCTTGAGAAACGCTTTATGCCGGCTTGCTTGCTCGGACTGTATAGCCACTCTGAGAAGAACAGCGCTGGCAGACAACGGGCGAGGATGAGGGAGACAGACAACCTTGTCCTTGTCCCCATCCGTTGCCTCCCAGCGCCATTCAGACCTTGCTCTATAACCAACCTTTTCTTGCCACTCTTATAACCTGGTTGAAATTGCATCTGTCAGCTTCGCTTAGCGCGCGGCCATCTATGTATAGTTAGTCATTATGGAAACACCAAACGTCTCCTCTAATAGCTCTGTGCTGCGTGCGATTATTTGTAATTTTGATCTAATTATTTCAAAAGTTTTTTATGGGTAAAATAATTTCGCTGGAGGTGGTCGCAGAAGGTATTACGTTACTGTGGAACTGGAAGTACTAGTGCTTTTTTGAAGAACATCCGCAGCTTTAAAAAGCTGACCATTATCACAGCGCCAGTGCTTGGCTTCTATTTCACGCATGGAGGCACTCGGAGCTTAGCCCAAGGCCATCACCATCACCCCCTAAAGGCCTTTCAATTACAAACCTAACTTCTTGTAACTGGGGCTACATTTTTGACGGAAATAGTCGCATCCGAGAATTTGAAGGCAGCCAAGAAATAAGGGGTTTACTATTGCAGGCACTATATTAATCATATAGAGACGAAATAACTTTTTTTGATGACAACAGGAACGATGTATACAGATTAGAATTTTGCAAGAATAATGTACACCATCATTAATTAGGGAAATTACAGAATATGAATTTTTTATCAGCAAAAATCAGTACACTGCCCCTGTTGGCAACATCTCTCCACCAGCTCCAGAAAAGCATGCTCACGTAGGCCAGTTCCGAAAGTACGTCAGAATTAAAACCGCAAAATTTCTAAACATGCTTCCTTTCGTAGGAGAGAGACACGTGCATCTGACCATTATGCGTATCTTGACAAATTTTACAAAACCAAGTCGGCCTGCGCCGGACAATCGCGTAATTCTAGCTTTAAAGAAACTATATTCTATAAAATTAATGCAGTTTGCTTGTGGGCACTGTTATCTTCTATCTCTCGCATAGTCTGTTGTTTTCATATTCCTGGCAACGAAGACGACACAAAGATGACTGCAGGTGCCACGATCGCCGCTTTCCAACGATACTCCTCTTTTAAAACTTTTGGCATTTAAAAAACAACAAAGCCAATGCTGAGAAAACATGCAGCGAACAAACAATATTTTCTGCTCATTACCTTCATGTTGGACCTCCTCGTCATTGGCGCTCCCGTTTGTCTTGCGTAGGAGAAACACCATCACAATCACCAAGCATCGCATGGAAAAGTGCACTACCAGACGAGTTTCCGACTTCATCTTTTTATAATCCGGAAGTAATTCGTATCTCAGACAAACCGAAAAACAGTGCACAACAATGTCCCCAAGATGAAACCACTAGCGTAACGCAAGTTCGCAAGCACTCACGCTTGCTTAGAAAAGAATAATGAAAGAGCGGACGATAGCGCAGACTTCACTCGCACGCGCACCGCCGTGAAGTGCCCGAGGAGCTTGAGCGTCCGAAACGCGAATGAGGAAACGGGAACGCTATAGGAATCCACCACGAAAAGCGAAGGGAAACAGGGAGCTGCTGAACGGGTGACGTGAGCTGCTACTACGCGACGTCAGCGCCCTCTCTCGCGAATGCGCACAACACCACTGGAGACGGCTAACCGTTCGCGCCCCGCCGCGCCGCGATACCACGGCAGCAAACTGCGGCAGTCGATAATCAGGCGTCTCGAAGGCGCGTTTGCTGAAGCTGTTAAGTTGGGCTCAAACCAGTAGGAGTTAGAGTGAAAAAGGATGACGCTTAGGACGAGTGTTAAAACCCTCACGCCATATTGTGTGACGGCTTAGGGGTGGTGTAACTTAAACAAACGAAAGTAAAAGTATAATAGGGGAGTAACTGGGCGCTTAACGTCCCAAAGCGACTCAGGCTGTGAGGGACGCCGTAGTGAGGGGCTCCGCAAATTTATACCACCTGGGGTTCTTTAACGTGCATTGACGTCGCACAGTACACGGGCCTCTAGAATTCCGCCTCCATCAAAATTAAGCCGCAGCGGCCGGGATCGAACCCGCGTCTTTCAGGTGAGCAGCCGAGCGCCATAACCACTGAGCCACCGCGGCGTCCTAATAGGGGAATAATTGTTCATTGACATCCACCCAAGCGAAGCCATACTGCTACAAAGGAAAGCTACCTAGCTTTCTAAGAAACTTCGTAGTTAAAGAAAAATTCTTCCTGGTCCGGGGTTCAAACCCGGGGCCAGCGCTTCAGAGGAGAAGCCGCTCTACCAGCTTATCTAAGCGGGACGGCTAGCATATGGTAGGGCGGTACAGCAAGACTGTTACGCACTGCTTGTTCTAGCTGCACTACATGCACAAGCTCGCTTATGGGTTAGCAGTTCAGTCTATCGAAAATTAACATGGGTCGCGGTTTTAAGGGGTTTGCCGCAGCCCTAAAACCCGAAAACTCTGGAAGGGTGCGCCTAATAGTTCCTCTTAATTGGACACATTATCAGGGTCACAGAATCAAAAAATAGTTGGTTTGTTGTTTGATTCGTTACTTTATGAGGTTTAACGTTTGAAAGCGACTGAGGCTATGAGGGTAGCCGTAGTGGAGGGCTTCAGTTAACTTCAACCACCTGGAATTCTTTAATGCGCATTAACATCGCTCAGTAGACACGCCTCTACTATTTCGCCTCCATTGAAATGAGGCCATAGCGGCCGGTTGCGACCCGCGTCTTTCGGGTCAACAGCCGGGCACCATAACCACTGAGCCACAGCGGCGGCAGACGCAGAATAAAGCGTGCGGCGCGGTCGACGGGTAAAATGTGTCGCATGTGTTTTTTGTACAGGATGTGCATGTAAAATCTCTTCTCAGTTGTGCTTGCTGCTCCCAGGTGCCTAGATCTTCGTTATGGAGCAGTGAAAGTACATTGCCGAAATGGAAATGCATGCCATTTAGACGGGAGATGTACGAACAATGCTTGTCGGTTCGCGTGGTATTTTAGCGAGCTTCCACGAGCAGAGTGACGCCTAGAGATGATACTTAAAGTTACTCACAAGCTGCAGATTGCAATGGATCCTCATTTATCCATTCCAAGGAGTGTGCTGTGGGCAGATCGGAATAGAATTTTTTTCTCCACTTTTCCCTTTGGAGTCACGTGTTTTTTGACAAGAAGCTCCTTATGATTTTATGCATTTATTTTGTGCGTCCTACGTGTCAAAATACCGCAGTGATTCCTACTTTACTGATCGCGAAATCGCTTTCTGATGAAGGAACAATCTCAGACTCGAATTTTCGTTAGCGCCTGTACTGTGCTTTGCTATTCGAACCCCAAGAGTCAGGTTTAAAACAACCTCCCAGATAAAAGTATATCGCAAGGATAATAAGAATAGTGCAGGCGCGGTAAACGTCGTGTTTTTTCTCAAGGGCTACGTCGACAATTTTGTGGGTCCTTCGGACTTTTTGGGGGTGGGTGTGGGCCAACTTCCAAAAGATATGACATGTTCTTCTTTAAAAATGTGGTTGAGAAATCCTGCATGCTTTTAAATGCACGAATCCACACGGGGACATGCACGAAGTTTTCATAGCAATACTTTGCCTCCCCTCTTACTAAGCTTTGGTTTTGGTGTTCCTCTCACCGTGATTTCTTCATTTCGGTGTATGTGGCCATTTATCTTTAAACTTAGCTCCCACCTCACACATGCATCACACGGTTCAAGTTCGTGTTCGCACAATGCAATTTACTTTCAGACACTGATGTTTAGTCAATCACTCAAATTAAGGCGATGCCTATAAGGTGTCAGTTCCGAGTGAAATCGTCAATAACTCCTCTGTTTGGCCTGGTTTGTTTTATTTGTTCATACTATCGATCCTAACTCGGCGTCTGATTTAATTCGCTAATTACGAATCGGTTTGCTTCGAAGAATTTTAACTGACCGTTTTTAAAAGATTTTAACGTACAAGCTGCGGCGATGAGTCGTTGAGTAATTACGAGCAGCTGGAATATTTAACATGCACTTACCTGGCTCTATCTTATACGAATGAGCACAAAATGTAGGACCAATTAATTTCTAAGAACCAATGCTGGCCCTGTGAACAAACGAACAACAGGAACTCTAGGGCTGAATATCGATCGAAGTCAGAAGTCAGCAGTTCCTCGCAGCGAATTCCGCATCGAATATCGAAACTTCTTGGTTGAGGAAACATGAGAATAAAGGTAGAGGCAATATTTATTGTACTAAACTGGCGATCAAGACTTCTCACTCTTGATAGAAGTACCCTATAAGCAATCAGTTGGTAGGCCTGAGAATACCTATTTTTACTGCTGAAATGACGCCCTGAGCCCATTGAAAGCATTATCACGAAATAAACCAGCGTACCTGTTTACTGAACCGCACACATCGTGTGAACCATGATGTGCAGTGGATGAGTCAGAACCGAATGCCAGCGATGCTTTGTCAGAGTGTAACCAACATCTAAAAGTTTTCTATCAAAGCTGCCTTCCTAGCTATAACCCCATAGCAGTGCAACCTGGCATTTGAAATATTAAAGATGGTAATGGCAACCGAAAACGCCAGGCCGGAACATTGGCCACCTGGTGGAAAACTCTCAGCACTTGCACTAAGGAAAGTAGTCGGCCAGATTTTATCAATGTTCGGGAATCGAGATTTTTTCGGTGGCTCAGTGAAGAAGGTGTCCAGCTATTGAGCCCGAGGAGCCGGTCTGATCCCGGCCTCGTTTCGATGCCGGCACGACTCAAAAGTCGTCCTTGCAATGTCAGTGCGCGGTGGTTGATAGTATTCCGGAGCCCTCCCTTATGGCACCTCTTCTCTCTTTTTCCTTCACTCGCTCCTTCATCGCTTCTTCCCTAGATGCACGGTTTAGGTGTCCATGGGGAAGTGAGACTGTTACAGTGGCCTTTCTTTTACTCAAAAACATTTGTTTCGAGAAGAAATGTCAGCACCTACAGGCAAGTCGTATATCAACGCACTGACGCCCTTTTACATCTGTCTAATGCTTTTAACGGCCACACAATAAAAAGGGGGAGGTGGGGAGAGATGGCGCAGTAAGATCAAAAACAAAAGGGCAATTCGAGATTCTTTATGTTCAAACGCAAATTAACCTACTTCTCTGTTTTACTTTAGGAGTTTGCATTGATATTTGCAGGTTCGGAAATTTGTTGCAGGGAAAAGCACTCTTTACGTAGCTAGCCTGAAGGAGCCTGACGATGGCATCACAGAAGTAGAGGACAGTAAGCGATATAGCTCGAAAAGAAAGGGATAATTAACCCTCTTAAAGGATCGAACAAGATTTCTTGATATGGGCATTCTGACGTCCAGAAGCGCTGCAATATTTACTAGCTCAAGATGGCCGTTTATCAGATTTTATAGATTAGAAAATTACGCGACTAATGTCACCCACCTTTTTTTATAAGCAAAAGAATTAGTGATTACAGAGTTCACGAAGGAAGAAATAAGCACCTTTAAATCAAATATCCACACTGCTGTGCACACTGTGGTCACGGTTGTCTTACTAGACTCGAATGATAAATTCCCCATACGGGATTTAACCTTGATTATTACAAAAATTCAGGCGGGCACTTTGTTGACCTACAGTGAGCTGAGGCGAAAGCCTTAAGCGCGGTGTTGCTGCTTATGTCAGTTTTGTATGGTTAAGATGTTAGGCTTCGCCTCTAAGAGTGGAACGCGACAGCGTCTTGCAACACTGCCAGGGAGTCCACAGAACGACATCGCCCGTTCGGCTCTACGCCTTGCTCGTCGGTAAATTGATTTTTTGAGGAAAGGAAACGTATCTGTCTCGCATATCTTGGTGTACCCCTGAACTTCGCCGTAAGGGAAGGGAGGAAGATGGGAGTGAATGAAGACACCGTGTTCACTGGACGCGCCTTTGTTCATTCCGAACCACTGAGCTGGCATGGCGGAGCGGTTAGCATGCTCGTCTCGCACTCCGGAGACCCTGGTTCGATTCCCAACTCGAGCAATTTCCTACTCGACTTTATTTATTGCTCTGGTCTGACTAGAAAGGTTAATTTGGCTAATTGGTTAATTAACTACTTAAGTGAACTCAATCCCACTTACTTGGAGCATTACTATGCCGTCCCTTTAATTGGTTGCATGGTTACTACCCGAAGTACCACTGGGCCCCGTTTGAAATTCGTGCAATGTGACGTCACGGCCATTTCGACCAATTGAAAAGCGTGGCATTTCTGTCGACAACTCCTGCTTACAACGATCAGGCATTAAAGGCTTCTGTCTTAATAAGCAATTTGACCTGTCAGCTGTTTGGGCAGTGCTTTAGGAAGTTGCCGAGCCATGAAGCAAGTTATATTTCATCAAACATGCATGTCGTAAAGTGTGCAAGGAGGAGATAAAATACGACATAAATCAGCGCTGTCCCAAGTGCATTTATTGCTTCTTTTTCCAATAAATTGCTTTTCTTTAATTGCGCGAAGATTTTTGTGCATCTGTCAGAATGCAGGCTCTGTGGTCATCCCATCGTGTTTTGTCAACCAAAATTTGTTAATGAGCAGATGTGGAAATGGGTGACTTTCATCCGGATTGTTTATTAGTGTATTTACTTATTCATTTATGTCCTTAATCAGGGTCAATGGTCCACGAATACAATACACGAAGAAACTGGTACATTTTAAAGTAAGTGAAAAGCCCCATTCATATTTGTGGGAGCCGCTGCGCTGTCTCAGTGGTTATGGCGCTCGGCTGCTAACCCGAAAGACGCAGGTTCGATCCGGACCGCGGCAGTCGAGTTTCGCTGAAGGCTAAATTCTAGAGGCCCATGTACTGTGCGATGTGAGTGCATGTTGAAGAAGCCCAGGTGGTCGAAATTTCCGAGGTCCTTCAGTACTGCGTCCCTCATAACCTGATTCGTTTTGGCACGTTAAACCCCGAGAAACCATATTTGCAGAAATCATGCATCATACCGCGATTTTTAAATCCTGTTCTCGTGAATTGGCGCTTCAAGTTTGATGTACTGAAATGTAGATTTGTTGCACGAAATTTAGCATGACAATAAGATGTTTTATACATAACTCCACATAAAACGCTCGTGTTTGTCTTTCGTTTTATAGAACACTGTCCACAAAAGTTCGTCAGCGAGGGACGGGTGGCGCAGGTGGAGTTACAAAGTATCAATGAGCGCGTCTTGTCAGCACAGTGTTATCGACTTGTGTCAGAAGCATTGCGGCGCGCTGGAATGGGCGCTCCTGCCTATCTTACACCGTATAGGGACATACCACGCTGAAGCCAGTCATCCGTCACACGACTATGGCTGTATGAGAGAAATTGTTTGAGATGTTCTCAAAGGCTAACGAATTTCGACAAGCTGCTTATCAACGCGCTATAAACAGGGCTTAAAAGATGCGGTTCAAAGCTGGCTGATGCAACCCCAGCCAACCGAAGATTGCAGTCCGGCATTCATCCTTGCCAAACAACTCTCCACTCGAAGTTAGCGAGTGTCCCAACCCTTCCATGGAAAAGGAACGAGTGGTGCCTCGTTGCAGCCTATTAGCTCGGTCTCTGGCCTCCGTATGCTGCCTAATTGGGAAAGGGGGGGGGGGGGGGGGGGGGGGGCGCTGTTTACGTGAGGGATTTCTGCGAACTCGTCGGTGTCGAAGGAAGGTCGATGCTCCCGAGCCGTTTCGTGGCCACTACCAAACAAGAGGTGCCAGGCGCAGACGTATGCGAGCACTCGATATTTGATGAACTGTATTTGCCGAAGCAGACCTAAAAGACTCCTTTCTAAAGATGATCCTGTGGTTAAGAGAGCGCTCCAATAAAGAGATAATGGACGGTATAGAGCAAGCACTGTTCTGGTGGGTCAAAGATAAGCGCAATCTTCGAGGGAGTCGAACACCGCTGCAAAAGGCTAGACAGCAACAGAGAGTTAACAACGTTTGCTGCAGTTTATCAAACTCTGAAAACGCACCATTACGCCTAACTGTCGCTAGGTTTGCTGAACTTGTTTTCATTCAGCGTGCTTATGTATTCCTGCTATGTTATGATTCTATTTTTATTTTCTAATGCAACTTACTGCCACTTTAGCTGCACAGTTCTGCAAAGCATGTTTGTTGCTTGGTGCTCTAGTTTCTTTACTCATGCGAAGTTGTGGCTGAAGATAGGATTTCAGAAGCCTGTATTTTTGTTACATCGCATTGTGGGTGCTTGCTTTTAGATGTATGGAGCAAAAGTTAGGTGAATAACTAGAGTCTTATCAATGTCTTCGACAATGCTCACAATTTCCTCCTTCAAACGTGAGCGCTTAGAGAAAAGTACATGTCCAGCAATTTTGAATTAAAATTTTCAAAATTGAATTATTGTAAGCTACTTTAACGGAAAGGTTGAAGGCAGTGGTTTTTTCTTCTCATATATAGCAAAATCTTTCCTTTAACTTGTTTCCATCGATTGCATCGAGCAGTTTAGACTCCTATATAAATAGCCAGTGGGGAACGCTACTCACGATGGCAAAAACGTTAATAGAAAAAAAAAATTCAAGACTGCCGTCGGGTGACCTCTATATATATTGATTGTTATAGTGAAATCTTATTTTGTATGAAAAAAATTACGTTCGTAAAAGGTTTCCCGCTCAAAAATGCTTTTGTCCAGAATTTTTGTCCAGAAATGTTGCTGAATTTGTCCAGAATTGTTGTATATGATTTATCATCATTATTGAAGCTGCCTTTCTTTGAATTCTTTCGCATTTTGATATGTTTTGGCTCATTTTCAGGCACTGGAATACTGGAATACTTTCGTGACCTGATGCAGGGCCTTTGTAGTCAACTGTTGCTCAAAATGTTTATTTTCCATTACTCTCGTCACTCAGGCCATAGCCCGTAGGAGCTAGGTGTGTAAGCAGAACATAAAAATTTATGACCACTCAGAGCGCATGTGCTCGAATACCTATTGATAGAAGAGCCTCGGGAATGAAATGCAATATTCGGTGATATTGATGAAAGCAATACTATATCGTCTGCATCTAGAGATGGTGAGCGGTGCACAAAATTTCACTTTTGAAGCATGTATAGGCCTCTGACTGTATACCGAAAATTAATGTACATAGAAACACACCCATCGCCTAATCACCTGCTGTAACTCACTAGAAAAAAATGTTTCTTTCTCACTACCATCACCAACGACAATGGCCCTCAAAAAATTTCGATCAGGTAACCCCAACTGATTTACTGTTGATAATCATTTGACGAGATTGTATTACTTGGTGCCAAAGTTACTATGTGCTGACAAGCTACAAGCAAGTTCATATAAAAATCTCTGGGAACATCGCACAGCCTCAGGTGAGTAACAAATAAATGATATCATTTGCAGGTCTGTAGCCCAAGAATTTTTAGCGAACGTGCGGTTCGTTCTCGTCGAGTACGAGCGATCGCTCAAGCTCGAAAGCGTCTGCCGGTTTTTTCGTTGCCAGTTTACTCACAATCCCGGTATTTGTGTAAGTTTCTGTTGCTACGACACTTTATTGAAATACACCATTATCTAGTCCTTGTTTTCACCGTTCAAGGCTGTCTCCAGTGGCTGCAGGTACTAATTTTAACCCATAAACAAGTATGTGGCGGTTGCCGGCTTCTGTGATCTAACTTTTTACAGCAATGCATTCCCAAGCTAAACCTATGTTACCTTCTAGGATATCGCTTTAAGCTCCCGTGGACATTATTTGGAATTAATCTGAATTGTCAAACGTAACCTGCAATTCATGATTGCGTCTCAGCTAAAACTTCATCGGCGCGAAAGTTGTTAATGAAGACACAAATTTATTAACATCTAATTCCTGGAGCATAAACAGATTACTAGACCGTTGAGAATGACTAAGTGTGTATTCTTCTGAGCTGAACTACCTATCTATATAAAAACTCAAAGTCTTGGTCTTAGTGCAAATGGGTGTTTCAGGGCAGGCTAGGGTAAATCGCCCCATAAAAACTGCGCAGCGATAACTTAATGGCTCTGCGCAATAATCAGCGAGTAAAAACCACAAAAGCACATTATATAGCACGCAAGGGAAGGGGAATGAGGGGCTCGTTATAAATATGAAAGAAGCCAACAGCCACAGAAACCAAGAAAAAAAAATCCCCCTGTGCCCCTTGGTTTCTGTGGCTGTTGGCTTCTTTCATATTTATAACGAGCCCCTCATTCCCCTTCCCTTGTTTGCTTAATTGCTTAGCGAGGGCCTCGGTTCTGGCAGCCTTGACGCCATAGGAAGCATAAGAGGGTTCTCACGCAGCTTCCACCCTCTCCGTTCGATGACGTTCTACGTCACACCTGCAGTAACTCAGGACGTTCTACGTCCGCCGCTTATGAACGTGGGTGGCGCTGATGAACACTCTCAAGGTTAGGTTACTTGTAAACATAAATACCCCCGAAAACAGAAGATTTCACAGCCGTCGCCGTAGCTCAGAGGTAGAGCACCGGACGCGTAATTCGGAGGTCGTGGGTTCGGATCCCACCGGCGGCATGTGGTTGTTTTTTCTTCTTCTTTTCTAATCAGTTAGCTTTAAGCGATAACATATTCAGCAATGTTCTAAATTGATCAACACCACAAAATAAATAAATCAATTTAAAAAAAAAAATATCCCCCTGTGCCCCTTGGTTTCTGTGGCTGTTGGCTTCTTTCATATTTATAACGAGCCCCTCATTCCCCTTCCCTTGTTTGCTTAATTGCTTAGCGAGGGCCTCGGTTCTGGCAGCCTTGACGCCATAGGAAGCATAAGAGGGTTCTCACGCAGCTTCCACCCTCTCCGTTCGATGACGTTCTACGTCACACCTGCGGTAACTCAGGACGTTCTACGTCCGCCGCTTATGAACGTGGGTGGCGCTGATGAACACTCTCAAGGTTAGGTTACTTGTAAACATAAATACCCCCGAAAACAGAAGATTTCACAGCCGTCGCCGTAGCTCAGAGGTAGAGCACCGGACGCGTAATTTGGAGGTCGTGGGTTCGGATCCCACCGGCGGCATGTGGTTGTTTTTTCTTCTTCTTTTCTAATCAGTTAGCTTTAAGCGATAACATATTCAGCAATGTTCTAAATTGATCAACACCACAAAATAAATAAATCAATTAAAAAAAAAATCCCCCTGTGCCCCTTGGTTTCTGTGGCTGTTGGCTTCTTTCATCATTATATAGCACGGATATATACGGCTATAATGCACGCAAGTTTCCGCATAAAATCAACTATAGGGTTGGGAAGAGCACGGTGTTTTTTTCATGCCCGTTGCATTCCAAAGGTGTGGTTTCAAGTGGCAATTTCTCGCGTTCTGCAAGAGCTGAAATATTGAGTTCCTTATCGCACGCATCTGCACTCACATTTGAGCGCAGGCAGCCGAGGACGGGGTTCAAGAGCGCGAAAAAGCTCACCTAAAAATACATAACAGCTCATTCTCTTTACACAGAAATTGAGGGAGAATGATGCTCCGGGATGCTCGCTATAAAAGGGCACAGAACCAGGCTACAAAATATTGAAGAGGGACGCCAGCTAAGTTGCGCCTTTTTCTGATCTCATCTCATTTCTGTTGCATCCAATCTACAAAAGTGGTAGTCAGTGGCTGGTCATGGCCATTTCCACACGTGGATATGCGCTATTATATTTAGAGAACAACTACCTGCCGTAGTTGTTTTGGCTACGCTTCTGCCAGTCTCATGCACTACATGTAATTCTAGTGTATAAATAAATATGTTACATTATTTTTTTGGAGGTGCAGCCTCCTCGCTCGTTCCAATACGGCATTGTACAGCGGCCTTCATTTTCCAAGTTCTACAGCCATGTCGAACGACGGGGACGCTGTGCCTACGTTCGCCGCCCCTGCGGTCGCCATTTCGCACCCGCGAGATCCTGGTAGGTTCTCCGGCACAGCGACCACACAAGGACTCGGCATGTGAGCAGGAATAAGAGGTAGAATCCTACTTGAATGCTCGCTAACGTCATATTCTACGTGAAGGGCACAGCTCGGGTGTGATTCGATGCGCACGAAAAACTTACGAGCTGGGATGTCTGTAAGCCGAAGCTTCCTGACTTGTTTTGAAAGCCAACTCGCTGCGAAAAAAGTGCTTGCTGACGGTGCGCAAACTCCCACGAAGTCATGCCTTTTCTACATTCAAGACTTTCTGACTCTGTGCATCAAAGTTGACGGCCACGCGTCCGAAACCGATAAGGGTGGGCACATCCTCAAAGGCATCGCCGACAATAACTTAAAACACCTCGTTTGCAGGAACTGCGCGACGATTGGGATCGTCATAAAGGAATGATCAGGCTTCAAAGAGTTGAAGAGCCATCGCATTAGAGGTGAAGTGGGCTTGGGGAGGGCATGTAATGCGAAAGCAAGATAACGGCTGATTCTGAAGGGTAACGGAGTGGATTCCAATAGAAGGCAAGCGTAGCAGGGGGCGGCAGAAAGTTAGGGGGGCGGATGAAATAAGTTTGTGGACATACGGTGCCGGCCGCTGGCAAAGGACAGGATTAATTGGACAGACAGGAAAAAAGCATTTGCCCTGCAGTGGGCGTAGTCAGGCTGATAGTGATGATGATTATGATGCTACCGAAGACCGAGCACTGAAGGAAGATGTTGTTAATGACTCATTTTAGAGCAGGTCGTGACGGAAACATCGAAGTAAGACATTGTTGTTTAACGGTCGCAGCCTAAAGTCTTATTATCAGGTGAGTGATTTGTCGAGATTCGTTGTTTTAGATGCGTATACTGAACATGTTTTTTTTTTTCAAATAATTTATTCAGCCTTGACGGAATCGATAACCAGAATTGCTAAGTTGGCCTTGTAAGTTTGGCGCCACGGGTGGACCGTAGCTCTCCGGCAGTGGTGCAGAAGGGTCGAGGCACATTCCAGCAGAGAGGCTACCTCTCTCTGCATAGCAGCGACAACGGGGCCGGCATTGCGGTGGATTTCCGTACGGAATGCACTGTCAAGGGCCAACAGAAAAGGGAAGGCGTTGAACTTAAAATACAACACTGAAACTTGAAACTCTTAACTGTACTTCCAAAGAAAAAAAATAAACGATTAATTTCCTTCAACTCCAGCGCTTATGTTTCAGGAGCTTTTCAAATGCTATACTGTGAGCCTAGGGTCGATCATTTTACGGCGTTCATGACTCAGCAAAAATCTAAGGCGTTTTAATTAAGATTCAGGTTTTAGTTTTCGACAATCACTGGAATGGACTTTTATTGGCTCACAGCACAGTTTATTCAAAGTAGTGAAATCGCCTTCAATATGGAAGCAGTTTTTATGATTCGTGAATATGTTCATTTTTCAGCCAATTTATGCATGTTGGTAGTATTCTCTGTAATATGCATATGCAAACGCACGAAATGCTATCGGTGGAGACGGAGTATCCTAGGGAGATATGCTACGTTCCTTATTGCTACCCGATGCGCTTTTCTACTTCGCAAGGGCTTAGCTACCTCAACTGTGCGTACAATCATTGCATCCGACGGCTGTTCTCTGCAGATCTATTGGCTCATCATGTTTAGCAGCACTCTACTCCAGCCTATGCAGCCCAGATATGGAAATTTTTTTTATTTCATCTATTTATTGCTATTTTCCTCAATAATTACAGAATAATTTTCTACTTACAACACACCAAGCACTTTTTGATCATACTATCTGTGCAGAGCCAACCCTTGGTGCTAACACTTCTTCTCCTAAATCGAGAATTGAGAAATGTAACAAAATTGAAAATGTGTGGACGTATTTGCTGGAAGCGTTTCCTGATTATACAATGACGGCAGGCTGATTTCGTGCCGTTACACCGGACTTTCTTAAAAAGATCACGCTCAGACGAGACGCAGTTAAGATCTCTAATAGAATCCCTAATAAGAGCCCTAATAGGACGAGCAAACGTGATCAATGACTTTTTTTGCCACGACTGAGATTTCCCATTCATTTTTTATCTCTATACGCATGGTGTATATCCGGCTGCAAGTGCTCTGGGGTAGCTTAATACGCCATGTTGAGAGTATGGCCAATATTTACGAATATTACTGGGTAGCCACCGTTATTCTTATTACTTTCCCAGATGTGGTCAATGGAGAATGCTACTTGAACCTGCTCGATGACGAATGCGGTCAGCGTGAACTCCAACTCTATGCCACAATATATGGCACTTCAAGAACTGCATGCTCCTGCATGCAGGGCATCTGATAGAAACTTCGTGCTGAGAGTTAAGCTTCAAGAGTGAAGAGAATTTTACGTTTAGTCCTATGTCGATAAGTTCACCACTCTATCCAAATGCTTGACCAGGGGCTCTAATCTATAAATATCCATTTATTTTAATTACACTTAACTCTTTGCTGCTACTTGCCGCTTCTATTGCCGTAGGGCATTTGTGCAGATGTCACGCTGGTATTGACGGAAGCATGCTCATGATACCAACTGCTTGCATAAATGCGTCTCGAGCCCTCGTCGCGTTCACCGACCGGCGCCGACGCCCACGTTTGACCCGCTGGTCGAGCTTTCAATTCAATCTCAGCTAAGAATCCGAGTTTTGCTTATTTCACCAAGTTGCACAGCGTAGTCTATGTGAGTCAGTCAGACTGGATGTGGCTGCACGAGACTGGCTAGGGGCGGCGATGTGACCAGACCGGCTGTGTCTGCGCTAAAACTTTTGGTTTTCTGTCAGCTGTTGCTTTCATAATATTGGCGTCATGGCCAAATTAAATGGAAAACGAAATGTATCCTTACATAATACGACCCCTCGTTCCTAATGAATATGTAGAATGCAGTAAGTGCCAATGGACTGCTTGCTTAGCAGCTAGGGTTCTTTGAAGAGCGACTTGTATGTGGAAAATACAAAGCAAAATATATTCCGCCTCGTGCATTTTCCTGCTATAATTGAAATATGTAGTGTGCTAGAGAATGACTTTTCATTTTCTCTTCAAGGGCAGAAAAATAAAAGGGGATCGTACGACTCTGAGGCATCGGTAATGCAGAGCCATGAGAGCGTCCATAGTGCCAGCCCTGAAATTAAAGCAGAGAAGCATCAGTGAGATACGGTAGTAAATATTTATATCAGAAGACGAGCAAGCTAACTACAGACACAAAAATTGAACTCCGTCTGTATTTACACTTTCATGCAAAAATAAATATCTGACACCAAATTTATCGGAATTTCAAGTGCATTCATGAATCCAAAGCTAGCTTGCCAGCTCCCAGGCACTATATCCCGCAAAATAATTAGCGGGCTATCACCGCGGCGCTTTAATCATCAACGGTGGTGAACTTGTACGTGTAGTCTTTTTTGTACACAGTGAAAAGGAAGATTGAAATTTGTCTTCCAATTTCCAAGTGTACGGTTCTTTTTACCTTAACGGCCGAAGTGGCATAGGCTGCTCATGGTCAGGCGCAGAACTCCGAGATGGTCTGCTTAGCGAAGTGCTTGCATGACTCCGAGCTGCCTCATCGAGGAGTCATAATTACAACCTGCAAACTGCTACAAAGGCTACAAACTGCTAGTACAACTGCAGGGACCTATGAAGGATAGACGGTATAATTTAAGAGGCGAAATTCTCTGTTAGGTGCAATCACAAGTTCCTCCCAGATATGAAGTCCAGTCGGCAAGCAGCTCAGCCGGTTTCTATGGGCAGTGATCGCCCGTTCAGCAACCTCCCAAAGCAGGTTCATAGCTGGGTGCGCAAATAATTGGCGCACTTCGGTAAATCCGTTACAATGCGGATGGCTTCACGGCTAAGCTACTCAAAGTTGTCTAAATGCTTTCTTGTTATGACATGAAATGGTAGTCATAGTATGCGGAAGCCAAGAAGGGCTGTAACTAGGTGGCTGATCCCTTCCTCCCGTCTACCCAACTGAAGACATGTTGCTCCGCTAGTAAGGCAAAGCAGCGGCTTCTGTTGGACCTTGCTTTTCTGACCCACGTTGTGGCTTTTCCGTCTTGGTCAAGATTTGCTCCCAGAATTCGCTTGCAATGTTAGCGTCTAATGAGCTGGCCAGACATGTATACGCTGATTAGACTTCAGTCGGTCCCGAATTCCTTTGCGGACCAATAAGAATCATGATATCAGGGAAAACATCTACTTAGAAACGGCAGTTTCCGCTGACACCGAGCGCGAGCCAGAAATAGTTAGGATAATAAGATTGGGTGGAGTGCAAAGTGCAGGTACCCTCATGTCCTGAATAGCCACTTACCAGTAACCCTCAAGAAGAATGTATAAAAGAGTTGTATGTTTCCAGTGCTGACCTATGAGTCAATGCTAACTAGAAGGCTTGAAATTAAGCTCAGTACAGCTCAGCGATGTATTGAAAGAAGTAATAGGTGTAACGCTCACAGACATGAAGAAGGAAGAAAAATAAGCTAATGAATTTCTGGTTGAAATCAAGACGATGAAATGGTCCTCCCCAAGGCATGCAATGCAGAGGGAAAATAACAGATGGCCCCTTAGGGTTACGGAATGGATTGAAAGAGAAGGCAAGAGTAGCGGGGGACGGCAGATAGATGGGCTGATGATGACGAGGAAGAGCTGCAAAGAAAAGCTGCATATTGTGATTTTAAGGCTCAAGACGAAACAGGTATCTCATTCAGCTTCTGCTGGAAATAATACTTGACTGAACTATTTGCCCAGTACCCAGAAACATACAGCCATACTAGTACCAATTTTACAAGTTCTTTCTTGCCATTTTGTCCTCTGGCGTTCTCGTTGATCTATTCTGAATTTGCCCCAGCAAGACACAGGTCCACACCTCGCAGCCATACCACAGTGCAGAAAGATGAGGATGTCCCAGATACCTTTGATATCATCGAAATATCACAAGCTCATAACTGTGGCCATGTTCACATCACTGTAAATAGCCCCTGACCTTCGAGAAATGGTGAAGATGGTAATCCGGAAATGTGCCTTTCTCGCAATTCATTATTTTTTGTGCACACGCTATCGACGCAGTTAAATGAGCCATAGAAATATTACAATCAACTATGCAGACACTTATGACAAATTTTGTTGGAGCCAGTTGCTTTAAAAGAGAATAAATCTCGTGAAGAACTGATTTATGAGGTTATTTGCAAACCTAAGTGCTGATGTCTTGTGCGTACACCGAGTGTCATGATTTTTCGAACACAGCATGTGAAAGGTGCCGCTGTCTAGCAAATATGTGAAAACACGTGGCTGAACCAGGCTTTCAAAGTGTTTAACCATGACCAGAAGACGGCGTTCGAAATAACCGCACACAAGTGAAGAAAGAGCGCTGCATTCCTGCCATTCCCGGTCGCCACTTGGTTTGCAAACGAGGCTGTTCTTGCGCACTAATGGGGGTGTAGTATCCGAGCTCTTAAGTTTGTTCAAAAATATTTCGGCATAAGAGATTCGTGCAGAGCAAAAACTAATTTTTCGTCGAATTTTCTCCAGCACTCAGCCCTTAAACACTCCCAGGGACCATATTTTGTAACGATTCATTCCAATTTCCATTTTATTTCACCGTGATGCTAATGTGGCGACATCAACAGAGGCACGAAAGCGGAGGGCTAATCACAGACACAGTCAATCAAGTCGCGTTACCGCCGCTAACGAGCCTCGTACCATCACATCCAGCCCGCCTGCATCTCACGACCCACGCTCCGTCAAGTCGTCGCACAGACGACGCCCAATTTCGTTGTCGAGACTACATTAGCGTACTTAAAGCTCGTCGGGCGTGTCAAGTTTGTCGTACTGCTCCCTCACCCGTGGGCGTCGGCGCTGATCGCTTAATGCGACATGGGCTCGAGACGAGTTTATGCAAGCAGGTGGCATCACAGCACGTTTCTGTCACAACCAGCATGACGTCAGCTCTAACGCCTTTCGGCAGTAGAAGCAGCGACCAATACACAGAACGAAATGGAATGGAAAGGAAATGGATCGTTAGAGAATACGGCCCGAGGTAGAGTTTGCAGTGACAGCCTGCAGCTATGCAGCGACTCTGATTTTCCTGTGTGCCGGCACTGGTCTGTACGTTGCGTCGTCTTGAGGAGCTACTCCCCCGTGTTACATTACCTACATTTGCTTATTTGTTCCTCTATAGCTCTATGCTCTGCCTCAACGTTTTACATCTACATAAAGAACGGGACAACGAGGCAGTTAGACACCAGAAAGTGCCATCAACTCGTCGGTCATTAGCCCTCTCTCATGATATCCGATCTTTCACGATCCCGATTTCGCAAGTCTCGTCTCGTTCTTGGCACTGCTTAGTTTTTGCCCGTTGCAAAACAAGACCGAATGTGAAAACTTCTGCACGAAAATTTTCACCCTCTTACTTATCTAGGTACCCGAAGGCCCAAGGCGCAACTTTCGGAAATCTTGATCTGCGCGAGAGTAAATTCACTATCCCGCTACCTATTGAAAGCTTCCTCAAAGGCGACAGTTGTCGTAAGGGACCAGCTTAGCTCGAAAGTGGCAGTTTGTTCCGGGATTATTCTCTTCCGCACTTACAACGAAGTTTTTTAAATTTTCCATTATCTCCATACTTTCTGCGGATCGAGAACAGACAACCGCATAAAAATTAAGGACCATTCTTGAAAAGGTAAACTTGGTCCTAGTAGAGCATGCATATAACGCACATCACAGCCGTCACGCGAACAATTTTAGCGCAAGGCAGCCTGAATGTAAACTCCACTGATATATTCCAACAGCTGCTCTTGGAAATGTATCACGTAATTACGTCCGTTGAAGAAGGCATACTCACTCCCCAACAGATGCAAAGGGCAGTATACAAAACAGGATCAACGCGACGCAGTTCATTTAGATAAAACAAATTGCGTACAGATCGATAAACCTGAGTTACAGTTACTTGTCAGACTGTTAACTAGAATGCGGCTCAAAATCTTGCAGCAATTCAGTTCCAGCTGAGTGGACTTCTACGCCAAACCGCCGAGAACTTTTGCCTATGGAACACGTCACTACTGACATATATCATTTCTGAGGCATCAGGGAGAAAAAAAAAACAGCTTAAACGCGTCTTTCATTCTTAATCTACATTGCACCGGTACTCGCTTTGAATATATCAGAACAAATCTTATGTATTCATTACGAAGGTCGTGATTGCAATATATTCCGCTTTCTGCGTTCTTTGCACAATTGCTCGAATTATACAGCGTGTTCAAAGTCAGATTTACTGATTTTTTTTTTTTCAAAAATATGTAGCGCCGCACGCTAATTCCGCTTTTGCATGTGAGTAATGAGGCCAGGCGGACACACAGCGGAGTTATAATTGTCCCCTTAAATTCAGTAATTAACTGAAATTCATCGATTAACTTTTTATAGGCTGACGTTAGCGTACATATTTATATTGACAACTTGGAGGCAGTTGCTTCCGAGGGCTATTACATTTTGTATACTTTTAGTACCGCGCCTGTGTCCTGAGATTCGCGCGTCTAAAATTTCATCCCAGTTCGTGCAATTATCCATGCGAGACCGCGGCTCTCGGCGTGAAGCACCTCCCTAGTGTGACGTAGCTGTTGCGTATGGCACTCCGCCTTAAAAAGTGTGCAGCTAGCGGCGACGAGGATGACTTTTCGTCCTCGACAGCGTTTTTCTTCTTGGCGATCGAAACCGATGAATCACTGTTCGGTCAGCGAGAAGGGAGAGCTATTTCTTTAAGCGACTGCTTCTACAGCAGATGGAAAGGAACGTTCCGCGGTTTGGACGCCGGAGCAGGAAAAAAAGGCTCGGCTACATCGGGAAGATGTATTACGAAAGAAAAAGGGGAGAATTTCTTTAAGGTGGTCAACGTGTCAGTGAGGCCGAAGGAACGCAGCTCAAAAGCATGGCACACCAGGGAACAAAAACGACGAAAACCCTTGATCGTAGTACCCAGCCCGAAATACATATATATTACTGTCTTCATAGCCCTAACTCATCCACCGAGGAATGCAACCAGGCATGCGAGGTATTTACGAGGGGGTACCCAAAAGAAACCGGACTAAATTTTTTGGTCGGCAAAGCTTCTGTGGTACCGCGTTTTGCCACTAGGAGCGCATAGAACGAACATTCCAGAGTCAGTAAGCCGAGTGCCGTCGTTGAAGGAGGTCAGACTAGTTTAGGCAGAGTTTTAGAGTGGCGACTGTTTTGTGTGATTGTCGTTTTTGCAATGGCTGATTTTCGTGAACAGCGTGCGCCGGTGAAATTCTGATTTTTGCTCGGAAAAAGTTGAATGGAAACTCCTGAAATATTAAGAAAGAGGTACAAGGACGATGCTATGGGGACAACTCAAATGTTCCTGAATCGAATCCTGAATCAAAGCAACAATCATGCCAATGGAAAACTTCAAATTCACCTCGCCTTAAGAAAGCTCGTCAGGTGAAACCAAACCTCAAAACAATGCTGATTTGTTTTTCGACGTGAGAGGAGTCGTCCATTGAGAATTTATTCCGCAGGGTTAGACAGTTAGCCAGGCTTTCTACTTGGATGCTTTGAAAAGATTGGGCAACAGTGTGCGGTGGAAGCGGCCAGATTTGTGGCGGTCGGGTGACTGGTTTTTCCATCATGGCAATGCCCCTGCTCACACAGCCCTGTCTCTACGACAGTTTTGGACCAAAAATGGCATGACCCCTATTCCTCAACCCTCATACTCTCCCGACCTTGCCCCGTGCTACTTTCTTTGTTTCCTAGAATGAAAAAATAGGTGAATGGAAAGCGTTTCGATGATGTTGCTGAGGTGAAGAAAGAAACTACGGAGGCACTGTCAAGCATCACAAAAGATGAATTTAAACAATGTTTTGAAAAATGGAATGAAAGATTCGACAAGCGTATCATTGCAAGTGGGGAATACTTTGAAGGAGATTGAAAGTCTGTGCTTAAAATGTGAACAAATAAGTTCGAACAAAAATGAGTCCGGTTTCTTTTGGGTACCCCCTCGTAGATTGAAGAACAGAAGCTGGTGCACGCGATGGTGCCTCCAACACCGAAGGAACTGACCAAGGTCTTTTCAGAATGTGCCGTTAGCAGCACTGGCTATTCTGGAATATGGCACGATGACCTTTAATGTTTTGATAGCCCTTAATTTTAACGATGAGGCTGACTGCAAATTGTCGCATGTCAGCTGAGCACGAATGGCGCTAAAATATGCGCACTAAAGCTTTCTGCCCACCAGAAAGTTCTCTATTAGGATTCTGCAGAGCTGATAAAGTAAGCAAAAACGTCATCAGTTTCTTATTATGGCGGGTCTTTTCACATATCTGTTCCGGGGAATATGGAGTGGTGACTTTTACAAATGAGCGCGCCACATCCGCAAGGTGCCGCATATTTGTCGCCGTCATCAGAGTGGGGACTTATGCCGTATGCGTGCGGCAGTGCACTAAAGGTCGTGAAAATGTCAAGGAGAAACGTGATTAGGTACGCCTGTCCGCCAGCATTTCTCAGGCTGCTATTTCTTCTCTGCTTTGAAGGCAGTTGGCTGCTTGATTTACGGCAGCAGAAACTGCATTTTAATTCAGGTGCAGCACAAAAGTACCCATCTACTGCGATTCGATAGAAAGTCAAGAGCAGTATATACTCTTTAGTGTCATGCTATATGCTTCGTTCACTGCAAAACAAGTCCTTCGATAACAGCGGTGGCTTGTAAATTACGAAAATGGAGAATTGCGAAAAACCTGCACAGGAAACAGTAGTATTAGGCAAGCAACAAACAATCCCGCCCAAAGTTTCGTTTCTTTGCCGTTATTTCCCATACAAAATTGAGACCGACAAACAAAACCTATATGTAGAGCAGCAAATACAACTTTACGGGTAAACGGTCAACAGAGAATAGTAAAGGCAATCTATGCGCTTAATATTTCTTTCTCAGTAATCGGAGCATCGACGCCATATTTTTCCAGAAGCATTTCCGTTTAATTCGACCAATGAAGCCCGCCATTCCACCTTCCTTGCATTCTAACGTTGGTAAATGCTTTGAAACATTCATATGCCGAGTGCATGTTTCAGGCGTGAAATGCAGTCAGATGTAAATGTAAGCTCCCGTGTAAATCATGTGCTCTTTGCAAAGATCCGGCTGACGCACTTCAGGTTAGGAAATTTACCACGAATGCGAGCTATTTAAACACAGCGCTCATAAACTATGATCAGCTGTATGTCCTTTATATGTGAGTTTTATTTTTATTTATTTCTTTCCAAATAAATCAGCGATGCCAATACGCGGTGTTCGCCAGCTTTCTCTCTGTGCTTGCCAGCAAAAGAGCGCTGTACGATAAATTACTCGCATTCATCGAATCATGCGTAACATTGTGCAAACACTTGTCAGGGACGGCTCGAAAAGATGAGTGCCCAACTTACAGTAAAAGTAATAGCATACTGCAGTGTATCAGCAATGAAAACTGCACCTAAACAAGCAAGTTGGAGACACATTTTATGTCTCCAACATAGAACGGAAATTTCAGAATAATTGCAGGACAAGGTTGCCTCAATGCATACAATAAGTTGTGCACAGGATATCAATGCGATGCGGTAATATATACAACATGGGATTCAGTGAAGCCCACCACTATTTCTAAAATTAAAAAATTTGCTTTGCTTTTTGAGCTATAATGAACGTTTCGGCCGTATATCATCAACACTGTAGGTGAGCATCTGAAACCTGGGAAATCACGTAAACTAATACGGCGTTTAATGCATTTCTAATAATCATGCTTTCGATTGTACAGTTAGCGGCCGGGTGCACTGGAGATTTGTAGTTGGCCTTTACTAATATGTATTACCACAGCAGAATAAAACTTCGGCCACTGACCATGTCAAAAACGTCAGTTGACATATGGAATCCTTCCCGGTTCCTTGTTCGCAATGAACTTCTGAACAAGGAACCCGGAAGGGTTCCGAAATGTCAACTGACGTTTTTGACATGGTCAGTGACCGAAGTTTAATTGGCTATGCTACTGCCTGATCAGGCTACATTCCGCCGAACCCCGATTACATCAATTACTACCACGTTTAGAATTTCTAAAACTTCTTGTGCCTCACTGGCATGGAACAACAATTTTTGCACACCTTTCAAAAACCGCGTGGTTTTGGCACACGCTCAGGAACACGCACGCACACACACGAGTCTCGTGGCTTTTCTCTTTGGTGCTGGGTCAGTCGAGCGGCGACCGCAGTTCGCAACGGACAGAGAAGAGAGAGAAGCATGCGGCATGTGTGTCACAGAGTAACATATACCGCTGTGTATTGCTGAATGTGCGTCAAAGCCGCGCTAGTTTTAACGGTGCCCAAAATGGCCAAAATTTATTATCACTCCCCAGCTTCGTGCTTAGTCGTGGTTTCAAAGATGTAAAGTTTTATATCACTAATAGTAATGGAATAGCCAAATACAAATATGCATTTGCAACCTAACCACCCTTCACAGAATATCAAAAATGTAAATTTTTTAACCAGCTGACGAATTCACCTGTCTACTCGAATTCTCGATGTCCGCCAATTCTGATATAAGTAGAGTGATTCAATATTAAAACTAATCGCGATGCTTCGCAGTCGCCCACGGGAGAGCTTTGTACGCTATCAGGGACAACGTAACGATTGGTGTTACGTAAGGGCATCGAGTAAGAGATATGAAAGGCGGCCGCCGTGGCCGGTGACGAAATCGTGACGAGTCAGCAATCAATTTTCTCGGTTCATTTCAGCTCTTGCGGCAGGCATGATGTGTGTAAGTGGCGCAAAGTGATGTCGAACAGCTCATCTGTACCTGTTTGTTGTTTCAGCAACAATGGAATGTATAAAAAGGTGTTCTTCCTTATTCATATCTAAGGATTCGACAAGTGGAAACGAGCCATAACACATTAGTAAAATCGATGTTTTACGCTGGACTGGCCGTAGGACGATGTCCGTGTTGAACCTTAATTATCATCACTCTTTTCAGTGAACGAATTCTCCAAGATTTCGTCAGCATTTCATATTGCGAGGCACTGAACCTGAAGTTGGACACCTCACCTCCGTTATTATACCGTTTTCCAACGTAATATTCGAAGCAAAAATTGAATCCTCCGCCGATAGCACAGCTCCATAATGCAAATGTCGCAAGAGGAGATGGCTACAAACCTATGCATATGTACTGCGTCAATCTTGGCCGCTAACCTACACGACATTCCTATTGCAAATTAAGTTGCATTTGAGGAGTTATGCATCATACCACTCAAGGAGGGGAGGCTTCGAGCCGAAGCATTTACGGTCGTTCTGTAAACAGACTAAGCTTCCCACCCCATTTGACCCGCAGGAGTATCGCAGGGTAACGCACACGAAACAGGCTAGGGCAGTGTCAACAAAGCTGATTATAAAACAAAAATTACCTCTGAATATCACCGTCTTCAAATTTACGTTTCAAACAGCATTTCATTTCGTCTTTGAAATAAACGTTGTCATCATCATCAGCCTGAATACACCTACTGCAGGACAAAGTCCTCTTTCATATCTTTCGAATCAACCCTGTCCTGTGCTAGTTGCGGCCACCGTATCCCCAAAAACTTCTTAATCTCATCCGCCCACCTAACTTTCTGCGGCCCCCTGCTACATTTGCCTTCTCTTAAAATCCACTCTGTTACTCTTGAACTTTGTATGAACGTAGTATTCCGACAAAACTAAACTATTTGGAGACCGGGAATTAATGATCAAGTGCAGAAACGTGTGGAATTCGAGTATCAGGGGTTATCTTCAAAGCAAGTGTGTGCGGTTGTTGTTGTTGTTGTTGTTGTGACTGAGAGAAGGATGAAAAGGAAATTGCACGGGCCTGCCTACTGGCTCGAGCCAAGCCACCACCGCTGCCACGTGCAGATAGAGGAGAGTTAAAAGATAAGAGGAAGGTGGGAGAGGAAAGGAAAGACGCGCGTCGGAGCAACAACTGCGTCCGCCGGAGCGGAAGCTGCTCAAAAAACAGATAAGCGGCCGAAGCCGCGCTCGCCGAAGCGAGGACAGACACTCTAAGTGTGTGCGGTTCAATACATCAGTCGTAACGTCATCACGCAGAGCCAAGCAGAAAGTCTGAGCCAGAAATTACCTTTTATCGCTGAAACAGGTCGTATCGTTACTCCTGTGCAGAGCAAATGAGTCTCAGTTATTCCCATTTCAGCAGCATGTGATTTCGGTTAGCTGCTTGCTTATATGCTACTTAAACCAGTATGACGCGAATATAAATTCCTTGGGGCAATCATTTCACTAGGGTCGTATTTGCGACAGCCTGCATGGACAGCTTCAACTCCGCAAGTCTCTTCCGAAAAGCACTCACGCTTCATATGAGTACCAACGTAGCGCCCGCTCAATGCGTGCGTAATATTACCATGTAGGTTTCTCGATGCAACACTGGCGCTACCTTTTCCGCTGAACAGAAGCCTTAAAGCTATCGCTTTAATATATTTAATAACGACCAATCTAAACCTGTTTCCCTCCCTGGTTAATGTAGAGTGAACGTGGTGTGTAAACCAGAGGTGAAAAATGTCTCAATCAATAAGGTTCTGTTTCAGCGGCATTTGAGGTCAAGAAGTCTGGCCTTGGAATGGGATGTGAAGCTGGCACACTGTAGCGTTCCTACAATATGATTTAAATAATTTAAATTTCATTCTGAACTCCACGGATAATATTTCTTCCCCAGCAAGACATCGATAGATGTCTTTGCTCTTGAAGAGTGCGTTGGTTGAATTCACTGAGGTTATTGTTAGCTATACGACTGTTTCTGTTAGCTTGAAGTATTGGCAGATCTGAAGCAGAAGGGTCTAAAGCAAAACAGGCAGCGCGATTGGAATAGGACACTTTTTCTCCATGAGCTTCGCTTTCGGTTTCATAGCATTGTGTCAGACATGTCATGCCCCCACCCCCAAAGTGAGCTTCTGAATTCGCCCCTGCCCCGACCTCCCGCTCCAACCACCTTCCCACAGATAGAAGAGCCTCTGCTCGGCGCGTCCAATTAGATGAAACGCACTACCCCTAACGCCGACCTCTTCCACGATGCGCTCTCCAGAAAGTGAGCTCGTTAACGCTGAAATAACGGTCGTCGCTATCAAGTACCACGTGACTGCCCTCCTTGATACCGGCGCCGATTTCTCTGTTATGGGTAGTGGTCCTGAATTTCCTCGAGAAAAGTTCTGACATCCAGGCACGGAAGGCATATACGGGCAGTTGGAGGCTGCCAGTATGTGCCTTCCGCTCGGAATCTTCACCGCTAGGGGAGACATTTACGATGCAATGTTCACTGGCTGCGTCGCTGTGTTGGCTCTGTGCTCGATGGACCTGATCCTCGGCATAGATTTTGTAAGGGAAAATTGAACTGTCTTCGATATCCGGGAACTTATGGTTTGGTTTGCTTTATGGGGGTTCAACGTCCTAAAGCGGCTCAGACTATGAGGGACGCCGTAGTGAAGGGCTGCGCGAAATTTCGACCACCTGGGGTTCTTTAACATGCACTCACATCGCACAGAACACGGGCCTCTAGAATTTTGCCTCTGTTGAAATTCGACCGCCGCGGCCGGGATCGAACCCGCGTCTTTCGGGTCAGCAGCCGAGCACCATAAACACTGAGCCACCGCGACGGGATTGTCACATTCTTTATCCAGTGTGCAACTGCCGATGAAAGTTAGCTGGAAAGATATTAAATCAGCTTTGTTTATTGCAGTGTAACTCGACAACTCACGAGCGCTACACGGCACTCCGTGCACAGGCCCATGGACTTGTCTTCCGCTCCCTAAGACGGCAGTCGCGTCTCGTCTGCCTTTGGCAACTTCGACAAAATGGCAACTTCGTTCAGTTGCCATTTTCTCTCCTACCTACAAGGAGAATCTCAAGCGTCTGAGTGCAGTTCTGTACGCCATATGTTCAGTCGGCCTTTGCCTGAGACCAAAAAATTGTCACTTCGCGTTCCAGCAGGCTAAAGTTCTTGGGCCACGTCGTAAGCGCTGCGGGTGTTAGCACTGACCCCCCACAGGACGGCTGCCGTAGCTGCATTCTCGACACCCACTCATAAACCACCCGTCAGCCGATTTTTGGTCTCTGCGCGTATTTCAGATGTTTTATGCAAGACTTCTCCAGACTAGCCGAGCATCTAACGAGTTTGACGTGAAATAACCTTTCATGGGACATGAAATAACCTTTCAAGAAGCGTTGTAGGCCTGCGAGGAGCTCAAGAAACTCCTCCAAACTGCCCCCTTTCTTCGCCACTTCGACGAAAAACCGGACAGCAAAGTGCTCACTGATGCCAGCAACATCAGCTTCGGTGCGCTCATTGTTCAGTACAAAATGGCGTACACTGCGTCACTGCATACGCGAGCTCCCCCCTGTTGCAATCCGAGGCGAATTTTTCGACCACGGAAAATATCGGCAGTACTTGAATGGCCGCCCGTTTCGGGTCTTGAATGATCGCCACTCATTGTGTTGGCTAGCGAACCTTAAATACTTCTCCTCGGTGAAGCTTACATTACTCGTTACTCTTGAAACTGAAAAAAGAAATTGATGTTATGACTCGTGGCAAAATCTGCCTTTAAACTGACGAACTACGCAGTATGCCGGTCACTGTTTTGGGGAATATTGTTTGCAGCGTTCGCTATATCGCGTAATGTTTGTAACATGAAGAACGCTAAATGAACCTGAAGCAATGGAATCACTGCTTGGTGCAGCACACACTTGGAAAAAGCTGTGAATTCACTTTGGACACCGTTGTGTAAAATGCGCCTTATGAATTAACTCGAGCGAGGCTATTTTGAAAGATTTCCTTTGCGTTTGTGTTAGGCTTAAAAACAATGAGTAAGGATGTTGCTGTCGCGTATTAACGCGCTAGTGTTATAGGCTCGATACGCAGAAAATTCGGTGTCAGCGTTGTCGGCGTTGTGAGCGAAAAATAGGGTGTCATAGTATGTCTGAGGCAGCCATCCCCGGAGAAGCAACCTAGGTGGGCAAGCTAGGTCACGTGACCTTGTGGTTTCTTCACGACCTATCTACCAGGTTTTGAGCAAACTAACCACCCTGGCAAGTGGCAGTTAATTAAATGGTTGATCGCGAGGTGTTTCTCGGTATGGCAACCTGGGTCGCAAAATACCCGCCGGTGGCAGCAGCACATCGCAGGGCAGTGGCGCATCCCTTAACCGCTGCACAGTTGCGCAAGGAGTGGTATGACTACTCCCAGGGACCTTTGAATGCAAAGTTGAGAATGACCAATTCAGCATATATGGGCATTAACGCTATCGCACAATATCTTCAAGGCGGAGCCTAAATGTCCCCTCTGAATTTTTTCACACGTTTATTGTAAACAGCAATGCTTGCCACCTGCTGTATTTGAAATATCACGGCACTTTGTGTGCTTACAAGACCGAAAGGCGATTGAGTCTTTTGTGCACAAATCACTTGTTCGTGCCTTAAGATTTTATTCCAGTAGGTAGACCTGCAGGGTCTTGTTATGAAGAAGTATCTCCGCACGCGAACCGAAAATCCCAGTGAGTCACTTAACCAGGCGGTCTAGGAACGCGCACCATTTAATACCCTCGTAGAATACTGACTTCTGAAATGCCATCGTATACGCATCGGTGACATTTCTTGCTTGAAGCAAGGGCAGACTTAACGTCCGTTTATATTCCCGGCAACAATTAATGCTTCGGTGGTACTCTACCCGTAAAGTGAGATGGTTGGCGCCCCTTTCTAAACCTAAAAATAAAATTTTCACGTGAGGACTTCTGCAGTGACCTAGTTGACGTGTAGTACATATTGGACGGAAAATTTTCCAAATATCATTAAAAGGCAAATAAGCACATTTCACACTGCAAGCTGTTTTAGTAAAACACCTGGGGGACAATTCTCGTCGGAAATTGCCCCGCCGCGGTGGCTCACTGTTTACGACGCTCGGCTGTTGGCCCGAAAGCCGCGGGTCCAATCCCGGCCGCGGCGGCCGAATTTCGATGGAGGCGAAATTCTAGAGGTCCGCGTTCTGTGCGATGTCAGTGCACGTTAAAGAACCACAGGTGGTCGAAATTTCCGGAGCCCTTCACTGCGGCGTCCCTCATAGCCTGAGTCGCTTCGGGACATTAAACCCCAGCAAACCAAATCAAACCAATTCTCGTCGGCATTCTCTGGTGTAACGACTAAAATGGTGCTGAGTAAAGGAAACACTTAAACACGCAAACTTCGCAAGAACTGAGCACAGGAAAGCGTAAAGAGCACAAGGAATCAAGCTCATCTTTGACTTCATTATTTCCCTTTGAGTTTCCATCCCGCGATAAACTTTATTTGACACCTGCTGCAGAGCGGAATGTTTATCTAGGGCGTTCATCTGTCGCGTGTGCGCTTAAAGAAGTAGAAACATACGACGGGGTACCCAAAAGAAACCGGGCTTATTTTTGTTTGAACTTATTTGTTCACATTTTAAGCACAGACCTTCAATCTTCTTCAAAGTATTCTCCACTTGCAATGATACGCTTGTCGAATCTTTCATTCCATTTTTCAAAACATTGTTTAAATTCATCTTTTGTGATGCTTGACAGTGCCTCCGTAGTTTCTTTCTTCACCTCAGCAACATCAGCGAAACGCTTTCCATTCACCCATTTTCTCATTCTAGGAAACAAAGAAAGTAGCACGGGGCAAGGTCGGGAGAGTATGAGGGTTGAGGAATAGTGGTCATGCCATTTTTGGTCCAAAATTGTCGTAGAGACAGGGCTGTGTGAGCAGGGGCATTGCCATGATGGAAAAACCAGTCACCCGACCGCCACAAATCTGGCCGCTTCCACCGCACACTGCTGCCCAATCTTTTCAAAACATCCAAGTAGAAAGCCTGGCTAACTGTCTGACCCTGCGGAACAAATTCTCAATGGACGACTCCTCTCACGACGAAAAAACAAATCAGCATTGTTTTGAGGTTCGGTTTCACCTGACGAGCTTTCTTGAGGCGAGGTGAATTTGAAGTTTTCCACTGGCATGATTGTTGCTTTGATTCAGGATTCGATTCAGGAACACTTGAGTTGTCCCCATAGCATCGTCCTTGTACGTCTTTCTTAATATTTCAAGAGTTTCCATTCAACTTTTTCTGAGCAAAAATCGGAATTTCACCGGCGCACGCTGTTCACGAAAATCAGCCATTGCAAAAACGACATTCACACAAAACAGTCGTCACTCTAAAACTAGTCTGACCTCCTTCAACGACGGCACTCGGCTTACTGACTCTGGAATGTTCGTTCTATGCGCTCCTAGTGGCAAAACGCAGTACCACAGAAGCTTTGCCGACCAAAAAATTTAGTCCGGTTTTTTTTGGGTACCCCCTCGTATGTTAATATTTGAAGTGACAGCACTGGGATTTTTGGAATTTGTTGGATAGCACAGCAACAACTACCAACCGAAATGTGGCTTCGACGAGCAGCAGATACGAATGGCACAATGATAGAGTGAACCAATTAGAGTCCAAAATAAACATGTACGCTATTCAAGCACTTAGCGCAATTCATGCCAAAAAGGAATTTATTTATTTATTTATTTATTTATTTATTTATTTATTTATTTATTTATTTATTTATTTATTTATTTATTTATTTGTGACGCTGAGTGTGCCGTGCGGCATAAAACGTGGTGTTAGTGACTAACGGTAGAATACGTTACAGAAACGCATGGAGCCCGGTTGCGTGTAAAAAGTCACATAAGCTTCGGGCGTAAATGTTTTTCGCTATCCACACGTGCAAAGTAGAGTCATTGTTGGCAGACAGGCCTGCCTCTTGAAGAACTCGAGCGCGCACCAGTAAAGTTCCTGGACATGTCCACAGATGGTGGTGAACATTGGTGTCGGAAGCGGGTGCTTCGCAGTGAGGGCATTTTTGTGGCGCAGGAATTAAAATGCAAGATTTCTACTACTGGCATCGGAATTTTAATGTCGCAATAGACCGTACAGCTGTATGCCTGTCACACCAAACCACAGTGGCACGATAAGGTTCCAGAGTTTCATGCTGTTGACAAGCAGCATCAGTTCATTCAGAGTTAAGTAATTCTGTTTCGCGTTTATCTTTTTTTTTGTTGGCAATGACCTCCACTAATTGTCACCCATCAATCTTTCTGATCAACCACATTTTTGAGCACAGCACTACTGTCGTGCAGCTCCGGTGAGCTCGAAATTATCTCCTGATGATGCAGTTCGCAAAGACGGATGTAATTAACAAGCCCATCAAGTCGAAAGCGTTGATGACGCGGCTAGCTGCGTCAAGAATGCACTTTTCGAAGAAACACATGGGCCAACCACCTTGGCGAATGCGTCTTCCGTATTACCCTAGACGACAGCAGCCATATGTATGCATTTTCGAACATTCATTTATTTGAAAATTTATAATACGAAAAATATCCCAATTTATGAGGCAGATTTTCACGACTGCTCCTCGAAGGCAGAACACAATGGGGCTGCTTCAGAAGGAGGCCGCGTGACACTGCCATGGTTACTGGAACGTGCAAACAACGGAGGGCAATGACTGTCCGAACTGCTCACGACATGGCGATGTAAGGATAAAGAGAAGGGTCGCGCAGGCAAGCGCGATTGGCAAGAGGGTAAGGCTGCCGTTAGAGAATGTGCAGCCCGATGGGGAGGGCAACTAAAAACACCGCAAACAGAAGTTTAGACAAAATTACAGGATTTGTTTGCAGGACGGGCTGATAATTTTTGTCAACTGTTAAATATGGTTTGGTTTATTGGGGTCCAACGTCCCAAAGCAACTCAGGCTATGAGGGACGCCCTAGTGAAGGGCTCCGGAAATTTCGACCCCCTGGGGTCCTTTAGCGTGCACTGACATTGCACGGTACACGGGCCTCTAGAATTTCGCCTCCATCGAAATTCGGCCACCGCGGCCGGGTCGAACTCGCGGGTTTCAGACCAGCAGCCGACTACCATAACCACTGAGCCAACGCGGCGGGCCAACTGTTAAGTACCAAATAGTCTGAGCAGTTTATGTGATTGTTCACCAGAGGCCATATTCAGTAAGCTGTTCATTTCTTGCTGTGCATTTCGCATTCATTCTGTCCTCTGTTCGTTCAGTGGTCATTCAGATATACTCGCAGATTTCAAGCGTCTTTGGCTATCAACCGGGCCATATGGTAGTTGACGACCGCACCTCATCATGGGCTGGATATCGCAGCCAATAGCAGCCGGTGGTCAGGTCCGGTCGCCGGCTGTTGAAAGAGCGCTGCGATGCACCTCCCCATTGGCTGCATGTTGCGTCTAATTTCATCCAATGGTAGGGTCCGGTCATCAACCACCTAATGGCCGAGTCGCTTGCGCCAGACGGTTGAAGTGACCGTGGAGTGACCACTGAAAGAAAACTGAACGGACGCGAAATGGACAACGGAAAATGGAAAGCTTGTAGAATACGGCCCAAGATTTCTTTTTCTTCTATACTATGAATACATTGTTTAAATAAGCTACCTTTTTTTTTTGTCTGCTGGAACGCCGCAAAAAAGAGCAGTACAGGCGGCGTCCTCAGACTCAAGCGCATTTCAGCACCAAGACAGGGGAAACTCCTATATACTCCACTGTCCAGCAAACACAGACGTCAGCGTCAATTCCACCCATAGCGGCCATACGGAGGCTAACTAGAGCGTGGTATCTTCGTCATGACAATGGTGTAAGGCAGAAAAAAACATCCCCGAGCTTGATTCGAACCCCCGCCAGCAAAGAGAGAGAAGCTTTGTGTCGCGGTCCAGCAGACAATTATACCACTACCGCAGCTTTATCGTGCTAAGCAAGCATGCGTAGAAAACATTCAGTTTTAAAGGGCCACTGACCAGGGTCCGGACATTTTTGAAAAACAAGCCCACTGCATAGATGAGGCATCGAAGATAACCTCTGCAAAATACTAGAGCCATGCGCGCCCCGAAAAGCTGCGAAAATTCAAATCAAACCTCGCTCGTTCTTTCCTTCAACAAAAAACGTCCCCGCCCCACTACTCTGAACCCCCTTGACGTCATGGGGGTTACTTTCGCTAAAGGCATTCCATTGGTGCATCGTTCTGACTGACGGGAGAAGTTTGGGCGTAGCCTTGGCGTCGCGTCGCCTGCACAACGCTTTCCGCAGCGCCTTCTGTTTTGCTACATGCCTACAAACCCGCATGAAGGAACAACAACAAAAAAGAAACCTGCGGAGGGAGCGTACGGCGACAACCTTGAACCCTAGCCATAAAAAGTAAAAATAGTAAAACTGAGTGAGTTGGTTCGCCCCCCCTCCCCCCCGTCGTGATGACGTCACGAGACGCTCTGCGTGCGCGCTTCCTTCTCAGTTTTTTTTTCTTCTATGCAAGCCCCCCAAAACAAGATTTTAATTACTAGTGCAGCAGAGCTTCTAGGCACTATAGCAGAGCCTTTCCCTCGCTCGCCCACTTGACCAGGGTTGCCAGATGTCTCCGACCTCAGGTAGCCAAATTGGCCTCCGCTGTAGCCCAAACATAGCCAAAAGCGAAATTTTTGCGTAGCCCAAAAGTAGCCAAAAATATTTGTTTTTGTGACGACATTTCTTAAGCATATTGAATTAAGTTTCGGCAAGAATATTTACATATTAGATTTCTTTCCCGCACATGATGTCTGAGGGGGTGCGCACGGCGTGTCCTTTCCGTTGTTACATTTCCCATCCGTCATGCGCGCTAACCAGTGCGGCTAACCAGGTGCGCTAACCAGGTTCTAAAGATGGGGCCGCAGTTGCACTTTGCTGGTGCGGCAGTAGGCCATATCACCTGAGGCAGGTGACGACAGCCAGTCTGCACGCGGAAAAGAACGGCGACGCTATATAACGTAATCACAGCTCTAGTTTAGGAATATTTCACCTTTTAAGTGTTCGCGCGCAGATTAGACACATCGACAGTGAAAATACTTTACTGTATAATTACGCAGCCTCACATTTCAATTTTATGCTTTAAGAGAAAGGTTCACACTGAGAGCGTCACCTCAAAGCATCTAGCATGCGCCTTCTTGAAGCTACATTCTACGATATGCATGAGCTCAGAATAAATCAAGGATATATGCCATTAGATGGTAATCTGTGTCGATTTTATCTTCAGTCTAACAGCACGTTCACAATAATGAGAAAAACATATTGCCCTTGAATTCCGGCTCTTTTTTTCCATTCCTTTTGGAGTTTCAGATGTACATCGCCCACGCCCATTCTGATTAAAGTTCTCGTAGCGACGGATCTAATGCCATGTCATGCCACTAACTTCCGCCGCCTTCGATAGTTACAGTGGATTCCGCGCAGCGCCGAAGGATGGCTTCATGGCTCCGCATGAGTGCACGCAGATTACGCAATGGACACGGCGCTCTCGCGTCGCTCGCAATGAATCTCGAGGGCTGCACGTGTGTCGCTTGAGGCTGCAGAAAAAGCGTAGGCTCTTGCGAGTGGCGCGCTTGCTGTGTCCACCACGAGAATAGGAAGAAACAGAAAGACCTTATCAATGTGTAAGCATTACTTGCCTCATGCGTATCTTGAGCATAATGTGTCCGCAGAACCAGAATAAACAATACAAGAAAAGAACATGCCTGGAGGTGGGTTTCCAACCAGCCACCTACCGCAGCCGAAGCGGATGCCCCAAACCACTAGGCCACGTCTACGATTAACGGTTAACATGTGAGTAGCATTTAATGCTTACGCATTCGCACCACGTTAGAAGACTTAAGTTCTCTTAGTGTTTTCCCTCTATTCTGGTACCATGGTCACCCGTGGTGCACCGTCGATGGGAGAACGCTCACATGTGAAGACAGCAACAGTTTTTGTTCGGTGGCGCGCGCGCGCGGGTGGCGTTAGTTCGCGGATTAAGTGGAATCTATAGGCCGTGACGTGTTTCCGGGGGGCAACTTTCACGTAGTGTCCACTCTTTATAAAAGAAATCGAAAGGCCATGATCCTTGACCGCCTGAAACACATAAGTTTCCTCGAACACGGCGTTTACAAATTGTCATTATGTAGCAGACGCGCTCAATTTCTTTAACCTGCTATAGCCTGCATTTTGATTCCAGCATTCCTTTTACTTCCGTCACTCTATAATTGTAACAGAGCACATTATAACTACTTCAACTGTTTTTTTTCACGCATGAAAAAGATGTAGCCCAAAAGTAGCCACATAGCCAAAACGAAATTTCTGACGTCAACTCGGACAAAAAGGAGCCCAATTTGGCTATTAATAGCCCAATCTGGCAACCCTGCACTTGACCGCTCCGCTCACACACAGCTTATCCTTCGTGCATCTTGCGTACGCCTTGACTCCAATGAATGACATGGGCTTTGGAGCGGAGAAAAGACAAACACACAGAACACAAACACGCATGGAGAAAAGCCAACGGGCGGTTGCCGGGTCCGCGCTTCACCGTGTGTTTCGAACACAACCGACTTCCGCCCCTCCGCTCGTGAAACGGTGGGGAGGTCTAAAAAAAAATGAAAAGGTGGCTCGCTAACTGGGAATGACAAACAGATGTATGAAAGGATGCGCTCGCTAACAAGTCTAGGTGGTCAAGCCGATCGCGCCTCTCGATCGTTCACTGTGCGGAGAAAATACAAAAATTAAGAAAAGAATTCTATTGAAGGCGGGGCCATGACGTAGGCATGTGACGCACTCCACAGACACCACGCCTCCGGCTTACATCGGGGAACGAACGGGTCATTTTGCCTTGCCGAGCCTACCCGACGAGGAGCGGGAGAGAAAAATCTCGAGGAGGGAACGGAAGGAGAGGAGGCTCGCTCCAAGAGCGGTAGAGAGTGTTTGCGACCCGAGGGTGGTCAGTTGCCCTTTAAGCATCAGTATGCCTCCAATCGCAAGGTGCAGTGAAATAGCTAAAACAGAAATTATCCGTAGTTTCCTACCCCTGACCAATATATAAAAAAAAGAAGCCCGTATTTGTCTGTGAGCTTTCTGGTGCTTCTTCCCGTTTTTCCTTGGTCCCTTTTTTGCTAAAAATTGGCAGTGGCTTAGCTCGGCTATGCCAGGATATACGCAGCAAAAACGGAGTTGAGCGCAACGACTAGGCAAGCGGTGTGACGTCATACCGAACGGTGGTGGCGGCCGGCTCTGCGGCGATGGATGGATGGATTGAAAAAACTTTATTGTTGATAAATTTAAAGTGTTCTTGACACTTACGGGTCACTGGGCGCCGCGATCGATCCTTGGTCCAGGATGCCGCACTTGACTGCTGCCATCGTCGCTCGGCGTACGAGAAATCGTTGCGCTTCCTCGTCCTCGCTGGCCAGCAAGTGCTCCCACTGCATCACACTCGGGTTGTTTATTCTTGGCTCTAAGTCTGCCTTAGGGCAGGTCCACGTGACATGTTCTAGTGTAGGTTTGCCCTGACACCACGGACATTCGTCTGCATAGTGTGTAGGGAAAATCTTGTGCAGTTTGTGAAGGTGTGGGTAGGTACCGGTTTGTAGTCTGCGCCAGTCTACCGCCTCCTCTTTGGTGAGCCTTTTGTGTGGGGCTGGGTAGCGTTTCCGCTGACCCCTGTAATGTTCGAGTATATCTGAGTACGTGGGGCGAGGCACGCAGTGTGACGTCACTCCAGATGGCGCCGCAAGCGCGCGGCGTCCGCCAGCTGGGCCGTTGCTAGGCAACGGCTCAAGGTCGGTCTCTGTGCCTCCTCGGAGTACCGCCACAGCGAAATCGCAAGTTCGTGGCCAATGTAGTTTTCGCTACAAAAAAAAAGGGAAGCCCAGAATCATGCGACAAGATTTTCTTTGTCTTGTGCCAGGCTCTTTGCGCGCGGTTCCTGTGTTACGACGTACGATCAGCTCGCCTATTTTCATTTGCCGCTGTTTGTGAAGTGTCGACGTCGTTCGCCATGGCAACACTCACAATGGCTGCCACGCAAACGGAACTGCATGCGCAAGACCGGGGCGTAATTGAGAGCAGGTCGGTCCAGCTCGAATTACCACAGAGAGAAATATACGATTGCTTTTCCGAATGATGTTTCCTGACTTTGCGTACTAACTGCCTGAAGAAAGCGGGCTTTATAAATAGAGATTATGTGCAGTCAAGGTTAATGCAGTGAATCCTGAACATTTTCTAAACTTTAGTAAAATTTGAAATATCATTCAGAGCTCTGTACAATACACGCACACGTCAGGTAATCTTGAAAGACGCTTTTAGTTTTTACGGCTCCCACCGCAAGCCGTGTTGCGCAGATTACAAAAAATCACTCCGCTGCTTGAATGCTTCATGTATGTTGTTAATTTTGTAATGCGATCGGAACTAAATCGCTGCGATGGCAGGAAGTATTTTATACGCCAGATCAATGGAGAAGAGTCGCCCGTTGTAATCACATTTTTCACGCATAGCTTCTTGGTACTGTCTAGTTATGCCAAAGTGAGCAGTTAAAAATGACGTTCAATTCCGCGGTGTTGATTACTAGTGGCCAACTGATGACACTAGTTACTGACATCCAAGAAAGCTTGCCGTGGTGGTGGCGGCGGCACTGATTAGTAAGAGAATAGCTAAACAAACTTATGTAAAAGGGCATATTTCTTGTTTAGCATCATAATTTTGTGCATTCATCGGTCAGTATACAAACTCCTGCAGCAAATTTGAGATCATCAAGCAAAATGGATTTGCCCTTCTCCTCCACTACAGGTGTGTATGTTCAGTAGGACTCAGTAAGCATCAGATCTCTTCTAAATGACGACATTGCATTGAATTAGTCAATTTTCTCTATACCACAACCGTCAAAAAAGCTGTGCCCAGGTTTGCAAACCACTCACTCAAGTGAAACAGGCACATGAGAGATTTTTCGCGGATTCCATCTCGTACTTTCGTATGTGGACCTTTTCAGTCAGTTTCTTATATTTGCTATGCGCGCAAAAGCACTTGGCTGAAAAATAGCTCTTGTCACTGGGTTACAGACTTTCTTCTGCGTATCTGTCATATGCAGAACAATTTCTTTCGTAACCTTTGCTTAATTTTGCAAATAATTTCAAGGCTATTTAATATGAATGAAGAGTTGACTTATAGAACGCGTTTTTTTTTTTTTCTGAGAGTGGGACGAAAAATCAGTGAATCACGGTGATGCCGTTTTCCCATATGCCTTGCAAAATATAGAGGCGTGCTTAAATGACTTGACGCTACTTTTTCAATATGGGCGCATTCGACGGTTCTTAGAGCGATATGAGGGTCCTTCTAACTTTGATCCTCCTTGTCTCGGGTGCCTACGCTCCATCTTTGTAAGCGCAGGTCTTTACCTAAGTTCCGAATGTAGCAAACGCACTCAGTTGGACAACTAGGAGCAGTTCACATTTTTCGCAGGGTTATGAGCTATTTTCCAATGATGGGAACATATTTTGCCATTTGTGTTCCAGGAGGGAGAGATGGCGTGCAAGAAGACATCGAGGCCGCTTCCCAGAAATACCCGATATAGCGAAGGAGCACTTATGCGAAGTTCCTGTAAGTACGCTTGTATTAAATCCAAAGCATTTTCTGCAACGCCAGTTTTGCGGATAAATTTATAAATTTAATTTAATTAAAGTTCATTTCGCTGCAAAGTATTGCCCAGATTAATCTGAGAACTACACTACCAGGGATGTTTCTTGTGACCAGATTTGTAACGATAATATGGCACAGTTGCCTCATGAACCTTCCTGTCCACCAAAATACCAGTTTACCATTCAAGCACTAAAAAGGCTTATTAGTTGCAGCGTTAAACAGGCTTAATGGTCAAAATATGCAGCGGCATGTTTTACTTCGGATTTCAGAGGAAAACTTAAGTTCTATCATGTACAAAGTCACTATTAGTACAAGCAGCTACTCAAGACATTAGCGAAGCTTTCTTCAAGTGCATCTAGTCTAGGCCGCGAGTTTTAAAGAAGACCTAATATTTCCGTGCGCTAGTAGAAAACTATTAGGTTTTGAGTGCACACTGATTATTTTCAAGAAGTCGATTTTGTGACTGATTAACAAAGGATTTTGTAAGGACGTTTCACGCATGGCACTAATTTATAACTATGGTATCAACCCGCTCACTATGAATCAACCACCAAAGCGTTCTTTCCTAATACATTCTTAAGTAATCCGTAGTTTTGTTCAGCATCAGAACTTTAGCCTAGCTGTTCTCTTCTCGTCAAATGGGGTAAAATGCAGTACAGTACTACGGAGCTACGTCGAGCTGCTCACCTAAGACAGACACATATTGCTACGTGGCAAGGCCCAATATGCCATATGGGTGCATTACGTCTCTTATTCCACTATTCTCTCTCGTTATACGTATCATGGGTCACAAGTCGTATCCTCTTCTTTTGAATGTGCTGCTATACACGTTTGCAAAGATGTCAGACTAAAATGTTCAGAAGGCCATTGTATGCAAACTTGCTGTCGCGGCGGTCGAATTTCGATTGAGGCGAAATGCCAGATGCCCATGTACTGTGCGATGTCAGTGCACGGTAAAGAAGCCCAGGTGGTCGAAATTTCCGGAGCACTCCACTGCGGCGTCCCTCATAGCCTGAGTCGCTTGGGACGTTAAACCACCCTAAACTTTAAACCCTAAACCTTGAAGCAATACGTTAAATATTTTTTTTTTCTGAAGGAGTCTTCAAGGAGAATCTAGGAGCTTCATGGAGCCAGTTCTTCATTTGTTTTTTTCTGCTTCAGCTAGAAAGCACGGACTAGAAAACTCGTAGAGCTAAGGTACCGGCTTAGCGCGTGGTCTTTCACCGAATAATGTGAGTAACAAGAATGGCTGTGACCACGGGCTGCTTCCGTCTACTGAGATTGGTCATACTACTAGCAGAAAAACAGAAGGGCTTTAGTAGAAGAAATGTCACTGCGCCTTATGTGCATCGGCCGCACACTGTGACGTCACGTTGCGCGACGTGCCATCTTCCACTGACCTTGACCATATCACCTCCTGTCTCGGCCCTTGACGATGACGTCACGCCAGCTGTGCTCCGGCTCATCAAGAGATTCACGTGGAACCACACGGAAAGAACTCCTTAAAACAGCCCTCGCTTTGATTTTACAAAGCTGAAATAAAGTTGCGTGTGATGACCTTTCAAAGCTCTAAGTATGCGAAGCAACAACCCGATAAGGTATCATCCGCAGTAAATGGTCTTGTGTTCGCATGGCGTTGTGTTCGTTGTGCGCGTTCACCTCCAAAAAATGTAGTGACACAGCTAAGCTAGACCAGGATATACTTAGCGAAAGCAGTTTCGTCTAATGTCACTTCGGTAGCGACGCCGCATTTCGGCTGGCGAATCGAGCGGAGGCGAGCGCATCGACGAGACAAGCAGTGTGACGTCATACTAAACTGCGGCGGCGGTGGCTCCGCGGCGATGGATGGATGGATGGATGGATGGAAAAAACTTTATTGTCAATAAATTGGTGTTCGTGACCCTTACGGGTCACTGGGCGCCGTGGTCGATCCTTGGTCCAGGATGCCGCACTTGACTGCTGCCGTTTTGGCTCGGCGCACAAGGAATCGTTGCGCTTCCTCGTCCTCGCTGGCCAGCAAGTGCTCCCACTGCATCACACTCGGGTTTATTCTTGGCTCTAAGTCTGCCTTAGGGCAGGTCCATGTGATATGTTCTAGTGTAGGTTTACCCTGACACCACGGACATTCGTCTGCATATTGTGTAGGGAAAATCTTGTGTAGTTTGTGAAGGTGTGGGTAGGTACCGGTTTGTAGTCTGCGCCAGTCTACCGCCTCCTCTTTGGTGAGCCTTTTGTGTGGGGCTGGGTAGCGTTTCCGCTGACCCCTGTAATGATCGAGTATATCTGAGTACGTGGGGGTAACTGGGTCAAAGGTGCCTGTGGTGCAAAGTGCTGAGTCTGCTCGGTTGACGTATCCTCGAGCTAACTCGTCTGCTGCCACGTTGCCCCTCATCCCCTCATGTCCCGGAACCCACACTATACTATGTTTAGTGTTTTTGTGTCTTCTCGTCGTATGTAGAATATGATTGGCGATGCTGTCGATCCTGCCTTTTGTGTAGTTTCTAGATGCTTGTTTGGAGTCCGTCACTATAGTGAGGTTGTGTCCTGTTGCATTGCCGTGCGATATTGCCAGAGCAATGGCGGCTTCTTCAGCTGCTTCTATGTTTGGGTTGTTTATCGTTGCGCTGGTTATTTCTTGCCCTCCTTCGTCTGTTACAACGGCGATTGTTTTGCGTTGGTATCGGTACTTTGCTGCGTCCGTGTAGACTACGTTGGGATTGTCGCTTAGTTCCCTGGTGAGTGCTCGGACTCTGGCTTGTCGTCTTTCATGATGTAAATTCGGATCCATATGTCGTGGTATTGGTCTTACCCGGATGTTGTTTCTGTCTTCATTATTAATCTGTTCCTTGTCTCTTTGTGTGCCTAGAGGTAGCCGTAATTTCTCCAGTAGGTGTCTTCCCGTTCTGGTTTGAGTGAGTCTATCTAATTGCGCACTACGTTGCGCTTCTCGTAGTTCGTCGAAGGTGTTTGATACTCCCAGGGCCATTAGTTTTTCGGTTGGTGTGGACATTGGAAGTTTGAGCGCCGTTTTGTACGCTTTGCGTAGTATGGTGTCGATTTGTAGAGTCTCTTGCTTGTTTAGTTCGTGGTAGGGGAGGCTGTACGTAACCCTGCTAGTGACGAGGCTGTCAATGAGTCTTAGGGTGTCCTGTTCTCTCATCCCCTTCTTTCTACTGCTGATTCTTCGCACGATTCTGGCGACTTGCTCTGTTGTATTCTTAATAGAGGCAATGGTTTTGCTAGATCGGCCTGTGTTTTGCAGCCACATTCCAAGTACCCTGACTTCCGTTTTCTCAGGTATTGTCTCGTTTCCGAGTTTCAGGGTGATTTGGGAGTCGTATTTTCGTGTACTTTTTTTGATTCTTACGTATTCTGATTTTTCTGCTGAGCACGATAATCCTCTGGCCCTGGCGTATTGTTCACTACGGTCGATCGCTTTTTGTAGCCGCTCTTGTTTAGCTGCTAGGGAGCCTGTGGTTGTCCATATTGTTATGTCATCTGCATACATTGCGTAGCTGATGTTTTCTATTTCGTCCAGTACTTTCGTGAGTCCTATCATCGCTATGTTGAATAGTAGCGGTGATATTACTGAGCCTTGCGGGGTACCCTTGTTTGGCACCGTGAAGCTCTCCGATCTTGTATCTCCGATGCCTATCGTAGCTGTTCGTTCCGTGAGGAAGGCTTTGACATAACGGAAGGCTCTGCTTCCACAGTTTATGTTATTGAGACCTTCCATGATGGCCGCATGTCCCACGTTATCGAAGGCTCCCTTTATGTCGAGTGCTAGCACTATGTGTTCGCCGCTTCTTGGTATTTCAGTGAGGACATCCTCCTTTAGTTGTAGGAGTACGTCTTGCGTGGACAGTCCCCTTCAGAAGCCAAACATGGCATCAGGGTAATATCCCTTGTCCTCCATGTAGTTTGTGATCCTTTCATTAATCACCCTCTCGTATATCTTCCCTAGACAGGAGGTTAGGGAGATTGGTCTTAGGTTTTCAATTTGAAGTCTTTTACCCGGCTTGGGTATCATAATTACCTCTGCATGTTTCCATTCCGCCGGCACGATTCCTTTTTCCCAGATAGCGTTTAGGTACTTCGTAAGCTCGGCGATGGCCGTGTCTCCCATGTTTCTAATGGTAGCGTTATTTATTTTGTCCTTTCCAGCTGCCGTATTCTTTTTTGCTTCCCCTATGGCTGCCCTTACTTCCTCCTCGGTGTTTGGCCTATCCATCGCGGGGTTGTTTTCGCCGGTGTATACTTGGTCTTGCTTTGGGTGCATGATTGTGTCGTAGCATTTTTCCCTCAGTGCTTGTGTTAGTTGGTCTTCCGTTCCAGGGAAGGTGTGGAGTAGTCTTTTCATGGACTTGCCGCTTTCCGTTTTGGTTTTTGTGGGGTCTATCAAAGCTCTTAGTATATTCCAAGTTCGGGCCGTGCCTAGTGTTCCTCTAAGTGTTTCCGTGAACTGTTGCCAGTTTTGCGTGGCGATGTTGTCTGCGTGTTCTGATGCCTTCTTAGTCAGTTCTGCGATCTTCAGCTTGAGTTTCCTGTTGTGTTTTTGCTGCCTCCATCTCCTGATAAGGCCTCTTCGTGCTTCCCATAGGTGAAGAAGGTGGCTGTCTACGTCTGGGTGTTGTTCCGTGCGAACGATCATCTTAGTATATTTTTGTCTGACCTTCATAAGCTCCGTGCACCACTCTTCTATGTTGGTTATCGGTTTTATTATTTCGTCGCTGTGGTTTCTGAAGGCTTCCCAGTCTGTGATTTTGGCAGTCCCTAGGCATCTCTTCATTTCTCCTGCGGCTATTTCTAAGTTAAGGATGAAGTGGTCGCTCCCTAAGGTTTCCATTGTATTTTCCCATTGGATATTGTCGTTGTTTTTTGAGAAGGCTAGGTCAGGCGTGGTGTCTTTGCAGACGCTGTTTCCTATCCTCGTCGTAGTTGTGGGTTCGTTAGCTAGCTCCATGCAGTATTTTTCTGCGCTTTCTGCTATGCTTTTACCTTTGGCATTGAGTTTTTGGTACCCCCAAATGGGGTTTGCCGCATTAAAGTCTCCTAGGATCAACAGTGGGTTCTGGCCTGCCATATCGCTGGCTTGTTTGAACAGTTCGTGTATTCTGGGGTTCTTTTGTTTTGGGGGGCTGTATACGTTTATGATGAAAGCGCTGTCATCCGCTGGTTTTTCAGGTACAATTTCTAGTACAGTGTGGTGTACGTCCGTATCCGGTATGTTAATTTTGCAGATTGCCGTAATTGACTTATGTACTAAGGTGACGGCCTTGCCGGAACCGTCTCCGTCATACATCTCGTATCCTGTTATGCTTGTTTTAGCCCTGGCCCCGTATTCTTGGATGGCAATGATGTCCGGCGGTTTTTCTTGGTTCTTTATGAGGTGGATTAACTGAGTTTGTTTTCCTTTTGTTCCTCTACAGTTCCATTGCCAAATTTTCAAGCTTCCTTTCGTGTTTAGCCTTGTGTGTTTGCCGTGAGGCGCGAGGCCTGAAACACCCGCGTTCCACAAAAACCACATAATCGTCAACATACCTGACGGTCTTAGGGTGAAGACCCGGCAAGTTTTTTTAAAAACCTTGCAAAAGCATTTAAAAAATGTCGCTGAAGACAGGGGCGACACTGGACACGATGCACACTCCTGTCAGTAGCATGCGGCAGCTGCTGGGCGAAAGCAACGCAGACCCGAACGGCGCGCTGTTGAGGCAGCTCTTCCTGCAACGCTTGCCGCAGTCCCCCCGCGTCGTGCGGTGTGACGTCATGCCAGATGGCGCGGCGAGCGCGCGGTGTCCGCCAGCTGCGGCGGTTGCTAGGCAACGGCTCAAGGTCGATATCTGTGCCTCCTCGGAGCACCGCCACAGCGAAATCACAAGTTCGTGGCCAATGTAGCTTTCGCTACAAAATCAACAAGGGGATGCGGGCAGAGCTGCTGCCCTCTGTAGAGAAGATAGGCCTACCGAGATTTCTTCTCTCTGGTGATTGCTTCAGGCGCATTAGAGCAGAATCAACGAAGATAATGGGCATTTTTGATTCGCGAACAAGAAGAGTGCTCTCCAGCCTGCGTTCTCGCTTCGTGTTCCAAGAAAATGGATTCTAAGGTCGTAATCTCCAGCCTGCGTTCTCGCTTCGTATTCGAAGTGAATGACAAGAGATGCGATTGGTTGAGCATGATTAATTTTGTGGCTGACGTTACGCGAGTTCGTCTCTCATCTGAATGATGGAACACTTTGCTGGTAATTCGAGGGGTAAGTGAAGTGGAGTTTAGACAGCGTGCAAAATAGACGCTGGTTACAAGAAAATGGATTCTAAGGTCGCAATCAGTAATACGTTAATGAGTGCATTCCCAAAACAGGACGAAAACCTACACATAACGCGCACGCGTTGGTCACTTGTAATGTTTTTCTTGCATCTCTTGTTCGTCAAAGAAGTTTAAAAAAACGTTCTCATCGATATACGCCCGATAACTTAGGATGTTTCATATGCATGGCTTTGTCTGCTGCCATGACTTGAACTATAGTACGTTTGAAAGCGCAAGAGATAGACCGATGAAAGAAAACGCTCGCATGCTAATAAACTCTTGAAAATACAAATATGAAAGAAGCCAACAGCCACAGGTCTGCCTACAGGAAAATCACTCATTAATATTTTCAGCATTCAACCGGCATATTTTTACTCTGGCCCTTGCGAAGCACACTGGCGTTCATCGATACTCGCTGGATTTCCACACGAAATATACTTTCGCAAAGGCGTTAAGCTGTCCCAAGCCGGAACTTACCGTACTTAGCTTCATCCGATGTAAACGCCCAACTATTCATGCAAGCAAGAGAAGAAGCATATCTGAAAAAATAACCTAGTGACCGACTATCACTTCGTGCCTGATTTCTTGTGTCAGCAAATATTTGGTTTAGGCAATCCTCTAGCATAAATATTGCGTCGAGGTCTTGTTTTTGTCCGGTTCTGTTCATGCTTTTGTTTTCTTAAAGTGAAATCGTAATCTCTCCAAATATACGTATGCGGCACTCAGAAAACTGAAGAGGACAAAATGAGTTACGACACATGCACATACGTCATTTTGCCCTCTTGTCTTTTCTAAGTTGCAGATATGGGTAGGAAGATGATCAACTAACTGGCCTTTATGTCAGTTTACTGAAATCGCAAGTTTTCGTCTCTAGTTTGTGATGGCTTTATTTCCCTTGCGGGCCCTCCATTGTGGTCTCCTTACGAAGAGCCACCTAGAATCTGGTGCTGTGGGTACAGCGCCACTCAGAGGTTATTAGCAGGTATTGTATTTAAACAGGCATCAGTGGTGCTTCATTTTTGTCTGGAAAACTTTATCACGCCCCTTCCTAGATGCCGTGGCAGCCGAGTTCTAACAGAGCCGAAACGCAAATAGATGTTCTTTTGTTGCTCGAGGTCAAGTCACATCAACTAGGCACAGGTGCCTAAATTCATCCGAAGCCCTCCAATATGCCGTCTATTCTTATTTCCCTTCTTTCACACCCTAGCTCATTATTTTACGCAGGGCACAGTGTTTGTGTTCAAAGGGGATGATAGAGCCTTCTGAGTTCTCGCTTGCATAATCATTTTTATATTTTTAAAAAACATCCGGCTGTCGTTTTCTTTCATTTTATATTTTCTTCTGCTATGCAAAATTGCTTAATTTTGTCACGGCTCAACATTTTAAATGCGTTTAAGCTTGTTGTGCCATAGGCAGTGCAGGCTGCCCACCATCTAACGAATGTCGCTTAACGTGGGTTAGTAAATCAAAAGGTAAGGATTCGATTTCTGCAGATGTCTGGCTTTGTATTGAGGCCAAACCTAGAAAATGTCACTCCGCCTTGGCTGAAACAATGGCCTGCAGTGGCTTCCTCCTCACGTTTGTTGCTTCGCTCAGATTGCCGACAAACTTTTTTCTGCTTTTTTTTTTAGCTTCTCATCTCCTTTTTGTTTTAAATATTTTTGTGTTGGTTCACGTAGAACCTATCCGGCGTTTGTGTCCTTTGTCTCTGTTCCTTCTTTCTGCTTGCTGCTTTACTTCCTTAGAGTCATCGTTTCTAAACACTCAACGTTGACCGCTAATTTCAGAACGGGAAATGGTTCCTACTCCCTTATACAAATGGTCTATTGACATTCTATAGACTTCTTATTGACTCTATTGACTTCCTTTAGATGTTAGTTTCTGTGTATTCATACTCTATAGACTGTCTATAGATAAAAGTCTACTAAAAGTGTGTGACCATAAATCTATAGATTGTCTATAGACTGTCTATGACATTTGTATTGCCTATAGACTGTTCTCTAGGATTTCTCTATAGACACTCTATAGACTGCGTTAAACGTTTTTGTAAGGGCTGGCATGGGCACGTGCGCGGTGGCGGTCGGCAAGCGCACGTCTGCATGCCACTACGGGATATTTTCAGTTCAGAAATTAGTGAGCTGCAGAAAGCACAATTTATTTTTTCTGATTGTGAGCTCAACGCGAGATGCAGAGCCCAGTACGACCTCAGATTCTTTGGGATTTTTTTATTTAAGATCATTTCTAGCGGCGCACGTGCACTAACGGGTTAAAATTGGGGACACAGTAAGGCGGAATATAGTCGTTTCAGGCATTCAGGTAATAATAGCTGGTGCCCCAATTGACCTTTTAGTGTACGGCCTTCAGAAGTAAGATGTATAATGATGATGGCCTTTTTTATTGTGCAAAGGCAGCTTTGGCCACAGAGCACCATTGCGCAAGGTATGTTCGTCTGTAGACATGGTGGGGCTGAAGGCCCATTTCCCAGGCATTTCACCCCAGATAAGCCAGGTACCAGGCCATGAAAATGCTTGTTCCCATTTTATCACTAGTGGCTACCCGTTGGCATTGAGGATTTAACTTCTTATCTACTGCAGGCGAGGCAGATGCTCACACAATGTCATCGCTGCGGCGCGAAGCGGCGGTATACCACATGTTTCAGGGAACACGTTAAGTTAATGACATCCTAGTTGAAATCAAGAGGAAGAAGTGGGCTTGGGAAGGGCATGTAACGCGAAGGCAAGATAACCGCTGGTCCTTAAGGGTAACGGAGTGGATTCCAAGAGAAGGCAAGCGTAGCTGTGGGCGGCAGAAAGTTAGGTGGGCGGATGAGATTAAGAAGTTTGCGAGGATGCGGTGGCCGCAACTGGCGAATGAGGGGGTTAATTGGAGAGACATGGAAGAGGCCTTTGCCCTGCAGTGGGCTTAGTCAGGCTGATGATTATGATGTCCGCCAATATTGGCGGACACTGGAAAGCCGGTGAACTCAATTACGTAGTAAGCGAGTTAACTAATTTCCGGTAAATAACTTTTGAACTATCACAGATAGGCAGCTGGTTGCATATGGTAATTTGTAGCCAGTCGTTAGTAATAAAATTGATGAGCTGGTTTTTGCGGAAAGGAAATGGCGCAGTATATCTGCACCATTTCCATGGTGGGAGTGAAAGGAGAAAGAAAGAAAGAAAGAAAGAAAGAAAGAAAGAAAGAAAGGAAGAAAGAAAGGAAGAAAGAAAGAAAGAAAGGAAGAAAGAGAGAAAGAAAGAAAGAAAGAAAGAAAGAAAGAAAGAAAGAAAGAAAGAAAGAAAGAAAGAAAGAAAGAAAGAAAGAAAGAAAGAAAGAAAGAAAGAAAGAAAGAGAGAAAGAAAGAAAGAAAGGAAGAAAGAAAGGAAGAAAGAAAGAAAGAAAGAAAGAAAGAAAGAAAGAAAGGAAGAAAGGAAGAAAGGAAGAAAGAAAGAAAGAAAGAAAGAAAGAAAGAAAGAAAGAAAGAAAGAAAGAAAGAAAGAAAGAAAGAAAGAAAGAAAGAAAGAAAGAAAGAAGAAAGAAAGGAAGAAAGGAAGAAAGAGAAGAAAGAAAGAAAGAAAGAAAGAAAGAAAGAAGAAAGAAAGAAAGAAAGAAGAAAGAAAGAAAGAAAGAAAGAAAGAAAGAAAGAAAGAAAGAAAGAAAGAAAGAAAGAAAGAAAGAAAGAAAGGAAGAAAGAAAGAAAGAAAGAAAGAAAGAAAGAAAGAAAGGAAGAAAGAAAGAAAGAAAGAAAGAAGGAAAGAAAGAAAGAAAGAAAGAAAGGAAGAAAGAAAGAAAGAAAGAAAGAAAGAAGGAAGGAAAGAAAGAAAGAAAGAAAGAAAGAAAGAAAGAAAGGAAGGAAGAAAGAAAGGAAGAAAGGAAGAAAGAAAGAAAGAAAGAAAGAAAGAAAGAAAGAAAGAAAGAAAGAAAGAAAGAAAGATAGATAGATAGAAAGAAAGAAAGAAAGAAAGAAAGAAAGAAAGAAAGAAAGAAAGAAAGGAAGAAAGAAAGGAAGAAAGAAAGAAAGAAAGAAAGAAAGAAAGAAAGAAAGAAAGAAAGAAAGAAAGAAAGAAAGAAAGAAAGGAAGAAAGAAAGAAAGAAAGAAAGAAAGAAAGAAAGAAAGCGTTAGTAATGCCGTGTCAGTTTTTGGAATTTCGAAAACGCGATTATCCTTTAGCAGACGACAGGACGTTCATGAAATGATCCTGTGCCGCGGAAGGTATGTAAAATCAATTACTCGAAAGTCTAAAGTGCGACGGAAGAAAAGAGAACATTGAGCGACTGAGCGAGGTTCAGCCACATAGATGTTGTTGAATGCCCTGCACTTTACGATGAGCAGAAAGCTATCTGGCAGAAAAAAAGTCAACCGTGGTCTGTGCAAAGCACACCAAGAAATGTTTATGGATGTACAGCAAACAATCCCACAAAACGCAACTGCGTGAAATATTATAGGAATCAAAAAATCATTTTAAATTTAGTGTAGCGGTACCTGCATTACAAAAAGAAACTCAATCGCAAAAAAATTGCCGCTCTCGCTATCAGCCCTCTTCACCAACTCTAGCACATGTAGCATCAGCAGTCAGGTCACTACAATGGACCCAGCAAGTGCCATTGAATTTCAGTTCCAATCAACGTAGCTGCAACGGCTGGATTTGTTTTCGAAAATCTTAAACTTGTAGACAAAAATTTTCACTCGGCTTCAAGATTAAGATTCTGATCAGCAATGATTGAAAGATTTGGCATCAAGATTAAGTTCCTGATCAGCAGTGATTCACAGATTGATTGCGCCTCTTAAATAGTTGGGTAGCATGTACGAAAGTGAATAAATTACAGCTTGACGAGCCTGGTTGTCACGGGCATGCATTCGTGCGTAAATGTTAGGTTTGGTACTGTGGAGCATTAAGAGGACTTTATTGAAATAAATTAAATAATGTCCATAGTTCAAGTAACATTACTATACCTAATCTCCGTGGGTACAGAAAACATGATTGAAAAGATCTAATAAATGTCTACAATAACAATATCCAGCAATACAAATACAGAGGCACCGTGTAGCATGTCAAGAAACGTGAAAACAGCTCGCCTGAGGAATGTCGCGGGATATTTAGGAAATTCAGTCTTTGTAAAAATCACGCGTGTTCACTACATGGAACAATATGTTGCGTAATGATTGTCCGCTGTACTTCGTACATAGAGATGCTCTCTGCCATCTGCTGTTATGAGGGGCTCCATTAATATCATTTTTTGTTAGGTTGTATAAAATTCGGAGCACTTTGTTTTCGTGCTTTCCTTTAAAACTGTCGCTTGAGCAGTGGGCCAATATAGCTGACTTCAACTGAAAAAATGTTACCATCAACAAAAAATAATTTTGCATGAACTTCATATGGGGTGTCGGAATAGCCCACACGTATTATTTTTTCGAATGGAAAAAGCTGGGCAGGCTTAAGACTCGGATGCTGCAGCAAATAAGCAGAGAAAACAAAACCTACCCAAGAAATGAAATTTTTAGGTCAGTAGTTTTGTTCTGATTGGCCTCATAGAGAAAAATTCTCTTACTACTCCGTCAAGTCTTGCAATAGCATGGTTACCGTGCGTCGAACTTCGTTTTAAGGCGTTTTTGACAACGTTGTATGCACGACTTGCTGCTGTTTGATGGAGTTTTTCGAGGAATTTCCAATAACCTTTTCAACATATGCGTTCTGTTCTTGATATCTTTGTGTCATTTTGTTAATTTCTCGCAGTGCCCACCAGGATCATGGGGAAGCATGTGCGACCATGACTGCATATGCCGTGCGCGGGTATGGCCACCGGCTAGTAAGCCCTTCTGTGTCAAAGAAAATATCCCGATGCCTCGTGGATACGTATAGCCAAGACGCCGGCCTACATCGTGTTGAAGAGAAAACAACGTTTACAGTGCAAAGGAAAATACCTTTTTTACTTTACAGCAGAACAAAACCTCCCTTTATTGAAAACCTTCCATTAGTTATCCCTGCCTTTCCCTCTCTCTCTGTCTATCTATCTATCTATCTTCCATTAGTTAAGATGGAAACAGAAGAAATGAAGCTACAAATATAACAAAAATCCTACAAATGCTACGTCACCAAGCACAGTATTCAGTTTTGGTTGCATATTTTTCTTAATTCAAATAACGACCAACAATAATCAGAAATATAAACGCATATCCTATCGCACACCGTGTTATTACATGGTCAGAGGCATCAGCCGACGACTCTGTTTGAAATACGCTTGTGACAGGATATTAATGAAGGAGTGAATTTCACTGCTGTGTTTGCAAAAGGTTTATTTTAACATTTACAACGAAGTAAGCGACTGAACGAAACATTGAACTTACAAAACACAGATTACTGCGCTCCTAAACAGCAACACGACGGTACACACTGAAGGTAACGTTATGCAGAGATGTACTATCAGAAATAAATGAAACGCGAGCAAGGCAACTGAGGCACCAACACCAAGATAAGATTCTCTTGGAAAAAGGAAGCCTAAGACTGGCTGAGGTTATTTCAATTTCGTAGGCGCGATGGTTCTTTTTCTGAACTGCTAATGTCTCACTTCTATTTTCTCTCCGGGAGCTAATATGTTAGTGTTTTCGCGTTTCCACCTTAAGAAACTCGGCGGGATGGTGTGGCTCCAGTGCCCCGCGGCGCGATGAGGCAAATGTTGCGCGCAATCCCAGGCACCCTTAGAGCGTGCGGGGGTAGCAGTCTCGATCTCAGAGATGTCCTCGACTTAGTGTGGCAAGTTCGACCAGAAACCGGCAACCAAGTGACACGAGTTGTGGTCGTTTGGCTCCAAGCTTTCAAACAAAAGAAACTTCGTATAGCAAAGAAACGAGACAGCAATTTTTTGATCGGTCGTAAGAGCACCTACAAAGTGGTCTACGCAACAGAGAGGCTACAATACAATCTTGCACCTAAAGTGTTCTAATACGCGACAGAGTCAAAGAACAAAATTTGTTCAGCGGGTGCTACGACAGTCCGACAATCGGAGAATCACGATGGGGCCGCACCGAAGATTGGCGCTCGCTGCCTTGATGATCTGTTGCTTGACGACTGGTGCCTACTCGGGAGCCGTGCGGGAGCGCTTCTCCAAAGCTTAAACTGCGGCACGGGCTCACTGACAACGCTTAACGTCTTCTCTATACAGGGCGCGCCTCGTCTGTTAATTTCTTCGCTCCAAGGCAGGCGCGCATATGCACACAGTATTAACCATAAAACTACTCTCTTACCCATCTTACTGACCAGGCTGAGCTACGCGGCTTACTGGCCGCGGCCATGGTAGCTGCCTGACGTTTGAATCTAACCCTAAACTGGTATACATAGGAACGGTGCGACGGAGGAGGGTGCGAGCAACAAAAAGTCGCCGGGAAGGGCTCGCGAACTTTCACGCGTGATTGTGGGTTGTGTACATTCTTATGGACAAATACCCATCTGCGACGAAAGCGGGATTAGGTGGCGTCGTAATCGCCGGATGCAGGTAGCAACATGGATTGCAGACACGGAACCACCGTCGCCTCGCCACCTCACATCTAGAGCGCTGCCAGTTGCCTATTATCACCCGGTCAGTAGAGGGTTAAGTAGGTTTACAGACTACTTAAGTTTATAACCACACCAGAACTGCGGCTGTTTTCTAGCCGGCTACTTCTCAAATCAGAAAACATTGCCTGGGCATGCTACTGGAGCCTCAGCGACATAAAAAGACAAGAAGTAGTTGTGAGATCTCCACGCGAGCATTTCATTAAAAGTGTCATACGTCTGGGGGAAGTGTATCAGGCACTGCCTGATCAGCCAACTTGGTTAAATGTGTTGGATGACTTGGTTGAACTGAAAAAATTTTATCCTGCTGTGTTAGTGCAAGTGTTGCGGACAAGTTTTACTTTTTTTGTACCCGTTGTGAAAATGCAATAAAGAAAAAAAAACAGCGTGGCTTCGTGGTAGAGCATCCGCCTCCCATGCGGGAGCTTCTGTGTTCGATCCCCAGTGTTGTCAGGTGCCCACCAGTTTTCTAATAGGTGCAAGATTTCCCCCTGCCTGGTGCTCGGCTTTTCTGGGGTGAACTGCTTGGTGTCTTGGACCAAACCATTGCGTTGAGGGGCCAGTGATTCGTTCCACCGACAAGCAACCCCAAATCCGTCTCATGCGGTGAAAGCCCACTTGTGACCCTGCTTTACCGAAGCGATGGTCTTGTGTTAGAACATATGCCTCGCATGCGGGCGGAGCGGTGTTCGATCCCCAGTGCCACCGGGTACCCACCGGCCATACAATGGGCAAAAGCTTTCTCCTGGTCTTGTGCTCGGCTTATTTAGGGTGAAATGCTTGGGAAATCTTGAGCAAACCAATATACCTTGTTCCATGGCGCTCGTTTCCCGCAGATGCCCTTGCGCCATAAAAATTCACTACCATCCAAACATGAAATTTCTCAGACAGCATAGTCCAGAACTTTATCGAACTACAACTGCAAAAAGCCACCCAATATTTCTTAGATGGTCTATCACAATATACTGGCATGCCAGTGTTTGTTACAGCTGAAATGTTTTTCACTGATGTATTTTATATTTCCTTCAAAAGGCAGTACGATATCTCAGTTCAATGCCTCCTTAGAGACAGGATGGGAACAGCGCATCTTCATGGCAGTGAATGCCTCTGCTGTTGTTGAACAGTGACCTCCACTTCTGAACAACCAGTTACTTGCCGACAAGTAGAGGTGGTAACCAACAGCTTGTATCCATGCCTTGAGCTCTATGGAGTCATTTCATTTTGCCACAGCAAGCAAATTGTTAACGTCTGAAAGAAATATTTTAAAAATCAATGCATGCATTTCTTGCAATAATGCATGCCGAATGTAAAAATATTCTGACCCATCAATGCATAGACTACACATTACCTTTAACGACATGTCAGACGTGGAATTCATGCATGATGTCCTACCTCTCCTTCCGATGAAAACAATCGATCTGGGCGTACCGGTCAGTCACAATCGACGCTACATCATGTGTTGGTCATCGACGAATACGAGGCCAAGTTTCAGCCCTTCCAAAATCATGTAACAGCTTCCACCAACTTCATTAGACTGTAAAAAGTGACAAAAATTGAATACGTATTTACATTACAATGGTATGTTCTCCAGAAAATGAATGAAAGTGAAGTGAGTATCTGCTGCACAGAACTATCTTCTGGCCCTGGTTGTTCATATATAGCATGCTATAAAAACATGCTGTAGTTCGAACAAGCCTGAACAAGCTCAGAAGGCAGTATTTTCTTGTGCTCAAGTTCCAGAAAGGAGAACGTGCCGAACTTCGCAGTGAATCCAGGCGAACCGGCCCGGCCATCGTCCGCAAGTCTTCCCTTTCGCGGTCCAACACCCGCAAGCAGCACTCGCTGTTCTTTTTCTCACACTTAAAGAATTTCCAGAAAAGTACGCACTTGTAAATTATTCAAACTACCTTTTGAAAAAAATGCTTGGTGTCCAAATGGTAGGGCCAAGGTGGGAACAGTGAAGGTTAAAAAACGCCCTCTCTCCAAAAATTTGCGCCCCAATGAGAGAAAGCGTCCGGAGGCTAGCAGTTGGGTTACACTACGAAAACAGTACGGCTGAAGGAAGCCATAGGCTGAGCTGAGGTAGCTGCTGAATGCAATTTTGATTTTGCCAAGAAAGTGTGTGGCCTGACTTACAGAGTTTGTGCACATGAATAAGAGGTCCTCTGCACTGCACATGACACGTGCAAGGTGCAAAACGCTTGCGGCACGGACTGATAAGCATCTTAATCTGCTTCTACTGGATTAAAATAAATGGTTTATTTAGGGGACAGTTACTGCAGTCTTCAAGGCAGTTTTCTTGCAACAAAAAAAAACATTCAAAATTACTGCATCTGCTCTGCAATTTGACACCGGACAAACCTTACCATGCAAAACACTCTGAAAGCGCTGTAATTTTTATCATTTATTGATATAAAATACCCCTGTTTCCAGTCGTTCAAGGGGAAGTAGTCATCATCAGGGTTGAATGAGTTGCCATTGTCACGACCGCTTTGACTGAGATTATCATTATCGCTGTGGTAGTCACAACTTTTTCCATAGACTTTAGCGCCCAGCTGAACCTGAGTTGCTGCATCGACCATGGAGGCACCAACCTGAATACCTGAAAAAAAGGTGAGGTACATATGCTGTAGTTATTAGAACTGAATGATGTTCGCTTCATTCAAGCAACACTGTGTCCACCAACTCAGGCTTCCTTAAAGCTAAAACATTTGTAGTATCACAGAAACCCAGTGGCTCTCTATTTAGAGCACATATAATTATTTACTTTACCGAAAGAAAGCATGCACCTGGGACACAATTGAAAGGGAAAACTAAACTGATGCGCGCATACCTACAGAATTGCCGCGAGGCTTCGTCTGCGCTCCCTTTGATCCGACTCTTTTTTTTTTTTCAAGTTCACTTGTGCTGCCTTAGAGCACTCTGATGGCTGCATGATGACTTCAACGCACTTTTCATCACCTTTATGGCAGTTCAATGCGGGTGTCCAGCCATATCTACCAGTGGAATGTTGGTTATTGTGCAGTCATGATGTGTGATCTTATTTGCCGTGGATTCTTGATGTGCAGTGTCATCTGGTGCACGGTCACCTGGCGTGCAGTCTTCAGTGCAAGCCGAGTCACTTAGCAGTTCAGCAAGGATCTTAAAAGGCATAAAACATACGACGTCCACGCTGCAAACCGAACAAAGAAATGTGCATGTCAGTACGAGTACAACCTTTCGGTTTCTTTCATAAATGATTTCAATGCTTGGCCTTATGGCACAGACAAGTTTTGCAGCTGGGTTGCAAATCACATGTGCTAGCTCTATGCAAAGTGGCATGTCCTATTATACTATATGTTATGTTTTCTCCATACTAGTAATCAATTATGCAGCTGGAATAGACTTTAATAGTTGGCATATCTGAAAAGCCTGCTCCCAGTCCTTTGTGACACCTCTCTCGGACCTTGTGAAACACTGAAGAAAATTTGGCCAAGTAGGCTATTCTACTCCCCGTGTTCTTGTAGGAAATGTCTATTGCATTGTGGTTTTTCCCATTTCTAATTTTTATAGGCGCCATTCTACGCTACAAGCAATGTTTTATTTGCCAGGCTGCCGGAACTCTTCTCCTCAGCCGAGCGTTTCCTCAGCACTCCCAGCAATAAGAAAAAGGTGCCGCGTACAATTTCCCAACATGTTTTGGCCGCAGAGAACTACGCATGGATCCTACACTCATCATCATCAGCCTTACTAAGCCCACTGCAGGACAAAGGCCTCTCCCATATCTCTTCAATTAACCCTGTCCTTTGCCAGCTGCGGCCAACGCATCCCGACAAGCGTAATCCCATCCGCCTCCTGCTAAGCTTGCCTTGTCTTGGAATCCACTCCGTTACCCCTAAGGACCACCGGCTATCTTTCCTTCGCATTGCATGCCCTGCCCAAGCCCATTTCTTCCTCTTGATTTCGACTAGGATGTCATTAACCCGCGTTTGTTCCCTCGCCCACTCCGCCCACTTCAGGTCTCTTGACGTTGTACCCATCATTTTTCATTCAAGTTCGCTGCGTTGTCTTTAACTTGAGCTGAACACTTAAACTTGCACTGTTCAACAAGCATTTTGAGAGGGAGCTAGTGAGTGCGTCCATGTGAGTCCAAGAAACCTACAAGAAACCAGGGAATAACGGAGAAAATTTCAGTTCGCAGGTAAATCCGCAAATCACTAAGGTTGCTTAACTCGACTTGCGAAGGCCTATCGAAATTTACCTCGCGACTCCTGCCACGTGACAGTGATAGTGAAAGCGGCCGACTTCAACACTGATATCTTATCAACTTGCTGTTGACTGAACAGAAAGTGAAATGCTCATTTACGCACAGATATATGCATGAAAGCGTAAGCACCATTTATTTCCAAATTGACAGTATGCGCGTTTCTCAATTAGTTTGAAAGAGCGCTTGCTCGTAATTTTTCACGCGTTCTGGAAAGAGCTGGCCTCGTGCTGAGCTGTAAAAAGTGTCGCTTTGATGGACGCAAAATAACTATGCTTGGTCATCTGGTGGACATAAGTGGTATCAGCTTTAACTTTATTAGTGCGCCACTCATAGGCCTGACCAGCAGAAGATTGAAGGTTTCAGCTGCGTCAAAAAGACCAAATCGCTGAAGGAGCTCAGGAGCTTCTTAGAACTTTTTTTGTTACTTTCGGCGCTTCGTTCTCAAGTTTTCTGACTTAGCCTACGCGCTTACAAGACTCTTGCAGAAAGACATTCCTTTCCAGTGGACTCCCGAATGCGACTCGGCGTTTCGCCAGCTCAAGTTCCTTCCTACCTCTCGGTCAGTATTACGTCATTTGTGCTCGACAGTGCCCACTGTACTCACCACGTACAGTGTGGAGTACAGTGGTCATCCAACACTATGACGGCGTGGGTGCTGTGGTCATCCAACACCATGACGGCAATCAACACGTTGTAGCTTTTGTAAGACGCATCCTCAGCAAGTCTGAACGCAACTACACAGCGACACAGCAGGAGTGTCTGGCAGTTGTTTTTGGCGCACAGCGATATCATTCATACCTTTATGAACGTATTTTTACATTTACAGCCGTCGTAGACCATCATTCTCTTTGCTGGCTTGTGAATCTGCGCGACCCCTGCGGTTCGTTGCACACTGGACATTCCACTTTCAGAAGTTCAAATTCGCAGTCTTAGAAAAGTGGCCGCCAACACGCCGACGCTGACTGCCTTTCGCCGCTGCCACTCGCGACAACTAGTAGCGATGATGAAAACTGACAAATATCTCGCCGCCGTTTCCCGAGAGTTCACAGGCCTTGGTACACTCAAGACCGAACAATGCAAGGACCAACACTTGGCACCGGTTTTCGGAGACGACCGCAACCCGACATGAAAGCCCTTCCTGCATTAGTGAGGGTTTATTCTAAATAACGAATTACTCCTCTTGAGGCTACTCTGTATTTCTCAGTTCTAAACGCAATGCACGATGACGCCATGACTGGGCACCTAGGGCTTGCCAGGACCCTTCTACGCGGTAATGAATGTTTTTACTGGCTTAACATGCGCGCTACTCAGCATTACATGACCTGTGTGAAGTGCAAGTGGTTTAAACTTCCAAGAACTTCTCCGTCGGGACGCTTGCATCGTGTGACACCACCCAAGCTCACCATATGAGCAAGTTGGTCTTGAACCCCTGGGCCCGTTTCCCCGCTCGTACGAAGGTAATCGATGGATCATCGTGGGCGTTGATCACCTCACACATTGCTGTGAAACTGCCTCCATACCGTCCGATACTGCTGCAGAGGTCTGTCTATTCTTCCTGCTGTCGCCCTCCGTTATGGACCTCCTCGCGTCGTTCTCAATGAACGTGGCCGCCAGTTTATGGCAGATATTGTGGAGGAGCTCCTGCGCTTTTGCTCTTGCCATTTCTGCTACTGGACGCCGTACCATCCCCAGACGAATGGCCTCATTGAACGTACAAATCGAACATTAACGAACATGCTTGCCATGTATGTCTCTCCCGTCAGAACTGCGACGACGTGCCTCCCTTCATTAAATACGCCTACAAGTCGGTGCATGAAACAACTGCTTATAGCCCGTTCTTCCTTCTGTATGCCCACCCTCCTCGAAGCTCTCTCGATACCATCTTACCTTTCTCTCTCGACACAAAGCCTTCAATTGGAAGTACCCTCTGCCGCGCTAAAGAAGGCCGTATGCTTGCCTTTATACGCACCTTGGCCTCGCAGGACCACTCTAAGCAGCGTTATGTCTGCTACCTGCACGATATCGTTGTGTGGTTGTGAACGCCTCACCGCAAGCGTGGTTTGTTCCCAAAGCTTCTGTCCCAATACGCAGGGCAATTCATTGTGCTATCTCGCCTCAGTGACGTGAACTATATGTTATTTATTTATTATTGCGAAAGCAATACTAGTTGCACTTTCAGCCCGTCGCGTAGCGAGGCCGGTAGCTACCAATGACCTTTAGCATGACCCCCTGCTGTGACGTCATGCCATCTGCCGCAAAAACCAGGGGCCCAACTCGCGCCGTCGCGTAGCGAGGCCGCAGCTACCAGGTGGTGGTGGTGGTGAAGCTACCAAGCGCGGACTAACTCCTGCTCCTGCCACGCGCGGCATGCTTAGCGGTCTGACGTCACAGATGCAAGAGCGCGGCTCCAACTTGCGCCGTCGCGTAGCGAGGCCGCAGCTACCAAGCGCGGCCTAACTCCCGCTCCTGCCACGCGCGGCGCGCTTAGCGGTCGGTTCGGGTGTCCACCGAGATGACAGAGAATTACTGCGCCATTTTCTTTCCTCAAAAAGCGGTGCGTTCAAAGGGCAAGGCATGGCGCTGTAATTCTCTGTCATCTCGGTGGACACCCGAACCACAGGAAGGGAGAAACGCCACCACCCGTCCGGCGCGATGCCTTGCCCTTTGAACGCAACGCTTTTTGAGGAAAGGAAATTCCCTGTGATCTCGGTGGACCCCCGAACCGCACCGTACAGGAAGGGAGGAAGTGGGAGTGAAAAAAGAGGGAAGCTTCTAGACAATCATCCGTTAGCGTCACTCGCTCGTTTTGGCGACCGAGGCACGCATAAATCTCCCAGCACGTGGGGACCCTCGTGCGGTGAGTATAATGCCATGTAAAACAAATGGGCAAAACTTTGATAAACATAACATTTGCTAAGAGCACTACCAAGACACACCACCAACCAAACCAGGCGCAGCAAGGGCTATTGCTTTCGCAACTTACCGGGCTTAACCAAGCTAAGCCTCTGCCAAATTTTTTATTTATTTATTTATTGATTTATTGATTGATTTATTTATTGATACCTCAAAGGCACATTTATCTGGTATTACTTGAGGGGTAGGCGTAGAGCACAGCAATACAGGTGGTTTTACAGGAGATTTTCGATGCCATTTTTGGATTGATGATGGTCTGTTGACAAGGCGATGTGGACGGGAAGGTCGTTCCAGTCCTGAGTTATTCGTAATAAAAATGATTTCTGGAATGTTATAGTTTGGGCGCGCTCAGGATAAACGGCTTTTGGATGGCTGTGGTGGGATAAGCGATGTGCTGGACCAGAGCCGAAGGGAATATACGGCTCTGGGCTGGACGGATGAAGATATCCGGAGGCAAGGTATGAAAAAAATCTGTGATATAAGCAAACGCGTGCAAGGACGCCGTTTTATGCGAGGACGCCTTTCTAGGGAAACCACAAGTCATGCATGTCGCACGGCTGAAGCCCTTCCACTTTCGCTACCCTGATTGACTGACTGGCCCAGAGGGCTTCGTCTGTCTGCAAAGGGCGAAGTTTGAAGCGCTACCTACGGACGCTGAAACAACAACGATGTGAGGACGCGAAAGAAGCAGCTCGAATTCTCCGCACTGACGAACGAAACTACGGTCGACTCCCATCTGTAAATAGAACCTTTAGCAGTACTGTTGATTTGTTCATTCCCCTTGTAGAGCATTGTAAGTAATAAAAGAAATGAAGAGAAAAATGCCAAAGCGAATCATGCAATGAGTTAGCTACTTGTTTCGAATATTTCTGGATAACTCACCGGTGTTTTACCCTCTGCGGCAACACCGCAGAGGGTGCATGAAATGTTTTTTCCCTGACTTTTATACCACATCAGAACATTGCCTATGTGTGCCGCTTGTAGTAAATCTTTTACTTTTTTGGAAAGAGATCACCACCCTCATCGTGCTATCCTGACGTCGCCAGCAGCTTCCTTCGTCTTTATAAACAAGAAGAAGCAACACGTCACAGCAAACGAATAATGTGCGTGGTGCCGTCCAATTTTATTTAAAGGATTTTGATTCCACTCATTGACTTTATGCTTGGTGAATATACTAGCAGATGACAAGAGTGTCATGTGAGAACGACTCCTCTACATTGTGTGAACGCCGCTATAAGACCCGTCATTTTTTGAACTATTTTCCTTTATGCATGCTGTCGTCTTCCAACGTCAGGGTTATATGTATCCACGAGGCATCCGGACGTCTTCGGCGACGCAGAAGAGTGGACTTGACGGTGGCATTATTCGTGCACGGCATATGCACTTATGGTAGCACACGCTTCCCCAAGATCCTGCGGGACACTGCAGTAAATAAAGACCAGTCAAGCTTTGAGATTAAACCGTCTTTCTTCCGTTCGAATGCATTTTCACTCACCTACTAGAAACGCACCATTAGAATGTAACAAATCGTTACACGAGATAGGCAGCACTTACAATATGTCTTAAGTTTAACAGTGACATGTATACCAACCCAGCAAAGTGGCTGACGCCATTTCGTTATAGTCTCCAATAAGAAATATATGGAACTGCTTAAAGGCAAGGACACGAATCTCAACTTTATGTAATGTCAAACGTTCCCTTGCTAGTCTTAGGCATACAAAGAAACTCTTACCGAATTCGCTGCATTTATTACGACTTCAAAGCAACATAATGTAATGTCTGGATGCGGGGCTGTTGCTTGTAAGGACCGATGTTTATCAGTTGATGATGGTAAATTGAGAGAATGGAACTTTATTAGTGATTGCTCCTGATTTATTCTGATATTTATGACGCGACGAGTAGTAAACTACAGATTTTTTGTGCAGTGTTTGTTCGAGTACTTTTGCACGACTACCACTGACTTGCAGCCAGCTTTTATTTCCTCATCACAGCCATAAAAGTGTGCGTATATAATCACATGTGGTATTTTAGGTTTTGTCCTATGCGCACGACGACCTTTAACAAAGACCTTTAAATTGTTTCTGGGCCTTCTATTTTTTCTGTCTTCGATAGTGTTGAGAATTGAAGCGATGTTTTTTCGACAATATCCCTAAAGTAGCAGTCGTGGGCTGCAATAATCGGTTCCGTTTCGTGCTATTGTGACCAGCAAAGACAAGTTGGTTTATGCGTTCTTGACTATTTATTATTAGAATGCTAGTTTAGTTTATGGAGGTTTAAGATCTCAAAGAGATAAGCAAGGCGGAAATTTGGGCAAGTTGGTAAGTATTTCTGGTTTTGTTCAAAGCGCAGCAAGAACGAGACACGAGACGAAATAGTGACACAAGCAAGCGCTTGTTTGTGTCACTCTTTCGTCTCGTGTTCCGTTCTTGTTGCGCTGTGAACAAAATCATGAAATCCTCTCAAAGCGACTCAGGCTATGAGGGACGCCGTAGTGGAGGGCTCCGGAAATTTCGACCACCTCGGGTTCTTTACTGTGCACCGACATCGCACAGTACACGGGCCTCTAGAATTTCGCCTCCATCGAAATTCAACCGCCGCGGCCGGGATCGAACCCGCGTCTTTCGGGTCAGCAGCCGAGCGCCATAACCACTGAGCCACCGTGGCGGCCTTATTAATGGAACGTATATCTGCACCCTAGGTGGATGCCGCGAGCGGCGGTCCTTCGTAGTTCGACGACTGACGAGCACGTTTGTTGCTTTCGCCGCTTTAGCTATAACAGTGTGTCCGGTCTAGTCATTTTGCTTACGTTGAGTAGCTTGGAGCAGCAAAACAGAGAATTCGAAATGAATGCAGGTAGTTTAAATTTTTGCTATAAATATGCACTTGCAATAGCCTCTTACGAACATGCGTTACACAGCTTAGCCAATGCCCATAATGTCTGACCGGTGGCGTGCATTGCTGCCGTTCTGCTCAGTCCACTGCAGATAATATACGAGTTGCATCCGTGTCTCCCGTTGAGCTTTCAAAACAGTTTCTGCATGGACCTCAAATTTATCTTCCGTCTCCCGTTAAGAGCCCGACAGAAAACCATTGCTAGGTTGGACTTTGGAAAAGGAGAGAATAAAGCGCAGACCAGGACAGGACACAAAAAGACACGAACAACACGAGCGCTAACTTCCAACAAATTTTATTTCACACATGCAACATATTTATACACCAAAACCACGTTATCACTTGTGCTAACAGTAACATTGCCTGAGAAACGAAAGTTCTTTATCACATAAAAAGACAGAGGGAGTGCTTACACATGTCTCTCCCGAAGAGTTTATCCTTTCAGCTTCAATTATTAATCTCGTGGTCATGTCCCTACATTTTGCAAGCGCAACAGTCTTTTCAAAAAATGGTTTGCACGTTTTAGATTCGCATGAACGAATGTGGTCAACAAGTGATTTCTCTTTCCCGTTCTTGACGTCGCGTGCGTGTTCCATCAATCGCTGATTGAAGCATCTCCCCGTCTGACCGATGTAATGGCCCCCGCATGATAACGGTATTTTGTACACGACACCTTCAATGCATAACACGTACGGCTTCTGGTGACGAGTCGTGCATCCACGTGTTCTGTTGCTGTTGCTGTTCCCAATCTTGCACAACGAGGCAGGTTTCCTTGGCGCTGAAAATGCGAGAGTTGCGTTTGCCGCTGTCCAATTCTTTTCAGATTATGAGAAATCTTGTGCAGATATGGCAATACAATAAAGCGCTTTCTTTCACCGAGAATCGGGGCCTGTTGACATTGATCTTCATTCAGTTTTCTTAAAAGCTTCTCGGCAATAGACACCTGGACATCGGCGGGGTACCCAGCATCAGTCAGCCTTTTGGTCTGCTCCTTAAAACTTTCATGCATCCTGTGCGTACAATATTTTCTCAGGGAGTTCTAAAAACACATGTTCGCGATGGCTCTTTTTACGAGTTTGGAGTGTGCAGAATGATATGGTAATACATGCTTGTTACTACGAGGCTGGTAGGCCCAGCAAATGTGATTAGGATGAAAGGTGAAGTTCAGGTCTAAAAACCTGATAGAGTCATTTACTGGAAATTCAGTTGTCAAAACAAGTGGGTAAAAACAATCATTCATGATAGTTAAAATGTCTACGGCTTTTGAGTTTAGTGAGCCAGAGTCACTGCTAACAAGGATTAGGAAATCATCAACAAATCTGAAGATTTTCAAAACAGTCATACCATCAAGGCGACTACTAACAGTCTTGTAAAGTTGGGATAAAAACAGGTTACTTAAAACCGGGGCTAAGCATGACCCGATACGTATTCCGTCCTTTTGAAGGTAGAGTTTTCCTTCCCAGTTTATTAACGTTGATTTCAAATAAAATGCTAAAAGCTCTAGGAAGTTGCCCACTGATATACCCGCCGTGTTTTGGAAGGCAATGTACCCGAAAATCTTCAATGCGTTCCTCAACACAGCAAAGTACCTTGTCATTTGACAGCGAATAATATAGGTCTTTAATATCCACTGAAAACGCGTTAATATTGTCACCACGCCAGTTCCTGACAAACTCTATGATTTCACCAGAATTCTTAACAGCAAAAGGATCGTTATTCCGTAAAAGGTTCAACTTTTCTTGTAAATACATGGAAACAGTTTACTGCCATGTGCCAGTTTCAGAAATTATAACCCTGAACGGTTCTTCTGGCTTATGCGTTTTAACGCTGAGAAACGCGTCTAAAAAATATTTCTTTGACTCACCTATTGATTTGGCGAGCTTGGTAAGGATGAACCGATTACACAGCTTCTTTGCTTCGGCCTTTACTTATGATATAACTATATCGTTACGAGAGACGAAAACGGAGGACACGGCTACGCCGGCCTTAGAAGAGTAAAGTCCGAAAGATGAAACCACAAATCCACCATCTTTGTGTGCTGGAAGCACGGACAGTCCATGTTCCCGTATGTATTTCTCGACGCGCTTGAGGGGTATCTTAGAACAACCTGCTTTGGAACGGTGCACGACGTCGACTCCTTCAGATATGCACCGGTGCTGCTCTAGTTGCGTTGCATGCTGCGAAACTTGTCGTACCATCGAAAACAGTTGTGCTGCTGACTGCTTCGGCTCTACGGCAAACTTAGGCCCCAACGACAGAACTTTGGACACGTCATCCGGTAGGTCCACTGCCTCCGACTTGTGGAGGGTGCTACGGGTTGCCTTCGGATTCCTAGAAAGTTCTGTCCGCAGTTTTGCCGAATGCTGAGTCCATAAGAATTCCGTTGTTTGGGCTGTCAGTCGCCGGTATTCTCGGAGAATTTTCCACGCTGCTTGTCCTCCACCGCTGAAGGGAATTTGAGCCTCGAGGCACTCCCTGTAGATTCTAGGTTGCCTGTACCACTCAGACTTTGCGAGCTTGCACGCCCTAGTGCCGTGTCCAGCTGACGGGACAAATCCTCCAAACAACCGCCGCACATCTTCAGGGAGCAATTTGTTGCGAATGTAAAAAGACATTGAGCGCGCACGACCCCGCTTGAAATAATTTCGAAGGGAAACGATGCGGCTTGAAACCAACGAGAATTCTGGATACAGTGTTAAGAGAGATAAATGCACGGGAAATAACATTCATGGCCACATGTCTAAATACAGAGCGACGACAGTTTGCAAAACGTTCTACGAAAACCGAAAGGATTCCCTGTAGGCTATAGTACTGCCGTATCTTAGCGCATACTTAATTGAAAGTAAACCAAAATGCCTTTACTGTAACAGGCTACAGCGAATCAAAGAAACTTGTCCAGGAAAAGGTTTCAGTCGTTGCTCTCAAATCACGTAAGCAGGCAGGTTTATCCTCTAAGTTTACACTGACATGAGAGCCCACTTGCATCTTTTAACCTTCTTTTTCTGTGCAATAAAAATCTGATTTGTACGATGTTCCTTCTTAACAACCGGGGCGTCTTCTACATGTGCATCAGTATACCTGCGCTATATGTATAGTTGGGCTATTTTCACCATGAAAGACTTCGCACATGCCATAGCTGTGGGGATGGCCACAAAAGACACCACTATAAATTACTTAGGTTATTTCTACCGAAGAAACTGACTAGTGCACCAAATGAAGCATATAAGCGTTTTATCTCTATTCAAATGCGACAGTTGAGGTTGGCATGTAAGGGATGAGCTTGTAATCAGAAAAAAAATTGGCAGTGGTCTAGCTCTGGTTAAACCTGGAGGATTGCGAAAGCAACGAGGAGAGAGAGCAGCGGCGGCGTCCCCGGCTCGCCAGCTATGCGCCGCTACTGCGCATGCGCAACTGGCGAGCGCGGCGGCGGCACCTCTCAGTCAACCGCGCAGCGACGGCGGCGACGCGCCAGCTGTGTGCCGTGTGACGTCACTGCTCCTCACGCATGCGCCGTATGGCCTTTCGTCAGCTCCGCGAAATGGCTCGGCGACTCGCGTAGTGTTGCTTTCGCAACAAAAGCATATAGCCATGCGAAAATGCGGCTGATGCCACTACCTAGCATTCTGGGGTGCTACAGGGGCTCGGCCAGAAGTATTCTGCATAAGGGCATACATACATCTCGCAGATAGGTAATAGCGGCGCAGTGGGCCTAAGAATTTCACAGCTCAAATTGAATTCTTCGAAACATTTTTCGAAGGCCTTCATCTGCAGACAATCCTAATCGTAAATCTAGAGGTGCAAAACGCACTTCGGTTGTAATAAACGCGCACTTACAACAGACGGACATAAATGTGGTCCAGCTACAAGAGGTATCGGTGGAAGTCCTTGTCTGCGGCTCTGAATTTTTTGCCACCTGGAAGAGGAATACCGAAGCATGCGTTGTCATATATACCGAGACAGCAACGTATAGTCCTGTCCCAAATATAACGGTGACCGACTGCTCCCACTAACCACGCATTTGCACTCGCAATTTATAAAAAGAAACTACACTTGCCATTTCGGAGCGTAGACACCCGACACAAGAAGGAGGAAGATCAGAACGCCTCTCATCTTGTAATTAACGGCATTTGGGGTCCACGTATTGAAAGAGAGGAGCGGATGCTTCTTTTAAACAGATTCTGTAGTTTCGCAGGAAACTACAGAATTCGCCCATGAGACTATTTGAGAATTCACCCGCGAGACTATTTTGAGAGAAAAGGCGTGAGGAAATCAACCCCAGACTGGCGGCTAGAAATTTATCTGCATATGTTAAAGACGGACGAGATTATTTGCATAAATTGTTCAAAGAAAGAAGTTGTTAGCCAACTTCTGCGAATTGTAAAATTAACAAACGTGACTTCAGAGGCTTGACATTTATTTGTAGAAGACTGCATGCATACGAACTATTAAATACGAAAAAAGGGAGGTACCAGCGGATACATAGACGCTTACAGAATAAAAAGAGACGTTACACTCTAAGAAAAAAAGGTGTGATCTTAGTCTTTTTGGGGGGTAAAACACTTGTCGCTGAGCTGACACCTTTTTGGGGGTAAGGTTACGCTGTTTCTTGGAGACTAAGTGTTTATGCTCTCGCACATAGAGTAATGTTACACTCTAATAGCCTAAACTTGCACTGACATAAGAAGAGTAACTTTAAACCAGTTAGGTATAACATTACGCCTTTCTAAAAGGGGTAAATGTTAGCCTGAGGAAAGCATAAACATATCCTAGCATGCAAGGTGCAAGTTTGCACCTTTAGTAGGTAAATTTATGCTATGTATAGAAGTGCAAAGTTACTTTGTCAAAGACTAAACTTATACCGTCATAAACAGAGCAAAGTTTGCACCCCTGTGGTGCATGCTTATACCCTTACATGATGGATAAAGTTACCCTTCTAGTGGTACAAAGTAATGCCCTACTGCAAAGGGTATCTATGCACTACTCGGTGGTGTATTTATACTGTCCACATGAGAGCATTATTACCCTTCTGTAGCGCAAACCTGCCCATTGAATGCAGAACTAAAGTTGACCCATATGGTAGAAGCCCGAGTCTTTCTGGAAGTGCAGGCAGTGTCAAAATGTTGCGACGAATCTTTCATGTGAGATGGTCTGTGTCGTGTGTTCAGGTGCAGGTACTACTGCAGAATGTACGCAAAGAATTCATAAACGAATCGGAGAAAGAAACATACCGTCATATTTATTTTGTCACATGCTACACCATATTACAGCAATGACCCTGGCAGTCTTCTTCATACAGGTGGAGGCAGTATGTACCATGTATTTGACCTGCACAGAGAAGAAAACATATAATGAATTTTGCAACCACAAAGCTCAGACGACGTGACCATGGACTTAGTTAATTCAGGTCTAAAAGTGTAAACCACACAAAAGGCAGGGATAAAGGGCGATGCATGAAAACAATGCCACAAGTGCAGGCTTCTGTTTATTAATGAGAACCAAAATCAGAAAAGATATGCAGGAAAAACAAAACATGTCCTAAATGGCAGCTACTTAATCACTCACATATGCTGACATTATCACAAGCACACTGGCTTCTCAGGAAAAATCCAGAATATTGTGCCCAGCTGCACGGTCAGGCTGTAGGCATCCCGGATGCCAGACTAAGAAGAGGGTCATATCAAGAAACAGAAAAACATGTCCATGAAATGGAAGCTACTAAAAGGTGATAAAATGAAATGCCGTTTAACAAACCCTTCCCTCCATTCTCGTGTTTTTATTTCTCCGTATCTAGAGTGGTTAAGGTTTCATGCAGCCCTTGCTAACAATATGTCTCTGGTCTCTGATGCCATTATATGTTTTGTTGCCCATACAGTGAATTTTCTTCCTAAAAGGGAAGTGTAGGTGATTGTCTGAGCATCAATGAGTGATACTTCCAATTGTAATTTTCCCTGCATATATTACCTGTGAATTCATTTCCGATTAGCAAACAGCAGGAAGCTTGTGCCTGTAATGGCATTTCTGGGTGCATTGCATTGTCACAGCCTTTCGATACAGTTTAAATACCTGGTGAGAGGCCTATGCACAAAGGCTATGCACTATAAATCTTAGTCTACCACTCCTGGAAAACAAGGAAAAGCTTTCGGCTAAACGTGAAATAATAGCAAGGGCAACTTACACATCTAAAGAGTTGTCTCCATGCATGAGGTAACATCATACCAAAAAAATTATTTGGACCACATTATAATAAAGATACTTTTTATTCACGTTCATAGCCTGTTTCATACTACACCTCTACATTATGCCTGTGCAAAAAGCTTTGGTTATGGACTGGCCTTCCCTGACAGACTACATTAACTACACAAGCAGCATAGAACAGTCTCCTTCTAAAGCACTATTTTTGCTTGAGGAAATTACAAATCTCGTCTTTTTATTTAGACAGTGCTGCTTCATCCAATGCTTGCAGCATATGCAGCAGCAGTAATTCTCATGAATTACATTTTGCTGGCACAACAGAATGTTGTGTTACCTTCAGACATCTTTTCAGATGCTTAGCATAATGAAATTGTAAACACTGACTGACAGCATGCAAGAATGGCTATTAAACCAGCTGCCTTCCATATCTGCTTTCACATGCAGGGCACGTGAGCTTAGTTAAATTTTAAGTTCACTCCAATGTGAAATAGAACAAATATGGGTTCACGTGAGTTATTGGAAATTATTCACATCAGTGAACAGCACCTTCCTACTCAAAAAGAAAGTGTGAACAGTGCAAAGAAGATGAACAGCCTCACATAGCTTCATATCACATTAAGCTCTACATGCATAAACGACGGTGCTAGTCATATTAGCTTGGTAGCATGCCACCCTGCCAAGCATTACCATAACTCTGCATAATTTTTTTCTGACTTCTCCAGCAACATGAATTGTAGGCAGCGCCTCTCAAACTAATTCAATATGAAATCTTTGCTGAAGTCCAGCCTACTTTTGCAGAAAAAAAAATGTATTTATACTTCATGCCATAAAAAGTGGTCACAATTATTCAAACCATTATTCAGAAATTCTTTCAGAACTAAGTCCTCGAAAACATTGAAAAGCTCTAAAATCTCTGTAATAGAATGGCTGCAGCTGCGCAACATAGCATACTATGTTCACGGATGGACATCAAGTGATGATGAACTTGCAACAATGTCCCAATTACATAAAAACATACATACCACACACGTCTAGTCCCGGCCACTCGTACGGTTTTGAAGAATCCAGGCTGAACTTCGGTGCTAGGAGTGACAATGGTTGTGCACCTTTGCATCCCTCCTTCTCCCAGGTGCACTGCAATAGAGATGTCATTTATAGCGTTAGTGTAATGGTTAGTGATAACTTATATGTTCATTAAACCACGTAATGGCAGCACACATGCTCAAAAAACGACAGGAATAGTTTGAAAACGAGAAACAACTTTTTATTCCAAATTTTATCCATTACAGCACTTGCCACATATTTATAACAGGCATAATTGACGCAGTGCGCTGGCATAATAAGCCTAGACAAACTTCTACAGCACAATGGCCTATTACCAGTGAATTGTCACTAAGTGCCTAACATAATTAACATATCTTCTAACAGCCACTGCAGAAAAAAGAAAGAACTATACTGTTACTGCTTACGAGATTGACAGTATTCATTTCAGAATTTTTTTTTCGTTGACAGATTACCGCAGTGCAACCAAAATCCTTATTGTTCTAAACACAGGGGTGGAAGCAGGCTCCAGCTTTTTGGAGCAGGCACGGTAGCAGCAAAAGTCTTATTTTGGAGCAGCTTTGGAGCAGCAAAAGGCCCATTTCGGAGCAGGTTTGGAGCAATTTGTAGGCTATTTCGGAGCACTTTTGGAGCAGACTGGCGACATTTAAATGCGACTGAGAGCAATTTTGTTTGCAACTCGTCCAAAAATTATAAATACTGATGATCAATCCTACAGGCCAGAATTCTTTAAAAGGACTGCAATTATTTGCTAGAGTTCATAAAAAATATATACATGTGGCAGCTGCTACAAACAGTAGTTGCCGTAAATTAGCTGTTATCAATTTCAGCTCAGAAAAATAAGAAAACAAAATAATGGCGAGAGTTCGTCAAAACCGTCAAAAGAGAGCAGCAGAATCTCGAATATACTATGTCAGGACCGAAAAAAAAAATTTATACCCGCCAATCGGTGGATTTTAAAATTCGGAAAATTGCCGCAGCCAAATCAACAAGAAGGTACTCACATAATTTGAGCCCTCGCATAAATGCGCACTGAAGTTTTATTACCCAAGCGTATATGAAAAAAAAATTGCACCAGCGTGCACGCGGGTGCACACAAGGCAGTCTGCGGAAAATCGGCGCAAACGCGTTGCTGTGTACGGCTGTGAAAGGTGCGAGTAGAGAGGGGACGCCGGCCGTGCCGCTGTGAAGATGTAACGCCGTAACTGGCCAGGCCAAGCCAAAGCAACATCAAATGCGTGCGAGGTATGAGCACGACGGTACCTCGCACGACGGGTAGTAAGCCCGGTGTCCATTCCCTGGCAGCTCCACGTATAAGTTCGTAATTCGTTTGTTAAATTAGCTCCGGTAAAGAAAATTATATTCGCGCGCCGTTTATCCGTACCACTCGCGCAGCCGGGCCTATCGCGAGGACGCCGTTTTAGCGCCGTTTATCTCTTTATACAGTGCCTAGAATACTGTACTCCAGAATTTTTCCTTCCTCCAAGAGCGAACCGAACTGTCGATGCCAATGCGGTTGCGTCTGTTTCGTAACGAGCGCCCAGTGTTGCCCAGCCGACAATAACACTCGGCTAAATTTGGCTCAGTATACTTGCAATGGGCGTAAATTGCCGTTCAGGCGCAGCTTGGCGCAGGAGATCAAATTGGCGCAGCATGGCGCAATTGGCGCAGCACTTCCACCCCTGCTTTTCTGTTTTAAATTAAAACAGAAAAGCTTAGATACTAGCGTATTCTTCTATTCAACCTCTTAGAGCGACATCAAACCTAAAGTTTCACTCTTTCATAAGAGAATACAAGAGCACAAAAAGAGGTGACATAGACTGTACGCTTTTGTGAGCTAATGTTTGGCCACCAACTAGCCCCGACCTTTTCACTAGTAAAAAGAACTAAACAAGTTCACTTTTCTCTATTAGTTCTCAGCCTGAGTGAAGAGCCAGTTACATATCAACTTAACACCATTAGCAAGCGCATCTTGCCATTCGACTGCAGTAAAACTGCTGGCATGATAAGTCACATTCTGGGTTAGCAAAAATATTGCAAGGTGTAAGCGAAAACGGCCTAATGCCTGGAAGCGCAGAGCACAAATGAGCTGCTAATTTCTTGCCTATGAATAAATAAATTTCACGTTTACTGTTTTATCGTTTGCTTGCTACTCCGTGGTAAAGAAAAAAAAATTGACGCCGTCCATTCGCAAAAAAAAAAAAAAGCGCCCTGGCAGAAGGAGTTGCCTTGCAGCGCTAAAATTATAAAGGGATTATTGTCCAATAAGAATCACATACAGTGCTGCAGTAGATGTGAGCACTGCGCGCAGTACGTGCCACAGAAGCGCGCACACTAATTTACTCGCCCCTTTCTGAACGGAGACTGCGGTTTGGACTTACCTTACTGAATGGTCGTGAGCAGGGACAAATACTTGGCGTTGAAGAGACGACCGGCAATGTTCTTTCGCACGGCAGACGAAGGATCAGAGCCTGCAGCGAAAGAAAGCATGAGAAAGACGCCTGCAGATTGCGCCGCTGCGATCGTGTGTTGTACACGATAGGCTCCCTCCGGCCGCACGCGACCGGCTCAAAACAAGAAATAGCAACAAGCAGCGGCTCGCGCACACAATCCATGATAAAAAATCTGTATTGAACACACCATAACTTGATGGCAGGAAACAACCCGTATGACCAAACGAAAATGTCACTTACTTGTACGGTTGAAATTGGGCGCAAAGAATCCGTACGATGAGGGCGCCGCGACGATCTGGCGTGCGCTGTTTCTTTCAGACGTTGACTCTTTCGCGAAGATGTCGCCCACTGCAGCATCACACATCGATGAAGCTTGCACGATGAAGTAATCGCTGAACAGAACCTAAACGCACAGAGGCCCGTACTAAAAGATGAAAAGAGGAATGCGCGTCGCGACTTGCACGCACGGCACCCAGGCGCGGTAAACAGCGGCTTCGTCTTCGACTCTACGCGAGCGGCCAATCCAAATAGACAGGCACGTGACCTGAAGAGGGAGAAGGGAGAAACTACAACCCATCGCCAGCCATCGCTTCCAAAGCTTGCTTAGAGGAATTACAGAGGAGGTTTTCCTTCTTCCATGCTTCGTGCCTTTCTTTCGTTCCGCCGGACCCCGCGCTTCCCCTCTTTTCCTTTTCTCCGCTGACTGAAAGAACGTCTGCGTTCCCAGTAGTGTCCCAAGGTCAAGGCGCCCGCGTGCAGGGCGACAACCTTTGGTCCTTGCAATGTGCTGGTAGCTTATTATTTTTGCATGCGCCTCTCTGCCCTTGTGGCACGTATTTTTCTGCGCTTTCGGCGTGCGCACAACTCTTCGTTTATCGGAGACAACGAGCGCGGCGAGACTCGTCTTGTCAGTGCCTGCAGTATCCCTTTGAAGCTTTTTACGCAGCCAGCTATTACGCAGTCTGAATTACGCAGATGCTGCCGTAAATGTGTGGCGTATGCAACAGAATAGTTTTCAGAGCAGCTGCAGCTTAAAGTTACGAGCATCATTCGGCAGTTCTCGTACTACTTCGTACAGGAGGTACTGCGAAATATATATCAATAAACTTCCCTTCCTGTACTTCTAAATCCGATGTAAATGCTGCAGCATTATTGATTCAATGACAGGTACAGTAACAGTTTTAAATACTGATATTGCCGCGTGATATTGCTGCGAGAAATTTCAACTTTCTTTTGTGGGGCCGCACGTGTGAGGAGAATCCAAAGAAAGCAAAAAAAACCGCTCTGTTCAAAAATAGTTTAACTCAATCGAAATAGATACAGCTGTAGAAATATGGATTTAATAAAGCCGCATCGAGTGATCAGAAGCGTCAGGCAAACAAAGGGGATTCACAACATTTGAGGAAGATGGCGCAGAAGAGGGCTTCAAACGACAGTCGACCACTGCTGATGCAGCAGTTCTCAGCTCTCATCGCTCCAGTGTTCGCGAAGTTCTCAAAATATTTTCAAAATGGGTCAACAGAGCAGAAATGGAACACTGCCAGCGCTATGCCAGCAAGCATCCGTTAAGACGCTTCAACCGACTGGTTATTCGGGCGATTCCGTCTATTTACGCGCTTTCATTTTATTCTATATAGGCAGTTGCCACCGCTGAATTTATGCTTTTGTTAAAGATTGGTTCGTCAGTGCGATACAATGTGTCCTTTAGCTCAGTTTTATTTGTGCGTACAAGACAAAAGTCTCAGTCATCCGAAGCAACTTACGATGATGAAGGAAAACCTGCCGGTTTATACGCCGTAGTTTCATTTATTTTCGAGCTTGGGTCTTCGGGCTGCGTCTATCTATTGCAATGTACTATTTAGTGCTTATCATTAGCCTCTAAAAGAAAGAGTTATTTCCTGACGCATGAACCATTCCATAAGAATTCACAATGCACTGCCGCAATATAAGCGCCTTTTGATTACTGTTTCCTCTGGCTCCCGGTTTGTTGCGGAATTCGATGCTTCCATAGCGCTACAGTTCGAAAAAAAAATGGAGGCAGTCAACTTCATTTCTAACTATCAGTACTACTTGACTGCATTAAAGCTGCGCGGAACAACCTAAAAGCTAACAGTTACGTACACGTACACTGAGTTTAAGCTAATTTCTGCTCTTGTAGGCGTGCAGCACAATTTCATACGCAAGAGAAGTTCGAATAGACTTAAATCACTTTGGTCGCCTCGCTCCCTGTTTATCAATTTAAAATAAGCTGAAATTGAATTGCTTCTATGTGAAACACTTGTATGCGCCAAAACATGATCAGGAAATGCAGCTATCTCGAAAACTGATTACTATGGGCTTCGCTATCTTGTGCCGAGAGAAAGGATCCGTACACTTGTTGGAAAGGAAACATAGAAATGTATTTTACGCTGCGTTGAGGAGTTTCCGAGCAGATGTACAGGGTCCGTCAAAAGTTCCAAGGCCACAGGGTTTGCTTTTCAGCAGCATAGTCGGGCTGTTGAGATACCCTCGAAGCTCAACATATCTGTAGAGAATAGAAGAAGGATCGTTCTACCACCTTAGAACCTCGATAGCTCTATCGGAATCTTAAGTGCCAGGATATACCGATGAAAAGCGGACCATGTGGCCTGGGAACTTTTGACGGACCCTGTACAAATGCTGGTGATCTCATAGTAGACCAGCAAAAGTGCGACTCTGAGGCCTGGCTCGTGTCTTGGTAAAAGTGCTCTAAACAAAAAAGTACCTATATATATGGAATGGTCAGGCCACGCTCACAACTCAGTTCAGATGCAGAATTATTCCTTCCCTAGTTTCTTTCATTTTTGTTTTTCAGCGTTTTCAGCATTAGTGGGGAAGATCACGCGGTTATCAGCGAGTAGGGCTCTTTTTTGTTGTTGAAATGGAGCAGAAATATGAGAGTGCAATTTATTCGGGATTTGCGTTACATTGCATCTTCAGCTAACATAAAATTACTGCGTCAACAATCTCGCTCGTTCGTCTGATTTTGATTTATTAACTTGTATGCATGTTAACCTGGACCCTTTCTGTTATTCGTCTGTTATTTGCTCAGGAACATGTGCCACAACGAGGGGTTATTCGAAAAGTGGTGCACGTTATTCGAAATTGTACGGAGGGAATTATCCGCCCTGGTATTTATCGTGCGCTATTAGAAAATGAAGAACAGCGCTGACTAATAGAGCTTGCGCTGGCTGTGAAGCAAAACTGTTCCTTTTAAAGCTTTTATTACCGCTTTAATAAAAGCGTAACCACAAGCCGAAATTATAAGCGCAATAATTTTTATGCCTCTGGTGTGTTGAAGCGCTAAACTGTTGATTTCGTTCAGAGCTGCGATTGGTCAGAGGAGTAACACAGCACCGATCATGCCGTCTGTCTTTGCTGACTTACTTCTTTTTAAAATGATATCCAATCATGAGTATGAAAGCACATGCACCGAATATTAGTGATTATTTTGGTCGTTAGCAACCAAGAGCATGTTTGCATGCGTGATGGTTGTCGTGGCTGATCGCGGCCAATGCACCTTTTTTCAGTAACGTTCTGTGCATCCGCCAAGCCGCCTCCAGGCGGAGATGGGCAGAAGATCGCTGTACGTGTTCTTCGAAGAAATAGCTTCTGGTCCCTTGAAGAAGCGAGGAGGCGCGGTCAGTGTCGCCAGCGTGGGTGAAAGGATCAATGCAGTGGGGGAGCGTGAGCCAGCGTAGCTCTTAACTATTGTCCTCAAAATAACCCCGCCACCCCGCTTTCGGGAGAGGGCCATCTTCGAGAGGGAGGGGAGGCGGTGAGGGCTGCATACCTTGCTGTACAGCGTCTTCGCGCAGAGGGAACACAGCTGGTTTGAAGAGTAAAAAAGGGGGTAAGTTTTCTGAAAGAGACTAACGGCCTCCACCACCTCGACACGGGTGTAATGATGCACTCTGCAAAGTGCATCGTTAGTCCATGCACCTTCAGATAGCATAAGTCGTGAAGATACACCCTTCTTACACCCTTTTTTCTTAGAGTGTAGACACTGGCGGCCCTTGTCCGTGTTCGTGTCTAACTGCATATGCCGAGCACGAAAAGTGCCACCGTCAACTCCACTATTCCGCGTCACTAAAGAAGTCCAGATCTCTCAAGGATACATATAACCGATGCTTCAAAATACGGCAGCAGGAATAAAGGACAATAATTTCAAAAATGTGGGTAGCGTAGCGCCGTTGATCACGGCGTCGAGGAGCCGCTCTTCAGTGACACTGTTGTCATCTGAAAATATACCCCCCAAGACAAACTCTAAATTGCCGAACACTTGATCACCCCGCTGTCAATGCACAGAACTTGACTTCGGTCTCATCCAAAGAAGCCATCATGCGGTGATCTATTGCGTTCCAGCTCTCTTCAATGACCGCACTCTTCGTAGCGTCGCGGACCTGTTTTTCAAGCATTTCACCCCAGCGAAACCGCATGCGAAGCAGGTGTTCAAATCATTGGCCAATACCTGCGGTGCAAGCTCAGTCGCATGGTGAAATGACCACTATGCATATTATTAATGTTATAGCATTATGTTGCTATCTACGCGTCACCAAAAAGTGTCCGCAAAACGTGTCCTCAATTTTGTCCCCACCCTCCGGTCGTCCTATAAAGAGATATGGAAAAAAGTAATTGTATCAGATAGAGGATAAAAAATCTCGCTATGGTGCAAATTTGGTTGATGTTGAGTAATTAGGTAATTAATTAAAGCCGAAAAACCCACTTGGACATCGAAATAGCCATGAACGTCGAAATAGTGAGAAGACGTCAAAGCAGCTACACACGTCAAAATGACACCAAAAACGAACAAGAATATACGTGATGACGTAGAACAATTCAATATAGTTAAAAAGAGAGTGTCGAGAACGCGTCAACGCTTTCGCATCTCTCCAATACAGGTCGCCACAGTGATCTCAAAGTTTTTACGACAGCTAAGCGGGGCTGTCTAAGTAACGCATCCGAGAAACGAAAAGTCGTTTATTTGACACATTTATAACTCTAGATTACTTTTAAAGTGCGATAATCCTTGCGTATCTTACGAACGAAGCAAGCATAATGACCAGTGTTGCGTTGGAAACTAGGAATGATTATGCGCCCAGTACGCGCGTTCCTATCTATATTCGTCTGCAGCTATATAAACTAGAGGTCACCAGGGGCGTAGCCAGGGGGGGGGGGGGGGGGTGCCTATGGGGCTTTAGCTCCCCCCCCCCCCCCCCCCCCCCGAAATTTTGTCGAACTGTCACCGACCGCAGGATGGCCCAAGTACATATCGCGACTTCTGCTATCATAGCTTTGTTCTTGCCTGGATCGTCTGTCTTTCCGTGTGTAAAGTTTACTATCATGATTGCGCAAGATGTTTATTTGCCTTGTTTGACGCATAATATGAAGTGACTTTTGCTTAGACACGTAGATGTAATGGAGGCATACGGCTATTTAAATATCTTGTTGCGAGGTTTGTGTATACATACAGTGACTTTGTTTCCGGCCACACTTTTTTTTCCTTTGTCAAGTTGTTCCTTCAGGCATGTTGCCGGGCTAGTCGGTTTAGCATCTTGAAATTTGGAAGAAAACCACCTTGGCGCAAATAACTTCACAATTTCCTCGTCTTTTTTGACCTTGTGAAATTATTTGCGCCAAGGTGGTTTTATTCAAAATTTCTAGTTGTCAAGTTGTATCTTCGCAATTCTAATAGTCCATTTTATCTTCGCACTTCTAATGCATATTTTGCAGAACTCCTCGTTTGTTCATGTGCTCGCTGTTGCGACTAAAATTTCGGTGTAATTACTCGCATTACATGGCAGGTGACAGCTGCTGCAGCGCAGTACACAGAAACGAAGAACAGCGTCATTTTGGATTTTTCCTTGGCCGTTGCATATGTACAAAAATGTAAAGGTTCTTGAACGACAAAAATTCATTAAAATATTTGTTCTCTACTTGCTCATTTCATTGCCTTTACGTTTTTCATATCAGTGGCATGTACTGCTTTATTGGTTTAGGACTGATATAGTTGTAGACTTCGTGTGATATTTTCTTTACTTAGCAAATACGCAAAAACATGGAAGCGTTGGTATCAGTTAAGTCTTCCACGATTTTTAAGACATACGATTATCCATTTTTTTATTTTTAAAAAATACATATTTCACTTCTGAAGACAGTGAGTAGCTTTACATAATACACAACGTCATTGTCAATGGGAATGCAGTTATTATTCTTGCATTTGATCCCTCCACAAGTTCTATGAGGAGGCCGCGCTGCAATATGAGCCCCCCCCCCCCCCCCCCCGAACAAAATTTCTGGCTACGCCACTGGAGGTCACCCAGCGGCCGCGAAACTATCATCAATCAGCAGTTGCCAGACTCCAATGAAATGGTTGCTTATCGCGTATTCGCTGATTTGGAAGTCGTTCGCAGCAGTGGCACTCCGAAAGCAAGAATGGACGTGTCACTACAAAGCACATAACACTAACTTTGCTTTTCCTCTTGCAGTCTTAAACTCAACTCACTCCTGTGGAAGGTATCTTAAAATTTGCCACTGTACACGGCAAACACCGCCAAGCGCTCACTGCTGCTGCGAAGAACTGACGAATTTTAATTTGTACAGAGAGGTCCATTACTACAAGAGAGTGGGCTCTTGCACTTTGGTTGGCGCGCTCAACGGAAGTATTAGCAGTTGCGTCATAGTTCGCGGTATGTGCATTTTAATGTCCGAGTTGCCACGGCTCCAGATTAATTTCCTCTACGTGCGGTTCACTGCCACTGCACAGCACGCGAGCGCCTTTTGCGTTTCGCATCCACCGAAAGGCATCCGCCGTGGCTGGGATCTGTATCAGTCGAGGTGGCCAGCGAACAAATGCACTTTATTGCTGAACGTACAGTGCTTTTATAGCCGCAAGGGGTGTGGCAACCAAGGCGCATATCTAATCTAGGCGAGCACGATGAATCGCCGCACCAGGCATGGCACGTGCGTCATTCCCGATACATCTTCCCTCCTGTGGAGAAGAGATGCCAAGTACTTGGTTGAAATTGCGGTCGTACCGCAGACGCTGCGGTGGTCTCCTATCTCTGGTAGATCGACGCAATGCAAGATCCTGCGGAGCCATTGAGCTCACAGTCGGTCCAGTCGTAGTCACGGGCGGCGGCGCCTGCGGAATGTTCTGGGAGCTCACAGGCGACTCTCCAGTTGCAGCAGGTGCCGTGGGTTGCAGTGCTTCACACGCTCGTTCGCTCTCCCGGTCTTCACATTCGGGGGCTTCTTGCTGGAACAGCTCACCAGTTGGAAGCAGATGCTGTCGGTTGCGACGTAGCACTCTGTTGTCCTCGGTAACTACTCGATAAGACCTTGGTGCAACTGCTCCGGTAACTTGAGCGCGGCGATTCCATGTCTTTTCCTGTACTCTCACGACATCGCCGGTGTTGAGAGGTGGTAACATTCTCCCCCGAGTGTCTGCCTGGGCTCGCTTGAATACTGGTATGCTTGGCTGCTGCCTGAAGTCTGGGAGCAGAGTGCGAAGCCTCCTGCCCTGCAAGAGTTCACCAGGGGAGCGGCCATCTTCGAGTGGAGCGGATCTGTAGTTGAGCAACCCGAGCCAGAAGTCTTCTTTTGTTTCTTCCGTTTTCTTTAGGATTCTCTTCACAATCTGAACCCCCTTCTCAGCGATTCCATTCGATCGCGGGAACTCGGGGCTCGACGTGACGTGGCTGAAGTCGTACCTGGATGCAAAGAGAGCAAATTCATAAGACGAAAACTGCGGCCCGTTGTCCGTGTGGACTTCCATTGGAATGCCGTGTCTTGAAAAGATGGCGCTCAACTTCTCAATTACGGCACTGGATGTTGTACGAGTCAGCTTCTCCACTTCCGGGAAGTTCTAATGGGCATCAAAAACCGACAGGTACGAGCTTCCTCCGTACTGAAAAATGTCGACGCCTACGCGGTACCATGCATGGGCCGGTGTAGGTCTGATCATAAAAGGCTCACTTTGCTGTTTGTACGTATATTTGCGGCAAACCGCACAACCCTGCAACAGGTTTTTGATATCAGAGTTCAGCCCCGGCCAGAACACTAGGCCCCTGGCTCTTGCTTGGCACTTGTTCAAGCCCATGTGTCCCTCATGAATACGTTCAAGAACTTCTTTTCGCATTGACTTCGGGATTACAACTTTGCTGCCTTTAAATACAATTCCTTTAATCAATGACAGCTCGGACGCGAATGGCTTCATTATTCCCAGACAACAGCAGTGGTTCAGGAAGCTTCAGCAGTTGCTCCATCGTGTTTCGGTCGCTGCAGTCTTATCCTCAAACGGCAGGCCCCCCCGACGTGAGCTACCCCACTTCTGACACCATGTATCAGTCGAGGTGGCCAGCGAACAAATGCACTTTATTGCTGAACGTACAGTGCTTTTATAGCCGCAAGGGGTGTGGCAACCAAGGCGCATATCTAATCTAGGCGAGCACGATGAATCGCCGCACCAGGCATGGCACGTGCGTCATTCCCGATACAGGATCGAACCCGCGTCCTTGGGCTAAGCTGCCTAGCGCTTTGACCACCGTGCTGTAACCGCCGATGTAATGACCACTTTCAGAAGCACACAACGTTCAGCCAGGAAGGCGGTACCGGAGAAGTTTACAGCATTATCAACCTGCATTGATGAACCTATACCGTCATTCAGCAAGTGTTAAAGAGAACACCACCATTTATTTTTTTATTTAGACTTTTGGTATAAAAAAAATAGCTTCAGCTGCAAACGACGGTTTCGGTGGCTTTAGCCTGTGGTATAGCAGTGCATATAGAGAACCTCAGGTTGTCGAAATAATTCAGAACTCTTCACTACGGCATCGCCATAGCGCATGTGTCGCTTCAGGGCGTCGAACTCTATAAATTATAAATTAGATACTAGCTGCTAAAATTGACTTCAACTTATAATTTCAAATTCAAATTTGGTTCAACACAGAAAAGAAATAAAACTAGGCGACAACTAAGGGTTCTGCGAATTTGCGGGTGAGCTAATGCTGCTCATGTATGAGGCCGGTGGGTTCAACCAGCACGCAAAGTAGCCCCATCTTGCAAGAGTTAGGTGCAAAGTGCACACGCTTTGCCCAATGAGTAATGTGAGAAATATTGTCCAAAAGCATGATAGGCACCATCACTGTTAGTAACGCCTTAAATTTGGCGACTGTGAAATAAATTTAAAGATGCACTGGAAAAGATCTCAATGTTCGGAATGCGTAACCAAAGTTTTAATGCATATTTTTACATTACACTCCAGCGTACTAGACCCTTTTTTTTTCTGTGTAATATCGCAAGTGCTGCTCTTAATGCCATCTAGCGGGGAGGATGGAACCTGCGCAAGAACTTTCTTATGTTCTTTTGGCACCAAAACTGCCAAAACCGAGAACCTCGTTAAGCTAGTGAGCAAAGAGTGGAAAGGAATTGAGCGGCTAGTTGACATTCTAGTGCGTACTCTCAAGCTTAGCCTACACGCAGAACAAATACACTCGATAGTAAAAGACTCGAGAGTCGGCACTGTAACTGAGTTGGCAGTGTACCTACCCTACTTGCAGAGGTTGGGGGTTCGGACAGTACACTGGTGGCATGTGGTTCTCTTTTCTTTAACACCCTAATCAGTTATCTTTCAGCTAAGAAATGGTTAAATTACTCATTTTTCAGGGATCAACGCAGCCGGAGAAAATAGAATAGCACTTCCTCTATACTGGCCCTGCTTTCAGTGACCGTGGGCTTGCTCACATGTATCTCGCACAGAGGGCAAAACAGTTGTCTGTAACGACCGATCTGAGCGTTTAGGGTTTCCCAAAGCCGCTGCGACCAGCAAGGCAAAAAATGACGATGAGATCTTATGAGTTTAACTGCACATGCTCACATCCTGACCATTTTTTACCAAATTTTATCGCTAGATATCGCGTGTTCAGCCCGAAACACACCCAGAACTTGTTCTAGACAAGCGTTTTGCCGTCTACGAGCCTCCCATTTCCCTTCAGTTTCCGCCTAAAAGCCCGCCACGGTGCCTCTTACACTTACCCCACTTTACACTTTAGCGAACTTGCGCCCTCTTCAATGTCGCCGGAAACAAAAGAGACTCATTCTTTTCTATAAGATTATGAACATGGTACATATCGATAAGCAGCAATACATAAGCCAAACTACTTCACGTATCACTCGGGGTAAACATTGCAGACACGTAAAAGAACAAAAGTTTTCTAAGCACTGCTACAAGCATTCCTTCTTCCTGTCTACAGCGAGAGAATGGAACAGACTGCCAGAGAATGTGGTGCTCGCATCGGGTGTGAATGTGTTCTCTGCTGGAGTTCGTGATTGGTTGGTATAGTGCCTGATTTAATGCGCCTTGCATTTGTGCTGGACATGGTGTTTCCAGATTGTTTTCTGTTTCGTTGCAGCGATATTTTTGCGCATTTTTATTTGTTGCTTAGAGGTCAATTCCATTTTTTGATATGTTAAACCTTGGCACCGACTGGATGGTGCTGGTGTTTTGTTTGTCGTGTTCTGCCTTTCTAATCTGTACCTTGTATCACTCCTATCTTGGTCCTGACCGGACCGATAGTATCTCTAATAAATAAATAAATAAATAAATAACTCGATTTATTGCAGTGGTGGGCGAGTGGTTTGAGCATCCGCCTCGTATGCCGGGAGTCAGATATTTGATTCCCATTGATGCCGTGTAGTCATCGATTATCCCACCTGTGAAAACGTTCTTCTGGCTCACTTCTCGGCTTCTGTGGTGAAAAAATGTTTGAAAAATGGGTATTTTTTCCACCTTTATGTAGGCCCCGCCGCGATGGCTTAGTGGTTACGGCGCTCGGCTGCTGACCCGAAAGACGCGGGTTCGATCCCGGCTGCGGCGGCTGCATTTCAATAAAGGCGAAATTCTAGAGGCCCGTGTACTGTGCGATGTCAGGGCAAGTTAAAGAACCCCAGGTGGTCGAAATTTCCGGAGCCCTCCACTGCGGCGTCCCTCATAGCCTGAGTCGCTTTGGGACGTTAAACCCCATAAATCAAACCACCTTTATGTAGAAGAGAAACACGTTGCGACAAGGCGCCCATCGGCCAAAATTTCTTTGTGGCATGAAAATTCATCACCATCATTTTTACATGATATTTGTTATGGGTACAGTTTGTGAATTTAAAGCTACTAAGACACTGTAAGCCAGGCATGAATACTCTGCCTTGCGATTTTTCACCACTTTTTATAAATGCGATAGGTTTAGGTTGTCATGAACTGGGTTCCAATTTCTCCGCAAATAAATTTCCTTATTGGTCAGACGGAGTTAAGTGACACTGATGACATCATCAGGATTGTGTGGCCACAGTTTACCATTGACATTGCTGACACAGCGACTGCTCTGATCAAGCAGTGGTCCTAGGTTCACTCTTTGGACCAGGAGAATTTTTTCTTCAAAAACGAAGTTTTGTGAAAGTTGTATAGCCACACTATAGCTCTACGGCTGTGCCTACATTGATGCTGATTAGTAACTCTTTTTATCATTAACTGATGGAAGTACTTCGGCGTTTTCGCAGTGTATAGAGAGAATGTCTCAAATTTCTCAGTTACGATTAACGGACTAAATTGCTGTATAAATTATTACAGACACAAAATTATTAGTTGCGTGTTCTCTTCGTTGCAGTGATGCTTAAAATATCAGTATGCATGAATCACAACGTGGTGTTGACCTCTGATCACTGAACAATTTATACCTACATTTCTTCATTCATACTGCTTTAGTTTCGGTTTCTACAGCTGAAGTAAGCCTGTGCCGTTAAAGATCATGATTGGCCTCATGCGGTGTAAAACAACTGCGATATATTCGCTGCTCCGTCGTTTTAATTTACTACAACGCAATGACCACCCTGCCTCAAGAGCAGTAATGACAACGAATGAAGAAATAACGATTACAATGCAGGGGTTTCGTGCCTCACAGGACCTATACTGACCTTTGACCTCACAGCCCTTGTTTTGAAGTTTAAGCCGACACAGGAGGAGAGATGAAATTCAATTTGAATTATTTAGCAGCCGCAGGCGAATACCTAGCGGAGAATTATGTATAGTAGTGTCTTAAGCATCAATACAATAGAGAACGCACTCAACCAAAATGTTGTCTGTGTACTCTGTTTCGTTCACTTGACCACCGTCGTACAGGTTAAAAATACCTCCAGAGCTTTCAAAATGCATATTCCGGTCATGTGCTAGGCCTCGGTAGTGTCCTTTATTACTGTTGAACGAATGTTAATTTGTTTATTTGTTTTTATTAATTTAAACAAAGTTTTTTAATTAAACAAAGAGCCTGTTGCATTCTACCTACTGCTAGAATTTATCTTTAGGCATTCTTTCAAATAGAGTTACACTGTCTTTATTCCACGGGGCAGCCAAGCCAAAATAATAAATCTTCGTCACAGAAATCATTTCTCCGAGGTAATCTTTGATGCGCAGGACAGGTACAGATATTCACTAAATATACATTTGTACTGTGATGCTAACATTTTGAGCAACGCTATTTCTCTGAACGTTTGCGAGGTATTAATAGTTTTTTTCCCTACAAATTGTTGATGTACAAATGTGTCAGCATGAACTTCTTCTCAAATGAGTATAAAGTTCATCTTTATTATTCAGTCTTGTTAGTGGTTCACCATATATTTATTTTTTATTTTTTTATTTATTACACCCTCAGGGCCATTACGGCATTACAGGGGGGTGTGGTTACAAAACAAAAAAATGTAATCAACAAACAGGAGTCAAGGAAACAGACAAGGTACAAACATGACTTCTACATATACATTATTAGCTAAAGCGTTCAGGAAATAGAAAAAGAGGGAAAAAACGATAACACAGTATAAAATGAATCCTAGTTAGACAATGTTAGCTATGACATTCTTGAATAATTGATGATCGGTGATGGTGGCGGACCCGCCGCAGTGGCTCAGTGGTAAGGCGCTCGTTACCGAGCCGGAGTACCCGGGTTCGAACCCGACCGCGGCGGCCGCGTTTCGATGGAGGCGAAATGCAAGAGGCGCCCGTTTGCTGTGCGATGTCAGTGCACGTTAAAGATCCCGAGCTGGTCGAAATCATTCCGGAGACCTCCACTACGGCACCTCTTTCTCTCTTTCTTCTTTCACTCCCACCTTGCCCCCTTCCCTTACGGCGCGGTTCAGGTGTCCACCGATTTATGTGAGACGGATACTGCGTCATTTCCTTGCTCCAAAAACCAATTTACTAATTTACCAATGGTGGCGGTCGAAGAAGGAAGGTGATGGAAGGATAAACTAAAACAACTTTGCAAAATCTTTTCAATTTGACATACCTTATTCTTGCGCGAGTCACGCTTACAACTTCATTTTTGAAAGTTGAAAAGACGCATGCGAAGTGTACGCAAAGTATGGCGCACCCTTAGTTCGCATATACTTCGTTTTCCGACGCCTAGAGCGCCAACACCGAATTTTCTGGACAACGGGGACTTTAACGCTATTGCTTTGAAAGCACTGCGTGGCAGATCAAAAGATATAGAGTATGCGTAATCGCCCATATAAATATCACATTTCTCTGGTATCAGCAGCCTTTCAAAGTCACTTTATTAAAATTTGCTATGCGCAGGATGGCAAGGCGCTCGGCTACGAGTTCTTGGAAGCGTTTTATGGAAAGATTTCCGGCTAGCATACCATATATAGAATTTTCCTCGTGGAAGTCTGGCTTGTTTCTTCACGCTTTTAGGCAACAGTCAGAAAATTATGAAAAAACTGACACTAAAGTTCTTTCTTGGGAGGTGGCGAAAGCCAAATTAGCGAATCAGGATGCAGTCACGAAACCATGTTTCCCGTATGACATTTAAATTACCTAAAGTAGCTGGCAGTCTTCCTCGCTGTACGTAGACACTATAAGCTTTTAATTTCGAGCTGAGGAGTCTTCTGATCTTCCTTCTTCCGGTTTGAGGTGTCTGCCCTCCAAATTTTTACGCAGCCGTACGCATCCAAACTCTCACTACAGTAACGCTTGTAGTTGTACCTCCAGCTGCGGTTTATATTATCCGATAGCATTGAAGCCTTGTTGAAGCACAAACTCTGCACCCGCCGGCGTAGTCACACCCTGTCGGGGTGTTATTATGCGCGCTGTAGAGGTGCGATAAAGAATATAATTCGCCGCTAGCAGTATTCAATTCCCTCGCCAGCCCGAACAGATCAGCTTCAATCACCGCTGCATTAGATGACTACGCCATCGCCATTTTGTTTTCTTTATTGCCAAATTGTCGCCCTAATGATATGAAGCGATAGTGTTATGAGTTAATGCCCATATATGCCGAATTGTTTGTTCTCAACTTTATATTCTTATGTCCTTAGCAGTTCTCGTACCAGTCGTTGCGCTATGGTGCTGCGGTTAAAGGATGCGCCACTGCCCTGCGGTGGCAAATGCTGCAACCAGTGGGTCTTGTGCGACCCAAGTTTCCCTTTCCGAGCAACCTTAATTCCCGAGCAACCTTAATTTAACTCTCACCTGCCAGGCTGGTTAGTTTGCTCACAGTGCGATGTGTACGTTTTGATGACTCCACACGGTCACGTGACCTAGGTTGCCCAACTGTAGGTTGTTTCTCTGGGGCGGTTGCCTTGGCCGCCCTACGCCACCCTATTTATTGCTCACAACACCGACGCCGGACTTTCTGAGTAACGGGGCCTTCAACTCTGTCGCGTTAAAACTTGAGGAGGCACCGCCTTAACGATATGACGCGTCAAATTTATTAGGTCCGTTCCGTAGCCTGGGGTCCTCTTTGCGCGTCCTTTCGCAGACACGCACACTGTTCCTTCTATCATCAACACAAAGCTTAACCTGCCCTTGAAACTAGAATGCATTAGCGTTAGATATCTCTCCCGCGCAAGTTGTCCTTCTCAGACGCTAGGTTCTGCCTACATGCCCATACAAGCCGAATTGATCACTCTCTATACATTCACTCATCACAGGGAGTCCTCATACAACTCCTGGCGCAGTGGCAGAGCGGTAAAGGGATGCTCCACTGCTCTGACAGGTGGCTGTTTGAAACGCAGCCTTCGATGGGGCTTGTGACAATCTGATTGCTCTTCCGGGCAGCCCTAGCATTACCAGTCATTAACTCGCATATGCAAAGGGGGGGGGGGGGGGGGGGGGGCAGGTTGATACGAGCCATGATGGGCATCCTGAAAAAGCAGCGCTGGCAGACGAGGGACAAAGGAGAGACGACACACACAGGGCGCTGAACTTTGTCCTTTCTTTGTCCCTCGTCTGCCAGCGCTGCTTTTTCAGGATGTCAAACCAACTGGCCCAGCAACACACCCTGCTCATGATGGGCAAGTTGTGATGATGGCGCAAGGTCACCGGAACTAAGTGGCAGTAGTAAGGTGGAAAGTTGGGCGAGTTGAATTTGATTCATGGTGAAAGGTAGCGCGGAAGGGACCAAAGGAAGAGGCAAGACACGACACGAGCGCTTAGCACAGGTGGACCAGCTGCTTTTCTCGACACGCCGACGACGCCAAGGTTGCCGCTGAGCCTGTTATCGCGTTAATATTAACATACGGAATGCACAGTTGGACATAAAGCTTTACGCGACCCTTGGCACAGAAAGTAAAATTTGGGTGAAAGTAAAACTTTCACGCTTCCATTCTTCCAGAGATTACACTTTGATGCAGTCTGAAGTGGCTGCGCTGTTGAGAGGGGCTGCCTATCTGTACGCGGTAAGTGTAGAGGATGTATACTCTCCATGGCCTTGTGATGTTGCAGTACTCTCAAAGGATGGTAGTGTATACATGTGCTTCAAACATAGACGTATGTCATAGGCCTGCAGATGCCACCTTCCAGCATCAGGAAATCTAACAGCAAAACTAATGCCCTAGAAGCTTATCGACAACCAATAGGCAATTAGTCTAATAAGAAATATAGCAAATAGAATGTAGTGTATCAGATTTTCCATTTGATACATTTCTTATTAGACTAACTGCCTATTATTGAAAACCAAATAGGCTCTTAGTTCTGCCATTAGAATTTTCGCTAGGGAAGGAACACAAATTGGAGATAACTGCTAATTTAGGATCAGCACTGGTTTTAAACTTCTTTATAATTCAGAGAAAAAATTCAGTATCCTTGGTACACATAAATAATGGCGTGCAGAGCTTAATTAATTGAATTCATAAATGGTTGATTATAAATGCATTCTTCTGGGTAAGATTCAATAGTTTCTGTTGTAAGGAGCTGCCTGGGGCTCAGCTGCTGACCCTAAAGACGCGAGTTCAATCCCAGCCGCGGCGGTAATATTTTGATAGAGGCGAAACGTTAGAGGCCCCTGTACTGCGCAATATTAATGCACATTAAAGAACTCCTGGGGGGGGGGGGGGGGGGGGTCGAAATTATCTGAAGCTTTCCACTATGGCCTCTCTCATAGCCAGAGTTGCTTTGGGACAATAATCCCCATAAAACCAAACCAAATTTCTCTTATAAGCAAATATGTACAAAAAGCTTTATTTGTTATTTCACATGCATGCTGAGAATAGAATGAAAATGTAGCAGATTTCAAAGACGTTGTTCGTGGACAATGTTTCCTTTTGATGGCTAGTGGTTTCTCACGTTACGCCTAACGTCCATTTTAGAACTTCACTTAAGCCACAGCAGAGTAAAAACCAAGGTTGTTTTGGACATGTAAATGATTCCCAATCGTAGTGGCATACTGAACTGCAAGGTATAGAATTCTATTTTTTTACTTTCTCTTTCCTTACATTGTTACTGATGCGAAGAATTCAGTACAAAACTTGCTTTTGCTAAATTGCAACATGCTTTCTTTTGGTTCCATGCTTGCGATTCTCATGTATCTTGAATATTCAAATTACTTCTAGTCAAAATGCGTCCGAGTGAGGCAAAGCAAATACTTTTTGTGGCTGTAGCAGCAAATAAAACATTTTTTTAATGGTGCATCTCATTTCCTGGCTTAAAATGTTTTTTTTTTTTGCATTGCATATACCTCGTATGCATCAGTGATGAGAAGAAAAAAAGATTCTTTAATTGAATGCATCCCTTGGCAACTGGTACCCAGTACCAGCGATACTTAGTGCCAGTGGTGGTAGCAAAAGGACTCTCTGAATTCTTCAACATGCTCTGGCATCATTCCCTTCCTTTTGCTGCTTTAATTTGCTATTGTACCAAGAAGGCAATGGTTGTCCCATCTTAATCACACCTGCGTTTGTGTGCAAAAAGTCTGATGAAACAAGGTGGAAGGAAAGGTGGAGGGCAGATCTGTTTAGAAACAATGCATTTTCTCTTTATTCATTTGCTTTTTAGGGGCCATGCCTGACTTTTTATATGGCTGGATGAGGTCGCTTTAGTACAGTCAGGGACAATGTCTCCGGACCACGTGTTACTCTAACGAAGCCGATAGCTCTGCTATTAGTCGGCGGCTGGAGACCACACTTGTGGAGGTAAAGATTTTCGTTCTTTCATCTCCACAGGCGCGGTCTCCAGCCGCTGTCAGAGTGTAGCTATAAGCTTCGTTTGAGGAACACGTGGTCCGGAGACTTTTGTCCCCGACTGTACAAGTCTCAGCGCTCCACCTGTGGATTACTCTTGGCTAAAGGATTGTTACCTGCCAGATCGCTGCACTGCTGTGGAGCATGTTAAAGTTGCCTCATCCTTCTCATTCTGTACGTATTCAGAAGGCTTTGCAGCAAAAGCTTAGGGACCTTTGTTCCATAGTGTCACGGGCCAGACTAAGCACAGTCGTAGACGTAGAGGGGGACCGCAGAACGGCCGAGGTTTTTAATCGCCCAGACCAGAGCCAGCTCGAGCACGCCTCACGCGAACGCGACCACTTCGTCCTCGTCACGGCTTAGTGCGCAGGTAGCTCGAGCCAGGTCCGTGGCATTAGTCCCCCGAAAAAGAAGAGCATCGTCCCGATGCGAGGGTATGTACAAAGCAGAAAACGAACAGGAAAAGCAGGAAGACAATGTAAAAAAAACGAACAAAAAGAAATAAATTAAAACGCAGAACCCGAACACAGTTTAAAGTGGAGCGTCATCGCTCTCACGCGAGAAGTATGGCTTAAGTCGCATTACATGCACAATGTCAGTCCGTGGTTGCCGACGACCGATAGCCACAGTTCCACGTGGAACCACCTCATAATCCACGTTGCCAACACGACGGAGCACCTCATAAGGTCCGAAATATCGGTGCAGCAGTTTTTCGGACAATCCCTTTTGGCGGACGGGGGTCCACACCCACACACGGTCACCGGTGTTGTAGGTAACCTCCCTGTGGCGCCGGTTGTAACGTCTGGAGTCCGTGTCTTGTTGAGCTGTGATGTGCAAGCGAGCAAGCTGGCGAGCTTGCTCGGCTTGTTCGACAAAGGTGCCCGCATCTGGTGTCAAGTCATCATCCACGCACGGGAGCATGGCGTCCAGCATCATCCCCACTTCTCTACCGTAGACTAGACGGAATGGTGTAAAGCGGGTTGTTTCGTGAGTCGCAGTGTTGTACGCGAATGTGATGTAAGGGAGTATTTGGTCCCAGGTCTGTGCTCCATATCCACGTACATGGAAATCATGTCGGCCAGTGTTTTATTCAGGCGTTCTGTGAGGCCATTTGTTTGGAGATGGTATGCTGTCGTAGTTCGATGGCTGGTGTGACTCAGCTCAAAGATGTCGTGGACAAGCTGAGCTGTGAATGCTTTCTCTCGGTCTGTGATGACGACGGACGGATCGCCGTGTCGAAGCACTATTGCACGCATAAAGAAGTGCGCAACTTCAAACGCTGTGCCTTGAGGGAGAGCCTGCGTTTCGGCGTAACGCGTCGGGTAATCGGTTGCAACAGCTATCCATCTGTTTCCTCCCGACGACATGGGAAATGGTCCGAGGAGGTCCATGCCGACTTGTTCAAAGGGTGTGTTAGGAGGCATGATGGGCTGCAACATGCCAGGTGGTTTCAGAGGCGGCGTCTTCCTACGCTGGCACTCACGGTAGGTCCGAATGTATCGCTTCACACATGAGGCAAGGTTGGTCTAATAGTAGTTCTGCCGCACTCTGGCAAGCGTTCGCGTGAATCCAAGGTGCCCAGAGGTCGACTCGTCGTGGCAGGCGAGGAGGATCCCATGGCGGTGGGCGGCTGGTATAACCAGGAGGTAACTCTTACCACTGGAGGCGGAGTTCTTCTTACACAACACTCCGCCTCGAAGACATAGGGATGGCAGCCTGCGAGCCAGGTGGGAGGGTATCGAGGGATGGTGACCTTCTAGATGCTCTATGAGCAGCTTCAACTCGTCGTCCGCACGTTGCTGTGCGATGATGTCGAACGACGTGACTGCACCAAGGAATGCATCGTCTTCTGCGTTACCTTGGTAAGGTTGCACGGGTGAACGCGACAAGCTGTCAGCGTCGGTGTGCTTGCGACCAGACTTGTAGATGATGGTGAAGTCAAATTCCTGTAAGCGTAACGCCCAACGTGCTAGGCGGCCACATGGGTCCTTCAAGTTTGTCAACCAGCACAATGAGTGGTGGTCAGTAATAACCTGGAACTGCCTGCCATACAGATAGGGGCGGAACTTTGTGATGGCCCATACACGGCCAAACATTCCTTCTCAGTTGTAGAGTAGTTACACTCTGCGCGGGAAAGTGCACGGCTAGCATAAGCGATCACTTTTTCGACACCGTTCGGACGCTGGACGAGAACCGCTCCAAGACCGACGTTGCTGGCGTCCGTCTGAATTTCAGTGGCGGCATCATCGTCAAAATGGGCTAGTACTGGTGGTGAATGTAGCCGACGTCGTAGATCGTCAAAAGCAGTTTGCTGCTCGGCACCCCACAAAAATGGCTTCTCATCTCGTGTCAAACGCGTCAGAGGACTGGCCAGCTTAGCAAAGTTTCTTATGAAACGTCGGTAGTACGAACAAAGGCCTAGAAATCGTCGGACGGCTTTTTTTATCAGGAACCGGAACCGGGAACCGGAAAGTCCGCAACGGCAGAAATTTTGTCAGGGTCTGGCCGGATGCCCTCGGCGCTGACGACATGCCCGAGAAACTTCAATTCAGTAAAGCCAAAATGGCATTTTTGAGCTGACCGGACGGCTTCTAACACCACTCTGAGCCGCTGCAAATGTTCCGAAAACGTTGTTGAAAAAATGATTACATCGTCCAGGTATACTAGACATGTTTGCCATTTAAGACCGGTGAGCACGGTATCCATCATTCGTTGGAACGTTGCTGGAGCACAGCAGAGTCCGAAGGGGAGCACACAAAATTCATAGAGGCCGTCCGGAGTGACAAAGGCGGTTTTCTCCCGGTCTCTCTCATCAACTTTTAATTGCTAATATCCGCTGCGCAGATCTACCGAAGAAAAGTATTTTGCTTGGCGCAGTCTGTCGAGGGAATCATCTATACGAGGTAGCGGATAGACATCTTTTTTTGTTACGCTGTTAAGTTTTCTGTAATCCACACAGAAGCGCAGCGTGCCATCCTTCTTTTTTACGAGAACGACAGGAGACGACCAGGGACTATTCGATGGCTGGATTATGCCGTCATTGAGCATCTCCTTCACTTGCGTTTGGATGGCCTCCCGCTCTCGGGGAGATACGCGATAAGGCTGTTGATGTATTGGGCGCGCGCCATCGTGCGTGACTATCCGTTGCTTAGTGATGGGTGTCTGACGTACCTTAGACGACGAGGTAAAGCAGTCCTTAAACTGCAGCAACAATTCTTGCAATTGCTGCCTTTCTACGGGCGGGAGGCCCTCGTTTATGTGAACGGCGCGTACTGCCTCTTCGTCAACTTCACCAGGCGTGTTTTCTAGGCATGCGAAACACTCAGCCACCTCTTGGACAGGGTCGACGTGGGCGATGGCTGTGCCACCAAATAAATGGCGATGTTCGTTACTAAAATTGGTCACGAGGACTTCAGTGCGACCGTAACATAGAAAGGCGAGCCCTCTTGCTACGCAAACACCCATGGTGAGCAAAAGAGAGACATTTGGCTCAACAACACGTTGTCCACAATGTGGCGCGTCGCAAGTGACCCTAGCCAGAATACTCGCCCGTGGAGGCACCGTTACGGCATCGTCAGATATACGCACTGCGGATCTGCAATTCTCGGGGGCGGGTTTGGTGGCAGCGAGTTCAGTTGAAAATGTAACCAATCGATTTCGAAGGTCTATAGTCGCACCATTCTCTCGAAGAAAGTCGAGACCGAGAATAACGTCTCGTGACCATTCAGGCAGAATGAGGAACGTTGCCACGAACGTGCATCCGCGCACCGTAATTCTGGCCGTACACATTCCGAGCGGCGTATCCACGTGGCCACCAGCCGTACGTATCTGTGACCCTTCCCACGGCACCATAACTTTCTTCAGCACCTTAGCCATCCTACCGCTCATTATCGAGTAGTCCGCACCCGTATCCACTAGTGCGCTAACCTCCTTAGAGTCAATCAGCACGGGTATGTGAAGGGAGACCTTGGTCTTACCAGACCCAGTCGTCGGCGCCATCTTCGTCGTCGTCGTCGTCATCGGTATGGTGCGGGCTCGAGGACCCACGCTGTGCACCAGGTCCATAACCAGACTGATGAGGCGAGGGATGGCGAGGTGAAGGCGATCGGGACGTTCGGCGCGGAGGAGGAGGTGAACTACGCCGGCGGGTGACGTATTTGTCGATCTCCTGAGGCTGTTCGGCAAGCCGCGGACGGGGACTGCCTGCAGACAAGCCCCGCAATCCCAGAGGCCGATATGGACACCGCCGGAAGATGTGACTGGCCACAGTGGTAACACAGGGGACGTCGGTCTGGCGCACGCCAAATATCGGTCTTCCTCGGCGCCTGTCCTAGAGCTTGCCAGTAGGGAACCGGCTGCTCGGCGTGTACTGCGACTACCGAAGGGGTATACGGTGGCGCGCAGGGAACCGGCGCAGGACGGCGCAGCACGTCCGCATACGTCGCTGGAAGCCAAGCAGCTGGCTGTGGTGGTGGCTCTACTGGAGCGACAGGTGGTCTGAGCGCCTGCTGAACTTCCTCCCGAATGACGCAGTCAGAGAGTCCACAGGAAAAATCCCCTGGTTTCTGCAGCTCCTCACGGACCACAGAACGCATGATGTCCCGAAGGGAGCTTGTATTGGCCCCCGAAGCAGCATCCAGGGGGTGTAGAGCCGAGATAGGGTTTAGCTGCCGGTCGTCGAAATTGTACCGCTGCTGGAGCGCCCTCTCCATGAGCACAGCCTCGGAGAGGAACTCGGCGACTGTTCTGGGCGGGCTTCGCACAAGACCGCAGAACAACCGCTCTTTCACGCCTCTCATCAGGTGTCTCAACTTTTTTTCCTCCGTCATGGTCGGGTCCACTCGGTTGCAGAGGCGCGCCACTTCCTCCACGTACATCGCTACGTTCTCGTTTGGTAGCTGAATGCGAGCGGTCAATTCACGCTCGGCCCGTTCACGGCGATCGCTGCTGGTGCAAGTCTCCAACAGCTGGCGACGAAAGTCCTGCCACGTCGGAAGACTCGTCTCGCTTTAGCCGAGCTTCTCTCAACCGGGCACCGGCGGCCTCCGACCTGGGGTTCTCGCGGGAGCGCATGCACTCATTCAGTGAAATGACGCAGGCCTACAAAGCCAAGCGTCGGCTCTACCCCCCACCTCGTCCTTCCCTCGACAATTACCATCAGACACTTTGGAGGCAGCTCCAAACACGCACTTTGCCCTCCCCTTATATAAGCTCGCGATATCACCCAGTCCACACGAACCCTTCCTGTACCCTCTGCCGCCCTCCCAAAGCCACTCTCGACCATATTCTTTTCCTCTGCCCGGCGGATCCTCCCCCGCGGGGCCTGGAGCACCATACCACTTGGGAGGCTTGGGAGACCCTACTGCGCTCCGAGGACCCGGCCAAGCAAGCCATGCCACCGGCCGGGCTGCCAGCGTCATGAGCCTCCGGGACATGAACGTTTGAGTGCAGTGGGGCCGTGCGGGGGCCCAAGCACCGACGTGTCCAAAACTCCCTTGTTACAAATAAAGTTTTCATCATCATCATCATCGTCTCGCGGTTTTCGTACCAGATCCGAGCGGCGTCTTCTAAGCTGAAGTAGACATTCCGGATCTTAGCACTGTCGTCCCAGCCCTTGAAACGCGCAACGCGCTCGAACTGATCAAGCCAGTCTTGGGCGTCCTCCGAGTATCCGTCGTGAAAGGGCTTCGGGATCCGGGGATTTTGCAGGCTCACAAAAGAAACAGGACTGAACGGAGCGCTGTCTGACCTTGCTGCGGTGGGCATAGCCATGGGTGCGCTCTCTTGAGGCAGGAGTCCGAATTCCGGAGACAAGCCAGGAATGAACGGGGCGGTGTCGGACCTTGCTGCCGTGGGCGTAGCCATGGGTGCGCTCTCTTGAGGCCAGAGTCCGAATTCTGGAGACAAGCCGCGGAGCCTGCGGCTGACTCGATGGACGGGGGTTCGCACAAGGGGCACCGGGCTTGTGCTTCGGCTCTCCGAGGAAGGATGGAGCATCAGCCGAGAATACCCAAGCGACCTCCACCAAATGTCACAGGCCGGACGGAGCACAGTCGTAGACGTAGAGGGGAACCGCAGAACGGCCGAGGTTTTTAATCGCCCAGAACAGAGCCAGCTAGAGCACGCCTCACGCGAACGCGACCACTTCGTCCTCGTCACGGCTTAGTGCGCAGGTAGCTCGAGCCAGGTCCGTGGCAATATTTTAGATGCTTTAGCATTTTGCCTGCACTTACATTTGTCTCATAGTTTTACCTTGTATTCTTAGGAGCAACTACTCTGCTGGCATGCTAGCTGCCGTTTCCCTCATTGCTGCATTGCTGCACAGGCTACAGTGGCAAATGAACCCCATTTTTTTTATACCACATTCGTTTGACGCCTTTCTGGGTTGAGTATCGGTGGCGATGGTGAAACCGCGAGTGAGGAAGAGCTCGAAGTTACTAACATCGACGAGGTAAAAAGGCGAGAGGATCAGAGTGGAGTCCCTTCGGCATCTCAGATGGGTGATACGGGTGAACAAAAAGTGTTGTGTGTATGTGTCTGTGAATCTATTCGAAAATCACCCTCCACAGCCGAGTATAACAGTCATGCTGCGAGTTTTCTGCTTTACGCACACTACTAAAAAATGTCTGCAAATGCGCCCCACAGCGAGGTGTGCGGCACTCGAAAGGCGTACGACCAGACTAAATCTCACGAATACGAAGGACTGAACGTGCCGCTACAAAACTTTTTTTAAAACTTGCACAGTGCATTACTGCAAAAGGTGATGTGCAGCCCGAAATCGTTTTGTTGCTGCTTCAACACTGCATGTGGGAGTACTGGTGCTACTACCTAACCAGGGCCGGACTAACAGTGACGAGGACCCGGTTCAAAAACATCTACAGGGCCCCATAACCCCCCCCCCCCCCCTTTCTCCGCATGCCTGTTGTCATGTTTGATTGAGACTTGATGCGCTATAGAATATCGTACAGAGAGCATGTGCCATATTTACTTGACGAATCTGCAGAAAGTTTGAGAACATCGCCTGAGCATTTTCCTTCGCACACAGTACATCTAACTGCGCTATTCTAGGCAATGACAGGACAAGTAATGTATCCCTCAAAAATCAGAACGAGCATTCGTGACAAACAAATTGGTGGTGGTAGTGGTTTATTTTAAAATAAAAAATAAAAAAGTGAAGCAAAAGAGTGTTGCCGGCCGCGGCAATTGCTATCTAATATCTTAAGCACCCGAGCTGCAGCCGGCGGAAATGAAAGGGAAAGGATAGTGAGGAGAAGTATAGAGGGGAGCGACAGCGAGAAAAGGACAGGGTAGAGCTTTGTACACTATTTGCAAAATACAAAAGTAATCAAGTTCGCGCCGCTCGCGTGCAATGTCCAAGCATTGTCCGAAAATAAGTGCGCGCGAGCGGCCACTGCGCATAATCACTTACAAAAAGAAGTAAACTGTATGTATGTATGTACATAGCCGCGCGCACGTAGCGTCCTGTCTCGGACTAATCGCGCGCGCGGCACTCTGCACTAGCGGCCGGGGTGGGGCGCACGGCCGCGTATACCGTCCGAGGTAGCACCCACGGAGCGTTCGTGTCACGCGTGCACTACCTGGCGAAGAGCAAGCGGGAAGTCAAGCCCGCCTGCTCGATGAACGCACAGAGGAACACAGCCAGGACAGCAGCTTGGGCATGTTGGTTATTCATTCTTGATGGAACAGCGCAAAACATCGGGACAAGAGACAAGCGCTTGTCTCTTGTCCCGATGTTTTGCGCTGTTCCATCAAGCACAGAGGAAAACAAATTTCTTCAGTAGTTATATGTTTTCTTGAATAATTCGACAACACAGTACGATTGGCTGCGTGTGAGCACAGACGAAGTAGGGATGAGTCTTGTTCATAGGCTCTTCGCAAATTCCTACCGTAAATACTCTATCAATAATCTAACAGTTTTGCGAGTCCATCCAGCAAGGCGCTCGCTTAAGGCAGTGCTTCTACAGAAACTGCGGTATTATGTTCTACACGCTGACTAAAATACAGAAAATAATGTTTATTACTCCGAACCCTGTCACAGTGTGTCGAGTTAAATGGCATCGTTGCTCAGCTGGCATAAATTTAAAGTGTTAACATGCTTAAATAAACAGTAATATTATACATCTAAATTTTATACAGACTGTCCACATTTAAAAGGAACATATATTTACATTTTGCGCAAAATTTCCGCCTTTAAAGGAAGCGTGCATTTATCAAATACATTTTCTGTTTTCAATTTCCAGAATAAATTTATATTTCATGAGATAGCGTATGCAGCTTGTTCCGTCGAGAAGCCTCCGCTGCCGTAGAGGGCGGTCAGGAGAAATACGATGGATGCTGGCTCCCAATTGCCGGCTCCCCTTGCGGTTGCTCCTTTGCTTACATGAACTTCCCTTTAAAATCGGACGAACACTTAACATCACGTCAGCGTCCTCATATTTTATTTGTTTTTTAGAGAAACATTACATGTTTACACAAAGCAGGAAATATAAGTTTAACTATTTCACAGAAGTTCAACATTGCAATGTGGCGTGTAATTCGTATAACATGTCCGCTGTTTTCATTCCACTTTTAAGCTAGTTAAGAAAGGTGCTTGTAGGCTCCTACAAGCGTTTTCGAGCCGTTTGCTGGGAGAGATTCTTGATGAGATCTTCAACGCTCAGTATCCTGAAAATCTCATGTTTCCGTGCACTCTCAGAAGCGAGAAATTGCCGAGGCGGCTGTCAGCTATGAGCAATCCTAACCTCTAATAATTTATTTATTTATTTATTTATTTATTTATTTATTTATTTATTTATTTATTTATTTATTTATTGACACTGAGATATTTTACAAGACATTCGCAGGGTGGGCACACAATATAGAAATACATAAATTCTGGAAACAACAAAACGGTCTCAGGTACAAGAAAACAATTCAAAAACAATTGATCAACAATTTAAGATCAAGAACACAATTGCAAAAAGTACAAACGAAACACAGAAATGTAGCGGTACGACATTATAAAAAAGTTAAAGGTGGCTTTCAAACCTTTTTAGTGAAGTTTGGGTTACTGCATCATTAGTTAGATTATTCCAGTCTGTAATCGTTCTGGGGAAAAAGGAGTACTTAAAGGTGTTAATTCGTGTTAATTTATTGCGTTTGCCACAGCTTTGACTGAATGCGCTCGGGCTAATAAAACACACAAATGACCTCAACAACAGTAATGACAGAGGTCAGTTGGTTTGCCAGCTGGTACAAGCTGACTCCCAACTGAAACCTAGCTAGAACCCTTTGATTCCACTTGGCCAGCAACTGGGACCCACTGACTTGCAGCATGGTAGACACCTGGGACCACTTCATGCCAGTTGAGTATCAGCTCGGACTAGCTAAACGAGTTAGAAATAGCTAAAATGACTTAGATTTTTTTTTCAAATGTTTGGGGCGAGTACAGAGTTCTGTGCTTTGACTGGCGAACTATATATGAACCATTTTTTTTTTCGAAGCACTCGGGGGGCCCCTGATAACGGAGGGCCCGGTTCATATGAACCCTAGATAATCTAAAATCCCTCAACTAAAAGTAACGACCTCTCGTCCCTCCTCCTCCTATGCCGGCGCTCCTTCTCTCGGCTCCTCCCGGGCGCCGACGGTGGCGGCACCTAGGCAGGGGGAAGCTAGCAGACGCTCCCAACGCTCGCCCTGTGGCGCGCGGTAGACCGCGCGTGCGTTTTCTGCCTTGGCTTCGCTAGAAAAGAGATCATGGCATGGGAGATTAAAAAATTAGTTACTCAGATAACTGCTCCCAGCAGCGTTGGATTTATTTATCGAAACTTTTTTATACTGCGATCGATTTGATTCGGTGCAAGCAGTGGAAGTGGCGTGCGCGGCCGATAATAGGGAGTTTTAGTATAGCGGGCTTTGCGTAATTGCGTGCATAGCGGAATAGCGGGTCCAGAGTGCGCATGCGCAGAACGCTAACGGGGAAATAACGTTAGCGTACGCACGCAATTTTCAGAATTTAGCGTTGCGGCTTTTGCGCCCTTAGCGTGGAAACATGGCGGCGTCCTTTCAAGCGAGAGCCGCCCGCTTCAGCCGATTCAGCAGCTCTTGCGATTCCGGTCGGCATGTTTACCGGCAACTACTGGTGTTGTTGGTTTTCGCTATGACTTACCTTGCTTCGACGATAAAGTTTAAGCTGCAATTCAGCCCAGTTTTTGAGATACGCTCTCGATTCTGGAGCGCGCAAGCCTAATGGAAACTCAAGCTGCACTGCTACCGTCTGCAACGGCCCGAAACGCAGCAGAAACCTAGCAAGAACGTCTGGAAGGAGACAAAAATAGATTTGAAGGTTTTTCGCGATGTTTTATGGACTTAAATTATGTAAAAAGAGTTTATATTTATTTACATAAGTTTTTTTAATATTAGACGTCATGTGATGGCAAATATTCTTGCTACAACGGCTTGTAGTTAACAGCGCCATTACTAGATGGCGCCACTGTTTTACGTTTTTATTTCATGTTATTGTAATTTCGGGGTCATTTTGCAGACGAAAATGAACACTGCACTAATAATTCGTATAAAAAACTCGGAAATATTATAATTTGGCAAGTTAGCGGCCGTGTCGACCATTTTAGAAGGACCATTCGCATCCATGTCAAGCAAATGGCGTTTAACGTTTTCAAAATGCTATACTAAAACTGTCTGTGGGGATAAGTTGCTTGCGGCACGCTAACGTAATTTCCCTTAGGTCCGCTATCACGCTAACGCTATACTAAAACTCTCTAATATCCTCAGAGTGTTGTTTCTCAACGCTCCCGCTTGGCGCGCAGTGGACCGCGCGCTCGAATCAATTGTTTGCATTTTCTGCCTTCGATTCTCCCGCAATGCGATCATGGTATCGGAGATTAAAAAAATTATAAGTATACTCAGACAACTGCTCCGATCTTTGTTGCACTGCTTTACCGGATCTTTTTGTACCGCGATCGCTTTGATTGCGGTGCACACGGTGGACATGGCATGCGCGAGCGAGCTCGAGGCACAGCAGTGAACATCCTCGGAATGTTGTTTTTCGACCGGCGTCTTTTGCCCAATCTTAATCAAAAATTAACCCCGGCAATAGGAAGTGGTACGACATACGATTAGACATGTGGCCTAGGCTTTATATGCATGGATGGCGGTGTAATGCTGCCATAATACATAATTCTCTCAAAAGCGCGTTTGCTCGTGCAATCGGCTCTGCGTAGGCGCCTACTCATCTCAGTTTGAATTTTTTTTAGTGCAGAAAAGCTTAGCGATTATTTCGGAGTTGCTATATATCTCGGACACCTCGCAGGCTAACGTTAAAAGGAAACGACTGACGGTAGCCCCTTGCTGTTTGTTAGTAAATACCTAGGTGAATACGAAGCCCTAGTTGCGCACTGTAACGCGGTTGTGACCAGAAAAATTTTGATGTAGAGTTAATTGCTTGGGTTGAGTAACAGCAATCAAAAAAGGCTTTTAACTACTGCATTGCGCGCAGCTACTGCGCTGCACGATTCACTAGAATGTTGTTTGTTTAAGTGATTGTCATCTTGGGTCAGCATACGCAATAATGGCTTATAAGATGACATTGCCTTCCCTCGTTTAATTGCCAAGCATAATGCGCAGCAGTCTGGACTGCCGCAGTTCATTAATCGCTTTCATTCGAAGCAGCGCGAAAAAAAAATTCGAGCCGAAAAACAAAACCTCGAGTTCACTCAGTCCTGTTCGAAGCAAAACGTTGTTCGTTTAGGAAGTTGCATCACGCGAAAATTGAAAACACAAAAAAAAATGTAGGCAGCTATGTTTGACGGAGGTCCTCGCATGCATTCTCAGGTATTATCCACGCAGATATCGAGTATTCAAGCGATAGTTCGGTTACTATGCCTAGGCACAGTAACGACCGATTTTGGTATGAACCCTGCCAGGACAAATACGGTCAGCAGTGCGCGTAGCATGAACGCTAGTCTGGCACCACGAGACACATGAACAGCGGGGGCTTCAACAGCGAGAACCGCCCCTTTGGTATCGAGATCGCGAGCGAAGGAGTACAACTGCAACAAAACAAACACGTCCAGCGATGCTTGCAACATGAAAGCTAGACCTGCACCGCGAGCAGCGTAAACAGCCGAGTTCAAACAACATGAAGCGCAAGTTTTGAGTTCAGCCCACGAACGAGTCCGACTTCAACCACGCAACCAAGAATAGGCCACGTAACGCGCGCTACATCAAAACTACGCCTGCAGAGCCTAGCAGAGCCAGCAGCGTGAACGGCGGGGATAAGACAACGAAAAGCAAGGCTTTCGTAGCCCGCGAGCGAACGAATCCATCTACAACCATGCCAAAAAGCATTAACTGCGAAGAAAGACTGCAGTCGCACGCGCTTCACACCAAATGCTCCGAAAAAAAAAAAAAAACGCGACTGACAAGTGCAGAGCGGCACTCGCATGCTTTCCCTCAATGCTTTCCCTGCCGATCCCAAACCTTTCGGCGAGCCGCATTGCTTTTTGTGGGCGGAATGACGAAAAACCTTTCCCACTGCCTCCTTGGTTGCTGCACCCGCAAGCGCAACAAAAGCTCGGCGTCGCCGCAGCGCGAAGACACCATCAAAGCTGAGGAAACGCTCCCGCCAAAACTGTGTTGCACCAAATGAAAACGATCGCGCGATTTCTACCCCGAGAATGGCGCCGGCGTCTGCTGCGAAGCCAAAAAGCCATGGAGGCATGCATGGAGGTAAAAAAACTTCTTCCTCCATGCAAAAAGCGCGCGCTAACACGTGACCACGGCGCCTCAGCCAATGAGAGGCTTTATTATCTTTATTTTCCGGCGGGCCATGGAGGAAGGATGCGGCGGGCGCTAGGAGAGGAGGAGTGTAGGAAAGTTCGAAAGCTTTTCGCTACTTTTGCTTCATTGAGGGGCTTTAGGATAATCCGGCCCGGGCGCCTGCCATCCAATTAGAGTGGAAAAAAAAAAAAAACTCAATTATAAATCACTTATTCCTCCACGGTAGCCTCATGAGCAAGTTGGTAGGGTCATGTAGGGTGTCTAACGTTGGCTCGCCGCCGCGGCAGCAGCTGAGCACGCGTCGCGATTGGCGCGACTAACGTAGGCGATGTAAAGAGCGATCCTTTCGATTCAGTATAATACAATATTTCATTAAGTGCACGTTTTTGTTTTTGTAATAAACCATTTACCTGACCATCTAAAACGCCGGAGTGACTTTGTCTACAACGACAGTGCCTTCGCGATTGTTTTGTTTTGGCTGTGTTTTTTTTTTTTTGGCGTGCTCTGTGGCTTTGGCGGAACGGATATACGCACAGTTGAACAGCTCTGTGCTTCAGGTGATGATTTATTGACTATTCCCTTTGTATCCGAATGCACTGACACCACGCCGAAGAGTGGCAAGTGCACATGCAACGTCACGAGCAGCGCCACATAGTATTTGACCAATCCTCGTAAACGCGCGCAAACTTCGAAGCACTTCAGCGGCGGACTGTGCACCTGCATTTTCTCGCGTGTGTGATCCTGCCATCGCAGGGAAGTTGCCCACCGCTGCACCACTGCGCGAGGAGTGGGATGAGGACACCCAGGAATCTGTGAAATGTGAAGTTGAGAATGACCCCCGGCGCATCCGAATGCGACGTGATGCAGCAGCTGTTGTGGGAGAGGGGCGCGGCGGCGGCTACGTAGAGCCATGCAGAGGTATAACAATTGCCAGCTGCGTGGCGTCGGATTACATCACGCCGCATCGCTCGGCGACTGCGTTCATGAAGTGAGCGGGTGGACTTGCGCTTTCACACACGTGAGCAGTCTTGAGTGTCTCTGCCGACTTTTTTGTTTCTCCTGCGTGTTTGTCCGAATGAATGCGTCTCTGAGATGTTATAGAATCGTTAGTTATCGCATAGCTTTGGCCCTGAAACGTCTGACGGTCTTACGCTTCAAAACCCGCCAGATACCGTGTTCTGCAACTTTATCGGCACAGGTTTGAAAAATTCTCCCGCCGCAACCGTTGGCTCGTTTGTGGTGAAACCGCGCACAAAGCTTCCTTATTGTTGTCCGTTTTAAGGCATAGTAAGTATAAAAGTGGTACTTACTAGGTTTTGTCACGCGAGATGCGAAACAAGAAGCACCCGTGTTGAGATCGAGCCACCGTCATCGAATTTCTGCCGAAAGATACTTATGGCGTCATCTGGCATCGCTGAAGGAAAGCGCCGCGAAAGCAGACGGCAGAAATACGACGAGACAATGGAGAACATATCTTTTATTGGTAAATCACCGTCAAGTCATTTAATTTGTTTGCGATAGTTTTCAAAATGCGTTGGCCGAAAAATATTTCACGCGCTTAAGCAGACGACATGGCCCGAACGACGCATTCAAAGTATAATTCAAAGCAAGCCGCCGCGCTCGTTGCAGCGCTCGCCTCGGCGCTTCCGTCGCGGCGCTTTCCTTCAGCGATGCCAGATGGCGCCACAAGTATCTTTCGGCAGAAATTCGATGACGGCGGCTCGATCTCAACACGGGTGCTTCTTGTTTCGCATCTCGCGTGACCAAACCTAGCAAGTACCACTTTTATACTTACTATGCCTTAAAACGGACAACAATAAGGAAGCTTTGTGCGCGGTTTCACCACAAACGAGCCAACGGTTGTGGCGGGAGAATTTTTCAAACATGTGCCGATAAAGTTGCAGAACACGGTATATGCCGCTAACAGTTGCTTCACCTGCATTATGAGAAGCTCCTGTTTCTCCTCATATTATTTTAGTTGCTACAACTTCTAGAAAGCTTTGACATTATTTCTTATTGGCGGATGATAACATGGTCCAGAGGTCGATAAAACGCGCTGCAAACCCGAAAATATGTTTGCGTTTCGGTCCTCCTTTGCCGGTGATGAAGTTGGCATGATCTTATTATTTACGCCAAAAGAGCACTTCTCCATGTAATGATAACTATATAATATAAATATAACTCGTTATTTACATTAGATCAACGATCTGTGTATCGTTTTTTGTCTTTCGCGCTGGTCGTTTTGCATTTCTGTCAGGTATGAATGGTTTGCAGTTGCGTTTCCAGCAAGTGTGATTGCCAGTCATTTGTAGCAAAGAGTTAGCGCAAGCTTGGGATTGGCTATTGTGTTTGCACAAATCAGCCTCCTTTAAAAGAGTGCTAGGGGAAGGGGCTGCTTTGATGGGGTCAGTTTTTTGTGTAACCGAGGTATACTCAGAGCAACAGAATTTTGTCGTAGTTTGGGTCATAAGGTTTATATATACATGGAACTGACCTTAAGTTACCTCAGTCATCTTAATAGCCCTCACGAGGTTGCTGAAGGCAGGGAGCATTCATTCAGACTCTTGGGGCAGTGAAAAGATCGTAGAAAAATGTGTGTACCGCGCTTTTTGGACACCAGCGTGTTGTTTGGGAGCACTTTGATTTTGGGGGTTATTTTTTCGAAGCAGATCAGTTGTGTTGTACATGATGATAGGAGTGTCCATAGCTGCCTCTTGCCACAAGAACTGGAACCACGTAGCCAGCACTTGTACCACATGAGTAGAAAACAGCCAAATTACAGCCAAACAAGAATGACTTCATAAGGGGCAACAGAAATGACAGTTGGGCTTGCTGCAGGCTAGTGTTCACAAAGAGATGAAACCTTCGCATACGAAGAGAAGACAGCACAAAGGCTGCCTTGTGCATGGTATTTGTTCATTCTCATCGTCATCTTTAGGGTGCACTGAAATCTCTCTTTTAAGACCATATTCCCATCTTTGCCTCCACTGAAGTATGGCTGCAGTAGCCAAAAGTCAGACTTTAAAGCCTGCTCTCAGCAGCAGAATGCAACTGCAGCAGAGCCGCTGTGCAGCTAAGGAGGCATATATTGGCACAGCTGAGGTGTGCTCTTTCTAAGATTATGAATTATGAAGATGAAAAAATGAAAAAATTTGAAAGCTTGCACCAAAGTTGTTTGTATAGTGCATACAGTGAACTCTCTTCAATTCGAACTAAAGCATTTGATCCTGTCAGCATCATTTGTACCAAATTAAAAAGCCTCTCCGCCTGCCATGGTGGCTCAGTGGTTATGGCGCTCGGCTGCTGACCCAAAAGACGGGGGTTCGATCTCGGCCACGGCGGTCGAATTTCGATGGAGGCGAAATTCTAGAGACCCTGTACTGTGCGATGTCAGTGCATGTTGAAGATCCCCAGGCTGTCGAAATTTGCGGAGCCCTTCACTACAGCATCCCTCATAGCCTGAGTCGTTTTGAGATGTTAAAACCCCCATAAACCTAAAAAGCCTCCAGATTGTTTTAACCCTGCATAATTTGCACTAGTTTTTTTCTCTTTTGATCACAACACATCAAAAGTTGACTCTAAATTAAAATGCTGTTTGTGTTGCTATGATGCAGGAAGTCAAAAAGCTTTATATTTAGTGTGTACGTTAGAAGCCACATTCAATAAAGAAGTGTGTCTGGTGATCTTGGCATCTGGTATATGGTCACAGCAGGACACTTCACCTGTCATTCTTTTAAGCCAAGGGTAACGATACAGCTATGTATTGAACTGTGACAGTTAGCTAGACGTTGCTCAGATATTTTTGTTGGGACATGTGTATGAGCACACTTAGAACAGTAGGTTGCCTTTCCAGGCATAGAATACAGGACAGCAAAGCTTTTTCTAGTTTTGTGATAATTTTGGACATTCTCTTCTTCAGGTTTACGATGCATGATTCCTTGGCCCACATTTGTGGTGCTTTTTGTCTAGTTTGTTTTGTAGCCACATCCATTTTCATGAATGTGTTGTAATGTGTTCATTTAATGCCGTATAAGTATCTAAAGCTCATTTTCATACATGGCTGTCTTGATGGTTCATTGTAATTTTCGTCATGATTTTTTTCACCTTATAGCCAAACTTATAAAAAATGCGAAGTGTCCTAGTCCAGTGAAACCAACTGAGGGTTGTTCATAGTCGTGTGGCCTAGTCTTGAGTAGTTTTTTCGCTCTTCAAAGTTAATTAATTAGTTAATATTAATTAGCTAACTTTGTAATTATTGACTTCAGAAAGAAAGTGTCAATGAAAAAGTTTTAGATCGCCTCAAAAAACCGCTAGTAGTGCTGTTTCCGTCAAGTTACGATTTAGGTAGCTTCATTTATTGGCCTTAAAAGAAAGTTATCACGTGACCAGCTGCTCGCTCACTTCTCTGCCCCAATGTGCACCCAAAGTCTCATGAAGGAGAGGACTTCAGAAAAAAATGGATTTTATTCTTTAAGGGGCGTCTTGGGACGTTGAAGTGGCACAGTTGTCATGTGGAAGCTTTTTCTTATTGTGCGAGTTATGGTTAAAGGCTGGTAAAAAAACTACTTTACGTAATTATTACTTTGCTGCAAATGTCTCAGTAAGCTGTTTCTTAAAGCGATCTACAACTTTTCCATTGACACTTTGTTCCTCAAGTCAATAAGTAAAAAGTTAGTTAATTAAGCTTAGCTAATCACTCAACCTTGAAGAATGAAAAAATACTGCAGACTAGGTCACGTGACCCTAAACAACCCTCATTTGGTTTCGGACGGCTTAAGACATCCCGTGTTTTTTAAAAGCTTGGTTACATTTAGCTGGGACACCTGGTATATATTTGCTCATAGGGGTTTCCAGCTGGTACTTTCTTGCGCCTTTAATTTTTTCATGTGCCACACTTGTGTTTGTTACTCGTCTCATCTAGTATGCTTAAGCAAGAATAATGAAGCAAGTGGTTTGCAGTAGCTCATCCACTGCATCTGTTGAGTGGGAGAGACATTTTATTCGTTCTTCTTTTTTTTCTAACTATGCAGCTGATTGTGAATCTGAAGAGGTTTTCGGGGTTTGCCGTCTCTTCTGTGCTCCTCGAGTGTGGTTATGAAATATTTGTTTTGCCAACTTGCGCAATTTTCATGTGAATGTAGTCTTTGTAGAGAGCACAGGTGTATGACCCTTTGAACGGTTGCTGAATTAATCCTCTATATTTTTATGCTTGAAGTTTGTCACTAGGGTCTGAGCACTTTAGCAGATGCTGGGGTCATCTCCTCGCGTTTTGCTACGGCATTTGCACCGAGCCATCTCATCTTACTTCATTCTGGTCTATATTTTTGTCACGAAATATGGAAACAAAATAGAAAACAAAGGATGAAAGGAAGTCATGGGAAGAGGTGATGCATTTTCTTTTTGTCTGTTTTTCAGGTCGAAAACCAATCTCAAATTTGCTACAGAGTTGAAGTGTCCACTTCAGCAGTTGTTGAGTAACTTGCAGCCAAGCCATTGTTACTCACTTATATCCTATTTGTTGACTAGCTTAATGGAATGCTATGTTTCTTTTTGCTTTGCCTGTCCTGACTGCCTTGCTTTCCTTGATGCCTTGCAGTACAGCGAAAGATTACTTCCATGCTTGTTGTTGGTCAAATGTTTAGCGGAATCCCACGAGGTGGAGTAGATTTGTAATAAGGGAAAGAAGGCTATGGAAAGAAGGCTAGAAGAAAGTAATCTGGGTTATAATCTATCGTACAGATTAGGCGGAAATGTAGTTGAGCAGCGACTCCCGGGTTTAATGTATGCGGACGATATTGTACTGTTAGCAGATAGCCAGGAAGATTTACAAACTTTGGTTAATTGCTGTGGAGACGTTTAGGGGAATCCCACAAGGTGGAGTAGATTTGCAATAAGGGAAAGAAGGCTATGGAAAGAAGGCTAGAAGAAAGTAATCTGGGTTATAATCTATCGTACAGATTAGGCGGAAATGTAGTTGAGCAGCGACTCCCGGGTTTAATGTATGCGGACCAGAATGTATGTGGACCAGCTTAATGGTTTAATGTATGTAGACCAGAATGCCAGAAAAATGGCATGCGCACAAGCGCTGGTTTCTTCATGTGTCCGTGTTTCTTCGCGCTGTTTCTTCCTTTTAAATGCATTACCAACTAGCCCGGAACCTGGCTCTTCTGTACTCATTGGCATCCACCCAAGCACAGCCATACGGCTACAAAGGAAAGCTCTACAGCTTTCTCAGAAACTTCTCACGTAACGAAAAATTCGTCCTGGTTCAGGGTTCGAACCTGGGACCACTGCTTCACTGGAGCAGTCGCTCTGCCAACTGAGCTAACCAGGACAGGAAGCTTATGGTAGGGTTCGAACCCCGGACCAGGACGAATTTTTCTTTTACTGCGAAGTTTCTGAGAAAGCTGTATAGCTTTCCTTTGTAGCCGTATGGCTGCGCTTGGGTGGATGTCAATGAGTAATTACTCCCTTATTACAAATCTACTCCACCTTCGGGGATTTCCCTCAACATTTGACCAACACTGTTCCCACTTCAAGTTATTGATCAGTTCGCTTTCGCCCTACTATGAGCTTCCATTCCAGTTCTGGTTATCTCAGTAGGTAGAGCGACTGCTCCGGTGAAGCAGTGGTCCCGGGTGTGAAACCTGGACCAGGACGAATTTTTCTTTAACTGCGAAGTTTCTAAGAAAGCTGTATAGCTTTCCTTTGTAGCCATATGGCTGCGCTTGGGTGGATGCCAATGAGTTTTTGCTGCCTTATTAATGTCTGTTGTTGTGTTTGCTTTTCTGACTAATTAAAATGAAACCATAGTTTTTCTGAAACTCTCTTTATGGCCATAATGGTAGTTATTCCCTTTTCGTCGCACAATTTCATCTCTCCAACTAGCTTCTTAGTGACATTGAGTTTGCAGCTTTATTGCGCAAGCCTCCGCCAAATACTTGCAGCCTCAGCACTTTGTGGTGACCAGCTAATTTGGTTCTGTGCTGTCTCACTTGCATGCTGTAATTTTGTGCATCTGCAGTTATTTCTAATTTAAAAGAGAGTTCGGAGTAGCTGTTTTATTGGTGTGTATAGATGAGGTTGCATTAAGTTCTTCAGAGCACAGTTCTTATACTCGCTCATGTGCAGTGTATTGCTTTGCTGGGGAGAAGCCACTCAGTGTACTCGTACTACGACTTGCCTCACGTGGCCCACTTTATTGAACCATCTTGAAACAAAGCTGTTTGCGAAGTGCTGGGAGACTTTCCAGGTAGCACTTCTGCAGTAATCGTCATGGTGTTCAAAACTAGGTTATATTAATATGTGAACACAAAGTCAGTTTCTTTGGTTGGAACCACTGATTTATGCTGAATGCAATGAGAGGAGAAGACTTAAAATATTACACCTGGGTGATAATAACAGCAAGATGACACAACCATTTTTGATAACCTGCGTCATAGACGACGTTGGATTTGGGAAGCCAGTGATTTCTCGTCCTTCGATTCTTTTGTAACTCTTCATAGCATACTTAGCTGAGTAAAATGGAAGACTATTTTTCATATGCAAGCAGTGTGTAGCTTTAATCGTGTTTAAAGATCGGCACTATGAAAGCTAGCTCTCTGTGTGATGCATGCATTTATATTAAGTTGCTGTGAGAAGGTGGTTGCTATGCAGTGTTTTTCATTGCTTTTCCTCTCTTCCTGCACCTTGCTTAACGTTTGTCATTCTTGCCTATGTTCGAAGTGCCTCTCCTGAATAGCAAGTGTGAGTGAGAAACAGAGCGAATCTAAATTCTCCAGCGAACACTCTAGGTATTCGTCCCTTTTTTGGCAGCTGTATACTCTAATTGTACCAAGCAGCCTAGGCATCTCAGATTCTCTTGTGTGTGTTGCAAAAGCCTAAAATAAAACCATTTGGAGAAAAGATGTTCGGGAGCTCTGCCTGCAGGTGATGTATCTTCTCTTATCGTTCTGTTTGATTTTCAGGTGAAAAGTCCCCCTCCTGACATTTCTGATGATGTGCAAGTCAGTTCTGCGGCAGTTACCAACACATTGTTGCCTGCCTTCTCACCATGCTGCAGCATATTGTGTCAAAGACTGTGTGAACATTCACTGTAATATGCCCTACAAGTTTGCAGGCAGTTGCCACAAACTTGTGTTTGCTTTCTGTTCAACAAGCGTGTGCATACTTTTACTTTTTTGTTCACAGAAGTCCCTCTGCAGGCATATCTTGGTTCTTCTATCCTTGCAACATTTGAACTGCTCCTTAAAGTGTCCCTGATCTTCGCTGAAATGCAACTTCACACATTGTCATGGAGGTGTTTGTATATGCCAAAGACAGAATGTGTAACGAGATGGCCACTGAGGTCAGGTTAACAGGTAACATCAGGGGACTCAGAACTGTGGAATGCATTAGAGCATGTTTGACTGCATCATTGCCTCGTCTCATGGCCCAGCACTCCACTATTGATATGCTGCTGTTGGTATGCCCGTTTCATCCTTGGGGGTGTACTTGTCCAACATTGTCATCATGATGTCTGGATTTTATTTAGATGATGTGAGTTGTGGTGCTCATGACTGAGTCAAGACTGAGAAGCTGTGTGCCAAGCTGTGGGCAAAGCAGCAGTGCAGTTTCACTTTCTTTTATCCTGCATAGTACCTGTACAAGACGTTAATTTTGGTAAAGATTGTTTGTACATTCATTATTAAATACCTGCAATAGTTGTTTAAGCAGCTACTTCTTGAGTGCTCTAATAATCTAGGTTCATTGAGCTGCTTTCAAGTGCTAACTTAATCTGAATGCGCGAGATGCATTTTTAATGCTCAGGTAAGGCATGATGGACCTGGTGAGGTCAGTGCATAGTTTGCTTAGGTGCGTAAACTAGATCAGATAACACCTGGTAGTAATGATGGAAATAGTGACTGTGATGTTAGACTAATTAGCATTGTTTCAAACACTGACAGCATTAATTACTACATGATGCTAACACAAATTGAAGGGCACTACAGAGATTCTGTACCTGAAAGCTTGCGTTATGCATGAGCCTAGTTTGAAGTTGCCATTGTTTGATGTTTCTACCTGTGCTTGTTGTTTTTTTTATAATGTTTTCAAGTGGCTAAATATCTGTCTTTGCATTTTAAAGCTATTGCAAAATGCGGGAGAAAATGTGTTTATTTCCAAAAGTATTGCATCGGTTTTAGTTTGTTACTACAGCGAAACAATGATGTTTTATTTAATGGCTTCCCCTTGGCAGTGATTGTTCAGTTCCTGCGTTTCCTATCTGTATTTTTATTTACTATGCTTGGTTCCTGCCTTGTAATAAAGTCAACAGTTTTTATTGTGGTCTCTAACCTCTCTCTAGGCCCTTGTCAGGTTTTGTATTGATTGTTGCACTGTTTAGTATCTTCGTGTATGCCATGACTTTGAGTTATTTTAGGCATTTATTGGATAGATGAAACTCTGTCACTGAAACCCCTGCAGTTATACCATATTACTCTTTATGAAACCTTCTGTAGCAATAATTATATAGAAATGCTCTTCTCGCTGATGAGGTTGACATCTATGCTTGTTTTGTCTCCAAATAAGAGCCAGTTTTCACTTGCTATATCTGTTAAGACTATTTCATATCTGCTAGGTCTCACATTACTGCTTTGTTATAGTTGTCACTTTAATTTACGCCTCACTTTTTCTGTTGTTTTTTTTTTTCCAAGTACGGTGTTGAGAAGGCTGCGTCACAGAGTGCATGAACGACAGCAGCAGCTGAAATTCTAATCGTGTTTTGCAGATTCTTGTGTGTTCTGGTGTGCTTTGAGGGAAGTGCTGCTAAAAAAAATTGTGTGCTTGCAATGTAGCCTTGCACTATGGGCAGGTTAGTGCCAGTGAACTAGCCAGTAATGAATGCATACTTCTCTTTTTGTAATAGGTCATGCTATTCACTGACAAAGTCATGCAACAGCATGTAATGCTTGTTGTTTTTTGCTCTGCTTAGCTACAAAAGGAACAGTGTGTTTCAGTGGTGTGGTCTAGAATCCGTCATTTTGTTAAGAAATACATGCCTAGTTTAAAAGAGAGCACCTTTTATTTTAAATCTGCGTGGTCTTAAGCGGGGCTTGGCTCTTTGATGATTTTGACTATATCTGAACAGCTTGAGTTTGAGCATTAGCTCACATAGAGACATAGGCCAGCTGTTGTCAATGGATTGATTGAGGCATACCCTTCATATCTAAGGAGATCTATGCATTGTTTCTTTGCGCAGGTTTGGTCACAGCTAAGAGTAGCTGCACCTCGTCTCCACAACAAAATACGGAACGATGCGAAAAGCGCTTTTCGTGCCCCGAGTGTGGCTATGCTACAGTGTATGTCACTCACTTCAAGAGACACCAGAGGATCCACACTGGAGAGCGTCCTTACCAGTGCAGCCATTGCAGCAAGGCGTTTGCAGCCGCAAACAACCTTGCGGCGCACCTCCGCATCCATACGGGCGAGAAGCCATACCAGTGTAATCATTGCAATATGAGCTTCACACAGAGGACCACCCTGAAAGACCACGTTCGTAGCCACATGGGTGAGAAGCCGTACCAGTGTGATCACTGCGGCAAGCGCTTCACACACAGGGCCACCCTCACCGATCATGTTCGCATCCACATGGGCGAGAAGCCGTACCACTGCGATCACTGTGGCAAGCGCTTCACACAGAGGGGCACCCTGAAAGAACACCTCCGCATCCACACAGGTGAAAAGCCGTTCCGATGCCATCTATGTCCCCTTGTCTTTGCACAGAAGGCGGGCCTACGTCAACATGTGCGATCTCACACGAGGGCAAGTCTGTAGCAGTTCTTTTTTTGCAGGCTGTGTGTGAAGTTCTCTGATAGCACAGTATATTCATCTAAAGCATACGTAGTAAAATTACTTTTGAAAAGGAATTAAATTACATTGCTATTACTTCCCTATAAAATGCCCTAATGCCTTTAAAATTCATAACCAGTTACTGCTTGCAAAAAGTAAAGACATTATGTTACAATTATTTCCGAAAAGTAATTAGATTACTTTTAAATTACTTTTTGGTTTCCATGCATAAAAAGAATGTGAGTAACAGAAACAACCTCTCTTGACACACACACTCCTAAGTCTTCCTGCCAAATTACATCCCAGCCAACTGCATGAGCCATTGCAAAGATAAGGTCACGCCAACAAAAGTGAAATATAAGTATGGCCAAACACTCATCACTTTCACTGTGCTTAAAAATCAAGCAGGGAACATAACACCTGGGTACTGCAAGTTGTCTCCACCGTTTGAAGTCTCTGACGCAGGCTGTTTATTGCCTCGGTGGTCCCAAGAATCGACTGCGGGAGCCTGCTCTCAGTAACGTTCGTGCTAGTGCATTTCTGCCGGTTCCCTCCCGCACCCCGCTCGTGGCAACGAGCATAACACGCACCACTGTTACCTTAGCCGACGCAGCCTTTCGAGTGCCACGGCGCTTGTGACTAGTTTTTAACTGCCATGGCGCCGCCTTGCCCTCGGCGCCCCAAGCAGAGCCTTGTACCTTGCTGCTAGGAGGATGCTCGTGAAATGCTCGACTGCTATATACTTGTGCGGGGCTCTGGTATACCTCTGGTAAAACTGCAATGCACCGAAACTTAAAGGAGGAAGAATGCTGCTTTTGCCCTCTTTTTAGAGCTAAAAGCCCTGCTCCTGCCATGGTGAACCTGAAGGTCATCTGGCTCTTGGATTTGACCTCTAATGGGAGGCGCGCCGCATGTGCAAAATCACGCGTGGCAGGTGCCTCGATCTCCTTCATCATCGACGCCATAGCTACGTGCCTGGTAGTCAGGTCCGCCGCTGTGTTGACTGCTGCTCGGCCGCTCCTCCTCGCCACTTGTGGCATGTGATGTGTCACATGATTTGCTCTTGCGCTTGGTAGTCATGTCCGCTGCTCTGGACGCTCTCTCTTGCACTTGTAGCATATTATGCATCACGTGATTTGCTCTCGCTGCAGCAATTTGCTCCCGCTTTCATCTTACGAAAATAGATGAACCAAAGCTAAACCATGTCTGACCATGCTTAGCAGCTTTCACTCTGTAGGCTCAGGTGAGCTGAGCCACAGTCACTTTTTTTTCCTCTACGACAACACTGTGACAGTGTCCCAATTCTTCCGAGCGCACCATATGCTAAACCAGCCAAGCCTCCGTAACAGTCATCATAAATTGGCGACAGTGGTAAATTTGGCCCTTGGTGGAGCCACATGTACGGAGTTGTCACTTTGGAAACATTCTCCCCCCCCCCCCCCTCCCGGTTTGTTTTTTTTTCTCTTGGGGACAGCAAGGACATTCCAAGAACATGCTGCCTGGAGTATCTAGACTATAGTTGGGGCCCTTACCCCTGCTGCATGCCAGTGCTGCCAGATTTGAGAGGGCAGGACAGCAACTCTGTGTTAGCACTGCATGTAATGAGACTCCCAAGAAAGGAGGCAGGCTGTCCTCTTGGTCTCTGAACACCACGTCTCAAGTCTAACAAGATTTAAATACCCTGTATGAAGGCCTTCCCTGTTTTCTTCTACGTAACCTCAGCCCTGGGTCCCGTTACCCTGCTATGGCCCAGACTACGCTACCTGTTTGAATCCCAACTCCCGCCTACCCATCCAACACCCGAGGGCAATGAAGGAACAACAGAGGTTGCCGGCGGTCTCGGAGGCATAGTCCTGTGCAGTTCTTGGTGCACATCATTCCTGCTTTCGAGGTGCTGATCCGGGCCCTCGAGAAAAGTTCTGCCGGCACAAAGAGTAGCAGTGCATTTTAATGAAAGTAATTTTGCAAGCAATTAATTACTGTTCCTGCAAAATTACTGCCATAGTGTAATTCATTACGTTACTAAATTACTAGACTGGAAAAGTAATTCATTGCATTACAAATTACCAAAAAAAGTGGTTAAACTGCACTAATTGAATTACTGGCTTGTGCGATCTAAAGCCATTTGCTGTTGAAATACGTTGCAGGGTGTTTTCTGAGCATTTATTGGAGCATTTATTGTTGGACATTGCGCATTGCAAGAGTCTGCCAGTTTCATCACAATGTCTTTATTGAAAAGATCCAGCAGGGTATTATGACAACAATATGAGTTGCAATATTTGTAGGGAAGTATGAGCGGTGAAACCGTTTTGAGTACAAAGTACAAAGAAACTTGCTTTTCCACGCATGAAATGAGTGCAACTGCATTAGATGTGTTTGTTTAGCATCATAGTTTTGTTTTGGTTTCAAATATCTTAAGCAGCCTGCTTTCTGCCTCTTGTTTGCTTGTAAGAGCGATCGAATGTTAAGAAGCCAGTTCTGGAAAATCAGCCAGTGTGTGCACAGTATGTACCTTGAATGCTTGACTGGTGCAAGATGCTTCCCTTTCTAAAATGAGATGGGAGAAAGGTTCCTTTTTGTTTTCTGTTGCATACAACAATTTTTCCAGGAAATGTGGCTCTGGCATGTTTTTTGATAGATGATCCTTGTCTTAAGATGATGCTTTGTATTTATTTGTTGGCGTTCTGGTGGAAATTCATGGTGGTCACTGTCTTGTCACTATTAACTCTGAGGAGGGAACGCTTCAATGTTTCCTATCGTCTGCTGCTTGTACTTTACTGGCGAAAATGAAGCTGCTGCACTTGCTGACAGATTTTCCTTTATGCTTCTTTGAGGAGTTTTTACTCTGCCGTTTCTTCTTGTATTTTTTCTCAGTGATATTTGTTTGTTAATTTTTTCCTGTTCAGGCGAAATCCTACAGTTAAAACATCCAATTGGTTATGCAGCGCTTGTGTTGCAGAAGTTTTAGAATAAATCCTGCAGTCATAGTTTTAGCGATGGCGTGTTCTCTTGGTTGTTGGCTTTTCTCACAATGCACACAGTGATGTTGTGCAATCATAAAGATTTCATAGCATCAAGAGTGTTTGAAGTTGCATTTGTGTTAATTTATTTTGGAAAAATAAAGTATGGTCAGGATCCCCATTGTAGCACAGTCACCTTTCTGTCTTATGTGGAGTACACTGTTGTGGATATTCTACAGGCAGAACAGGACTCGCACAGTAGAAGAACAACCCGAATTGATCTGGAGTGATGTAGCTGGGACAGTGACTGCTCAGCTAGGAGCAACGACTTGAAAATTTGTGTCTATTAAAGTTGGTTGCTGACCTCTCCAACACGCACAGTGCAGAAGTGGCCTTTTCATTCAATGGACGACTCCTACTGCGTCCAACTGGAAGCCATTGGGTCAGTGAATTTCAGGAGTGGCCTCACAAAGGCCCAAATACTTTCTGCCAGGCTGTGTGGCAAATGCACTGATATTTTGCAAAACTTCCACAGCAAAACTCGACAGAAACATATTCAAAGCGTGGCACTCCTGACTGAATTGTCACTTTTCAGACTCCATCCTCACTAACCACTTTCGCTTCCTCGTCTGCTGCATGAGTGTCATCTTCGTGCTTCTAAGATATCCGCCAGAGTATCAGTTTGTTGGTAAGCAGAAGCCACCCAGTGCACACTTACTCTCTACTGCCTGTCTTAAATGACTGATTTTTGGGAGTTTTTATGAAAAGGCATAAGTAAAGATAAAGCAGACCACACGAGAGATGCATGCAGGAATGTGTCTCTCACGTCGTCTTTTTTGCCTGGTGTGCCTTTTCGTAAAAGTATGTAAGTACAACTAACCCAACAGCACATGTTAAGCAACCTATATCTGTGTCTTATGGCCATCTGTCTGCTTTACTATTTTCCCCTTTTCGTATTGTAAAAAATGTCAAGCCAACTTTCCGAACAGTTTTTGTAAGGTGGTTTTCATGAGGTAGCTGTGCAATGAATTGTTTAGCACCATGTAGTGTGTTAAATGTTCAGATGTACTGCACATTAAGAATGCTGAGGTCATGTTGAGACAGCAACAAACAAGCGGACGCAACAACTTTAGTACATATGGCAACTGCAATTGCTAAGCAGAGGAGTATGAATATGGACCATTTCTTTTATTTCTCTATTGCTACAATTTTTTATTTTCTTCCATCAAGAATTGTGAATAAAGGTGAGGAATATGCTTTCCTAGGTACTTAATTACCTTGTCTGTGGGTGCATTGGTTGACCTATGACGTGCGAGGCACGATATCCAATTTCCTTGCCATTTAATGTCACGGAAGGACTGCTGATGCATTTTTCTCCAAGACTATGGATGTAATACGCTTTCGCGCCTTACCTTGTTTTTATAAACTGTCTTTTTTGCGCTGTTCACCCACCATGAGTAGGATACAACCCTGCGTTGTCATGCTAGCAGGGCTGGAAGGGGGTCTTTTGATGGAGAAGAGCCGCTTGGTTCGAAGGAAGTGGATTTTCCCTATCAAAGGACCCCTTCCAGCCAATGGCATCGGCGACCAATTCTCATGACCCCTAGAACGAAGTGGCTTTTCGTCATCAAAGGATCCCTTTCCAGCCAATGGCGTAGGCCGATTCTCATGAACTGAATAATGAAGCAGCTTTTCCCCATCAAAGGACCCCTACCAGCCAATGGCATCGGTGGCAAATTCTCATGATCCCCAAAAACGAAGCAGCTTTTCCCCATCAAAGGACCCCTTCCAGCCAACGGCATCGGCCAATTCTCATGACCCCTAGAACGATGCGGCTTTTCCCCATCAAAGGACCCCTACCAGCCAATGGCATCGGTGGCAAATTCTCATGATCCCCAAAAACGAAGCAGCTTTTCCCCATCAAAGGACCCCTTCCAGCCAACGGCATCGGCCAATTCTCATGACCCCTAGAATGATGCGGCTTTTCCTCATCAAAGGACCCCTTTCCAGCCAATGGCATCGGCGGCCAATTCTCATGACCCCTAGAACGAAGTGGCTTTTCCCCATCAAAGGACCCCCTTTCAGCCAATGGAGTGTGCCAATTCTCATGACCCCAAGAATAAAATGGCTTTTCCCCATCAAAGGACCCCTTCCGGCCGATGGCATTGGCTGATTCTTATGACCCCAAGAACAAAGTGGCTTTTCCCCATCAAAGGACCCCCTTTCAGCCAATGGAGTGTGCCAATTCTCATGACCCCAAGAATAAAATGGCTTTTCCCCATCAAAGGACCCCTTCCGGCCGATGGCATTGGCTGATTGTCATGACCCCTAGAACGAAGCGGCTTTTCCTCATCAAAGGACCCCTACCAGCCAATGGCATCGGCGGCCAATTCTCATGACCCCTAGAACGAAGTGGCTTTTCCCCATCAAAGGACCCCCTTTCAGCCAATGGAGTGTGCCAATTCTCATGACCACAAGAATAAAATGGCTTTTCCCCATCAAAGGACCCCTTCCGGCCGATGGCATTGGCTGATTCTTATGACCCCAAGAACGAAGCGGCTTTTCCTCATCAAAGGACCCCTACCAGCCAATGGCATCGGTGGCCAATTCTCATGACCCCTAGAACGAAGTGGCTTTTCCCCATCAAAGGACCCCTTCCGGCCGATGGCATTGGCTGATTCTCATGACCCCTAGAACGAAGCGGCTTTTCCTCATCAAAGGACCCCTACCAGCCAATAGCATCGGTGGCCAATTCTCATGACCCCTAGAACGAAGTGGCTTTTCCTCATCAAAGGACCCCTTTCCAGCCAATGGCATCGGTGGCCAATTCTCATGACCCCTAGAACGAAGTGGCTTTTCCCCATCAAAGGACCCCCTTTCAGCCAATGGAGTGTGCCAATTCTCATGACCCCAAGAATAAAATGGCTTTTCCCCATCAAAGGACCCCTTCCGGCCGATGTCATTGGCTGATTCTTATGACCCCAAGAACGAAGCGGCTTTTCCTCATCAAAGGACCCCTACCAGCCAATGGCATCGGCGGCCAATTCTCATGACCCCTAGAACGAAGTGGCTTTTCCCCATCAAAGGACCCCCTTTCAGCCAATGGAGTGTGCCAATTCTCATGACCACAAGAATAAAATGGCTTTTCCCCATCAAAGGACCCCTTCCGGCCGATGGCATTGGCTGATTCTTATGACCCCAAGAACGAAGCGGCTTTTCCTCATCAAAGGACCCCTACCAGCCAATGGCATCGGTGGCCAATTCTCATGACCCCTAGAACGAAGTGGCTTTTCCCCATCAAAGGACCCCTTCCGGCCGATGGCATTGGCTGATTCTCATGACCCCTAGAACGAAGCGGCTTTTCCTCATCAAAGGACCCCTACCAGCCAATAGCATCGGTGGCCAATTCTCATGACCCCTAGAACGAAGTGGCTTTTCCTCATCAAAGGACCCCTTTCCAGCCAATGGCATCGGTGGCCAATTCTCATGACCCCTAGAACGAAGTGGCTTTTCCCCATCAAAGGACCCCCTTTCAGCCAATGGAGTGTGCCAATTCTCATGACCCCAAGAATAAAATGGCTTTTCCCCATCAAAGGACCCCTTCCGGCCGATGTCATTGGCTGATTCTTATGACCCCAAGAACGAAGCGGCTTTTCCTCATCAAAGGACCCCTACCAGCCAATGGCATCGGCGGCCAATTCTCATGACCCCTAGAACGAAGTGGCTTTTCCCCATCAAAGGACCCCCTTTCAGCCAATGGAGTGTGCTAATTCTCATGACCACAAGAATAAAATGGCTTTTCCCCATCAAAGGACCCCTTCCGGCCGATGGCATTGGCTGATTCTTATGACCCCAAGAACGAAGCGGCTTTTCCTCATCAAAGGACCCCTACCAGCCAATGGCATCGGTGGCCAATTCTCATGACCCCTAGAACGAAGTGGCTTTTCCCCATCAAAGGACCCCTTCCGGCCGATGGCATTGGCTGATTCTCATGACCCCTAGAACGAAGCGGCTTTTCCTCATCAAAGGACCCCTACCAGCCAATAGCATCGGTGGCCAATTCTCATGACCCCTAGAACGAAGTGGCTTTTCCTCATCAAAGGACCCCTTTCCAGCCAATGGCATCGGTGGCCAATTCTCATGACCCCTAGAACGAAGTGGCTTTTCCCCATCAAAGGACCCCCTTTCAGCCAATGGAGTGTGCCAATTCTCCTGACCCCAAGAATAAAATGGCTTTACCCCATCAAAGGACCCCTTCCGGCCGATGGCATTGGCTGATTCTCATGACCCCTAGAACGAAGTGGCTTTTCCCCATCAAAGGACCCCCTTTCAGCCAATGGAGTGTGCCAATTCTCATGACCCCTAGAACGAAGCGGCTTTTCCTCATCAAAGGACCCCTACCAGCCAATGGCATCGGTGGCCAATTCTCATGACCCCTAGAACGAAGTGGCTTTTCCTCATCAAAGGACCCCTTTCCAGCCAATGGCATCGGTGGCCAATTCTCATGACCCCTAGAACGAAGCGGCTTTTCCCCATCAAAGGACCCCCTTTCAGCCAATGGAATGTGCCAATTCTCATGACCCCAAGAATAAAATGGCTTTTCCCCATCAAAGGACCCCTTCCGGCCGATGGCATTGGCTGATTCTTATGACCCCAAGAACGAAGCGGCTTTTCCTCATCAAAGGACCCCTACCAGCCAATGGCATCGGTGGCCAATTCTCATGACCCCTAGAACGAAGTGGCTTTTCCCCATCAAAGGACCCCTTCCGGCCGATGGCATTGGCTGATTCTCATGACCCCTAGAACGAAGCGGCTTTTCCTCATCAAAGGACCCCTACCAGCCAATGGCATCGGTGGCCAATTCTCATGACCCCTAGAACGAAGTGGCTTTTCCTCATCAAAGGACCCCTTTCCAGCCAATGGCATCGGTGGCCAATTCTCATGACCCCTAGAACGAAGTGGCTTTTCCCCATCAAAGGACCCCCTTTCAGCCAATGGAGTTTGCCAATTCTCCTGACCCCAAGAATAAAATGGCTTTTCCCCATCAAAGGACCCCTTCCGGCCGATGGCATTGGCTGATTCTCATGACCCCTAGAACGAAGTGGCTTTTCCCCATCAAAGGACCCCCTTTCAGCCAATGGAGTGTGCCAATTCTCATGACCCCTAGAACGAAGCGGCTTTTCCTCATCAAAGGACCCCTACCAGCCAATGGCATCGGTGGCCAATTCTCATGACCCCTAGAACGAAGTGGCTTTTCCTCATCAAAGGACCCCTTTCCAGCCAATGGCATCGGTGGCCAATTCTCATGACCCCTAGAACGAAGCGGCTTTTCCCCATCAAAGGACCCCCTTTCAGCCAATGGAATGTGCCAATTCTCATGACCCCAAGAATAAAATGGCTTTTCCCCATCAAAGGACCTCTTCCGGCCGATGGCATTGGCTGATTCTTATGACCCCAAGAACGAAGCGGTTTTCCCCATCAAAGGGCCCCCTTCCAGCCAATGGCATCAACCGATTCTCATGACCCTGCTAGTGTGACAAGGCAGGAAATGCCGTGACAATCCTGGAAGGGACTATCCCCGACTATGGAGGAAGGGAACTGTCCCCTTTCTTCTGCCACTCTCCTCATTGACACGCAAGCAGGGTCATGAGAATCGACCGACGCCATTGGCTGGAAGAGGTCCTTTGGCAAAGCTGCTTCATTCTCGAGTTTTATCCAAGTGTAATGGTGCATCTATCTCCTGTGCACTTTGTTTAAAATATATAGATCATGGATCATCTCAACTCAAGGAACATGTATATTTGTATTTTTCAGCCTAAAACCTCACCAAGCGAAAAAAAATTTATCAGAGCGATGTTTCCTGGAACTCTTGAATGCATCGGTAAAAGGAAAAAGAAGCCTCATGTCTCATCGGAAAAACGCAAGCACCGAATACCAGAAAATGAACTGTCAAAGCTCGCGCCATGCAGTCTCTTATTTTTAGAGCCCATTTCATTACCACTTTTTTCATTGTAAGTGCACAAATGTAAGACAGCACACAACAACAGAATATCCTAAACCAAAAGAAAAACTTACTCTAGTCGGATACAACATGAGACTGCAGTAAGCTCTGCCCCCTTATCAAAACTTTTATTTATTTATTTATTTATTTATTTAGAACATACTGCAGGCCTACAGTAGGCCCAAGCAGGAGGGGCGAATACATAATATATGCAAAAAAGAACAGGTTTAGCAAAATTGAAAAATGTTAAATACAAGTTGTAACACAAAATACAGCAATAAATACAAGGCTCAGATGCAAAATACAAAAAGTAAACGTAGAAATAAATGGCTCTCAAATTAAATGCTGTGAAGAAAACATAGAGTCAAAAGAATCAGCTCTGGTTAAGAGATCTGGCGGACACCTGTTCCACTCCTCAATGGTGCGTGGAAAAAATGAGTATTTAAAGGCGTTAATCCTAGCACTGTAAGGGGTTAATGATTGTGTATGATGATTTCGTGTTTGGCGCGTGATTCACAGATGTGATTGATTAGCGGAGTAATACAGGCTGCCATGTAGCCGCACAGACTATGCGAGATTAGAAGCAGTGAAACTCAGGTATAAAGCCCAATGCTATCGCAATGTCATCAGGGAATGGTGATTTAGCGGCCTACAAACTTTCCCTGCTCTGAGCCTATTCTCTGCTTAGAACTTATTTTAATTGTCATGATAAATGCTGCTGCATTGTTTTTGTAAATATACTTGACATATATTAGTTTTTGCACAGACACACCAACACACTGACTCATTTTAACAGTGCATATAAACAACAATGAAATCTTGCAAGTATAGGGCACATGTATATGCCTGCAGTATGTAAAGGCAGTGAGACATTTTGGGGCTCAGCTCGTGACTGTCATGATTTTGTTGCATCTATTAGCTCAAACAATACATGCACGCACACATTCCAGTGTAAGCTCATTTATGGTCTATGGTTTATAGGGGTTTAACATCCCGAAGCGACTCGGGCTATGAGAGACGCCGTAGTGAAGGGCTCCGGAAATTACAACCACCTGGGGTTCTTTAGCATGCACTGACACCGCACAGTTCACGGGCCTCTAGAATTCTGCCTCTATCAAAATTCAACCACAGTAGCCGGGATCGAACCCGCATCTTTTGGGTCAGCAGCCGAGTGCCCTGACCACTGAGCCACCGCGGTGGATACATACCATACGAGTATAAGCATCATACCAGTATAAGTATATGCATCTATCCTCTCATCCAACAGTGCTTTGAGGGCTTCCCTTATATGTTTATTACTCAGTAATACCACCAGAACTTAGAGACTCCGTAACTAGCCCCACTGGATAAGGTTCTTGCGTTAAACGTTGCTAGGTTCAGTAGTGACAGCTGATCCGGATCAAGAGAGGGAAATAACTAGAAGAATAAGGATGGGGTGGAGCGCGTATGGCAGGTTCTCTAAGATCATGAATGGCTGTTTACCAATATCTCTCAAGAGAAAATTATACAACGGGTGTGTCTTACCGGTACTCACCTATGGGGCAGAAACGTGGAGGCTAACAAAGAGGGTTCAGCTTAAGTTAAGGACAATGCAGCGAGCTATGGAAAGAAAAATGATAGGTGTAATGTTTAGAGATCAGAAGCGGGCGGAGTGGGTGAGAGAATAAACGCGGGTTAATGACATCCTAGTCGAAATCAAGAGGAAGAAGTGGGCTTGGGCAGGGCATGTAATGCGAAGGCAAGGTAACCGCTGGTCCCTAACGGTAACGGAGTGGATTCCAAGAGAAGGCAAGCGTAGCAGGGGGCACCCGAAACTTAGGTGGGAGGATAAGATTAAGAAATTTGTGGGAATACGGTGGCTGCAACTGGCCAGGGACAGGGTTAATTGAAGAGACATGGGAGAGGCCTTTGCCCTGCAGTGGGCGTAGTCAGGCTGATGATGATGATAATGACGATGATGAAGTAAAGGTGAGGGAGGGCTGCATAATTTTTCAAAATCAGGGTGAGGGAGGGCCATGGATTCAAAAGTGAGGGTGAGGGAGGAAAAATAAAAGTTAGGGCTCTTGCAATCCTCTGCTCAAAATATGCAGAAAACACAAGCATGCAACTAGAAAAAAGCAAGTATGTTGAATTAAAGGAAGAGGTTGCTTTTCCATGGAATTTTTCTCATTGTTAACAACGCAGAAAGAGATCCATGCCTTGCAGTTCAATATGTGAATAAGACCAGGAACCGTTTGTTTAGAACAACCTTGATTTTAACTTCACTGCGGTTGTTGTGCAGATTTTAAGTGGACATTAATCATAGAAGAAGAAATCACTAGCCTCCCAAAGCCAACATTGTCCATGACCAAGGTCTTTGAAATCTGCTACATTTTTGTTCTCTTCCCGGCATGCATGGGAAATAACAACTGAGACTTTATGTACAGTCTTTGTCAAAAATATACAGCCCAAGGGGTTTGCTTTCAAGACGTGTAGCGGGGCTCTTAAGGACATATGGTAGTCCTAAGCTTGGGATGGTTGAGGACGCAAGTTCCTCCAGCCTTTTTGTGATTAGGGTCCCCGACTATGAAAGAGGAGCCAAACTGCTGGGCTCAGAAGCAGACTCCTTGGGCTGTATACTTTTGACAAAGACTGCACATACTGCTTTCAGCAGAAGCTATAGATTCTTACCGAGAAGAATGCATTTGTAATGAACCACTCATGCACTCGACCTCGTCAAATTAGTACAGATCCTAAATTATTAGTTATCACCAATTTCTGACCCATTCCAGTACCTCTACATAAAAGCAGAACTAGCGCTATGAAATCAATGGCATTGCCATGCCGCCATACAGTCCCCGCACTACCCTGATCTTCGAATTTCTCTCGTGGTGCACATGACTGCGGAGTTCTCCAATGGAGGCCAAACTAGCCTCGATATGACCGGCCACCAACCTTAATTTGTGTCCCAAGCAATGTTTGGCGCTATCATTAAAGCACGCCATTACAATAACCCCAGACACACCAACTTGTAATAGAAAAAATGGTTGCATACAAGGTGATTGAACACAGTCCAGGGAGGGTGATGCCTATATGATGAATTGAAGAAATAAAAATGAAAACTCTCGACTGGAAGAACAATAAAAATGGACTGGCCGTTCGAGGACATGCCAGTAGCATAACACATGAAAAGTAGCAAACGAAAAATACTTCAGGCAGGCAACGTAAAAATCAACACATATGAAATGAAATTGAAAGAAATGAAATGAAAAGATTTATTTGAGCAGAGCAGTTACAGCATCTGCTGCAGGGGCAGAGGCTAAAGGCTATGGTGCCTGACGAGGCCTCTGACCCCCTGCAGTCCACGGAAGTGCAATACAATTTGCGCATAACAAGAAGGTAAGTCACAAAATTAAAACAAGTGGGGATAAATTATGCAAATATAGTCACAAGCCTGGTGATGCAGACCTAAATTAAAAGCTATTCTCTTTTAAACTAGGCTTATATTTCATATCACGAGGACAGCAAATGATAGCACATGACTCGAAATACACTGTTGCTTCTGTAGCTGAGCAGAGCAGAGCACAAATTACGAACATTACATGCCCTCGCAGGACTTTCACAGTGTAAAGCACGACTTGCTGCAAAAAGAGAAGCATACATTTAGTACTTCCTTGTTCACAGGCACTGACTGACCCATAGCAGCAGGCTGCATCACAGGCACACAATTTTTTAGCACCATTTCTGCTTCCCTTTTTTAGCACAACAAAGAAAAATCTGCAAAGCACGACTGAAATTTCAGCTGCTGCTGTCATTCATGCACTCTGTAAGGCAGCTATTCCAGCCATGTCAACACCGTACATGAAAAACAACAAACAGAAAAGGTGTGAGGCATAAATTAAAGTGAGAACTATAACAAAGCAGAAATGTGAGGCATTACAGATATGGAATAGTTTTAGCAGTCATAGCAACTGAAAACGCATCGATGCCAACCATGTCAGCGACAAGGGTATTTCTAAATCATTATTGTTGGAATTATCATTATTGTTGTTATTGCGTGTTGGACAGGTCAGCAGCCAACTTTAATATATATATATATATATATATATATATATATATATATATATATATATATATATATATATATATATATATATATATATATATATATATATATACATATATATATATATAAGGCGTTGGTCCCAGATGAGCAGTCACAGTCCCAACTCTATTCTTCCAGATCATTTCGGGTTCTTCCTCCACTGTGCGAATCCTGTTTTTCAGCCTCTGCAATATCCACAGCAGTGTGCTCCACATCACAAAGAAAGGTGGCAGTGCTAAACTTAGGTTTCCAACCATACTTTATTTTTCCACAGTAAATTAACACAAACATAACTTCCAACACTCTTTATGGTATCTAGTCTCTATGGTTGCACAATATTACTGCGTGCAATGTAGGAAAGCCAACAGCCAAGAGAACACGCCATAACTAAAAGCTGCGACTGTAAGACTTATTCTGAAATTTGCGCAAAAAAGCTGCACAACCACTCAGGTGCTGTAAATGTGGGATTTTGCACAAAGCAAAGGCTCACAGATGCAAACAACACAAAACTGCCCATCAATTATCACCAAGGAAGAAATAAAATGTAAAATGGCGAAGCAAAAACTCTTCAAAGACGCATAAAGAAAAATCTGTCAGCAAGTGCTGCAGCTTCATTTTCACCAGCAAAGTACAAGCAGCAGATGATAGGAAACATTGAAGCATTCCCTCATTCCCATGAGATGGAATGTATAGAGCGCAGTGTACAAATTATAATGACAAGGCAGCGACCATCATGAATTTCCACGAAACACCTACAAATAAATACAATGTGTCATTTCAAGACAGGGATCACCTATCCAATTTGTACAACAGCCAAAAGAAATGTGCCAGATCCACATTTCCTGCAAAAATTGTTGTATGCTACAGAAAACAAAAATGAACCTTCCTCCCATCTGATTTTAGAAAGGGAGCCATTTTAAATGAAGCAAGCACTCTAAGAACATACTGTGCGCAGTCTGCCCAATTTGTCAGAAATGGTTTGTTAACTATTCTTTCTCTTACAACCAAACATGAGGGAAAAAAACATGCTGCTTCAGAAATTTGAAACCAAAACAAAACATTAATACGCTGCAAACACATCTAATAGTGTTGTTCTCATTTCAGGTGCAGAATAGCAAATTACATTGGAGTCAATTACGTTAAGATTTTGTTACCGCTCATACTTTCCTACAAATATTGCAACTCGTATCAGATAGTGTCAGCATGACTAATGTCTAAATATCCTTCTGGATTGTTTCAATCAAAACATCAGGACGAAATTGGCAGACTCTTACAACGCACAATGGCTCACAAAAACTTCTCTAATAAATGTTCGCAGAACACCCTGTAACATATTTCAATAGCAGATGCCTTTAGATGAATAAACTGCGCACCAAGAGAACTTCAGACACAGCCTCCGCGAAAACTTACTTGCTAAAAAAAATACTACACATTTGCCGTCTTGTGAGATTGCACATGGTGACGTAGGTTCGCTTTGCGCGCAAAGACCTCGGGGCATAGATAGTAGCGGAACGGCTTTTCGCCTGTGTGGACGCGGAGGTGTTTTTTCAGGGTGCCCCTCTGTGTGAAGCGCTTGCCACAGTGATCGCAGTGGTACGGCTTCTCGCCTGTGTGGATGCGAACATGCTCTGTCAGGTTGCTCTTGACTGAGAAGCTCTTGCCACAGTCAATGCACTGGTATGGCTTCTCGCCCATATGGATACGGATGTGCTGCACAAGGTTGTCTGAAGTCTTGAACGCCTTGCTGCAATGGCTGCACTGGTAAGGACGCTCTCCAGTGTGGGTTCTCTGATGCCTCTTGAAGTGAGTGACATACGCTGTAGCATAGCCACAATCAGGGCACAGAAAGCACTTTCCGCATCGTTCCGTATTTTGTTGCGGAGACGAGGTGCAGCTACTCTTAGCTGTGGCCAAACCTGCGCAAAGAAACAATGCATGGATCTCCTTAGATATGAAGGGTATGCCTCAATGCATTGATTACAGCTGGCCTACGTCTCTAGGTTAGTTGACAAATGGTGAGGTTGCTCAAACTCAGGCTGATCAGAGCTTGTCATGACCTAAGAACCGAGCCATGCTTCGACCATGCCGACCTAAAATAAAAGCTGTTCTCTTTTAGACTAGGCACATATTTCATATCACGAGGACAGCCAATCACAAGTACATGACTCAAAAAACACTTGCTTTTGCAGCTGAGCTGAGCAGAGCAGAAAGTACAAACATTACAGCCCATTGAATGACTTTATCTGTGTATGTCACGACTTGTTACAAAGAGAAAAGAACACATTTATTGCTTGCTAGCTCACAGGCATTAACCTGCTCACAGTGCAAGGTTGCAGGGCAGCACTTCCCCTGAATCACATCATAACAAACAAGAATCCGCAGAACACAACTGAACTCTCAGCTGCTGCTGTCGTTCATGCACTCTGTGACACAGCTTTTCCAGCCATGTCAACACCATACATGAAAAAAAAAAAAAAGGTGGGAGGCATAAATTAAAGTGAAAACTATAACAAAGCAGAAATGTGAGACCTTGCAGATATGGAATAGTTTTAACGGTCATAGCAACTGAATACATGCTTAGATGCCAACCACGTCAGTAACAAGGGTATTACTATATTATTATAGTTACATGAGGTTTCATACACAACAATACATAACAGCAGGAGTTTCAGTGGCAGAGTTTCATGTTCCGAATGAATACCTAAAATAACGCAGTCACGGCATACACGAAGATACTAAACAGTGCGATTGACAAGGGCGTTTAGAGAGATCTAGTTTAGTTTAGTTTAGTTTATTGGGGTTTAACGTCCCAAAGCAACTCAGGCTATGAGAGACGCTGTAGTGAAGGGCTCCGGAAATTTCGACCACCTGGGGTTCTTTAACGTGCACTGACATCGCACAGTACACGGGCCTCAGGAATTTCGCCTCCATCAAAATTCGGCCGCCGCGGCCGGGATCGAACCCGCGTCTTTCGAGTCAGCAGCCGAGCGCCGTAACCACTGAGCCACCGCGGCAGGTTTAGAGAGATCAGACACAATGATAACAACTATTATCTACAGTATAAGACGCCAAGCACAGCAAATAAAAAAAAACACACATGAGAAGAGCAGGAACTGAACATCACTATTTCACTGTCATCAATCTAAAACCAATGCAATACTCATTAAAATAAACACACCTTCTCCCGCCTTTTGCAAGAGATTTAAAACCCAGAAGCCTGGTTATTTAGCCACCTGGGAAGAATATGTGAGCATCCATGTTGTGCAAGCTTGATATGCGCTTGGGAGGCACCGAGCACATTGATGTGTATGCTGTATAAACTCCATCAGGTGCCAAACCGTCTGCTGCCAGCATCATTTCCACAAAACATCATGTCAAGCATGCTACCTTTGTGAGTAGATTTACACCTAAGAGGGCATACTTCCTGGCTGGGAAAAGTAGAACTTTGATGAGACCAGCTAAGTCGTCATAAAATTATCATCAAAATAAATGACGTTGTAATCTGGCATCGGCATTTCAAAAATAAGAAGTTGTGTTTATCATGGTTCTAAATACAATTGTGAATAATCATTGTTGCGTAATATAACAAAATGCGCTTGGGTACTGTTTTCCTTGTGCATTTCGTACATTACGAAAAACAGCAAGCACGTGCAGAAACATCATACAATGACAACTTCAAACTACGATGACACATAACACAAGCTTTTAGATGCATTTATAGAATCTCCGTTGTGGCCTCCAATCTGTGTTAGAATCATGAAATAATGAATGCTGTCGCTGTTTGAAACAATGTTAATTATTATATAACACCACAGTCACTAGTTCCAGGGCCATGACTACCAGGTGTTATCTAATCTAGTCTGCACTTAAGCTAAAAATGCAGTGCCCCTACCAGGCAAATCATCAAAAATTCATCTCGTACATCCAAATAAGTACAGCACGCGGAACCAGCACATTGAATCTAGATTATCAGAGCACTCAAGAAACAACTGCTTAAGCAACTTTTGCAGGTATATCATAAAAAAGTACAAACTATAGTTATAAAAATTAACCTCTTGTACAGGTACTATGAAGGTTAAAAGAAAGCAAAACTACACTGGTGCTTTGCCCAACAGCCTGGCAAACAGCTGCACAGTCTTGACTCAATCATGAGCACCACAACTCACATCATCTAAATAAAATCCAGAGGGATCATGATGACACTGTTGGACAAGTGCCCCTACAAGGGTGAAACAGGTATACCAAGAGCAGCATATCAATAGTGGAGTGCTGGGCCATGACATGATGCAATGATGCAGTCAAACTTGCTCTAATGCATTCCACAATTCTGAGTCCCCTGATGTGTTACCTGTTAACCTGAACTCACTGGTCATCTCGTTACACATTCTGTCTTTGGCATATACAGACACCTCCATGACAATGTGTGAAGTTGCAATTCAGCAAGGCTCAGGGATACTTTAAGGTGTAGTTCGAATGTTGCAAGGACAGAAGAACCAAGATATGCCTGCAGAGGGATTTCTGTGAACAAAAAAGTAAAAGTATGTATGCGCTTGTTGAACAGATAGCAAGCACAATTTTGTGGCAACAGCCTGCAGACATGCAGGACATGTTGCAGAGAATGCTCGCACAGCCTTTGATACAACATGTTGCAGCATGGCCAGAAGGCAGGCAACAATGTGTTGGCAACTGTTGCAGAATTGACTTGCATGTCATCAGAAATGTCAGAATGGGTGTTTCACCTGAAAAACAAACAGAATGAGAAGAAAAAATGCATCAACTCTAGGCAGAGCTCCTCAACATCTTTTGTTGAAATGGTGTTTGTTTAAGCTTTTGCAACACACACACAAGAGTGTGTGAGAAGCCTAGGCTGCTTGGTACAATTAGCGAATACAGCTGCAAAAAAAAAAGGAATTTAGATTCACTTTGATTCAAGAAAGGCACTCGAAACACAGGCAAGAATAAAAAATGTTATGCATGGTGCAAGAAAGCCAGAAAGCCCCTGAAAAACAATGCATATCAACCACCTTCCCACAGCAAATTAATATAAATATATGTATCACAAAGAGAGGCAGCTTTCATAGTGCCCATCATTAAACACGATTAAGACTGTGCACTGCTCGCATATGGAAAACAGCCTTTCATTTTCCTCTGCTCTGTACACTATGAAGAGCTACAAAAGAATCGAAGAATGAGAAATCACTGGCTTCCCAAATCCAACGTCATCTACGATGCAGGTAATCAAAAATGGTTACGTCATCTTGCTGTTATTATCACCCAGGTGTAAGAAGTCTTAAATCCTGCTCTCATTGCTTTGAGAAGAAATCAATGATTCCAAGCAAAGGAACTGTCTCCGTGTTCAAATATTAACGTAACTGAGTTCTGAAAACAATGACATTTACTGCAGAAGTGCTACCTGGAAAGTGTCCCAGCAGTTTCCAAACAGCTTTGTTTCAAGCTGGCTCAATAAAGTGTGGGCCATTCGAGGCGAGTCACGGAACGAGTACACTGAGTGGCTTCCGCCCAGCAAAGCAATACACAGCACATGAGTAAGTGTGAGAATTGTGCTCTGAAGATCTTAATGCAACCTCATCTATGTGCACACCAATAAAACAGCTACTTCAAACTGTCATTTAATTCGAAGATAATTGTAGATGCACAAAATTACAGCATGCAAGTGAGACAGCACAGAACCAAATGAGCTGGTCACCACAAAGTGCTCAGGCTGCAAGTATTTGGTGGAGGCCTGCGCAATAAAGCTGTGAACTCAATGTCACTGAGAAGCTAGTCAGAGGACAAATTGTGCTATGAAATGGAAATAACTCCCATTAAGGTCATTAAGAGAGATTCAGTAAAACTACAGCTTCATTGTAATTAAAGATAAAGGCAAACACAACAACAGACATTGAAGTAATCATTCACTGTACTGAAGGCATGAAGGAAAGCAAGGCAACCAGGATAGGCACAGCCAACACAGACATTCCATTCCGTTAAACTATTGAACAAATACGGTATAGGTGAGTAACAATAGCTTGGCTGGATATTATTCAAAAACTGCAGGAGAGGAGACTTGAACTCGGCCGGAAATATGAGATCGGCTTTCAACCTGAAAAAGAGACAAACAGAAAATAAATCACCTCTTCCCATGAATTCATTGCATCCCACTCTTCTGCATTTTTTTTTTTCATATTTCACGGCGTAAATAGAGAAGAGAGACACTTTATTTTCTTCTCTTTGTTCCTAATTATGCAGCTCATTGTAAATCTGCAGACTTACCAAGGTTTGCCATTTCTTCTATGCTCCTTGTGTTTGGTTATGCAATATTTGTTTTACAAATTTAGGCAAGTTTCATGTGAATGTTGTCTTTGCAGAGAGCAGATTCGTGAGGCCTTCAACAAGTACTGGATTGATCCTCTACTTTCGTATGTTTGAACTAGTGTCAGAACACTTTATAAGGCTATGGGGTTATCTCCTCTCTTTTTTGCTATAGCAATATGCATTTGTACTGAGCAATCTCATCTTACTGGTAAATGGGTCAATTGGTTTTTGGAGAAAGTAAACGGCGCAGTATTTGTCTGGCATATCTCTGTGGACACCTGAACCGCGCCGTAAGGAAAGGGAGGAAGGTGGGAGCGAAAGAAGAAAGAGAGAAAGAGGAGCCGTGGTGGAGGTCTCCGCAATAATTTCGACCATCTGTGGATCTTTAGCGTGCTTACGCAACATGCGAAAGGTGCCTTGTGCAATATCAATGCACGTTAAAGATCCCCAGGTGGCAGAAATTACTCTGGCACCTCTATCTCTCTTTCTTCTTTCACTAACACCTTCCTCCCTTTCCTTACAACACAGTTCAGATGTCCACTGAAATATGCCAGACAGATACTGCGCCATTTCCTTTCCCCAAAAAAATTTACCAATTTACCAGTAAGACGAGATTGTTCAGTACAAACGCATAATGCCACAGCAAAAAAGTAAGGAGATAACCCCATAGCCATATCAATTGTTCTGACACTAAATCAAACATGCAAAAGTAGAGGATCATTCTAGAATTTGTTGAAAGACTCGGAAACCTGTGCTCTCTGCAAAGACTACACTCACTTGAAAATAGCCTAAATTTGCAAAACAAATATTGCACAACCAAACACAAGGAGCACTGAAGAAATGCCAAACCTTGGTAACTCTCCATATTAACAATGAGCTGCATAATTAGAAAAAAAAAAGAAGGAAATAAAGTGTCTTCTCTCATTCGCAAATGCAGTGGACAAGCTACTGCAAACCACTTGCTCTCATGAGTCGCGCTTATGAATGCTACATGAAATGAGTAACAAACACAAGGATGACACATGAAGAGATTAAATGTGTCAGAAAATACCAGGAAAGCTCTAAGAGGAAATATATAGTTGCAGAGTGCTGAAATCATGATGATAATTACAAGGAACCACACAAGGCAGCCATTTATGACAATGAGCTTTAGATGTTAATGCGCCACTAAACCAACATGACCCAACACATTTATTAAAATGTTTGTGCCTACAAAACAAACAAGATCAAAAAGAACAAAAAATGCGGGCCCATTCCAAGGAATCTCCTGCACTATAAAATCCATCATTATCAAAAGCCAGAAAAAGCTTAGCTGTCTTGTATTCTGTGCCTGGAAAGGCAACCTACTGTTCTAAGCATTCTCGTACATATGGCCCAACAGAGATACGAGTCCGGAGCCTGGCTACCTGTCGCAGTTCAATATACAGCTGTATTATTACCCTTGGCATAAAAGGATGACAGCTGAACTACGTTACTCTGACCACACACGGGATGCTAAGATCACCAGACACACTCCTTGATTGATTCTAGCTTCCAGCCTATAACTGGCTGGTGAAGATGTACCGGAGTTGTTCTAAAACACTGCAACTTTTTATCCTTGGCATCTTCATGTGAGCTCCAATGCCTGAAAAAGAAAAAAAATGAGCGCAATGACAGGAGCAGCTGACCGTAAGCGTTCCGAGGGTTTCACATGGACGTGATGTAGGTTTGCTAAACTGAACGAAGGAGATTCTAGCTATGATTATTAGAACTATTAGCTAGGTTAATGTCTAGCATAACTGCATGGAACCTCTTTTAAATGCATGTTTTGACAGGGATGCTTTTTGCACAATAGCAAATATCAAGACCCTTTTTAAACTGAGTCAGCATTAAGGTGTAGCCCATGCTTAGTGGCACGATTTATTATCAACACACTCTTCTATACCATCTCCCCGAAAAGGACATTGTGAACAAATTAAAGTTAGCCTCCATCAACAAAAAACCGCATTGTAACGAGGAGAGCACTACTTTCACAGGAAATGAAGCTTTTATAAGCTAGGAAAGGAGGTGTCAGCATCACTGGCTCATTACGGAAGTAAACTACGATGCACCACCAGACATTTTTTGGGCACTGATTTGAAACCCAAAGCTACACTGCCATGTACTTCAAGACAGTGTTAAAAGAGTGCTTTTCAACACAGACTTTGCTTGTTTTAATTGGGTGGAGGGATAAATTTTTAGCACACTTCTTTCAGCAATCAATGCATCTTTCGGTGCCAGAAAAACATCAGCACAGGCAGAAGAAGCCGTAGAATCAACTTTTACAAGGAACAAAAATAGGATGGAGTCTCCCTTGGTGCGCATTCACAGGTCATGCTCTGCCAGAGCAAAGTTTAAATGCGTAAAGAAGCAGCTGACCACACTAACGACCACTTGACTACTTTTCAGACGAGTGAAAACACCTTTTACTGGCCACTGCAAGCACCTTCTTTTATTTTATAATTTTGAGTTCTTTATTTTACATTGCCTAATTCATCTTTGGTGCGAGGCTGATGTGAGCTGGCGACACCCAGAGGTTGTTTAAGGCGAGCGCATGTATAGCTTTCCATGACATCAATGGCGGCGAAGTTAGTATATGTCATCTACCTTTTCTTTGCTCATGCCACCTAGGATGACGCCATGGAAAATTTCGTCGCCACTGCTGCTCCTTGCGACACACACACAATGTTTACCTCTATCCACCAGGTAACACAGCACTTGTCATGGCTATGAGGTTTCACACTCGCTTCTCACGAAAAATTCCTGGGTTAAAATCAAATACGTCCAACCTTCTTCTGTGATTCTTCTGTTTATGTGAAACCAGAAGAGCCACACACACATTGCTGAAATCGCTCACCACGACTAGTAATGCTCGCACGTTAAAAGCAACACATCATTATAGTTAGACAATACCAGTTGTTGGGCGAGTTGATGTTCATGGTGATCCACAACAACAGCGGAGGAGACGGGACAAAGAAGAAGAGACACAACACAGAGCGCTGACGTTGTCACAGAGTTGAGCGTCAGCGCTCTGTTCTGTCTCTTCTTCTCTGTCTCGTCTGTTGCGCTGTTGTTATGGAATATCATTAGAGGTGTGCTATGTTAATTTGTGCTGATCAAAGCCACCATTGCGTGCCTTGGCAGCATCAAGCATGCATGATGCAGACATGGTTTCTGAGATGACCTTACAGCACATGAAATTTCTGAACACAAAGCATACACAGAATCCTTAGCAATGCAGCAGGGATGTGTATGAGTAGATAAAAAAAAAAAAACTGTAGCGGGCACTTGAGCTCTGCCTTAAGGGTATGACGTCATAGCGTCAATGGGTTCATATCCAGATACGTGGTCATCTTCTTTTCAATTCACAGATCGCCGGGATTCCTCACAGCACCTCTGACGCAGTGGTGCAGGTTGCGTTTCCCGAGCAACCTCTTGCAGCCAATTGCTAATTTAACTGCCACCTGTCGCCCGCCTGCCATCCGCCACTTAAGAACGTGGGTGGCGCTGCTGAACACTCCCAAGGTTAGGTTATTTGTAAACATAAATACCCCCGAAAGCAGAAGTTTTGACAGCCGTCGCCGTAGCTCAGCGGTAGAGCACCAGACGCGTAATTCGGAGGTCGTGGGTTCGGATCCCACCGGCGGCATGTGGTTGTTTTTTCTTCTGCTTTTCTAATCAATTACCTTTAAGCGATAACATATTCAGTAATATTCTAAATCGAACAACAACACAAAATAAATAAATAAATAAATAAATCCCCCGTGCCCCTTGGTTTCTGTGGCTGTTGGCTTCTCTCATACGTGTCGCAGTGGGCAGTTTGGAAACAATCCAGTAGGCAGGTTGTGATGATGTCACAATGTCATGTGACCTACTGCCACCTAGGCTGCTTCTCTCGGAATTTTTGCAGGGATTTTCCCATCGCAGCCAACAAAGCTGACTTCAGATTTTCTGCGACACGGGGACCCTAAATGTGTTGTGTTAAGAGTGCTTCTCAACCCCGTGGTGTTGAGGGGTCAGTAGTTGCCGAGTCATATTAATCCAGTGCAGAAAAAAGAAATGCTGAAATGGCACTGTCAACTGCTATGCTCCTTTGGAGGGATGCACATGGAGTACACTCCACTCATTGACTGCTTTCCCAAGAGTCATAGAAGGCACGCAATCTTCACTGTTCACCAGATGAATTCGATATTTGTGAGGCCCCTACCAAAGTGCATGTAAATAAAACTGTGGGAAAACTGAAGATAGCATATACAGCAGATTATTGCAGTATAATGACCAAGAGTCTACGTTCACTGAAAACATAGCCTTCATGGGGTATTGACAACCCTGACTATTCTCAGGAGTAAATTGGGATAAGGCCAATCATTTTTCACCACGAATTTCTTAGGATAGTCTACAATGCCACTCACTTTGAGAAAGATCACAGTGTCCTTTCCGGCTTTGATGCCACGAGCCAGAATTGAGCAACAGACAAAAATATGCCTCATATCTTGATTAAGCAATAAATGCATCTTTGGCAGTCAAACAAGCATCAGCATATATCCACAAAGAGCCAGGCAATCGCTTTCTACTCAGAAAAAAAAGAAAACTTACCTGAGTACCCCTTAAAACTCCACAAAAAGCTCTGATTATGTTTGTATCATAGCATGGTACATAAGATTTAATGTTCCGGGGCGGCACGTGGGCTATAAGAAACGCAGCAGTGGAGGGCTCCGGATTGGGCTCTTCATGTCCATTTACAATACACATGACATGAATGTCTTTGCATGCATTTCAACCACAACACAATGCCTTTGCCATAGTCCACATTTAAACCTTAAATCCATACCTTAGCAATCGACATCATCGCCAATGCGCCACACTGTTGGGTTGCACTTGTGTAAGGAATTGTGCACTGAGCTAACTGCCTCGAGTCACATACCTCTCAAAATAGCCTCTAAACTGGCTGCCTAACAGCGCTGAATCTAACTTTCTTTTTTATGGCCAACCTCCAGGACAGACCTCAACCGTAGCATTGGGGGGGGGGGGGGGGGGGGGGGGGGGTATGTTTAAAAGACAGAAGATCTGATATTGAATGGAAAGAGAACATAGCATCTGGGAGCTTTGCATGCATTAGGGTGCTAAATTAGCTAAAATGTTCTTCTGAATCACAATTGGCCTAAGCAAAACATTTAAACAAACAAAGCTTTTCTTAAAGATATACAAAAGAAAAAAAAACCACCTGAAGGTTTTCTAACAGGTGAAACCAGTGAAAATTGACGCAACACACGAGGGGCAGACAGGAAGGTGTTAAGCGCTTACAGTAGTTGTAAAACCAGCCCTGTTGTGCCTGCATCTTCTCCTGTTTTGTGTCTATTTTCATTGGTTTCATTCACTAAACACAATTCACCAGCCACACTTCTAAGAGTTCTGTAGCTTTTATCAGCTGACAAGAACGTCTGAGGATACATTATCTCATGTAAAAAACTAGCCAACTGAAAAAAAAAATGAAACATCTAGAGAGAAAATTAACAGAGCAGAATACAGGTATAAGAGGCTCAATGTTATATATGAATGAAGCCAAGTCTGTCAAACCAAGGAAACCATAGCAAGGTATTATTTTTATTGCTTAATGTTACTGTTGCATTGAGAGAAGGAAAGCTGTCAAGCAATGATTTTATATTCAAGATAATGTGACAGACAACGTGCTGATGGTGGAAGCCAAATTCACAGCCTCCATGTGATGTGTGGTACGCTACAAAGTGGGCTGAAGCAGCAGGTGCCTCCCCTTCTATTTTTATATGTACATATGTACCGATTCCATCAAGTGTAGCCAAACATATTCAGGACATGGGTTTGGCTTTCAAGAAAGGCATATATACTCTTTTTTTTTTTCTTAGTGTTGTGTGGCGTCCTGGCAAAAAAGATTCTATATTTCTTTTGCTCTCCGAGGCTAACCACTACAACAAGGAACTCAATAGTAGCAATACTGTCCAGTTCGAAGACGGCTGTTCAATGCCTTTGCATATGTACACACTGAATATAAAGCTTCTCGACTTCCTGCACCACAGCAACAGAAACAGCATTTCAGTTGACGGTCAACTCTTGATGTGTGTGCACAAAAGGGAAAATATTGGTGCAAACTATGTGAGGTTAAAACAACGGGAGGCTTTTTAATTTCGTACAAATGATGTTGACATGATCAAATGCTTTAGTTCGAACTGACGGGAGTCCACATGCACTATACAAACAATTTTTTTCATCATCATCTCTTTATATCCTTAGAAAAACCATACCTCAGCTGTGCTAATATATGCCACCTTAGCTGCAGAGCCGGTCCGCTGCACTTGCATTCTGCTGCTGAGCACAAGTTTGAAAGTTTGACATTTTGCCGCGACAGCCACACTTCAACTGAGGCAAAGATGACAATATGGCCATGAAGAAAGATTTCAGTGCCCACTGAAGACGTAGGCAGCCTTTGTGTTTTCTTCTCTGCATCTCCGAATGTTTCATCACTTCATCACTTGTGAATATTCTTTGCTATAATGCATATCAAAATTCATATAATTTAAAGAGTTATATATGTTCGCCATAAGTGCTCATTTTGCGCATTTCTACTGATTAAAAACAATGCTGACTTCATGCGCTAACTACACTTCGGCAAAAGAAGACCGAAACGCATACCCATTTTCGGTTTCGCATCTCACTTTATCGACCTCTGGTTCATGTTATCATCCTCCAATGAGAAATACTGGCACGTCGTTCGCGTCATCAGTGTTAAAGCTTTCTGCGAGCATGCAGCACTTGCTCTTGGTTTGAACGCCGATTTAATGCACTAAAATGAGGTGAAACAGGGAGAAGTGGCCTCTCGTAATGCAAGTGAAACAATTGGTAGCGGCCTACCTAACTCGTTTTGAAGCGTGAGGCCGTCAAACATTTCAGGGGTAAGATACACTGATGATAAATTTAATGAAACGAAGGCAATAAGGTCAGCCAGAAAGATTGATATGCGGCCAGCTATTCTGCCATCCTGCAACATTTTGGAGACACAGACTCATTCGTACAAACACCCAGGGGAAGCGAGAACAGTTGCACGTCTAGTCGAATGTCACGAAAACGCACCTTAGGCTGCGGAGTCCGCCGCGTACGCGCTTTGAAGTTTGCGCTGCACGTGACGTTTTCTGTGCACTTTCCTGAAATTTTCTTGGTGCACTTTCCTCCTTTCTTCCTTAATATGGATGGATGGATGGAAGATAGGAGCATCTCCTTTGAAACGGGGTGGTGGCAGTTGCAAGTTGCAGCCTTGGATCCTGAGATTCGAGTTTGTGACGCGAATCCCTGAGGCTACACTTTCCTAGAGTACACTCTAACCTTACATCGTCATTGCCATCATCCGCAGTCTGATTCCCGTCATCTCATCGCTCTCTTTCACTCCCTTCTTTATCCCTTCCAGCCATAGGAACACATAGAGTTTCTTACTATAATAGTAAGAAACTCTATGGACCGAACACCAACACGGAGCGCGCAAATGAGGAAAGGAAATGACGCACAACTGTCTCACCGATGATGGCAAAGACGGTGTGAAGTGTAGCCTCAGGGATTCGCAACCACAACACGAATCTCGGGATCAAAGGCACTTGCAAGTGCCACCATCCAGTTTCAAAGGATATGCTCCTATCTTCCATCCATTTGTTCATATTAGGAGAGAAAGGAGGAAAATTCCACTCGTAAAGAAAATTTCAAGCAAGTCGGCAAGTGCACACAGAACGTCACGAGCGGCGCAAACTTCAAAGCGCGTACGCGGCGGACTCCGCAGCGTAAGGTGCGTTTTCGTGACATCCGACTAGGCGTGCAACTGTTCTCGTTTCCCCTGGGTGTTTGTTCGAATGAATCTGTGTCTCCAAAATGTTGCAGAGTGGCAGAGTAGCTGGCCACATATCACTCTTTCTGGCTGACCTTTTTGCCTTCGTTTCATTAAATTTATCACCAGTCTATCTTATCCCTGAAATGTTTGACGGTGTCACGCTTCAAAACGAGTCAGGTAGGCCGCTACCAATTGCTCCACTGGCATTACGAGAGGCCACTTCTCCCTGTTTCACCTCATTTTAGTGCATTAAATCGGCGTTCAAACCAAGAGCAAGTGCTGCATGCTCGCAGAAAGCTTTAACTCTGATGACGCGAACGACGTGCCAATATTTTTCATTGGAGGGTGATAACTTGAACCAGAGGTCGATAAAGCGTGCTGCAAACCCGAAAATGGGCATGCGTTTTCGGTCTTCTTTTGCCGAAGTGTAATCAGTGCATGAAGTTAGCATTGTTTTTAATCAATCGAAATGCGTTAATGAGCACTTATGGCGAACATATATAACTCTTTAAATTGTATGAATTTTGATATACATTACAGCAAAGAATATTCACAACAGCTGAAGTGATGAAACACTCAGAGATGCAGAGAAGAAAACACAAAGGCTACCTATGCCTTCAGTGTGCACTGAAATCTTTCTTCATGGCCATATTGTCATCTTTGCCTCAATTGAAGTGTGGCTGTCGCGGCAAAATGTCAAACTTTCAAACTTATGCTCAGCAGCAGAATGCACCTACAGCAGACCTGCTGCGCAGCTAAAGAGGCATATATTAGCACAGCTGTGGTGTGGTTTTTCTAAGGATATGAATAGATGATGATGAAAAAAATTGTTTGTATAGTGCATAAAGTGGACTCCCGTCAGTTCGAACTAAAGCACTTGATCCTGTCAACGTCATTTGTACGAAATTAAAAAGCCTCTTGTTGTTTTAACCTCACATAGTTTGCACCAATATTTTCCCTTTTGTGCACACACATCAAGAGTTGACTGTAAATTGAAATGCAGTTTGTGTTGCCGCGGTGCAGGAAGCCAAGAAGCTTTATATTTAGTGTGTACGTACACAAAAGCATTGAACAGCCGTCTTAGAACTGGACAGTATTGCTACTATTGAGTTGATTATTGTAATGGTTAGCCTCGGAGAGCAACAGAAATATAGAATCTTTTTAGCTAGGAGAGAACATAACACCGTAGAAAAAAAAAGAGTATATATGCCTTTCTTAAAAGCCAAACCCATGTCCTGAATGTTTGGCTGCACTTGATGGAATCGGTACATATGTACGTATAAAAATAGAAGGGGAGGCAACTGCTGCTTTTGCCCACTTTGTAGAGTACCACACATCACATGGAGGCTGTGAATTTGGCTTCCACCATCAGCACGTTGTCTGTCACATTATCTTGAATATAAAATGATTGCTTGACCGCTTTCCTTCTCTCAATGCAACAGTAACATTAAGCAATAAAAATAGTACCTTGCTATGGTTTCCTTGGTTTGACAGACTTGGCTTCATTCATATATAACATTATGAGCCTCTCATTACCTGTATTCTGCTCTGTTAATTTTCTCTCTAGATGTTCCATTTCTTTTTTCAGTTGGCTAATATTTTACATGAAATAATGTATCCTCAGACGTTCTTTTCAGCTGATAAAAGCTACAGAACTCTTAGAAGTGTGGCTGGTGAAATGTGTTTAGTGAATGAAACCAACGAAAATAGACACAAAACAGGAGAAGATGCAGGCATGACAGGGCTGGTTTTTCAACTACTGTAAGCGCTTAACACCTTCCTGTCTGCCCCTCGTGTGTTGCGTCAATTTTCACTGATTTCACCCGTCAGAAAAGCTTCAGGTGGTTTTTGTTTCTTTTTTTGTATATCTTTAAGAAAAGCTTTGTTTTTTTAAATGTTTTGCTTGAGCTGATTGTGATTCAGAAGAACATTTCAGCTAATTTAGCACCCTAATGCATGCAAAGCTTCCAGATGCTATGTTCGCTTTCCATTCAATATCAGTGCTCATTGATAGATCTTCTGTCTTTTAAACACCCCCCCTCCCAATGCTAAGGTTGGGGTCTGTCCTGGAGGCTGGCCATAAAAAAGAAAGTTCGATTCAGCGCTGTTTAGGCAGCCAGTTTAGAGGCTGTTTTGAGAGGTATGTGACTCGAGGCATTTAGCTCAGTGAAAAATTCCTTACACAAGTGCAACCCAACAGTGTGGCGCATTGGCGATGATGTCGATTGCTGAGGTATGGATTTAAGGTTTAAATGTGGACTATGGCAAAGGCATTGTGTTGTGGTTGAAATGCATGCAAAGACATCCATGTCGTGTGCGTCGTAAATGGACATGAAGAGCCCAATCCGGAGTCCTCCACTGCTGCATTTCTTATAGCCCATGTGTGGCCCTAGGACGCTAAATCTTATGTACCATGCCATGATACAAACATGATCAGAGCTTTGTGTAGAGTTTGAAGAGGTACTCAGATAAGTGTTTTTTTTCTTTTCTGAGTAGAAACCGGTTGCCTGGCTCTTTGTGCTTATATGCTGATGCTTGTTTGACTGCCAAAGATACATTTATTGCTTACAATATTGAATTAAGATATGAGGCATATTTTTGTCTGTTGCTCAATTCTGGCTTGTGGCATTAAAACTGGAAAGGACACCGTGATCGCTGTCTCAAAGTGAGTGGCATTGTAGACTATCCTAAGAAATTCGTGGTGAAAAATGATTGACCTTAACCCAATTTGCTCGTGAGAATAGCCAGGGCTGTCAATACCCCATGAGGGCTGTGTTTTCAGTGAACGTAGACTCTTGGTCATTATACTGCAATAATCTGCTGTATATGCTATCTTCAGTTTTCCCACAGTTTTCTTTACATGCACTTTGTTAGGGGCCTCACAAATATCGAATTGCATCTGGTGAACACTGAAGACTGCGTGCCTTCTATGACTCTCAAGAAAGCAGTCAATGAGTGGAGTGCACTCCGTGTGCATTCCACGAAAGGTGCATAGCAGTTGTCAGTGCCATATTAGCATTTCTTTTTTCTGCACTGCATTAATATGACTTGGCAACTACTGCCCCCTCAACACCACGGGGTTGAGGAGCAGTATTAACGCAATAGATTTAGGGTCCCCGTGTCGCAGAAAATCTGAAGTCAGCTTTGTTGGCTGCGATGGGAAAATCCCTGCAAAAATTCCGAGAGAAGCAGCCTAGGTGGCAGTAGGTCACATGACATTGTGACATCATCACAACCTGCCTACTGGATTGTTTCCAAACTGCCCGCTGCGACACGTATGAGAGAAGCCAACAGCCACAGAAACCAAGGGGCACGGGGGATTTCTTTATTTATTTATTTATTTTATGTTGTTGTTCGATTTAGAATATTACTGAATATGTTATCGCTTAAAGGTAATTGATTAGAAAAGCAGAAGAAAAAACAACCACATGCCTCCGGTGGGATCCGAACCCACGACCTCCGAATTACGCGTCTGGCGCTCTACCGCTGAGCTACGGCGACGGCTGTCAAAACTTATGCTTTCGGGGGTATATATGTTTACAAATAACCTAACCTTGGGAGTGTTCACCAGCGCCACCCACGTTCTTAAGCGGCGGACGTAGCACATCCTGAGTTACCACTGATGTGACGTAGAACGTCATCGAATGGCGAGGGTGGAAGCTGTGTGAGAACCCTCTTATGCTTCCTAAGGCATCAAGGTTGCCAGAACCGAGGCCCTCATTAAGCAATTAAGCAGACAAGGAAAAGGGAATGAGGGGCTCGTTATAAATATGAGAGAAGCCAACAGCCAGAGAAACCAAAGGGCACGGGGGATTTTTATTTTTATTTCTTTATTTAGCGCTGTTGTTCGATTTATAATATTACTGAATATGTCATCGCTTAATGCTAATTGATTAGAAAAGCAGAAGAAAAAACAACCACATGCCTCCGGTGGGATCCGAACCCACGACCTCCGAATTACGCGTCCGGTGCTCTACCGCTGAGCTACGGCGACGGCTGTCAAACCTTCTGCTTTTGGGGGTATTTATGTTTACAAATAACCTAACCTTGGGAGTGTTCACCAGCGCCACCCACGTTCTTAAGTGGCGGATGGCAGGCGGGCGACAGGTGGCAGTTAAATTAGCAATTGGCAGCAAGAGGTTGCTCGGGAAACGCAACCTGCACCACTGCGTCAGAGGTGCTGTGAGGATTCCCGGCGATCTGTGAATTGAAAAGAAGATGACCACGTATCTGGATATGAACCCACTGATGCTATGATGTCATACCCTTAAGGCAGAACTCAAGTGCCCGCTACAGTTTTTTTTTTTTGTCTACTTGTACACATCACCGCTGCATTGCTAAGCAATCAGTATATGTTTCGGGTTCAGAAATTTCATGTGCTGTAAGGTCATCTCAGAAACCATGTGTGCATCATACGCACTTGATGCTGCCAAGGCACGCAGTTGTGGCTTTGATCAGCACAAATTAACATAGCACACCTCTAATGATATTCCATAACAACAGCGCAACAGACGAGACAGAGAAGAAGAGACAGAACAGAGCGCTGACGCTCAACTCTGTCACAACGTCAGCGCTCTGTGTGTGTCTCTTCTTCTTTGTCCCGTCTCTTCCGCTGGTGTTATGGATCACCGTGAACATCAACTCGCCCAACAACTGGTATTGTCGAACTATAATGATGTGTTGCTTTTAACGTGCGAGCATTACTAGTCGTGGTGAGCGATTTCAGCAATGTGTTTGTGGATCTTCTGGTTTCACATAAACAGAAGAATCACAGAAGAAGGTTGGACGTATTTGATTTTAACCCAGGAATTTTTAGTGAGAAGCGAGTGTGAAACCTCACAGCCATGACAAGTGCTGTGTTACCTGGTGGATAGAGGTGAACATTGTGTGTGTGTGGCAAGGAGCAGCAGTGGCGACGAAATTTTCCATGGCGTCATCCTAGGTGGCATGAGCAAAGAAAAGGTAGATGACATATACTAACTTCGCCGCCATTGACGTCATGGAAAGCTATACATGCGCTCGCCTTAAACAGCCTCTGGGTGTCGCCAACTCACATCAGCCTCGCGCCAAAGATGAATTAGGCAATGTAAAATAAAGAACTCAAAATTATAAAATAAAAGAAGGTGCTTGCAGTGGCCAGTAAAAGGTGTTCTCACTCGTCTGAAAAGTAGTCAAGTGGTCGTTAGTGTGGTCAGCTGCTTCTTTACGCATTTAAACTTTGCTCTGGCAGAGCATGACCTGTGAATGCGCACCAAAGGAGACTCCATCCTATTTTTGTTCCTTGTAAAAGTTGATTCTACGGCTTCTTCTGCCTGTGCTGATGTTTTTCTGGCACCGAAAGATGCATTGATTGCTGAAAGAAGTGTGCTAAAAATTTATCCCTCCACCCAATTAAAACAAGCAAAGTCTGCGTTGAAAAGCACTCTTTTAACACTGTCTTGAAGTACATGGCAGTGTAGCTTTGGGTTTCAAATCAGTGCCCAAAAAATTTCTGGTGGTGCATCGTAGTTTACCTCCGTAATGAGCCAGTGATGCTGACACCTCCTTTCCTAGCTTATAAAAGCTTCATTTCCTGTGAAAGTAGTGCTCTCCTCGTTACAATGCGGTTATTTGTTGATGGAGGCTAACTTTAATTTGTTCACAATGTCCTTTTCGGGGAGATGGTAGAGAAGAGAGTGTTGATAATAAATCGTGCCACTAAGCATGGGCTACACCTTAATGCTGACTCAGTTTAAAAAGGGTCTTGATATTTGCTATTGTGCAAAAAGCATCCCTGTCAAAACATGCATTTGAAAGAGGTTCCATGCAGTTATGCTAGACATTAACCAAGCTAATGGTTCTAATAGTCATAGCTAGAATCTCCTTCGTTCAGTTAACAAACCTACATCACGTCCATGTGAAACCCTTGGAACGATTACGGTCAGCTGCTTCTGTCATTGCGCCCATTTTTTTTTTCTTTTTCAGGCTTTGGAGCTCACATGAAGATGCCAAGGATAAAAAGTTGCAGTGTTTTAGAACAACTCCGGTACATCTTCACTGGCCAGTTATAGTTTGGAAGCCAGAATCAATAAAGGAGTGTGTCTGGTGATCTTAGCATCCGGTGTGTGGTCAGAGTAACCAAGTTCAGCTGTCATCCTTTTATGCCAAGGGTAATAATACTGCTATGTATTGGACTGTGACAGTTAGCCAGGCTCTGGACTCGTATCTCTGTTGGGCTGTATGTACGAGCATGCTTAGAACAGTAGATTGCCTTTCCAGGCACAGAATACAGAACAGCTAAGCTTTTTCTGACTTTTGATAACGATGGATATTTCTCTTCAGATTTTACAGTGCAGGAGATTCCCTGGAATTTTTTGTAGCCACATCCATTTTAATAAATGTGTTGGGTCATGTTGGTTTAGTGGTGCATAAGGATCTAAGGCGTTGGTTCCTTGTAGTTATCATCATGATTTCTGCACTCTGCAACTATATATTTCCTCTTAGAGCTTTCCTGGTATTTTCTGACACGTTTAATCTCTTCATGTGTCATCCTTGTGTTTGTTACTCATCTTGTGTTGCATGCATAAGTGCAACTAATGAGAGCAAGTGGTTTGCAGTAGCTTGTCCACTGCATTTGCGAGTGGGAGAAGACACTTTATTTTCTTCTTTTTTTTTCTAATTATGCAGCTCATTGTAAATCTGAAGAGTTATTATGGTTAGCCATCTTTTCTGTGCTTCGTGTGTTTGGTTATGAAATTTTTTTGCAAATTTAAGCAATTTTCAAGTGAATGTAGCTTTTGCAGAGAGCACAGGTTTCTGAGGCTTTCAACAAGTCCTAGATTGATCCTCTATTTTTGTATGTTTGATTTAGTGTCAGAACAATTGATACGGCTATGGGGTTATCTCCTTACTTTTTTGCTCACGCATTATGCATTTGTACTGAACAATCTCGTCTTACTGGCAAATTGGTAAATTGTTTTTTGGGGAAAGGAAATGGTGCAGTAACTGTCTGACATATCTCGGTGGACACCTGAACTGTGTTGTAAGGGAAGAGAGGAAGGTGTTAGTGAAAGAAGAAAGAGAGAAAGAGGTGCCAGAGTAATTACTTTCTCCAAAAACCAATTGACCCATTTACCAGTAAGATGAGATTGCTCAGTACAGATGCATTATAACACCATCTGTCGGGCTAGTTGGTTGCGATCCATATGTATCAGCAGCGCGAACACCACACAGGAAGAAGAAGGAGAAGAAGGTAAAGAGCGCTGAACCAGCACACATGGTTCTCTCCGAAAAACAACTTTAACTCTAGAAACCGCATCGCGTTTTGTTCTGGGAATTCATGAGTAACTTCAAGAGGTGATATAGTATTAGAAAAAATGTGGAGGACTTGAGTTGCTTCTGTTTTAAAGGCTTCAGTGTCGCAATCTAAGAGGACCAGGAAGTCATCGACGTACCGGAAAATTTTTAGAACGCTTGAAGACTCAAGCTTGTCCTTCAAGGATCTGTCATGCATAGCGAGGAAAAGGTCGCTCAAAATGGGGGCGATGCATGACCCTATACATATGCCTTGCTTTTGTATGAATCTCGAACCGTTCCACTCTGCCACTGTTGATTTTAGGTAAGCGCATAGTAATTCAATGAAGCCATCCGCAGAAACGCCACACTCATTTTGGAAGGCCACCACACCGTGTCTATCGATGGCGTCACGAACACATTGTATGAGGGCATCCTGAGGAATGGAATAAAACAGGTCCTTTATGTCAATGGAGAAGCCATTGAACAACTTTGCTCTGTTTTCGTGCAAGAATCTGACAACTTCTTCGGTGTTTTTTGCAAGAAAGGGGTCATTGACTGGAAGTCACTTGAGGTTGCTTTGGAGAAACTTGGCGACTTCTTTTTGCCAGGTTAACTTCTCCGACACAATCACGCGCAGAGGGCATCCTTCTTCTCCTTCTTCTTCCTGTGTGGTGTTCGCGCTGCTGATACATATAGATGCATTATGCCACAGCAAAAAAGTGAGGAGATAACCCCATAGCCGTATCAACTGTTCTGACACTAGTCGAAACTTACGATAATAGAGCATCAATCCAGTACTTGTTGAAGGCCTCACGAATCTATGCTCTCTGCAAAGACAACATTCACATGAAAATTGCCTAAATTTGCAAACCAAATATTGCATAACCAAACACAAGGAGCACAGAAGAAATGGCAAACCTTGGTAACTCTGCAGATTTACAAAGAGCTGCATCAATAGGAACAAAGAGAAGGAAATAAAGTGTCTCTCTTCTCTATTTGCGCCATGAAATATAAAAAAAAAATGCACAAGAGCGGATGCAATGAAGTCATGGGAAGAGGTGATTTATTTTTTGTTTGTATGTTTTACAGGTTGAAAGCCGATCTCATATTTCCGGCAGAGTTCAAGTCTCCTCTCCGGCAGTTTTTGAATAATTTCCAGCCAAGCTATTGTTACTCACCTATACCGTATTTGTTGAATAGTTTAACGGAATGCAATGCTTATCTTGGCTGTGCCTATCCTGGTTGCCTTGCTTTCCTTGATGCCTTCAGAACAGCGAACGATTACTTCAATGTCTGTTGTTGTGTTCGCCTTTCTCTTTAATTACAATGAAGCTGTAGTTTTACTGAATCTCTCTTAATGACCATAATGGGAGTTATTTTCATTTCATCACACAATTTGTCCTCTGACTAGCTTCTCACTGACGTCGAGTTTGCAGCTTTATTGCGCAAGCTTCCACCAAATACTTGCAGCCTGAGCACTTTGTGGTGACCAGCTCATTTGGTTCTGTGCTCTCTCACTTCCATGCTGTAATTTTGTGCATCTGCAGTTGGTTCTAATTTAAAAGACAGTTTGGAGTAGCTGTTTTATTGCTGTGTTTATAGATGAGGTTGCAGTCAGCTCTTCAGAGCACCATTCTCATACTTACTCATGAGCTGTGTATTGCTTTGCTGGGCAGAAGCCACTCAGTGTACTCGTACTGTGACTTGCCTCGAATGGCCCACTTTAATGAGCCAGCTTGAAACAAAGCTGTTTGGAAACTGCTGCGACACCTCCCAGGTAGCACTTCTGCAGTAAATGTTATTGTTTTCAGAACTCAGTTACGTTAATATTTGAACACGAAGACAGTTCCTTTTGATGGAACCACTGATTTGTGCTCAAAGGAATGAGAGCAGGAGTTAAGACTTGTTATTACAACTGGGTGATAATAGCAGCAAGATGACGTAACCATTTTTTATTACCTGCATCAAAGGTTAAGTTGAATTTGGGAATCCAGTGATTTCTCATTCTTCGATTCTTTTGTAACTCTTCATAGTATATGGAGCAAAGTGAAAGGCTGTTTTCCATATGCGAGCAGTGCACAGTCTTAATCGTGTTTAATGATGGGCACCATGAAAGCTGCCTCTGTTTGTGATACATATATTTATATTAATTTGCTGTGGGAAGGTGGTTGATATGCATTCTTTTTCAGTGGTTTTCTGACTTTCTTGCACCATGCATAACATTTGTTATTCTTGACTGTGTTATTAGTGCCTTTCCTGAATCAAAGCGAATCTAAATTCCTTTTTTTTTTTGCAGCTGTATTCTCTAATTGTACCAAGCAGCCTAGACTTCTCACACAGTCTTGTGTGTGTGTTGCGAAAGCCTAAACAAACACCATTTCGAAAAAAGATGTTGAGGAGCTCTGCGTAGAGTTGATGCATTTTTCCTTATCATTCTGTTTGTTTTTCAGGTGAAACGCCCCTTCTGACATTTCTGATGACATGCCAGTCAATTCTGCAACAGTTGCCAACACATTGTTGCCTGCCTTCTGGCCGTGCTGCAACATATTGTATCAAAGGCTGTGCGAGCATTCACTGTAACATTCCCTGCATGTCTGCGGGCTGTTGCCACAAAATTGTGCTTGCTTTCTGTTCAACAGGCGCATACATACTTTTACTTTTTAGTTCACAGAAGTCCCTCTGCAGGCATATCTTGGTTCTTCTGTTCTTGCAACACTTGAACTGCACCTTAAGGTATCCCTGAGCCTCGCTGAATTGCAACTTCACACATCGTCATTGAGATGTTTGTATATTCCAACGCGACGACCAGTGAGTTCAGGTTAACAGGTAACACATCAGGGGACTCAGAATTGTGGAATGCATTAGAGCAAGTTTGACTGCATCATTGCATCGTCTCATGGCCCAGCACTCCACCATTGATACACTGCTGTTGGTGTACCCGTTTCATCCTTGTCAGGGCACTTGTCCTGCAGTGTCATCATGATCCCTCTGGATTTTATTTAGGTGATGTGAGTTGTGGTGCCCATGATTGAGTCAAGACTGTGTGGCTGTCTGCCAGGCTGTTGGGCAAAGCACCAGTGCAGTTTCGCTTTTTTTTATCCTGCGTTGCACCTGTACAAGAGGTTAATATTGTTAACGATAGTTTGTGCTTTTTTATGATATACCTGCAAAAGTTGCTTAAGCAGTTGTTTCTTGAGTGCTCTGATAATCTAGATTCAATGTCCTGATTCCGCGTGCTCTACTTATCTGGATGCACAAGATGAATGCACAAGATGAACGACAGCAGCAGCTGAAAGTTCAGTTGTGTTCCGCGGATTCTTGTTTGTTGTGGTGCGATTCAGGCGAAGTGCTGCCCTGCAACCCTGCACTGTGAGCAGGTCAATGCCTGTGAGCTAGCAAGTGATAAACGTGTGCTCCTCTCTTTGTAACAAGTCATGACATACACAGATAAAGTCATGCAATGGGATGTAATGCTTGTAGTTTATGCTCCGCTCAGCTCAGCTACAAAAGCAACAGTGTTTTTTGAGTCATGTGCTCGTGATTAGCTGTCCTCATGATATGATGTATGGGTCTAGTCTAAAAGAGAACAGCTTTTAGTTTAGGCTTGCATGGTCTTAAGCAAGGATTGGTTCTTCGATCATGACAAGATATGGTCAGCCTGAGTTTGAGCAACCTCACCATTCATTAACTAACCTAGCGACATAGGCCAGCTGTTATCAATGCATTGAGGCATACCCTTTATATCTAAAGAAATGCATGCATTGTTTCTTTGCGCAGGTTTGGTCACAGGTAAGAGTGGCTGCACCTCGTCTCCGCAAGAAAATTCGCAAGGATACGAAAAGCGCTTTTCGTGCCCCCAGTGTGGCTATGCTACAGTGCATAACCATGTTTTCAAGAGACACCAGCGAACCCACACTGGAGAGCGTCCTTTCCAATGCAGCCATTGCAGCAAGGCGTTCACTACTTCAGACCACCTTGTGCGGCACATCCGTATTCATATGGGCGAGAAGCCACACCAGTGTAATCACTGTGGCAAGAGCTTCACAGAGAGGGGCAACCTGGCACAGCATGTTCGCATCCACACAGGCGAGAAGCCGTACCACTGTGATCACTGTGGCAAATGCTTCACACAAAAGGGCCACCTGAGAAAACACCTCCGCGTCCATACAGGCGAGAAGCCATTCCGGTGCCATCTGTGCCCCGAGGTCTTCGCGCAGAAGGCGGGCCTGCGTTACCATCTGCGATCTCACAAGAAGGCAACTCTGTAGTAGATTTTTTTTTTTTTGCACAAGTAGATTTTCGCACAGGCTGTGTCTGAAGTTCTCTTGGTGCGCAGTTTATTCATCTAAAGGCATTTGCTATTGAATTATGTTACGGAGTGTTCTGCGACCATTTATTGTCAGCCATTGCATTGTTAGAATCTGTTAATCTCATTGTGATGTCTTGACTGAAATTATCCACAATGATATTTTGACAATAAATCATGTTGACACTATCCGATGCAAGTTGTAATATTTGTAATATGAGCGGTAGCAAAATTTTAAGGTGACTGGCTGTAAACTATCCTGCTATTCTGGACCTGAAATGAGAGCAACACTATTAGATGTGTTCGCAGAATATTAATGTTTTGTTTCGGTTGCAAATTTCTGAAGCAGCATGTTTTTTTGCCTCTTGTTTGCTTGTAAGAGAAAGAATAGTTAACAAACTATTTCTGAGAAGTTTGGCACACTGTGCACAGTATGTTCTTGGAATGCTTGCCTGGTTCAAAATGGTTCCCTTTCTAAAATCAGATGGGAGGAAGGTTCATCTTTGTTACATTTACAGCAGCTAAGTGGTTGTGCAGCTTTTGTGCAGAAATTTCCGAATTAATCTTACAGGCGCAGTTTTAGCGATGACGTGTTCTCTTGGTTGTTGGCTTTTCTCACAATGCACACAGTAATGTTGTGCAATCATAAAGATTTCATAGCATCAAGAGTGTTTGAAGTTACATTTGAGTTAATTTATTTTGGAAAAGTAATGTACAGTCAGGATCCCCATTGTACACAGTCACCTTTCTTTCTCATGTGGAGTACACTGTTGTGGATATTGGACAGGCAGAAGAATGAGACTCGCACAGTGGAAGAACAACCCGAATTGATCTTGAGTGATGTAGCTGGGACAGTGACTGCTCAGCTGGGAGCAACGACTTGAAAATGTGTGTCTATTAAAGTTGGCCGCTGACCTCTCCAACGTGCACAGTGCAGAAGTGGCCTTTTCATTCAATGGACGACTCCTGCGTCCAACTGGAAGCCATTGGGTCAGTGAATGGCAGGAGTGACCACACAAAGGCCCAAACACTTTCTGCCAGGCTGTGTGGCAAATGCACTGATATTTTTGCAATACTTGCACAGCAAAACGAGACGGCAGCATATTCAAGGCGCGGCAATCCTGACTGAGCTGTTTTTTCAGAGACCATCCTCACTAACCACTTTCGCTTCCTATTCTGCTGCATGAGTGTCATCTTCACGCTACTGAGGTATCCGTGAGAGTATCAGATTGTTGGTAAGCAGAAGCCACTCAGTGCACACTTACTCTCTACTGCCTGTGTTAAATGACTGATTTGTGAGAGCTTTTACGAAAAGGCACCATAAGTAAAGATAAAGCAGACCACACGAGAAATGCATGCAGGAATGTGTCTCTCACGTCATCTTTTTTGCCTGGTGTGCCTTTTCGTAAAAGTATGTAAGTACAACTGACCCAACAGAACATGTTAAGCAACCTATACCTATGTCTTATGGCCATCTGTCTCCTTTACTATTTTCCCCTTTTCGTATTGTAAAAAATGTCAAACCAACTTTCCGAGCAGTTTTTGTAAGGTGGTTTTCATGAGGTAGTTGTGCAATGAATTGTTTAGCACCATGCAGTGTGTTACATGTTCAGATGTACTGCACATTAAGAATGCTGAGGTCATGTTGAGACAACAACAAACAAGGGGACGCAAAAACTTTAGTACGTATGGCAACTGCAATTGCTAAGCAGAGGAGTATGAATACGGACCATTTCTTTTATTTCTCTATTGCTACAATTTTTTATTTCTTCCATCAAGAAGTTTGAATAAAGGTGAGGAATATGCTTTCCTAGGTACTTAATTTCCTTGTCTGTGGGTGCATTGGGTGACCTATGACATATGCGAGGCACGATATCCAATTTCCTTGCCATTTAATGTCACGGAAGGACTGCTGATGAATTTTTCTCAAAGACTATGCATGTAATACGCTTTACGCTTGTTTTTATAAATAGTGTCTTTGTTGCGCTGTTCACCCACCATGAGTAGGATACAACCCTGCGTTGTCATGCTAGCAGGGCTGGAAGGGGGTCCTTTGATGGAGAAGAGCCGCTTGGTTCGAAGGAAGTAGATTCTCCCCATCAAAGGACCCCCTTTCAGCCAATGCCATTGGCTGATTCTTGTGACCCCTAAAACGAAGCGGCTTTAACCCATCAAAGGACCCCATTCCAGCCAATGGCATCGGCCGATTCTCATGACCCCTAGACCGAAGCAGCTTTTCCCCACCAAAGGACCCCTTCGAGCCAATGGCATCCGCCAGTTCTCATGACCCCTAGAATGAAGCGGCTTTTCCCCACCAAAGGACCCCTTCGAGCCAATGGCATCCAGCAATTCTCATGACCCCTAGAACGAAGCGGCTTTTCCCCATCAAAGGACCCACTTCCAGCCAATGGCATCAGCTGATTCTCATGACCTCAAGAACGAAGCAGCTTTTCCCAGTCAAGGGACCCATTCCGGCCGATGGCATTGCCCAATTCTTATGACCCCAAGAATGAAGCGGTTTTCCCCGTCAAAGGGCCCCCTTCCAGCCAGTGGAGTCAACCGATTCTCATGACCTTGCTAGCGTAACAAGGCAGGAAGCGCCCTGACAATCCTGGAAGGGACTATCCCCGACTATGGAGGAAGGGAACTATCCCCTTTCGTCTGCCACTCTCCTCATTGACACGCTAGCAGGGTCATGAGAATCGACCAACGCCATTGGCTGGAAGAGGTCCTTTGACAAAGCTGCTTCATTCTCGAGTTTTATCCAAGTGTAATGGTGCATCTCCTGTGCACTTTGTTCAAAATATATAGATCATGGATCATCTCAACTCAAGGAAGATGTATATTTGTACTTTTCAGCCTAAAACCTCACCAAGCGAAAAAAACTATCGGAGCAATGTTTCCTGGAACTCTTGAATGCATTGGTAAAAGGAAAAAGAAACCTCATGTCTCATCGGAAAAAACACAAGCACCGAATACCAGAAAATGAACTGTCAAAGCTCGCACCATGCAGTCTCTTATTTTCTAGAGCCCATTTCATTGTCACTTTTTTCTTTATAAGTGCGCAAATGTAAGACAGCACACAACAACAGAATACCCTAAACCAAAAGAAAAACTTACTCTAGTCGGATACAACATGAGACTGCCGTAAGCTCCGCCCCCTTATCAAAACTTTTCATTCACAGATGTGATTGATTAGCAGAGTAATACAGGCTGCCATGTAGCCGCACAAACTACGCGAGATTAGAAGCAGTGAAATTCAGGTATAAGGCCCAATGCTATCGCAATGTCATCAGGGAATGGTGATTTATCAGCCTACAAACTTTCCTTGCTCTGAGCCTCTCTGCTTAGAACTTATTTTAATTGTCATGATAAATGCTGCTGCATTGTTTTTGTAAATATACTTGACATATATTAGTTTTTGCACACAGACACACCAACGCGCTGACTCATTTTATCAGTGCATATAAACAATGAAATCTTGCAAGTATAGGGCACATGTATATGCCTGCAGTATGTAAAGGCAGTGTGACATTTTGGGGCTCAGCTCGTGACTGTCATGATTTTGTTGCATCTATTAGCTCAAACAACACATGCACGCACACATTCCAGTGTAAGCTGATTTACGGTGTATGGTTTATAGGGGTTTAACGTCCCAAAGCGACTCGGGCTATGAGAGACGCCGTAGTGGAGGGCTCCGGAAATTACAACCACCTGGGGTTCTTTAGCATGCATTGACATCGCACAGTACGAGGGGGTACCCAAAAGAAACCGGACTAAATTTTTTGGTCGGAAAATCTTCTGTGGCACCGCGTTTTGCCACTAGGAGCGCATAGAACGAACATTCCAGAGTCAGTAAGCCGAGTGCCGTCGTTGAAGGAGGTCAGACTAGTTTAGGCAGAGTTTTAGAGTGACGACTGTTTTGTGTGAATGTCGTTTTTGCAGTGGCTGATTTTCGTGAACAGCGCGCGCAGGTGAAATTCTGATTTTTGCTTGGAAAAAGTTGAATGGAAATTCTTGAAATATTAAGAAAGACGTACAAGGACGATGCTATGGGGAATACTCAAGTGTTTCTGAATCGAATCCTGAATGAAAGCAACAATCATGCCAATGGAAAACTTCAAATTCACCTCGCCTCAAGAGAGCTTGTAAGCTGAAACCAAACCTGAAAACAATGCTGATTTGTTTTTTCGACGTGAGAGGAGTCGTTCATTGAGAATTTGTTCCGCAGGGTCAGACAGTTAGCCAGGCTATCTACTTGGATGTTTTGAAAATATTGGGCAACAGTGTGCGGTGGAAGCGGCCAGATTTGTGGCGGTCGGGTGACTGGTTTTTCCATCATGGCAATGCCCCTGCTCACACAGCCCTGTCTCTACGACAATTTTGGACCAAAAATGGCATGACCCCTATTCCTCAACCCTCATACTCTCACGACCTTGCCCCGTGCTACTTTCTTTGTTTCCTAGAATGAAAAAATAGGTGAATGGAAAGCGTTTCGCTGATGTTGCTGAGGTGAAGAAAAAAACGACGGAGGCACTGTCAAGCATCACAAAAGATGAATTTAAACAATGTTTTGAAAAATGTAATGAAAGATTCGACAAGCGTATCATTGCAAGTGGGGAATACTTTGAAGGAGAATGAAGGTTTGTGCTTAAAATGTGAACAAATAAGTTCAAACAAAAATAAGTCCGGTTTCTTCTGGGTACTCCCTCGTACACGGGCCTCTAGAATTCTGCCTATATCGAAATTCAACCGCAGTAGCCGGGATCGAACCTGCGTCTTTTGGGTCAGCAGCCGAGTGCCCTAACCACTGAGCCACCGCGGTGGATACATACCATACGAGTATAAGCATCATACCAGTATAAGTATATGCATCTATCCTCTCATCCAACAGTGCTTTGAGGGCTTCCCTTATATGTTTATTACTCAGTAATACCACCAGAACTTAAAGAGACTCCGGAACTAGCCCAACTGGATAAGGTTCTTGCGTTAAACGTTGCTAGGTTCAGTAGTGACAGCTGATCCGGATCAAGAGAGGGAAATAACTAGAAGAATAAGGATGGGGTGGAGCGCGTATGGCAGGTTCTCTCAGATCATGAATGGCTGTTTACCAATATCTCTCAAGAGAAAATTATACAACGGGTGTGTCTTACCGGTACTCACCTATGGGGCAGAAACGTGGAGGCTAACAAACAGGGTTCAGCTTAAGTTAAGGACAATACAGCGAGCTATGGAAAGAAAAATGATAGGTGTAATGTTTAGAGATCAGAAGCGGGTGGAGTGGGTGAGAGAATAAACGCGGGTTAATGACATCCTAGTCGAAATCAAGAGGAAGAAGTGGGCTTGGGCAGGGCATGTAATGCGAAGGCAAGGTAACCGCTGGTCCCTAACGGTAACGGAGTGGATTCCAAGAGAAGGCAAGCGTAGCAGCGGGCACCAGAAACTTAGGTGGGCGGATGAGATTAAGAAGTTTGCGGGGATACAGTGGCGGCAACTGACAAAGGACAGGGTTAATTGGAGAGACATGGGAGAGGCCTTTGCCCTGCAGTGGGCGTAGTCAGGCTGATGATGATGATAATGACGATGATGAAGTAAAGGTGAGGGAGGGCCATGGAATCAAAACTGAGGGTGAGGGAGGAAAAATAAAAGTTACGGCTCTTGCCATCCTCTGCTCAAAATATGCAGAAAACACAAGCATGAAACTAGAAAAAAGCAAGTATGTTGAATTAAAGGAAGAGGTTGCTTTTCCATGGAATTTTTCTCATTCTTAACAATGCAACGACAGGGAACGCAGAAAGAGATCCATGCCTTGCAGTTCAATATGTGAATAAGACCGGGAACCGTTTGTTTAGAACAACCTTGATTTTAACTTCACTGCGGTTGTTGTGCAGATTTTAAGTGGACATTTATCATAGAAGAAGAAACCACTAGCCTCCCAAAGCCAACATTGTCCATGACCAAGGCCTTTGAAATCTGCTACATTTTTGTTCTCTTCCCGGCATGCATGGGAAATAACAACTGAGACTTTATGTACAGTCTTTGTCAAAAATATACAGCCCAAGGGGTTTGCTTTCAAGACGTGTAGCGGGGCTCTTAAGCGCATATGGTAGTCCTAAGCTTGGGATGGTTGAGGACGCAAGTTCCTCCAGCCTTTTTGTGATTAGGGTCCCCGACTATGAAAGAGGAGCCACACTGCAGGGCTCAGAAGCAGACTGCTTGGGCTGTATACTTTTGACAAAGACTGCACATACTGCTTTCAGCAGAAGCTATAGTGTCTTATCGAGAAGAATGTATCCATAGTGAACCACTCATGCACTCGACCTCCTCAAATTAGTACAGATCCTAAATTATTAGTTATCACCAATTTGTAACCCATTCCAGTACCTCTACATAAAACCGGAACTAACGTTATGAAATCAATGGTGTTGCCATGCCGCCATACAGTCCCCGCACTACCCTGATCCTCGAATTTCTCTCGTGGTGCACATGGCTGCGGAGTTCTCCAATGGAGGTCAAACTAGCCTCGATATGACCGGCCACCAACCTTAATTTGTGTCCCAAGCAATGCTTGGCACTATCATTAAAGCGCGCCATTACAATAACCCCAGACACACCAAATTGTAATAAAAAAAATGGTTGCATACAAGGTGATTGAACACAGTCCAGGGAGAGTGATGCCTATATGATGAATTGAAGAAATAAAAATGAAAACTCTCGACTGGAAGAACAATAAAAATGCACTGACCGTTGGAGGACATGCCGGTAGCATAACACATGAAAACTAGCAAACGAAAAATACTTCAGGCAGGCAACGTAAAAATCAACACATATGAAATGAAATTGAAAGAAATGAAATGAAAAGATTTATTTCAGCAGAGCAGATACAGCATCTGCTGCAGGGGCAGAGGCTAAAGGCTATGGTGCCTGACGAGGCCTCTGACCCCCTGCAGTCGACGGAAGTGCAATACAATTTGCGCATAACAAGAAGGTAAGTCACAAAATTAAAACAAGTGGAGATAAATTATGCAAATATAATCACAACATTAAGACAGTACACGGAATGATATAAACATGTACTATAATATGCAAGGATATTATAGAGAAATTTTGTTCAGTATGCAATCATTGGAGGACACTTATAACAAAAATAAAGTGAAAAACCATGGTACAAGAGATGGATATATCCTGTATATGCATGTCAAAAGTACTCGTCACTCCCCGTAAAAAACAACTATGCAAATCTACTTGTGCAAAATAAATAATCTACTACAGAGTTGCCTTATTGTGAGATCGCAGATGGTAATGCAGGCTTGCCTTCTGCGCAAAGGCCAGGGGACATAGATGGCAGTGGTACGGCTTCTCGCCTGTGTGGATGTGGAGGTGTTCCCTCAGGGGTCCGCTCTGTGTGAAGCGCTTGCCACAGTGATCGCAGTGGTACGGCTTCTCGCCTGTGTGGACGCGAACATGGTCCTCCAGGATGGTCTTCTGTGTGAAGCTCTTGCCACAAATAATACACTGGTATGGCTTCTCGCCCGTATGGATACGGATGTGCCTCACAAGCTGGTCTGAAGTAGTGAACGCCTTGCTGCAATGGCTGCACTGGTAAGGACGCTCTCCAGTGTGGCTTCTCTGGTGTCTCTTCAAATCATTCTTACGCAATGTAGTATAGCCACACTGGGGGCACGAAAAGCGCTTTTCGCATCCTTGCGAATTTTGTTGCAGAGACGAGGTGCAGCTACTCTTAGCCGTGGCCAAGCCTGCGCAAAGAAACAATGCATGGATCTCCTTAGATATAAAGGGTATGCCTCAATGCATTGATTACAGCTGGTCTACGTCTCTAGGTTAGTTGACAAATGGTGAGGATGCTCAAACTCAAGCTGATCAAAGCTTGTCATGATCGAAGACACCAAGCCTTGATTAAGACCATGCAGGCCTAAAATAAAAGCTGTTCTCTATTAGACTAGGCACATATTTCATATCACGAGGGCAGCCGATCACAATTACATGACTCAAAAAACTGTTGCTTTTGCAGCTGAGCTGAGCATAAATTACAAACATTACATGCCCTCGCAGGACTTTCACAGTGTAAAGCACGACTTGCTGCAAAAAGAGAAACATACATTTAGTACTTCCTTGTTCACAGGCACTGACTGACGCATAGCACCAAGTTGCATCACAGACACACAATTTTTTAGCAAAATTTCCCCTTCCCTTTTTTAGCACAACAAAGAAATTGCAAAGCACGACTGAAATCTCAGCTGCTGCTGTCATTCATGCACTCTGTAACGCAGCTATTCCAGCCATGTCAACACCGTACATGAAAAACAACAAACAGAAAAGGTGTTAGGCATAAATTAAAGTGAGAACTATAACAAATTAGAAATGTGAGACCTTGCAGATATGGAATAGTTTTAGCAGTAATAGCAACTGAAAACATGCATTGATGCCAAACATGTCAGCGACAAGGGTATTTCTATATCATTATTGTTACTAAGTTTCATAACAGTAATATGGTATAACTGCAGGGGAAGCGAAAGTGGTTAGTGAGGTTGGAGTCTGAAAAGTGAGAACTCAGTCAGGGTGCCACGCCTTGAATATGTTTCCGTCGCGTTTTGCTAAGCAAGTTCTGCAAAATTTCAGTGCATTTGCCACACAGCCTGGCAGGAAGTGTTTGGGCCTTCGCGTGGTCACTCTTGCCATTCACTGACCCAGTGGCTTCTCGTTGGACGCAGTGGGAGTCGTCAACTGAATGAAAAGCCCACTTCAGCACTGTGCATGTTGGAGAGGTCAGCAGCCAACTTTAATAGATATATATTTCTAAGGCGTTGGTCCCAGATGAGCAGTCACCGTCCCATCTCTATTCTTCCAGATCATTTTGGGTTCTTCTTCCACTGTGCGAATCCTGTATTTCAGCCTCCGCAATATCCACAGCAGAGTGCTCTACATCACAAAGAAAGGTGGCAGTGTTAAACCTACGTTTCCGACCATACTTTATTTTTCCACAGTAAATTAACACAAACATTACTTCCAACACTCTTTATGGTATCTAATCTCTATGGTTGCCCAATATTACTGTGTGCAATGTAGGAAAGCCAACAACCAACAAAACACGAAATCACTAAACGCTGCGACTGTAAGACTTATTCTGAAATTTCCGCAAAAAAGCTGCACAACCACTCAGGTGCTGTAAATGTGGGATTTTGCATCAAGCAAAGGCTCACAGATGCAAATAACACAAAACTGCCCATAAATTATCACCAAGGAAGAAATAAAATGTAAAATGGCGAAGCAAAAACTCTTCAAAGACGCATAAAGAAAAATCTGTCAGCAAGTGCAGCAGCTTCATTTTCAACAGCAAAGTACAAGCGGCAGATGATAAGAAACATTGAAGCATTCCCTCATTCCCATGAGATGGAATGTAGAGAGTGCAGTGTACAATTAATAATGAGAAGGCAGCGACCATCGTGAATTTCCACCAAAACATCTACATATAAATAGAATGCGTCATTTCAAGACAGGGATCACCTATCCAATTTGTACAACAGCCAAAAGAAATGTGCCAGAGCCACATTTCCTGCAAAAAATGTTGTATGCTACAGAAAACAAAGATGAACCTTTTCCCATCTGATGTTAGAAAGGGAACCATTTTGAATGAAGCAAGCATTCCAAGAACATACTGTGCACAGTCTGCCCAATTTTTCAGAAATGGTTAACTATTCTTTCTCTTACAAGCAAACAAGAGGCAAAAAACATGCTGCTTCAGAAATTTGAAACCAAAACAAAACATTAATACGCTGCAAACACATCTAATAGTGTTGTTCTCATTTCAGGTGCAGAATAGCAAATTACTTTGGAGTCAGTTACTTTAAGATTTTGTAACCGCTCATACTTTCCTACAAATATTGCAACTCGTATCAGATAGTGTCAGCACGACTAATCACTATATATTCTTCTGGATCATTTCAATCAAAACATCAGGACCAAATTGGCAGACTCTTACATCGCACAATGGCTCACAATAACTTCTCCAATAAATTCCAGCACAACACCCTGCAACATATTTCAATAGAAGATGCCTTTCGATGAATACACTGTGCACCAAGAGAACTTTAGACACAGCCTTCGCGAAAACTTACTTGCTAAAAAAACAAATACTACACATTTGCTCTCTTGTGAGATCGCACATGGTGACGTAGGCTCGCTTCGCACGGAAAGACTTCGGGACATAGATGGCACTGGAACAGCTTCTCGCCTGTGTGGACGCGGAGATGTTTTTTCAGGGTTCCCTTTTGTTTGAAGCATTTGCCACAGTGATCACAGTGGTACAGCTTATCGCCTGTGTGGATGCGAAAATGCTCTGTCACGTTGCTCTTGTCCGAGAAGCTCTTGCCACAGTGATTACACTGGTGTGGCTTCTCGCCCGTATGGAGACGGATGTGCCGCACAAGGTGGTCTGAAATAGTGAACGCCTTGCTGCAATGGCTGCATTGGAAAGGACGCTCTCCAGTGTGGGTTCTCTGGTGTCTCTTGAAAAGATGGTTATGCACTGTGGCATAGCCACACTGGGGGCACAAAAAGCACTTTTCGCATCCTTGTGAATTTTGTTGCAGAGACGAGGTGCAGCTACTCTTAGCTGTGACCAAACCTGCGCAAAGAAACAATGCATGGATCTCCTTAGATATGAAGGGTATGCCTCAGTGCATTGATAACAGCTGGCCTCTGTCGCTAGGTTAGTTAATGAATGGTGAGGTTGCTCAAACTCAAGCTGACCAGATCTTGTCATGATCGAAGAACCAATCCTTGCTTAAGACCATGCAAGCCTAAACTAAAAGCTGTTCTCTTTTAGACTAGACCCATATTTCATATCAGGAGGACAGCTAATCACGAGCACATGACTCAAAAAACACTGTTGCTTTTGTAGCTGAGCTGAGCGGAGCATAAACTACAGGCATTACATCCCACTGCATGAATTTATCTGTGTATGTCATGACTTGGTACAAAGAGAGAAGCACACGTGTGTCACTTGCTAGCTCACAGGCATTGACCTGCTCACAGTGCAGGGTTGCAGGGCAGCACCTCCCCTGAATCACACCACAACAAACAAGAATCCGCAGAACACAACTAAACTTTCAGCTGCTGCTGTCGTTCATGCACTCTGTGACGCAGCTTTTCCAGCCATGTCAACACCGCACATGAAAAACAAATAATGAAATAATATATAACAGCAGGAGTTTCAGTGGCAGAGTTTCATCTTCGGAACAAATACCTAAAATAATGCAAAGTCACGGCATACACAAAGATACTAAAATGTGCAAGCCACACAGAGATTGAGAAGGGCCTTTAGAGAGATCAGACACAATGATACCGACTATTATCTAAAGTATAAGACCCCAAGCATAGCAAATAAAAAAAACACACATAAGAAGAGCAGGAACTGAACATCACTGTTTCACTATCACCAATCTAAAACCAATGCAATACTCGTCAAAATAAACACACCTTCTTTTGCAACAGATTTAAAACCCAGAAACCTGTTTATTTAGCCACCTGGGAAGAATATGTGAGCATCCATGTTGTGCAAGCTTGACAAGTGCTTGGGAGGCACCGAGCACATTGATGTGTATGCTGTGTAAACTCCACCAGGTACCAAACCGTCTGCTGCCAGCATCATTTCCACAAAACATCATGTCAAGCATGCTACCTTTGTGAGTAGATTTACACCTAAGAGGGCATAATTCCTGGCTGGGAAAAGTAGAACTTTGATGAGACCAGCTAAGTTGTCATAAAATTATCATCAAAATAAATGACGTTGTAATCTAGCATTGGCATTTCAAAAACAAGAAGTTGTGTTTATCATGGTTCTAAATACAATTGTCAATAATCATTGTTGCGTAATATAACAAAAAGTGCTTCGGACTTTTTCCTTTGTGCATTCCCTACATTACGAAAAACAGCAAGCACAAGTAGAAACATCATACAATGACAACTTCAAACAGGGTCACGCATAACACAAGCCTGTAGATGCATTTATAGAATCTTTGTTGTGGCCTCCAATCAGTGTTAGAATCATGAAGTAATGAATGCTGTCACTGTTTGAAACAATGTTAATTATTATATAACACCACAGTCACTAGTTCCAGGGCCATGACTACCAGGTGTTATCTAATCTAGTCTGCACTTAAGCTAAAAATGCAGTGCCCCCACCAGGCCAATCATGTCTTGCCTGAGCATTAAAAATTCATCTTGTGCATTCAAATAAGTATAGCACTCGAAACCAGCTCAGTGAAACTAGGTTATCAGAGCACTCAAGAAACAGCTGCTTAAACATCATTTTCAGGTATTGAATAATAAAAGTACAAACCATCATTAACAAAATTAATCTCTTGTGCAGGCACTATGGAGGTTAAAAGAAAGCAAAACTACACTGCTGCTTTCCCCACAGCTTGGCACACAGCTGCACAGTCTTGACTCAATCATGAGCACCACAACTCACATCACCTAAATAAAATCCGGACTGATCATGATGACACTGCTGGACAAGTGCCCCGACAAGGATGAAACGGGTATACCAACAGCAGCATATCAATAGTGGAGTGCTGGGCCATGAGACGATGCAATGACGCAGTCAAACTTGCTCTAATGCATTCCACAGTTCTGAGTCCCCTGATGTGTTACCTGTTAACCTGACCTCACTTGTCATCTCGTTACAGAGTACCCTTGGCATATACAAACACCTCCATGACAATGTGTGAAGTTGCACTTCAGCGAAGCTCAGGAATACTTTAAGGTGCAGTTCGAACGTTGCAAGGACAGAAGAACCAAGATATGCCTGCAGAGGGACTTCTGTGAACTAAAAAGTAAAAGTATGTATGCGCTGGTTGAACAGAAAGCAAGCACAATTTTGTGGCAACTGCCTGCAAACTTGCAGGGTATGTTACAGTGAATGCTCACACAGCCTTTGATACAATATGTTGCAGCATGGCCAGAAGGCAGGCAACAATGTGTTGGTAACTGTCGCACAACTGTCTTGCATGTCATCAGAAATGTCAGAAGGGGCGTTTCACCTGAAAAACAACCAGAATGATAAGAGAAAATGCATCAACTCTAGGCAGAGCTCCCCAACATCTTTTGTCGAAATGAAATGGTGTTTGTTTAGGCTTTTGCAACACACACAAGAGTGTGTGAGAAGCCTAGGCTGCATGGTACAATTAGAGAATACAGCTGCAAAAAAAAAAAAAAAGGAATTTAGATTCGCTTTAATTCAGGAAAGGCATTCGAAACACAGGCAAGAATAACAAATGTTATGCATGGTGCAAGAAAGTCAGAAAACCACTGAAAAGAATGCATATCAACCACCTTCCCACTGAAAATTAATATAAATATATGTATCACAAAGAGAGGCAGCTTTCATAGTGCCTATCTTTAAGCATGATTAAGACTGCGCACTGCTCGTATATGGAAAACAGCCTTTCATTTTACTCTGCTCTGTATACTATGAAGACTTACAAAAGTATCGAAGAATGAGAGATCACTGGCTTCTGAAATCCAACGTCATCTACGATGCAGGTAATCAAAAATGGTTACGTCATCTTGCTGTTATTATCACCCAGGTGTAAGAAGTCTTAAATCCTGCTCTCATTGCTTTGAGAAGAAATCAATGATTCCAAGCAAAGGAACTGTCTCCGTGTTCAAATATTAACGTAACTGAGTTCTGAAAACAATGACATTTACTGCAGAAGTGCTACCTGGAAAGTGTCCCAGCAGTTTCCAAACAGCTTTGTTTCAAGCTGGCTCAATAAAGTGGGCCATTCGAGGCGAGTCAGAGTAGGAGTACACTGAGTGGCTTCTCCCCAGCAAAGCAATACACTGCACATGAGTGAGTGTGAGAATTTGATGGAAGTATTTGGTGGAAGCTTGCGCAGTAAAGCTCCAGACTCAATGTCACTGAGAAGCTAGACAGAGGACAAATTGTACGATGAAATCGAAATAACTCCTGTTATGCCCATTAAGAGAGTTTCAGTAAAACTACAGCTTCATTGTAATTAGTGAGAGAAGCGTACACAACAACAACAGACATCGAAGTAATCATTTGCTATACTGCAAGGCATCAAGGAAAGCAAGGCAACCAGGATAGGCCCAGCAAAGATAAACATTGCATTCCGTTAAACTATTCAAGAAATATGATACGGGTGAGTAACAATAGCTTGGCTGGAAATTATTCAAAAACTGCCGGAGAGGAGACTTGAACTCTGTCGGAAATATGAGATCGGCTTTCAACCTGAAAAACAGACAAAGAGAAAATAAATCACCTCTTCCCATGACTTCATTGCATCCCGCTCTTGTGCATTTTTTTTCACACTTCATGGCACAAATAGAGAAGAGAAAGACACTTTATTTCCTTCTTTTTGTTCCTAATTATGCAGCTCATTGTAAATCTGCAGAGTTACCAAAGTTTGCCATTTCTTCTATGCTCCTTGTGTTTGGTTGTGCAATATTTGTTTTGCAAATTTAGGCAATTTTCATGTGAATGTTGTCTTTGCAGAGAGCATAGATTCGTGAGGCCTTCAACAAGTGCTGGATTGATCCTCTATTTTCGTATGTTTGAACTAGTGTCAGAACACTTTGTAAGACTACGGGGTTATCTTCTCACTTTTTTGCTGTGGCATTATGCATTTGTACGGAGCAATCTCATCTTACTGGTAAATGGGTCGATTGGTTTTTGGAGAAAGTAAACGGCGCAGTATTTGTCTGGCATATATCGGCGGACACCTGAACCGCGCCAATAAGGAAAGGGAGAAAGGTGGGAGTGAAAGAACAAAGAGAGAAAGAGGAGCCGTAGTGGAGGTCTCCGGAATAATTTTGACCACCTGTGCATCTTTAGCGTGCTTACGCAAAATGCGAAAGGTGCCTTGTGCAATGTCAATGCACGTTAAAGATCCCCAGGTGGCAGAAATTACTCTGGCACCTCTATCTCTCTTTTTTCTTTCACTAACACCTTCCTCCCTTACCTCACAACACAGTTCAGGTGTCCACCGAGATATGCCAGACAGATACTGTGCCATTTCCTTTCCCCAAAAAACAATTTACCAATTTACCAGTAAGACGAGATTGTTCAGTACAAATGCATAATGCCATAGCAAAAAAGTAAGGAGATAACCCCATAGCTTTATAAATTGTTCTGACACTAGTTCAAACATACAAAAATAAAGGATCAATCTAGGACTTGCTGAAAGCCTAAGAAACCTGTGCTCTCTGCAAAGACTACATTCACTTGAAAATTGCCTAAATTTGCAAAACAAATATTGCATAACCAAACACAAGGAGCATAGAAGAAATGCCAAACCCTGGTAACTCTTCATATTAACAATGAGCTGCATAATGAGAGAAAAAAAAAAGAAGGAAATAAAGTGTCTTCTCTCACTCGCAAATGCAGTGGACAAGCTACTGCAAACCACTTCCTCTCATTAGTCGCGCTTATGAATGCTACATGAAATGAGTAACAAACACAAGGATGACACATGAAGAGATTAAATGTGTCAGAAAATACCAGGAAAGCTCTAAGAGGAAATATATAGTTGCAGAGTGCTGAAATCATGATGATAATTACAAGGAACCACACAAGGCAGGCATTTATGACAATGAGCTTTAGATGCTAATACGCCACTAAACCAACATGACCCAACACATTTATTAAAATGTTTGTGGCTACAAAACAAACAAGATCAAAAAGAACAAAAAATGCGGGCCCATTCCAAGGAATCTCCTGCACTATAAAATCCATCATTATCAAAAGCCAGAAAAAGCTTAGCTGTCTTGTATTCTGTGCCTGGAAAGGCAACCTACTGTTCTAAGCATGCTCGTACATATGGCCCAACAGAGATACGAGTCCGGAGCCTGGCTACCTGTCGCAGTTCAATATACAGCTGTATTATTACCCTTGGCATAAAAGGATGACAGCTGAACTGCGTTACTCTGACCACACACGGGATGCTAAGATCACCAGACACACTCCTTGATTGATTCTAGCTTCCAGCCTATAACTGGCTGGTGAAGATGTACCGGAGTTGTTCTAAAACACTGCAACTTTTTATCCTTGGCATCTTCATGTGAGCTCCAATGCCTGAAAAAGAAAAAAAATGAGTGCAATGACAGGAGCAGCTGACCGTAAGCGTTCCGAGGGTTTCACATGGACGTGATGTAGGTTTGCTAAACTGAACGAAGGAGATTCTAGCTATGATTATTAGAACTATTATCTAGGTTAATGTCTAGCATAACTGTATGGAACCTCTTTTAAATGCATGTTTTGACAGGGATGCTTTTTGCACAATAGCAAACATCAAGACCCTTTTTAAACTGAGTCAGCATTAAGGTGTAGCCCATGCTTAGTGCCATGAAGTGTCATCAACACTGTCCTTTCTACCATCTCCCTCAAGGGGGCATTGTGAACAAATTACAGTTAGCCTCCATCAACAAATAACCGCATTGTAACGAGGAGAGCACTACTTTCACAGGAAATTAAGCTTTTATAAGCTAGGAAAGGAGGTGTCAGCATCACTGGCTCATTACGGAAGTAAATTAAGATGCACCATCACAAATTTTTGGGCACTGATTTGAAACCCAAAGCTACACTGCCATGTACTTCAAGACAGTGTTAAAAGAGTGCTTTTCAACGCAGACTTTGCTTGTTTTAATTGGGTGGAGGGATAAATTTTTAGCACACTTCTTTCAGCAATCAATGCATATTTCGGTGCCAGAAAAACATCAGCACAGGCAGAAGAAGCCGTAGAATCAACTTTTACAAGGAAGAAAAATAGGATGGAGTCTCCCTTGGTGCGCATTCACAGGTCATGCTCTGCCAGAGCAAAGTTTAAATGCGTAAAGAAGCAGCTGACCACACTAACGACCACTTGACTACTTTTCAGACGAGTGAAAACACCTTTTACTGGCCACTGCAAGCACCTTCTTTTATTTTATAATTTTGAGTTCTTTATTTTACTTATGCCTGGTTCGTGTTTGGCGCGAGGCCGATGTGAGGTGGCGACACCCAGAGGTTGTTCTAGGCGAGCGCATGGTAGCTTCCCATGGCGTCAATAGCAGTGGAGTTTGGATATGTCATCTACCTTTTCTTCGCTCATGCCACCTAGGATGACACCATGGAAAATTTCAACGCCACTGGTGCTCCGTGCCACACACACATGATGTTCACCTCTATCCACCAGGTAACGCAGCACTTGTCATGGCTATGAGGTTTCACACTCGCTTCTCACGAAAAATTCCTGGGTTAAAATCAAATACGTCCAACCTTCTTCTGTGATTCTTCTGTTTATGTGAAACCAGAAGAGCCACACACACATTGCTGAAATCGCTCACCACGACTAGTAATGCTCGCACGTTAAAAGCAACACATCATTATAGTTCGAGAATACCAGTTGTTGGGCGAGTTGATGTTCACGGTGATCCACAACAACAGCGGAGGAGACGGGACAAAGAAGAAGACACACAACACAGAGCGCTGACGTTGTGACAGAGTTGAGCGTCAGCGCTCTGTGTTCTGTCTCTTCTTCTCTGTCTCGTCTGTTGCGCTGTTGTTATGGAATATCATTAGAGGTGTGCTATGTTAATTTGTGCTGATCAAAGCCACCACTGCGTGCCTTGGCAGCATCAAGCGCGTATGATGCACACATGGTTTCTGAGATGACCTTACAGCCCATGAAATTTCTGAACCTGAAACATATACTGATTGCTTAGTAATGCAGTGGTGATGTGTACAAGTAGATAAAAAAAAAACTGGAGCGGACACTTGAGCTCTGCCTTAAGGGTATGACGTCATAGCGTCAATGGGTTCATATCCAGATACGTGGTCATCTTCTATTCAATTCACAGATCGCCGGGAGTCCTCACAGCACCTCTGACGCAGTGGTGCAGGTTGCGTTTCCCGAGCAACCTCTTGCTGCCAATCGTTAATTTAACTGCCACCTGTCGCCCGCCTGCCATCCGCCACTTAAGAACGTGGGTGACGCTGGTGAACACTCCCAAGGTTAGGTTATTTGTAAACATAAATACCCCCAAAAGCAGAAGGTTTGACAGCCGTTGCCGTAGCTCAGCGGTAGAGCACCGGACGCGTAATTCGGAGGTCGTGGGTTTGGATCCCACCGGAGGCATGTGGTTGTTTTTTCTTCTGCTTTTCTAATCAATTAGCTTTAAGCGATGACATATTCAGTAATATTATAAATCGAACAACAGCGCTAAGTAAAGAAATAAAAATAAAAATCCCCCGTGCCCTTTGGTTTCTCTGGCTGTTGGCTTCTCTCATATTTATAACGAGCCCCTCATTCCCTTTTCCTTGTCTGCTTAATTGCTTAATGAGGGCCTCGGTTCTGGCAACCTTGATGCCTTAGGAAGCATAAGAGGGTTCTCACACAGCTTCCACCCTCGCCGTTCGATGACGTTCTACGTCACATCAGCGGTAACTCAGGGCGTGCTACGTCCGCCGCTTAAGAACGTGGGTGGCGCTGGTGAACACTCCCAAGGTTAGGTTATTTGTAAACATAAATACCCCCGAAAGCAGAAGTTTTGACAGCCGTCGCCGTAGCTCAGCGGTAGAGCACCAGACGCGTAATTCGGAGGTCGTGGGTTCTGATCCCACCGGCGGCATGTGGTTGTTTTTTCTTCTGCTTTTCTAATCAATTACCTTTAAGCGATAACATATTCAGTAATATTCTAAATCGAACAACAACACAAAATAAATAAATAAATAAAGAAATCCCCCGTGCCCCTTGGTTTCTGTGGCTGTTGGCTTCTCTCATACGTGTCGCAGTGGGCAGTTTGGAAACAATCCAGTAGGCAGGTTGTGATGATGTCACAATGTCATGTGACCTACTGCCACCTAGGCTGCTTCTCTCGGAATTTTTGCAGGGATTTTCCCATCGTAGCCAACAAAGCTGACTTCAGATTTTCTGCGACACGGGGACCCTAAATCTATTGCGTTAATACTGCTCCTCAACCCCGTGGTGTTGAGGGGGCAGTAGTTGCCAAGTCATATTAATGCAGTGCAGAAAAAAGAAATACTAAAATAGCACTGACAACTGCTATGCACCTTTCGTGGAATGCACACGGAGTGCACTCCACTCAATCACTGCTTTTTCGAGAGTCATAGAAGGCACCCAATCTTCACTGTTCACCAGATGCAATTCGATATTCGTTAGGCCCCTACGAAAGTGCACGTAAAGAAAATTGTGGGAAAACTGAAGACAGCCTATACAGCAGATTATTTCAGTATAATGACCAAGAGTCTACTTTCACTGAAAACGCACCCTTCATGGGATATTGCCAGCCCTGGCTATTCTCACGAGCAAACTGCGATTTTTTATCCTGAATTTCTCAGGCTAGTCTACAATGCAGCTCACTTCGAGACAGCGATCACGGTGTTCTTTCCAGTTTTGATGCCACGAGCCAGAATTGAGCAACAGACAAAAATATGCCTCATATCTTGATTAAGCAATAAATGCATCTTTGGCAGTCAAACAAGCATCAGCATATATCCACAAAGAGCCAGGCAACCGGTTTCTACTCAGAAAAAAAAAAGAAAAACTTATCTGAGTACCTCTTCAAACTCTACACAAAGCTCTGATCATGTTTGTATCATGGCATGGTACATAAGATTTAGCGTCCTAGGGCCACACATGGGCTATAAGAAATGCAGCAGTGGAGGGATCCGGATTGGGCTCTTCATGTCCATTTACGACGCACACGACATGGATGTCTTTGCATGCATTTCAACCACAACACAATGCCTTTGCCATAGTCCACATTTAAACCTTAAATCCATACCTCAGCAATCGACATCATCGCCAATGCGCCACACTGTTGGGTTGCACTTGTGTAAGGAATTGTGCACTGAGCTAACTGCCTCGAGTCACATACCTCTCAAAATAGCCTCTAAACTGGCTGCCTAACAGCGCTGAATCTAACTTTCTTTTTTATGGCCAACCTCCAGGACAGACCTCAACCGTAGCATTGGGGGGGGGGGGGGGGGGGGGGGTATGTTTAAAAGACAGAAGATCTGATATCGAATGGGAAGAGAACATAGCATCTGGAAGCTTTGCATGCATTAGGGTGCTAAATTAGCTAAAATGTTCTTCTGAATCACAATTGGCCTAAGCAAAACATTTAAACAAACAAAGCTTTTCTTAAAGATATACAAAAGAAAAAAAAAACCACCTGAAGGTTTTCTAACGGGTGAAACCAGTGAAAATTGACGCAACACACGAGGGGCAGACAGGAAGGTGTTAAGCGCTTACAGTAGTTGTAAAACCAGCCCTGTTGTGCCTGCATCTTCTCCTGTTTTGTGTCTATTTTCATTGGTTTCATTCACTAAACACAATTCACCAGCCACACTTCTAAGAGTTCTGTAGCTTTTATCAGCTGACAAGAACGTCTGAGGATACATTCTCTCGTGTAAAAAATTAGCCAACTGAAAAAAAAAATGAAACATCTAGAGAGAAAATTAACAGAGCAGAATACAGGTATAAGAGGCTCAATGTTATATATGAATGAAGCCAAGTCTGTCAAACCAAGGAAACCATAGCAAGGTATTATTTTTATTGCTTAATGTTACTGTTGCATTGAGAGAAGGAAAGCTGTCAAGCAATGATTTTATATTCAAGATAATGTGACAGACAACGTGCTGATGGTGGAAGCCAAATTCACAGCCTCCATGTGATGTGTGGTACGCTACAAAGTGGGCTGAAGCAGCAGGTGCCTCCCCTTCTATTTTTATATGTACATATGTACCGATTCCATCAAGTGTAGCCAAACATATTCAGGACATGGGTTTGGCTTTCAAGAAAGGCATATATACTCTTTTTTTTTTTCTATGGTGTTATGTTGCGTCCTGGCAAAAAAGATTCTATATTTCTTTTGCTCTCCGAGGCTAACCACTACAACAAGGAACTCAATAGTAGCAATACTGTCCAGTTCTAAGATGGCTGTTCAATGCCTTTGCATATATATGTACACACTAAAAATAAAGCTTCTTGAGTTCCTGCAGCACAGCAACACAAACAGCATTTCAATTTACAGTCAACTCTTGATGTCTGTGCACAAAAGAGAAAATATTGGTGCAAACTAGGTGGGATAAAACAACGAGGGGCTTTTTAATTTCGTACAAATGATGCTGACAGGATCAAATGCTTTAGTTCGAACTGACGGGAGTCCACTTTATGCACTGTACGAACAATTTTTTTCATCATCATCTGTTCATATCCATAGAAAAACCACACCTCAGCTGTGCTAATATATGCCTCCTTAGCTGCAGAGCAGGTCCGCTGCACTTGCATTCTGCTGCTGAGCACAAGTTTGAAAGTTTGACATTTTGCCGCGACAGCCACACTTCAATTGAGGCAAAGATAACAATATGGCCATGAAGAAAGATTTCAGTGCACACTGAAGACGATGTTGAGAGTGAACAAATTCCATTCACTAGGCAGCCTTTCTCTGCATCTCCGAATGTTTCATCACTTCAGCTGTTGCGAATATTCTTTGCTATATTGTATATTAAAATTCATATAATTTAAAGAGTTATATATGTTAGCCATAAGTGCTCATTTTGCGCATTTCTACTGATTAAAAACAATGCTGACTTCATGCGCTAACTACACTTCGGCAAAAGAAGACCGAAACGCATACTCATTTTCGGTTTCGCATCTCACTTTATCGACCTCTGGTTCATGTTATCATCCTCCAATGAGAAATACTGGCACGTCGTTCGCGTCATCAGTGTTAAAGCTTTCTGCGAGCATGCAGCACTTGCTCTTGGTTTGAACGCCGATTTAATGCACTAAAATGAGGTGAAACAGGGAGAAGTGGCCTCTCGTAATGCAAGTGAAACAATTGGTAGCGGCCTACCTAACTCGTTTTGAAGCGTGAGGCCGTCAAACATTTCAGGGGTAAGATACACTGATGATAAATTTAATGAAACGAAGGCAATAAGGTCAGCCAGAAAGATTGATATGCGGCCAGCTATTCTGCCATCCTGCAACATTTTGGAGGCACAGATTCATTCGTACAAACACCCAGGGGAAGCGAGAACAGTTGCACGTCTAGTCGAATGTCACGAAAACGCACCTTAGGCTGCGGAGTCCGCCGCGTACGCGCTTTGAAGTTTGCGCCGCACGTGACGTTTTCTGTGCACTTGCCTGAAATTGGTGCACTTTCCTCCTTTCGCCCTTAATATGGATGGATGGATGGATGGATGGAAGATAGGAGCATCTCCTTTGCAGCGAGGTGGTGGCAGTTGCAAGTTGCAGCGTTTGATTCTGAGATCTGAGTTCTGGACGCGGAGGCTACACCTTACACCGTCATTGCCATCATCCACAGTCAGATTCCCGTCATCTCATCGCTCTCTTTCACTCCCTTCTTTATCCCTTCCAGCGCGGTTCGGACTTGTTCGATTGTCCACCGAGACATGTGAGCTAAATTTGCGTCATTTCCTTTCCTCATTTGCGCGCTCCGTTTGGTGTTCGGTCAGTCGCAGCTGCCGCCGAATCATGGCCGAATAGCTGTGTGATTCATCAGGAACGCGCTGACACCACGGTGAAGAGCGAGGCAGCGAAGAGCCGACAGGAAAGACATTAAAAAATAACAGGTTAGGCACGTAGCTGGAAGCAGTGTAAACAGGAGCGCGTGGCCGCCGCACTGCGCGGACTGCTGTCGCCGAGATGCGGTGAGATCGTCGACAAAGGTGCATGCCCAGTAAGCATGGTCAGCTGCGCTTTCCGCACATACCCCTGGTGCCGTCCTTTCTCGTCGGTTTGCGAAGCTTGCACTTGCAACGTCACGAGCGCGCCGCATGTTTGACCAATCCCCATAAAGGAGAGAAACGCGCACGAACTTCGAAGCGCGCACGCGACGGACTGTGCAACTTAAGGTGCGGTTTCTTGTGTGTGTGATTCTGCCATCGCACGGTACTGGCTCACCGTTGCACCAGTGCGCCAGGAATGGTACTACGGTCAACTTTAAGAGTTGACCGGAAATCAAAATGCTGCTTGTGTTGCTCTTGTGCAGGAAGTCAGAAAGCTTTATATGTACTGTATGTGTACACTAAAGCATTAAACATGCGTCATAGAACTCAACAATATTGCTTTCATTGTGTAGTTGTTGCAATGGTTAGAGTCTGAGAGCAGAATAAATTTAGAATCTTGTTAGCTACGAGGGAACACAACACCATAGCAAAAAAACTATATAATTGTCTCCCTTGAAAGCCAAACATTGACAGATCTTCGGTCTTTTGAAAACTCCCACCTAACGCTACGGTTGAAGACTCTCCAGGTGGTTGGATATAAAAAAAAAGTTAGATTCAGCACAACTGAGGCAGCCAGTTTAGACGATGCTTTGACAGGTATGTGCTTTGACAGCAATTAGCTCGATGCATGATTCCTTACACAAGTGCAAGCCAACGCCCAACAATGCGGCACATTGGCTATGATCAGACGCGGACTGTGGCAGCGACATTGCATTGTGGCTCAAATGCAAAGACATCCATGTCGTGTGTATTTTGAATAGACGTGAAAAACTCTATCCGGAGCCCTCCACTACTGCGTTTCTTATAGCCTGTATGCAGCTCTGGAACATTAAATATGTGCCATGCCATGATACAACATAACCGTGTCTTTTCGTGGAGCTTTAAGGGGTACTGTGGCACTTTTTTTTTTCTTAGTAAAAACTGGTTGGCTGGCTCTCTGTGGATATATACTGATGCTTGTTTGAAAGCTAAAGGTGCATTTTTTGCTTACAAAATTGAATGAAGATATGAGGCGTATTTTTCTCTGTTGCATGATTCAGGCTCATGATATCAAGACCGGAAAGGACACCATGATTGCTGTCTAGAAGAGAGTGGCATTGTAGACAAGCCGGAGAAATTCGTGGTGGAAAATGATTGACTTTATCAGTTTTCTCGTGAGGACAACCAAGGCTGGCAATACCTCATGAAAGCTCAGTTTTCAGTGACAGTAGACTTTCTGTAATTATAATGCAATGATAAACAGGCCAACTTCAATTTCTCCAAAGTGTTCTTTATGTGTACTTTGCAGGGCAAATATTGAATTGTTATCTCGTGAACAGTGAAGATTGGGTGCCTTCTATGACTCTCTAGAAAGCAGTGAATGAGTGGAGTGCTCTCCATGTGCATTCCACCAGTGGTGTGTAGCCGTTGACAGTGCCATTTTGGCATTTCCTTATCCTCACTGCATTAATATGACTTGGCAACTACTATCCCCTCGACAGAACTGGGATGAGCAGCAGTATTAACACAACAGATTTAGGGTCCTCGTGTCGCAGAAAATCCAGAGTTGGCTTTGTTGGCTGCGAGGGTAAAATCCGTGAAAAAATCCCCAAAGAAGGAAACTAGGTGGCAGGTGAGACACCTCGGTCACATGGCATTGTTACATCGTCACAACCTGCCTACTGGATTGTATGCAAACTGCCCACTGCGAAAGGCAGCAGTTAAACTAATGATTAGCTGCACGAGGTTGCTTGGGAAAAGCAACCTAGGTCTCACAAGCCCAACAGAGAGCAGTGCCTGCAATCACAGGGCAGTGGGACATCACTTATCTGGTGCTCCACTGCGTCCGAGGTGCTATGAGGACTCCCGGCGGACTGTGAATTTAAAGATGACCACGTATCTGGATGTGAACCCACTAATGCTATGACGTCATATCCTTAAGGCAGAGCTCAAGTGTCTGCTCCAGATTTTTTTTAGTTACTTGTAGACATCACCACTGCATTAGTAAGGATTCAGTATGTGCTTCGTCTTCAGAAATTTCATGGGCTGTAAGGTCATGTGTGCATCATACACGCTTTATGCTGCCAAGGCAGGCAGTTGTGGCTTTGATCAGCACGAGCTGACGTGTCATACATTTGATGACGTGTTTCTATTAATGTGCGAGCATTACTGGCCGTGGTGAGCGATTTCAGCAATGTGTATGTGGCTCTTCTGCTTCACATAAACAGAAAAAATCAGAGAAAAAAGTTGGACGAGTTTAATTCGAACCCAGGAATTTTTCGTGAGAAGCGAGTGTGAAGCCTCATACCCTTGACAAGTGCCGTGTTACCTTGGTGGATAGAGGTTAAAATCGTTATGTGGCAAGGCAGCAGCAGTGGCGTTGAAATTTTCCATAACGTCATCCTAGGTGGCATGAGTGAAGAAAAGGTGGATGACATATACAAACTCCGTAGCCATTGACATCATGGAAAGCTACCATGCACTCACCTAAAACAACCTCTGGGTGTCGCCAAGTCACTTCGGCCTTGCGCCCAACATAAACCAGGCGAAGTAAATTAAAAAAACCCAAAATTATAAAATAAAAGAAGGTGCTTGCAATGGTCAATGAAAGGTGTTTTCAGTGGTTTGAAAACTAGCCAAGTGGTCGTTAGTGTGGTCAGCTGATTCTTTGTGCATGCAATCTTCACTCTGGCAGAGCATGACCTGTCATTGGGCATTAAGGGTGACTCCATTCTATTTTTTTTCCTTGTAAAAGTTGATTCTATGGCTTCTTCTGCCTGTGTTGGTGTTTTTCTTGCACCGAACGATGCATTGATTCCTGAAAAAAATGAGTTAAAGATTTACCCCTCCACCAAATTAAATCTAGTGAAGCCTGTGTTGAAAAGCACTCTTTTACTGTTGTTTTGAAGTGCATGGCAGTGTAGCTTATGGTTTCAAATCAGCACCCCAAAAAATTGGCTGTGGCTTAGCTAAAGTTAAGCCTGCATATCTCGAAGCAAACAGCTCTCGCTGCTTTTCAGCCAACTCCCAAGCTAGAACTTCTGGATCGGTGTTTCTGCGCAGTCCGACTGTTGCGTCTTCTTCTCCTTCCATGGCGACTGTCTGCGCCTGTTCTATGGGCAAGCGCGCCTTATATACCCCTCCTTTCAAATGCCCACGGCTGTGGCGAAAGGTCAAACGGTGGCGAGGAGGAGTAGCGCGTGGTGGCAGCGAAAGCTCAGGCGACGGAGTCAGCAGCGGCCACCTGCGCCATGCGTGACGTCACTCGGTTTTGCGCATGCACAGAGGTGGCAAATCTGGCCTCCGGCTCACGCGAAGCGCGGTGTTGACTAGCCTAGTGAAACTTTTCGCTTCGAAATTTCTGGCAGTGCATAATAGTTTATTTCCGCAATGAGCCAGTGATGCTGACACCTGCTTTTCTAGCTTATAAAAGCTTCATTTCCTGTGAAAGTAGAGCTTTCCTCGTTACAGTGCGGTTATTTGTTGTTGGAAGCTAACTTTAATTTGTTCACCATGCCCCTTTGAGTGAGGTGGTAGAAAGGACAGTGTTGATAACACTTCATGCCACTAAGCATGGGATACACCTTAATGCTGACTCAGTTTGAAAAGGGGCTTGATGTTTGCTATTGTGCAAAAAGCACTGTTGTCAAAACATGTATCTGAAAGTGGTTCCATACACTTATGCTAGACATTAACCAAGCTAATGGTTCTAATAGTCATAGCTAGAATTTCCTTCGTTCAGTTAAACAAACCTACATCACGTCCATGTCAAACCCTTGGAACAATTACGGTCAGCTGCTCCTGTCGTTGCGCTCATTTTCTGTCCTTTTCAGGCGTTGGAGCTCACATGAAGATGCCAAGAATAAAGATTTGCAGTGCTTTAGAACAACTCCGGTACATCTTTACCAGCCAGTTATAGGTTGGAAGCCAGAGTGAATAAAGGAGTGTGTCTGGTGATCTTAGCATCCGGTGTGTGGTCAGAGTGCCGCAGTCCTGTTGTCATCCTTTTATGCCAAGGGTAATAATACATCTATGTATTGAACTGCGACAGGTTAGCTAGGCTTCGGACTCGTATCTCTGTTGTATTAAAGTAGGTGAATACGTTTTGCAGAACCTGGATGTGTATTGGGGTGTACCCCAGGGATCAGTTCTTGCGCCTCTTTTGTTCCTCATTTACATAAATGATATTCATTCCTGTGTTAGTTCATCGATCCAGCTTCGCCTTTTTGCAGACGATTGTGTCCTATATATAGCTGTAAAAAAATCAGAAGATCAAATTCTCCTTAACAATTCCCTAGAATCAATCCACACTTGGTGTATGACCTGGGGAATGAAACTTAACACAGATAAGACCAAAAGCATCACATTCACTAATAAGAAGCAGCCTCTAAGTTTTACGTACACACTTGGTGACACACAGGTTAAAAATTATGATCAGGTGAAGTATCTGGGACTCATCCGAATATCTAACCTGCGTTGGGAACCCTACATCAAATCCATTTGTTCTAAAGCTGAAGGTAAATTACATTATTTAAGGAGGAAGCTCCGTAACACGCCGACCCATATTAAACTCAATGCCTATATAACTCTTATAAGACCTACCCTAGAATATGCGGATATAGTCTGGAGCCACCGTCAAAAAAATTTAATCAACAAATTGGAGCGCATCCAAAAAGTAGCAGTAAGGTTTGTCTATTCGAAGTGTTCACACCAAACTAGTGCTACCAGTCTAGTAATTCAACCAAATTTACAAAGCCTGTCACAGCGAAGAATCATTTCAAGATTAAAGTTTTTGCTTCAATTTCTTTACGGCCACTTCAAAATAACCACTTCGCAATACTGAAACCCGCCTTTCAAACACTCGTCTAGAACTAACCATAGTAAAACACTGCGTCAACCAGTCAGCCGCGTAAATATCCACAGGTACTCCCAGTTACCAGATGCTATATCATATTGGAATAAATTGCGTGAAGATGCGGTGAAGTGCACGTCCGTGGAACTATTTCTTAATTATATCGAAAAAATTGACTTTTCTGTTTAATTCTCTCCTTTTTGTGTTTGGATCAGAGAACATCTCTGTATTTCTGAATTTTTGTTTTTACTCTGTTTGATCACAGTGATGCATTGTAAGCACTCCTGCATGGGCCCAAAAAGGGCCTGCAGTATGTTTAAATAAATGTACGAACACGCTTAGAACAGTAGGTTGCCTTTCCAGGTATAGCATACAGGACAGTTAAGCTTTTCTTAGTTTTTGATAATTTATTATTTATTTATTGATACTGTTATTGATAATGTTGGAGATTACTCTTCCTCAGATATTACTCTGCAGGAGATTCCTTGGAATGGACCCGCATTTGTTGTGCTTTTTGTCTTGTTTGTTTTGTAGCCACGTCCATTTTAATAACGGCCTATTGTCATGTTGGCTTAGTGGCGCAGTCATAAATGGCTGCCTTGGTGGTTTCTTGTAATTATCATCATGATTTCTGCACCCTGCAACTATGAATTTCCTCTTAGAGCTTTCCATGTATTTTCCGAGACGTTTAATCTCTTCTTGTGTCATGCTTGTGTTTGTTACTCATCTCGTGTTGCATGCATAAGCATGACTAACGAGAGCAAGTGGTTTGCAGTAGCTTGTCCACTGCATTTGCGAGTGGGAGAAGACACTTTATTTTCTTTTTGTTTCTAATTATGCAGCTCATTGTGAATCTGAAGAGTCATCAAGGTTGGCCATCTCTTCTGTGCTCCTTGTGTTTGGTTATTAATTTTTTTTCAAATTTAGGCAATTTTCAAGTGAGTGCATTACTGAGAGTACAGGTTTCCAAGACTTTCAACAAATGCTAGATTGATCCTCTATTTTCGCATGTTTTAACTAGTGTCGGAACACTATAAGTTTATAAAGAACACTTTATTGCGTTTCGATTGGTGTGCGATTCCTGTACCCCTTTCTCTCTTTCTTCTTTCACTCCTACCTATCCCTTTCCTTAGGGCGTGGTTCAGGTGTCCAGCAAGATATGCGAGACAGATACTGTGCCATTTCCTTTCCTCAAAAACCAATTGACCAATTTACCAGTAAGGTGAGATTGCTCAGTACAAATGCATAATCCGACAGCAAAAAAAGTGAAGAGATAACCCCGTAGTCTAATAAAGTGGGCTGACACTAGTTCAAACTTATGAAAATAGAGGATCAATCCAGCACTTGTTGAAAGCCTCGCAAATCTATGCTCTCTGCAAAGACTACATTCACTTGAAAATTGCCTAAATTTGCGAATCAAATATTGCATAACCAAACACAAGGAGCACAGAAGGTATGGCAAACCTTGGTAACTCTTCAGATTTACAATGAGCTGCATAATTAGAAACAAAAAGAAGGAAATAAAGCGTCTTTCTTTTGTGCCATAAAGTGTGAAAAAAAAATGCACAAGAAGGGATGCAGTGAAGTCATGGGAAAAGGTGATTTATTTTCTTTTTGTCTTTTTTTCAGGTTGAAAGCCCATCTCATATTTCCGACAGAGTTCAAGTCTCCTCTTTGGCAGTTTTTGAATAATTTCTAGCCAAGCCATTGTTACTCACCCATATCATATTTGTTGAGAGAGAGAGAGAGAAAAACTTTATTTAAAGAGGAATTCGGGGCACACCCCAGGGTCCCCGCATGACCCCACTCCACTCAAGTGTTTGTTCCCAAGGTCCATAACACTGGCAGCACGGCCGGTGGCGAAGGTCTGCACGGCCGGGTCCTCCGAGCGCAGCAGGGTCTCCCAGTCCTCCCAGGTCTTGAGGTTCTCTAGGTCCCGCGGGGGAGGGTCCGCCGGGCAGAGGGAAAGGATGTGGAGGGAAGAAGCGAAGGGTTCTGGGCATAGGGCGCATGCCGGAGTGGAAAAGGAGGGATGATAGTGGGCTAGGGTAAGGGGTGAGGGGAGAGTGTCTGTAGTCTGTGCCAGAGCGTTGCGTGTCTGTTATCTAGGGAGGGGTGGGGCGGGGGGTAGAGCTGGCGTGAGGCTCTGTAGGCCTGCGTCAGCTCACTGAATGTGTGCATGCGCTCCTTCGTGAATCCCCGATCCGAGGCCACCTGAGCCCGGTTTAAAGAACCTCGGGGTAAAAGGTTGGCGGCCTCGTTTCCGGGATTCCCGGAGTGCGCGGGCACCCATATCAGCTCCATTTGGCGGGGCGGGGGTGCATCGGGCGAGTCCAGTATGCTAAAAGCAGGGACATGGACTCGGCCTCGAGCAAAATTTAGAATCGCAGTTTTAGAATCACTTAAAATGTACCGGGCTTCCGTGCGAGTGATAGGAAGTGCAATGGCGGCTTCCTCTGCAGCCTCTGGGGAGGTGTCTGGAGGGAGAGGTAGTGTGAGCAGGGCGGATAAAATAGTTTAAAGGAATGCAATGTTTATCTTTGCTGTGTCCGTCCTGACTGCCTTGCTTTCCTTGATGCCGTCAGTACAGCAAACAATTACTTCAATGTCTGTTGTTGTGTTCTCTTCTCTCACTAATTACAATGAAGCTGTAGTTTTACTGAAACTCTCTTAGTCCATAACGGGTGTTATCTCCATAACATCGCACAATTCGTTCTACGTCTAGCTTCTTAGTGACATTGAGTCTGGAGCTTTATTGCGCAAGCTTCCACCAAATACTTGCAGCCTCAGCACTTTGTGGTGACCAGCTCATTTGGTTCTGTGCTGTCTCACTTGCATGCTGTAATTTTGTGCATCTGCAGTTATTTCTAATTTAAAAGACAGTTTGGAGTAGCTGTTTTATTGCTGTTTTATAGATGAGGTTGCAGTCAGCTCTTCACAGCACAATTCTCATACTTACTCATGTGCAGTGTATTGCTTTGCTCGGGAGAAGCCACTCAGTGTACTCGTACTGCGACTCGCCTCAAATGGCCCACTTTTTTGAGCCAGCTTGAAACAAAGCTGTTTGGAAACTGCTGGGACACTTTCCAGGTAGCACTTCTGCAGTAAATGCCACTGTTTTCACAACGCCGTTACGTTAATATTTGAACACGAAGACAGTTCCTTTTGATGGAACCACTGATTTGTGCTCAAAGCAATCAGAGCAGGAGTTAAGACTTGTTATTACACCTGGATGATAACAGCAGCAAGATGACGTAACCATTTTTGATTACCTGCATCGTAGATGACGTTAGATTTGGGAATCCAGTGATTTCTCATTCTTTGGTACTTTTGTAACTCTTCATAGTATACAGAGCAGAGTAAAATGAAAGGCTGTTTTCCATATGCGAGCAGTGTGCAGTCTTAATCATGTTTAATGATAGGCAGTATGAAAGCTGCCTCTCTTTGTGATACATATATTTATATTAACTTGCAATGGGAAGGTGGTTGATATGCATTCTTTTTCACTGATTTTCTGGCTTTCTTGCGCCATGCATAACATTTGTTGTTCTAGCCTGTGTTTCGAGTGCCTTTCCTGAATCAAAGCGAATCTAAATTCTTCAGCGAACACTCTAGGTGTCCCTTCCTTTTTTTTTGCAGCTGTATTCACTAATTGTACCATGCAGCCTAGGCTTCTCACACACTCTTGTGTGTGTTGCAGAAGCCTAAAGAAAAACTACTTCAACAAAAGATATTGAGGAACTCTGCTTAGAGTTTATGCATTTTTTCTTATCATTCTGGTTGTTTTTCAGGTGAAAAGCCCCTTCTGACTTCTGTGATTACATGCAAGTCAGTTGTGCAGCAGTTACCAAGACATTGTTGCCTGCCTTCTGGCCATGCTGCAACATATTGTATCAAAGGCTGTGTGAGCATTCACTGTAACATACCCTGCATGTTTGCAGGCAGTTGCCACAAAATTGTGCTTGTTTTCTCTTGAACAAGCGCATACATACTTTTACTTTCTTGTTCACAGAGGTCCCTCTGCAGGCATATCTTGGTTCTAGTGTCCTTGCAACATTCGAACTGCACCTTAAAGTATTCCTGAGCTTCGCTGAAATGCAACTTCACACATTGTCATGGAGGTGTTTGTATATGCCAAAGACAGATTGTGTAACGAAATGACCAGCGAAGTCAGGTTAACAGGTAATATAAGGCAAATAAGCATTGTGGAATGCATTTAGAGCAAGTTTGACTGCGTCATTGCGTCGTCTCATGGCCCAGCACTCCACCATTGATACATTGCTGTTGGTGTACCCGTTTCATCCTTGTCAGGGCACTAGTCCTGCAGTGTCATCATGATCGCTCTGGATTTTATTTATATGATGTGAGTTGTGGTGCTCATGATTGAGTCAAGACTGTGTGGCTGTGTGCCAAGCTTTGGGGAAAGCACCAGTGTAGTTTCGCTTTCTTTTATCCTCCATAGTGCCTGTACAAGAGATTAATTTTGTTAATGATGGTTTGTACTTTTACTATTCAATACCTGAAAATGTTGTTTAAGCAGCTGTTTCTTGAGTGCTCTCATAACCTAGTTTCACTGAGCTGGTTTCAAGTGCTATATTTATTTGAATGCACGAGATGAATTTTTGATGCTCAGGCGAGACATGGTTGGCCTGGCGGGGGCACTGCATTTTTAGCTTAAGTGCAGACTAGGTTAGGTAACACCTGGTAGTCATGGCCCTGGAACTCGTGAGTGTGGTGTTATAATAAATAGCATTGTTTTAAACAGCAACAGCATTCATTACTTCATGATTCTAACACTGATTGGAAGCCACAACAAAGATTCTATAAATGCATCTACAGGCTTGTGTTATGCATGACCCTGTTTGAAGTTGTCATTGTATGATGTTTCTACTTGTGCTTGCTGTTTTTCGTAATGTAGGGAATGCTCAAAGGAAAAAGTCCCAAGCACTTTTTGTTATAGTACGAAACAATGATTATTGACAATTGTATTTAGAACCATGATAAACACCACTTCTTGTTTTTGAAATGCCGATGCCAGATTACAACATCATTTATTTTGATGATAATTTTATGACGACTTAGCTGGTCTCATCAGAGTTCTACTTTTCCCAGCCAGGAAGTATGCCCTCTTAGGTGTAAATCTACTCACAAAGGTAGCATACTTGACATGATGTTTTGTAGAAATGATGCTGGCAGCAGATGGTTTGGCACCTGATGGAGTTTATACAGCATACACATCAATGTGCTTGGTGCCTCCCAAGCGCTTATCAAGCTTGCACAACATGGATGCTCACATATTCGTCCCAGGTGCCTAAATAAGCAGGTTTCCGGGTTTTAAATCTGTTGCAAAAGGCAGGAGAAGGTGTTTTTATTTTAATGAGTATTGCATTGGTTTTAGATTGGTGACAGTGAAAGAGTGATGTTCAGTTTCTGCTCTTCTCATGTGTGTTTTTTTTATTTGCTGTGCTTGGCATCTTATACTGTAGATAATAGTTGTTATCATTGTGTCTGATCTCTCTAAACCCGCCGCGGTGGCTCAGTGGTTACGGCGCTCTGCTGCTGACCCGAAAGACGTGGGTTCGATCCCGGCCGTGGCGGCCGAGTTTCGATGGAGGCGAAATTCTTGAGGCCCGTGTACTGTGCGATGTCAGTGCACGTTAATGAACCCCAGGTGGTCGAAATTTCCGGAGCCCTTTACTACGGCATCTCTCATAGCCTGAGTTGCTTTGGGACGTTAAACCCCAATAAACTAAGCTAAACTAAACTAGATCTCTCTAAAGGCCCTTGTCAATCGCTGTGTGGCTTGCACTGTTTAGTATCTTCGTGTATGCTGTGACTTTGCGTTATTTTAGGTATTTGTTCGGAACATGAAACTCTGCCACTGAAACCCCTGCTGTTATGTATTATTGAGTATGAAACCTCATGTAACTATAATAATATAGTAATACCCTTGTTACTGACGTGGTTGGCATCTATGCATGTATTCAGTTGCTATGACCGTTAAAACTATTCCATATCTGCAAGGTCTCACATTTCTGCTTTGTTATAGTTTTCACTTTACTTGAAGGAATTTTCATTTAATTTATGCCTCCCACCTTTTTTTTTTCATGTACGGTGTTGACATGGCTCGAATAGCTGCGTCACAGAGTGCATGAATGACAGCAGCAGCTGAGAATTCGATTGTTTTCTGCGGATTCTTCTTTGTTGTGGTGTGATTCAGGGGAAGTGCTGCCCTGCAATCCTGCACTGTGAGCAGGTTTATGCCTGTGAGCTAGCAAGTAATAAATGTGTTCTTTTCTCTTTGTAACAAGTCGTGACATACACAGATAAAGTCATTCAATGGGCTGTAACGTTTGTCGTTTCTGCTCTGCGCAGCTCAGCTGCAAAAGCAACAGTGTATTTGGAGTCATGTACTTGTGATTGGCTGTCCTCGTGATATGAAATATGTGCCTAGTCTAAAAGAGAACAGCTTTTATTTTAGATCGGCATGGTCGAAGCATGGCTCGGTTCTTAGGTCATGACAAAATGTGACCAGCTTGAGTTTGAGCAACCTCACCATTTGTCAACTAACCTAGAGACGTAGGCCAGCTGTAATCAATGCATTGAGGCATACCCTTCATTTCTAAGGAGGTCCATGCATTGTTTCTTTGCGCAGGTTTGGCCACAGCTAAGAGTAGCTGCACCTCGTCTCCACAACAAAATACGGAACGATGCGGAACGAGCTTTCTGTGCCCTGATTGTGGCTATGCTACAGCGTATGTCACTCACTTCAAGAGGCATCAGAGAACCCACACTGGAGAGCGTCCTTACCAGTGCAGCCATTGCAGCAAGGCGTTCACTACTTCAGACAACCTTGTGCAGCACATCCGTATCCATACGGGCGAGAAGCCATACCAGTGTGATCACTGTGGCAAGAGCTTCTCAGTCAAGAGCAACCTGACAGAGCATTTTCGCATCCACACAGGCGAGAAGCCGTACCACTGCGATCACTGTGGCAAGCGCTTCACACAGAGGGGCACCCTGAAAAAACACCTCCGCGTCCACACAGGCGAGAAGCCGTTCCGATGCCATCTATGCCCCGAGGTCTTTGCGCGCAAAGCAAGCCTACGTCACCATGTGCAATCTCACAAGACGGCAAATGTGTAGTATTTTTTTTTTAGCAAGTTTTCGTGGAGGCTGTATCTCAAGGCATTTGCTATTAAAATATGTTACAGGGTGTTCTGCCAGCATTTACTGGAGAAGTTATTGTGAGCCATTGTGCGATGTAAGAGTCTCCCAATTTCGTCCTGATGTTTTGATTGAAATGATCCAGAAGAATATATAGTCATTAGTCATGCTGACACTATCTGATACGAGTTGCAATATTTCTAGGAAAGTATGAGCGGTAACAAAATCTTAACGTAACTGACTCCAAAGTAATTTGCTATTCTGCACCTGAAATGAGAACAACACTATTAGATGTGTTTGCAGCATATTAATGTTTTGTTTTGGTTTCAAATTTCTGAAGCAGCATGCTTTTTTGCCTCTTGTTTGCTTGTAAGAGAAAGAATAGTTAACAAACCATTTCTGAAAAATTGGGCAGACTGTGCACAGTATGTTCTTGGAATGCTTGCTTCGTTCAAACTGGTTCCCTTCCTAAAATCAGATGGGAAAAAGGTTCATCTTTGTTTTCTGTAGCATAACAACAATTTTTGCAGGAAATGTGCCTCTGGCACATTTCTTTTGGCTGTTATATAAATTGGATAGGTGATCCTTCTCTTGAAATGACACATTGTATTTATATGTAGGTGTTTTGGTGGAAACTCATGATGGTCGTTGCCTTGTCATTATTAATTGTACACTGCGCTTTCTACATTGCATCTCATGGGAGTGAGGGAATGCTTCCTATCATCTGCTGCTTGTACTTTGCTGGTGAAAATGAAGCTGCAGCACTTGCTGACAGATTTTTCTTTATGCGTCTTTGAAGAGTTTCGCTTTGCCATTTTACATATTATTTCTTCCTTGATGATAATTGCTGGGCAGTTCTGTGTTGTTTGCATCTTTGCAGCCTTTGTTTCATGCAAAATCCAACATTTACAGCACCTGAGTGGTTGTGCAGCTTTTTTGCTCAAATTTCAGAATAAGTCTTACAGTCGCAGCTTTTACTGATGGCGTGTTCTCTTGGTTGTTGGCTTTCCTACATTGCATGCAGTAATCTTGTGCAACCATACAGATTAGATACCATTTAAGAGTGTTGGAAGTATTGTTTGTGTTAATTTACTGTGGAAAAATAAAGTATGGTTGGAAACCTAAGTTTAGCACTGCCACCTTTCTTTGTGATGTGGAGCACACTGCTGTGGAGATTGCGGAGGCTGAAAAACAGGATTCGCACAGTGGAAGAAGAACCCGAAATGATCTGGAAGAATAGAGTTGGGACGGTGACTGCTCATCTGGGACCAAGGCCTTAGAAATATATATCTATTAAAGTTGACTGCTGACCTCTCCAACACGCACAGTGCTGAAGTGGCCTTTTCATTCAATCGACGACTCCTACTGCGTCCAACTAGAAGCCATTGGTTCAGTGAATGGCAGGAGTGACCACACAAAGGCCCCAATACTTCCTGCCAGGCTGTGTGGCAAATGCACTGAAATTTTACAAAACTTGCTTAGCAAAACGCGACGGAAGCATATTCAAGGCGCAGCACTCCTGACTGAGTTGTCACTTTTCAGACTCCATCCTCACTAACCACTTTTGCTTCCCCTGCAGTTATACCATATTCTTGTGTATGAAACCTTAGTAACAATAATGATATAGAAATACCCTTGTCGCTGACATGTTTGGCATCGATGCATGTTTTCAGTTGCCATGACTGCTAAAACTATTCCATATCTGCAAGGTCTCAGATTTCTAGTTTGTTATAGTTCTCACTTTTATTTATGCCGCACACCTTTCCTGTTTGTTGTTTTTCATGTATGGTGTTGACATGGCTAGAATAGCTGCGCTCCAGAGTGCATGAATGACAGCAGTAGCTGAAATTTTAATTGTGCGTTGCAGATTTTTCTTTGTTGTGCTAAAAAAGGGAAGCGGAAATGGTGCTCAAAAATTGCGTGCCTGTGATGCAACCTGGTGATATGCGTCAGTCAGTTCCTCTGAACAAGGAAGTACTGAATGTCTGCTTCTCTTTTTGCAGAAAGTCGTGCTTTACACTGATAAAGTCCTGCGAGGGCATGTAATGTTTGTAATTTATGCTGTGCTCTGCTCTGCTCAGCTACAGAAGCAACAGTGTTTTTCGAGTCACGTGCTATGATTTGCTGTCCTTGTGATTAGAAATATGGGCCTAGTTTAAAAGAGAACAGCTTTTATTTTAGGTCTGCATCGCAAGGCTCGGTTTTTTCATCATGACAAGATGTGACCAGCTTGAGTTTGAGCATCCTCGCCATTCATTAACTATCCTTGAGACATAGGCCAGCTGTTATCAATGCATTGAGGCATACCCTTCACATCTAAAGAAATCCATGCATTGTTTCTTTGCGCAGGTTTGGTCACAGCTAAGAGTAGCTGCACCTCGTCTCCGCAACAAAATTCGCCAGGATGCGAAAAGCGCTTTTCGTGCCCCCAGTGTGGCTATGCTACAGTGCATAACCATGCTTTCAGGAGACACCAGAGAAGCCACAGTGGAGAGCGTCCTTACCAGTGCAGCCATTGCAGCAAGGCGTTCGCGACCTCAGACAACCTTCTGCGGCACATCCGTATCCATATGGGTGAGAAACCATACCAGTGTAATCACTGTGGCAAGAGCTTCTCGGACAAGAGCAACCTGACAGAGCATGTTCGCATCCACACAGGCGAGAAGCCGTACCACTGCGATCACTGTGGCCAGCACTTCACACAGAGTGGACACCTGAGGGAACACCTCCACCTCCATACAGGCGAGAAGCCGTAGCAATGCCATCTATGTCCCGAGGTCTTCGCGCAGAAGGCGGCCCTGCGTCACCATCTGCGATCTCACAAGAAGGCAACTCTGTAGTGGATTTTTTTTTTGCACAAGTAGATTTTCGCACAGGCTGTGTCTAAAGTTCTCTTGGTGCGCAGTTTATGCATCTAAAAGTATTTGCTATTGAAATATGTCGCAGGGTGTTCTGCGACCATTTATTGTCAGTGATTGCATTGTAAGAATCTGTTAATCTCGTTGTGATGTCTTGATTGAAATCATCCAGAAGGATATTTTAACATTAATCATGTTGACACTATCTGATGCAAGTTGTAATAATTGTAATATAAGCAGTAGCAAAATTTTAAGGTGACTGGCTGTAAAGTATCCTGCTATTCTGGACCTGATATGAGAGCAACACTACTAGATGTGTTTGCAGAATATTAATGTTTTGTTTCGGTTGTAAATTTCTGAAGCAGCATGCTTTTTGCCTCTTTTTTGCTTGTAAGAGAAAGAATAGTTAACAAACTATTTCCGAGATGTTTGGCAGACTGTGGACAGTATGTTTTTTGAATGCTTACCTGGTTCAAAATGCTTCCCTTTCTAAAAGAAGACGGGAGAAAGGTTCATATTTATGTTCTGTTGGATCCAGCAAGTTTTCCAGGAAATGTGGCTCTGGTAGTTTTTTTTTTGCTGCTATATAAATTGGATAAATGATCTCTGTTTTGAAATGATACATTGTGTTTATTTGTAGACGTCCTGGTGGGAGTTTAGGGCGGTCACTACCTTGTCATTTTTAATTGCCCCTCACGGGAGTGAGGGCATGCTTCAGTATTTCCTATCGTCAGCTGCTTGTACTTTTTTAATGAAAATGAAACTGCCGCACATGCTGACAGATTTTTTCGTTTGCTTCTTTTAGGAGTTTTTGCTCTGCCATTTCATCTTGTATTTTTTCCTTCGCTGATGTTTGATTGGCAATTTTGCCTTATTCAGGCAAAATCCTACATTTACAGCACAAGTGGTTGTGCAGCTTTTTTGCAGAAATTTCAGAATAAATCTTATAGTCGCAGCTTTAGCGATGACGTGTTCTCTTGGTTGTTGGCTTTTCTCACAATGCACACAGTAATGTTGCGCAATCATAAAGATTTCATAGCATCAAGAGTGTTTGAAGTTACATTTGTGTTAATTTATTTTGGAACAATAAAGTACAGTCAGGATCCCCATTGTAGCACAGTCCCCTTTATTTCTCATGTGGAGTACACTGTTGTGGATATTGGACAGGCAGAACAGGACTCGCACAGTGGAAGAACAACAAGAAGTGATCTGGAGGGATGCAGATGGGACAGTGACTGCTCAGCTGGGAGCAACGACTTGAAAATGTGTGTCTATTAAAGTTGGCCGCTGACCTCTCCAACATGCACAGTGCAGAAGTGGCCTTTTCATTCAGTCGACGGCTCCCACTGCATCCAACTGGAAGCCATCGTGTCAGTGAATGGCAGGAGTGACCACACAAAGGCCCCAATACTTCCTGCCAGGCTGTGTGGCAAATGCACTGATATTTTGCAAAACTTCCACAGCAAAACTCGACAGAAACATATTCAAAGCGTGGCACTCCTGACTGAATTGTCACTTTTCAGACTCCATTCTCACTAACCACTTTTGCTTCCTCGTCTGCTGCATGAGCGTCATGTTCGTGCTTCTAGGATATCCACCAGAGTATGTTTGTTGGTAAGCAGAATCCACTCGGTGCACACTTACTCTCTACTGCCTGCCTTAAATGACTGATTTCTAAGCGCTTTTACGAAAAGGCACCATAAGTAAAAATAAAGCAGACCACACGAGAAATGCATCCAGGAATGTGTCTCTCACGTCTTTTTTGCCTGGTGTGCCTTTTCGTAAAAGTATGTAAGTACAACTGACCCAACAGCACATGTTAAGCAACCTATATCTATGTCTTATGGCCATCTGTCTGCTTTACTATTTGCCCCTTTTCGTATTGTAAAAAATGTCAAACCAACTTGCCGAACAGTTTTTGTAAGGTGGTTTTCATGAGGTAGTTGTGCAATGAAATTGCTTAGCACCGTGTACTATGTTACATGTTTAGATGTACTGTACATTAAAATGCTGAGGCCATGTTGAGACAGCAACAAATAAGGGGACGCAAAAACTTTAGTACATATGGCAACTGCAATTGCTAAGCAGAGGAGTATGAATACGGACCATTTCTTTTATTTCTCTATTGCTACAATTTTTTATTTTCTTCCATCAAGAATTGTGAATAAAGGTGAGGAATATGCTTTCCTAGGTACTTAATTTCCTTGTCTGTGGGTGCATTGGGTTACCTATGACATGTGCGAGGCACGATATCCAATTTCCTTGCCATTTAATGTCACGGAACGACTACTGATGCATTTTTCTCCAAGACTATGGATGTAATACGCTTGCATGCTTTCGTGCCTTACCTTGTTTTTATAAACAGTGTCTTTTTTGCGCTGTTCACCCACCATGAGTGGGATACAACTCTGCATTGTCATGCTAGCAGGGCTGGAAGCGGATCCTTTGATGGAGAAGAGCCGCTTGGTTCGAAGGAAGTAGATTTTCCCCATCAAAGGACCCCCCTTCAGCCAATGCCATTGGCCGATTCTCATGATCTGAAGAATGAAGCGGCTTTTCGCCCATCAAAGGACCCCTTCCTGCCAATGGCATTGGCGGCCAATTCTCATGACATGACCGCTAGGACCAGGTGGCTTTTCCCCACCAAAGGGCCCCTTCGAGCCAATGGCATCGGCCAATTCTCATGACCCCTAGAACGAAGCGGCTTTTCCCCATCAAAAGACCCTTTCCAGCTAATGGCATCGGCCAATTCTCATGACCCCTAGAAAGAAGCGGCTTTTCCCCATCAAAAGACCCCTTCCAGCCAATGGCATCGGCCAATTCTCATGAACCCTAGAACGAAGCGGCTTTTCCCCATCAAAAGACCCCTTCCAGCCAATGGCATCGGCCAATTCTCATGAACCCTAGAACTAAGCAGCTTTTCCCCATCAGAAGACCCCTTCCAGCCAATGGCATCGGCCAATTCTCATGACCCCTAGAATGAAGCGGCTTTTCCCCATCAAAAGACCCCTTCCAGCCAATGGCATCGGCCAATTCTCATGAACCCTAGAAGGAAGCGGCTTTTCCCCATCAAAAGACCCCTTCCAGCCAATGGCATCGGCTAATTCTCATGAACCCTAGAATGAAGCGGCTTTTCCCCATCAAAAGACCCCTTCCAGCTAATGGCATCGGCCAATTCTCATGACCCTTAGAACGAAGTGGCTTTTCCCCATCAAAGGACCCCTTCCAGCCAATGGCATCGGCCAATTCTCAGGAACCCTAGAACGAAGCGGCTTTTCCCCATCAAAGGACCCCTTCCAGCTAATGGCATCGGCCAATTCTCATGACCCTTAGAACGAAGCGGCTTTTCCCCATCAAAGGACCCCTTCCAGCCAATGGCATCGGCCAATTCTCATGAACCCTGGAACGAAGCGGCTTTTCCCCATCAAAGGACCCCTTCCAGCCAATGGCATCGGCCAATTCTCATGAACCCTTGAACCAAGTGGCTTTTCCCCATCAAAGGACCCCTTCCAGCCAATGGCATCGGCCAATTCTCATGACCCTTAGAACGAAGCGGCTTTTCCCCATCAAAGGACCCCTTCCAGCCAATGGCATCGGCCAATTCTCATGAACCCTAGAACGAAGCGGCTTTTCCCCATCAAAGGACCCCTTCCAGCCAATGGCATCGGCCAATTCTCATGAACCCTAGAACGAAGCGGCTTTTCCCCATCAAAGGACCCCTTCCAGCTAATGGCATCGGCCAATTCTCATGACCCTTAGAACGAAGCGGCTTTTCCCCATCAAAGGACCCCTTCCAGCTAATGGCATCGGCCAATTCTCATGAACCCTTGAACCAAGTGGCTTTTCCCCATCAAAAGACCCCTTCCAGCCAATGGCATCGGCCAATTCTCATGAACCCTGGAACGAAGCGGCTTTTCCCCATCAAAGGACCCCTTCCAGCTAATGGCATCGGCCAATTCTCATGACCCTTAGAACAAATTGGTTTTTCCCCATCAAAAGACCCCTTCCAGCCAATGGCATCGGCCAATTCTCATGAACCGTTGAACCAAGTGGCTTTTCCCCATCAAAAGACCCCTTCCAGCCAATGGCATCGGCCAATTCTCATGAACCCTGGAACGAAGCGGCTTTTCCCCATCAAAGGACCCCTTCCAGCCAATGGCATCGGCCAATTCTCATGACCCTTAGAACGAAGCGGCTTTTCCCCATCAAAGGACCCCTTCCAGCCAATGGCATCGGCCAATTCTCATGAACCCTAGAACGAAGCGGCTTTTCCCCATCAAAGGACCCCTTCCAGCCAATGGCATCGGCCAATTCTCATGACCCTTAGAACGAAGCGGCTTTTCCCCATCAAAGGACCCCTTCCAGCTAATGGCATCGGCCAATTCTCATGACCCTTACAACGAAGCGGCTTTTCCCCATCAAAGGACCCCTTCCAGCCAATGGCATCGGCCAATTCTCATGAACCCTGGAACGAAGCGGCTTTTCCCCATCAAAGGACCCCTTCCAGCCAATGGCATCGGCCAATTCTCATGAACCCTGGAACGAAGCGGCTTTTCCCCATCAAAGGAGCTCCTTCCAGTCAATGGCATCGGCCAATTTTCATGAACCCTAGAACGAAGCAGCTTTTCCCCATCAAAAGTCCCCTTCCAGCCAATGGCATCGGCCAATTCTCATGAACCCTAGAATGAAGCGGCTTTTACCCATCAAAAGACCCCTTCCAGCCAATGGCATCGGCCAATTCTCATGAACCCTGGAACGAAGCGGCTTTTCTCCATGAAAGGACCCCTTCCAAGCATTGGCATTGGCCATTTCTCATGACCCCTAGAACGAAGCGGCTTTTTCCCATCAAAGGACCCCTACCAGCCAATGGCATCTGTTGATTCTCGTGACCCCTAGAATGAAGCTGCTTTTCCTCATCAAAGGACCCCTACCAGCCAATGGCACCAGCGGCCAATTCTCATGATCCCCAAAAACGAAGCGGCTTTTCCCCATCAAAGGACCCCCTTCCAGCCAATGGAGTGTGCCAATTGTCATGACCCCAAGAATAAAGTGACTTTTCCCCATCAAAGGACCCCTTCCGGCCCATGACATTGGCTGATTCTGGTGGCCCCAAGAACGAAGCGGTTTTCCCCATCAAAGGGCCTTCCTCCAGCCAATGGCGTCGGCCGATTCTCATGACCCTGCTAGCCTGACAATGCAGAAAGCGCCCTGATAATCCTGGAAGGGACTATCCCTGACTATGGAGGTAGAGAACTATCCCCTTTCGTCTGCCACTCTCCTCATTGACACGCTAGCGGGGTCATGAGAATCGACCGACACCATTGGCTGGAAGAGGTCCTTTGACAAAGCTGCTTCATTCTCGAGTTTTATCCAAGTGTAATGGTGTATCTCCTGTGCACTTTGTTCAAAATATATAGATCATGGATCATCTCAACTCAAGGAACATGTATATTTGTACTTTTCAGCCTAAAACCTCACCAAGCGAAAAACATTTTATCAGAGCAATGTTTCCTGGAACTCTTGAATGCATCGGCAAAAGGAAAAAGAAACCTCATGTCTTATCGGAAAAAACACAAGCACTGAATACCAGAAAATGAACTGTCAAAGCTCGCACCATGCAGTCTCTTATTTTCTAGAGCCCATTTCATTGTCACTTTTTTCTTTATAAGTGCACAAATGTAAGACAGCACACAACAACAGAATGTCCTAAACCAAAAGAGAAACTTACTCTAGTCGGATACAACATGAGACTGCAGTAAGCTCCGCCCCCTTATCAAAACTTTTTATTCACAGATGTGATTGATTAGCGGAGTAATACAGGCTGCCATGTAGCCGCACAAACTACGCGAGATTAAAAGCAGTGAAATTCAGGTATAAGGCCCAATGCTATCGCAATGTCATCAGGAAATGGTGATCTGGCGGCCTACAAACTTTCCTTGCTCTGAGGCTATTCTCTGCTTAGAACTTATTTTAATTGTCATGATAAATGCTGCTGCATTGTTTTTGTAAATATACTTGACAATTATTAGTTTTTGCACACAGACACACCAACGCAACGACTCGTTTTATCAGTGCATATAAACAACAATGAAATGTTGCAAGTACAGGGCACATGTATATGCCTGCAGTGTCTAAAATCAGTGTGACATTTTGGGGCTCAGCTCGTAACTGTCATGGTTTTGTCGCATCTATTAGCTCAAACAATACATGCAAGCACACATTCCAGTGTAAGCTGATTTATGGTGTATGGTTTATAGGGGTTTAACGTCCCAAAGCGACTCGGGCTATGAGAGACCCCGTAGTGAAGGGCTCCGGAAATTACAACCACCTGGGGTTCTTTAGCATGCACTGGCATTGCACAGTACAGGGGCCTCTAGAATGTCACCTGCATCGAAATTCGACCGCAGTAGCCAGGATCAAACCCGCGTCTTTTGGGCAGCCGAGTGCCCTAACCACTGAGCCACCGCGGTGGATACATACCATACGAGTGTAAGCATCATACCAGTATAAGTATATGCATCTATCGTCTCATCCAACAGTGCTTTGAGGGCTTCCCTTATATGTTTATTACTCAGTAATACCACCAGCACCTAAAGAGACTCCGGAACTAGCCCCACTGGATAAGGTTCTTGCGTTAAACGTTGCTAGGTTCAGTAGTGACAGCTGATCCGGATCATGAGAGGGAAATAACTAGAAGAATAAGCATGGGGTGGAGCACGTATGGCAGGTTCTTTCAGATCATGAATGGCAGTTTACCAATATCTCTCAAGAGAAAAGTATACAACGGGTGTGTCTTACCGGTACTCACCTATGGGGCAGAAACGTGGAGGCTAACAAAGAGGGTTCAGCTTAAGTTAAGGACAATGCAGCGAGCTATGGAAAGAAAAATGATAGGTGTAAGGTTTAGAGATCAGAAGCCGGCGCAGTGGGTGAAAGAAGGAACGCGGGTTAATGACATCCTAGTCGAAATCAAGAGGAAGAAGTGGGCATGGGCAGCACGTGTAATGCGAAGGCAAGGTAACCGCTGGTCCCTAAGGGTAACGGAGGGGATTCCAAGAGAAGGCAAGCGTAGCAGGGGGCACCCGAAACTTAGGTGGGAGGATGAGATTAAGAAATTTGTGGGAATACGGTGGCTGCAACTAGCCAGGGACAGGAAGAGACATGGGAGAGGCCTTTGCCCTCAGTGGGCGTAGTCAGGCTGATGATGATGATAATGGCGATGATGAAGTAAAGGTGATGGAGGGCCGCATAATTTTTCAAAATCAGAGTGAGGGTGAGGGAGGGCCATGGATTCAAAAGTGAGGGTGAGAGAGGAAAAATAAAAATGAGGGCACTTGCCACCCTCTGCTCAAAATATGCGGCAAACAGAAGCATGCAACTAGAAAAAAGCAAGTATGTTCAATTAAAGGAAGAGGTTGCTTTTCCATGGAATATTTCTCATTGTTAACAACGCAACGACAGGGAACGCAGAAAGAGATCCATGCCTTGCAGTTCAATATGTGAATAAGACCAGGAACCGTTTGTTTAGAACAACCTTGATTTTAACTTCACTGCAGTTGTTGTGCAGATTTTAAGTGGACATTAATCATAGAAGAAGAAACCACTAGCCTCCCAAAGCCAACATTGTCCATGACCAAGGCCTTTGAAATCTGCTACATTTTTGTTCTCTTCCCGGCATGCATGGGAAATAACAACTGAGACTTTATGTACAGTCTTTGTCAAAAATATACAGCCCAAGGGGTTTGCTTTCAAGACGTGTAGCGGGGCTCTTAAGCGCATATGGTAGTCCTAAGCTTGGGATGGTTGAGGACGCAAGTTCCTCCAGCCTTTTTGTGATTAGGGTCCCCGACTATGAAAGAGGAGCCACACTGCAGGGCTCAGAAGCAGACTCCTTGGGCTGTATACTTTTGACAAAGACTGCACATACTGCTTTCAGCAGAAGCTACAGATACTTACTGAGAAGAATGTATTCATAATGAACCACTCATACACTCGACCTCCTCAAATTAGTACAGATCCTAATTTATTAGTTATCACCAATTTGTAACCCATTCCAGTACCTCTACATAAATCCAGAACTAGCGTTATGAAATCAATGGCATTGCCATGCCGCCGTACAGTCCCCGCACTACCCTGATCCTCGAATTTCTCTCGTGGTGCACATGGCTGCGGAGTTCTCCAATGGAGGTCAAACTAGCCTCGATATGACCGGCCACCAATCTTAATTTGTGTCCCAAGCAATGCTTGGCGCTATCATTAAAGCGCGCCATTACAATAACCCCAGACACACCAACTTGTAATAGAAAAAATGGTTGCATACAAGGTGATTGAACACAGTCCAGGGAGGGTGATGCCTATATGATGAATTGAAGAAATAAAAATGAAAACTCTCGACTGGAAGAACAATAAAAATGGACTGACCGTTGGAGGACATGCCAGTAGCAGTAGCATAACACATGAAAACTAGCAAACGAAAAATACTTCAGGCAGGTAATGTAAAAATCAACACATATGAAATGAAATTGAAAGAAATGAAATGAAAAGATTTATTTGAGCAGAGCAGTTACAGCATCTGCCGCAGGGGCAGAGGCTAAAGGCTATGGTGCCTGACGAGGCCTCTGACCCCCTGCAGTCGACGGAAGTGCAATACAATTTGTGCATAACAAGAAGGTAAGTCACAAAATTAAAACAACTGGGGATAAACTATGCAAATATAATCACAACATTAAGACAGTATACGGAATGATATAAACATGTACTATAATATGCAAGGATATTATAGAGAGATTTTGTTCAGTATGCAATCGTTGGAGGACGCTTATAACAAAAAAAAAGTGAAAAATCATGGTACAAGAGATGGATATATCCTTTATATGCATGTCAAAAGTACTCGCCACTCCCCGTACAAAACAACTGTGCAAATCTACTTGTGCAAAAAAAAAATCTACTACAGAGTTGCCTTCTTGTGAGATCGCAGATGGTGACGCAGGCTCGCCTTCTGCGCAAAGGCCAGGGGACATAGATGGCATTGGTACGGCTTCTCGCCTGTGTGGACGCGAAGGTGTTCCCTCAGGTGTCCCCTCTGTGTGAAGCATTTGCCACAGTGATCGCAGCGGTACGGCTTATGGCCTGTGGGGACGCGAACATGGTCCTCCAGGATGGTCTTCTGTGTGAAGCTCTTGCCACAAATAATACACTGGTATGGCTTCTCGCCCGTATGGATACGGATGTGCTGCAGAAGGTTGTCTGAAGTAGTGAATGCCTTGCTGCAATGGCTGCATAGGAAAGGACGCTCTCCAGTGTGGCTTCTCTGGTGTCTCTTGAGAAGATGGTTATGCACTGTAGCATAGCCACACTGGGGGCATGAAAAGCGCTTTTCGCATCCTTGCGAATTTTGTTGTGGAGACGAGGTGCAGCTACTCTTAGCTGTGACCAAACCTGCGCAAAGAAACAATGCATGGATTTCTTTAGACATAAAGGGTATGCCTCAATGCACTGATAACAGCTAGTGTATGTCTCAAGGGCAGTTAATGAATGGTGAGGATGCTCAAACTCAAGCTGGTCAGACCTTGTCCTGGTCGAAGAACCAAGCCTGGTGATGCAGACCTAAATTAAAAGCTATTCTCTTTTAGACTAGGCCCATATTTCATATCACGAGGACAGCAAATCATAGCACATGACTCAAAAAACACTGTTGCTTTTGTAGCTGAGCAGAGCAGAGCATAAACTACAAACATTTCATGCCCTCGCAGGACTTTCACAGTGTAAAGCACGACTTGCTGCAAAAAGAGAAGCATACATTTAGTACTTCCTTGTTCACAGGCAATGACTGACCCATAGCACCAGGTTGCATCACAGGCACACAATTTTTTAGCACCATTCCTGCTTCCCTTTTTTAGCACAACAAAGAAAAATCTGCAAAGCACGACTGAAATTTCAGCTGCTGCTGTCATTCATGCACTCTGTGACGCAGCTATTCGAGCCATGTCAACACCGTACATGAAAAACAACAAACAGAAAAGGTGTGAGACATAAATTAAAGTGAGAACTATAACAAAGCAGAAATGTGAGACCTTGCAGATACGGAATAGTTTTAGCAGTCATAGCAACTGAAAAAATGCATCGATGCCAACCATGTCAGCGACAAGGGTATTTCTATATCGTTACTCTTACATAAGGTTTCATGCACAATAATAAGGTATAACCGCAGGGGAAGCGAAAGTGGTTAGTGAGGATGGAGTCTGAAAAGTGACTACTCAGTCAGGAGTGCCGCGCCTTGAATATGCTTCCGTCGCATTTTGCTAAGCAAGTTTTGCAAAATTTTCAGTGCATTTGCCACACAGCCCGGCAGGAAGTATTTTTGTGTGGTCACTCTTGCCATTCGCTGACCCAATGTCTTCCAGTTGGATGCTGCAAGCGTCCTCCATTGAATGAAAAGGCCACTTCAGCACTGTGCATGCTGGAGAGGTCAACAGCCAACTTTAATAGATGCATATTTTTAAGGCGTTGGTCCCAGATGAGCAGTCACCGTCCCAACTCTATTCTTCCAGATCATTTCGGGTTCTTCTTGCACTGTGCGAATCCTGTTTTTCAGCCTCCGCAATATCCACAGCAGTGTGCTCCACATCACAAAGAAAGGTGGGAGTGCTAAACTTAGGTTTCCGACCATACTTTATTTTTCCACAGTAAATTAACACAAACATTACTTCCAACACTCTTTATGGTATCTAATCTCTATGGTTGCACAATATTACTGCGTGCAATGTAGGAAAGCTAACAACCAAGAGAACACGCCATCACTAAAAGCTACGACTGTAAGACTTATTCTGAAATTTGCGCAAAAAAGCTGCACAACCACTCAGGTGCTGTAAATCTTTGATTTTGCATGAAGCAAAGGCTCACAGATACAAATAACACAAAACTGCCCATCAATTATCATCAAGGAAGAAATAAAATGTAAAATGGCGAAGCAAAAACTCTTCAAAGACGCATAAAGAAAAATCTGTCAGCAAGTGCAGCAGCTTCATTTTCACCAGCAAAGTACAAGCAGCAGATGATAGGAAACATTGAAGCACTCCCTCATTCCCATGAGATGGAATGTAGAGAGCGCAGTGTACAATTAATAATGACAAGGCAGCAACCATCATGAATTTCCACCAAAACACCTACAAATAAATACAATGTGTCATTTCAAGACAAGGATCACCTATCCAATTTATATTACAGCCAAAAGAAATGTGCCAGAGCCACATTTTCTGCAAAAATTGTTGTATGCTACAGAAAACAAAGATGAATCTTTCTCCCATCTGATTTTAGAAATGGAACCATTTTAAATGAAGCAAGCATTCCAAGAACATACTGTGCACAATCTGCCCAATTTTTCAGAAATGGTTTGTTAACTATTCTTTCTCTTACAAGCAAACAAGAGACAAAAAAGATGCTGCTTCAGAAATATGAAACCAAAACAAAACATTAATACGCTGCAAACACATCTAATAGTGTTGTTCTCATTTCAGGTGCAGAATAGCAAATCACTTTGAAGCGCTTGCCACAGTGATCGCTGTGGTACGGCTTATCGCCTGTGTGGATGCGAACATGCTCTGTCAGGTTGCTCTTGACTGAGAAGCTCTTGCCACAGTGATTGCACTGGTGTGGCTTCTCACCCGTATGGATACGGATGTGCCTCACAAGGTGGTCTGAAGTAGTGAATGCCTTGCTGCAATGGCTGCACTGGTAAGGACACTCTCCAGTGTGGGTTCGCTGATGTCTCTTGAAGTGAGTGACATACGCTGTAGCATAGCCACAATCAGGGCACAGAAAGCACGTACCGCATCGTTCCGTATTTTGTTGCGGAGATGAGGTGCAGCTACTCTTAGCTGTGGCCAAACCTGCGCAAAGAAACAATGCATGGATCTCCTTAGATATGAAGGGTATGCCTCAATGCATTGATTACAGCTGGCCTACGTCTCTAGGTTAGTTAATGAATGGTGAGGATGCTCAAACTCAAGCTGATCAGATCTTGTCATGATCGAAGAAACCAAGCCTTCATTAAGACCATGCAGGCCTAAAATAAAAGCTGTTCTCTTTTAGACTAGGCACATATTTCATATCACAAGGGCACCCGATCACAATTGCATGACTCAAAAAACACTGTTGCTTTTGCAGCTGAGCTGAGCAGAGCATAAATTACAAACATGAAATGCCATCGCTTGACTTTCACAGTGTAAAGCACGACTTGCTACAAAAAGAGAAGCACACATTTAGTACTTCCTAGTTCACAGGCACTGACAGGTTGCATCGGAGGCATACAATTTTTTAGCACCATTTCCCCTTGCCTTTTTTAGCACAACAAACAAGAACCTGCAGAAAACAATTGAACTCTCAGCTGCTGCTGTCATTCATGCACTCTGTAACGCAGCTATTTGAGCCATGTCAACACCGTATACATGAAAAACAACAAACAGAAAAGGTGTGAGGCATAAATTAAAGTGAGAACTATAACAAATTAGAAATGTGAGACCTTGCAGATATGGAATAGTTTTAGCAGTCATAGCAACTGAAAAAATGCATCGATGCCAACCATCTCAGTGACAAGGGTATTTCTATATCGTTACTCTTACATAAGGTTTCATACCCAATAATAAGGTATAACTGGAGGCAAAGCAAAAGCAGTTAGTGAGGATGGAGTCTGAAAAGTGACGACTCAGTCAGGAGTGCCGCGCCTTGAATATGCTTCCGTCGCATTTTGCAAAGCAAGTTTTGCAAAATTTCAGTGCATTTGCCACACAGCCCGGCATGAAGTATTTGGGTTTTTGTGTGGTCACTCCTGCAATTCATTGACCCCAATGGCTTCCAGTTGGATGCTGCAAGAGTCGTCCATTGAATGAAAAAAGGCCACTTCAGCACTGTGTGTGTTGGAGAGGTCAGCAGCAAACTTTAATATATATATATATATATATATATATGTATCCCCTGTGCTCCTTGGTTTCTGTGGCTGTCATATATATATATATATATATATATATATATATATATATATATATATATATATATATATATATATATATATATATATGACAGAAGCCAACAGCCACAGAAACCAAGGAGCACAGGGGATTTTTTTTTTTAATAACTTATTTATTTTGTGGTGCTGATCAATTTAGAATATTACTGAATATGTTATCGCTTAAAGGTAATTGATTAGAAAAGCAGAAGAAAAAACAACCACATGCCGCCGGTGGGATCCGAACCCACGACCTCCGAATTACGCGTCCGGTGCTCTACCTCTGAGCTACGGCGACGGCATTCAAATCTTCTGCTTTCGGGGGTATTTATGCTTACAAGTAACCTAACCTTGAGAGTGTTCACCAGCGCCACCCACGTTCATAAGCGGCGGACGTAGAACGTCCTGAGTTACCGCAGGTGTGACGTAGAACGTCATCGAACGGAGAGGGTGGAAGCTGCGTGAGAACCCTCTTATGCTTCCTATGGCGTCAAGGCTGCCAGAACCGAGGCCCTCGCTAAGCAATTAAGCAAACAAGGGAAGTGGTATGAGGGGCTCGTTATAAATATGACAGAAGGCAACAGCCACAGAAACCAAGGGGCACAGGGGATTTTTTTTTTTAATAACTTATTTATTTTGTGGTGCTGATCAATTTAGAATATTACTGAATATGTTATCGCTTAAAGGTAATTGATTAGAAAAGTAGAAGAAAAAACAACCACATGCCGCCGGTGGGATCCGAACCCACGACCTCCGAATTACGCGTCCGGTGCTCTACCTCTTGTAAACATAAATACCCCCGAAAGCTGAAGATTTGACAGCCGTCGCCGTAGCTCAGAGGTGGAGCACCGGACGCGTAATTCGGAGGTCGTGGGTTCGGATCCCACCGGCGGCATGTGGTTGTTTTTTCTTCAGCTTTTCTAATCAATTACCTTTAAGCGATAACATATTCAGTAATATTCTAAATTGATCAGCACCACGAAATAAGTAAGTTATTAAAAAAAAAAATCCCCTCTGCCCCTTGGTTTCTGTGGCCGTTGGCTTCTGTCATATTTATAATGAGCCCCTCATACCCCTTCCTATATATATATATATATATATATATATATATATATATATATATATATATATATATATATATATATATATATATATATATATATATATATATATATATATAAGGCGTTGGTCCCAGATGAGCAGTCACCGTCCCAACTCTATTCTTCCAGATCACTTAGGGTTCGTCTTCCACTGTGCGAATCCTGTTTTTCAGCCTCTGCAATATCCACAGCAGTGTGCTCCACATCACAAAGAAAGGTGGCAGTGCTAAACTTACGTTTCCAACCATACTTTATTTTTCCACAGTAAATTAACACAAACATTACTTACAACACTCTTTATGGTATCTAATCTCTATGGTTGCACAACATTACTGCGTGCAATGTAGGAAAGCCAACAACCAAGAGAACACGCCATCAGTAAAAGCTGCGACTGTAAGACTTATTCTGAAATTTGCGCAAAAAAGCTGCACAACCACTCAGGTGCTGTAAATGTAGGATTTTGCATGAAGAAAAGGCTCACAGATGCAAATAACACAAAACTGCTCATCAATTATCACCAAGGAAGAAATAAAATGCTAAATGGCTAAGCAAAAACTCTTCAAAGACGCATAAAGAAAAATCTGTCAGCAAGTGCTGCAGCTTCATTTTCACCAGCAAAGTACAAGCAGCAGATGATAAAAAACATTGGAGCATTCCCTCACTCCCATGAGATGGAATGTAGAGAGTGCAGTGTACAATTAATAATGACAAGGCAGCGACCATCATGAATTTCCACCAAAACACCTACATATAAATACAATGTGTCATTTCAAGACAAGGATCACCTATCCAATTTATATAACAGCCAAAAGAAATGTGCCAGAGCCACATTTTCTGCAAAAATTGTTGTATGCTACAGAAAACAAAGATGAATCTTTCTCCCATCTGATTTTAGAAATGGAACCATTTTAAATGAAGCAAGCATTCCAAGAACATAATGTGCACAGTCTGCCCAATTTTTCAGAAATGGTTTGTGAACTATTCTTTTTCTTACAAGCAAACAAGAGACAAAAAAGATGCTGCTTCAGAAATTTGAAACCAAAACAAAACATTAATACGCTGCAAACACATCTAATAGTGTTGTTCTCATTTCAGGTGCAGAATAACAAATCACTTTGGAGTCAGTTACGTTAAGATTTTGTTACCGCATACTTTCCTAAAAATATTGCAACTCGTATCAGATAGTGTCAGCATGACTAATGACTATATATTCTTCTGGATCATTTCAATCAAAACATCAGGACGAAATTGGCAGACTCTTACATCGCACAATGGCTCACAATAACTTCCCCAGTAAATTCTCGCACAACACCCTGTAACATATTTTAATAGCAAATGCCTTAAGATGAATAAACTGCGCACCAACAGAACTTCAGACACAGCCTCCGCGAAAACTTACTTGCTAAAAAAAAAATACTACACATTTGCCCTCTTGTGAGATTGCACATGGTGACGTAGGCTCCTTTTGTGCGCAAAGACCTCGGGGCATAGATGGCATCGGAATGGCTTCTCGCCTGTGTGGATGCGGAGGTGTTCCCTCAGGGGTCCGCTCTGTGTGAAGCGCTTGCCACAGTGATGGCAGTGGTACGGCTTCTCGCCTGTGTGGATGCGAACATGCTCTGTCAGGTTGCTCTTGTCTGAGAAGCTCTTGCCACAGTGATTACACTGGTATGGCTTCTCGCCCGTATGGATACGGATGTGCCTCACAAGGCAGTCTGAAGTAGTGAACGCCTTGCTGCAATGGCTGCACTGGTAAGGACGCTCTCCAGTGTGGGTTCTCTGATGCCTCTTGAAGTGAGTGACATACGCTGTAGCATAGCCACAATCAGGGCACAGAAAGCACGTTCCGCATCGTTCCGTATTTTGTTGCGGAGACGAGGTGCAGCTACTCTTAGCTGTGGCCAAACCTGCGCAAAGAAACAATGCATGGATCTCCTTAGATAGGAAGGGTATGCCTCAATGCATTGATTACAGCTGGCCTACGTCTCTAGGTTAGTTGACAAATGGTGAGGTTGCTCAAACTCAGGCTGATCAGTGCTTGTCATGACCTAAGAACCAAGCCATGCTTCGACCATGCAGACCTAAAATAAAAGCTGTTCTCTTTTAGACTAGGCACATATTTCATATCACGAGGACAGCCAATCACAAGTACATGACTCAAGAAACACTGTTGCTTTTGCAGCTGAGCTGAGCAGAGCAGAAACGACAAACATTACAGCCCATTGAATGACTTTATCTGTGTATGTCACGACTTGTTACAAAGAGAAAAGAACACATTTATTACTTGCTAGCTCACAGGCATAAACCTGCTCACAGTGCAAGGTTGCAGGGCAGCACTTCCCCTGAATTACATCATAACAAACAGGAATCCGCAGAACACAACTGAACTCTCAGCTGCTGCTGTCGTTCATGCACTCTGTGACGCAGCTTTTCCAGCCATGTCAACACCATACATGAAAAAAAAAAAAAAAAAAGGTGGGAGGCATAAATTAAATGAAAATCCTTCAAGTAAAGTGAAAACTATAACAAAGCAGAAATGTGAGACCTTGCAAATATGGAATAGTTTTAACGGTCATAGCAACTGAATACATGCATAGATGCCAACCACGTCAGTAACAAGGGTATTACTATATTATTATAGTTACATGAGGTTTCATACACAATAATACATAACAGCAGGGGTTTCAGTGGCAGAGTTTCATGTTCCGAACGAATACCTAAAATAATGAAAAGTCACGGCATACACGAAGATACTAAACAGTGCAAGCCACACAGCAATTGACAAGGGCCTTTAGAGAAATCTAGTTTAGTTTAGTTTGGTTTATTGGGGTTTAACGTCCCAAAGCAACTCAGGCTATGAGAGACGCCGTAGTGAAGGGCTCCGGAAATTTCGACCACCTGGGGTTCTTTAACGTGCACTGACATCGCACAGTACACGGGCCTCAAGAATTTCGCCTCCATCGAAATTCGGCCGTCGCGGCCGGGATCGAACCCGCGGCTTTCGGGTCAGCAGCCGAGTGCCGTAACTACTGAGCCACCGCGGCGGGTTTAGAGAGATCAGACACGATGATAACAACTATTATCTACAGTATAAGACGCCAAGCACAGCAAATAAAAAAAACACACGAGAAGAGCAGGAACTGAACACCACTATTTCACTGTCAGCAATCTAAAACCAATGCAATACTCATTAAAATAAACACACCTTCTCCCGCCTTTTGCAAGAGATTTAAAACCCAGAAGCCTGGTTATTTAGCCACCTGGGAAGAATATGTGAGCATCCATGTAGTGCAAGCTTGATAAGCGCTTGGGAGGCACCGAGCACATTGATGTGTATGCTGTACAAACTCCATCAGGTGCCAAACCATCTGCTGCCAGCATCATTTCCACAAAACATCATTTCAAGCATGCTACCTTTGTGAGTAGATTTACACCTAAGAGGGCATACTTCCTGGCTGGGAAAAGTAGAACTTTGATGAGACCAGCTAAGTCGTCATAAAATTATCATCAAAATAAATGACGTTGTAATCTGGTATCGCATTTCAAAAACAAGAAGTTGTGTTTATCATGGTTCTAAATACAATTGTGAATAATCATTGTTGCGTAATATAACAAAATGCGCTTGGGTACTTTTTTCCTTGCGCATTCCGTACATTACGAAAAACAGCAAGCACGTACAGAAACATCATACAATGACAACTTCAAACTACGATCAAGCATAACACAAGCTTTTAGATGCATTTATAGAATCTCCATTGTGGCCTCCAATCTGTGTTAGAATCATGAAATAATGAATGCTGTTGCTGTTTGAAACAATGTTAATTATTATATAACACCACAGTCACTAGTTCCAGGGCCATGACTACCAGGTGTTATCTAATCTAGTCTGCACTTAAGCTAAAAATGCAATGCCCCCACCAGGCCAATCATGTCTTGCCTGAGCATTAAAAATTCATCTTGTGCATCCAGATAAGTAGAACACGCGGAATCAGGACATTGAATCTAGATTATCAGAGCACTCAAGTACCCCCCTTGTATTCACCATGATTTACCGACTAGCCCAACAACGTACGCTTTTTTTTCACTCAAGAAACAACTGCTTAAGCAACTTTTGCAGGTATATCATAAAAAGTACAAACTATCGTTAACAATATTAACCTCTTGTACAGGTGCAACGCAGGATAAAAAACGTGCAAGACCGCACTGGTGCTTTGCCCAACAGCCTGGCAGACAGCCACACAGTCTTGACTCAATCATGAGCACCACAACTCACATCATCTAAATAAAATCCAGACTGATCATGATCACACTGTTGGACAAGTGCCCCTACAAATATGAAATGGGCAGGCCAACAGCCATGTACGAATAGTGCATTGCTGGGCCATGAGACGATGCAATTACGCAGTCAAACATGCTCTAATGCATTCCACAATTCTGAGTCCCCTGATGTTACCTGTTAACCTGAACTCACTGGTCATCTCGTTACACAATCTGTCTTTGGAATATACAAACACCTCCATGACAATGTGTGAAGTTGCATTTCAGCGAAGCTCAGGAATACTTTAAGGTGCAGTTCGAACGTTGCAAGGACAGAAGAACCAAGATATGCCTGCAGAGGGACTTCTGTGAACAAAAAAGTAAAAGTATGTATGCGCTTGTTGAACAGAAAGCAAGCACAATTTTGTGGCAACTGCCTGCAGACATGCAGGACATGTTACAGTGAATGCTCACACAGCCTTTGATACAATATGTTGCAGCATGGCCAGAAGGCAGGCAACAATGTGTTGGTAACTGTTGCAGAATTGATTTGCATGTCATCACAGATGTCAGAAGGGGCGTTTCACCTGAAAAACAACCAGAATGATAAGAAAAAATGCATCAACTCTAAACAGAGCTCCTCAACATCTTTTTTCGAAATGGTGTTTGTTTAGGCTTTTGCAACACACACACGAGTGTGTGAGAAGCCTAGGCTGCTTGGTACAATTAGAGAATACATCTGCAAAAAAAAAGGAATTTAGATTCGCTTTGATTCAGGAAAGGCACTCGAAACACAGGCAAGAATAACAAATGTTATGCATGGCGCAAGAAAGCTAGAAAACCACTGAAAAAGAATGCATATCAACCACCTTCCCACAGCAAATTAATATAAATATATGTATCACAAAGAGAGGCAGCTTTCATAGTGCCTATCATTAAACACGATTAAGACTGCGCACTGCTCGCATATGGAAAACAGCCTTTCACTTTGCTCTGCGTACTATGAAGAGCTACAAAAGTATTGAAGAATGAGAGATCACTGGCTTCCCAAATCTAACGTCATCTACGATGCAGGTAATCAAAAATGGTTACGTCATCTTGCTGTTATTGCCAACCAGGTGTAATAAGAAGTCTTAAATCCTGCTCTCATTGCTTTGAGAAGAAATCAATGATTCCAAGCAAAGGAACTGTCTCCGCATTTAAATATTAACGTAACTGAGTTCTGAAAACAGTGACATTTACTGCAGAAGTGCTACCTGGAAAGTCTCCCAGCAGTTATCAAACAGCTTTGTTTCAAGCTGGCTCAATAAAGTGGGCCATTTGAGGCAAGTCGCAGTACGAGTACACTGAGTGGCTTCTCCCCAGCAAAGCAATACACATCACATGAGTAAGTATGAGAATTGTGCTCTGAAGATCTTAATGCAACCTCATCTATGTACACACCAATAAAACAGCTACTCCAAACTGTCTTTTAAATTAAAAACAACTGCAGATGCACAAAATTACAGCATGCAAGTGAGACAACACAGAACCAAATGAGCTGGTCAACACAAAGTGCTGAGGCTGCAAGTATTTGGTGGAGGCTTGCGCAATAAAGCTGCGAACTCAATGTGACTGAGAAGCTAGTCAGAGGACAAATTGTGTGATGAAATGAAAATAACTCCCATTATAGTCATTAAGAGAGATTCAGTAAAACTACAGCTTCATTGTAATTAAAGAGAAAGGCGAACACAACAACAGACAATGAAGTAATCATTAGCTGTACTGAAGGCATCAAGGAAAGCAAGGCAACCAGGATAGGCACAGCCAAGATAAACATTGCATTCCGTTAAACTATTCAACAAATACGGTATAGGTGAGTAACAATAGCTTGGCTGGAAATTATTCAAAAACTGCCGGAGAGGAGACTTGAACTCTGTCGGAAATATGAGATGTGCTTTCAACCTGAAAAAAAGACAAAAAGAAAATAAATCACCTTTTCCCATGACTTCACTGCATCCCTTCTTGTGCATTTTTTTTTCACACTTCATGGCACAAAAGAAAGACGCTTTATTTCCTTCTTTTTGTTTCTAATTATGCAGCACGTTGTAAATCTGAAGAGTTACCAAGGTTTGCCAATTCTTCTATGCTCCTTGTGTTTGGTTATGCAATATTTGTTTTGCAAATTTAGCCAATTTTCAAGTGAATGTTATCTTTGCAGAGAGCATAGATTCGTGAGGCCTTCAACAAGTACTGGATTGATCCTCTATTTTCATATGTTTGAACTAGTGTCAGAACACTTTATAAGACTATGGGGTTATTTCCTCACTTTCTTGCTGTGGCATTATGCATTTGTACGGAGCATTTTCATCTTACTGGTAAATGGGTCAATTGGTTTTTGGAGAAAGTAAACGGCCCAGTATTTGTCTGGCATATCTCTGTGGACACCTGAACCGCGCTGTAAGGAAAGGAGGAAGGTGGGAGCGAAAGAAGAAAGAGAGAAAGAGGAGCTGTAGTGGAGGTCTCCGGAATAATTTCGACCACCTGTAGATCTTTAGCGTGCTTACGCAAAATGCGAAAGGCAATGTTGAAGATCCCCAGGTGGTAGAAATTACTCTGGCACCTCTATCTCTCTTTCTTCATTCACCAACACCTTCCTCCCTTCCCTTGCGGCGCGGTTCAGGTGTCCACCGAGATATGCCAGACATATACTGCGCCATTTCCTTTCCCCAAAAAACAATTTACCAATTTACCAGTAAGACGAGATTGTTCAGTACAAATGCATAATGCCAGAGCAAGAAAGTAAGGAGATAACCCCATAGCCGTATCAATTGTTCTGACATTACTTCAAACATACAAAAATAGAGGATCAATCTAGGACTTGTTGAAAGCCTCAGAAACCTGTGTTCTCTACAAAGACTACATTCACTTGAAAATTGCCTAAATTTGCAAAAAAAATATTGCATAACCAAACACAAGGAGCACAGAAGGGATGGTCAACCTTGATGACCCTTCAGATTCACAATGAGCTGCATAATTAAAAAAAAAGAAAATAAAGTGTCTTCTCCCACTCGCAAAAGCTGTGGACAAGCTACTGCATACCACTTGCTTTCATTAGTCGCGCTTATGAATGCTACATGAGATGAGTAACAAACAGAAGCATGACACATGAAGACTATAAACGTGTCAGAAAATACCAGGAAAGCTCTATGAGTAAATATATAGCTGCAGAGTGCAGAAATCATGATGACAATGACAATGAACCACCAAGGCAGCCATTTATGACAATGAGGCTTAGATGCTTATGTGCCACTAAACCAACATGATGCAACACATTTATTGAAATGAATGTGGCTACAAAACAAACAAGATCAAAAAGGACAACAAATGCAGGCCCACTCCAAGGAATCTCCTGCACTGTAAACTCTGAAGAGAAATCTCCATCATTATCAAAAGCTAGAAAAAGCTTAACTGTCCTGTATTCTGTGCCTGGAAAGGCAACCTAATGTTCTAAGCATGCTCGTACATATGGCCCATCAGAAATACAAGTACGCAGCCCAGCTACCTGTCGCAGTCCAATACATAGCTGTATTACTACCCTTGGCATAAAAGGATGACAGCTGAACTGCGTTACTCTGACCACACACCGGATGCTGAGATCACCAGACACACTCCTTTATTCACTCTGGCTTCCAGCCTATAACTGGCTGGTGAAGATGTACTGGAGCTGTTCTAAAGCACTGCAAATTTTTATCCTTGGCATCTTCATGTGAGCTCCAATGCCTGAAGAAGAAAAAAAAATGAGCGCAACGTCAGGACCAGCTGACCTTAATTGCTCTAAGGGTGATGTAGGTTTGTTAACTGAAGGAAGGAGATTCTAGCTATGACTATTAGAACCATTAGCTTGGTTAATGTCTAGCATAACTTAATGGAACCTCTTTTAGATGCATGTTTTGACAGGGATGCTTTTTACACAATAGCAAACATCAAGACCCTTTTGGAACTGAGTCAGCATTAAGATGTAGCCCATGCTTAGTGGCATGAAGCGTTACCAACACCGTTCTTTCTACCACCTCCCTCAAAGGGGCATGGTGAACACATTAAAGTTAGCCTCCATCAACAAATAACCGCACTGTAATGAGGAAAGCACTACTTCACAGGAAATAAAGCCTTTATAAGAAAGGAAAGGAGGTGTCAGCATCACTGGCTCATTTCGGAAGTAAACTATGATGCACCGCCAGAAATGTTTGGGTGCAGATTTGAAACCCTAAGCTACACTGCCATGTACTACAAGACAGCGGTAGAAGAGTGCTTTTCACGCAGGCTTCGCAAGTTTTAATTGGGTGGAGGGGTAAATTTTTAGCGCATTTTTTCCAGCAATCAGTGCATCTTTCGGTGCCAGAAAACCATCAACACAGGAAGAAGCCATTTTACAAGGACGTTTTACAAGGAACAAAAATAGAATGGAGCTGCCCTCAGTGCCTGATTGACAGGTCATGCTCTGCCAGAGCAAAGTTTGAATGCGCTAAGAAGCAGGTGACCACACTAACAACCGCTTGCCTATTTTTCAAACCACTCTTATTGGCCACTGCAAGGACCTTCTCTTATTTTAAAATTTTGAATTTTTTTATTTTGCTTTCATGTTTGGCACAAGGCCAATGTGAGTTGGCGACACCCAGAGGTTGTTTTAGGCGAGCGCATGGTAGCTTTCCATGGCGTGAATGACGGCAGAGTTTGTTTATGTCATCCACCTTTTCTTCGTTCATGCCACCTACGATGACGTCATGGAAAATTCGACCGCCACTGCTGCTCCGTGCCACACACACACAATGGTCACCTCTATCCACCAGGTAACACGGCACTTGTCATGGCTGTCGCTTCTCACGAAAAATTCCTGGGTTCGAATCAACTCGTCTAACCTTTTTCTCTGATTTTTTCTGTTTATGCGATGCAGAAGAGCCACACACACACTGCTGAAATCACTCACCACGGCCAGTAATGCTAGCACATTAATCGAAACACATCATTGAATCAGCTCGTGCTGATCAAAGCCACAGTTGCCTGCCTTGGCAGCATCAAGCATGTACGATGCACACATGGTTTCTGAGATGACCTTACAGCCCATGAAATTTCTGAACACAAAGCATACACTGAATCCTTAGTAATGCAGTCGTGATGTGTACAAGTAGATAAAAAAAAAATTGGAGCGGACACTTCAGCTCTGCCTTAGGGGTATGACGTCATAGCATTAGTGGGTTCATATCCAGATACGTGGTCATCTTCTTTTCAATTCACAGATCGCCGGGAGACCTCACGGCACCTCTGCCGCAGTGGTGCAGGTTGCTTTTCCCGAACAACCTCTTGCTGCCAATTGTTAATTTAACTGCCGCATGTTGCAGTGGGCAGTTTGCAAACAATCCAGAAGGCAGGTTGTGATGATGTCACAACGTCATGTGACCGAGGTGCCTCACCTCACATCTAGGCTGCTTCTCTGGGAATTTTTTCACGGATTTTCCCCTCGCAGCCAACAAAGCTGACTCCAGATTTTCTGCAACACGGGGACCCTCTATCTATTGTGCTAATACTGCTGCTCAACCCCGTGGTGTTGAGGGGGCAGTAGTTGCCTAGTCATATGAATGCAGTGCAGATAAAGAAATACCGAAACGGCACTGCCAACTGCTATGCACCTTTGGAGGGATGCACACGGAGTGCCACTCCACTCATACACAGCTTTCTCGACAGTCACAGAAAGCATGCAATCTTCAGTGTTCACCAGATGAATTCGATATTTGTGAGGCCCCTACCAAAGTGCATGTAAATAAAACTGTGGGAAAACTGAAGATAGCATATACAGCAGATTATTGCAGTATAATGACCAAGAGTCTACGTTCACTGAAAACATAGCCCTCATGGGGTATTGAGAGCCCTGGCTATTCTCAAGAGCAAATTGGGATAAGGTCAATCATTTTTCACCACGAATTTCTCAGGCTAGTCTACAATGCCACTCACTTCGAGGCAGCGATCACAGTGTCCTTTCCAGTTTTGATGCCACAAGCCAGAATTGAGCATAGACAAAAATATGCCTCATATCTTAATTCAATAATGTAAGCAATAAATGCATCTTTGGCAGTCAAACAAGCATCAGCATATATCCACAAAGAGCCAGGCAACCGCTTTCTACTCAGAAAAAACAAAAAAAGCTTATCTGAGCTTCAAACTCCACACACAGCTCTGATTATGTTTGTATCATGGCATGGTACATGAGATTTAACGTTCTGGGGCGGCACGTGGGCTATAAGAAATGCAGCAGTAGAGGGCTACGGATCGGGCTCTTCATGTCCATTTACGATGCACACGACATGGATGCCTTTGCATTTCAATCACAACATAATGCCTTTGCCATAGTCCGCATTTAAACCTTAAATCCATACCTCAGCAATCGACATCATCGCCAATGCGCCACACTGTTGGGTTGCACTTGTGTGAGGAATTTTGCACTGAGCTAAATGCCTCGAGTCACATGCCTCTCAAAGCATCCTCTAAACTGGCAGCCTAAACAGCACTGACCCTAACTTTCTTTTTTATGGCCAACCTCCAGGAAAGACCTCAACCTTAGCGTTGGGGGGGGGGGGGGGGGTTTAAAAGACAGATCTGTCAATGAGCACTGATATCGAATGGGAAGAGAACATAGCATCTGGAAGCTTTGCATGCATTAAGGTGCTAAATTAGCTAAAATTCTCTTCTGAATCACAATTGGCCTAAGCAAAACATTTAAACAAACAGAGCTTTTCTTAATGATATACAAAAGAAGAAAGAAAAACCACCTGAAGGTTTTCTGACGGGTGAAACCAGTGAAATTTGACGCAACACACACGAGGGGTAGACAGGAAGGTGTTGAGCGCTTACAGTAGTTGTAAAACCAGCCCTGTCAGGCCGGCATCTTCTCCTGTTTTGTGTCTATTTTCGTCGGTTTCATTCACTAAGCACATTCACCGGCCACACTTCTAAGAGTTCTGTAGCTTTTATCAGCTGACAAGAACGTCTGAGGGTATACATTATTTCATGTAAAAAATTAGCCAACTGAAAAAAAGAATGAAACATCTAGAGAGAAAATTGCCACAGCAGAATACAGGTAATGAGAGGCTCACAATGTTATATATGAATGAAGCCAAGCCTGTCAAACCAAGGAAAGCATAGCAAGGTATTACTTTTATTGCTTAATGTTACTGTTGCATTGAGAGAAGGAAAGCTGTCAAGCAATCATTTTATATTCAAGATAATGTGACAGACAACGTGCTGATGATGGAAGCCAAATTCACAACCTCCATGTGATGTGTGGTACTCTACAAAGTGGGCTAAAGCAGCAGGTGCCTCCCCTTCTATTTTTGTATGTACATATGTACCGATTCCGTCAAGTGTAGCCAAACATTCAGGACATGGGTTTGGCTTTCAAGAAAGGCATATATACTCTTTTTTTTTCTATGGTGTTATGATCCGTCCCAGCGAAAAAGATTCCATATTTCTTTTGCTCTCCGAGGATAACCATTACAACAAGGAACTCAATATATTAGCAATACTGTCCAGTTCTAAGACGGCTGTTCAATGCCTTTGCATACGTACACACTAAATATAAAGCTTCTTGAGTTCCTGCAGCACAGCAACACAAACAGCATTTTAATTTGCAGTCAACTCTTGATGTCTGTGCACAAAAGAGAAAATATTGGTGCAAACTATGTGGGGTTAAAACAACGAGAGGCTTTTTAATTTGGTACAAATCATGTTGACAGGATCAAATGCTTTAGTTCGAACTGCGGGAGTCCACTTTATGCACTGTACGAACAATTTTTTTCATCATCATCTATTCATATTCTTAGAAAAACCACACCACAGCTGTGCTAATATATGCCTCCTTAGCTGCAGAGCCGGTCCGCTGCACTTGCATTCTGCTGCTGAGCATAAGTTTGAAAGTTTGACATTTTGCCGCGACAGCCACACTTCAATTGAGGCAAAGATGACAATATGGCCATGAAGAAAGATTTCAGTGCACACTGAAGACGTAGGCAGCCTTTGTGCTTTCTTCTCTGCATCTCTGAGTGTTTCATCACTTCAGCTGTTGTGAATATTCTTTGCTATAATGTATATTACAATTCATATAATTTAAAGAGTTATATATGTTCGCCATAAGTGCTCATTAACGCATTTCGATTGATTAAAAACAATGCTGACTTCATGCACTAATTACACTTCGGCAAAAGAAGAACGAAACGCATACCCATTTCCGGGTTTGCAGCACGCTTTATCGACCTCTGGTTCAAGTTATCATCCTCCAATGAAAAATATTGGCACGTCGTTCGCGTCATCAGAGTTAAAGCTTTCTGCGAGCATGCAGCACTTGCTCTTGGTTTGAACGCCGATTTAATGCACTAAAATGAGGTGAAACAGGGACAAGTGGCCTCCCGTAATGCCAGTGGAGCAATTGGTAGCGGCCTACCTGACTCGTTTTGAAGCGTGACACCGTCAAACATTTCAGGGATAAGATAGACTGGTGATAAATTTAATGAAACGAAGGCAAAAAGGTCAGCCAGAAAGAGTAATATGTGGCCAGCTACTCTGCCACTCTGCAACATTTTGGAGACACAGATTAATTCGAACAAACACCCAGGGGAAACGAGAACAGTTGCGCGTCTAATCGAATGTCACGAAAACGCACCTTAGGCTGCGGAGTCCGCCGCGTACGAGCTTTGAAGTTTGCGCCGCTCGTGACGTTCTCTGTGCACTTGCCTGAAATTTTTCTTTCTACGAGTGGAAAGTATTTTCCTCCTTTCGCTCTTAATATGAATGGATGGATGGAAGGTAAGAGCATCTCCTTTGAAACAGGGTGGTGGCCATGGTGGTGGCAAGTTGCAGCCTTTGATCCCGAAATCTGAGTTCTGAACGCGAATCCCTGAGGCTACACTTCACATCGTCATTGCCATCATCCACGGACCGACAGGACCAGACGGCATACCTATGAGATTAATTACCATACTAGGCAAAAAAAGCAAACTGAAATTACGACAGATCATTGAAAGAGTGGTAGAGGGAGGAGACGTTCCAAAAGACTGGAAAGTGAGCAGGATGAGACTAATATACAAAGGCAAGGGAAACAGGGACAACATTAAATCCTACCGACCAATTACGGTCACATCAGTTATTTACAGGCTAGCAATGCAGATGGTGAAAATGAGAATGGAAGAATGGGCAGAGCGTGAGGAGATCTTGGGAGAGTTGCAGAACGGTTTCCGAAGGGACAGACGGTTGGAGGACAATCTATTTGTCATAACGCAGTGTATAGAGATAGCTGAGGCAAGTCGGAGGCCTCTATGGATGGCATTTTTAGACATTAAGGGGGCATATGACAATGTGATCAGGAAAAACTTTGGGACCAATTGAAGGGATATGGCGCTGATAAGATCTGGTTGAATATCTACAACGTATATATTCAGACAATGAGGTCGTGGTAACCTGGGAGGGAGAAACTACAAAACCAGCTAAAATTAAGAGAGGGTTAAGGCAGGGCTGCCCACTGTCACCTCTGCTTTTCATGGTATATGTGAGCCAAATGGAAAAGAGGTTGGAAGAGTGTAGGGTAGGAGTTGACGTGAGTTATATGCAGGATGGTCAGAGGGTAAGCCAAGTGTTGCTGGACTAATGTATGCGGATGACATTGTTCTACTAGCAGACAAGCGAGATAAGCTGCAGGAACTGGTTAAAATCTGTGGTGAGGAGGGCAACAAGCTAGGACTCCAGTTCAGTAGAGAGAAGTCAGGGATAATGGTCTATAATGATGAGAAGGGGGACCCACTAGAAATACAAGACACTATGATAGACCATGTGAGTACGTATAAGTATCTAGGGGTATGGCTAAGTGAAGGAAAAAAATATCTGGAAGAGCATGAGAGGATTCTGAAGGACAAGGGAAAAAGGAATTCAGACATTATGAAGCATAGAGCACTATGGAACTATAATAGGTATGAGGTGGTTAGAGGGGTATGGAAGGAAATCATGGTACCGGGCCTCACATTTGGAAATGCAGTCCTGTGCATGAAATCAGAGGTACAGTCAGGGCTAGAGGTCAGACAAAGAAGTGTAGGAAGGCTAGCCTTGGGAGCCCATGGGAACACTCCGAATGAGGGAGTCCAGGGAGATATGGGTTGGGCGTCGTTCGAGGTTCGGGAGGCCATCAGCAAACTGAAATATGATCAGAGACTAACTCAAATGGAGGAAACAAGGTGGGCAAAAAAGGTGTACAAGTATCTGTACGTGAAAAGTATTAACACAAAATGGACTAATAGAACCCGAAAGCTAAGAACGAAGTATTTACGGGTGAGGGATGGGACGCAACAAAAGACTAACGTGAAAGTGGAGGTAAAGGAGTCGGAAAGAAAGATGTGGAAAGAAAGAATGCAGGAAAAATCGGCGCTAGGCATATATAGGACACGAAAACAGGACATCAAAAAAGAGCGATTATTCGATAATTCGCGGGGCAGTTCACTGCTTTTTGAGGCTAGGACAGGGACTCTGAGAACAAAAACGTATAGGTCCAAATTTGAAGAAGTGGATATTTTGTGCTCCGCATGTAAAACGGAAACGGAGACCATAGAACACTTGGTTCTGAGGTGCGCAGAACTCCGCCCAGCCCTCCCAGAGGGGACAGCAACGACCATAGAGATAGCGCTGGGATTTACTGGGGAGGACGGGCGAGTGGATGGGAAAAGCGTGACATTGACGAAGGGGAGGTTGGAGGATTGGTGGCGGAAATCAAGGGAGGCGTGAATTTCGAGGGTAAAAGGATAGACAGATTAGATATTGTAAGAGCGAAAGGGAAAAGAAAATTAAATTAACAATGGGGGAAGTATAGGCTAGGTGGCGAAAGCTACCGCCCGGTACAAAGGGTAAAGCCATTATCATCCATCCATCATCCATCCATCCATCCATCCATCCATCCATTCCCTCAACCATACCCTCCATGCATTCCCTCATCCAGAGGAGGCTCTGCCCATAGCTTATGCTCTGCCTCATCTCATCGCTCTCTTCCATACTTTCACGTCCATCTTTATCCCTTCCAGCGCGGCTCGGGCATGTTCAGGTGTCCACCGAGACAAGTGAGACAGTTTGTGCGTCATTTCCTTTCCTCATTTGAACGCTACCTCTTGGTGTTCGGTCAATCGCAGCTGCCGCCGAACAGCTCTGTGATTCAGGAACGCGCTGACACCACGCTGAAGAGCGAGGCAGCGAAGAGCCGGCAGGTATGCCTTTAAAAATTAACATGTCAGGCACGCAATGGAAACAGGAGCGCGTGGCCGCCGCACTGCGCGGACTGCTGTCGCCGATATGCGGTGAGATCGGCGGCAAAGGTGCATGTCCAGTAAGCATCCATTGTAGAAAAAACCAGCGCTAACGAACACGGACAGAGGACAAGGGAAACAAACTGACGGCGCTGAAATCAGCGCCGTCAGTCTGTTTCCCTTGTCCTCTGTCCGTGTTCGTTAGCGCTGGTTTTTTGTCCAATGGATCACCACCAACTCGCCCAATCCTCAGTTCTTCTGCAGTAAGCATGGTCAGCTGCTGTTTCCGCTCACACCTCTGGTGCCGCTCTTTCTCGTCGACTGTCGGCGGTACCGCTGCTGGTAGCGCTTTGCGAAGCTTGGACATTCAACGTCACGAGCGCGCCACAAGTTTGACCAATCCCCGTAAAGGAGAAGAACGCGCAAGAACTTCGAAGCACGTATACGCGACGGACTAAGCAACTTACGGTACGTTTTCTTCTGTGTGTGATTCTGCCATCGCACGGCAGTAGCGCACCGTTGCACCACTGTGCCAGGAGTGGTACTGCGGGTCAACTTCTAGAGTTGCCGGTAAATCAAAATGCTGTTTGTGTTGCTCTTGTGCAGGAAGTCAGTACTGTATGTGTACTTCATAGAACTCAACTATGTTGCTTTCATTGATTTGGTTGTTGCAATGGTTAGAGTCAGAGCAAAATAAATTTAGAATGTTGTTTGCTAGGAGGGAACACAACACTGTAGAAAAAAAAAAAAGACTATATATGCCTCCCTTGAAAGCCGAACCCATGTCTTGAACGTTTGGCTACACTTGACAGAATCGGTATGTATAAAAATAGAAGAAACGCCTACTGTTTTCTTTGCTCAGTTTCTAGAGTGTGACACATCACATGGAGGAGTTCATTCATATATATCCTTATGAGCCTTTCATTACCTGTATTCTGCTCTGTTCACATTTTTTCTCTAGATGTTAAATTTTTTTTTCAGTTCACTAATTTTATATATTAAATAATTTATATCCGTGGAGGTTCTTGTTAGCTCATAAAAGCAACAGAACTCTTAGAAGCGTGGCTTCCTGGGTGAGCTGGTAAATATCGTTTAACGAATGGAACTAGTGAAAACAGAGAGAAAAGAGGAGTGCAGCACGATGGAGAGGGTTTTGCAACAAGTGCACGAGTTGTACGCTCAACACCCTCCCATCTACACTTTGTTCTCTGTTATGTCCATTTTCACTGGTTTCACCCATAAAAAAAAAATATATAGTTTTTTTCTTTTTTTGTATATTTTAAGAAAAGCGTACTTGTTTAAATGTTTCGCTCAAGCCAGTTGTCATTCAGAAGAACATTTTAGCTAATCTAGCACCCTAATGGATGCAAAGCTTCCAGATACTATGTTCGCTTCCCAATAACAGCATCAGTGCTCACTGACAGATCTTTAGTCTTTTAAACTCTCCCACCTAAAGCTAAAGTTGAAGGCTGTCCTGGTGGTGGGTCATACAAAGAAAGTTAGATTCAGTGCTGTTTAGGCTGCCAGTTTAGAGGCTGTTTTGAGAGGTATGTGACTCGAGGAATTTAGCTCGTGCAAAATTCCTTACACAAGTGCAACCCAACAGTGAGGCGCATTGGCGATGATGTCGATTGCTGAGGTGTGGATTTAAGGTTTAAATGCGGACTATGGCAACGGCATTGTGTTGTGGTTGAAATGCAAAGACATCCATGTCGTGTGTATTGGAAATGGACATGAAGAGCCCAACCTGGGACCTCCACTGCTGCGTTTTTTATAGCCCATGTGCCGCCCCGGAACGTTAAATCTTATGTACCATGCCATGATACAAACATAATCAGAGCTTTGTGTGGAGTTTTAAGGGGTACTCAGATAAGTTTTTTTTTTCTTTTCTGAGTAGAAAGCGATTGCCTGGCTCTTTGTGGATATATGCTGATGCTTGTTTGACTACCAAAGATGCATTTATTGCTTAATCAAGATATGAGGCATATTTTTGTCTGTTGCTCAATTCTGGCTCGTGGCATCAAGACTGAAAAGGACACCGTGATCGCTGTCTCGAAGTGAGCTGCATTGTAGACTAGCCTGAGAAATTCAGGATGAAAAATAATTAATCTTATCGCAGTTTGCTCGTGAGAATAGCCAGGGCTGGCAATATCCCATGAAGGGTGCGTTTTCGGTGAAAGTAGACTCTTGGTCATTATACTGAAATAATCTGCTGTATAGGCTATCTTCAGTTTTCCCACAGTTTTCTTTACATGCACTTTCCTAGGGGCGTAACGAATATCAAATTGCATCTGGTGAACAGTGAAGATTGGGTGCCTTCTATGACTCTCTAGAAAGCAATGAAAGAGTGGAGTGCACTCCGTGTGCAATCTTCCAAAGGTGCAGAGCAGTTGGCAGTGCCGTTTCGTCATTTCTTTTTTCTGCACTGCATTCATATGACTAGGCAACTACTGCCCCCTCAACACGACGGGGTTGAGGAGCAGTATTAACACAATAGATGCAGGGTCCCTTTGTTGCAGAAAATCTGGAGTCAGCTTTGTTGGCTGCGATGGGAAAATCCGTGAAAAAATACCCAGAGAAGCAACCTAGGGGGCAGGTGAGGCACCTCGGTCACATGACATTGTGACATCATCACAACCTGCCTACTGGATTGTTTGCAAACTGCCCACTGCGACAGGTGGCAGTTGAATTAACGATTGGCAGCAAGAGGTTGCTCGGGATACGTAACCTCCACCACTGCGTCAGAGGTGCTCTGAGGACTCCCGGCGATGTGTGAATTGAAAAGATGACCACGTATCTGGATATGAACCCATTGACGCTATGACGTCATACCCTTAAGGCAGAGCTCAAGTGTCTGCTCCAGTTTTTTTTGTCTACTTGTACACATCACCACTGCATTACTATGGATTCAGTGTGCTTCGTGTTCAGAAATTTCGTGGGCTGTGAGGTCATCTCAGAAGCCATGTGTGCATCATACACACTTGATGCTACCAAGGCAGGCAGTTGTGGCTTTGATCAGCACGAGCTCACGTGTCATGCCCTTAATGATGTGTTTCAATTAATATGGTAGCATTACTGCCCGTGGTGAACGATTTCAGCAATGTGTGTGTGGCTCTTTTGCATCGCATAAACAGAAAAAATCACAGAAAAAGGATGGACGAGTTGGATTCGAACCCAGGAATTTTTCATGAGAAGCGAGTGTGAAACCTCATAGCCATGACAAGTGCCGTGTTACCTGGTGGATAGAGGTGAACATCGTGTGTGTGGCACGGAGCAGCAGTGGCGATGAAATTTTCCATGACATCATCCTAGGTGGCATGAACGAAGAAAAGGTGGATGCCGTACACAAACTGTGCCGTCATTGACGCCATGGAAAGCTACCATGCGCTCGCCTAAAACAACCTCTGGGTTTCGCCAGCTCACATCGGCCTCACGCCAAACATGAACCAGGCAAAATAAAAGAAAATTTTTTTTTTAAATTAGAAAATAAACGAAGGTTTTTGCAATGGCCAGTAAAAGGTGCTTTCAGTGGTTTGAAAAATAGCCAAGCGGTTGTTAGTGTGGTCAGCTGCTTCTTTGCGCATTCATACTTTGCTGTGGCTGAGCATGACCTGTCAATTAGGAGTGAGGGCGACTCCATTTCGTTTGTGTTCCTTGTGAAACTTGATTCTATGGATTCTTCTGCCTGTGCTGATATTTTTCTGGCACCTAGAGATGCATTGATTGCTCAAAAAAAGTACATGGCAGTGTAGCTTAAGGTTTGAAATCAGCGCCCAAAAATTTCTGGCGGTGCATCATAGTTTACTTCCGTAATGAGCCAGTGATGCTGACACCTCCCTTTCTAGCTTATAAAAGCTTTATTTCCTGTGAAAGTAGTCCTCTCCTCATTACAGTGCGGTTATTTGTTGATGGAGGCTAACTTTAATTTGTTCACAATGCCCCCTTGAGGGAGATGGTAGAAAGAACAAGGTTGATAACGCTTCATGCCACTAAGCATGGGCTACATCTTAATGCTGACTCAGTTCAAAAAGGGGCCTGATGTTTGCTATTGTGCAAAAAGCATCCCTGTCAAAACATGCATCTAAAAGAGGTTCCATACACTTATGCTAGACATTAACCAAGCTAATAGTTCTAATAGTCATAGCTAGAATCTCCTTCGTTCAGTTAACAAACCTACATCACGTCCATGTGAAACCCTTGGAACGATTACAGTCAGCTGCTCCTGTCATTGCGCTCATTTTTTTTCTTTTTCAGGCATTGGAGCTCACATGAAGATGCCAAGGATAAAAAGTTGCAGTGTTTTAGAACAACTCCGTTGCATCTTCACCAGCCTGTTATAGGCTGGAAGCCAGAGTGAATAAAGGAGTGTGTCTGGTGATCTCAGCATCCAGTGTGTGGTCAGAGTACCGCAGTTCAGCTGTCATCCTTTTATGCCAAGGGTAATAATACAGCTGTGTGTTGAGCTACGACAGGTAGCTAGGCTTTGGACTCATATTTCTGTTGGGCCATATGTACGAGCACGCTTAGAACAGTAAGTTGGCTTTCCAGGCGTAGAATACATGATGGAGATTTCTCTTCTTGAAATTTTACAATGCAGGAGATTCCTTGGAATGGGCCCGCATTTGTGGTCCTTTTTGTCTTGTTTGTTTTGTGGCCATGTCCATTTTAATGTGCTGGGTCATGTTGGTTTAGTGGCGTATAAGCATCTAAGGCTCATTATCATAAATGGGTGCCTTGGTGGTTCATGGTAATTTTCATCATGATTTTTGCACTCTGCAACTATATATTTCCTCTAAGAACTTTCCTGATATTTTCTGACACGTTTAATCTCTTCATGTGTCATCCCTGTGTTTGTTACTCATCTCGTGTAGCATTCATAAGCGTGACTAATGAGAGCAAGTCGTTTGCAGTAGCTTGTCCACTGCATTTGCGAGTGGGAGGAGACACATTATTTCTTTTCTTTTTCTAATTATGCAGCTCATTGTAAATCTGAAAAGTTACCAACGTTTCGAAGCTCTTCTGTGCTCCTTGTTTTTGGTTATGAAATTTTTTTGCAAATTTAGGCAATTTTCAAGTGAATGCAGTCTTTGCTGAGAGCACAGGTTTCTAAGACTTTCAACAAGTGCTAGATTGATCCTCTATTTTCGTATGTTTGAACTAGTGTCGGAACACCTTATAAGTTTATAAAGAACACTTCATTGTGTTTCGATGAAGGCAAAATGCTAAAGGCACCCATGTGCTGTGTGATTCCGGCACCTCTTTCTCTATTTCTTCTTTCACTCCCACCTTCCTCCCTTTCCTTACGGCGCGGTTCAGGTGTCCGCCGAGATATGTGAGACAGATACTGCGCCATTTCCTTCCCTCAAAAACCAATTGACCAATTTACCAGTAAGATGAGATTGCTCAGTACAAATGCATATTGCTACAGCACAAAAGTGAGGAGATAACCCCATAGCCTTATAAAGTGTGCTGACACTAGTTCAAACTTACGAAAATAGAGGATCAATCCAGCACTTGATGAAAGCCTCACAAATCTGTGCTGTCTGCAAAGATTACATTCACTCGAAAATTGCCTAAATTTGCAAACCAAGTATTGCACAACCAAACACAAGGAGCATAGAAGAAATGGCAGAGTTTGGTAACTCCTCAGATTTACAATGAGCTGCATAATTAGAAACAAAAAGAAGGAAATAAGGTGTCTTCCTCTTCTCTATCTGTGCGATGAAGTGTGAAAAGAAAATGGTTTGGTTTGGTTTGGTTTATGGGGTTTAAAGTGACAAGAAGGCATGCAATGAAGTCATGGGAAGAGGTGATTTATTTTCTCTTTGTTTTTCAGGTTGAAAGCAGACCTCATATTTCCAACAGAGTTCAAGTCTCCTCTCCGGCAGTTTATGAATAATTTCTAGCCAAGCCATTGTTACTCACCCATATCGTATTTGTTGAATAGTTTAAAGGAATGCAATGTTTATCTTTGCTGTGTCCATCCTGACTGCCTTGCTTTCCTTGATGGCTTCAGTATAGCAAATGATTACTTCAATGTCTGTTGTTGCGTTCACTTCTCTCACTAATTACAATGAAGCTGTAGTTTTACTGAAACTCTCTTAGTCCATAACGGGTGTTATTTCCATAACATCGCACAATTTGTTCTACGTCTAGCTTCTCAGTGACATTGAGTCTGGAGCTTTATTGCGCAAGCTTCCACCAAATACTTGCGGCCTCAGCACTTTGTGCTCACCAGCTCATTTGGTTCTGTGCTGTCTCACTTGCATGCTGTAATTTTGTGCATCTCCAATTATTTCTAATTTAAAAGACAGTTTGGAGCAGCTGTTTTATTGCTGTGTTTATAGATGAGGTTACAGTCAGCTCTTCAGAGCACAATTCTCTTACTTACTCAAGTGCTGTGTATTGCTTTGCTGGGCAGAAGCCACTCAGTGTACTCGTACTGCAACTCACCTCGAATGGCCCACTTTTTTGAGCCAGCTTGAAACAAAGCTGTTTGGGAACTGCTGGGACACTTTCCAGGTAGCACTTCTGCAGTAAATGCCACTGTTTTCATAACGCCGTTACGTTAATATTTGAACACGAAGACAGTTCCTTTTGATGGAACCACTGATTTGTGCTCAAAGCAATCACAGCAGAAGTTAAGACTTGTTATTACACCAGAATGATAACAGCAGCAAGATGACGTAACCATTTTTGATTATCTGAATCAAAGATTACGTTCAATTTGGGAATCCAGTGATTTCTCGTTCTTCAATACTTTTGTAACTCTTCATAGTATACAGAGCAGAGTAAAATGAAAGGCTGTTTTCCATATGCGAGCAGTGTGCAGTCTTAATCATGTTTAATGATAGGCAGTATGAAAGCTGCCTCTCTTTGTGATACATATATATATATTAATTTGCAATGGGAAGGTGGTTGATATGCATTCTTTTTCAGTGGTTTTGTGGCTTTCTTGCGCCATGCATAACATTTGTTATTCTAGCCTGTGTTTCGAGTGCCTTTCCTGAATCAAAGCGAATCTAAATTCTTCAGTGAACACTCTAGGTGTCCCTTCCTTTTTTTTGCAGCTGTATTCGCTAATTGTACCATGTAGCCTAGGCTTCTCACACACTCTTGTGTGTGTGTTGCAAAAGCCTAAACAAGCACCATTTCGAAAAAAGATGTTGAGGAGCTCTACCTAGAGGTGATGCATTTTTTCTTCTCATTCTGTTTGTTTTTCAGGTGAAACGCCCCTCCTGACATTTCTGATGACATGCAAGTCAGTTGTGCGACAGTTACCAACACATTGTTGCCTGCCTTGTGGCCATGCTGCAACATATTGTATCAAAGACTGTGCGAGCATTCACTGTAACATTCCCTGCATGTCTGCAGGCAGTTGCCACAAAATTGTGATTGTTTTCTCTTGAACAAGCGCATACATACTTTTACTTTTTTGTTCACAGAGTTCCCTCTGCAGGCATATCTTGGTTCTTCTGTCCTTGCAACATTCGAACTGCTCTTTAAAGTGCCCTCAGGTTCGCTGAAGTGGAGCTTCACACATTGTCATGGAGGTGTTTATATATGCCAACAGTACTCTGTAACGAGATGACAAGTGAGGTCAGGTTAACAGGTAACACATCAGGGGAATCAGAACTGTGGAATGCATTAGAGCAAGTTTGACTGTGTAATTGCATCATCTCATGGTCCAGCAATGCACTATTCGGACATGGCTGCTGGCCTGCCCATTTCGTATTTGTAGGGGCACTTGTCCAACAGTGCAACATTTTGACTCTAGATTTTATTCGTCTTGTGTAAGTCATGGTGATCATAATTCAGTCAAGACTGTGTGGCTCTCTGCCAGGCTGTTGGGCAAAGCAGCAGTGCAGTTTTGCATTTTTTTATCCTGCATAGTGCCTGTACATGAGGTTAATTTTATTAATTACAGTTTGTACTCTTTTTGATTGAATATCTGCAATAGTTTTTTATGGAGCTGTTTCTTGAGTGTTTTAATAATCTAGATTCATTGAGATGGTTCCGCTTGCCATAGTTATCTAGATGCACGAGATGAATTTTTATGCTCGGACAAGGCATGGTTGGCCTGGCGTTGGCAGTGCATGGTTAGCTTAAGTCCAGAATAGATTAGATAACACGTGATAGTCATGGTCCTGGAACTAGCGAGTATGGTGTTACAGTAAATAGCATTGTTTCAAACAGTTACAGCATTCATTACTTCATGATTCTAACTCAAGTTGGAGGCCATAACAGAGATTCTGTAAATGGATCTACAGGCTTGTGTTATGCATGGTCCACTTTGGATCACTATATGATGGTTTTACTTGTGGTTGCTATTTATCATAATGTACTGAATGCACAAAGAAAAAAGTGACAAGCACTTCTTGTTATATCGCACAAGAATGACTATCCACAATAGTACTTCAAACCATAACAAATACAATTTCTTGTTTTTGAAATGGCGATCCCAAATTAAAAGTCATTTATTTTGATGAAACTTTTATGAGGACTTTGCTGGTCTGATCGAAGTTCCACTTTTTTAAGCCAGAAAGTATGCCCTCTTAAGTGTAAATCTGCGCAAAAAGGTAACGTGCCTGACGTGATGATGCTTTGTCCAAATGATGCTGGCAGCGGATAGTTTGGTACTTGATGGAGTTTACACAGCATACACACCACTGTGCTCAGTGCCTGCAGGAGATTCCTTGGAATGGGCCCGCATTTGTGGTCCTTTTTGATCTTGTTTGTTTTGTAGCCACAAACATTTTAATAAATGTGTTATGTCATGTTGGTTTAGTGGCACATAAGCATCTAAGGCTTATTTTCATAAATGCCTGCCTTGGTGGCTCATTGTAATTGCCATCATCATTTTTGCATTCTGCAACTATATATTTCATCATAGAGCTTTCCTGATATTTTCTGACATGTTTAATCTCTTCATGTTTCATCCTTGTGTTTGTTATTCATCTCATGTAGCATGCATAAGCGTGACTCATCAGAGCAAGTGGTTTGCAGTAGCTTGTCCACTACATTTGCGAGTGGGAGGAGACACTTTATTTCCTTCCTTTTTTTTCTAATTATGCAGCTCATTGTTAATGTGGAGAGTTACCAAGGTTTGCCATCTCTTCTGTGCTTCTTGTGTTTGGTTACGAAATATTTGTTTTGCAAATTTAGGGTATTTTCAAGTGAGTGTAGTCTTTGCAGAGAACATAGGTTTCCGAGTCTTTCAACAAATTCTAGATTGATCCTTTATTTTTGTATGTTTGATTTAGTGTCAGAATAATTGATACGGCTATGGGGTTATCTCTTTACTTTTTTGCTGTGGCATTATGCATTTGTACTGAACAATCTCGTCTTACTGGTAAATTGTTAAATTGTTTTTTGGGGAAAGGAAATGGCGCAGTATCTGTCTGGCATATCTTGGTGGACACCTGAACCGTGTTGTAAGGGAAGGGAGGAAGGTGTTAGTGAAAGAAGAAAGAGAGATAGGGGTGCCAGAGTAATTTCTACCACCTGGGGATCTTTAACGTGCATTGACATTGCACAAGGCGCCTTTCGCATTTTGCGTAAGCACGCTAAAGATCCACAGGTGGTCGAAATTATTCCGGATCTCTTTCTCTCTTTCTTTCGCTCCCACCTTCCTCCCTTTCCTTACGGCGCGGTTAAGGTGTCCACAGAGATATGCCAGACAAATGCTGCGTCGTTTACTTTCCCCAAAAACGAATTGACCCATTTACCAATAAGATGAGATTGCTCAGTACAAATGCATTATTCCACAGCAAAAAAGTGAGGAGATAACCCCATAGTCTTATAAAGTGTTCTGACACTAGTTCAAACATACGAAAATAGAGGATCAATCCAGTACTTGTTGAAGGCCTCACGAATCTATGCTCTCTGCAAAGACAACATTCACATGAAAATTGACTAAATTTGCAAAACAAAATATTGCATAACCAAACACAAGGAGCATAGAAGAAATGGCAAACCTTGGTAACTCTGCAGATTTACAATGAGCTGCATAACTAGAAACAAAAAGAAGGAAATAAAGTGTCTCTCTTCTCTATTTGCGTCATGAAATATGAAAAAAAAGAAACGCACAAGAGCGGGATGCAATGAAGTCATTTGAAGAGGTGATTTATTTTCTGTTTGTCTGTTTTTCAGGTTGAAAGCGGATCTCATATTTCAGGCAGAGTTCAAGTCTCCTCTCCGGCAGTTTTTGAATAATTTCCAGCCAAGCTATTGTTACTCACCTATACCATATTTGTTGAATAGTTTAACGGAATGCAATGTCTATGTTGGCTGTGCCTATCCTGGTTGCCTTGCTTTCCTTGATGCCTTCAGTACAGAGAATGATTACTTCAATGTCTGTTGTTGTGATCACTTCTCTGACTAATTACGATGAAGCTGTAGTTTTACTGAAACTCTCTTAATGGGCATAACAGGAGTTATTTCGATTTCATCGTACAATTTGTCCTCTGACTAGCTTCTCAGTGACATTGAGTTTGCAGCTTTATTGCGCAAGCTTCCACCAAATACTTCCACAAAATTCTCACACTTACTCATGTGCTGTGTATTGCTTTGCTGGGGAAAAGCCACTCAATGTACTCGTACTGCGACTCGCCTCGAATGGCCCACTTTATTGAACCAGCTTGAAACAAAGCTGTTTGGAAACTGCTGCGACACTTTCCAGGTAGCACTTCTGCAGTAAATGTCATTGTTTTCAGAACTCAGTTACGTTAATATTTGAACACGGAGACAGTTCCTTTGCTTGGAATCATTGATTTCTTCTCAAAGCAATGAGAGCAGGAGTTAAGAGTTGTCATTACACCTGGGTGATAATAACAGCAAGATGACGTAACCATTTTTGATTACCTGCATCGTAGATGACGTTGGATTTCGGAAGCCAGTTATCTCTCATTCTTTGATATTTTGTAACCCTTCACAGTATACAGAGCAGAGTAAAATGAAAGGCTGTTTTTCATATGCGAGCAGTGTGCAGTCTTAATCATGTTTAATGATAGGCACTATGAAAGATGCCTTTCTTTGTGATACATATATTCATATTAATTTGCTGTGGGAAGGTGGTTGATATGCATTCTTTTTCAGTGGTTTTCTGGCTTTCTTGCGCCATGCATAACATTATTATTCTTGCCTGCATTTCAAGCGCCTTTCCTGAATCAAAGCAAATCTAAATTCTTCAGTGAACACTCTCGGTGTCCCTTCCTTTTTTTTTTTGCATCTGTATTCTCTAATTGTACCAAGTGCCTAGGCTTCTCACAGGCTCTTGTGTGTGTTGCAAAAGCCTAAAGAAAAACTATTTCAACAAAAAATATTGAGGAGCTCTCCCTAGAGTTGATGCATTTTTTTCTTATCATTCTGTTTGTTTTTCAGGTGAAAAGCCCCTCCTGACATTTCTGATGATGTGCAAGACTGTTGTGCGACAGTTACCAACACATTGTTGCCTGCCTTCTGGCCATGCTGCAACATATTGTATCAAAGGCTGTGCGAGCATTCAATGTAACATACCCTGCATGTCTGCAGGCAGTTGCCACAAAATTGTGCTTGTTTTGTCTTGAACAAGTGCATACATACTTTTACTTTTTTGTTCACAGAGGTCCCTCTGCAGGCATATCTTGGTTCTTCTGTCCTTGCAACATTCGAACTACACCTTAAAGTATCCCTGATCTTCGCTGAAGTGCAGCTTCACACATTGTCATGGAGGTGTTTGTATATGCCAAAAACAGATTGTGTAACGAGATGACCAGTGAGGTCAGGTTAACAGGTAATATAAGGCAAATAAGCATTGTGGAATGCATTTAGAGCAAGTTTGACTGCGTAATTGCATCGTCTCATGGCCCAGCACTCCACCATTGATACACTGCTGTTGGTATACCCGTTTCATCCTTGTGGGGGCACTTGTCGAACAGTGTCATCATGATCGCTCTGGATTTTATTTAGGTAATGTGAGTTGTGGTGCTCATGATTGAGTCAAGACTGTGTGGCTGTGTGCCAAGCTGTGGGGAAAGCACCAGTGCAGTTTCACTTTCTTTTATCCTCCGTAGTGCCTGTACAAGAGATTAATTTTGTTAATGATGGTTTGTACTTTTATTATTCAATACCTGAAAATGTTGTTTAAAGGGACACTGAGGAGAAATTGAAGTTGGCTTGTATCGACAGAATACCAGCTCCTGATTACAAAAACGCCACTCATACTGACAACAAAGCTCTTGTAACGTAGAAAAGAGCAAGAACCAAAATACAGGTATCGCCGCCACAGGCCAAACTCGCAAGTACAAGCGTGATGAGATCATAGAACAAAACAGTGTTGCTAGAACGAATGGTTCTAGCAACACCAGGAACCGAGAAACCATGCATCACTGAGGCGCAGCCAATGCATGCGCAAATCTCCTTGACGTCGCCAGATGGCGCCACGTGCCCGGCTGCTACGCGCGCTCCTGAAGCATCGGGACAAATCAGCGCCTGTTTTCCGGCGGTAGGCGGGCTCCCGGTATTCCGCTAGTGGTAACAAGGTACACGGTATGCTAAAGGTGTCTATTTGCGAGAACTTCGTTGACGACTTCGAGAACGAGATCCATCGTAACGCTGGCAAAACGCCAGTGCAAACGTAATCGAAGCGACTTAGCGACGGCCGCAATAGCCGATAGATGCCTTCAACGTGCGGCCGGCGGTAGCTTTCTTTTCGGCTGCTGCTAGGCCACACTGCTGGCAGCCAGAAATCACGGAGTCTGCGTTACGTCATGTGTACGTCATGTTTCACGTCTCTTAGTCCTCTGTCGTCATAGACGAATCCCAAGTTTGAATCAGAGCGGCGGGGAAAACTTTTTCAACTTCGAATCCAAATTTCTTAGAAATAAATGCATCTTTCGCTGCCGGCCAAGTGGCAACAAAGCCATGACATGCCGAACTATCGGATTTTACTATAAAAAAAATATTAATAGTGCTCTCCTCAGTGTCCCTTTAAGCAGCTGTTTCTTGAGTGCTCTGATAACCTAGTTTCACTGAGCTGGTTTCGAGTGCTATATTTATTTGAATGCACGAGATGAATTTTTGATGCTCAGGCGAGACATGGTTGGCCTGGCGGGAGCAGTTCGTAGTTGGCTTAAGTGCAGACTAGGTTAGGTAACACCTGGTAGTCATGGCCCTGGAACTAGTGAATGTGGTGTTATATAATAATTAACATTGTTTCAAACAGCGACAGCATTCATTATTTCATGATTCTAACACAGATTGGAGGCCACAACGGAGATTCTATAAATGCATCTAAAAGCTTGTGTTATGCATGATCGTAGTTTGAAGTTGTCATTGTATGATGCTTCTGCACGTGCTTTCTGTTTTTCGTAATGTGCGGAATGCGCAAGGAAAAAAGTCCCAAGCGCATTTTGTTATATTATGCAACAATGATTATTCACAATTGTGTTTACAAACATGATAAACACAACTTATTTTTGAAATGGCGATGCCAAATTACGACATCATTTATTTTGATGATAATTTTATGACGACTTAGCTGGTTTCATCAAAGTTCTACTTTTCCAAGCCAGGAAGTATGCCCTCTTAGGTGTAAATCTACTAAGAAAGGTAACATGCCTGAGATGATGTCTTGTGGAAATGATGCTGGCAGCATTTGGTTTGGTACCTGGTGGAGTTTACACAGCATACACACCACTGTGCTCGGTGCCTCCCAAGCGCTTATCAAGCTTGCACAACATAGATGCTCACATATTCTTCCCAGGTGGCTAAATAACCAGGTTTCTGGGTTTTAAATCTGTTGCAAAAGGCGGGAGAAGGTGTGTTTATTTTAACGAGTATTGCATTGGTTTTAGATTGCTGACAGTGAAATAGTGATGTTCAGTTCCTGCTCTTCTTATGTCTGTTTTTTTTTATTTGCTGTGCTTGGGGTCTTATACTGTAGATAATAGTTGGTATCATTGTGTCTTATCTCTCTAAAGGCCCTTGTCAATCTCTGTGTGGCTTGCACTGTTTAGTATCTTCGTGTATGACTGCGTTATTTTAGGTATTTGTTTGGAAGATGAAACTCTGCCACTGAAACTCCTGCTGTTATATATTATTGTGTATGAAACCTTATGTAACTATATTAATATGGTAATACCCTTGTTACTGATGTGGTTGGCATCTATGCATGTTTTCAGTTGCTATGACCGTTAAAACTATTCCATATTTACAATGTCTCACATTTCTGCTTTGTTCTAGTTCTCACTTTAATTTATGCCTCACACCTTTTTTGTTTGTTGTTTTTCATGTGCGGTGTTGACATGGATGGAAAAGCTGCGTCACAGAGTGCATGAACGACAGCAGCAGCTGAGAGTTCAGTTGTGTTCTGCGGATTCTTGTTTGTTGTGGTGTGATTCAGGGGAAGTGCTGCCCTGCAACCCTGCACTGTGAGCAGGTCAATGCCTGTGAGCTAGCAAGTGGTAAACGTGTGCTTCTCTCTTTGTAACAAGTCATGACATACACAGATAAAGTCATGCAATGGGATGTAATGCTTGTAGTTTATGCTCTGCTCAGCTCAGCTACAAAAGCAACAGTGTTTTTTGAGTCATGTGCTCGTGATTAGCTGTCCTCATGATATGAAATATGGGTCTAGTCTAAAAGAGAACAGCTTTTATTTTAGGTCTGCATGGTCGAAGCATGGCTCGGTTCTTAGGTCATGACAAGCTCTGATCAGCCTGAGTTTGAGCAACCTCACAATTTGTCAACTAACCTAGAGACGTAGGCCAGCTGTAATCAATCCACTGAGGCATACCCTTCATATCTAAGGAGATCCATGCATTGTTTCTTTGCGCAGGTTTGGCCACAGCTAAGAGTAGCTGCACCTCGTCTCCACAACAAAATACGGAACGATGCGGAACGTGCTTTCTGTGCCCTGATTGTGGCTATGCTACAGCGAATGTCACTCACTTCAAGAGGCATCAGAGAACCCACACTGGAGAGCGTCCTTTCCAATGCAGCCATTGCAGCAAGGCGTTCACTACTTCAGACCACCTTGTGAGGCACATCCGTATCCATATGGGCGAGAAGCCACACCAGTGTAATCACTGTGGCAAGAGCTTCTCAGACAAGAGCAACCTGACAGAGCATGTTCGTATCCACACAGGCGATAAGCCGTACCACTGTGATCACTGTGGCAAGCGCTTCACACAGAGCGGACCCCTGAGGGAACACCTCCGCGTCCACACAGGCGAGAAGCCATTCCGATGCCATCTATGCCCCGAGGTCTTTGCGCGCAAAAGGAGCCTACGTCACCATGTGCAATCTCACAAGAGGGCAAATGTGTAGCATGTTTTTTTTTTTAGCAAGTAAGTTTTCGTGGAGGCTGTGTCTGAAGTCCTCTTGGTGCACAGAGTATTCATTCAAAGGCATTTGCTATTGAATTACGTTACAGGGTGTTGTGTGAGAATTTATTGGAGAAGTTATTGTGAGCCATTGTGCGATGTAAGAGTCTGCCAATTTCGTCCTGATGTTTTGATTGAAATGATCCAGAAGAATATATAATCATTAGTCATGCTGACACTCTGATACGAGTTGCAATATTTCTAGGAAAGTATGAGCGGTAACAAAATCTTAACGTAACTGACTCCAAAGTAATTTGCTATTCTGCACCTGAAATGAGAACAACACTATTAGATGTGTTTGCAGCGTATTAATGTTTTATTTTGGTTTCAAATATCTCAAGCAGCATCTTTTTTGTCTCTTGTTTGCTTGTAAGAGAAAGAATAGTTAACAAACCATTTCTGAAAAATTGGGCAGACTGTGCACAGTATGTTCTTGGAATGCTTGCTTCATTTAAAATGGTTCCATTTCTAAAATCAGATGGGAGAAAGATTCATCTTTGTTTTCTGTAGCATACAACAATTTTTGCAGGAAATGTGGCTCTGGCACATTTCTTTTGGCTGTTTTATAAATTGGATAGGTGATCCTTTTCTTGAAATGACACATTGTATCTTTATGTAGGTGTTTTGGTGGAAATTCATGATGGTCGCTGCCTTGTCATCATTAATTGTACACTGCACTCTATACATCGCATCTCATGGGAATGAGGGAATGCTTCAATGTTTCCTATCATCTGCTGCTTGTACTTTGCTGGTGAAAATGAAGCTGCAGCACTTGTTGACAGATTTTTCTTTATGCGTCTTTGAAGAGTTTTTGCTTAGCCATTTAGCATTTTATTTCTTCCTTGGTGATAATTGATGAGCAGTTTTGTGTTATTTGCATCTGTGAGCCTTTGTGTCATGCAAAATCCCACATTTACAGCACCTGAGTGGTTGTGCAGCTTTTTTGCGCAAATTTCAGAATAAGTCTTACAGTCGCAGCTTTTACTGATGGCGTGTTCTCTTGGTTGTTGGCTTTCCTACATTGCACGCAGTAATGTTGTGCAACCATAGAGATTAGATACCATAAAGAGTGTTGTAAGTAATGTTTGTGTTAATTTACTGTGGAAAAATAAAGTATGGTTGGAAACGTAAGTTTAGCACTGCCACCTTTCTTTGTGATGTGGAGCACACTGCTGTGGATATTGCAGAGGCTGAAAAACAGGATTCGCACAGGGGAAGAAGAACCCGCAATGATCTGGAAGAATAGAGTTGGGACGGTGACTGCTCATCTGGGACCGACGCCTTAGAAATATGTGTCTATTAAAGTTGGCTGCTGACCTCTCCAACACGCACAGTGCTGAAGTGGCCTTTTCATTCAATCGACGACTCCTACTGCATCCAACTAGAAGCCATTGGGTCAATGAATGGCAGGAGTGACCACACAAAGGACCAAATACTTCCTGCCGGGCTATGTGACAAATGCACTGAAATTTTGCAAAACTTGCTGAGCAAAATGCGACGGAAACATATTCAAGGCGCGGCACTCCTGACTAAGTTGTCACTTTTCAGACTCCATCCTCACCAATCACTTTCGCTTCCCCTGCAGTTATACCATATTATTGTATATGAAACCTTATGTAAGAGTAACGATACAGAAATACCCTTGCCGCTGACATGGTTGGCATCGATGCGTTTTCAGTTGCTATGACTGCTAAACTATTCCATATCTGCAAGGCCTCACATTTCTACTTTGTTATAGTTCTCACTTTACTTTACGCCTCACACCTTTTCTGTTTGTTGTTTTTGATGTACGGTGTTGACATGGCTCGAATAGCTGCGTTACAGAGTGCATGAATGACAGCAGCAGCTGAAATTTCACTCGTGCTTTGCAGATTTTTCTTTGTTGTGCTAAAAAAGGGAAGGGGAAATGGTGCTAAAAAATTGTGTGCCTGTGATGAAACCTGGTGCTATGCATCAGTCAGTGCCTGTGAACAAGGAAGTACTAAATGTATGCTTCTCTTTTTGCACCAAGTCGTGCTTTACACTCATAAAGTCCTGCGAGGGCATGTAATGTTCGTAATTTATGCTCTGCTCTGCTCAGCTACAGAAGCAACAGTGTTTTTCGAGTCATGTGCTATGATTTGCTGTCCTCGTGATATGAAATATGGGCCTAGTTTAAAAGAGAATAGCTTTTAATTTAGGTCTGCATCACCAGGCTTGGTTCTTCGACCATGACAAGGCCTGACCAGCTTGAGTTTGAGCATCCTCGCCATTCAATAACTATCCTTGAGACATACACTAGCTGTTATCAATGCATTGAGGCATACCCTTTATGTCTAAAGAAATCCATGCATTGTTTCTTTGCGCAGGTTTGGCCACAGCTAAGAATGGCTGCACCTCGTCTCCGCAACAAAATTCGCCAGGATGCGAAAAGCGCTTTTCGTGCCACGAGTGTGGCTATGCTACAGTGCATAACCATGTTTTCAAGAGACACCAGAGAAGCCACACTGGAGAGCGTCCTTTCCTATGCAGCCATTGCAGCAAGGCATTCACTACTTCAGACAACCTTGTGAGGCACATCCGTATCCATACGGGCGAGAAGCCATACCAGTGTATTATTTGTGGCAAGAGCTTCACACAGAAGACCATCCTGGAGGACCATGTTCGCGTCCACACAGGCCATAAGCCGTACCGCTGCGATCACTGTGGCAAATGCTTCACACAGAGGGGACACCTGAGGGAACACCTCCACCTCCACACAGGCGAGAAGCCGTACCAATGCTATCTATGTCCCCTGGCCTTTGCGCAGAAGGCAAGCCTGCGTTACCATCTGCAATCTCACAAGAAGGCAACTCTGTAGTAGATATTTTTTTGCACAAGTAGATTTGCACAGTTGTTTTGTACGGGGAGTGACGAGTACTTTTGACATGCATATAAAGGATATATCCATCTCTTGTACCATGATTTTTCACTTTTTTTTTGTTATAAGTGTCCTCCAATGATTGCATACTGAACAAAATCTCTCTATAATATCCTTGCATATTATAGTACATGTTTATATCATTCCGTATACTGTCTTAATGTTGTGATTATATTCATAGTTTATCCCCACTTGTTTTAATTTTGTGACTTACCTTCTTGTTATGCACAAATTGTATTGCACTTCCGTCGACTGCAGAGGGTCAGAGGCCTCGTCAGGCACCATAGCCTTTAGCCTCTGCCCCTGCGGCAGATGCTGTAACTGCTCTGCTCAAATAAATCTTTTCATTTCATTTCTTTCAATTTCATTTCATATGTGTTGATTTTTATGTTGCCTGCCTGAAGTATTTTTCGTTTGCTAGTTTTCATGTGTTATGCTACTGGCATGTCCTCCAATGGTCAGTCCATTTTTATTGTTCTTCCAGTCGAGAGTTTTCATTTTTATTTCTTCAATTCATCATATAGGCATCACCCTCCCTGGACTGTGTTCAATCACCTTGTATGCAACCATTTTTTTTATTACAAGTTGGTGTGTCTGGGGTTATTGTAATGGTGCGCTTTAATGATAGCACCAAGCATTGCTTGGGACACAAATTAAGGTTGGTGGCCGGTCATATCGAGGCTAGTTTGACCTCCATTGGAGAACTCCGCAGCCATGTGCACCACGAGAGAAATTCGAGGATCAGGGTAGTGCGGGGAATGTATGGCGGCATGGCAATGCCATTGATTTCATAACGCTAGTTCCGGTTTTATGTAGAGGTACTGGAATGGGTTACAAATTGGTGATAACTAATAATTTAGGATCTGTACTAATTTGAGGAGGTCAAGTGCATGAGTGGTTCATTATGAATACATTCTTCTCAGTTAGTATCTATAGCTTCTGCTGAAAGCAGTATGTGCAGTCTTTGTCAAAAGTATACAGCCCAAGGAGTCTGCTTCTGAGCCCTGCAGTGTGGCTCCTCTTTCATAGTCGGGGACCCTAATCACAAAAAGGCTGGAGGAACTTGCGTCCTCAACCATCCCAAGCTTAGGACTACCATATGCGCTTAAGAGCCCCGCTACACGTCTTGAAAGCAAACCCCTTGGGCTGTATATTTTTGACAAAGACTGTACATAAACTCTCAGTTATTTCCCATGCATGCCAGGAAGAGAACAAAAATGTAGCAGATTTCAAAGGCCTTGGTCATGGACAATGTTGGCTTTGGGAGGCTAGTGGTTTCTTCTTCTATGATTAATGTCCACTTAAAATCTGCACAACAACCGCAGTGAAGTTAAAATCAAGGTTGTTCTAAACAAACGGTTCCCGGTCTTAGTCACATATTGAACTGCAAGGCATGGATCTCTTTCCGCATTCCCTGTCGTTGCATTGTTAACAATGAGAAGAATTCCATGGAAAAGCAACCTCTTCCTTTAATTCAACATACTTGCTTTTTTCTAGTTGCATGCTTGTGTTTTCTGCATATTTTGAGCAGAGGAATGCAAGAGCCCTAACTTTTATTTTTCCTCCCTCACCCTCACTTTTGAATCCATGGCCCTCCCTCACCCTCACTCTGATTTTGAAAAATTATGCGGCCCTCCCTCACCCTTACTTCATCATCGTCATTATCATCATCATCAGCCTGACTATGCCCACTGCAGGGCAAAGGCCTCTCCCATGTCTCTCCAATTAACCCTGTCCTTTGTCAGTTGCCGCCACTGTATCCCCGCAAACTTCTTAATCTCATCCGCCCACCTAAGTTTCTGCTTGCCTTCTCTTGGAATCCACTCCATTACCCTTAGGGACGAGCGGTTACCTTGCCTTCGCATTACATGCCCTGCCCAAGCCCACTTCTTCCTCTTTATTTCGACTAGGATGTCATTAACCCGCGTTTGTTCTGTCACCCACTCCGCTTGCTTCTGATCTCTAAACGTTACACCTATCATTTTTCTTTCCATAGCTCGCTGCGTTGTCCTTAACTTAAGCTGAACCCTCTTTGTTAGCCTCCACGTTTCTGCCAAATAGGTGAGTACCGGCAAGATACAGCATGCATTGACATCGCACAGTACACGGGCCTCTAGAATTCTGCCTATATCGAAATTCAACCGCAGTAGCCGGGATCGAACCCGCGTGTTTTGGGTCAGCAGCCGAGTGCCCTAACCACTGAGCCACCACGGTGGATACATACCATACGAGTATAAGCATCATACCAGTATAAGTATATGCATCTATCCTCTCATCCAACAGTGCTTTGAGGGCTTCCCTTATATGTTTATTACTCAGTAATACCACCAGAACTTAAAGAGACTCCGGAACTAGCCCCACTGGATAAGGTTCTTGCGTTAAACGTTGCTAGGTTCAGTAGTGACAGCTGATCCGGATCAAGAGAGGGAAATAACTAGAAGAATAAGGATGGGGTGGAGCGCGTATGGCAGGTTCTCTCAGATCATGAATGGCTGTTTACCAATATCTCTCAAGAGAAAATTATACAACGGGTGTGTCTTACCGGTACTCACCTATGGGGCAGAAATGTGGAGGCTAACAAAGAGGGTTCAGCTTAACTTAAGGACAATGCAGCGAGCTATGGAAAGAAAAATGATAGGTGTAATGTTTAGAGATCAGAAGCGGGCGGAGTGGGTGAGAGAATAAACGAGGGTTATTGACATCCTAGTCGAAATCAAGAGGAAGAAGTGGGCTTGGGCAGGGCATGTAATGCGAAGGCAAGGTAACCGCTGGTCCCTAACGGTAACGGAGTTTATTCCAAGAGAAGGCAAACGTAGCAGCGGGCACCAGAAACTTAGGTGGGCGGATGAGATTAAGAAGTTTGCGGGGATACAGTGGCGGCAACTGACAAAGGACAGGGTTAATTGGAGAGACATGGGAGAGGCCTTTGCCCTGCAGTGGGCATAGTCAGGCTGATGATGATGATAATGACGATGATGAAGTAAGGGTGAGGGAGGGCCGCATAATTTTTCAAAATCAGAGTGAGGGTGAGGGAGGGCCATGGATTCAAAAGTGAGGGTGAGGGAGGAAAAATAAAAGTTAGGGCTCTTGCATTCCTCTGCTCAAAATATGCAGAAAACACAAGCATGCAACTAGAAAAAAGCAAGTATGTTGAATTAAAGGAAGAGGTTGCTTTTCCATGGAATTCTTCTCATTGTTAACAATGCAACGACAGGGAATGCGGAAAGAGATCCATGCCTTGCAGTTCAATATGTGACTAAGACCGGGAACCGTTTGTTTAGAACAACCTTGATTTTAACTTCACTGCGGTTGTTGTGCAGATTTTAAGTGGACATTAATCATAGAAGAAGAAAGCACTAGCCTCCCAAAGCCAACATTGTCCATGACCAAGGCCTTTGAAATCTGCTACATTTTTGTTCTCTTCCTGGCATGCATGGGAAATAACTGAGAGTTTATGTACAGTCTTTGTCAAAAATATACAGCCCAAGGGGTTTGCTTTCAAGACGTGTAGCGGGGCTCTTAAGCGCATATGGTAGTCCTAAGCTTGGGATGGTTGAGGACGCAAGTTCCTCCAGCCTTTTTGTGATTAGGGTCCCCGACTATGAAAGAGGAGCCACACTGCAGGGCTCAGAAGCAGACTCCTTGGGCTGTATACTTTTGACAAAGACTGCACATACTGCTTTCAGCAGAAGCTATAGATACTTACTGAGAAGAATGTATTCATAATGAACCACTCATGCACTTGACCTCCTCAAATTAGTACAGATCCTAAATTATTAGTTATCACCAATTTGTAACCCATTCCAGTACCTCTACATAAAACCGGAACTAGCGTTATGAAATCAATGGCATTGCCATGCCGCCATACATTCCCCGCACTACCCTGATCCTCGAATTTCTCTCGTGGTGCACATGGCTGCGGAGTTCTCCAATGGAGGTCAAACTAGCCTCGATATGACCGGCCACCAACCTTAATTTGTGTCCCAAGCAATGCTTGGTGCTATCATTAAAGCGCACCATTACAATAACCCCAGACACACCAACTTGTAATAAAAAAAATGGTTGCATACAAGGTGATTGAACACAGTCCAGGGAGGGTGATGCCTATATGATGAATTGAAGAAATAAAAATGAAAACTCTCGACTGGAAGAACAATAAAAATGGACTGACCATTGGAGGACATGCCAGTAGCATAACACATGAAAACTAGCAAACGAAAAATACTTCAGGCAGGCAACATAAAAATCAACACATATGAAATGAAATTGAAAGAAATGAAATGAAAAGATTTATTTGAGCAGAGCAGTTACAGCATCTGCCGCAGGGGCAGAGGCTAAAGGCTATGGTGCCTGACGAGGCCTCTGACCCTCTGCAGTCGACGGAAGTGCAATACAATTTGTGCATAACAAGAAGGTAAGTCACAAAATTAAAACAAGTGGGGATAAACTATGAATATAATCACAACATTAAGACAGTATACGGAATGATATAAACATGTACTATAATATGCAAGGATATTATAGAGAGATTTTGTTCAGTATGCAATCATTGGAGGACACTTAAAACAAAAAAAAAGTGAAAAATCATGGTACAAGAGATGGATATATCCTTTATATGCATGTCAAAAGTACTCGTCACTCCCCGTACAAAACAACTGTGCAAATCTACTTGTGCAAAAAAATATCTACTACAGAGTTGCCTTCTTGTGAGATTGCAGATGGTAACGCAGGCTTGCCTTCTGCGCAAAGGCCAGGGGACATAGATGGCATTGGTACGGCTTCTCGCCTGTGTGGAGGTGGAGGTGTTCCCTCAGGTGTCCCCTCTGTGTGAAGCATTTGCCACAGTGATCGCAGCGGTACGGCTTATGGCCTGTGTGGACGCGAACATGGTCCTCCAGGATGGTCTTCTGTGTGAAGCTCTTGCCACAAATAATACACTGGTATGGCTTCTCGCCCGTATGGATACGGATGTGCCTCACAAGGTTGTCTGAAGTAGTGAATGCCTTGCTGCAATGGCTGCATAGGAAAGGACGCTCTCCAGTGTGGCTTCTCTGGTGTCTCTTGAAAACATGGTTATGCACTGTAGCATAGCCACACTCGTGGCACGAAAAGCGCTTTTCGCATCCTGGCGAATTTTGTTGCGGAGACGAGGTGCAGCCATTCTTAGCTGTGGCCAAACCTGCGCAAAGAAACAATGCATGGATTTCTTTAGACATAAAGGGTATGCCTCAATGCATTGATAACAGCTAGTGTATGTCTCAAGGATAGTTATTGAATGGCGAGGATGCTCAAACTCAAGCTGGTCAGGCCTTGTCATGGTCGAAGAACCAAGCCTGGTGATGCAGACCTAAATTAAAAGCTATTCTCTTTTAAACTAGGCCCATATTTCATATCACGAGGACAGCAAATCATAGCACATGACTCGAAAAACACTGTTGCTTCTGTAGCTGAGCAGAGCAGAGCATAAATTACGAACATTACATGCCCTCGCAGGACTTTATGAGTGTAAAGCACGACTTGGTGCAAAAAGAGAAGCATACATTTAGTACTTCCTTGTTCACAGGCACTGACTGATGCATAGCACCAGGTTTCATCACAGGCACACAATTTTTTAGCACCATTTCCCCTTCCCTTTTTTAGCACAACAAAGAAAAATCTGCAAAGCACGAGTGAAATTTCAGCTGCTGCTGTCATTCATGCACTCTGTAACGCAGCTATTCGAGCCATGTCAACACCGTACATCAAAAACAACAAACAGAAAAGGTGTGAGGCGTAAAGTAAAGTGAGAACTATAACAAAGTAGAAATGTGAGGCCTTGCAGATATGGAATAGTTTAGCAGTCATAGCAACTGAAAACGCATCGATGCCAACCATGTCAGCGGCAAGGGTATTTCTGTATCGTTACTCTTACATAAGGTTTCATATACAATAATATGGTATAACTGCAGGGGAAGCGAAAGTGATTGGTGAGGATGGAGTCTGAAAAGTGACAACTTAGTCAGGAGTGCCGCGCCTTGAATATGTTTCCGTCGCATTTTGCTCAGCAAGTTTTGCAAAATTTCAGTGCATTTGTCACATAGCCCGGCAGGAAGTATTTGGTCCTTTGTGTGGTCACTCCTGCCATTCATTGACCCAATGGCTTCTAGTTGGATGCAGTAGGAGTCGTCGATTGAATGAAAAGGCCACTTCAGCACTGTGCGTGTTGGAGAGGTCAGCAGCCAACTTTAATAGACACATATTTCTAAGGCGTCGGTCCCAGATGAGCAGTCACCGTCCCAACTCTATTCTTCCAGATCATTGCGGGTTCTTCTTCCCCTGTGCGAATCCTGTTTTTCAGCCTCTGCAATATCCACAGCAGTGTGCTCCACATCACAAAGAAAGGTGGCAGTGCTAAACTTACGTTTCCAACCATACTTTATTTTTCCACAGTAAATTAACACAAACATTACTTACAACACTCTTTATGGTATCTAATCTCTATGGTTGCACAACATTACTGCGTGCAATGTAGGAAAGCCAACAACCAAGAGAACACGCCATCAGTAAAAGCTGCGACTGTAAGACTTATTCTGAAATTTGCGCAAAAAAGCTGCACAACCACTCAGGTGCTGTAAATGTGGGATTTTGCATGACACAAAGGCTCACAGATGCAAATAACACAAAACTGCTCATCAATTATCACCAAGGAAGAAATAAAATGCTAAATGGCTAAGCAAAAACTCTTCAAAGACGCATAAAGAAAAATCTGTCAACAAGTGCTGCAGCTTCATTTTCACCAGCAAAGTACAAGCAGCAGATGATAGGAAACATTGAAGCATTCCCTCATTCCCATGAGATGCGATGTATAGAGTGCAGTGTACAATTAATGATGACAAGGCAGCGACCATCATGAATTTCCACCAAAACACCTACATAAAGATACAATGTGTCATTTCAAGAAAAGGATCACCTATCCAATTTATAAAACAGCCAAAAGAAATGTGCCAGAGCCACATTTCCTGCAAAAATTGTTGTATGCTACAGAAAACAAAGATGAATCTTTCTCCCATCTGATTTTAGAAATGGAACCATTTTAAATGAAGCAAGCATTCCAAGAACATACTGTGCACAGTCTGCCCAATTTTTCAGAAATGGTTTGTTAACTATTCTTTCTCTTACAAGCAAACAAGAGACAAAAAAGATGCTGCTTGAGATATTTGAAACCAAAATAAAACATTAATACGCTGCAAACACATCTAATAGTGTTGTTCTCATTTCAGGTGCAGAATAGCAAATTACTTTGGAGTCAGTTACGTTAAGATTTTGTTACCGCTCATACTTTCCTAGAAATATTGCAACTCGTATCAGAGTGTCAGCATGACTAATGATTATATATTCTTCTGGATCATTTCAATCAAAACATCAGGACGAAATTGGCAGACTCTTACATCGCACAATGGCTCACAATAACTTCTCCAATAAATTCTCACACAACACCCTGTAACGTAATTCAATAGCAAATGCCTTTGAATGAATACTCTGTGCACCAAGAGGACTTCAGACACAGCCTCCACGAAAACTTACTTGCTAAAAAAAAAAACATGCTACACATTTGCCCTCTTGTGAGATTGCACATGGTGACGTAGGCTCCTTTTGCGCGCAAAGACCTCGGGGCATAGATGGCATCGGAATGGCTTCTCGCCTGTGTGGACGCGGAGGTGTTCCCTCAGGGGTCCGCTCTGTGTGAAGCGCTTGCCACAGTGATCACAGTGGTACGGCTTATCGCCTGTGTGGATACGAACATGCTCTGTCAGGTTGCTCTTGTCTGAGAAGCTCTTGCCACAGTGATTACACTGGTGTGGCTTCTCGCCCATATGGATACGGATGTGCCTCACAAGGTGGTCTGAAGTAGTGAACGCCTTGCTGCAATGGCTGCATTGGAAAGGACGCTCTCCAGTGTGGGTTCTCTGATGCCTCTTGAAGTGAGTGACATTCGCTGTAGCATAGCCACAATCAGGGCACAGAAAGCACGTTCCGCATCGTTCCGTATTTTGTTGTGGAGACGAGGTGCAGCTACTCTTAGCTGTGGCCAAACCTGCGCAAAGAAACAATGCATGGATCTCCTTAGATATGAAGGGTATGCCTCAGTGGATTGATTACAGCTGGCCTACGTCTCTAGGTTAGTTGACAAATTGTGAGGTTGCTCAAACTCAGGCTGATCAGAGCTTGTCATGACCTAAGAACCGAGCCATGCTTCGACCATGCAGACCTAAAATAAAAGCTGTTCTCTTTTAGACTAGACCCATATTTCATATCATGAGGACAGCTAATCACGAGCACATGACTCAAAAAACACTGTTGCTTTTGTAGCTGAGCTGAGCAGAGCATAAACTACAAGCATTACATCCCATTGCATGACTTTATCTGTGTATGTCATGACTTGTTACAAAGAGAGAAGCACACGTTTACCACTTGCTAGCTCACAGGCATTGACCTGCTCACAGTGCAGGGTTGCAGGGCAGCACTTCCCCTGAATCACACCACAACAAACAAGAATCCGCAGAACACAACTGAACTCTCAGCTGCTGCTGTCGTTCATGCACTCTGTGACGCAGCTTTTCCATCCATGTCAACACCGCACATGAAAAACAACAAACAAAAAAGGTGTGAGGCATAAATTAAAGTGAGAACTAGAACAAAGCAGAAATGTGAGACATTGTAAATATGGAATAGTTTTAACGGTCATAGCAACTGAAAACATGCATAGATGCCAACCACATCAGTAACAAGGGTATTACCATATTAATATAGTTACATAAGGTTTCATACACAATAATATATAACAGCAGGAGTTTCAGTGGCAGAGTTTCATCTTCCAAACAAATACCTAAAATAACGCAGTCATACACGAAGATACTAAACAGTGCAAGCCACACAGAGATTGACAAGGGTCTTTAGAGAGATAAGACACAATGATACCAACTATTATCTACAGTATAAGACCCCAAGCACAGCAAATAAAAAAAAAACAGACATAAGAAGAGCAGGAACTGAACATCACTATTTCACTGTCAGCAATCTAAAACCAATGCAATACTCGTTAAAATAAACACACCTTCTCCCGCCTTTTGCAACAGATTTAAAACCCAGAAACCTGGTTATTTAGCCACCTGGGAAGAATATGTGAGCATCTATGTTGTGCAAGCTTGATAAGCGCTTGGGAGGCACCGAGCACAGTGGTGTGTATGCTGTGTAAACTCCACCAGGTACCAAACCAAATGCTGCCAGCATCATTTCCACAAGACATCATCTCAGGCATGTTACCTTTCTTAGTAGATTTACACCTAAGAGGGCATACTTCCTGGCTTGGAAAAGTAGAACTTTGATGAAACCAGCTAAGTCGTCATAAAATTATCATCAAAATAAATGATGTCGTAATTTGGCATCGCCATTTCAAAAATAAGAAGTTGTGTTTATCATGTTTGTAAACACAATTGTGAATAATCATTGTTGCATAATATAACAAAATGCGCTTGGGACTTTTTTCCTTGCGCATTCCGCACATTACGAAAAACAGAAAGCACGTGCAGAAGCATCATACAATGACAACTTCAAACTACGATCATGCATAACACAAGCTTTTAGATGCATTTATAGAATCTCCGTTGTGGCCTCCAATCTGTGTTAGAATCATGAAATAATGAATGCTGTCGCTGTTTGAAACAATGTTAATTATTATATAACACCACATTCACTAGTTCCAGGGCCATGACTACCAGGTGTTACCTAACCTAGTCTGCACTTAAGCCAACTACGAACTGCTCCCGCCAGGCCAACCATGTCTCGCCTGAGCATCAAAAATTCATCTCGTGCATTCAAATAAATATAGCACTCGAAACCAGCTCAGTGAAACTAGGTTATCAGAGCACTCAAGAAACAGCTGCTTAAAGGGACACTGAGGAGAGCACTATTAATATTTTTTTTATAGTAAAATCCGATAGTTCGGCATGTCATGGCTTTGTTGCCACTTGGCCGGCAGCGAAAGATGCATTTATTTCTAAGAAATTTGGATTCGAAGTTGAAAAAGTTTTTCCCGCCGCTCTGATTCAAACTTGGGATTCGTCTATGACGACAGAGGACTAAGAGACGTGAAACATGACGTACACATGACGTAACGCAGACTCCGTGATTTCTGGCTGCCAGCAGTGCGGCCTAGCAGCAGCCGAAAAGAAAGCTACCGCCGGCCGCACGTTGAAGGCATCTATCGGCTATTGCGGCCGTCGCTAAGTCGCTTCGATTACGTTTGCACTGGCGTTTTGCCAGCGTTACGATGGATCTCTTTCTCGAAGTCGTCAACGAAGTTCTCGCAAATAGACACCTTTAGCATACCGTGTACCTTGTTACCACTAGCGGAATACCGGGAGCCCGCCTACCGCCGGAAAACAGGCGCTGATTTGTCCCGATGCTTCAGGAGCGCGCGTAGCAGCCGGGCACGTGGCGCCATCTGGCGACGTCAAGGAGATTTGCGCATGCATTGGCTGCGCCTCAGTGATGCATGGTTTCTCGGTTCCTGGTGTTGCTAGAACCATTCGTTCTAGCAACACTGTTTTGTTCTATGATCTCATCACGCTTGTACTTGCGAGTTTGGCCTGTGGCGGCGATACCTGTATTTTGGTTCTTGCTCTTTTCTACGTTACAAGAGCTTTGTTGTCAGTATGAGTGGCGTTTTTGTAATCAGGAGCTGGTATTCTGTCGATACAAGCCAACTTCAATTTCTCCTCAGTGTCCCTTTAAACAACATTTTCAGGTATTGAATAATAAAAGTACAAACCATCATTAACAAAATTAATCTCTTGTACAGGCACTACGGAGGATAAAAGAAAGTGAAACTGCACTGGTGCTTTCCCCACAGCTTGGCACACAGCCACACAGTCTTGACTCAATCATGAGCACCACAACTCACATTACCTAAATAAAATCCAGAGCGATCATGATGACACTGTTCGACAAGTGCCCCCACAAGGATGAAACGGGTATACCAACAGCAGTGTATCAATGGTGGAGTGCTGGGCCATGAGACGATGCAATTACGCAGTCAAACTTGCTCTAAATGCATTCCACAATGCTTATTTGCCTTATATTACCTGTTAACCTGACCTCACTGGTCATCTCGTTACACAATCTGTTTTTGGCATATACAAACACCTCCATGACAATGTGTGAAGCTGCACTTCAGCGAAGATCAGGGATACTTTAAGGTGTAGTTCGAATGTTGCAAGGACAGAAGAACCAAGATATGCCTGCAGAGGGACCTCTGTGAACAAAAAAGTAAAAGTATGTATGCACTTGTTCAAGACAAAACAAGCACAATTTTGTGGCAACTGCCTGCAGACATGCAGGGTATGTTACATTGAATGCTCGCACAGCCTTTGATACAATATGTTGCAGCATGGCCAGAAGGCAGGCAACAATGTGTTGGTAACTGTCGCACAACAGTCTTGCACATCATCAGAAATGTCAGGAGGGGCTTTTCACCTGAAAAACAAACAGAATGATAAGAAAAAAATGCATCAACTCTAGGGAGAGCTCCTCAATATTTTTTGTTGAAATAGTTTTTCTTTAGGCTTTTGCAACACACACAAGAGCCTGTGAGAAGCCTAGGCACTTGGTACAATTAGAGAATACAGATGCAAAAAAAAAAGGAAGGGACACCGAGAGTGTTCACTGAAGAATTTAGATTTGCTTTGATTCAGGAAAGGCGCTTGAAATGCAGGCAAGAATAATAATGTTATGCATGGCGCAAGAAAGCCAGAAAACCACTGAAAAAGAATGCATATCAACCACCTTCCCACAGCAAATTAATATGAATATATGTATCACAAAGAAAGGCATCTTTCATAGTGCCTATCATTAAACATGATTAAGACTGCACACTGCTCGCATATGAAAAACAGCCTTTCATTTTACTCTGCTCTGTATACTGTGAAGGGTTACAAAATATCAAAGAATGAGAGATAACTGGCTTCCGAAATCCAACGTCATCTACGATGCAGGTAATCAAAAATGGTTACGTCATCTTGCTGTTATTATCACCCAGGTGTAATGACAACTCTTAACTCCTGCTCTCATTGCTTTGAGAAGAAATCAATGATTCCAAGCAAAGGAACTGTCTCCGTGTTCAAATATTAACGTAACTGAGTTCTGAAAACAATGACATTTACTGCAGAAGTGCTACCTGGAAAGTGTCGCAGCAGTTTCCAAACAGCTTTGTTTCAAGCTGGTTCAATAAAGTGGGCCATTCGAGGCGAGTCGCAGTACGAGTACATTGAGTGGCTTTTCCCCAGCAAAGCAATACACAGCACATGAGTAAGTGTGAGAATTTTGTGGAAGTATTTGGTGGAAGCTTGCGCAATAAAGCTGCAAACTCAATGTCACTGAGAAGCTAGTCAGAGGACAAATTGTACGATGAAATCGAAATAACTCCTGTTATGCCCATTAAGAGAGTTTCAGTAAAACTACAGCTTCATCGTAATTAGTCAGAGAAGTGATCACAACAACAGACATTGAAGTAATCATTCTCTGTACTGAAGGCATCAAGGAAAGCAAGGCAACCAGGATAGGCACAGCCAACATAGACATTGCATTCCGTTAAACTATTCAACAAATATGGTATAGGTGAGTAACAATAGCTTGGCTGGAAATTATTCAAAAACTGCCGGAGAGGAGACTTGAACTCTGCCTGAAATATGAGATCCACTTTCAACCTGAAAAACAGACAAACAGAAAATAAATCACCTCTTCAAATGACTTCATTGCATCCCGCTCTTGTGCGTTTCTTTTTTTTCATATTTCATGGCGCAAATAGAGAAGAGAGACACTTTATTTCCTTCTTTTTGTTTCTAGTTATGCAGCTCATTGTAAATCTGCAGAGTTACCAAGGTTTGCCATTTCTTCTATGCTCCTTGTGTTTGGTTATGCAATATTTGTTTTGCAAATTTAGTCAATTTTCATGTGAATGTTGTCTTTGCAGAGAGCATAGATTCGTGAGGCCTTCAACAAGTACTGGATTGATCCTCTATTTTCGTATGTTTGAACTAGTGTCAGAACACTTTATAAGACTATGGGGTTATCTCCTCACTTTTTTGCTGTGGAATAATGCATTTGTACTGAGCAATCTCATCTTATTGGTAAATGGGTCAATTCGTTTTTGGGGAAAGTAAACGACGCAGCATTTGTCTGGCATATCTCTGTGGACACCTTAACCGCGCCGTAAGGAAAGGGAGGAAGGTGGGAGCGAAAGAAGAAAGAGAGAAAGAGATCCGGAATAATTTCGACCACCTGTGGATCTTTAGCGTGCTTACACAAAATGCGAAAGGCGCCTTGTGCAATGTCAATGCACGTTAAAGATCCCCAGGTGGTAGAAATTACTCTGGCACCCCTATCTCTCTTTCTTCTTTCACTAACACCTTCCTCCCTTCCCTTACAACACGGTTCAGGTGTCCACCAAGATATGCCAGACAGATACTGCGCCATTTCCTTTCCCCAAAAAACAATTTAACAATTTACCAGTAAGACGAGATTGTTCAGTACAAATGCATAATGCCACAGCAAAAAAGTAAAGAGATAACCCCATAGCCGTATCAATTATTCTGACACTAAATCAAACATACAAAAATAAAGGATCAATCTAGAATTTGTTGAAAGACTCGGAAACCTATGTTCTCTGCAAAGACTACACTCACTTGAAAATACCCTAAATTTGCAAAACAAATATTTCGTAACCAAACACAAGAAGCACAGAAGAGATGGCAAACCTTGGTAACTCTCCACATTAACAATGAGCTGCATAATTAGAAAAAAAAAGGAAGGAAATAAAGTGTCTCCTCCCACTCGCAAATGTAGTGGACAAGCTACTGCAAACCACTTGCTCTGATGAGTCACGCTTATGCATGCTACATGAGATGAATAACAAACACAAGGATGAAACATGAAGAGATGAAACATGTCAGAAAATATCAGGAAAGCTCTATGATGAAATATATAGTTGCAGAATGCAAAAATGATGATGGCAATTACAATGAGCCACCAAGGCAGGCATTTATGAAAATAAGCCTTAGATGCTTATGTGCCACTAAACCAACATGACATAACACATTTATTAAAATGTTTGTGGCTACAAAACAAACAAGATCAAAAAGGACCACAAATGCGGGCCCATTCCAAGGAATCTCCTGCATTGTAAAATTTCAAGAAGAGAAATCTCCATCATGTATTCTACGCCTGTAAAGGCAACCTACTGTTCTAAGCGTGCTTGTACATATGGCCCAACAGAAATAAGAGTACGAAGCCCAGCTACCTGTCGCAGTCCAATACATAGCTGTATTATTACCCTTGGCATAAAAGGATGACAGCTGAACTGTGTTACTCTGACCACACACCGGATGCTAAGATCACCAGACACACTCCTTTATCAACTCTGGCTTCCAACCTATAACTGGCCACTGAAGATGTACCGGAGTTGTTCTAGAACACTGCCACTTTTTATCCTTGGCATCTTCATGTGAGCTCCAATGCCTGAAAAAGAAAAAAATGAGCGGAATGACAGGAGCAGCTGACCGTAATCGTTCCAAGGGTTTCACATGGACGTGATGTAGGTTTGTTAACTGAACGAAGGAGATTCTAGCTATGACTATTAGAACTATTAGCTTGGTTAATGTCTAGCATGAGTGTATGGGACAGCTTTCAGATGCATGTTTTGACAACAGTGCTTTTTGCACAATAGCAAACATCAGGCCCCTTCTTTACCTGAGTCATCATTTGAACGTAACCCACGCTTAGAGGCATGAAGTGTTATCAACACTGTTCTTTCTACCACCTCACTCAAAGGGGCATTGTGAACAAATTAAAGTTAGCCTCCATCAACAAATAACCGCACTGTAATGAGGAGAGCACTACTTGCGCAGGAAATGAAGCTTTTGTAAGCAAGGAAAGGAGATGTCAGCATCACTGGCTCGTTACCGAAGTAAACTAAGATGCACTGCCACAAATTTTTGGGTGCAGATTTGGAACCATAAGCTACACTGCCATGTACTTCAAAACAGCGGTAGAAGAGTACTTTTCACGCAGGCTTCACAAGTTTTAATTGGGTGGAGGGGTAAATTTTTAGCGCATTTTTTCCAGCAATCAATGCACCTTTTGGTGCCAGAAAAACATCAACACAGGAAGAAGGCGTTTTACAAGGAACAAAAATAGAATGGAGCTGCCCTCAGTGCCTGACTGACAGGTCATGCTCTGCCAGAGCAAAGTTTGAATGCGCTAGGAAGCAGGTGACCACACTAACAACCGCTTGCCTATTTTTCAAACCACTCTTATTGGCCATTGCAAGCACCTTCTTTTATTTTATAATTTTGAATTTTTTTATTTTACTATCATGTTTGGCACGAGGCCAATGTGAGTTGTCAACACCCAGAGGTTGTTTTAGGCAAGCACATGGTAGCTTTCCATGGCGTCAATGACGGCAGAGTTTGTATACGTCATCCACCTTTTCTTCGCTCATGCCACCTAGGATGACGTCATGGAAAATTCCACCACCACTGCTGCTCCTTGCCATGTACACGATGCTCACCTCTAACCACCAAGTAACACGGCACTTGTCATGGCTATGAGGTTTCACACTCGCTTCTCACGAGAAATTCCTGGGTTCGAATCCGACTCATCTCACCATTTTCTGTGATTTTTTCTGTTTATGCAATAGAGAAGAGCCACACACACATTGCTGAAATCACTCACCACGGCCAGTAATGCTAGCACATTAATTGAAACACATCATTAAGGGCATGACACGTCAGCTCGTGCTGATCAAAGCCACAACTGCCTGCCTTGGCAGCATCAAGTGTGTATGATGCGCACAGCGTTTCTGAGATGACCTTACAGCACATGAAATTTCTGAACACAAAGCATACACTGAATCCTTAGTAATGCAGTGGTGATGTGTACAAGTAGATGAAAAAAAAAACTGGAGCGGACACTTGAGCTCTGCCTTAAGGGTATGACATCATAGCATTAGTGGGTTCATAACCGGAGACGTGGTCATCTTCTTTCAATTCACAGATCGCCGGGAGTCCTCACGGCACCTCTGCCGCAGTGATGCAGGTTGCATTTCCCGAGCAACCGCTTGCAGCCAATCATTAATTTAACTGCCACCTGTCGCAGTGGGCAGTTTACAAACAATCCAGTAGGCAGGTTGTGATGATGTCACAATGTCATGTGACCGAGGTGACTCACCTAGGCTGCTTCTGTGGGGATCTTTTCACGGATTTCCCCCTCGCAGCCAACAAAGCTGACTCCGGATTTTCTGCAACGCGGGGACCCTAAATCTATTGTGTTAATACTGCTGCTCAAACCCGTGGTGTTGAGGGGTCAGTAGTTGCCAGGTCATATGAATGCAGTGCAGATAAGGAAATATCAAATCAGCACTGTCAACTGCTGTACACCTTTGTTAGAATGCACAAGGAGTGCACGCCACTCATTCACTGCTTTCTAGAGAAGGCATGCACTGTTCACTGTCCACCAGATGGAATAAAATATTCGAAGGCCCCCACGAAAGTACATATAAAGACAAATGTGGAGAAACTGATGATAACCTATACAGCAGATTATTACAGTATAATGACCAAGAGCAACAGACAAAAATATGCCTCATATCTTAATTCGACTTTGTAAGTAATAAATGCATCTTTGGCTGTCAGACAAGCATCAGCACATATGGACAAAGAGCCAGGCAACCGGTTTCGACTCAGAAAAAAAAAAATTCCCTCAGTACCTCTTAAAACTCCACGAAAAGCTACTGTTATGATTTTCTCATGGCATGGTACATAAAATTTAATATCTCGGAGCCTCACATGAGCTATAAAAAACACAGCAGTGGAGGGCTCCGGATTGGGCTCTTCATGTCCATTTACAATACACATGACATGGACGTCTTTGCATTTCAACCACAACATAGTGACTTTGCCATAGGTCGCATTTAAACCTTAAATCTATACCTCAGCAATCGACATCATCGCCAATGCACCACACTGTTGGCTTGCACTTGTGTAAGGAATTTTGCACTCAGCTAAATGCCTCGAGTCACAATACCTCTCAAAGCAGCCTCTAAACTGGCTGCCTAAACAGCGCTGAATCTAACTTTCTTTTTTATGGCCAACCTCCAGCACAGACCTGAACCTTAGCATTGGGGGGTGGGGGGGTGTTTAAAAGACATCTGTCAATGATCACTGATATCGAATGGGAAGCGAACATAGCATCTGGAAGCTTTGCATGCATTAGGGTGCTAAATTAGCTAAAATGTTCTTCTGAATGACAACTGGCTTAAGCGAAACATTTAAACAAACAAAGCTTTTCTTAAGATATACAAAAGAAGAAAAAAAACCACCTGAAGGTTTTCTGACAGGTGAAACCAGTGAAAATTGACGCAGCACACGATGGGTAGACAGGAAGGTGTTAAGCGCTTACAGTAGTTGTAAAACCAGCCCTGTTGTGCCTGCATCTTCTCCTGTTTTGTGTCTATTTTCGCTGGTTTCATTCACTAAACACAATTCACCGGCCACACTTCTAAGAGTTCTGTAGATTTTATCAGCTGACAAGAACGTCTGCGGGTATACATTATTTCATGTAAAAAATTAGCCAACTGAAAAAAAAAATGAAACATCTAGAGAGAAAATTAACACAGCAGAATACAGGTATAAGAGGCTCAATGTTATATATGAATGAAGCCAAGTCAGTCAAACCAAGGAAACCATAGCAAGGTATTATTTTTATTGCTTAATGTTACTGTTGCATTGAGAGAAGGAAAGCTGTCAAGCAATCATTTTATATTCAAGATAATGTGACAGACAACGTGCTGATGGTGGAAGCCAAATTCACAGCCTCCATGTGATGTGTAGTACTCTACAAAGTGGGCTGAAGCAGCAGTTGCCTCCCCTTCTATTTTTATATGTACATATTGCCGCCAGGTGTCCCCGTGCGGCGCCGAAAGGACGAAGAAGTGAGGAACTCGCGTGCTCTCGGAGCTGGGACTCTGTTTTCTCTGTTTGCGGCCTGTGCCTAGCCTGTGTGATTAAGGACCCATCTGTGACATTTGTGGTGGAGTGCGCTGGGCACATCGCCCTGGAATATGTCGCACACCCCTCCTAACACCGAGGACCCCAGACCTCTACCTATCGACACGCCAGTGCATCGGGTCAGTCGCGGCAATCTAGGACTGTCCCCTGAGCATGGGCTGTTGGAGACTACCTCGGCACCTGGCCGGCTGCCTCCTGAGCTCAGGCCATTTGACACTACCTCGGCGCCTGCCCCTCAACCAGTCATGCAAGGCGCCGCGTACTACACCCTCCAAAACCCACGGCTACCAAAATCCTTTCACGGGACTCAGCTGGAGGACGTGGAAGATTGGCTCCTCCAGTTTGAACGTGTCGCCGCATTTAACCAGTGGGATGACGCCGCCAAACTGAGGAACGTTTTCTTCAGCTTGGAGGACGGTGCTCGGACGTGGTACGAAAACCGTGAGGACGCTCTTTTGTCATGGCATGAGTTCCGACGTCAATTGCTCGCCGCGTATGTCAGCGCTGATCGTCGGGAGCGAGCTGAACGCGCCCTGCAGTCCCGCATGCAGATGCCCAATGAAACAGTTACCATGTACGTCGAAGACATGACGCGTCTCTTCCGGCGGGCTGACCCAGCCATGTCGGAAGCCAAAAAGCTGCGCCACCTAATGCGTGGTGTGAAAGAACAGCTTTTCGCCGGCCTCGTGCGCAGCCCCCCAAGCACTGTTGCCGAGTTTATAGCAGAGGCTGTCACGGAGCCTCTCCCGGCGTTCAACACCAATACCGACTTCCTCCGTGACATGATCCGCACTGTCGTCCGTGAGGAACTGCAGAAGATCTGTGGTACGTCGCAGACCACGGCCAGCTCCTTTATGGGCGTTATCCGCGACGAGGTGCAGCAGGCTGTCAGGCCACAGTTACTACGCGGCGAACCACAGCCAGTACAGCCAGATTACTACCGCCCGACGTACGCTGAAGCTCTGCGACGCCCTGCCCCGAATCCAGCGGCATTTACACAGACTATCCAGACGGACTACTGCCGCCCGACGTATGCTGACGCTTTACGACGCCCTGCCCCAAATGAAACAGCGTTTGTTCAAGCCCATCACGACGTCCCGCTACCCTCCGTGCAGCCAGTGCAGCACATCCAGAGTGACCGACGATCCCTGCGCAGAGCGGACGTCTGGCGTGGCCCAGACCGACGACGTTTGTGTTTCCATTGTGGGGAGCCCGGTCACCTGTTCCGGCGGTGCCCATATCGTGAACTTGGCCTGCAGGGTTTTTCCCCCGATGCGCCAAGACCCCGATTTGGTCAACGGCCCCCTGCGATTGAAGAGTACATGACGCAGCAACCTATGTGGTCCATGGCGCGCCGTCAGTCCCGATCACCGTCCCCTCGCCGGTCATCATTTTCACCGAATCCGCAGAACTTTTCGCAAGCGACAGCGGACCGCTCGCCCAGTCCTCGCCGGGAAAACTGAAGACAGCGACCTCCGGGGGCGTGGTCGCTGGATATCGATGCTGTAAGGACCCCCTGACGACGCCGACATCCGATGATAGAGCTTTGTCGACGTCGACGACAGCAGGTGATCTAAAGGAGCGATTCTCACTCGACATACCCGTGCTTCTCGACGGTCACAGCATTAGCGCGTTGGTGGACACAGGAGCAGAGTTTTCAATTATTAGTGGCAAATTGGCAGCGCTTCTGAAGAAAGTCACGACTCCCTGCTCTGGCATGCAGATCCGGACGGCGGGGGGCCATATCATTACTCCGCTTGGGCAGTGCACGGCTAGGGTCCAGATCATCGATTCGACGTTCGTAGTGAGCTGCCTGGTGCTCCGCGACTGTTCTCGTGACCTGATTTTGGGCGTAGATTTTCTCCGTGAGAATGGTGCCGTTATCGACCTGCGGAACAGAACCGTTACGTTTTCTAGAGCGAAAGCCGACGACACCTCCGATGTTCGTCAACGCAGCTCCGCCCTTCGTATTTCCACTGAGAGTGTTTTGATCCCACCGCGCGCCAGTGTTTTTGCAAGAGTTGAATGCGATGATAGGCTACGTGATGGACCTGCAGTCGCCGAGGGCAACCTTTCCTTGCTACTGACACACGGCATTTGCTCGGCCCGAAGCCTTGTCCACCTCCATAACGGTCGGTCGGAGCTCCTGATTACTAATTTTACCAACGAACCTCGTCGCCTTTTCCGAGCTACTGCCATCACGTGGGCCGACCAATTGGCAGATGTTACTGAGTGTTTTGCGTCCGAGGGCATGGTACAACCGGACACGTCCCTGGATCGCATCGATATTAGCTCCGGGCTATCAGCGACTCAACAGCGCGACCTACGCGCCCTACTGCTTCAATACCAAACCTGCTTCGCATCCTCCTCCAAAGTGCGGCAAACGGCGGTCACAAAGCATCGAATCATCACTTCCGATGATGCTCGCCCCATACGACAGCAGCCGTACCGCATTTCCCTGAAGGAACGCGACGCCATCCAAACGCAGGTGAAGGAGATGCTTACAGACGGCATAATTCAGCCTTCTAAGAGCCCGTGGTCGTCGCCTGTTGTTCTGGTAAAGAAGAAGGATGGGACTTTGCGCTTTTGCGTTGATTACCGTAAGCTGAACGCCATAACGAAAAAGGACGTCTACCCGCTGCCTCGCATCGACGACTCACTCGACAGACTTCGCCGCGCCAAGTATTTTTCATCGATCGACCTAAAGAGCGGATATTGGCAGATTGAGGTTGATGAACGTGACCGTGAAAAAACTGCCTTCATCACACCCGACGGCCTATATGAATTTAAGGTGTTGCCCTTCGGCCTTTGTTCAGCGCCTGCGACATTTCAGCGCATGATGGACACTGTCCTGGCTGGCCTCAAATGGCAAACCTGTTTAGTTTATCTAGATGACGTGGTGGTGTTTTCAGAAACCTTCGACCAACACCTTGAACGACTGCGGACCGTGCTGGATGCTCTGCGGTTGGCCGACTTGACACTTAAACCCGAGAAGTGCCACTTTGGCTACAAAGAGCTTAAGTTTCTTGGCCATGTTGTGAGCGCCGACGGTGTAAAACCCGACCCCGAGAAAACTGCCGCCGTAGCCGAGTTTCCCCGTCCTACTACAAAGAAAGCGCTCAAGCGCTTCTTGGGTTTGTGCGCCTACTACCGCCGTTTTATCGCAGACTTCTCCAACATCGCTGAACCCTTGACCCGCTTAACGCGTGAAGATACACCGTTCGTCTGGACTGCCGCGCAAGAGGCTGCTTTCACAGAGCTGCGACGACGGCTGCACACTACCCCTGTGCTTGCTCACTTTGATGAGGAGGCTGCTACCGAGATACACACCGACGCTAGCAATATTGGGCTTGGTGCCGTCCTCGTTCAGCATCAAGAAGGCGTGGAACGTGTGATCGCATATGCGAGTCGCACACTCTCGCGCACCGAAATCAACTATTCTACCTCAGAAAAGGAGTGCCTCGCCGTCATCTGGGCCACGATGAAATTTCGGCCTTATATCTACGGTCGCCCTTTCAAAGTCGTCACAGACCACCATTCCTTGTGCTGGCTGACCAATCTCCGGGACCCATCAGGCCGCCTGGCACGCTGGAGCCTTCACCTTCAGGAATTTGATTATACAATTGTCTATAAGTCCGGACGTAAACACGAAGATGCAGACACGCTCTCGCGCACACCCGTCGAGCAAGCTGATGACAGCACAGAGGACGACCATCGTTTCCTAGGTGTGGTCAGCAGTTCGGACTTGGTGGCAAGGCAGCGTGCTGACGCTGACCTGCGGTCTGTCATGGATCACCTAGAGGGCCATGCTTCCAACGTACCTCGACCCTTTTCCCGCCACCTGTCCTCTTTTTGTATTCGCAATGGCGTACTCTACAAGAAAAACTCACGTAACGGTGACCGGACCTACCTCCTAGTCGTGCCATCAGACCTCCGCGACGACATCCTTTCAGCGTGTCATGATGAGCCCACATCTGGCCACTTGGGATTTGCACGCACGCTCGCCCGAGTGCGTCAGGCCTATTATTGGCCTAAACTTGCAGCGACCATCCATCGCTACGTAAGAGGTTGCCGTGAGTGCCAGCGTCGTAAGTCGCCACCGCTAAAGCCTGCAGGTTTGCTCCATCCAATTGAACCACCCCGCACACCTTTTGACCAAGTCGGCATTGATCTTCTGGGCCCATTTCCTGTATCAGCATCTGGCAATAAGTGGATTATAGTTGCGACTGATTATTTGACGCGCTATGCGGAAACCAAGGCGGTGCCGTGCGGTACATCCTCGGAAATCGCGCATTTCTTCATACACCACATCGTTTTACGACACGGGGCCCCGTCTTCCGTAATCACCGACAGAGGCACTGCGATTACTGCACAGCTCATGCACGAGGTGTTCCAGCTGAGTCACACGACCCACCGCAAGACTACTGCATACCACCCGCAGTCAAACGGGCTCACGGAGCGCCTCAACAAAACCTTAGAGGACATGCTCGCCATGTACGTCGATGTACAGCACAAGACCTGGGACGAGATCCTCCCATACGTGACGTTTGCCTATAACACGGCGCTTCAGGAAACGACTCGCTTTACGCCGTTTCGCCTCGTCTACGGGCGTGACGTACAGACAATGCTCGACGCCATGCTTCCGTGCGCCCCTGACGACCAGGAGCTCACGTCAGACGCCGAGGAGTTTACCCGGCACGCAGAGGAAGCCCGGCAACTGGCCCGTATGCACATCCGACGGCAGCAGGCCACGGATGCACAACGCTACAACCAACGACATCGACACGTAGAATACCACCCCGATGACAAAGTGTGGGTATGGACCCCAGTACGTCGCCCAGGACTGTCGGAGAAGCTCCTGAGCCGCTACTTTGGACCGTACACTGTGTTGCGCCGTATCACGGATGTGACGTATGAAGTCCTTCCCGATGGCACTCTACCGAGTTCGCGCCGTCGACCTCAGCCTGAGGTCGTGCACGTACTGCGCATGAAGCCTTACTGTACACAGTAAGGGACGTAGCCTCTTCCGTGTGTTTTTATTTGTACCTGCAGCCGTTGAGCGGCATGTGACCGTTTGTTCACTTCGTTACTTCCTCCCGTTCACTCAATGTGCGCCCACGTTTTTGCTTTCTTTTTTGGGGGAGGGGGAATAATGCCGCCAGGTGTCCCCGTGCGGCGCCGAAAGGACGAAGAAGTGAGGAACTCGCGTGCTCTCGGAGCTGGGACTCTGTTTTCTCTGTTTGCGGCCTGTGCCTAGCCTGTGTGATTAAGGACCCATCTGTGACAATATGTACCGATTCCATCAAGTGCAGCCAAACATTCAGGACATGGGTTTGGCTTTCAAGAAAGGCATATATGCTCTTTTTTTTCTATGGTGTTATGTTGCGTCCTGGCGAAAAAGATTCTATATTTCTTTTGCTCTCCGAGGCTAACCATTCCAACAAGGAACTCAATAGTAGCAATACTGTCCAGTTCTAAGAGGGCTGTTCAGTGACTTTGCATATATATGTACACACTAAATATAAAGCTTCTTGAGTTCCTGCAGCACAGCAACACAAACAGCATTTTAATTTGCAGTCAACTCTTGATGTCTGTGCACAAAAGAGAAAATATTGGTGCAAACTATGTGGGGTTACAACAACGAGAGCCTTTTTAATTTGGTAAAAATGATGTTGACAGGATCAAATGCTTTAGTTTGAACTGACGGGAGTCCACTTTATGCACTGTACGAACAATTTTTTTCATCATCATCTATTCATATTCTTAGAAAAACCACCTCAGCTGTGCTGAGGTGGTTTTTCTAAGTTTGAAAGTTTGACATTTTGCCGCGACAGCCACACTTCAACTGAGGCAAAGATGACAATATGGCCATGAAGAAAGATTTCAGCTGTAGTGAATATTCTTTGCTATAACGTATATTAAAATTCATATAATTTAAAATATGTTCGCCATAAGTGCTCATTAACGCGTTTCGATTGATTAAAATCAAAGCTGACTTTATGCACTAATTACACTTCGGCAAAAGAAGACCGAAACGCATACCCATTTTCGGGTTTGCTGCGCGCTTGGTTCAAGTTATCATCCTCCAATGAAAAATATTGGCACGTCGTTCGCGTCATCAGAGTTAAAGCTTTCTGCGAGCATGCAGCACTTGCTCTTGGTTTGAACGCCGATTGAATGCACTAAAATGAGGTGAAACAGGGACAAGTGGCCTCTCGTAACCTGACTCGTTTTGAAGCGTGAGGCCGTCAAACATTTCAGGGATAAGATACACTGATGATAAATTTAATGAAACGAAGGCAATAAGGTCAGCCAGAAAGATTGATATGCGGCCAGCTATTCTGCCATCCTGCAACATTTTGGAAACACAGATTCATTCGCACAAACACCCTCGGGAAACGACAACAGTTGCACGCCTAGTCGGATGTCACGAAAACGCACCTTAGGCTGCGGAGTCCGCCGCGTACGCGCTTTGAAGTTTGCGCCGCTCGTGACGTTTTCTGTGCACTTGCCCGAGTTTTCTTGGGCAATACCTGCATGCATACCTCAGTGCACTTTCCTCCTTTCTCCCTTATAATGGATGGATGGATGGAAGATAGGAGCATATCCTTTGAAACGGGTGGTGGCAGTTACAAGTTGCAGCCTTTGATCCTGAGATAGGAGTTGTAGATGCGAATCCCTGAGGCTACACTTCACATCGTCGTTGCCATCATCCACGGACCGATTCCCGTCATCTCATCGCTCTTTTTCACATCCTTCTCTATCCTTTCCAGCGCGGCTCGGGCATGTTCGTGTGTCCACCGAGACAAGTGAGACAGTTTGTGCGTCATTTCCTTTCCTCATTTGAACGCTACCTCTTGGTGTTCGGTCAGTCGCAGCAGCCGCCGAACAGCTCTGTGATTCAGGAACGCGCTGACACCACGCTGAAGAGCGAGGCAGCGAAGAGCCGGCAGGTATGCCAAGGGTATGCCTTTAAAAAATAACATGTCAGGCACGCAATGTAAACAGGAGCGCGTGGCCGCCGCACTGCGCGGTCTGCTGTCGCCGATATGCGGTGAGATCGGCGGCAAAGGTGCATGTCCAGTAAGCATGGTCAGCTGCTCTTTCCGCTCACACCCCTGGTGCCGCTCTTTCTCGTCGGCTGTCGGCGGTATCGCTGCTGGTAGCGCTTTGCGAAGCTTGCACATTCAACGTCACGAGCGCGCCACAAGTTTGACCAATCCCCGTAAAGGAGAGAAACGCGCAAGAACTTCGAAGCACGTATACGCCACGGACTGTGCAACTTACGGTACGTTTTCTTCTGTGTGTGATTCTGCCATCGCACGGCAGTAGCGCACCGTTGCACCACTGTGCCAGGAGCGGTACTGCGGTCAACTTCAAGAGTTGCCGGTAAATCAAAATGCTGTTTGTGTTGCTCTTGTGCAGGAAGTCAGAAAGCTTTATATGTACTGTATGTGTACTTCATAGAACTCAACAATGTTGCTTTCATTGATTTGGTTGTTGCAATGGTTAGAGTCAGAGCAAAATAAATTTAGAATGTTGTTAGCTAGGAGGGAACACAACACAGTAGAAAAAAAAAAGACTATATATGCCTCCCTTGAAAGCCGAACCCATGTCTTGAACGTTTGGCTACACTTGACAGAATCGGTATGTATAAAAATAGAAGAGACGCCTACTGTTTTCTTTGCTCAGTTTCTAGAGTGTGACACATCACATGGAGGAGGTCATTCATATATATCCTTATGAGCCTCTCATTACCTGTATTCTGCTCTGTTCACATTTTTTCTCTAGATGTTAAATTTTTTTTCAGTTCACTAATTTTTTATATTAATTTATATCCACGGAGGTTCTTGTCAGCTGATAAAAGCAACAGAACTCTTAGAAGCGTGAGCTGGTAAATATCGTTTAACGAATGGAACTAGTGAAAACAGAGAGAAAAGAGGAATGCAGGCACGATGGACCTGGTTTTGCAACAAGTGCACGAGTTGTACGCTCAACACCCTCCCATCTACACTTTCTTCTGTGTTATGTCCATTTTCACTGGTTTCACCCATAAAAAAAATATATAGTTTTTTTTTCTTTTTGTGTATATTTTAAGAAAAGCATACTTGTTTAAATGTTTCGCTCAAGCCAGTTCTCATTCAGAAGAACATTTTAGCTAATCTAGCACCCTAACGGATGCAAAGCTTCCAGATACTATGTTCGCTTCCCATTCGAAAGCATCAGTGCTCATTGACAGATCTTCAGTCTTTTAAACTCTCCCACCTAAAGCTAAAGTTGAAGGCTGTCCTGGTGGTGGGTCATACAAAGAAAGTTAGGTTCAGTGCTGTTTAGGCTGCCAGTTTAGAGGCTGTTTTGAGAGGTATGTGACTCAAGGCATTTAGCTCAGTGCAAAATTCCTTACACAAGTGCAATCCAACGATGTGGTGTATTGGCAGTGATGTCGATTGCTGAGGTATTTATTTAAGGTTTAAATGCGGACTATGGCAACGACATTGTGTTGTGCTTGAAATGCAAAGACATTCATGTCGTGTGCTTCGTAAATGGACATGAAGAGCCCAATCCGGAGCCCTCCACTGCTGCATTTCTTATAGCCCACGTGCCGCCCCGGAACGATAAATCTTATGTACCATGGCATGATACAAACATAATCAGAGCTTTGTGTGGAGTTTTAAGGGGTACTGAGATAAGTTTTTTTTTTTTTTTTCTGAGTAGAAAGCGGTTGCCTGGCTCTTTGTGGATATATGCTGATGCTTGTTTGACTGCCAAAGATGCATTTATTGCTTATAATATTGAATTAAGATAAGAGGCATATTTTTGTCTGTTGGTCAATTCTGGCTCGTAGCATCAAGATCGAAAAGGACACTGTGATCGCTGTCTCGAAGTGAGCTGCATTGTAGACTAGCCTGAGAAGTTCGGGATGAAAAATAATTGATCTTATCGCAGTTTGCTCATGAGAATAGCCAGGGCTGTAATACCCCGTGAAGGTGTATTTTCAGTGAAAGTAGACTCTTGGTCATTATACTGAAATAATCTGCTGTATAGGCTATCATCAGTATTCCCACAGTTTTCTTTGCATGCACTTTGGTAGGGGCCTAACGAATATCGAATTGCATCTGGTGAACAGTGAAGATTGGGCGCCTTCTATGACTCTCGAGAAAGCAGTGAATGAGTGGAGTACACTCATTCACTGCTGCCTACACCTGCCTACAACCTGACTACTGGATTTTTTGCGAACTTCCCACTGCGACAGGTGGCAGTTCGAATGGCTGCAAGAGGTTGCTCGGGAAACGTAACCTGCACCACTGCGTCAGAGGTGCTGTGAGGACTCCCGGCGATCTGTGAATTGAAAAGAAGATGACCACGTGTCTGGATATGAACCCACTAATGCTATGACATCATACTCTAACGGCAGAGCTCAAGGGTCCGCTCCAGTTTTTTTTTTTTCATCTACTTGTACACATCACCACTGCATTACTAAGGATTCTGTGTATGCTTTGTGTTCAGAAATTTCATGTGCGTTAAGGTCATCTCAGAAACCATGTGTGCATCATACACACTTGATGCTGCCAAGGCAGGCAACTGTGGCTTTGATCAGCACGAGCTGATTTAATGATGTGTTTCAATTAATATGCTAGCATTACTGGCCGTGGTGAACGATTTCAGCAATGTGTGTGTGGTTCTTCTGCATCGCATCAACATAAAAAATCAGAGAAAAAGGTTAGACGAGTCGGATTCGAACCCAGGAATTTTTTGTGAGAAGCGAGTGTGAAACCTCACAGCCATGACAAGTGCCGTGTTACCTGGTGGATAGAGGTGAACATCGTGTGTGTGTGGCAAGGGGAAGCAGTGGCGGTGGAATTTTCCATGACGTCATCCTAGGTGGCATGAACGAAGAAAAGGTGGATGACGTATACAAACTCTGCCGTCATTGACGCCATGGAAAGCTATCATGCGCTCGCCTGGGTGTCGCGAACTCACGTCGGCCGCGTGCCAAACACGAACCAGGCAAAATAGAAGACAAATAAAATATAAAGGCAAATAAAAGAAGTTGCTTGCAATGGCCAGTAAAAGGTGCTTTCAGTGGTTTAAAAAATGGCTAAGCGGTTCTTAGTGTGGTCACCTGCTTCTTCGCGCATTCAAACTTTGCTCTGGCAGAGCGTGACCTGTGAATGGGCACTGAAGGTGACTCCATTTGGTTTCTGTTCCATATAAAACTTGATTGTACGGATTCTTCTGCCTGTGCTAATGTTTTTCTGGCACCGAAAGATGCGTTGATTGCTGAATTAAGTGTGCTAAAAATTTATCCCTCCACCCAATTAAAACAAGCGAAGTCTGCATTGAAAAGCACTCTTCTACCGCTGTTTTGAAGTACATGGCAGTGTAGTTTAGGGTTTCAAATCAGCGGCCAAAAATTTCTGGCGGTGCATTATAGTTTATTTCCAAAATGAGCCAGTGATGCTGACATCTCCTTTCCTAGCTTATGAAAGCTTCATTTCCTGTGAAAGTAGCGCTCTCCTCGTTACAGTGCAGTTATTTGATGATGGAGGCTAACTTTAATTTTTTCACAATGCCCCTTTGAGGGAGGTGGTAGAAAGAACTGTGTTGGTATCACTTCATGCCACTAAGCACATGCTACATCTTAATGCTGACTCAGTTCAAACAGGGGCCTGATGTTTGCTATTGTACAAAAAGCATCCCTGTCAAAACATGCATCTAAAAGAGGTTCTATACAGTTATGCTAGATATTAACCAAGCTAATAGTTCTAATAGTCATAGCTAGAATCTCCTTCCTTCAGTTAACAAACTTACATAACCCTTAGAACGATTACGGTCAGCTGCTCCTGTCTTTGCGCTCATTTTTTTTCTTTTTCAGGCAATGGAGCTCACACGAAGATGCCAAGGATAAAAAGTTGCAGTGCTTTACACCAACTCCGGTGCATCTTCACCAGCCAGTTATAGGTTGGAAGCCAGAATCAATAAAGGGGTGTGTCTGGTGATCTTAGCATCCGGTGTGGGGTCAGAGTGCGCAGTCCAGCGTCATCCTTTTATGACAAGGATAATAATACAGGTGTGCATTGGACTGCGACAGGTAGCTAGGCTTCGGACTCGTATCTCTGTTGGACTGTATGTACGAGCATATGTACAAGGTTGCCTTTCCAGGCACAGAATACAGAACAGTTAAGTTTTTTCTAACTTTTGATAATGATGTAGATTTCTCTTCAGAGTTTACAGTGCAGGAGATTCCTTGGAATGGACCTGCATTTGTGGTCCTTTTTGATCTTGTTTGTTTTGTAGCCATGTCCATTTTAATAAATGTGTTATGTCATGTTGGTTTAGTGGCGCATAAGCATCTAAGGCTCATTATCATATATGGCTGCCTTGCTGGTTCCTTGTAATTATCATCATGATTTTTGCATTCCGCAACTATATATTTCCTCATAGAGCTTTCCTGGTATTTTCTGACACGTTTAATCTCTTCATATGCCATGCTTCTGTTTGTTACTCATCTTGTGTAGCATTCATAAGCGCGACTAATGAGAGCAAGTCATTTGCAGTAGCTTGTCTACTGCATTTGCGAGTGGGAGGAGACACTTTATTTTCTTTTCTTTTTTTAATTATGCAGCTCATTGTAAATCTGAAAAGTTACCAAGGTTTCGAAGCTCTTCTGTGCTCCTTGTGTTTGGTTATGAAATTTTTTTGCAAATTTAGGCAATTTTCAAGTGAATGCAGTCTTTGCTGAGAGCACAGGTTTCTAAGACTTTCAACAAGTGCTAGATTGAACCTCTATTTTCGTATGTTTGAACTAGTGTCGGAACACCTTATAAGTTTATAAAGAACACTTCATTGCGTTTCGATGAAGGCAAAATGCTAAAGGCACCCATGTGCTGTGTGATTCTGGCACCTCTTTCTCTACTTCTTCTTTCACTCCCATCTTCCTCCCTTTCCTTACGGCGCGGTTCAGGTGTCCGCCGAGATATGTGAGATAGATACTGCGCCATTTCCTTCCCTCAAAAACCAATTGACCAATTTACCAGTAAGATGAGATTGCTCAGTACAAATGTATATTGCCACAGCACAAAAGTGAGGAGATAACCCCATAGCCTTGTAAAGTGTGCTGACACTAGTCGAAACTTACGAAAATAGAGGATCAATCCAGCACTTGATGAAAGCCTCAGAAATCTATGCTCTCTGCAAAGGCTACGTTCACTTGAAACTTGCTTAAATTTGCAAACCAAGTATTGCACAACCAAACACAAGAAGCATAGAAGAAATGGCAGACTTTGGTAACTCCTCAGATTTACAATGAGCTGCATAATTAGAAACAAAAAGAAGGAAATAAAGTGTCTTTCTCTTCTCTATCTGTGCGATGAAGTGTGAAAAAAAAATGGTTTGGTTTGGTTTATGGGGTTTAACGTGACAAGAAGGCATGCAATGAAGTCATGGGAAGAGGTGATTTATTTTCTGTTTGTCTGTTTTTCAGGTTGAAAGCCGATCTCATATTTCCAACAGAATTCAAGTCTCCTCTCCAGCAGTTTTTGAATAATTTCCAGCCAAGCTATTGTTACTCACCCATATCGTATTTGTTGAATAGTTTAACGGAATGCAATATTTATCTTTTTCTGTGCCTATCCTGGTTGCCTTGCTATCCTTGATGCCTTCAGTACAGCGAATGATTACTTCAATGTCTGTTGTTGTGTTCGCCTTTATCTTTAATTACAATGAAGCTGTAGTTTTACTGAATCTCTCTTAATGACCATAATGGCAGTTATTTTCATTTCATCACACAATTTATCCTCTGACTAGCCTCTCAGTGACATTGAGTTGGCAACTTTATTGCGCAAGCTTCCACCAAATACTTGCAGCCTCAGCACTTTGTGTTGACCAGCTCATTTGGTTCCGTGCTGTCTCACTTGCATGCTGTAATTTTGTGCATCTGCAGTTATTTCTAATTTAAAAGAGAGTTTGGAGTAGCTGTTTTATTGCTGTGTTTATAGATGAGGTTGTAGTCAGCTCTTCAGAGCACAATTCTCATACTTACTCATGTGCAGTGTATTGCTTTGCTGGAGAGATGCCGCTCAGTGTACTCGTACTGCGACTCGCCTCAAATTGCCCACTTTATTGAGCCAGCTTGAAACAAAGCTGATTGGAAACTGCTGGGACACTTTCCAGGTAGCACTTCTGCAGTAAATGTCATTGTTTTCAGAACTCAGTTACGTTAATATTTGAACACGAAGACAGTTCCTTTGCTTGGAATCATTGATTTCTTCTCAAAGCAATGAGAGCAGGAGTTAGGACTTGTTATTACAACTGGGTGATAACAGCAGCAAGATGACGTAACCATTTATGATTACCTTCATCAATGATTACGTTGAATTTGGGAAGCCAGTGATTTCTCGTTCTTCAATACTTTTGTAACTCTTCATAGTATACAGAGCAAAGTGAAAGGCTGTTTTCCATATGCGAGCAGTGTGCAGTCTTAATCGTGTTTAATGATAGGCAGTATGAAAGGTGCCTCTCTTTGTGATACGTATATTTATATTAATTTGCTGTGGGAAGGTGGTTGATGTGCATTCTTTTTCAGTGGTTTTCTGGCTTTCTTGCGCCATGCATAACATTTGTTATTCTTGCCTGTGTTTCGAGTGCCTTTCCTGAATCAAAGCGAATCTAAGTTCTTCAGCGAACACTCTAGGTGTCCCTTCCTTTTTTTTTTGCAGCTGTATTCGCTAATTGTACCAAGCAGCCTAGGCTTCTCACACACTCTTGTGTATGTGTTGCAAAAAGCCTAAACAAACACCATTTCGAAAAGAGATGTTGAGGAGCTCTGCCTAGAGTTGACGCATTTTTTCTTATCATTCTGGTTGTTTTTCAGGTGAAACGCCCCTTCTGACATTTCTGATGAGATGCAAATCAATTCTGCAACAGTTACCAGCACATTGTTGCCTGCCTTCTGGCAGTGCTGCAACATATTGTATCAAAGGCTGTGCGTGCATTCACTGTAACATGTTCTGCATGTCTGCAGGCAGTTGCCACAAAATTGTGCTTGTTTTCTCTTGAACAAGCGCATACATACTTTTACTTTTTTGTTCACAGAGGTCCCTCTGCAGGCATATCTTGGTTCTTCTGTCCTTGGAACATTCGAACTGCTCCTTAAAGTGTCCCTGAGCCTTGCTGAAGTGCAGCTTCACACATTGTCATGGAGGTGTTTGTATATGCCAAGGGTACTCTAATGAGATGACAAGTGAGGTCAGGTTAACAGGTAACACATCAGGGGAATCACAACTGTGGAATGCATGAGAGCAAGTTTGACTGCATCATTGCATCATCTCATGGTCCAGCAATGCACTATTCGTACACGGCTGCTGGCCTGCCCATTTCATCTTTGTAGGGGCACTTGTCCAACAGTGCAACATTTTGACTCTAGATTTTATTCGTCTTGTGCGAGTCATGGTGATCATAATTCAGTCAAGACTGTGTGGCTGTCTGCCAGGCTGTTGGGCAAAGCAGCAGTGCAGTTTTGCATTTTTTTATCCTGCATAGTGCCTGTAGATGAGGTTAATTTTGTTAATTATAGTTTGTACTCTTTTTGATTGAATATCTGCAAAAGATTTTTATGCAGCTGTTTCTTGAGTGTTTTATAATCTAGACTCATTGAGATATTTCCGCTTGCCATAGTTATCTAGATGCACGAGATGAATTTTTATGCTCAGACAAGGCATGGTTGGCCTGGCGTTGGCAGTGCATAGTTAGCTTAAGTCCAGAATAGATTAGATAACACGTGATAGTCATGGTCCTGGAACTAGCGAGTATGGTGTTACAGTAAATAGCATTGTTTCAAACAGTGACAGCATTCATTACTTCATGATTCTAACTCAAGTTGGAGGCCATAACGGAGATTCTGTAAATGCATCTACGGGCTTGTGTTATGCATGGTCCACTTTGAATCATTATATGATGGTTTTACTTGTGGTTGCCATTTTTCATAATGTACTGAATGCACAAAGAAAAAAGTGACAAGCACTTTTTATTATATCACACAAGAATGACTATCCACAATGGTAGTTGGAACCATAATAAACACAATTTCTTGTTATTGAAATGGCGATCCCAAATTAAAAGTCATTTATTTTGATGAAACTTTTATGAGGACTTTGATGGTCTGATCGAAGTTCCACTTTTTCCAGCCAGAAAGTATGCCCTCTTAGGTGTAAATCTGCGCAAAAAGGTAACATGCCTTACATAATGATGCTTTGTCCAAATGATGCTGGCAGCGGATAGTTTGGTACTTGATGGAGTTTACACAGCATACCCACCATTGTGCTCGGTGCCTCCCAAGCTTGCACTACGTTCTTCCCAAGTGGCTAAATAAACCAGATTTCTGGGCTTTAAATCTGTTGGAAAAGGTGGGGGAAGATGTGTTTATTACAACGAGTATTGCAGTGGTTTTAAATTCTTCACAGTGAAGCAGTGATGTTTTATTTCACGGCTCCCCCATGGCAGTAATTGCTCAGTTCGTGCTCTTTATGTGTGTTTTCTTTATTTACTGCGCTTGGCGTCTTGGCATTGTAGTTAATAGTTGGTACCGCTGTGTCTGATCTCTGTAAAGGCCCTTGTCGATCTCCATGTGGCTTGCACTATTTAGTATCTTGGTGTATGCCGTGACATTGCGTTATTTTAGGCATTCGTTCGGAAGATGAAACTCTGCCACTGAAACTCCCGCTGTTATACAGTATTGTGTATGAAACCTTATATAAAAATAATTATAGAGAAATACTCTTGTTGCTGACGTGGTTGGCATCTATGCATGTTTTCAATTGCTATGACTGTTCAAAACTATTCCACATCTGCAAGGGCTCACATCTATGGTTTATAATAATTCTCACTTTAATGTACGCCTTACACCTTTTTATTTTATTTTATTTTTTCATGTAAGGTGTTGACATGGCTAGAAAAACTGCGTCACAGAGTGCATGAATGACAGCAGCAGCTGAGAGTTCAATTGTTTTCTGCAGGTTCTTGTTTTTTGTGCTAAAAAAGGGAAGGGGAAAGGGTGCTAAAAAAATTGTACGCCTCCGATGCAACCTGTCAGTGCCTGTGAACTAGGAAGTACTAAATGTGTGCTTCTCTTTTTGTAGGAAGTCGTGCTTTACACTGTGAAAGTCATGCAATGGGATGTAATGTTTGTAATTTCTGCTCTGCTCAGCTCAGCTGCAAAAGCAACAGTGTTTTTTCAGTCATGTGCTCGTGATTGGCTGCCCTCGTGATATGATATAGGGGCCTAGTTTAAGAGAGAACAGCTTTTATTTTAGGTCTGCGTGGTCTTAATCAAGGCTCAGTTCTTCGATCATGACAAGATCTGATCAGCTTGAGTTTGAGCATGCTCACCATTTGTTAACTAACCTGGAGACATAGGCCAGCTGTAATCAATGCATTGAGGTGTACCCTTTATGTCTAAGGAGATACATGCATTGTTTCTTTGCGCAGGTTTGGTCGCAGCTGAGAGTAGCTGCACCTCGTCTCCGCAACAAAATTCGCCAGGATGCAAAAAGCGCTTTTCATGCCCTGAGTGTGGCTATGCTACAGTGCATAAGCATGCTTTCAAGAGACACCAGAGAACCCACACTGGAGAGCGTCCTTTCCAGTGCAGCCATTGCAGCAAGGCGTTCACGACGTCAGACAACCTTCTGCAGCACATCCGTATCCATATGGGCGAGAAGCCGTACCAGTGTAATCACTGTGGCAAGCGCTTCACACAGAGGGGCACCCTGAAAAAACACCTCCGCATCCACACAGGCGAGAAGCCGTTCCAATGCCACCTATGTCCCCTGGTCTTTCCGTGTGAAGCGAGCCTACATCACCATGTGCGATCTCACAAAAGGGCAAATGTTTAGGTTTTTTTTTTTTAGCAAGTAAGTTTTTGCGGAGGCTGTGTCTGAAGTTCTCTTGGTGCGCAGTTTATTCATCTAAAGGCATCTGCTATTGAAATATGTTCCAGGGTGTTCTGCGAGCATTTATTGGAGAAGTTATTGTGAGCCTTTGTGCGTTGTAGGAGTCTGCCAATTTCGTCCTGATGTTTTGACTGAAATGATTCCGAAGGATATTTTGACATTAGTCATGTTGACACTCTCTGATACGAGTTGCAATATTTGTAGGAAAGTATGAGCGGTTACAAAATCTTAACGTAACTGACTCCAAAGTAATTTGCTATTCTGCACCTGAAATGAGAACACTATTAGATGTGTTTGCAGCGTATTAATGTTTTGTTTTGGTTTCAAATTTCTGAAGCAGCATGTTTTTTTGCCTCTTGTTTGCATGTTAGAGAAAGAATAGTTATCAAACCAATTCTGAATAATTGGGCAGACTGTGCACAGTGTGTTCTTGGAATGCTTGCTTCATTTAAAATGGCTCCCTTTCTAAAATCAGATGGGAGGAAGGTTCATCTTTGTTTTATGTAGCATACAACAATTTTTGCAGGAAATGTGGCTCTGGCACATTTCTTTTGGCTGTTTTATAAATTGGATAGGGGATCCTTGTCTTGAAATGACACATTGTATTTATTTGTAGGTGTTTTGGTGGAAATTCATGATGGTCGCTGCCTTGTCATTATTAATTGTACACTGCGCTCTATACATTGCATCTCATGGGAATGAGGGAATGCTTCAATGTTTCCTATCATCTGCTGCTTGTACTTTGCTGGTGAAAATGAAGCTGCAGCACTTGCTGACAGATTTTTCTTTATGCGTCTTTGAAGAGTTTTTGCTTCACCATTTTACATTTTATTTCTTCCTTGGTGATAACTGATGGGCAGTTTTGTGTTATTTGCATCTGTGAGCCTTTGTTTCATGCAAAATCCCACATTTACAGCACCTGAGTGGTTGTGCAGCTTTTTTGCGGAAATTTCAGAATAAGTCTTACAGTCGCAGCTTTTAGTGATGGCGGGTTCTCTTGGTTGTCGGCTTTCCTACATTGCACGCAGTAATATTGTGCAACCGTAGAGATTAGATACCATAAAGAGTGTTGGAAGTAATGTTTGTGTTTATTTACTGTGGAAAAATAAAGTATGGTTGGAAACGTAAGTTTAGCGCTGCCACCTTTCTTTGTGATGTGGAGCACACTGCTGTGGATATTGCGGAAGCTGAAAAACAGGATTCGCACAGTGGAAGAAGAACCCGAAATGATCTGGAAGAATAGAGTTGGGACGGTGACTGCTCATCTGGGACCAACGCCTTGAAAATGTATATCTATTAAAGTTGGCTGCTGACCTCTCCAGCATGCACAGTGCTGAAGTGGCCTTTTCATTCAATCGACGACTCCTACTGCGTCCAACTAGAAGCCATTGGGTCAGTGAATGGCAAGAGTGACCACGTGAAGGCCCAAATACTTCCTGCCAGGCTGTGTGGCAAATGCACTGAAATTTTGCAGAACTTGCTTAGCAAAACGCGACGGAAGCATATTCAAGGTGCGGCACTCCTGACTGAGTTGTCACTTTTCAGACTCCATCCTCACTAACCACATTCGCTTCCCCCGCAGTTATACCATATTATTGTGTATGAAACCTTATGTAAGAGTAACGATATAGAAATACCCTTGTCGCTGACATGGTTGGCATCGATGCATTTTTTTTAGTTGCTATGACTGCTAAAACTATTCCGTATCTGCAAGGTCTCACATTTCTGCTTTGTTATAGTTCTCACTTTAATTTATGCCTCACACCTTTTCTGTTTGTTGTTTTCCATGTACGGTGTTGACATGGCTGGAATGGCTGCGCTTCAGAGTGCATGAATGACAGCAGCAGCTGAAATTTCAGTCTTGTTTTGCAATTTCTTTGTTGTGCTAAAAAAGGGAAGGGGAAATGGTGCTAAAAAATTGTGTGCCTGTGATGCAACCTGGTGCTATGCGTCAGTCAGTGCCTGTGAACAGGGAAGTACTAAATGTATGCTTCTCGTTTTGCAGGAAGTCGTGCTTTACACTGTGAAAGTCCTGCGAGGGCATGTAATGTTTGTAATTTATGCTCTGCTCTGCTCAGCTACAAAAGCAACAGAGTTTTTCGAGTCATGTGCTATGATTTGCTGTCCTCGTGATATGAAATATGTGCCTAGTCTAAAAGAGAACAGCTTTTAATTTAAGTCTGCATCGCAAGGCTCGGTTCTTAGATCATGACAAAATGTGACCTGCTTAAGTTTGAGCATCCTCACCTTTCATTAACTATCCTAGAGACATACACTAGCTGTTATCAATGCATTGAGGCATACCCTTCATATCTAAAAAAATCCATGCATTGTTTTTTTGCGCAGGTTTGGTCACGGCTAAGAGTAGCTGCACCTCGTCTCCGCAACAAAATTCGCAAGGATGTGGAAAGTGCTTTTTATGCCCCCAGTGTGGCTATGCTACAGTGCATAACCATGCTTTCAAGAGACACCAGAGAAGCCACACTGGAGAGCGTCCTTACCAGTGCAGCCATTGCAGGAAGGCGTTCACTACTTCAGACCACCTTGTGAGGCACATCCGTATCCATACGGGCGAGAAGCCGTACCACTGCGATCACTGTGGCAAGAGCTTCGCAGAGAGGGGCAACCTGGCACAGCATGTTCGCATCCACACAGGTGAGAAGCCGTACCACTGCGATCACTGTGGTAAGAGCTTCACAGACAGGGGCAACTTGGCACAGCATGTTCGCATCCACACAGGTGAGAAGCCGTACCACTGCGATCACTGTGGTAAGAGCTTCACAGAGAGGGGCAACCTGGCACAGCATGTTCGCATCCACACAGGCGAGAAGCCGTACCACTGCGATCACTGTGGCAAGAGCTTCACAGAGAAGGGCAACCTGACAGAGCATGTTCGCATCCACACAGGCGAGAAGCCATTCCGGTGCCATCTGTGCCCCGAGGTCTTCGCGCAGAGGGCGGGCCTGCGTCACCATCTGCGATGTCACAAGAAGGCAACTCTGTAGTAGATTTTTTTTTTTGCACAAGTAGATTTTCGCACAGGCTGTGTCTAAAGTTCTCTTGGAGCGCAGTTTATGCATCTAATGGCATTTGCTATTGAATTATGTTACAGGGGGTGTTCTGCGACCATTTATTGTCAGCCATTGCATTGTAAGAATCTGTTAATCTTGTTTTGATGTCTTGATTGAAATCATCTTGAAGGATATTTTAACATTAATCATGTTGACACTATCTGATGCAAGTTGTAATATTTGTAACATGAGCAGCAGCAAAATTTTAAGGTGACTGGTTGTAAAGTATCCTGCTATTCTGGACCTGAAATGAGAGCAAATCTACTAGATGTGTTTGCAGAATATTAATGTTTTCTTTCGGTTGCAAATTTCTGAAGCCGCATGCTTTTTGCCTCTTTTGCTTGTAAGAGAAATAATAGTTAACAAACTATTTCCGAGAAGTTTGGCAGACTGTGCACAGTATGTTTTTGGAATGCTTACCTGGTTCAAAATGCTTCCATTTCTAAAAGCAGACGGGAGAAAGGTTCCTATTTATTTTCTGTTGGATCCAGCAAGTTTTCCAGGAAATATGGCTCTGGCACTGTTTTTTTTGCTGCTATATAAATTGGATAAATGATCTCTGTTTTGAAATGATACATTGTGTTTATTTGTAGACGTCCTGGTGGAAATTCAGGGTGGTCAGTGCCTTGCCATTTTTAGTTGTCCCTCACGGGAGTGTGGGCATGCTTCAATGTTTCCTATCATCTGCTGCTTGTACTTTTCTGGCAGAAATAAAGCTGCAGCACTTGCAGACGCATTTTTTTTTATGCTTCTTTTAGGAGTTTTTCTCTGCCATTTCATCTTGTATTTTTTCGTTCGCTTATGTTTGATTGGGAATTTTGTCTTATTCAGACAAAATTCTACATTTACAGCACCTAAGTGGTTGCGCAGCTTTTTGCAGAAATTTCAGAATAAATCTTGCAGTCGCAGTTTTAGTGATGACGTGTTCTCTTGGTTGTTGGCTTTTCTCACAATGCACACAGTAATGTTGTGCAATCATAAAGATTTCATAGCATCAAGAGTCTTTGAAGTTACATTTGTGTTAATTTATTTTGGAACAATAAAGTAAAGTCAGGATCCCCATTGTAGCACAGTCACCTTTCTGTCTCATGTGGCGTACACTGTTGTGGATATTCGACAGGCAGAAGAACAGGACTCGCACAGTGGAAGAACAACCGGAATTGATCTGGAGTGATGTAGCTGGGAGAATGACTGCTCAGCTGGGAGCAACGGCTTGAAAATGTGTGTCTATTAAAGTTGGCTGCTGACCTCTCGAACGTGCACAATGTAGAAGTGGCCTTTTCATTCAATGGACGACTGCTACTGTGTCCAGCTAAAAGCCATTGGGTCAGTGAACTTCAGGAGTGACCACACAAAGTCCCAAACACTTTCTGCCAGGCTGTGTGGCAAATGCACTGATATTTTGCAATACTTGCACAGCAAAACTCGACGGAAACATATTCAAGGTGTGGCACTCCTGTCTGAATTGTCACTTTTCAGACTCCATCCTCGCTAACCACATTCGCTTCCTCGTCTGCTGCATGAGCGTCATGTTCGTGCTTCTAGGATATCCGCCAGGGTATCAGTTTGCAGAGGCCACTCAGTGCACACTTTCTCTCTGCTGCCTGTTTTAAATGACTGATTTTTGGGAGTTCTTACGAAAAGGCACCATAAGTAAAGATAAAGCAGACCACACGAGAAATGCATGCAGGAATGTGTCTCTCGCGTCGTCTTTTTTGCCTGATGTGCCTTTTCGTAAAAGTATGTAAGTACAACTGACCCAACAGCACATGTGAAGCAACCTATATCTGTGTCTTATGGGCATCTGTCTGCTTTGCTATTTGCCCCTTTTCGTATTGTAAAAAATGTCAAACCAACTTTCAGAACAGTTTTTGTAAGGTGGTTTTCATGAGGTAGTTGTGCAATGAATTGTTTAGCACCTTGTAGTGTGTTACATGTTTAGATGTACTGCACATTAAGAATGCTGAGGTCATGTTGAGACAGCAACAAAAAAGGGGACGCAAAAACTTTAGTACATATGGCAACTGCAATTGCTAAGCAGAGGAGTATGAATAAGGACCATTTCTTTTATTTCTCTATTGCTACAATTTTTTATTTTCTTCCATCAAGAATTGTGAATAAAGGTGAGGAATATGCTTTCCTAGGTACTTAATTTCCTTGTCTGTGGGTGCATTGGGTAACCTATGAAATGTGCGAGGCACAATATCCAATTTCCTTGCCCTTTAATGTCACGGAATAACTGCTGATGCATTTTTCTCCAAGACTATGGATGTAATACGCTTGCATGCTTTCGCGCCTTACCTTGTTTTTATAAACGGTGTCTTTTTGCACTGTTCACCCACCATGAGTAGGATACAACCCTGCGTTGTCATGCTAGCAGGGCTGGAAGGGGGTCCTTTGATGGAGAAGAGCTGCTTGGTTCGAAGGAAGCAGCTTTTCCCCATCAAAGGACCCCCTTTCAGCCAATGCCATTGGCCGATTCTCATGACCTGAAGAATGAAGCGGCTTTTCCCCATCAAAGAACCCCTTCCAGCCAATGGTATCGGCGGCCAATTCTCATGACCGCTAGAACCAGGTGGCTTTTCCCCATCAAAGGACCCCTTCCAGCCAATAGCATCGGCGGCCAATTCTCATGACCACTAGAACCAGGTGGCTTTTCCCCATCAAAGAACCCCTTCCAGCCAATAGCATCGGCGGCCAATTCTCATGACCACTAGAACCAGGTGGCTTTTCCCCATCAAAGGACCCCTTCCAGCCAATGGCATCGGCGGCCAATTCTCATGACCGCTAGAACCAGGTGGCTTTTCCCCATCAAAGGACCCCTTCCAGCCAATAGCATCGGCGGCCAATTCTCATGACCGCTAGAACCAGGTGGCTTTTCCCCATCAAAGGACCCCTTCCAGCCAATAGCATCGGCGGCCAATTCTCATGACCGCTAGAACCAGGTGGCTTTTCCCCATCAAAGAACCCCTTCCAGCCAATAGCATCGGCGGCCAATTCTCATGACCGCTAGAACCAGGTGGCTTTTCCCCATCAAAGAACCCCTTCCAGCCAATAGCATCGGCGGCCAATTCTCATGACCGCTAGAACCAGGTGGCTTTTCCCCATCAAAGAACCCCTTCCAGCCAATAGCATCGGCGGCCAATTCTCATGACCGCTAGAACCAGGTGGCTTTTCCCCATCAAAGAACCCCTTCCAGCCAATAGCATCGGCGGCCAATTCTCATGACCGCTAGAACCAGGTGGCTTTTCCCCATCAAAGGACCCCTTCCAGCCAATAGCATCGGCGGCCAATTCTCATGACCGCTAGAACCAGGTGGCTTTTCCCCATCAAAGAACCCCTTCCAGCCAATAGCATCGGCGGCCAATTCTCATGACCGCTAGAACCAGGTGGCTTTTCCCCATCAAAGGACCCCTTCCAGCCAATAGCATCGGCGGCCAATTCTCATGACCGCTAGAACCAGGTGGCTTTTCCCCATCAAAGAACCCCTTCCAGCCAATAGCATCGGCGGCCAATTCTCATGACCGCTAGAACCAGGTGGCTTTTCCCCATCAAAGGACCCCTTCCAGCCAATAGCATCGGCGGCCAATTCTCATGACCGCTAGAACCAGGTGGCTTTTCCCCATCAAAGGACCCCTTCCAGCCAATAGCATCGGCGGCCAATTCTCATGACCGCTAGAACCAGGTGGCTTTTCCCCATCAAAGAACCCCTTCCAGCCAATAGCATCGGCGGCCAATTCTCATGACCACTAGAACCAGGTGGCTTTTCCCCATCAAAGGACCCCTTCCAGCCAATGGCATCGGCTCATTCTCATGACCCCTAGACCGAAGTGGCTTTTCCCCACCAAAGGACCCCTTCGAGCTAATGGCATCCGGCAATTCTCATGACCCCTAGAAGGAAGCGGCTTTTCCCCATCAAAAGACCCCTTCCAGCTAATGGCATCGGCCAATTCTCATAACGCCTAAAAGGAAGCGTCTTTTCCCCATCAAAAGACCCCTTCCAGCTAATGGCATCGGCCAATTCTCATGACCCCTAGAACGAAGCGGCTTTTCCCCATCAAAGGACTCCTTCCAGCCAATGCCATCAGTTGATTCTGATGACCTCAAGAACGAAGCAGCTTTTCCCTATCAAAGGACCCCTTCCAGCCAACGGCATCGGCCAGTTCTCATGACCCCTAGAACGAAGCGGCTTTTTCCCATCAAAGGACCCCTACCAGCCAATGGCATCTATTGATTCTCATGACCTCAAGAACGAAGCAGCTTTTCCCTATCAAAGGACCCCTTCCAGCCAACGGCATCGGCCAGTTCTCATGACCCCTAGAACGAAGCGGCTTTTCCTCATCAAAGGACCCCTTTGCAGCCAATTGCGTAGGCCGATTCTCATGACCCGAATAATGAAGTGGCTTTTCCCCATCAAAGGACTCCTACCAGCCAACGGCATCGGCCAGTTCTCATGACGCCTAGAACGAAGCGGCTTTTTCCCATCAAAGGACCCCTACCAGCCAATGGCATCTGTTGATTCTCATGACCTCAAGAACGAAGCAGCTTTTCCCCATCAAAGGACTCCTACCAGCCAATGGCATCATCGGCCAATTCTCATGAACCCTAGAACGAAGCGGCTTTTTCCCATCAAAGGACCCCTACCAGCCAATGGCATCTGTTGATTCTCATGACCTCAAGACCGAAGCAGCTTTTCCCTATAAAAGGACCCCTTCCAGCCAACGGCATCGGCCAGTTCTCATGACCTCAAGAACGAAGCAGCTTTTCCCTATCAAAGGACTCCTACCAGCCAATGGCATCGTCGGCCAATTCTCATGACCCCTAGAACGAAGCGGCTTTTTCCCATCAAAGGACCCCTACCAGCCAATGGCATCTGTTGATTCTCATGACCTCAAGAACGAAGCAGCTTTTCCCTATCAAAGGACCCCTTCCAGCCAACGGCATCGGCCAGTTCTCATGACCCCTAGAACGAAGCGGCTTTTCCTCATCAAAGGACCCCTTTGCAGCCAATGGCGTAGGCCGATTCTCATGACCTGAATAATGAAGTGGCTTTTCCCCATCAAAGGACTCCTACCAGCCAACGGCATCGGCCAGTTCTCATGACGCCTAGAACGAAGCGGCTTTTTCCCATCAAAGGACCCCTACCAGCCAATGGCATCTGTTGATTCTCATGACCTCAAGAACGAAGCAGCTTTTCCCCATCAAAGGACTCCTACCAGCCAATGGCATCATCGGCCAATTGTCATGACCCTTAGAACGAAGCGGTTTTTTCCCATCAAAGGACCCCTACCAGCCAATGGCATCTGTTGATTCTCATGACCTCAAGACCGAAGCGGCTTTTCCCCATCAAAGGACTCCTACCAGCCAATGGGATCATCGGCCAATTCTCATGACCCCTAGAACGAAGCAGCTTTTCCCCATCAAAGGACTCCTACCAGCCAATGGCATCATCGGCCAATTCTAATGACCCCTAGAACGAAGCGGCTTTTTCCAATCAAAGGACCCCTACCAGCCAATGGCATCTGTTGATTCTCATGACCTCAAGAACGAAGCAGCTTTTCCCCATCAAAGGACTCCTACCAGCCAATGGCATCATCGGCCAATTCTCATGACCCTTAGAACGAAGCGGCTTTTTCCCATCAAAGGACCCCTACCAGCCAATGGCATCTGTTGATTCTCATGACCTCAAGACCGAAGCGGCTTTTCCCCATCAAAGGACTCCTACCATCCAATGGCATCATCGGCCAATTCTCATGACCCCTAGAACGAAGCGGCTTTTTCCCATCAAAGGACCCCTACCAGCCAATGGCATCTGTTGATTCTCATGACCTCAAGAACGAAGCGGCTTTTCCCCATCAAAGGACTCCTACCAGCCAATGGCATCATCGGCCAATTCTCGTGATCCCCAAAAACGAAGCGGCTTTTTCCCATCAAAGGACCCCTACCAGCCAATGGCATCTGTTGGTTCTCATGACCTCAAGAACGAAGCAGCTTTTCCCCATCAAAGGACTCCTACCAGCGAATGGCATCATCGGCCAATTCTCATGACCCCTAGAACAAAGCGGCTTTTTCCCATCAAAGGACCCCTACCAGCCAATGGCATCTGTTGATTATCATGACCTCAAGAACGAAGCGGCTTTTCCCCATCAAAGGACTCCTGCCAGCCAATGGCATCATCGGCCAATTCTCGTGATCCCCAAAAACGAAGCAGCTTTTCCCCATCAAAGGACCCCTTCAAGCTAATGGCATCGGCCAATTCTCATGACCCCTAGAACGAAGCGGCTTTTTGGCATCGGCCAATTCTCATGACCCCTAGAACGAAGCGGCTTTTCCCCATCAAAAGACCCCTTCCAGCAAATGGCATCGGCCAATTCTCATGACCCCTAGAACGAAGCGGCTTTTCCCCATCAAAATACCCCTTCAAGCTAATGGCATCGGCCAATTCTCATGACCGCTAGAACCAGGTGGATTTTTCTCATCAAAGACCCCTACCAGCCAATGGCATCTGTTGATTCTCATGACCTCAAAAACGAAGCAGCTTTTCCCTATCAAAGGACCCGTTCTAGCCAATGGCATCGGCCAGTTCTCATGACCCCTAGAATGAAGGGGCTTTTCCTCATCAAAGGACCCCTTTCCAGCCAATGGCATCAGCGGCCAATTCTCATGATCCCCAAAAACAAGCAGCTTTTCCCCATCAAAGGACCCGTTCTAGCCAATGGCATCGGCCATTTCTCATGACCCCTGGAACGAAGCGGCTTTTCCCCATCAAAGGACCCCTTCCGGCTCATGGCATTGGCTGATTCTGATGGCCCCAAGAACGAAGCGGTTTTCCCCATCAAAGGGCCCCCCTCCAGCCAATGGCGTCGGCCGGCTCTCATGACCCTGCTGGCGTGACAATGCAGAAAGCGCCCTGACAATCCTGGAAGGGACTATCCCCGACTATGGAGGCAGGGAACTATCCCCTTTCGTCTGCCACTCTCCTCATTGACACGCTAGCAGGGTCATGAGAATCGACCGATGCCATTGGCTGGAAGAGGTCCTTTGACAAAGCTGCTTCATTCTCGAGTTTTATCCAAGTGTAATGGTGCATCTCCTGTGCACTTTGTTCAAAATATGTAGATCATGGATCATCTCAACTCAAGGAACATGTATATTTGTACTTTTCAGCCTAAAACCTCACCAAGCGAAAAAAAAATTGTATCAGAGCAATGTTTCCTGGAACTCTTGAATGCATCGGTAAAAGGAAAAAGAAACCTCATGTCTCATCGGAAAAAACACAAGCACCGAATACCAGAAAATGAACCGTCAAAGCTCGCACCATGCAGCCTCTTATTTTCTAGAGCCCATTTCATTGCCACTTTTTTATTTATAAGTGCACAAATGTAAGACAGCACACAGCAACAGAATACCCTAAACCAAAAGAAAAACTTACTCTAGTCGGATACAACATGAGACTGGAGTAAGCTCCGCCCCCTTATCAAAACTGTTCTCATTCACTGATGTGATGGATTAGCAGAGTAATACAGGCTGCCATGTAGCCGCACAAACTACGCGAGATTAGAAGCAGTGAAATTCAGGTATAAGGCCCAATGCTATCGCAATGTCGTCAGGGAATGGTGATCTGGCGGCCTACAAACTTTCCTTGCTCTGAGCCTATTCTCTGCTTCCTATTCTCTGCCTATTCTCTGCTTAGAACTTATTTTAATTGTCATGATAAATGCTGCTGCATTGTTTTTAAAAATATACTTGACATATGTTAGTTTTTACACAGACACACCAACGCGCTGACTCATTTTATCAGTGCATATAAACAACAATGAAATAATGCAAGTACAGGGCACATGAATATGCCTGCAGTGTGTAAAGGCAGTGTGACATTTTGGGGCTCAGCTCGTAACTGTCATGATTTTGTCGCATCTATTAGCTCAAACAATACATGCACACACACATTTCAATGTAAGCTGATTTATGGCCCAGCAAACCAAAAACCTCTCGGAGACATCTAGCTAGACATCTCTGAGAGGTTTGCTGGGGGTGTATGGTTTATAGGGGTTTAACGTCCCAAAGCGACTCGGGCTATGAGAGATGCCGTAGTGAAGGGCTCCGGAAATTACAACCACCTGGGGTTCTTTAGTATGCACTGGCATCGCACAGTACAGGGGCCTCTAGAATTTCGCCTCCATCGATATTCGACCGCAGTAGCCAGGATCAAACCCGCGTCTTTTGGGTCAGCAGCCGAGTGCCCTAACCACTGAGCCACTGCGGTGGATACATACCATACGAGTATATATACTCGTATATATATGCCATTTGACCGATGCTTATAAGCATCGATCAAATGTTTAGGGGAATCCCCCAAGGTGGAGTAGATTTGTAATAAGGGAGTAATTACTCATTGGCATCCACCCGAGCGCAGCCATACGACTACAAAGGAAAGCTATACAGCTTTCTCAGAAACTTCGTAGTTAAAGAAAAATTCGTCCTGGTCCGGGGTTCGAACCGAGGACCACCGCTACACCGGAGCAGTCGCTCTACCAATTGAGCTAACCAGGACGGCAAGCTTATGGTAGGACGAGAGCGAATTGATCAATAACTCGAAGTGGGAACTGTGTTGGTCAAATGTTTAGGGGAATCCCCCAAGGTGGAGTAGATTCGGAGTAGATCGGTGGAGTAGATCGGAGTAGATCGGAGTAGAAAGGTGGAGTAGATCGTCCTACATTAAGCTTGCCGTCCTGGTTAGCTCAATTGGTAGAGCGACTGCTCCGGTGTAGCGGTGGTCCTGGGTTCGAACCCCGGACCAGGACGAATTTTTCTTTAACTACGAAGTTTCTGAGAAAGCTGTATAGCTTTCCTTTGTAGTCGTATGGCTGTGCTCGGGTGGATGCCAATGAGTAATTACTCCCTTATTAGAGTATAAGCATCATACCAGTATAAGTATATGCATCTATCCTCTCGTCCAACAGTGCTTTGAGGGCTTCCCTTATATGTTTATTACTCAGTAATACCACCAGAACTTAAAAAGACTCGGGAACTAGCCCCACTGGATAAGGTTCTTGCATAAAAACGTTGCTAGGTTCAGTAGTGACAGCTGATCCGGATCATGAGAGGGAAATAACTAGAAGAATAAGAATAAGGAGGAGCGCATATGGCAGGTTCTCTCAGCTCATGAATGGCAGTTTACCGATATCTCTCAAAAGAAAAGTATACAACAGCTGTATCTTGCCGGTACTCACCTATTTGGCAGAAACGTGGAGGCTAACAAAGAGGGTTCAGCTTAAGTTAAGGACAATGCAGCGAGCTATGGAAAGAAAAATGATAGGTGTAACGTTTAGAGATCAGAAGCGGGCGGAGTGGGTGACAGAACAAACGCGGGTTAATGACATCCTAGTCGAAATAAAGAGGAAGAAGTGGGCTTGGGCAGGGCATGTAATGCGAAGGCAAGGTAACCGCTCGTCCTTAAGGGTAACGGAGTGGATTCCAAGAGAAGGCAAGCGCAGCAGGGTGCACCAGAAACTTAGGTGGGCGGATGAGATTAAGAAATTTGTGGGAATACGGTGGCTGCAACTGGCCTGGGACAGGGTTAATTGAAGAGACATGGGAGAGGCCTTTGCCCTGCAGTGGGCATAGTCAGGCTGATGATGATGATAATGACGATGATGAAGTAAAGGTGAGGGAGGGCCGCATAATTTTTCAAAATCAGAGTGAGGGTGAGAGACGACCATGGATTCAAAAGTGAGGGTGAAGGAGGAAAAATAAAAGTTAGGGCTCTTGCCATCCACTGCTCAAAATATGCAGAAAACACAAGCATGCAATTAGAAAAAAGCATGTTGAATTAAAGGAAGAGGTTGCTTTTCCATGGAATTTTTCTCATTGTTAACAATGCAACGACAGGGAACGCAGAAAGAGATCCATGCCTTGCAGTTCAATATGTGACTAAGACCAGTAACCGTTTGTTTAGAACAACCTTGATTTTAACTTCACTGCGGTTGTTGTGCAGATTTTAAGTGGACATTAATCATAGAAGAAGAAACCACTAGCCTCCCAAAGCCAACATTGTCCATGACCAATGCCTTTCAAATCTGCTATATTTTTGTTCTCTTCCCGGCATGCATGGGAAATAACAACTGAGACTTTATGTACAGTCTTTGTCAAAAATATACAGCCCAAGGGGTTTGCTTTCAAGACGTGTAGCGGGGCTCTTAAGCGCATATGGTAGTCCTAAGCTTGGGATGGTTGAGGACGCAAGTTCCTCCAGCCTTTTTGTGATTAGGGTCCCCGACTATGAAAGAGGAGCCACACTGCAGGGCTCAGAAGCAGACTCCTTGGGCTGTATACTTTTGACAAAGACTGCACATACTGCTTTCAGCAGAAGCTATAGATACTTACTGAGAAGAATGTATTCATAATGAACCACTCATGCACTCAACCTCCTCAAATTAGTACAGATCCTAAATTATTAGTTATCACCAATTTGTAACCCATTCCAGTACCTCTACATAAAACCAGAACTAGCGTTATGAAATCAATGGCATTGCCATGCCGCCATACAGTCCCCGCACTACCCTGATCCTCAAATTTCTCCCGTGGTGCACATGGCTGCGGAGTTCTCCAATGGAGGCCAAACTAGCCTCCATATCACCGGCCACCAACCTTAATTTGTGTCCCAAGCAATGCTTGGCGCTATCATTAAAGCACGCCATTACAATAACCCCAGACACACCAACTTGTAATAGAAAAAATGGTTGCATACAAGGTGATTGAACACAGTCCAGGGAGGGTGATGCCTATATGATGAATTGAAGAAATAAAAATGAAAACTCTCGACTGGAAGAACAATAAAAATGGACTGACCGTTGGAGGACATGCCAGTAGCATAACACATCAAAACTAGCAAACGAAAAATACTTCAGGCAGGCAATGTAAAAATCAACACATATGAAATGAAATTGAAAGAAATGAAATGAAAAGATTTATTTGAGCAGAGCAGTTACAGCATCTGCTGCAGGGGCAGAGGCTAAAGGCTATGGTGCCTGACGAGGCCTCTGACCCCCTGCAGTCGACGGAAGTGCAATACAATTTGCGCATAACAAGAAGGTAAGTCACAAAATTAAAACAAGTGGGGATAAATTATGCAACTATAATCACAACATTAAGACAGTATACAAAATGATATAAACATGTACTATAACATGTAAGGATATTATAGAGAGATTTTGTTCAGTATGCAATCATTGGAGGACACTTATAACAAAAATAAAGTGAAAAATCATGGTACAAGAGATGGATATCTTTTGTATTTGCATGTCAAAAGCACTCGTCACTCCCCGTACAAAACAACTATGCAAATCTACTTGTGCAAAAAAAAAAATCTACTACAGAGTTGCCTTCTTGTGAGATCGCAGATGGTAATGCAGGCTCGCCTTCTGCGCAAAGGCCAGGGGACATAGATGGCATTGGTACGGCTTCTCGCCTGTGTGGACGCGAAGGTGTTCCCTCAGGGGTCCGCTCTGTGTGAAGCGCTTGCCACAGTGATCGCAGTGGTACGGCTTATAGCCTGTGTGGACGCGAACATGGTTCTCCAGGATGGTCTTCTGTGTGAAGCTCTTGCCACAAATAATACACTGGTATGGCTTCTCGCCCGTATGGATACGGATGTGCCTCACAAGGTTGTCTGAAGTAGTGAATGCCTTGCTGCAATGGCTGCATAGGAAAGGACGCTCTCCAGTGTGGGTTCTCTGGTGTCTCTTGAGAAGATGGTTATGCACTGTAGCATAGTCACACTGGGGGCACAAAAAGCGCTTTTCGCATCCTTGCGAATTTTGTTGCGGAGACGAGGTGCAGCTACTCTTAGCTGTGGCCAAACCTGTGCAAAGAAACAATGCATGGATTTCTTTAGATATGAAGGGTATGCCTCAATGCATTGATAACAGCTAGTGTATGTCTCAAGGATAGTTATTGAATGGCAAGGATGCTCAAACTCAAGCTGGTCAGACCTTGTCATGATCGAAGAACCGAGCCTTGCGATGCAGACCTAAATTAAAAGCTATTCTCTTTTAAACTAGGCCCATATTTCATATAACTAGGACAGCAAATCATAGCACATAACTCGAAAAACACTGTTGCTTCTGTAGCTGAGCAGAGCAGAGCATAAATTACGAACATTACATGCCCTCGCAGGACTTTATCAGTGTAAAGCACAACTTGGTGCAAAAAGAGAAGCATACATTCAGTACTTCCTTGTTCACAGGCTCTGACTAACCCATAGCACCAGGTTGTATCACAGGCACACAATTTTTTAGCACCATTTCCCCTTCCCTTTTTTAGCACAACAAAGAAAAATCTGCAAAGCACGATTGAAATTTCAGCTGCTGCTGTCATTCATGCACTCTGTAATGCAGCTATTCGAGCCATGTCAACACCGTACATGAAAAACAACAAACAGAAAAAGTGTGAGGCATAAATTAAAGTGAGAACTATAACAAAGCAGAAATGTGAGGTTTTGCAGATACGGAATAGTTTTAGCATTAATAGCAACTGAAAACATGCATTGATGCCAAACGTCAGCGACAAGGGTATTTCTATATCATTATTGTTACTAAGTTTCATAACAGTAATATGGTATAACTGCAGAGGAAGCGAAAGTGGTTAGTGAGGTTGGAGTCTGAAAAGTGAGTACTCAGTCAGGGTGCCACGCCTTGAATATGTTTCCGTCGCGTTTTGCAAAGCAAGTTCTGCAAAATTTCAGTGCATTTGCCACACAGCCTGGCAGGAAGTATTTGGGCCTTTGTGTGGTCACTCCTGCCATTCACTGACCCAATGGCTTCAAGCTGGACGCAGTAGGAGTCGTCGATTGAATGAAAAGGCCACTTCAGCACTGTGCGTGTTGGAGGTGTCAGCAGCCAACCTTAATAGATACACATTTCTAAGGCATTGGTCCCAGATGAGCAGTCACCGTCCCAACTCTATTCTTCCAGATCATTCCGGGTTCTTCTTCCCCAGTGCGAATCCTGTTTTTCAGCCTCTGCAATATCCACAGCAGTGTGCTCCACATCACAAAGAAAGGTGGCAGTGCTAAACCTACGTTTCCGACCATACTTTATTTTTCCACAGTAAATTAACAAAAACATTACTTCCAACACTCTTTATGGTATCTAATCTCTATGGTTGCACAGTATTATTGCGTGCAATGTAGGAAAGCCAACAACCAAGAGAACACGCCATCACTAAAAGCTGCGACTGTAAGACTTATTCTGAAATTTCCGCAAAAAGGCAGCACAACCACTCAGGTGCTGTAAATGTGGGATTTTGCATGAAACAAAGGCTGCAAAGATGCAAACAACACAAAACTGCCCATCAATTATCACCAAGGAAGAAATAAAATGCAAAATGGCGAAGCAAAAACTCTTCAAAGACGCATAAAGAAAAATCTGTCAGCAAGTGCAGCAGCTTCATTTTCACCAGCAAAGTACAAGCAGCAGATGATAGGAAACATTGAAGCATTCCCTCATTCCCATGAGATGGAATGTATAGAGCGCAGCGTACAATTAATAATGGCAAGGCAGCGACCATCATGAATTTCCACCAAAACACCTACATATAAATACAATGTGTCATTTCAAGAAAAGGATCACCTATCCAATTTATAAAACAGCCAAAAGAAATGTGCCAGGGCCACAGTTCCTGCAAAAATTGTTGGATGCTACAGAAAACAAAGATGAACCTTTCTCCTATCTGATTTTAGAAAGGCAGCCATTTTGAATCAAGCAAGCACTCCAAGAACACACTGTGCACAGTCTGCCCAATTTTTCAGAAATGGCTTGTTAACTATTCTTTCTCTTACAAGCAAACAAGAGGCAAAAAGCATGCTGCTTGAGATAATTTGAAACCAAAACAAAACATTAATACGCTGCAAACTCATCTAATAGTGTTGTTCTCATTTCAGGCGCAGAATAGCAAGTTACTTTGGAGTCAGTTACGTTACGATTTTGTAACCGCTCATACTTTCATACAAATATTGCAACTCGTATAAGATAGCGTCAACATGAATGTCAAAATATCCTTCAGGATCATTGCAATCAAGACAACAGAACGAAATTGACAGACTCTTACAACGCACAATGGCTCAGAAAAACTTCTCCAATAAATTCTCGCACAACACCCTGGAACATATTTCAATAGCAGATGCCTTTAGATGAATACACTGCGCACCAAGAGAACTTCAGACACAGCCTCCGCGAAAACTTACTTGCTAAAAAAAAAATACTACACATTTGCCGTCTTGTGAGATTGCACATGGTGACGTAGGCTCGCTTCGCAGGGAAAGACTTCAGGACATAGATGGCACTGGAACAGCTTCTTGCCTGTGTGGACGCGGAGGTGTTCCCTCAGGGTGCCCTTTTTTGTGAAGCATTTGCCACAGTGATCACAGTGGTAAGGCTTCTCGCCTGTGTGGATGCGAACATGCTCTGTCAGGTTGCTCTTGTCCGAGAAGCTCTTGCCACAGTGAATACACTGGTATGGCTTCTCGCCCGTATGGATACGGATGTGCCTCACAAGGTTGTCTGAAGTAGTGAACGCCTTGCTGCAATGGCTGCATTGGAAAGGACGCTTTCCAGTGTGGGTTCTCTGGTGTCTCTTGAAAACATGGTTATGCACTGTAGCATAGCCACACTGGGGGCACGAAAAGCGCTTTTCGCATCCTTGCGAATTTTGTTGCGGAGACGAGGTGCAGCCACTCTTAGCTGTGACCAAACCTGCGCAAAGAAACAATGCATGGATTTCTTTAGATATAAAGGGTATGCCTCAATGCATTGATAACAGCTGGCCTATGTCGCTAGGTTTGTTAATGAATGGTGAGGTTGCTCAAACTCAGGCTGACCAGATCTTGTCATGATCGAAGAACCAATCCTTGCTTAAGACCATGCAAGCCTAAACTAAAAGCTGTTCTCTTTTAGACTAGACCCATATTTCATACCACGAGGACAGCTAATCACGAGCACAGGACTCAAAAAACACTGTTGCTTTTGTAGCTGAGCTGAGCGGAGCATAAACTACAAGCATTACATTCTATTGCATGACTTTATCTATGTATGTCATGACTTGTTACAAAGAGAGAAGCACACGTTTATCACTTGCTAGCTCACAGGCATTGACCTGCTCACAGTGCAGGGTTGCAGTGCACCAGTTCCCCTGAATCACATCACAGCAAACAAGAATCCGCAGAAAACAATTGAATTCTCAGCGGCTGCTGTCGTTCATGCACTCTGTGACGCAGCTTTTCCAGCCATGTCAACACCGCACATGAAAAACAACAAAGAAAAAAAGGTGTGAGGCATAAATTAAAGTGAGAACTATAACAAAGCAGAAATGTGAGACCTTGCAAATATGGAATAGTTTTAACGGTCATAGCAATTGAAAACATGCATAGATGCCAACCACATTAGTAACAGTGGTATTACTATATTAATATAGTTACATAAGGTTTCATACACAATAATATATAACAGCAGGAGTTTCAGTGGCAGAGTTTCATCTTCCAAACGAATACTTAAAATAACACAAAGTCACGGCACACACGAAGATACTAAACAGTGCAAGCCACACAGAGATTGACAAGGGCCTTTAGAGAGATCAGAGACAATGATACCAACTATTATCCACAGTATAAGACCCCAAGCACAGCAAATAAAAGAAACAGACATAAGAAGAGCAGGAACTGAACATCACTCTTTCACTGTCAGCAATCTAAAACCAATGCAATACTCGTTAAAATAAACACACCTTCTCCCGCCTTTTGCAACAGATTTAAAACCCAGAAACCTGGTTATTTAGCCACCTGGGAAGAATATGTGAGCATCCATGTTGTGCAAGCTTGATAAGCGCTTGGGAGGCACCGAGCACAATGGTGTGTATGCTGTGTAAACTCCACCAGGTACCAAACCAAATGCTGCCAGCATCATTTCCACAAAACATCATGTCAAGCATGTTACCTTTGTGAGTAGATTTACACCTAAGAGGGCATACTTCCTGGCTGCAAAAAGTAGAACTTTGATGAGACCAGCTAAGTTGTCATAAAATTATCATCAAAATAAATGACGTTGTAACCTGGCATCGGCATTTCAAAAACAAGTTGTGTTTATCATGGTTCTAAATACAATTGTCAATAATCATTGTTGCGTAATATAACAAAAAGTGCTTGGGACTTTTTCCTTTGAGCATTCCCTACATTACGAAAAACAGCAAGCACATGCAGAAACATCATACAATGACAACTTCAAACTACGATCATGCATAACACAAGCTTTTAGATGCATTTATAGAATCTCCGTTGTGGCCTCCAATCTGTGTTAGAATTATGAAATAATGAATGCTGTCGGTGTTTGAAACAATGTTAATTATTATATAACACCACAGTCACTAGTTCCAGGGCCATGACTACCAGGTGTTATCTAATCTAGTCTGCACTTAAGCTAAAAATTCAGTGGCCCCACCAGGCCAATCATGTCTCGCCTGAGCATTAAAAATTCATCTCGTGCATTCAAATAAATATAGCACTCGGAACCAGCTCAGTGAAACTAGGTTATCAGAGCACTCAAGAAACAATTGCTTAAGCAACTTTTGCAGGTATTCAACAAAAAAAAGCACAAACTATCGTTAACAATATTAACCTCTTGTACAGGTGCAACGCAGGATAAAAAAAGTGAAACTGCACTGGTGCTTTGCCCAACAGCCTGGCAGACAGTCGCACAGTCTTGACTCAATCATGAGAACCACAACTCACATCACCTAAATAAAATCCAGACTGATCATGATAACACTGCAGGACAAGTGCCCCCACAAGGATGACACGGGTATACCAACAGCAGTATGTCAATAGTGGAGTGCTGGGCCATGAGACGATGCAATTACGCAGTCAAACATGCTCTAATGCATTCCACAGTTCTGAGTCCCATGATGTTACCTGTTAACCTGACCTCGCTGGTCATCACGTTACACAATCTGTCTTTGGCATATACAAACACCTCCATGACAATGTGTGAAGTTGCATTTCAGCGAAGATCAGGAATACTTTAAGGTGCAGTTTGAATGTTGCAAGGACACAAGAACCAAGATATGCCTGCAGAGGGACCTCTGTGAACAAAAAAGTAAAAGTATGTATGCGCTTGTTGAACAGATAGCAAGCACAATTTTGTGGAAACTGCCTGCAGACATGCAGGGAATGTTACAGTGAATGCCTTTGATACAATATGTTGCAGCAGGGCCAGAAGGCAGGCAACAATGTGTTGGTAACTGTCGCAGAACTGACTTGCATGTCATCAGAAATGTCAGAAGGGGCGTTTCACCTGAAAAACAACCAGAATGATAAGAAAAAATGCATCAACTCTAGGCAGAGCTCCCCAACATCTTTTGTCGAAATGGTGTTTAGGCTTTTGCAACACACACACGAGAGTGTGTGAGAAGCCTAGGCTGCATGGTACAATTAGCGAATACAGATGCAAAAAAAAAGGAAGGGACACCTAGAGTGTTCGCTGAAGACTTTAGATTTGCTTTGATTCAGGAAAGGCACTTGAAACACAGGCAAGAATAACAAATGTTATGCATGGCACATGAAAGCCAGAAAACCACTGAAAAAGAATGCATATCGACCACCTTCGCATTGCAAATTAATATAAATATATGCATCACAAAGAGAGGCACCTTTGATAGTGCCTATCTTTAAGCATGATTAAGACTGCGCACTGCTCGCATATGGAAAACAGCCTTTCATTTTACTCTGCTCTGTATACTATGAAGAGTTACAAAAGTATCGAAGAATGAGAGATCACTGGCTTCCCAAATTCAACGTAATCTTTGATGCAGGTAATCAAAAATGGTTACGTCGTCTGGCTGTTATTATCATCCAGGTGTAATAACAAGTCTTAAATCCTGCTCTGATTGCTTTGAGCACAAATCAGTGGTTCCATCAAAAGGAATTAACTGTCTCCGTGTTCAAATATTAACGTTACTGAGTTCTGAAAACAGTGGCATTTACTGCAGAAATGCTACCTGGAAAGTGTCCCAGCAGTTTCCAAACAGCTTTGTTTCAAGCTGGCTCAAAAAAGTGGGCCATTCGAGGCGAGTCGCAGTACAAGCACACTGAGTGGCTTCTGCCCAGCAAAGCAATACACTGCGCATGAGTAAGTATGAGAATTGTGCTCTGAAGAGCTGACTGCAACCTCATCTATAAACACAGCAATAAAACAGCTACTCCAAACTGTCTTTTAAATTGGAAATAACTGCAGACGCACAAAATTACAGCATGCAAGTGAGACAGCACAGAACCAAATGAGCTGGTCATCACATAGTGCTGTGGCTGCAAGTATTTGGTGGAGGCTTGCGCTATAAAGCTGCGAACTCGATGTCACTGAGAAGCTAGTCTGAGGACAAAGTGTGCAATGAAATGGGAATAACTCCCGTAATGACCATTAAGAGAGATTCAGTAAAACTACAGCTTCATTGTAATTAAACAGAAAGGCGAACACAACAACAGACATTGAAGTAATCATTCGCTGTACTGAAGGCATCAAGGAAAACAAAGCAACCAGGATAGGCACAGCCAAGATAAACATTGCATTCCGTTAAGCTATTCAGCAAATAAATACAGTATAGGTGAGTAACAATAGCTTGGCTGGAAATTATTCAAAAACTGCCGGAAATATGAGATCGGCTTTCAACCTGAAAAACAGACAAACAGAAAATAAATCACCTCTTCCCATGACTTCATTGCATCCCGCTCTTGTGCATTTTTTTTTTCATATTTCACGGCGCAAATAGAGAAGAGAAAGACACTTTATTTCCTTCTCTTTGTTCCTAATTATGCAGCTCATTATAAATCTGCAGAGTTACCAAGGTTTGCCATTTCTTCAGTGCTCCTTGTGTTTGGTTATGCAGTATTTGTTTTGCAAATTTAGGCAATTTTCATGTGAATGTTCTATTTGCAGAGAGCATAGATTCGTGAGGCCTTCAACAAGTACTGGATTGATCCTCTATTTTCGTATGTTTGAACTAGTGTCCGAACACTTTGTAAGACTATGGGGTTATCTCCTCATTTTTTTGCTGTGGCATAATGCATTTGTACAGAGCAATCTCATCTTACTGGTAAATGGGTCAATTGGTTTTTGGAGAAAGTAAACAGCGCAGTATTTGTCTGGCATATATCGGCAGACACCTGAACCGCGCCGTAAGGAAAGGGAGGAAGGTGGGAGCGAAAGAAGAAAGAGGAGCCGTAGTGGAGGAATAATTTCGACCACCTGTGGATCTTTAGCGTGCTTACGCAAAATGCGAAAGGTGCCTTGTGCAATGTCAATGCACGTTAAAGATCCCCAGGTGGTAGAAATTACTCTGGCACCTCTATCTCTCTTTCTTTTTTCACTAACACCTTCCTCCCTTCCCTTACAACACGGTTCAGGTGTCCACCGAGATATGCCAGACAGATACTGCGCCATTTCCTTTCCCCAAAAAACAATTTACCAATTTACCAGTAAGACGAGATTGTTCAGTACAAATGCATAATGCCACAGTAAAAAAAGTAAGGAGATAACCCCATAGCCTTATAAATTGTTATGACACTAGTTCAAACATACAAAAATAGAGGATCAATCTAGGACTTGTTGAAAGCCTCAAGAACCTGCGCTCTCTGCAAAGACTACATTCACTTGAAAATTGCCTAAATATGTAAAACAAATATTGCATAACCAAACACAAGGAGCACAGATGAAATGGCAAGCCTTGGTAACTCTTCAGATTTACAATGAGCTGCATAATTAGAAGAAAAAAAGAAGGAAATAAAGTGTCTTCTCCCACTCGCAAATGCAGTGGACAAGCTACTGCAAACGACTTGCTCTCATTAGTCGCGCTTATGCATGCTACATGAGAAGAGTAACAAACACAAGGATGACACATGAAGAGATTAAATGTGTCAGAAAATACCAGGAAAGCTCTAAGAGGAAATATATAGTTGCAGAGAGCAGAAATCATGATGATAATTACAAGGAACCACACAAGGCAGCCATTTATGAAAATGAGCTTCAGATGCTTATGCGCCACTAAACCAACAAGACACAATGCACTCATTAAAATTGATGTGGCTACGAAACAAACAGGACAAAAAATTACCGACGATTACGTTACTTCCTAATGCGAAATTTGAGCGCAGCAAATAAGCTGTTTCACCTTTTCGATAGATTGAGGCAAAGAAATCGAGCAACACATGTATGCGCTATCACAGAATTTTTTTTTTATTTTTCACACGTATTCGCAATTTCGGCTCGGGCGGTGCACATATACAGATCCGCCGCCACCGATCTGGCTCTCTGATTGCCACCGCACAGGGGCTGCATTGGAGGAGGAGCGAAGAAAGGAATTAAGTTCGAGCCGGCGCTTTGACAACCGAAGACTCGCAGGAAGAGGGGGGAGGGGGGCGGCGTGTACACCCAGCGGCAAACGATGGGGGCAGAAGCGCGCGCAGCAAGCGGACAACACGATAAAGGGAGGAGGGAAGAGATAGCAGCGACTGACTGATGCCGCTGACGCCGATAGCGCTGGGGGGATGAAAGGGGGGCGGAGCTGGTTACGAGGCCGACGCCGACGACGACGCGAAACCCAGGAACGGACGCCAAAGAGCTGCGCTCTAAAAGCACAACAAATGCAGGTTCATTCCAAGGAATCTCCTGCAGAGTAAACTATGAAGAAGAGTAGTCTCCAACATAATCAAAATCTAGAAAAAGCTTAGCTGTCCTATACTCTGTGCCTGGAAAGGCAACCTACTGTTCTAAGCATGCTCGTACATACGGCCCAACAGAGATACGAGTCCCGAGCCCGGCTACCTGTCGCAGTTCAATACATAGCTGTATAATTACTCTTGGCATAAAAGGATGACAGCTGAACTGCGTTACTCTGACCACACACCGGATGCTAAGATCACCAGACACTCTTCTTTATTGACTCTGGCTTCCAACCTATAACTGGCCACTGAAGATGTACCAGAATTGGTCTAACGCACTGAAACTTTTTATCCTTGGCATCTTCGTGTGAGCTCCAATGCCTGAAAAAGAAAAAAAATGAGCGCAATGACAGAAGCAGCTGACTTTAATTGCTCCAAGGGTTTCACATGGACATGATGTAGGTTTGTTAACTGAACGAAGGAGATTCTAGCTATGACTATTAGAACCATTAGCTTGGTTGATGTCTAGCATAACTGTATGAAACCTCTTTTAGATGCATGTTTTGACAGGGATGCTTTTTTGCACAATAGCAAACATCAAGACCCTTTTTGAACTGAGTCAGCATTAAGATGTATCCCATGCTTAGTGGCATGAAGCGTTATCAACCTTGTTCTTTTTACCACCTCCCTCAAAGGGGCATTGTGAACAAATTAAAGTTAGCCTCCATCAACTAATAACCGCATTGTAATGAGGAGAGCACCACTTTCACAGGAAATGAAGCTTTTGTAAGCTAGGAAAGGAGACGTCAGCATCACTGGCTCATTTCGGAAGTAAACTAAGATGTACCGTCACAAATTTTTGGGCACAGATTTGAAACCCTAAACTACACTGCCATGTACATTTTTTGAGCAATGAATGCATCTTTCTGTACCAGGAAAACATCAACACAGGCAGAAGACGCCATAGAATCAAGTTTTACAAGGAACAAAAATAGAATGGAGTCGCCCTTGGTGCGCATTCACAGGTCATGCTCTGCCGGAGCAAAGTTTAAATGCGGAAAGAAGCAGCTGACCACACTAACGACCACTTGACTACTTTTCAGACCACTGAAAACACCTTTTACTAGCCATTGCAAGCACCTTCTTTTATTTTATAATTTTGAGTTCTTTATTTTACATTGCCTGGTTCATGTTTGGCGCGAGGCCGATGTGAGTCGGCGACGCTCAGAGGTTGTTTAAGGCAAGCGCATTGTAGCTTCTCATGACATCAATGGCGGCGAAGTTTATATATGTCATCCACCTTTTCTTCGTTCATGCCACCTAGGATGATGTAATGGAAAATTTCATCCCCACTGCTGCTCCACACACACACGATGTTCACCTCTATCCACCAGGTAACGCAGCACTTGTCATGGCTATGAGGTTACACACTCACTTCTCGAGAAAAAATCCTGCGTTCAAATCAATATGTCCAACCTTTTTGTGTGACTCTTCTGCTTATGTGAAGCAGAAGAGCCACATAAGCATTAGTGAAATCACTCACCACGGCCAGTAATGCTCGCACATTAATAGAAACACATCATTAAAGGCATGACACGTCAGCTCGTGCTGATCAAAGCCACAACTGCCTGCGTTGGCAGCATCAAGCGTGAATGGTGCACACATGGTTTCTGAGATGACCTTACAGGCCATGAAATTTCTGAACACAAAGCATACACTGAATCCTTAGTAATGCAATGTTGATGTGTACAAGTTAATGAAAAAAAAACTGGAGCAAACACTTGAGCTCTGCCTTAAGGGTATGATGTCATAGTATTAGTGGGTTCATATCCGGAAGTGTGGTCATCTTTTTTCAAGTCACAGATCGCCGGGAATCCTCACAACACCTCTGATGCAGTGGTGCAGGTTGTGTTTCCATGGAAGCAACGTCGCGCAGCCAATCGTTAATTTAACTGCCACCTGTCGCAGTGGGCAGTTTGCAAACAATCCAGTAGGCAGGTTGTGATGATGTCACAATGTCATGTGACCGAGGTGCCTCACCTAGGTAGCTTCTCTGGGGATTTTTTTCACGGATTTTTCCATCGCAGCCAACAAAGCTGATTCCAGACATGGGGACCCTAAATCAATTGTGTTAATACTGCTGCTCAACCCCGTGGTGGTGAGGGGGCAGTAGTTGCCAAGTCATATGAATGCAGTGCAGAGAAAAGAAATGCCGAAACGGCACTGCCAACTGCTATGCACCTTTGGAGGGATGCACACGGAGTGCACTCCACTCATTCACTGCTTTCTCGAGAGTCATAGAAGGCATGCAATCTTCACTGTTCACCAGATGCAATTTGATATTCGTTAGGCCCCTACGAAAGTACACGTAAAGAAAACTTGGAAAACTGAAAATAGCCCATACAGCAGATTATTTCAGTATAATGACCAAGAACAACAGACAAAAATATGCCTCATAACTTAATTCGATTTTGTAAGCAATAAATGCAACTTTGGCAGTCAAATAAGCATCAGCACATATAAACAAAGAGCCAGGCAACCGGTTTCTACTCATAAAATGAAAAATTCCCTCGGTACCCCTTAGAACTGCACGAAAAGCTACGGTTATGATTTTCACATGGCATGGTACATAGGATTTAATGTCTCTGTACCTCACATGGGCTATAAGAAACGCAGCAGTGGAGGGCTCCGGATTGGGCTCTTCATGTCCATTTACAATACACACGACATGGATGTCTTTGCATTTCAATCACAACATAATGCTTTTGCCATAGGTCGCATTTAAACCTTAAATCTATACCTCAGCAATCGACATCATCGCCAATGCGCCACATTGTTGGGTTGCACTCGTGTAAGGAATTTTGCACTGAGCTAAATGCCTCGAGTCACATGCCTTATAAAATAGCCTCTAAACTGGCTGCCTAAACAGCGCTGAATCTAACTTTCTTTTTTATGGCCAACCTCCAGGACAGACCTCGACCATAGCATTGGGGGGGGGGTATGTTTAAAAGACAGAAGATCTGATATCGAATGGGAAGAGAACATAGCATCTGGAAGCTTTGCATGCATTAGGGTGCTAAATTAGCTATAATGTTCTTCTGAATCACAAATGGCCTAAGCAAAACATTTAAACAAACAAAGCTTTTCTTAAAGATATACAAAAGAAGAAAAAAACCACCTGAAGGTTTTCTGACGGGTGAAACCAGTGAAATTTGACGCAACACACAAGGGGTAGACAGGAAGGTGTTAAGCGCTTACAGTAGTTGTAAAACCAGCCCTGTCATGCCTGCATCTTCTCCTGTTTTGTGTCTATTTTCACTGGTTTCATTCACTAAACACAATTCACCAGCCACACTTCTAAGCAATCTGTAGCTTTTATCAGCTGACAAGAACGTCTGAGGATACATTATTTCATGTAAAATATTAGCCAACTGAAAAAAAAAATGAAACATCTAGAGAGAAAATTAACAGAGCTAGAATACAGGTAATAAGAGGCTCAAAATGTTATATATGAATGAAGCCAAGTCAGTCAAACCAAGGAAACCATAGCAAGGTATTATTTTTATTGCTTAATGTTACTGTTGCATTGAGAGAAGGAAAGCTGTCAAGCAATCATTTTATATTCAAGATAATGTGACAGACAACGTGCTGATGGTGGAAGCCAAATTAACAGCCTCCATTTGATGTGTGGTACTCTACAAACTGGGCTAAAGCAGCAGGTGCCTCCCCTTCTATTTTTATACGTACATATGTACCGATTCCGTCAAGTGTAGCCAAACATTCAAGACATGGGTTTGGCTTTCAGGTGAGGCATCTATAGTTTTTTTTTCTACGGTGTTATGTTCTCTCCTAGCTAAAAAGATTCTATATTTCTTTTGCTCTCCGAGGCTAACCATTACAACAATCAACTTAATAGTAGCAATACTGTCCAGTTCTATGAGGGCTGTTCAATGTCTTTGCATATGTACACACTAAATAAAAAGCTTCTTGACTTCCTGCACCACAGCAACACAAACAGCATTTCAATTTACAGTCAACTCTTGATGTGTGTGCACAAAAGGGAAAATATTGGTGCAAACTATGTGAGGTTAAAACAACGGGAGGCTTTTTAATTTGGTACAAATGATGTTGACAGGATCATATGCTTTAGTTCGAACTGACGGGAGTCCACTTTATGCACTGTACGAACAATTTTTTTCATCATCATCTATTCATATTCTTAGAAAAACCACACCTCAGCTGTGCTAATATATGCCTCCTTAGCTGCAGAGCCGGTCCGCTGCACTTGCATTCTGCTGCTGAGCACAAGTTTGAAAGTTTGACATTTTGCCGCGACAGCCACTTCAATTGAGGCAAAGATGACAATATGGCCATGAAGAAAGATTTCAGTGCACACTGAAGGCGTAGGCAGCCTTTGTGTTTTCTTCTCTGCATCTCTGAGTGTTTCATCACTTCAGCTGTTGTGAATATTCTTTGCTATAATGTATATCAAAATTCATATAATTTAAAGAGTTATATATGTTCGCCATAAGTGCTCATTAACGCATTTCGATTGATTAAAAACAATGCTAACTTCATGCACTAATTACACTTCGGAAAAGAAGACCGAAAACGCATGCCTATTTTCGGGTTTGCAGCACGTTTCATCGACCTCTGGTTCAAGTTATCACCCTCCAATGAAAAATATTGGCACGTCGTTCGCGTCATCAGAGTTAAAGCTTTCTGCGAGCATGCAGCACTTGCTCTTGGTTTGAACGCCGATTTAATGCACAATGAGGTGAAACAGGGACAAGTGGCCTCTCGTAATGCCAGTGGAGCAATTGGTAGCGGCCTACCTGACTCGTTTTGAAGCGTGACACCGTCAAACATTTCAGGGACAAGATAGACTGGTGATAAATTTAATGAAACGAAGGCAAAAAGGTCAGCCAGAAAGAGTGATATGTGGCCAGCTACTCTGCCACTCTGCAACATTTTGGAGAGACAGATTCATTCGAACAAACACCCAGGGGAAACGAGAACAGTTGCACGCCTAGTCGGATGTCACGAAAACGCACCTTAGGCTGCGGAGTCCGCCGCGTACGCGCTTTGAAGTTTGCGCCGCTCGTGACGTTCGCTGTGCACTTGCCTGAAATTTTCTTTACGAGTGAAATTTTCCTCCTTTCTCTCCTAATATGAACAAATGGATGGAAGATAGGAGCATATCCTTTGAAATGGGGTGGTGGCACTTGCAAGTACAGTGCTCTAGAACTGCGAGCCAGTCAAGTATAAATATGTTCTCTCCTTGCTTGTATCTTCCTTTGTGCTTTTAATTGTTATAAAAGTTTAACCTCTCCAGAAGTGTCCTCTTGCAATGTGATTGAGCAAAACGAATCTTCAAGACGTCAAGAATCCTACAACAATCATCTTTAACCCAATTTCCCTCTACGAGATCAAGAGAGGGAAACCAACTGGCGCAGTGTAGCTCGGGTGTCCACCGAGATATGCGTCATTTCCTTTCCTCATTTGAACGCTACCTCTTGGTTATAGTGAACTAGAATATACTCTTGGTGTTCGGTCAATCGCAGCTGCCGCCGAACAGCTCTGTGATTCAGGAACGCGCTGACACCACGATGAAGAGCGAGGCAGCGAAGAGCCGGCAGGTATGCCTTTAAAAAATAACATGTCAGGCACGCAATGTAAACAACAGCAGCGCGTGGCCGCCGCACTGCGCTGACTGCTGTCGCCGATATGCGGTGAGATCGGCGGCAAAGGTGCATGTCCAGTAAGCATGGTCAGCTGCTCTTTCCGCTCACACCCATGGTGCCGCTCTTTCTCGTCGGCTGTCGGCGGTACCGCTGTTGGTAGCGCTTTGCGAAGCTTGGACATTCAACGTCACGAGCGCGCCAGAAGTTTGACCAATCCCCATAAAGGAGAAAAACGCGCAAGAACTTCGAAGCACGTGTACGCGACGGACTGTGCAACTTACGGTACGTTTTCTTCTGTGTGTGATTCTGCCATCGCACGGCAGTGGCGCACCGTTGCACCACTGTGCCAGGAGTGGTACTGCGGTCAACTTCAAGAGTTGCCGGTAAATCAAAATGCTGTTTGTGTTGCTCTTGTGCAGGAAGTCAGAAAGCTTTATATGTACTGTATGTGTACTTCATAGAACTCAACAATGTTGCTTTCATTGATTTGGTTGTTGCAATGGTTAGAGTCAGAGCAAAATAAATTTAGAATGTTGTTAGCTAGGAGGGAACACAACACCGTAGAAAAAAAAAATACTATATATGCCTCCCTTGAAAGCCGAACCCATGTCTTGAACGTTTGGCTACACTTGACAGAATCGGTATGTATAAAAATAGAAGAGACGCCTACTGTTTTCTTTGCTTAGTTTCTAGAGTGTGACACATCACATTGAGGAGTTCATTCATATATATCCTTATGAGCCTCTCATTACCTGTATTCTGCTCTGTTCACATTTTTTCTCTAGATGTTAAAATTTTTTTTCAGTTCGCTAATTTTTTATATTAAATAATTTATATCTGCGGAGGTTCTTGTCAGCTGATAAAAGCAACAGAACTCTTAGAAGCGTGGCTTCCTGGGTGAGCTGGTAAATTTCGTTTAACGAATGGAACTAGTGAAAACAGAGAGAAAAGAGGAATGCAGGCACGATGGACCTGGTTTTGCAACAAGTGCACGAGTTGTACGCTCAACACCCTCCCATCTACACTTTCTTCTGTGTTATGTCCATTTTCACTGGTTTCACCCATAAAAAAAATATATATATATAGTTTTTTTTTCTTTTGTGTATATTTTAAGAAAAGCATACTTGTTTAAATGTTTCGCTCAAGCCAGTTGTCATTCAGAAGAACATTTTAGCTAATCTAGCACCCTAATGGATGCAAAGCTTCCAGATACTATGTTCGCTTCCCAATAACAGCATCAGTGCTCATTGACAGATCTTCAGTCTTTTAAACTCTCCCACCTAAAGCTAAAGTTGAAGGCTGTCCTGGTGGTGGGTCATACAAAGAAAGTTAGGTTCAGTGCTGTTTAGGCTGCCAGTTTAGAGGCTATTTTGAGAGGTATGTGGCTCGAGGAATTTAGCTCATTGTAAAATTCCTTACACAAGTGCAACTGAACAGTGTGGCGCATTGGCAATGATGTCGATTGCTGAGGTGTGGATTTAAGGTTTAAATGCGGACTATGGCAACGGCATTGTGTTGTGGTTGAAATGCAAAGACATTCATGTCGTGTGTATTGGAAATGGACATGAAGAGCCCAATCCGGGGACCTCCACTGCTGCGTTTTTTATAGCCCACGTGCCGCCCCGAAACGTTAAATCTTATGTACCATGCCATGATACAAACATAATCAGAGCTTTGTGTGGAGTTTTAAGGGGTACTCAGATAAGTTTTTTTTTTCTTTTCTGAGTAGAAAGCGGTTGCCTGGCTCTTTGTGGATATATGCTGATGCTTGTTTGACTACCAAAGATGCATTTATTGAATAATCAAGATATGAGGCATATTTTTGTCTGTTGCTCAATTCTGGCTCGTGGTATCAAGACTGAAAAGGACACCAAGATCGCTTTCTCGAAGTAAGCTGCATTGTAGACTAGCCTGAGAAATTCAGGATGAAAAATAATTAATCTTATCGCAGTTTTCTCGTGAGAATAGCCAGGGCTGGCAATATCCCATGAAGGGTGCGTTTTCAGTGAAAGTAGACTCTTGGTCATTATACTGAAATAATCTGCTGTATAGGCTATCTTCAGTTTTCCCACAGTTTTCTTTACATGCACTTTCGTAGGGGCCTAACGAATATCGAATTGCATCTGGTGAACAGTGAAGATTGGGTGCCTTCTATGACTCTCGAGAAAGCAGTGAATGAGTGGAGTGCACTCCGTGTGCATTCTAACAAAGGTACACAGCAGTTGGCAGTGCCATTTTGGCATTTCTTTTTTCTGCACTGCATTCATATGACTTGGCAACTACTGCCCCCTTAACACCATGGGGTTGAGGAGCAGTATTAACACAATAGATGCAGGGTCCCTTTGTTGCAGAAAATCTGGAGTCAGCTTTGTTGGCTGCGATGGGAAAATCCGTGAAAAAATCCCCAGAGAAGCAGCCTAGGTTGCAGGTTTGCCACCTCGGTCACATGACCTTGTGACATCATCACAACCTGCCTACTGGATTGTTTGCAAACTGCCCACTGCGACAGGTGGCAGTTAAATTAACAATTAGCTGCAAGAGGTTGCTCGGGATACGCAACCTCCACCACTGCGTCAGAGGTGCTCTGAGGACTCCCGGCGATCTGTGACTTGAAAGAAGATGACCACATATCTGGATATGAACCCACTGACGCTATGACGTCATACCCTTAAGGCAGAGCTCAAGTGTCCCTTCCAGTTTTTTTTGTCTACTTGTACACATCACCACTGCATTACTATGGATTGAGTGTATGCTTCGTGTTCAGAAATTTCGTGGGCTGTGAGGTCATCTCAGAAGCCATGTGTGCATCATACATGCTTGATGCTGCCAGGGCAGGCAGTTGTGGCTTTGATCAGCACGAGCTCATGTGTCATGCCTTTAATGATGTGTTTCAATTAATATGCTAGCATTACTGGCCGTGGTGAACGATTTCGGCAATGTGTGTGTGGCTCTTTTGCATCGCATAAACAGAAAAAATCACAGAAAAAAGGATGGACGAGTTGGATTCGAACCCAGGAATTTTTCGTGAGAAGCGAGTGTGAAACCTCACAGCCATGACAAGTGTCGTGTTACCTGGTGGATAGAGGTGAACATCGTGTGTGTGGCACGGAGCAGCAGTGGCGATGAAATTTTCCATTACATCATCCTAGGTGGCATGAACGAAGAAAAGGTGGATGACGTACACAAACTGTGCCGTCATTGACGCCATGGAAAGCTACCATGCGCTCGCCTAAAACAACCTCTGGGTTTCGCCAGCTCACATCGGCCTCACGCCAAACATGAACCAGGCAAAATAAAAGAAAATTTTTTTTAAAAATAGAAAATAAACTAAGGTTTTTGCAATGGCCAGTAAAAGGTGCTTTCAGTGGTTTGAAAAATAGCCAAGTGGTCGTTAGTGTGGTCAGCAGCTTCTTTGCGCATTCAAACTTTGCTCTGGCAGAGCATGACCTGTCAATTAGGAGGGAGGGCGACTCCATTTCGTTTTTGTTCCTTGTGAAACTTGATTCTATGGATTCTTCTGCCGGTGCTGATGTTTTTCTGGCACCTAAAGATGCATTGATTGCTCGAAAAAGGTACATGGCAGTGTAGCTTAGGGTTTCAAATCAGCGCCCAAAAATTTCTGGCGGTGCATCATAGTTTACTTCCGAAATGAGCCAGTGATGCTGACATCTCCTTTTCTTGCTTATGAAAGCTTAATTTCCTGTGAAAGTAGTGCTTTCCTCATTACAGTGCGGTTATTTGTTGATGGAGGCTAACTTTAATTTGTTCACAATGCCCCTTTGAGGGAGGTGGTAGAAAGGACAGTGTTGATGACACTTCATGGCACTAAGCATGGGCTACACCTTAATGCTGACTCAGTTCAAAAAGGGTCTTGATGTTTGCTATTGTGCAAAAAGCATCCCTGTCAAAACGTGCATCTAAAAGAGGTTTTGTACAGCTGTGCTAGACATTAACCAAGCTAGAATCTCCTTCGTTCAGTTTAACAAACCTACATCACGTCCATGTGAAACCCTTGGAACGATTACGGTCAGCTGCTCCTGTCATTGCGCTCATTTTTTTTCTTTTTCAGGCATTGGAGCTCACACGAAGATGCCAAGGACAAAAAGTTGCAGTGCTTTAGAACAACTCAGATACATCTTCACCAGCCAGTTATAGGTTGGAAGCCAGAGTGAATAAAGCAGTGTGTCTGGTGATCTTAGCATCCGGTGTGTGGTCAGAGTACCGCAGTTCAGCTGTCATCCTTTTATGCCAAGGGTAATAACACAGCTATGCATTGAACTGCGACAGGTAGCCAGGCTCAGGACTCGTATCTCTGTTGGGCCATATGTACGAGCACGCTTAGAACAGTAGGTTGCCTTTCCAGGCGTAGAATACATGATGGAGATTTGTCTTCTTGAAACTTTACAATGCAGGAGATTCCTTGGAACGGGCCCGCATTTGTTGTCCTTTTTATCTTGTTTGATTTGTAGCCATGTCCATTTCAATAAATGTGTTGTGTCATGTTGGTTTAGTGGCGCATAAGCATCTAAGGCTCATTATCATAAATGGCTGCCTTGGTGGTTCATTGTAATTTTCATCATGATTTTTGCACTCTGCAACTATATATTTCCTCTTAGAACTTTCTTGGTATTTTCTGACACGTTTAATCTCTTCATGTGTCATGCTTCTGTTTGTTACTCATCTCGTGTAGCATTCATAAGCGCGACTAATGAGAGCAAGTGGTTTGCAGTAGCTTGTCCACTGCATTTGCGAGTGGGAGGAGACAATTTATTTTCTTTTCTTTTTCTAATTATGCAGCTCTTTGTAAATCTGAAATGTTACCAAGATTTCGAAGCTCTTCTGTGCTCCTTGTGTTTGCTTATGAAATTTCTTTGCAAATTTAGGGAATTTTCAAGTGAATTCAGTCTTTGCTGAGAGCACAGGTTTCTAAGACTTTCAACAAGTGCTAGATTGATCCTTTATTTTCGTATGTTTGAACTAGTGTCGGAACACCTTATAAGTTTATAAAGAACACTTTATTGCGTTTCGATGAAGGCAAAATGCTAAAGGCACCCATGTGCTGTGTAATTCCGGCACCTCTTTCTCTATTTCTTCTTTCACTCCCACCTTCCTCCCTTTCCTTACGGCGCGGTTCAGGTGTCCGCCGAGATATGTGAGACAAATACTGTGCCATTTCCTTCCCTCAAAAACCAATTGACCAATTTACCAGTAAGATGAGATTGCTCAGTACAAATGCATATTGCTACAGCAAAAAAGTGAGGAGATAACCCCGTAGATTTATAAAGTGTGCTGACACCAGTCGAAACTTACGAAAATAGAGGATCAATCCAGCACTTGATGAAAGCCTCACAAATCTATGCTCTCTGCAAAGACTACATTCACTTGAAAATTGCCTAAATTTGCAAACCAAGTATTGCACATCCAAACACAAGGAGCATAGAAGAAATGGCAGACTTTGGTAACTCCTCAGATTTACAATGAGCTGCATAACTAGATAAAAAAAAAGGAAATAAAGTGTCTTTCTCTTCTCTATCTGTGCGATGAAGTGTGAAAAAAAAAATGGTTTGGTTTGGTTTATGGGGTTTAACGTCACAAGAAGGCATGCAATCAAGTCATGGGAAGAGGTGATTTATTTTCTCTTTGTTTTTCAGGTTGAAAGCAGACCTCATTCATATTTCCAACAGAATTCAGGTCTCCTCTCCGGCAGTTTTTGAATAATTTCCAGCCAAGCCATTGTTAATCACCTATATCGTATTTGTTGAATAGTTTAACGAAATGCTCTGTTTATCTTTGCTGTGTCCATCCTGACTGCCTTTCTTTTCTTGATGCCTTGCAGCACAGCGAACAATTACTTCAATGTCTGTTATTGTGTTCGCTTCTCTCACTAATTACAATGAAGCTGTAGTTTTACTGAAACTCTCTTAATGTCCATAATGGGTGTTATTTCCATAACATCGCACAATTCGTTCTACGTCTAGTTTCTTAGTGACATTGAGTCTGGAGCTTTAATGCGCAAGCTTCCACCAAATACTTGCAGCCTCAGCACTTTGTGGTGACCAGCTCATTTGGTTCTGTGCTGTCTCACTTGCATGCTGTAATTTTGTGCATCCACAATTATTTGCAATTTAAAAGACAGTTTGGAGTAGCTGTTTCATTGCTGTGTTTATAGATGAGGTTGCAGTCAGCTCTTCAGAGCACAATTCTCACACTTACTCAAGTGCTGTGTATTGCTTTGCTGGGCAGAAGCCACTCAGTGTACTCGTACTGCGACTTACCTCAAATTCCAACTTTTTTGAGCCAGCCTGAAACAAAGCTGTTTGGAAACTGCTGGGACACTTTCCAGGTAGCACTTCTGCTGTAAATGTCATTGTTTTCAGAACTCACTTACGTTAATATTTGAACATGAAGACAGTTCCTTTTGATGGAACCACTGATTTGTGCTCAAAGCAATCAGAGCAGGAGTTAAGACTTGTTATTACACCTGGGTGATAACAGCAGCAAGATGACGTAACCATGTATGATTACCTGCATCAAAGATTACGTTGAATTTGGGAATCCAGTGACTTCTCGTTCTTCAATACTTTTGTAACTCTTCATAGTATACAGAGCAGAGTAAAATGAAACTATTTTCCATATGCGAGCAGTGCGCAGTCTTAATCATGCATAAAGAGTGGCACTATGAAAGCTGCCTCTTTGTGATACATATATTTATATTAATTTGCAATGGGAAGGTGGTTGATATGCATTCTTTTTCAGTGGTTTCCTGGCTCTCTTGAGCCATGCATAACATTTGTTATTCTTGCCTGTGTTTCGAGTGCCTTTCCTGAATCAAAACGAATCTAAATTCTTCAGCGAACACTCTAGATGTCCCTTCCTTTTTTTTTGCATCTGTATTCTCTAATTGTACCAAGCAGCCTAGGCTTCTCACACACTCTTGTGTGTGTGTTGCAAAAGCCTAAACAAACACCATTTCGAAAAAAGATGTTGGGGAGCTCTGCTTAGAGTTGATGCACTTTTTCTTTTCATTCTGTTTGTTTTTCAGGTGAAAAGCCCCTTCTGACATCTGTGATTACATGCAAGTCAGTTGTGCAGCAGTTACCAAGACATTGTTGCCTGCCTTCTGGCCATGCTGCAACATATTGTATCAAAGGCTGTGTGAGCATTCACTGTAACATACCCTGCATGTTTGCAGGCAGTTGCCACAAAATTGTGCTTGTTTTCTCTTGAACAAGCGCATACATACTTTTACTTTCTTGTTCACAGAGGTCCCTCTGCAGGCATATCTTGGTTCTAGTGTCCTTGCAACATTCGAACTGCACCTTAAAGTATTCCTGAGCTTCGCTGAAATGCAACTTCACACATTGTCATGGAGGTGTTTGTATATGCCAAAGACAGATTGTGTAACGAGATGACCAGTGAGGTCAGGTTAACAGGTAATATAAGGCAAATAAGCATTGTGGAATGCATTTAGAGCAAGTTTGACTGCGTCATTGCGTCGTCTCATGGCCCAGCACTCCACCATTGATACATTGCTGTTGGTGTACCCGTTTCATCCTTGTCAGGGCACTAGTCCTGCAGTGTCATAATCGCTCTGGATTTTATTTATATGATGTGAGTTGTGGTGCTCATGATTGAGCCAAGACTGTGTGGCTGTGTGCCAAGCTTTGGGGAAAGCACCAGTGTAGTTTCGCTTTTTTTTATCCTCCATAGTGCCTGTACAAGAGATTAATTTTGTTAATGATGGTTTGTACTTTTATTATTCAATACCTGAAAATGTTGTTTAAGCAGCTGTTTCTTGAGTGCTCTGAACCTAGTTTCACTGAGCTGGTTTCGAGTGCTGTATTTATTTGAATGCACGAGATGAATTTTTGATGCTCAGGCGAGACATGGTTGGCCTGGCGGGGGCACTGCATTTTTGGCTTAAGTGCAGACTAGGTTAGGTAACACCTGGTAGTCATGGCCCTGGAATTTGTGACTGTGGTGTTATAATAAATAGCATTGTTTTAAACAGCAACAGCATTCATTACTTCATGATTCTGACACTGATTGGAAGCCACAACAAAGATTCTATAAATGCATCTACAGGCTTGTGTTATGCATGACCCTGTTTGCAGTTGTCATTGTATGATGTTTTTACTTGTGCTTGCTGTTTTTCGTAATGTAGGGAATGCTCAAAGGAAAAAGTCCCAAGCACTTTTTGTTATAGTAGGAAACAATGATTATTGACAATTGTATTTAGAACCATGATAAGCACCACTTCTTGTTTTTGAAATGCCGATGCCAGATTACAATGTCATTTATTTTGATGATAATTTTATGACGACTTAGCTGGTCTCATCAAAGATCTACTTTTCCCAGCCAGGAAGTATGCCCTCTTAGGTGTAAATCTACTCACAAGGGTAGCATACTTGACATGATGTTTTGTAGAAATGATGCTGGCAGCAGATGGTTTGGCACCTGATGGAGTTTATGCAGCATACACATCAATGCGCTTGGTGCCTCCCAAGCGCTTATCAAGTGCGCACAACATGGATGCTCACATATTCGTCGCAGGTGCCTAAATAACCAGGTTTCTGGGTTTTAAATCTGTTGCAAAAGGCAGGAGAAGGTGTTTTTATTTTAATGAGTATTGCATTGGTTTTAGATTGCTGACAGTGAAAGAGTGATGTTCAGTTCCTGCTCTTCTCATGTGTGTTTTTTTTATTTGCTGTGCTTGGCGTCTTATACTGTAGATAATAGTTGTTATCATTGTGTCTGATCTCTCTAAACCCGCCGCGGTGGCTCAGTGGTTACGGCACTCGGCTGCTGACCCGAAAGACGCGGGTTCGATCCCGGCCGCGGCGGCCGAATTTCGATGGAGGCGAAATTCTTGAGGCCCGTGTACTGTGCGACGTCAGTGCACGTTAAAGAACCCCAGGTGGTCGAAATTTCTGGAGCCCTTCACTACGGCGTCTCTCATAGCCTGAGTTGCTTTGGGACGTTAAACCCCAATAAACTAAACTAAACTAAACTAGATCTCTCTAAACGCCCTTGTCAATCGCACTGTTTAGTATCTTCGTGTATGCCATGACTTTGCGTTATTTTAGGTATTCATTCGGAACATGAAACTCTGCCACTGAAACTCCTGCTGTTATGTATTATTGTGTATGAAACCTCATGTAACTATAATAATATAGTAATACCCTTGTTACTGACGTGGTTGGCATCTATGCATGTATTCAGTTGCTATGACCGTTAAAACTATTCCATATCTGCAAGGTCTCACATTTCTGCTTTGTTATAGTTTTCACTTTACTTGAAGGAATTTTCATTTAATTTATGCCTCCCACCTTTATTTTTTTTTCATGTACGGTGTTGACATGGCTCGAATAGCTGCGTCACAGAGTGCATGAATGACAGCAGCAGCTGAGAATTCGATTGTTTTCTGCGGATTCTTCTTTGTTGTGGTGTGATTCAGGGGAAGTGTTCCCCTGCAATCTTGCACTGTGAGCAGGTTTATGCCTGTGAGCTAGCAAGTAATAAATGTGTTCTTTTCTCTTTGTAACAAGTCGTGACATACACAGATAAAGTCATTCAATGGGCTGTAATGTTTGTCGTTTCTGCTCTGCGCAGCTCAGCTGCAAAAGCAACAGTGTTTTTGGAGTCATGTACTTGTGATTGGCTGTCCTCGTGATATGAAATATGTGCCTAGTCTAAAAGAGAACAGCTTTTATTTTAGATCGGCATGGTCGAAGCAAGGCTCGGTTCTTAGGTCATGACAAGCTCTGATCAGCCTGAGTTTGAGCAACCTCATCATTTGTCAACTAACCTAGAGACGTAGGCCAGCTGTAATCAATGCATTGAGGCATACCCCTCATATCTAAGGAGATCCATGCATTGTTTCTTTGCGCAGGTTTGGCCACAGCTAAGAGTAGCTGCACCTCGTCTCCACAACAAAATACGGAACGATGCGGAACGTGCTTTCTGTGCCCTGAGTGCGGCTATGCTACAGCGTATGTCACTAACTTCAAGAGGCATCAGAGAATCCACACTGGAGAGCGTCCTTACCAGTGCAGCCATTGCAGCAAGGCGTTCACTACTTCAGACCACCTTCTGCAGCACATCCGTATCCATACGGGCGAGAAGCCACACCAGTGTAATCACTGTGGCAAGAGCTTCACAGAGAGGGGCAACCTGACACAGCATGTTCGCGTCCACACAGGCGAGAAGCCGTACCACTGCCATCACTGTGGCAAGTGCTTCACACAGAGGGGCGCCATGAAAAAACACCTCCGCATCCACACAGGCGAGAAGCCGTTCCGATGCCATCTATGCCCCGAGGTCTTTGCGCGCAAAGCGAGCCTACGTCACCATGTGTAATCTCACAAGAGGGCAAATGTGTAGTATTTTTTTTTTAGCAAGTAAGTTTTCGCGGAGGCTGTGTCGGAACTTCTCTTGGTGCGCAGTTTATTGATCTAAAGGCATCTGCTATTGAAATATGTTACAGCGTGTTGTGCGAGAATTTATTGGAGAAGTTCTTGTGAGCCATTGTGCGTTGTAAGAGCCTGTCAATTTCGTCCTGTTGTCTTGATTGCAATGATCCTGAAGGATATTTTGACATTATTCATGTTGACGCTATCTGATACGAGTTGCAATATTTGTATGAAAGTATGAGCGGTAACAAAATCTTAACGTAACTAAAATCAGATGGGAGAAAGATTCATCTTTGTTTTCTGTAGCATACAACAATTTTTGCAGAAAATGTGGCTCTGGCACATTTCTTTTGGCTGTTATATAAATTGGATAGGTGATCCTTTTCTTGAAATGACATATTGTATTGATATGTAGGTGTGTTGGTGGAAATTCATGATGGTCGCTGCCTTGTCATTATTAATTGTACACTGCACTCTATACATTGCATCTCATGGGAATGAGGGAATGCTTCAATGCTTCCTATCATCTGCTGCTTGTACTTTGCTGGTGAAAATGAAGCTGCAGCACTTGCTGACAGATTTTTCTTTATGCGTCTTTGAAGAGTTTTTGCTTCACCATTTTGCATTTTATTTCTCCCTTGGTGATAATTGAAGAGCAGTTTTGTGTTGTTTGCATCTTTGCAGCCTTTGCTTCATAGAAAATCCCACATTTACAGCACCTGAGTGGTTGTGCTGCTTTTTTGCGGAAATTTCAGAATAAGTCTTACAGTCGCAGCTTGTAGTGATGGCGTGTTCTCTTGGTTGTTGGCTTTCCTACATTGCACGCAGTAATATTGTGCAACCATAGAGATTAGATACCATAAAGAGTGTTGGAAGTAATGTTTGTGTTAATTTACTGTGGAAAAATAAAGTATGGTCAGAAACCTAAGTTTAGCACTGCCACCTTTCTTTGTGATGTGGAGCACACTGCTGTGGATATTGCGGAGGCTGAAAAACAGGATTCGCACAGTGGAAGAAGAACCAGAAGTGATCTGGAAGAATAGAGTTGGGACGGTGACTGCTCATCTGGGACCAACGCCTTAAAAATATGTATCTACTAAAGTTGGCTGCTGACCTCTCCAACATGCACAGTGCTGAAGTGGCCTTTTCATTCAGTCGACGACTCCTACTGCGTCCAACTAGAAGCCATTCGGTCAGCGAATGGCCGGAGTGACCACACAAAGGCCCCAATACTTCCTGCCAGGCTTTGTGGCAAATGCACTGAAATTTTACAAAACTTGCTTAGCAAAACGCGACGGAAGCATATTCAAGGTGCAGCACTCCTGACTGAGTTGTCACTTTTCAGACTCCATCCTCACTAACTGCTTTCGCTTCGCCTGCAGTTATACCTTATTATTGTGTATGAAACCTTATGTAAGAGTAACGATATAGAAATACCCTTGTCGCTGACATGGTTGGCATCGATGCGTTTTCAGTTGCTATGACTGCTAAAATTATTCCATATCTGCAAGGTCTCACATTTCTAGTTTGTTATAGTTCTCACTTTAATTTATGCCTGACACCTTTTCTGTTCATTGTTTTTCATGTACAGTGTTGACATGGCTCGAATAGCTGCGTTACAGAGTGCATGAATGACAGGAGCAGCTGAAATTTCAGTTGTGGTTTGCAATTTCTTTGTTGTGCTATAAAAGGGAAGGGCAAATGGTGCTAAAAAATTGTGTGCCTGTGATGCAACCTGGTGCTATGTATCAGTCAGTGCCTCTGAACAAGGAAGTACTGAATGTATGCTTCTCTTTTTGCAGCAAGTCGAGCTTTACACTGTGAAAGTCCTGCGAGGGCATGTAATGTTTGTCGTTTCTGCTCTGCTCAGCTCAGCTGCAAAAGCAACAGTGTTTTTTGAGTTATGTAATTGTGATCGGCTGCCCTCGTGATATGAAATATGTGCCTAGTCTAAAAGAGAACAGCTTTTATTTTAGGCCTGCATGGTCTTAATGAAGGCTTGGTTTCTTCGATCATGACAAGATCTGATCAGCTTGAGTTTGAGCATCCTCACCATTTGTTAACTAACCTACAGACATAGGCCAGCTGTAATCAATGCACTGAGGCATACCCTTCATATCTAAGGAGATCCATGCATTGTTTCTTTGCGCAGGCTTGGCCACAGCTAAGAGTAGCTGCACCTCGTCTCCACAACAAAATTCGCAAGGATGCGAAAAGCGCTTTTCGTGCCCCGAGTGTGGCTATGCTACAGTGCATAAGCATGCTTTCAAGAGACACCGGAGAACCCACACTGGAGAGCGTCCTTACCAGTGCAGCCATTGCAGCAAGGCGTTCACTACTTCAGACCACCTTGTGAGGCACATCCGTATCCATACGGGCGAGAAGCCACACCAGTGTAATCACTGTGGCTAGAGCTTCTCAGACAAGAGCAACCTGACAGAGCATGTTCGCATCCACACAGGCGAGAAGCCGTACCACTGCGATCACTGTGGCAAGCGCTTCACACAGAGCGGACTCCTGAGGGAACACCTCCGCGTCCACACAGGCGAGAAGCCATTCTGATGCCATCTATGCCCAGAGGTCTTTGTGCGCAAAAGGAGCCTACGTCACCATGTGCGATCTCACAAGAGGGCAAATGTGTAGCATTTTTTTTTTAGCAAGTAAGTTTTCGTGGAGGCTGTATCTCAAGGCATTTTCTATTAAAATATGTTACAGGGTGTTCTGCCAGCATTTATTGGAGAAGTTATTGTGAGCCATTGTGCGATGTAAGAGTCTGCCAATTTTGTCCTGATGTTTTGATTGAAATGATCCAGAAGAATATATAGTCATTAGTCATGCTGACACTATCTGATACGAGTTGCAATATTTCTAGGCAAGTATGAGCGGTAACAAAATCTTAACGTAACTGACTCCAAAGTAATTTGCTATTCTGCACCTGAAATGAGAACAACACTATTAGATGTGTTTGCAGCATATTAATGTTTTGTTTTGGTTTCAAATTTCTGAAGCAGCATGCTTTTTTGCCTCTTGTTTGCTTGTAAGAGAAAGAATAGTTAACAAACCATTTCTGAAAAATTGGGCAGACTGTGCACAGTATGTTCTTGGAATGCTTGCTTCGTTCAAACTGGTTCCCTTCCTAAAATCAGATGGGAAAAAGGTTTATCTTTGTTTTCTGTAGCATAACAACAATTTTTGCAGGAAATGTGCCTCTGGCACATTTCTTTTGGCTGTTATATAAATTGGATAGGTGATCCTTCTCTTGAAATGACACATTGTATTTATATGTAGGTGTTTTGGTGGAAATTCATGATGGTCGCTGCCTTGTCATTATTAATTGTACACTGCACTCTCTACATTGCATCTCATGGAATGAGGGAATGCTTCAATGCTTCCTATCATCTGCTGCTTGTACTTTGCTGGTGAAAATGAAGCTGCAGCACTTGCTGACAGATTTTTCTTTATGCGTCTTTGAAGAGTTTTTGCTTTGCCATTTTACATATTATTTCTTCCTTGATGATAATTGATGGGCAGTTCTGTGTTGTTTGCATCGTTGCAGCCTTTGTTTCATGCAAAATCCGACATTTACAGCACCTGAGTGGTTGTGCAGCTTTTTTGGCAGAAATTTCAGAATAAGTCTTAGAGTCGCAGCTTTTAGTGATGGCGGGTTCTCTTGGTTGGCTTTTCTACATTGCATGCAGTAATATTGTGCAACCATAGAGATTAGATACCATAAAGAGTGTTGGAAGTAATGTTTGTGTTAATTTACTGTGGAAAAATAAAGTATGGTTGGAAACCTAAGTTTAGCACTGCCAACTTTTTTTGTGATGTGGAGCACACTGCTGTGGAGATTGCGGAGCTGAAAAACAGGATTCGCACAGTGGAAGAAGAACCCGAAATGATCTGGAAGAATAGAGTTGGGACGGTGACTGCTAATCTGGGACCAAGGCCTTACAAATATATATCTATTAAAGTTGACTGCTGACCTCTCCCACACGCACAGTGCTGAAGTGGCCTTTTCATTCAATCGACGACTCCTACTGCGTCCAACTAGAAGCCATTGGGTCAGTGAATGGCAGGAGTGACCACACAAAGGCCCCAATACTTCCTGCCAGGCTTTGTGGCAAATGCACTGAAATTTTACAAAACTTGCTTAGCAAAACGCGACGGAAGCATATTCAAGGCGCGGCACTCCTGACTGAGTTGTCACTTTTCAGACTCCATCCTCACTAACCACTTTTGCTTCCCCTGCAGTTATACCATATTCTTGTGTATGAATCCTTAGTAACAATAATGATATAGAAATACCCTTGTCGCTGACATGATTGGCATCGATGTATGGATTGAATTGCTATGACTGCTAAAACTATTCCATATCTGCAAGGTCTCGCATTTCTACTTTGTTATAGTTCTCACTTTAATTTATGCCTCACACCTTTTCTGTTCGTTGTTTTTCATGTACGGTGTTGACATGGCTGGAATAGCTGCGTTACAGAGTGCATGAATGACAGCAGCAGCTGAAATTTCAATTGTGCTTTGCAGATTTTTCTTTGTTGGGCTAAAAAAGGGAAGGGGAAATGGTGCTAAAAAATTGTGTGCCTGTGATACAACCTGGTGCTCTGGGTCAGTCAGGGCCTGTGAACAAGAAAGTAATAAATGTATGCTCCTGTTTTTGCAGCAAGTCGTGCTTTACACTGATTAAGTCCTGCGAGGGCATGTAATGTTTGTAATTTATGCCCTGCGCTGCTCAGCTACAGAAGCAACAGTGTTTTTCGAGTCATGTGCTATGATTTGAGGTGCTTGTGATATGAAATATGGGCCTAGTTTAAAAGAGAATAGCTTTTAATTTAGGTCTGCATCGCAAGGCTCGGTTCTTTGATCATGACAAAATGTGACCAGCTTGAGTTTGAGCATCCTCTGCATTCATTAACTAACCTAGAGACATAGGCCAGCTGTAATCAATGCATTGAGGCATACCCTTCCTATCTAAGGAGATTCATGCATTGTTTCTTTGCGCAGGTTTGGCCACAGCTAAGAGTAGCTGCACCTCGTCTCCACAACAAAATACGGAACGATGCGGAACGTGCTTTCTGTGCCCTGATTGTGGCTATGCTACAGTGTATGTCACTCACTTCAAGAGGCATCAGAGAACCCACACTGGAGAGCGTCCTTACCAGTGCAGCCATTCCAGCAAGGCGTTCACGACCTCAGACAACCTTCTGCGGCACATCCGTATCCATATGGGTGAGAAGCCATACCAGTGTAATCACTGTGGCAAGCACTTCTCAGGGAGGGGCAACCTGACAGAGCATGTTCGCATCCACACAGGTGAGAAGCCGTACCACTGCGATCACTGTGGCAAGCACTTCACACAGAGCGGACACCTGAGGGAACACCTCCACCTCCATACAGGCGAGAAGCCGTTCCGATGCCATCTATGTCCCGAGGTCTTCACGCAGAAGGCGGCCCAGCGTTACCATCTGCGATCTCACAAGAAGGCAACTCTGTAGTAGATTTTTTTTTTTTGCGCAACTAGATTTTCGCACAGGCTGTGTCTAAAGTTCTCTTGGTGCGCAGTTTATGCATCTAAAGGTATTTGCTATTGAAATATGTCGCAGGGTGTTCTGTGACCATTTATTGTCAGTGATTGCATTGTAAGAATCTGTTAATCTCGTTGCAATGTCTTGATTGAAATTATCCAGAAGGATATTTTGACATTAATCATGTTGACACTATCTGATGCGAGTTGTAATATTTGTAATATGAGCGGTAGCAAAATTTTAAGGTGACTGGCTGTAAAGTATTCTGCTATTCTGGACCTGAAATGAGACTGCAAATTTCTGAAGCCGCATCCTTTTTGCCTCGTTTTTGCTTGTAGGAGAAACAATAGTTAACAAACTATTTCCGAGAAGTTTGGCAGACTGTGGACAGTATGTTTTTGGAATGCTTACCTGGTTCAAAATGCTTCCCTTTCTAAAAGAAGACGGGAGAAAGGTTCATATTTATTTTCTGTTGGATCCCGCAAGTTTTCCAGGAAATGTGGCTCTGGTACTTTTTTTTTGCTGCTATATAAATTGGATAAATGATCTCTGTTTTGAAATGATACATTGTGTTTATTTGTAGACGTCCTGGTGGAAGTTTATGTTGGTCACTATCTTGTCATTTTTTAATTGCCCCTCACGGGAGTGAGGGCATGCTTCAGTCTTTCCTATCGTCAGCTGCTTGTACTTTTTTAATGAAAATGAAACTGCAGCATATGCTGACAGATTTTTTGTTTGCTTCTTTTAGGACTTTTTTGCTCTGCCATTTCACCTTGTATTTTTCCTTCGCTGATGTTTGATTGGCAATTTTGTATTATTCAGGCAAATTCCTACATTTACAGCACCTAAGTGGTTGTGCAGATTTTTTGCAGAAATTTCAGAATAAATCTTGCAGTCGCAGTTTTAGCGATGACATGTTCTCTTGGTTGTTGGCTTTACTCACAATGCACACAGTGATGTCGTGCAATCATAAAGACTTCATAGCATCAAGAGTGTTTGAAGTTACATTGGTGTTAATTTATTTTGGAAAAACGAAGTACAGTCAGGATCCCCATTGTAGCACAGTCACCTTTCTTTCTCGTGTGGAGTACACTGTTGTGGATATTGGACAGGCAGAAGAACGGGACTTGCACAGTGGAAGAACAACCCGAAGTGATCTGGAGGGATGTAGCTGGGACAATGACTGCTCAGCTGGGAGCAACGACTTGAAAATGTGTGTCTATTAAAGTTGGACGCTGGCCTCTTCAACGTGCACAGTGCAGAAGTGGCCTTTTCATTCAATGGACGACTCCTACTGCGTCCAGCTAGAAGCCATTGGGTCAGTGAATGGCAGGAGTGACCAAAGAAAGGCCCAAATACTTCCTGCCAGGCTGTGTGGCAAATGCACTGATATTTTGCAATACTTGCCCAGCAAAACTCGACAGAAACATATGCAAGGCATGGCACCCTGACTGAGTTGTCTTTTCAGAGACCATGCTCACTAACCACTTTCGCTTCCTCATCTGCTGCATGAGTGTCATCGTCATGCGTCTAAGATATCTGCCAGAGTATCAGTTTGTTGGTAAGCAGAGGCCACTCAGTGAACACTTACTCTCGACTGCCTGCCTTAAATGACTGATTTGTGCGAGCTTTTACGAAAAGGCACCATAAGTAAAAATAAAGCAGACCACACGAGAAATGCATGCAGGAATGTGTCTCTCACGTCTTTTTTGCCTGGTGTGCCTTTTCATAAAAGTATGTAAGTACAACTGACCCAACAGCACATGTTATGCAACCTATGTCTTATGGCCGTCTGTCTGCTTTACTATTTGCCCCTTTTCGTATTGTAAAAAATGTCAAACCAACTTGCCGAACAGTTTTTGTAAGATGGTTTTCATGAGGTAGTTGTGCAATGAAATTGCTTAGCACCGTGTACTATGTTACATGTTCAGATGTACTGTACATTAAAATGCTGAGGTCATGTTGAGACAGCAACAAATAAGGGGACGCAAAAACTTTAGTACATATGGCAACTGCAATTGCTAAGCAGAGGAGTATGAATACGGACCATTTCTTTTATTTCTCTATTGCTACAATTTTTTATTTTCTTCCATCAAGAATTGTGAATAAAGGTGAGGAATATGCTTTCCTAGGTACTTAATTTCCTTGTCTGTGGGTGCATTGGGTGACCTATGACATGCGCGAGGCACGATATACAATTTCCTTGCCATTTAATGTCACGGAACGACTGCTGATGCATTTTTCTCCAAGACTATGGATGTAATACGCTTGCATGCTTTCGCGCCTTACCTTGTTTTTATAAACAGTGTCTTTTTTACGCTGTTCACCCACCATGAGTAGGATACAACCCTGCGTTGTCATGGTAGCAGAGCTGGAAGGGGGTCCTTTGATGGAGAAGAGCCGCTTGGTTCGAAGGAAGTAGATTTTCCCCATCAAAGGACCCCCTTTCAGCCAATGCCATTGGCTGATTCTCATGACCTGAAGAATGAAGCGGCTTTTCCCCATCAAAGGACACCTTCCTGCCAATGGCATCGGCAGCCAATTCTCATGACCACTAGAACCAGGTGGCTTTTCCCCATCAAAGGACCCCTTCCAGCCAATGGCATCGGCTCATTCTCATGACCCCTAGACCGAAGCGGCTTTTCCGCACCAAAGGACCCCTTCGAGCCAATGGCATCCGGCAATTCTCATGACCCCTAGAATGAAGCGGCTTTTCCCCATCAAAAGACCCCTTCCAGCTAATGGCATCGGCCAATTCTCATGAACCCTAGAACAAAGCGGCTTTTCCCCATCAAAAGACTCCTTCCAGCTAATGGCATTGGCCAATTCTCATGACCCCTAGAACGAAGGGGCTTTTCCCCATCAAAAGACCCCTTCCAGCTAATGGCATCGGCCAATTCTCATGACCCCTAGAATGAAGCGGCTTTTCCCCATCAAAAGACTCCTTCCAGCCAATGGCATCGGCCAATTCTCATGAACCCTAGAACGAAGCGGCTTTTCCCCATCAAAAGACCCCTTCCAGCCAATGGCATCGGCCAATTCTCATGACCCCTAGAACGAAGCCGCTTTTCCCCATCAAAAGACCCCTTCCAGCCAATGGCATCGGCCCATTCTCATGAACCCTAGAACGAAGCGGCTTTTCCCCATCAAAAGACCCCTTCCAGCTAATGGCATCGGCCAATTCTCATGACCCCTAGAATGAAGCGGCTTTTCCCCATCAAAAAACCCCTTCCAGCCAATGGCATCATCCAATTCTCATGAACCCTAGAACGAAGCGGCTTTTCCCCATCAAAAGACCCCTTCCAGCCAATGGCATCGGCCTATTCTCATGAACCCTAGAATGAAGCGGCTTTTCCCCATCAAAAGACCCCTTCCAGCTAATGGCATCGGCCAATTCTCATGACCCCTAGAACGAAGCGGCTTTTCCCCATCAAAAGACCCCTTCCAGCCAATGGCATCGGCCAATTCTCATGAACCCTAGAAAGAAGCGGCTTTTCCCTATCAAAAGACCCCTTCCAGCTAATGGCATCGGCCAATTCTCATGACCCCTAGAACGAAGCAGCTTTTCCCCATCAAAAGACCCCTTCCAGCCAATAGCTTCGGCCAATTCTCATGAACCCTAGAACGAAGCGGCTTTTCCCCATCAAAAGACCCCTTCCAGCCAATAGCTTCGGCCAATTCTCATGACCCCTAGAACGAAGCAGCTTTTCCCCATCAAAAGACCCCTTCCAGCCAATGGCATCGGCCAATTCTCATGAACCCTAGAACGAAGCGGCTTTTCCCCATCAAAAGACCCCTTCCAGCCAATAGCTTCGGCCAATTCTCATGACCCCTAGAACGAAGCGGCTTTTCCCCATCAAAAGACTCCTTCCAGCCAATGGCATCGGCCAATTCTCATGAACCCTAGAACCAAGCGGCTTTTCTTCATCAAAAGACCCCTTCCAGCCAATGGCATCGACCAATTCTCATGACCCCTAGAACGAAGCGGCTTTGTCCCATCAAAGGACCCCTTCCAGCCAATGGCATCGGCCAATTCTCATGAACCCTAGAACGAAGCGGCTTTTCCCCATCAAAAAACCCCTTCCAGCCAATAGCTTCGGCCAATTCTCATGAACCCTAGAACGAAGCGGCTTTCCCCATCAAAAAACCCCTTCCAGCCATTGGCATCGGCCAATTCTCATGAACCCTAGAACCAAGCGGCTTTTCTTCATCAAAAGACCCCTTCCAGCCAATGGCATCGACCAATTCTCATGACCCCTAGAACGAAGCGGCTTTGTCCCATCAAAGGACCCCTTCCAGCCAATGGCATCGGCCAATTCTCATGAACCCTAGAACGAAGCGGCTTTTCCCCATCAAAAAACCCCTTCCAGCCAATGGCATCGGCCAATTCTCATGAACCCTAGAACCAAGCGGCTTTTCCCCATCAAAAGACCCCTTCCAGCCAATGGCATCGGCCAATTCTCATGACCCCTAGAACGAAGCGGCTTTGTCCCATCAAAGGACCCCTTCCAGCCAATGGCATCGGCCAATTCTCATGAACCCTAGAACGAAGCGGCTTTTCCCCATCAAAAGACCCCTTCCAGCCAATAGCTTCGGCCAATTCTCATGAACCCTAGAACGAAGCGGCTTTTCCCCATCAAAAAACCCCTTCCAGCCAATGGCATCGGCCAATTCTCATGAACCCTAGAACGAAGCGGCTTTTCCCCATCAAAAGACCCCTTCCAGCCAATAGCTTCGGCCAATTCTCATGACCCCTAGAACGAAGCGGCTTTTCCCCATCAAAAGACCCCTTCCAGCTAATGGCATCGGCCAATTCTCATGAACCCTAGAACGAAGCGGCTTTTCCCCATCAAAAGACCCCTTCCAGCCAATAGCTTCGGCCAATTCTCATGACCCCTAGAACGAAGCGGCTTTTCCCCATCAAAAAACCCCTTCCAGCCAATGGCATCGGCCAATTCTCATGAACCCTAGAACGAAGCGGCTTTTCCCCATCAAAAGACCCCTTCCAGCCAATAGCTTCGGCCAATTCTCATGAACCCTAGAACGAAGCGGCTTTTCCCCATCAAAAAACCCCTTCCAGCTAATGGCATCGGCCAATTCTCATGAACCCTAGAACGAAACGGCTTTTCCCCATCAAAAGACCCCTTCCAGCCAATAGCTTCGGCCAATTCTCATGACCCCTAGAACGAAGCGGCTTTTCCCCATCAAAAGACTCCTTCCAGCCAATGGCATCGGCCAATTCTCATGAACCCTAGAACGAAGCGGCTTTTCCCCATCAAAAGACCCCTTCCAGCCAATAGCTTCGGCCAATTCTCATGAACCCTAGAACGAAGCGGCTTTTCCCCATCAAAGGACTCCTTCCAGCCAATGGCATCGGCCAATTCTCATGAACCCTAGAACCAAGCTGCTTTTCCCCATCAAAAGACCCCTTCCAGCCAATGGCATCGGCCAATTTTCATGAACCCTAGAACGAAGCGGCTTTTCCCCATCAAAAGACCCCTTCCAGCCAATGGCATTGGCCAATTCTCATGACCCCTAGAACGAAGCGGCTTTTTCCCATCAAAGGACCCCTTCCAGCCAATGGCATCAGCCAATTCTAATGAACCCTAGAACGAAGCGGCTTTTCCCCATCAAAGGACTCCTTCCAGCCAATGGCATCGGCCAATTCTCATGAACCCTAGAACCAAGCGGCTTTTCCCCATCAAAAGACCCCTTCCAGCCAATGGCATCGGCCAATTCTCATGAACCCTAGAACGAAGCGGCTTTTCCCCATCAAAGGACTCCTTCCAGCCAATGGCATCGGCCAATTCTCATGAACCCTAGAACCAAGGGGCTTTTCCCCATCAAAAGACCGCTTCCAGCCAATGGCATCGGCCAATTCTCATGACCCTTAGAACGAAGTGGCTTTTCTCCATCAAAGGACCCCTTCCAGCCATTGGCATCGGCCAATTCTCATGAACCCTAGAACGAAGCGGCTTTTCCCCATCAAAAGACCCCTTCCAGCCAATGGCATCGGCCAATTCTCATGACCCCTAGAACGAAGCGGCTTTTCCCCATCAAAAGACTCCTTCCAGCCAATGGCATCGGCCAATTCTCATGAACCCTAGAACCAAGCGGCTTTTCTTCATCAAAAGACCCCTTCCAGCCAATAGCTTCGGCCAATTCTCATGACCCCTAGAACGAAGCAGCTTTTCCCCATCAAAAGACCCCTTCCAGCCAATGGCATCGGCCAATTCTCATGAACCCTAGAACGAAGCGGCTTTTCCCCATCAAAAGACCCCTTCCAGCCAATAGCTTCGGCCAATTCTCATGACCCCTAGAACGAAGCGGCTTTTCCCCATCAAAAGACTCCTTCCAGCCAATGGCATCGGCCAATTCTCATGAACCCTAGAACCAAGCGGCTTTTCTTCATCAAAAGACCCCTTCCAGCCAATGGCATCGGCCAATTCTCATGAACCCTAGAACGAAGCGGCTTTTCCCCATCAAAAGACCCCTTCCAGCCAATGGCATCGGCCAATTCTCATGACCCCTAGAACGAAGCCGCTTTTCCCCATCAAAAGACCCCTTCCAGCCAATGGCATCGGCCCATTCTCATGAACCCTAGAACGAAGCGGCTTTTCCCCATCAAAAGACCCCTTCCAGCTAATGGCATCGGCCAATTCTCATGACCCCTAGAATGAAGCGGCTTTTCCCCATCAAAAAACCCCTTCCAGCCAATGGCATCATCCAATTCTCATGAACCCTAGAACGAAGCGGCTTTTCCCCATCAAAAGACCCCTTCCAGCCAATGGCATCGGCCAATTCTCATGAACCCTAGAATGAAGCGGCTTTTCCCCATCAAAAGACCCCTTCCAGCTAATGGCATCGGCCAATTCTCATGACCCCTAGAACGAAGCGGCTTTTCCCCATCAAAAGACCCCTTCCAGCCAATGGCATCGGCCAATTCTCATGAACCCTAGAAAGAAGCGGCTTTTCCCCATCAAAACACCCCTTCCAGCTAATGGCATCGGCCAATTCTCATGACCCCTAGAACGAAGCAGCTTTTCCCCATCAAAAGACCCCTTCCAGCCAATAGCTTCGGCCAATTCTCATGAACCCTAGAACGTAGCGGCTTTTCCCCATCAAAAGACCCCTTCCAGCCAATAGCTTCGGCCAATTCTCATGACCCCTAGAACGAAGCAGCTTTTCCCCATCAAAAGACCCCTTCCAGCCAATGGCATCGGCCAATTCTCATGAACCCTAGAACGAAGCGGCTTTTCCCCATCAAAAGACCCCTTCCAGCCAATAGCTTCGGCCAATTCTCATGACCCCTAGAACGAAGCGGCTTTTCCCCATCAAAAGACTCCTTCCAGCCAATGGCATCGGCCAATTCTCATGAACCCTAGAACCAAGCGGCTTTTCTTCATCAAAAGACCCCTTCCAGCCAATGGCATCGACCAATTCTCATGACCCCTAGAACGAAGCGGCTTTGTCCCATCAAAGGACCCCTTCCAGCCAATGGCATCGGCTAATTCTCATGAACCCTAGAACGAAGCGGCTTTTCCCCATCAAAAAACCCCTTCCAGCCAATAGCTTCGGCCAATTCTCATGAACCCTAGAACGAAGCGGCTTTTCCCCATCAAAAGACCCCTTCCAGCCAATGGCATCGGCCAATTCTCATGACCCCTAGAACGAAGCGGCTTTGTCCCATCAAAGGACCCCTTCCAGCCAATGGCATCGGCCAATTCTCATGAACCCTAGAACGAAGCGGCTTTTCCCCATCAAAAGACCCCTTCCAGCCAATAGCTTCGGCCAATTCTCATGAACCCTAGAACGAAGCGGCTTTTCCCCATCAAAAAACCCCTTCCAGCCAATGGCATCGGCCAATTCTCATGAACCCTAGAACGAAGCGGCTTTTCCCCATCAAAAGACCCCTTCCAGCCAATAGCTTCGGCCAATTCTCATGACCCCTAGAACGAAGCGGCTTTTCCCCATCAAAAGACCCCTTCCAGCTAATGGCATCGGCCAATTCTCATGAACCCTAGAACGAAGCGGCTTTTCCCCATCAAAAGACCCCTTCCAGCCAATAGCTTCGGCCAATTCTCATGACCCCTAGAACGAAGCGGCTTTTCCCCATCAAAAAACCCCTTCCAGCCAATGGCATCGGCCAATTCTCATGAACCCTAGAACGAAGCGGCTTTTCCCCATCAAAAGACCCCTTCCAGCCAATAGCTTCGGCCAATTCTCATGAACCCTAGAACGAAGCGGCTTTTCCCCATCAAAAAACCCCTTCCAGCTAATGGCATCGGCCAATTCTCATGAACCCTAGAACGAAACGGCTTTTCCCCATCAAAAGACCCCTTCCAGCCAATAGCTTCGGCCAATTCTCATGACCCCTAGAACGAAGCGGCTTTTCCCCATCAAAAGACTCCTTCCAGCCAATGGCATCGGCCAATTCTCATGAACCCTAGAACGAAGCGGCTTTTCCCCATCAAAAGACCCCTTCCAGCCAATAGCTTCGGCCAATTCTCATGAACCCTAGAACGAAGCGGCTTTTCCCCATCAAAGGACTCCTTCCAGCCAATGGCATCGGCCAAGTCTCATGAACCCTAGAACCAAGCGGCTTTTCCCCATCAAAAGACCCCTTCCAGCCAATGGCATCGGCCAATTTTCATGAACCCTAGAACGAAGCGGCTTTTCCCCATCAAAAGACCCCTTCCAGCCAATGGCATTGGCCAATTCTCATGACCCCTAGAACGAAGCGGCTTTTTCCCATCAAAGGACCCCTTCCAGCCAATGGCATCAGCCAATTCTAATGAACCCTAGAACGAAGCGGCTTTTCCCCATCAAAGGACTCCTTCCAGCCAATGGCATCGGCCAATTCTCATGAACCCTAGAACCAAGCGGCTTTTCCCCATCAAAAGACCCCTTCCAGCCAATGGCATCGGCCAATTCTCATGAACCCTAGAACGAAGCGGCTTTTCCCCATCAAAGGACTCCTTCCAGCCAATGGCATCGGCCAATTCTCATGAACCCTAGAACCAAGGGGCTTTTCCCCATCAAAAGACCGCTTCCAGCCAATGGCATCGGCCAATTCTCATGACCCTTAGAACGAAGTGGCTTTTCTCCATCAAAGGACCCCTTCCAGCCATTGGCATCGGCCAATTCTCATGACCCCTAGAACGAAGCGGCTTTTCCCCATCAAAAGACCCCTTCCAGCCAATGGCATCGGCCAATTCTCATGAGCCCTAGAACAAAGCGGCTTTTCCCCATCAAAGGACTCCTTCCAGCCAATGGCATCAGTTGATTCTCATGACCTCAAGAACCAAGCGGCTTTTCCCCATCAAAAGACCCCTTCCAGCCAATGGCATCGGCCAATTCTCATGAACCCTAGAACCAAGCGGCTTTTCCCCATCAAAAGACCCCTTCCAGCCAATGGCATCGGCCAATTCTCATGAACCCTAGAACGAAGCGGCTTTTCCCCATCAAAGGACTCCTTCCAGCCAATGGCATCGGCCAATTCTCATGAACCCTGGAACCAAGCGGCTTTTCCCCATCAAAAGACCCCTTCCAGCCAATGGCATCGGCCAATTCTCATGAACCCTAGAACGAAGCGGCTTTTCCCCATCAAAAGACTCCTTCCAGCCAATGGCATCGGCCAATTCTCATGAACCCTAGAACGAAGCGGCTTTTCCCCATCAAAAGACCCCTTCCAGCCAATGGCATCGGCCAATTCTCATGAACCCTAGAACCAAGCGGCTTTTCTCCATCAAAGGACCCCTTCCAGCCATTGGCATCGGCCAATTCTCATGACCCCTAGAACGAAGCGGCTTTTTCCCATCAAAGGACCCCTTTCCAGCCAATGGCGTAGGCCGATTCTCATGACCTGAATAATGAAGCGACTTTTCCTCATCAAAGGACCCCTTCCAGCCAATGGCATCGGCCAATTCTCATGATCCCCAAAAACGAAGCGGCTTTTCCCCATCAAAGGACCCCCTTCCAGCCAATATAGTGTGCCAATTCTCATGACCTAAGAATAAAGTGACTTTTCCCCATCAAAGGACCCCTTCCGGCCCATGAAATTGGCTGATTCTGATGGCCCCAAGAACGAAGCGGTTTTCTCCATCAAAAGGCCCCCCTCCAGCCAATGGCGTCGGCCGATTCTCATGGCCCTGCTAGCGTGACAATGCAGAAAGTGCCCTGACAATCCTGGAAGGGACTATCCCTGGCTATGGAGGCAGGGAACTATCCCCTTTCGTCTGCCACTCTCCTCATTGACACGCTAGCACGGTCATGAGAATCGACCGACGCCATTGGCTGGAAGAGGTCCTTTGACAAAGCTGCTTCATTCTCGAGTTTTATCCAAGCGTAATGGTGCATGTCCTGTGCACTTTGTTCAAAATATATAGATCATGGATCATCTCAACTCAAGGAACATGTATATTTGTACTGTTCAGCCTAAAACCTCACCAAGTGAAAAAAATTTTATCAGAGCAATGTTTCATGGAACTCTTGAATGCATCGGTAAAAGGAAAAAGAAACCTCATGCCTCATCGGAAAAAACACAAGCACCGAATACCAGAAAATAAACTGTCAAAGCTCGCGCCATGCAGTCTCTTATTTTCTAGAGCCCATCTCATTACCACTTTTTTCATTATAAGTGCACAAATATACGACAGCACAAAACAACAGAATATCTTAAACCAAAAGAAAAACTTACTCTAGTCGGATACAACATGAGACTGCAGTAAGCTCTGCCCCCTTATCATAACTGTTTTCATTCACTGATGTGATGGATTAGCGGAGTAATACAGGCTGCCATGTAGCCGCACAAACTACGCGAGATTAGAAGCAGTGAAATTCAGGTATAAGGCCCAATGCTATCGCAATGTCATCAGGGAATGGTGATTTAGCGGCCTACAAACTTTCCTTGCTCTGAGCCTATTCTCTGCTTAGAACTTATTTTAATTGTCATGATAAATGCTGCTGCATTGTATTTGTAAATATTCTTGACATATATTAGTTTTTGCACGACACACCAACACACTGACTCATTTTAACAGTGCATATAAACAACAATGAAATGTTGCAAGTACAGTGTGTAAAGGCAGTGTGACATTTTGGGGATCAGCTCGTAACTATCATGATTTTGTCACATCTATTAGCTCAAACAATACATGCATACACACATTCCAGTGTAAGCTGATTTACGGTGTATGGTTTATAGGGGTTTAACGTCCCAAAGCGACTCGGGCTATGAGAGACGCCGTAGTGAAGGGCTCCGGAAATTACAACCACCTGGGGTTCTTTAGTATGCACTGGTATCGCACAGTACACGGGCCTCTAGAATTTCACCTCCATTGAAATTCAACCGCAGTAGCCGGGATTGAACCCGCGTCTTTTGGGTCAGCAGCCGAGTGCCCTAACCACTGAGCCACCGCGGTGGATACATACCATACGAGTATAAGCATCATACCAGTATAAGTATATGCATCTATCCTCTCATCCAACAGTGCTTTGAGGGCTTCCCTTATATGTTTATTACTCAGTAATACCACCAGAACTTAAAGAGACTCGGGAACTAGCCCCACTGGATAAGGTTCTTGCGTTAAACGTTGCTAGGTTCAGTAGTGACAGCTGATCCGGATCATGAGAGGGAAATAACTAGAAGAATAAGGATGGGGTGCAGCGCGTATGGCAGGTTCTCTCAGATCATAAATGGCAGTTTACCAATATCTCTCAAGAGAAAAGTATACAACGGGTGTGTCTTACCGGCACTCACCAATGGGGCAGAAACGTGGAGGCTAACAAAGAGGGTTCAGCTTAAGTTACGGACAATGCAGCGAGCTATGCAAAGAAAAATAATAGGTGTAATGTTTAGAGATCAGAAGCGGGCGCAGTGGGTGAAAGAACAAACGCGGGTTAATGACATCCTAGTTGAAATCAAGAGGAAGAAGTGGGCTTGGGCAGCTCATGTAATGCGAAGGCAAGATAACCGCTGGTCCCTAAGGGTAATGGAATTGATTCCAAGAGAAGGCAAGCAGAAACTTAGGTGGGCGGATGAGATTAAGAAATTTGTGGGAATGTGGTGGCTGCAACTGGCCAGGGACAGGGTTAATTGAAGAGACATGGGAGAGCCCTTTGCCCTGCAGTGGGCGTAGCCAGGTTGATGATGATGATAATGGTGATGATGAAGTAAGGGTGAGGGAGGGCCGCATGATTTTTCAAAATCAGAGTGAGGGTGAGTGAGGGCCATGGATTCAAAAGTGAGGGTGAGGGAGGAAAAATAAAAGGGCTCTTGCCATCCTCTGCTCAAAATATGCAGAAAACACAAGCATGCAACTAGAAAAAAGCAAGTATGTTGAATTAAAGGAAGAGGTTGCTTTTCCATGGAATTTTTCTCATTGTTAACAATGCAACGACTGGGAACGGAGAAAGAGATCCATGCCTTGCAGTTCAATATGTGAATAAGACCGAGAACCGTTTGTTTAAAACAACCTTGATTTTAACTTCACTGCGGTTGTTGTGCAGATTTTAAGTGGACATTAATCGTAAAAGAAACCACTAGCCTCCCAAAGCCAACATTGTCCGTGACCAAGGTCTTTGAAATCTGCTACATTTTTGTTCTCTTCCCGGCATCTATGTGAAATAACAACTGAGACTTTATGTACAGTCTTTGTCAAAAATATACAGCCCAAGGGGTTTGCTTTCAAGACGTGTAGCGGGGCTCTTAAGCGCATATGGTAGTCCTAAGCTTGGGATGGTTGAGGACGTAAGTTCCTCCAGCCTTTTTGTGATTAGGGTCCCCGACTATGAAAGAGGAGCCACACTGCAGGGCTCAGAAGCAGACTTTTTGGGCTGTATACTTTTGACAAAGACTGCACATACTGCTTTCAGCAGAAGCTATAGATAATTACTGAGAAGAATGTATTCATAATGAACCACTCATGCACTCGACCTCCTCAAATTAGTACAGATCCTAAATTATTAGTTATCACCAATTTGTAACCCATTCCAGTACCTCTACATAAAACCGGAACTAGCGTTATGAAATCAATGGCATTGCCATGCTGCCATACAGTCTCCGCACTACCCTGATCCTCGAATTTCTCCCGTGGTGCACATGGCTGCGGAGTTCTCCAATAGAGGTCAAACTAGCCTCGATATAACCGGCCACCAACCTTAATTTGTGTCCCAAGCAATACTTGGCGCTACCATTAAAGCGCGCCAATACAATAACCCCAGACACACCAACTTGTAATAGAAAAAAATGGTTGCATACAAGGTGATTGAACACAGTCCAGGGAGGGTGATGGCTATATGTTGAACTGAAGAAATAAAAATGAAAACTCTCGACTGCAAGGACAATAAAAACGCACTGACCATTGGAGGACATGCCAGTAGCATAACACATGAAAACTAGCAAACAAAAATACTTCAGGCAGGCAACGTCAAAATCAACACAAATGAAATGAAATTGAAAGAAATGAAATGAAAAGATTTATTTGAGCAGAGCAGTTACAGCATCTGCTGCAGGGGCAGAGGCTAAAAGCTATGGTGCCTGACGATGCCTCTGACCCCCTGCAGTCGACGGAAGTGCAATACAATTTGCGCATAACAAGAAGGTAAGTCACAAAATTAAAACAAGTGGGGTTAAATTATGCAAATATAATCACAACATTAAGACAGTATACGGAATGATATAAACATGTACTATAATATGCAAGGATATTATAGAGAGATTTTGTTCAGTATGCAATCATTGGAGGACACTTATAACAAAAATAAAGTGAAAAATCATGGTACAAGAGATGGATATATCCTGTATATGCATGTCAAAAGTACTCGTCACTCCCCGTACAAAACAACTGTGCAAATCTACTTGTGCAAAAAAAAATCTACTACAGAGTTGCCTTCTTGTGCGATCCCAGATGGTAACGCAGGGCCGCCTTCTGCGCAAAGGCCAGGGGACATAGATGGCATTGGTGCGGCTTCTCGCCTGTGTGGATGTGGAGGTGTTCCCTCAGGTGTCCCCTCTGTGTGAAGCATTTGCCACAGTGATCGCAGCGGTACGGCTTATGGCCTGTGTGGACGCGAACATGGTCCTCCAGGATGGTCTTCTGTGTGAAGCTCTTGCCACAAATAATACACTGGTATGGCTTCTCGCCCGTATGGATACGGATGTGCCTCACAAGGTTGTCTGAAGTAGTGAATGCCTTGCTGCAATGGCTGCATAGGAAAGGACGCTCTCCAGTGTGGCTTCTCTGGTGTCTCTTGAAAACATGGTTATGCACTGTAGCATAGCCACATTCGGGACACAGGAAGCGCTTTCCACGTCCTTGCAAATTTTGTTGCGGAGACGAGGTGCAGCCATTCTTAGCTGTGGCCAAACCTGCGCAAAGAAACAATGCATGGATTTCTTTAGACATAAAGGGTATGCCTCAATGCATTGATAACAGCTAGTGTATGTCTCAAGGATAGTTATTGAATGGCGAGGATGCTCAAACTCAAGCTGGTCAGGCCTTGTCATGGTCGAAGAACCAAGCCTGGTGATGCAGACCTAAATTAAAAGCTATTCTCTTTTAAACTAGGCCCATATTTCATATCACGAGGACAGCAAATCATAGCACATGACTCGAAAAACACTGTTGCTTCTGTAGCTGAGCAGAGCAGAGCATAAATTACGAACATTACATGCCCTCGCAGGACTTTATCAGTGTAAAGCACGACTTGGTGCAAAAAGAGAAGCATACATTTAGTACTTCCTTGTTCACAGGCACTGACTGATGCATAGCACCAGGTTTCATCACAGGCACACAATTTTTTAGCACCATTTCCCCTTCCCTTTTTTAGCACAACAAAGAAAAATCTGCAAAGCACGAGTGAAATTTCAGCTGCTGCTGTCATTCATGCACTCTGTAACGCAGCTATTCGAGCCATGTCAACACCGTACATCAAAAACAAAAAACAGAAAAGGTGTGAGGCATAAATTAAAGTGAGAACTATAACAAAGTAGAAATGTGAGGCCTTGCAGATATGGAATAGTTTAGCAGTCATAGCAACTGAAAACGCATCGATGCCAACCATGTCAGCGACAAGGGTATTTCTGTATCGTTACTCTTACATAAGGTTTCATATACAATAATATGGTATAACTGCAGGGGAAGCGAAAGTGATTGGTGAGGATGGAGTCTGAAAAGTGACAACTTAGTCAGGAGTGCCGCGCCTTGAATATGTTTCCGTCGCATTTTGCTCAGCAAGTTTTGCAAAATTTCAGTGCATTTGTCACATAGCCTGGCAGGAAGTATTTGGTCCTTTGTGTGGTCATTCCTGCCATTCACTGACCCAATGGCTTCTAGTTGGACGCACTAGGAGTCGTCGATTGAATGAAAAGGCCACTTCAGCACTGTGCGTGTTGGAGAGGTCAGCAGCCAACTTTAATAGACAAATATTTCTAAGGCGTCGGTCCCAGATGAGCAGTCACCGTCCCAACTCTATTCTTCCAGATCATTTCGGGTTCTTCTCCCCTGTGCGAATCCTGTTTTTCAGCCTCTGCAATATCCAAAGCAGTGTGCTCCACATCACAAAGAAAGGTGGCAGTGCTAAACTTACGTTTCCAACCATACTTTATTTTTCCACAGTAAATTAACACAAACATTACTTACAACACTCTTTATGGTATCTAATCTCTATGGTTGCACAACATTACTGCGTGCAATGTAGGAAAGCCAACAACCAAGAGAACACGCCATCAGTAAAAGCTGCGAATGTAAGACTTATTCTGAAATTTGCGCAAAAAAGCTGCACAACCACTCAGGTGCTGTAAATGTGGGATTTTGCATGAAACAAAGGCTCACAGATGCAAATAACACAAAACTGCTCATCCATTATCACCAAGGAAGAAAGAAAATGCTAAATGGCTAAGCAAAAACTCTTCAAAGACGCATAAAGAAAAATCTGTCAGCAAGTGCTGCAGCTTCATTTTCACCAGCAAAGTACAAGCAGCAGATGATAGGAAACATTGAAGCATTCCCTCATTCCCATGAGATGCGATGTATAGAGTGCAGTGTACAATTAATGATGACAAGGCAGCGACCATCATGTATTTCCACCAAAACACCTACATATAAATACAATGTGTCATTTCAAGAAAAGGATCACCTATCCAATGTATAAAACAGCCAAAAGAAATGTGCCAGAGCCACATTTCCTGCAAAAATTGTTGTATGCTACAGAAAACAAAGATGAATCTTTCTCCAATCTGATTTTAGAAATGGAACCATTTTAAATGAAGCAAGCATTCCAAGAACATACTGTGCACAGTCTGCCCAATTTTTCAGAAATGGTTTGTTACCTATTCTTTCTCTTACAAGCAAACAAGAGACAAAAAAGATGCTGCTTGAGATATTTGAAACCAAAATAAAACATTAATACGCTGCAAACACATCTAATAGTGTTGTTCTCATTTCAGGTGCAGAATAGCAAATTACTTTGGAGTCAGTTACGTTAAGATTTTGTTACCGCTCATACTTTCCTAGAAATATTGCAACTCGTATCAGATAGTGTCAGCATGACTAATGATTATATATTCTTCTGGATCATTTCAATCAAAACATCAGGACGAAATTCGCAGACTCTTACATCGCACAATGGCTCACAATAACTTCTCCAGTAAATTCTCACACAACACCCTGTAACGTAATTCAATAGCAAATGCCTTTGGATGAATACTCTGTGCACCAACAGGACTTCAGACACAGCCTCCACGAAAACTTACTTGCTAAAAAAAAAAAAAATGCTACACATTTGCCCTCTTGTGAGATCGCACATGGTGACGTAGGCTCCTTTTGCGCGCAAAGACCTCGGGGCATAGATGGCACCGGAATGGCTTCTCGCCTGTGTGGACGCGGAGGTGTTCCCTCAGGGATCCGCTCTGTGTGAAGCGCTTGCCACAGTGATCGCAGTGGTACGGCTTCTCGCCTGTGTGGATGCGAACATGGTTCTCCAGGATGGTCTTCTGTGTGAAGCTCTTGCCACAAATAATACACTGGTATGGCTTCTCGCCCGTATGGATACGGATGTGCCTCACAAGGTTGTCTGAAGCAGTGAACGCCTTGCTGCAATGGCTGCATAGGAAAGGACGCTCTCCAGTGTGGCTTCTCTGGTGTCTCTTGAAGTTAGTGACATACGCTGTAGCATAGCCGCACTCAGGGCACAGAAAGCACGTTCCGCATCGTTCCATATTTTGTTGTGGAGACGAGGTGCAGCTACTCTTAGCTGTGGCCAAACCTGCGCAAAGAAACAATGCATGGATCTCCTTAGATATGAAGGGTATGCCTCAGTGCATTGATTACAGCTGGCCTACGTCTCTAGGTTAGTTGACAAATGCTGAGGTTGCTCAAACTCAGGCTGATCAGAGCTTGTCATGACCTAAGAACCGAGCCATGCTTCGACCATGCAGACCTAAAATAAAAGCTGTTCTCTTTTAGACTAGACCCATATTTCATATCATGAGGACAGCTAATCACGAGCACATGACTCAAAAAACACTGTTGCTTTTGTAGCTGAGCTGAGCAGAGCATAAACTACAAGCATTACATCCCATTGAATGACTTTATCTGTGTATGTCATGACTTGTTACAAAGAGAGAAGCACACGTTTATCACTTGCTAGCTCACAGGCATTGACCTGCTCACAGTGCAGCGTTGCAGGGCAGCACTTCCCCTGAATCACACCACAACAAACAAGAATCCGCAGAACACAACTGAACTCTCAGTTGCTGCTGTCGTTCATGCACTCTGTGACGCAGCTTTTCCAGCCATGTCAACACCGCACATGAAAAACAACAAACAAAAAAGGTGTGAGGCATAAATTAAAGTGAGAACTATAACAAAGCAGAAATGTGAGACCTTGCAAATATGGAATAGTTTTAACGGTCATAGCAATTGAAAACATGCATAGATGCCAACCACATCAGTAACAAGGGTATTACCATATTAATATAGTTACATAAGGTTTCATACACAATAATATATAACAGCAGGAGTTTCAGTGGCAGAGTTCCATCTTCCAAACAAATACCTAAAATAACGCAAAGTCATACACGAAGATACTAAACAGTGCAAGCCACACAGAGATTGACAAGGGCCTTTAGAGAGATAAGACACAATGATACCAACTATTATCTACAGTATAAGACCCCAAGCACAGCAAATAAAAAAAACAGACATAAGAAGAGCAGGAACTGAACATCACTATTTCACTGTCAGCAATCTAAAACCAATGCAATACTCGTTAAAATAAACACACCTTCTCCCGCCTTTTGCAACAGATTTAAAACCCAGAAACCTGCTTATTTAGCCACCTGGGAAGAATATGTGAGCATCCATGTTGTGCAAGCTTGATAAGCGCTTGGGAGGCACCGAGCACAGTGGTGTGTATGCTGTGTAAACTCCACCAGGTACCAAACCAAATGCTGCCAGCATCATTTCCACAAGACATCATCTCAGGCATGTTACCTTTCTGAGTAGATTTACACCTAAGAGGGCATACTTCCTGGCTGGGAAAAATAGAACTTCAATGAGACCAGCTAAGTCGTCATAAAATTATCATCAAAATAAATGATGTCGTAATCTGGCATCGCCATTTCAAAAATAAGAAGTTGTGTTTATCATGTTTCTAAACACAATTGTGAATAATCATTGTTGCGTAATATAACAAAATGCGCTTGGGACTTTTTTCCTTGCGCATTCCGTACATTACGAAAAACAGCAAGCACGTGCAGAAGCATCATACAATGACAACTTCAAACTACGATCATGCATAACACAAGCTTTTAGATGCATTTATAGAATCTCCGTTGTGGCCTCCAATCTGTGTTAGAATCATGAAATAATGAATGCTGTCGCTGTTTGAAACAATGTTAATTATTATATAACACCACATTCACTAGTTCCAGGGCCATGACTACCAGGTGTTACCTAACCTAGTCTGCACTTAAGCCAACTACGAACTGCTCCCGCCAGGCCAACCATGTCTCGCCTGAGCATCAAAAATTCATCTCGTGCATTCAAATAAATATAGCACTCGAAACCAGCTCAGTGAAACTAGGTTATCAGAGCACTCAAGAAACAGCTGCTTAAACAACATTTTCAGGTATTTAATAATAAAAGTACAAACCATCATTAACAAAATTAATCTCTTGTACAGGCACTACGGAGGATAAAAGAAAGTGAAACTGCACTGGTGCTTTCCCCAAAGCTTGGCACACAGCCACACAGTCTTGACTCAATCATGAGCACCACAACTCACATTACCTAAATAAAATCCAGAGCGATCATGATGACACTGTTCGACAAGTGCCCCCACAAGGATGAAACGGGTATACCAAGAGCAGTGTATCAATGGTGGAGTGCTGGGCCATGAGACGATGCAATTACGCAGTCAAACTTGCTCTAAATGCATTCCACAATGCTTATTTGCCTTATATTACCTGTTAACCTGACCTCACTGGTCATCTCGTTACACAATCTGTTTTTGGCATATACAAACACCTCCATGACAATGTGTGAAGCTGCACTTCAGCGAAGATCAGGAATACTTTAAGGTGCAGTTCGAATGTTGCAAGGACACAAGAACCAAGATATGCCTGCAGAGGGACCTCTGTGAACAAAAAAGTAAAAGTATGTATGCGCTTGTTCAAGAGAAAACAAGCACAATTTTGTGGCAACAGTCTGCAGACATGCAGGGTATGTTACAGTGAATGCTCGCACAGCCTTTGATACAATATGTTGCAGCATGGCCAGAAGGCAGGCAACAATGTGTTGGTAACTGTCGCACTACTGACTTGCATGTAATCACAAATGTCAGAAGGGGCATTTCACCTGAAAAACAAACAGAATGATAAGAAAAAAATGCATCAACTCTAGGGAGAGCTCCTCAATATTTTTTGTTGAAATAGTTTTTCTTTAGGCTTTTGCAACACACACAAGAGCCTGTGAGAAGCCTAGGCACTTGGTACAATTAGAGAATACAGATGCAAAAAAAAAGGAAGGGACACCTAGAGTGTTCACTGAAGAATTTAGATTTGCTTTGATTCAGGAAAGGCGCTTGAAATGCAGGCAACAATAATAATGTTATGCATGGCGCAAGAAAGCCAGAAAACCACTGAAAAAGAATGCATATCAACCACCTTCCCACAGCAAATTAATATGAATATATGTATCACAAAGAAAGGCATCTTTCATAGTGCCTATCATTAAACATGATTAAGACTGCACACTGCTCGCATATGAAAAACAGCCTTTCATTTTACTCTGCTCTGTATACTGTGAAGGGTTACAAAATATCAAAGAATGAGAGATAACTGGCTTCCGAAATCCAACGTCATCTACGATGCAGGTAATCAAAAATGGTTACGTCATCTTGCTGTTATCACCAAGGTGTAATGACAACTCTTAACTCCCGCTCTCATTGCTTTGAGAAGAAATCAATGATTCCAAGCAAAGGAACTGTCTCCGTGTTCAAATATTAACGTAACTGAGTTCTGAAAACAATGACATTTACTGCAGAAGTGCTACCTGGAAAGTGTCGCAGCAGTTTCCAAACAGCTTTGTTTCAAGCTGGTTCAATAAAGTGGGCCATTCGAGGCGAGTCGCAGTACGAGTACATTGAGTGGCTTTTCCCCAGCAAAGCAATACACTGCACATGAGTAAGTGTGAGAATTTGGTGGAAGTATTTGGTGGAAGCTTGCGCAATAAAGCTGCAAACTCAATGTCACTGAGAAGCTAGTCAGAGGACAAATTGTACGATGAAATCGAAATAACTCCTGTTATGCCCATTAAGAGAGTTTCAGTAAAACTACAGCTTCATCGTAATTAGTCAGAGAAGTGATCACAACAACAGACATTGAAGTAATCATTCGCTGTACTGAAGGCATCAAGGAAAGCAAGGCAACCAGGATAGGCACAGCCAACATAGACATTGCATTCCGTTAAACTATTCAACAAATATGGTATAGGTGAGTAACAATAGCTTGGCTGGAAATTATTCAAAAACTGCCGGAGAGGAGACTTGAACTCTGCCTGAAATATGAGATCCGCTTTCAACCTGAAAAACAGACAAACAGAAAATAAATCACCTCTTCAAATGACTTCACTGCATCCCGCTCTTGTGCGTTTTTTTTTCATATTTCATGGCGCAAATAGAGAAGAGAGACACTTTATTTCCTTCTTTTTGTTTCTAGTTATGCAGCTCATTGTAAATCTGCAGAGTTACCAAGGTTTGCCATTTCTTCTATGCTCCTTGTGTTTGGTTATGCAATATTTGTTTTGCAAATTTAGTCAATTTTCATGTGAATGTTGTCTTTGCAGAGAGCATAGATTCGTGAGGCCTTCAACAAGTACGGGATTGATCCTCTATTTTTGTATGTTTGAACTAGTGTCAGAACACTTTATAAGACTATGGGGTTATCTCCTCACTTTTTTGCTGTGGAATAATGCATTTGTACTGAGCAATCTCATCTTACTGGTAATTGGGTCAATTGGTTTTTGGGGAAAGTAAACGGCGCAGTATTTGTCTGGCATATCTCTGTGGACACCTTAACCGCGCCGTAAGGAAAGGGAGGAAGGTGGGAGCGAAAGAAGAAAGAGAGAAAGAGATCCGGAATAATTTCGACCACCTGTGGATCTTTAGCGTGCTTACGCAAAATGCGAAAGGCGCCTTGTGCAATGTCAATGCACGTTAAAGATCCCCAGGTGGTAGAAATTACTCTGGCACCCATATCTCTCTTTCTTCTTTCACTAACACCTTCCTCCCTTCCCTTACAACACGGTTCAGGTGTCCACCAAGATATGCCAGACAGATACTGTGCCATTTCCTTTCCCCAAAAAACAATTTAACAATTTACCAGTAAGACGAGATTGTTCAGTACAAATGCATAATGCCACAGCAAAAAAGTAAGGAGATAACCCCATAGCCGTATCAATTATTCTGACACTAAATCAAACATACAAAAATAAAGGATCAATCTAGAATTTGTTGAAAGACTCGGAAACCTATGTTCTCTGCAAAGACTACACTCACTTGAAAATACCCTAAATTTGCAAAACAAATATTTCGTAACCAAACACAAGAAGCACAGAAGAGATGGCAAACCTTGGTAACTCTCCACATTAACAATGAGCTGCATAATTAGAAAAAAAAGGAAGGAAATAAAGTGTCTCCTCCCACTCGCAAATGTAGTGGACAAGCTACTGCAAACCACTTGCTCTGATGAGTCACGCTTATGCATGCTACATGAGATGAATAACAAACACAAGGATGACACATGAAGAGATTAAACATGTCAGAAAATATCAGGAAAGCTCTATGATGAAATATATAGTTGCAGAATGCAAAAATGATGATGGCAATTACAATGAGCCACCAAGGCAGGCATTTATGAAAATAAGCCTTAGATGCTTATGTGCCACTAAACCAACATGACATAACACATTTATTAAAATGTTTGTGGCTACAAAACAAACAAGACAAAAAGGACCACAAATGCGGCCCATTCCAAGGAATCTCCTGCATTGTAAAATTTCAAGAGAAATCTCCATCATGTATTCTACGCCTGTAAAGGCAACCTACTGTTGTAAGCGCGCTTGTACATATGGCCCAACAGAAATAAGAGTACGAAGCCCAGCTACCTGTCGCAGTCCAATACATAGCTGTATTATTACCCTTGGCATAAAAGGATGACAGCTGAACTGTGTTACTCTGACCACACACCGGATGCTAAGATCACCAGACACACTCCTTTATCAACTCTGGCTTCCAACCTATAACTGGCCACTGAAGATGTACCGGAGTTGTTCTAGAACACTGCCACTTTTTATCCTTGGCATCTTCATGTGAGCTCCAATGCCTGAAAAAGAAAAAAATGAGCGGAATGACAGGAGCAGCTGACCGTAATCGTTCCAAGGGTTTCACATGGACGTGATGTAGGTTTGTTAACTGAACGAAGGAGATTCTAGCTATGACTATTAGAACTATTAGCTTGGTTAATGTCTAGCATGAGTGTATGGGACAGCTTTCAGATGCATGTTTTGACAACAGTGCTTTTTGCACAATAGCAAACATCAGGCCCCTTCTTTACCTGAGTCATCATTTGAACGTAACCCACGCTTAGAGGCATGAAGTGTTATCAACACTGTTCTTTCTACCACCCCCTCAAAGGGGCATTGTGAACAAATTAAAGTTAGCCTCCATCAACAAATAACCGCACTGTAATGAGGAGAGCACTACTTGCGCAGGAAATGAAGCTTTTGTAAGCTAGGAAAGGAGATGTCAGCATCACTGGCTCGTTACCGAAGTAAACTAAGATGCACTGGCACAAAATTTTTGGGTGCAGATTTGGAACCATAAGCTACACTGCCATGTACTTCAAAACAGCGGTAGAAGAGTACTTTTCACGCAGGCTTCACAAGTTTTAATTGGGTGGAGGGGTAAATTTTTAGCGCATTTTTTCCAGCAATCAATGCACCTTTTGGTGCCAGAAAAACATCAACACAGGAAGAAGGCGTTTTACAAGGAACAAAAATAGAATGGAGCTGCCCTCAGTGCCTGACTGACAGGTCATGCTCTGCCAGAGCAAAGTTTGAATGCGCTAGGAAGCAGGTGACCACACTAACAACCGCTTGCCTATTTTTCAAACCACTCTTATTGGCCATTGCAAGCACCTTCTTTTATTTTATAATTTTGAATTTTTTTATTTTACTATCATGTTTGGCACGAGGCCAATGTGAGTTGTCAACACCCAGAGGTTGTTTTAGGCAAGCACATGGTAGCTTTCCATGGCGTCAATGACGGCAGTGTTTGTATACGTCATCCACCTATTCTTCGTTCATGCCTCCTAGGATGACGTCATGGAAAATTCCACCACCACTGCTGCTCCTTGCCATGTACACGATGCTCACCTCTAACCACCAAGTAACACGGCACTTGTCATGGCTATGAGGTTTCACACTCGCTTCTCACGAGAAATTCCTGGGTTCGAATCCGACTCATCTCACCATTTTCTGTGATTTTTTCTGTTTATGCAATGGAGAAGAGCCACACACACATTGCTGAAATCACTCACCACGGCCAGTAATGCTAGCACATTAATTGAAACACATCATTAAGGGCATGACATGTCAGCTCGTGCTGATCAAAGCCACAACTGCCTGCCTTGGCAGCATCAAGTGTGTATGATGCGCACAGCGTTTCTGAGATGACCTTACAGCACATGAAATTTCTGAACACAAAGCATACACTGAATCCTTAGTAATGCAGTGGTGATGTGTACAAGTAGATGAAAAAAAAAACTGGAGCGGACACTTGAGCTCTGCCTTAAGGGTATGACATCATAGCATTAGTGGGTTCATAACCGGAGATGTGGTCATCTTCTTTCAATTCACAGATCGCCGGGAGTCCTCACAGCACCTCTGCCGCAGTGATGCAGGTTGCATTTCCCGAGCAACCGCTTGCAGCCAATCATTAATTTAACTGCCACCTGTCGCAGTGGGCAGTTTACAAACAATCCAGTAGGCAGGTTGTGATGATGTCACAATGTCATGTCACCGAGGTGCCTCACCTAGGCTGCTTCTGTGGGGATCTTTTCACGGATTTCCCCCTCGCAGCCAACAAAGCTGACTCCGGATTTTCTGCAACGCGGGGACCCTAAATCTATTGTGTTAATACTGCTGCTCAAACCCGTGGTGTTGAGGGGTCAGTAGTTGCCAGGTCATATGAATGCAGTGCAGATAAGGAAATACCAAATCAGCACTGTCAACTGCTGTACACCTTTGTTAGAATGCACAAGGAGTGCACGCCACTCATTCACTGCTTTCTAGAGAAGGCATGCACTGTTCACTGTCCACCAGATGGAATAAAATATTCGAAGGCCCCCACGAAAGTACATATAAAGACAAATGTGGAGAAACTGATGATAACCTATACAGCAGATTATTACAGTATAATGACCAAGAGCAACAGACAAAAATATGCCTCATATCTTAATTCGACTTTGTAAGTAATAAATGCATCTTTGGCTGTCAGACAAGCATCAGCACATATGGACAAAGAGCCAGGCAACCGGTTTCGACTCAGAAAAAAAAAATTCCCTCAGTACCTCTTAAAACTCCACGAAAAGCTACTGTTATGATTTTCTCATGGCATGGTACATAAAATTTAATATCTCGGAGCCTCACATGGGCTATAAAAAACACAGCAGTGGAGGGCTCCGGATTGGGCTCTTCATGTCCATTTACAATACACATGACATGGACGTCTTTGCATTTCAACCACAACATAATGACTTTGCCATAGGTCGCATTTAAACCTTAAATCTATACCTCAGCAATCGACATCATCGCCAATGCGCCACACTGTTGGCTTGCACTTGTGTAAGGAATTTTGCACTCAGCTAAATGCCTCGAGTCACAATACCTCTCAAAGCAGCCTCTAAACTGGCTGCCTAAACAGCGCTGAATCTAACTTTCTTTTTTATGGCCAACCTCCAGCACAGACCTGAACCTTAGCATTGGGGGGTGGGGGGGTGTTTAAAAGACAGATCTGTCAATGAGCACTGATATCGAATGGGAAGCGAACATAGCATCTGGAAGCTTTGCATGCATTAGGGTGCTAAATTAGCTAAAATGTTCTTCTGAATGACAACTGGCTTAAGTGAAACATTTAAACAAACAAAGCTTTTCTTAAGATATACAAAAGAAGAAAAAAAACCACCTGAAGGTTTTCTGACAGGTGAAACCAGTGAAAATTGACGCAGCACACGATGGGTAGACAGGAAGGTGTTAAGCGCTTACAGTAGTTGTAAAACCAGCCCTGTTGTGCCTGCATCTTCTCCTGTTTTGTGTCTATTTTCGCTGGTTTCATTCACTAAACACAATTCACCGGCCACACTTCTAAGAGTTCTGTAGATTTTATCAGCTGACAAGAACGTCTGCGGGTATACATTATTTCATGTAAAAAATTAGCCAACTGAAAAAAAAATGAAACATCTAGAGAGAAAATTAACACAGCAGAATACAGGTATAAGAGGCTCAATGTTATATATGAATGTAGCCAAGTCAGTCAAACCAAGGAAACCATAGCAAGGTATTATTTTTATTGCTTAATGTTACTGTTGCATTGAGAGAAGGAAAGCTGTCGAGCAATCATTTTATATTCAAGATAATGTGACAGACAACGTGCTGATGGTGGAAGCCAAATTCACAGCCTCCATGTGATGTGTAGTACTCTACAAAGTGGGCTGAAGCAGCAGTTGCCTCCACTTCTATTTTTATATGTACATATTGCCGCCAGGTGTCCCCGTGCGGCGCCGAAAGGACGAAGAAGTGAGGAACTCGCGTGCTCTCGGAGCTGGGACTCTGTTTTCTCTGTTTGCGGCCTGTGCCTAGCCTGTGTGATTAAGGACCCATCTGTGACATTTGTGGTGGAGTGCGCTGGGTACATCGCCCTGGAATATGTCGCACACCCCTCCTAACACCGAGGACCCCAGACCTCTCCCTATCGACACGCCAGTGCATCGGGTCAGTCGCGGCAATCTAGGACTGTCCCCTGAGCATGGGCTGTTGGAGACTACCTCGGCACCTGGCCGGCTGCCTCCTGAGCTCAGGCCATTTGACACTACCTCGGCGCCTGCCCCTCAACCAGTCATGCAAGGCGCCGCGTACTACACCCTCCAAAACCCACGGCTACCAAAATCCTTTCACGGGACTCAGCTGGAGGACGTGGAAGATTGGCTCCTCCAGTTTGAACGTGTCGCCGCATTTAACCAGTGGGATGACGCCGCCAAACTGAGGAACGTTTTCTTCAGCTTGGAGGACGGTGCTCGGACGTGGTACGAAAACCGTGAGGACGCTCTTTTGTCATGGCATGAGTTCCGACGTCAATTGCTCGCCGCGTATGTCAGCGCTGATCGTCGGGAGCGAGCTGAACGCGCCCTGCAGTCCCGCATGCAGATGCCCAATGAAACAGTTACCATGTACGTCTAAGACATGACGCGTCTCTTCCGGCGGGCTGACCCAGCCATGTCGGAAGCCAAAAAGCTGCGCCACCTAATGCGTGGTGTGAAAGAACAGCTTTTCGCCGGCCTCGTGCGCAGCCCCCAAGCACTGTTGCCGAGTTTATAGCAGAGGCTGTCACGGAGCCTCTCCCGGCGTTCAACACCAATACCGACTTCCTCCGTGACATGATCCGCACTGTCGTCCGTGAGGAACTGCAGAAGATCTGTGGTACGTCGCAGACCACGGCCAGCTCCTTTATGGGCGTTATCCGCGACGAGGTGCAGCAGGCTGTCAGGCCACAGTTACTACGCGGCGAACCACAGCCAGTACAGCCAGATTACTACCGCCCGACGTACGCTGAAGCTCTGCGACGCCCTGCCCCGAATCCAGCGGCATTTACACAGACTATCCAGACGGACTACTGCCGCCCGACGTATGCTGACGCTTTACGACGCCCTGCCCCAAATGAAACGGCGTTTGTTCAAGCCCATCACGACGTCCCGCTACCCTCCGTGCAGCCAGTGCAGCACATCCAGAGTGACCGACGATTCCTGCGCAGAGCGGACGTCTGGCGTGGCCGAGACCGACGACGTTTGTGTTTCCATTGTGGGGAGCCCGGTCACCTGTTCCGGCGGTGCCCATATCGTGAACTTGGCCTGCAGGGTTTTTCCCCCGATGCGCCAAGACCCCGATTTGGTCAACGGCCCCCTGCGATTGAAGAGTACGTGACGCAGCAACCTATGTGGTCCATGGCGCGCCGTCAGTCCCGATCACCGTCCCCTCGCCGGTCATCATTTTCACCGAATCCGCAGAACTTTTCGCGAGCGACAGCGGACCGCTCGCCCAGTCCTCGCCGGGAAAACTGAAGACAGCGACCTCCGGGGGCGTGGTCGCTGGATATCGATGCTGTAAGGACCCCCTGACGACGCCGACATCCGATGATAGAGCTTTGTCGACGTCGACGACAGCAGGTGATCTAAAGGAGCGATTCTCACTCGACATACCCGTGCTTCTCGACGGTCACAGCATTAGCGCGTTGGTGGACACAGGAGCAGAGTTTTCAATTATTAGTGGCAAATTGGCAGCGCTTCTGAAGAAAGTCACGACTCCCTGCTCTGGCATGCAGATCCGGACGGCGGGGGGCCATATCATTACTCCGCTTGGGCAGTGCACGGCTAGGGTCCAGATCATCGATTCGACGTTCGTAGTGAGCTGCCTGGTGCTCCGCGACTGTTCTCGTGACCTGATTTTGGGCGTAGATTTTCTCCGTGAGAATGGTGCCGTTATCGACCTGCGGAACAGAACCGTTACGTTTTCTAGAGCGAAAGCCGACGACACCTCCGATGTTCGTCAACGCAGCTCCGCCCTTCGTATTTCCACTGAGAGTGTTTTGATCCCACCGCGCGCCAGTGTTTTTGCAAGAGTTGAATGCGATGATAGGCTACGTGATGGACCTGCAGTCGCCGAGGGCAACCTTTCCTTGCTACTGACACACGGCATTTGCTCGGCCCGAAGCCTTGTCCACCTCCATAACGGTCGGTCGGAGCTCCTGATTACTAATTTTACCAACGAACCTTGTCGCCTTTTCCGAGCTACTGCCATCGCGTGGGCCGACCAATTGGCAGATGTTACTGAGTGTTTTGCGTCCGAGGGCATGGTACAACCGGACACGTCCCTGGATCGCATCGATATTAGCTCCGGGCTATCAGCGACTCAACAGCGCGACCTACGCGCCCTACTGCTTCAATACCAAACCTGCTTCGCATCCTCCTCCAAACTGCGGCAAACGGCAGTCACAAAGCATCGAATCATCACTTCCGATGATGCTCGCCCCATACGACAGCAGCCGTACCGCATTTCCCTGAAGGAACGCGACGCCATCCAAACGCAGGTGAAGGAGATGCTTACAGACGGCATAATTCAGCCTTCTAAGAGCCCGTGGTCGTCGCCTGTTGTTCTGGTAAAGAAGAAGGATGGGACTTTGCGCTTTTGCGTTGATTACCGTAAGCTGAACGCCATAACGAAAAAGGACGTCTACCCGCTGCCTCGCATCGACGACTCACTCGACAGACTTCGCCGCGCCAAGTATTTTTCATCGATCGACCTAAAGAGCGGATATTAGCAGATTGAGGTTGATGAACGTGACCACGAAAAAACTGCCTTCATCACACCCGACGACCTATATGAATTTAAGGTGTTGCCCTTCGGCCTTTGTTCAGCGCCTGCGACATTTCAGCGCATGATGGACACTGTCCTGGCTGGCCTCAAATGGCAAACCTGTTTAGTTTATCTAGATGACGTGGTGGTGTTTTCAGAAACCTTCGACCAACACCTTGAACGACTGCAGACCGTGCTGGATGCCCTGCAGTTGGCCGACTTGACACTTAAACCCGAGAAGTGCCACTTTGGCTACAAAGAGCTCAAGTTTCTTGGCCATGTTGTGAGCGCCGACGGTGTAAAACCCGACCCCGAGAAAACTGCCGCCGTAGCCGAGTTTCCCCGTCCTACTACAAAGAAAGCGCTCAAGCGCTTCTTGGGTTTGTGAGCCTACTACCGCCGTTTTATCGCAGACTTCTCCAACATCGCTGAACCCTTGACCCGCTTAACGCGTGAAGATACACCGTTCGTCTGGACTGCCGCGCAAGAGGCTGCTTTCACAGAGCTGCGACGACGGCTGCACACTACCCCTGTGCTTGCTCACTTTGATGAGGAGGCTGCTACCGAGATACACACCGACGCTAGCAATATTGGGCTTGGTGCCGTCCTCGTTCAGCATCAAGAAGGCGTGGAACGTGTGATCGCGTATGCGAGTCGCACACTCTCGCGCACCGAAATCAACTATTCTACCTCAGAAAAGGAGTGCCTCGCCGTCATCTGGGCCACGATGAAATTTCGGCCTTATATCTACGGTCGCCCTTTCAAAGTCGTCACAGACCACCATTCCTTGTGCTGGCTGACCAATCTCCGGGACCCATCAGGCCGCCTGGCACGCTGGAGCCTTCGCCTTCAGGAATTTGATTATACATTTGTCTATAAGTCCGGACGTAAACACGAAGATGCAGACACGCTCTCGCGCACACCCGTCGAGCAAGCTGATGACAGCACAGAGGACGACCATCGTTTCCTAGGTGTGGTCAGCAGTTCGGACTTGGTGGCAAGGCAGCGTGCTGACGCTGACCTGCGGTCTGTCATGGATCACCTAGAGGGCCATGCTTCCAACGTACCTCGACCCTTTTCCCGCCACCTGTCCTCTTTTTGTATTCGCAATGGCGTACTCTACAAGAAAAACTCACGTAACGGTGACCGGACCTACCTCCTAGTCGTGCCATCAGACCTCCGCGACGACATCCTTTCAGCGTGTCATGATGAGCCCACATCTGGCCACTTGGGATTTGCACGCACGCTCGCCCGAGTGCGTCAGGCCTATTATTGGCCTAAACTTGCAGCGACCATCCATCGCTACGTAAGAGGTTGCCGTGAGTGCCAGCGTCGTAAGTCGCCACCGCTAAAGCCTGCAGGTTTGCTCCATCCAATTGAACCACCCCGCACACCTTTTGACCAAGTCGGCATTGATCTTCTGGGCCCATTTCCTGTATCAGCATCTGGCAATAAGTGGATTATAGTTGCGACTGATTATTTGACGCGCTATGAGGAAACCAAGGCGGTGCCGCGCGGTACATCCTCGGAAATCGCGCATTTCTTCATACACCACATCGTTTTACGACACGGCGCCCCGTCTTCCGTAATCACCGACAGAGGCACTGCGTTTACTGCACAGCTCATGCACGAGGTGTTCCAGCTGAGTCACACGACCCACCGCAAGACTACTGCATACCACCCGCAGTCAAACGGGCTCACGGAGCGCCTCAACAAAACCTTAGCGGACATGCTCGCCATGTATGTCGATGTACAGCACAAGACCTGGGACGAGATCCTCCCATACGTGACGTTTGCCTATAACACGGCGCTTCAGGAAACGACTCGCTTTACGCCGTTTCGCCTCGTCTACGGGCGTGACGTACAGACAATGCTCGACGCCATGCTTCCGTGCGCCCCTGACGACCAGGAGCTCACGTCGGACGCCGAGGAGTTTACCCGGCACGCAGAGGAAGCCCGGCAACTGGCCCGTATGCACATCCGACGGCAGCAGGCCACGGATGCACAACGCTACAACCAACGACATCGACACGTAGAATACCACCCCGACGACAAAGTGTGGGTATGGACCCCAGTACGTCGCCCAGGACTGTCGGAGAAGCTCCTGAGCCGCTACTTTGGACCGTACACTGTGTTGCGCCGTATCACGGATGTGACGTATGAAGTCCTTCCCGATGGCACTCTACCGAGTTCGCGCCGTCGACCTCAGCCTGAGGTCGTGCACGTACTGCGCATGAAGCCTTACTGTACACAGTAAGGGACGTAGCCTCTTCCGTGTGTTTTTATTTGTACCTGCAGCCGTTGAGCGGCATGTGACCGTTTGTTCACTTCGTTACTTCCTCCCGTTCACTCAATGTGCGCCCACGTTTTTGCTTTCTTTTTTGGGGGAGGGGGAATAATGCCGCCAGGTGTCCCCGTGCGGCGCCGAAAGGACGAAGAAGTGAGGAACTCGCGTGCTCTCGGAGCTGGGACTCTGTTTTCTCTGTTTGCAGCCTGTGCCTAGCCTGTGTGATTAAGGACCCATCTGTGACAATATGTACCGATTCCATCAAGTGCAGCCAAACATTCAGGACATGGGTTTGGCTTTCAAGAAAGGCATATATGCTCTTTTTTTTCTATGGTGTTATGTTGCGTCCTGGTGAAAAAGATTCTATATTTCTTTTGCTCTCCGAGGCTAACCATTCCAACAAGGAACTCAATAGTAGCAATACTGTCCGGTTCTAAGAGGGTTGTTCAGTGCCTTTGCATATATATGTACACACTAAATATAAAGCTTCTTGAGTTCCTGCAGCACAGCAACACAAACAGCATTTTAATTTGCAGTCAACTCTTGATGTCTGTGCACAAAAGAGAAAATATTGGTGCAAACTATGTGGGGTTAAAACAACGAGAGCCTTTTTAATTTGGTAAAAATGATGTTGACAGGATCAAATGCTTTAGTTTGAACTGACGGGAGTCCACTTTATGCACTGTACGAACAATTTTTTTCATCATCATCTATTCATATTCTTAGAAAAACCACCTCAGCTGTGCTAATATATGCCTCTTTAGATGCACAGCAGGTCTGCTGCAGTTGCGTTCTGCTGCTGAGCATAAGTTTGAAAGTTTGACATTTTGCCGCGACAGCCACACTTCAACTGAGGCAAAGATGACAATATGGCCATGAAGAAAGATTTCAGCTGTAGTGAATATTCTTTGCTATAATGTATATTAAAATTCATATAATTTAAAATATGTTCGCCATAAGTGCTCATTAACGCGTTTCGATTGATTAAAATCAAAGCTGAATTTATGCACTAATTACACTTCGGCAAAAGAAGACCGAAACGCATACCCATTTTCGGGTTTGCTGCGCGCTTGGTTCAAGTTATCATCCTCCAATGAAAAATATTGGCACGTCGTTCGCGTCATCAGAGTTAAAGCTTTCTGCGAGCATGCAGCACTTGCTCTTGGTTTGAACGCCGATTGAATGCACTAAAATGAGGTGAAACAGGGGCAAGTGGCCTCTCGTAACCTGACTCGTTTTGAAGCGTGAGGCCGTCAAACATTTCAGGGATAAGATACACTGATGATAAATTTAATGAAACGAAGGCAATAAGGTCAGCCAGAAAGATTGATATGCGGCCAGCTATTCTGCCATCCTGCAACATTTTGGAAACACAGATTCATTCGCACAAACACCCTCGGGAAACAACAGTTGCACGCCTAGTCGGATGTCACGAAAACGCACCTTAGGCTGCGGAGTCCGCCGCGTACGCGCTTTGAAGTTTGCGCCGCTCGTGACGTTTTCTGTGCACTTGCCCGAGATTTTCTTGGGCCATACCTGCATGCATACCTGAGTGCACTTTCCTCCTTTCTCCCTTATAATGTATGGATGGATGGAAGATAGGAGCATATCCTTTGAAACGGGTGGTGGCAGTTACAAGTTGCAGCCTTTGAGATCCTGAGTTTCGAGTTGTAGATGCGAATCCCTCCACGGACCGATTCCCGTCATCTCATCCATGGAGGAAAAAAAACTGATCTCATCGCTCTCTTTCACATCCTTCTCTATCCTTTCCAGCGCGGCTCGGGCATGTTCGTGTGTCCACCGAGACAAGTGAGACAGTTTGTGCGTCATTTCCTTCCTCATTTGAACGCTACCTCTTGGTGTTCGGTCAGTCGCAGCAGCCGCCGAACAGCTCTGTGATTCAGGAACGCGCTGACACCACGCTGAAGAGCGAGGCAGCGAAGAGCCGGCAGGTATGCCTTTAAAAAATAACATGTCAGGCACGCAATGTAAACAGGAGCGCGTGGACGCCGCACTGCGCGGACTGCTGTCGCCGATATGCGGTGAGATCGGCGGCAAAGGTGCATGTCCAGTAAGCATGGTCAGCTGCTCTTTCCGCTCACACCTCTGGTGCCGCTCTTTCTCGTCGGCTGTCGGCGGTATCGCTGCTGGTAGCGCTTTGCGAAGCTTGCACATTCAACGTCACGAGCGCGCCACAAGTTTGACCAATCCCCATAAAGGAGAAAAACGCGCAAGAACTTCGAAGCGACGGACTGTGCAACTTACGGTACGTTTTCTTCTGTGTGTGATTCTGCCATCGCACGGCAGTGGCGCACCGTTGCACCACTGTGCCAGGAGCGGTACTGCGGTCAACTTCAAGAGTTGCCGGTAAATCAAAATGCTGTTTGTGTTGCTCTTGTGCAGGAAGTCAGAAAGCTTTATATGTACTGTATGTGTACTTCATAGAACTCAACAATGTTGCTTTCATTGATTTGGTTGTTGCAATGGTTAGAATCAGAGCAAAATAAATTTAGAATGTTGTTAGCTAGGAGGGAACACAACACCGTAGAAAAAAAAAGACTATATATGCCTCCCTTGAAAGCCGAACCCATGTCTTGAACGTTTGGCTACACTTGACAGAATCGGTATGTATAAAAATAGAAGAGACGCCTACTGTTTTCTTTGCTCAGTTTCTAGAGTGTGACACATCACATGGAGGAGTTCATTCATATATATCCTTATGAGCCTCTCATTACCTGTATTCTGCTCTGTTCACATTTTTTCTCTAGATGTTAAATTTTTTTTCAGTTCACTAATTTTTTATATTAATTTATATCCACGGAGGTTCTTGTCAGCTGATAAAAGCAACAGAACTCTTAGAAGCGTGAGCTGGTAAATATCGTTTAACGAATGGAACTACTGAAAACAGAGAGAAAAGAGGAGTGCAGGCACGATGGACCTGGTTTTGCAACAAGTGCACGAGTTGTACGCTCAACACCCTCCCATCTACACTTTCTTCTGTGTTATGTCCATTTTCACTTGTTTCACCCATAAAAAAAATATATAGTTTTTTTTCTTTTTGTTTATATTTTAAGAAAAGCATACTTGTTTAAATGTTTCGTTCAAGCCAGTTCTCATTCAGAAGAACATTTTAGCTAATCTAGCACCCTAATGGATGCAAAGCTTCCAGATACTATGTTCGCTTCCCGTTCGAAAGCATCAGTGCTCATTGACAGATCTTCAGTCTTTTAAACTCTCCCACCTAAAGCTAAAGTTGAAGGCTGTCCTGGTGGTGGGTCATACAAAGAAAGTTAGGTTCAGTGCTGTTTAGGCTGCCAGTTTAGAGGCTGTTTTGAGAGGTATGTGACTCAAGGCATTTAGCTCAGTGCAAAATTCCTTACACAAGTGCAATCCAACGATGTGGTGTATTGGCAATGATGTCGATTGCTAAGGTATTTATTTAAGGTTTAAATGCGGACTATGGCAACGACATTGTGTTGTGGTTGAAATGCAAAGACATTCATGTCGTGTGCTTCGTAAATGGACATGAAGAGCCCAATCCGGAGCCCTCCACTGCTGCATTTCTTATAGCCCACGTGCCGCCCCGGAACGATAAATCTTATGTACCATGGCATGATACAAACATAATCAGAGCTTTGTGTGGAGTTTTAAGGGGTACTGAGATAAGTTTTTTTTTTTTTTTCTGAGTAGAAAGCGGTTGCCTGGCTCTTTGTGGATATATGCTGATGCTTGTTTGACTGCCAAAGATGCATTTATTGCTTATAATATTGAATTAAGATAAGAGGCATATTTTTGTCTGTTGGTCAATTCTGGCTCGTAGCATCAAGATCGAAAAGGACACTGTGATCGCTGTCTCGAAGTGAGCTGCATTGTAGACTAGCCTGAGAAGTTCGGGATGAAAAATAATTGATCTTATCGCAGTTTGCTCATGAGAATAGCCAGGGCTGTAATACCCCATGAAGGTGTATTTTCAGTGAAAGTAGACTCTTGGTCATTATACTGAAATAATCTGCTGTATAGGCTATCATCAGTATTCCCACAGTTTTCTTTGCATGCACTTTGGTAGGGGCCTAACGAATATCGAATTGCATCTGGTGAACAGTGAAGATTGGGCGCCTTCTATGACTCTCGAGAAAGCAGTGAATGAGTGGAGTGCACTCATTCACTGCTGCCTACACCTGCCTACAACCTGACTACTGGATTTTTTGCGAACTTCCCACTGCGACAGGTGGCAGTTCGAATGGCTGCAAGAGGTTGCTCGGGAAACGTAACCTGCACCACTGCGTCAGAGGTGCTGTGAGGACTCCCGGCGATCTGTGAATTGAAAAGAAGATGACCACGTGTCTGGATATGAACCCACTAATGCTATGACATCATACTTTACGGCAGAGCTCAAGGGTCCGCTCCAGTTTTTTTTTTCATCTACTTGTACACATCACCACTGCATTACTAAGGATTCTGTGTATGCTTTGTGTTCAGAAATTTCATGTGCGTTAAGGTCATCTCAGAAACCATGTGTGCATCATACACACTTGATGCTGCCAAGGCAGGCAACTGTGGCTTTGATCAGCACGAGCTGATTTAATGATGTGTTTCGATTAATGTGCTAGCATTACTGGCCGTGGTGAGTGATTTCAGCAGTGTGTGTGTAGCTCTTCTGCATCGCATCAACATAAAAAATCAGAGAAAAAGGTTAGACGAGTCGGATTCGAACCCAGGAATTTTTTGTGAGAAGCGAGTGTGAAACCTCACAGCCATGACAAGTGCCGTGTTACCTGGTGGATAGAGGTGAACATCGTGTGTGTGTGGCAAGGGGAAGCAGTGGCGGTGGAATTTTCCATGACGTCATCCTAGGTGGCATGAACGAAGAAAAGGTGGATGACGTATACAAACTCTGCCGTCATTGACGCCATGGAAAGCTACCATGCGCTCGCCTGGGTGTCGCCAACTCACGTCGGCCGCGTGCCAAACATGAACCAGGCAAAATAGAAGACAAATAAAATATAAAGGCAAATAAAAGAAGTTGCTTGCAATGGCCAGTAAAAGGTGCTTTCAGTGGTTTAAAAAATGACTAAGCGGTTCTTAGTGTGGTCACCTGCTTCTTCGCACATTCAAACTTTGCTCTGGCAGAGCGTGACCTGTGAATGGGCACTGAAGGTGACTCCATTTGGTTTCTGTTCCATATAAAACTTGATTGTACGGATTCTTCTGCCTGTGCTAATGTTTTTCTGGCACCGAAAGATGCGTTGATTGCTGAATTAAGTGTGCTAAAAATTTATCCCTCCACCCAATTAAAACAAGCGAAGTCTGCGTTGAAAAGCACTCTTCTACCGCTCTTTTGAAGTACATGGCAGTGTAGTTTAGGGCTTCAAATCAGCGGCCAAAAATTTCTGGCGGTGCATTATAGTTTATTTCCAAAATGGGCCAGTGATGCTGACATCTCCTTTCCTAGCTTATGAAAGCTTCATTTCCTGTGAAAGTAGCGCTCTCCTCGTTACAGTGCAGTTATTTGATGATGGAGGCTAACTTTAATTTGTTCACAATGCCCCTTTGAGGGAGGTGGTAGAAAGAACTGTGTTGGTATCACTTCATGCCACTAAGCACAGGCTACATCTTAATGCTGACTCAGTTCAAACAGGGGCCTGATGTTTGCTATTGTACAAAAAGCATCCCTGTCAAAACATGCATCTAAAAGAGGTTCTATACAGTTATGCTAGATATTAACCAAGCTAATAGTTCTAATAGTCATAGCTAGAATCTCCTTCCTTCAGTTAACAAACTTACATAACCCTTAGAACGATTACGGTCAGCTGCTCCTGTCTTTGCGCTCATTTTTTTTCTTTTTCAGGCAATGGAGCTCACACGAAGATGCCAAGGATAAAAAGTTGCAGTGCTTTACACCAACTCCGGTGCATCTTCACCAGCCAGTTATAGGTTGGAAGCCAGAATCAATAAAGGGGTGTGTCTGGTGATCTTAGCATCCGGGGTGGGGTCAGAGTGCGCAGTCCAGCGTCATCCTTTTATGACAAGGATAATAATACAGGTGTGCATTGGACTGCGACAGGTAGCTAGGCTTCGGACTCGTATCTCTGTTGGACTGTATGTACGAGCATATGTACAAGGTTGCCTTTCCAGGCACAGAATACAGAACAGTTAAGTTTTTTCTAACTTTTGATAATGATGTAGATTTCTCTTCAGAGTTTACAGTGCAGGAGATTCCTTGGAATGGACCTGCATTTGTGGTCCTTTTTGATCTTGTTTGTTTTGTAGCCATGTCCATTTTAATAAATGTGTTATGTCATGTTGGTTTAGTGGCGCATAAGCATCTAAGGCTCATTATCATATATGGCTGCTTTGCTGGTTCCTTGTAATTATCATCATGATTTTTGCATTCCGCAACTATATATTTCCTCATAGAGCTTTCCTGGTATTTTCTGACACGTTTAATCTCTTCATATGCCATGCTTCTGTTTGTTACTCATCTCGTGTAGCATTCATAAGCGCGACTAATGAGAGCAAGTCATTTGCAGTAGCTTGTCTACTGCATTTGCGAGTGGGAGGAGACACTTTATTTTCTTTTCTTTTTTTAATTATGCAGCTCATTGTAAATCTGAAAAGTTACCAAGGTTTCGAAGCTCTTCTGTGCTCCTTGTGTTTGGTTATGAAATTTTTTTGCAAATTTAGGCAATTTTCAAGTGAATGCAGTCTTTGCTGAGAGCACAGGTTTCTAAGACTTTCAACAAGTGCTAGATTGATCCTCTATTTTCGTATGTTTGAACTAGTGTCGGAACACCTTATAAGTTTATAAAGAACACTTCATTGCGTTTCGATGAAGGCAAAATGCTAAAGGCACCCATGTGCTGTGTGATTCCGGCACCTCTTTCTCTACTTCTTCTTTCACTCCCATCTTCCTCCCTTTCCTTACGGCGCGGTTCAGGTGTCCGCCGAGATATGTGAGATAGATACTGCGCCATTTCCTTCCCTCAAAAACCAATTGACCAATTTACCAGTAAGATGAGATTGCTCAGTACAAATGTATATTGCCACAGCACAAAAGTGAGGAGATAACCCCATAGCCTTGTAAAGTGTGCTGACACTAGTCGAAACTTACGAAAATAGAGGGTCAATCCAGCACTTGATGAAAGCCTCAGAAATCTATGCTCTCTGCAAAGGCTACGTTCACTTGAAACTTGCTTAAATTTGCAAACCAAGTATTGCACAACCAAACACAAGAAGCATAGAAGAAATGGCAGACTTTGGTAACTCCTCAGATTTACAATGAGCTGCATAATTAGAAACAAAAAGAAGGAAATAAAGTGTCTTTCTCTTCTCTATCTGTGCGATGAAGTGTGAAAAAAAAATGGTTTGGTTTGGTTTATGGGGTTTAACGTGACAAGAAGGCATGCAATGAAGTCATGGGAAGAGGTGATTTATTTTCTGTTTGTCTGTTTTTCAGGTTGAAAGCCGATCTCATATTTCCAACAGAATTCAAGTCTCCTCTCCAGCAGTTTTTGAATAATTTCCAGCCAAGCTATTGTTACTCACCCATATCGTATTTGTTGAATAGTTTAACGGAATGCAATATTTATCTCGGCTGTGCCTATCCTGGTTGCCTTGCTATCCTTGATGCCTTCAGTACAGCGAATGATTACTTGAATGTCTGTTGTTGTGTTCGCCTTTATCTTTAATTACAATGAAGCTGTAGTTTTACTGAATCTCTCTTAATGACCATAATGGGAGTTATTTTCATTTCATCACACAATTTGTCCTCTGACTAGCCTCTCAGTCACATTGAGTTGGCAACTTTATTGCGCAAGCTTCCACCAAATACTTGCAGCCTCAGCACTTTGTGGTGACCAGCTCATTTGGTTCCGTGCTGTCTCACTTGCATGCTGTAATTTTGTGCATCTGCAGTTATTTCTAATTTAAAAGAGAGTTTGGAGTAGCTGTTTTATTGCTGTGTTTATAGATGAGGTTGTAGTCAGCTCTTCAGAGCACAATTCTCATACTTACTCATGTGCAGTGTATTGCTTTGCTGGAGAGATGCCGCTCAGTGTACTCGTACTGCGACTCGCCTCAAATGGCCCACTTTATTGAGCCAGCTTGAAACAAAGCTGTTTGGAAACTGCTGGGACACTTTCCAGGTAGCACTTCTGCAGTAAATGTCATTGTTTTCAGAACTCAGTTACGTTAATATTTGAACACGAAGACAGTTCCTTTGCTTGGAATCATTGATTTCTTCTCAAAGCAATGACAGCAGGAGTTAGGACTTGTTATTACACCTGGGTGATAACAGCAGCAAGATGACGTAACCATTTATGATTACCTTCATCAATGATTACGTTGAATTTGGGAAGCCAGTGATTTCTCGTTCTTCAATACTTTTGTAACTCTTCATAGTATACAGAGCAAAGTGAAAGGCTGTTTTCCATATGCGAGCAGTGTGCAGTCTTAATCGTGTTTAATGATAGGCAGTATGAAAGGTGCCTCTCTTTGTGATACGTATATTTATATTAATTTGCTGTGGGAAGGTGGTTGATGTGCATTCTTTTTCAGTGGTTTTCTGGCTTTCTTGCGCCATGCATAACATTTGTTATTCTTGCCTGTGTTTCGAGTGCCTTTCCTGAATCAAAGCGAATCTAAGTTCTTCAGCGAACACTCTAGGTGTCCCTTCCTTTTTTTTTGCAGCTGTATTCGCTAATTGTACCAAGCAGCCTAGGCTTCTCACACACTCTTGTGTATGTGTTGCAAAAAGCCTAAACAAACACCATTTCGAAAATAGATGTTCAGGAGCTCTGCCTAGAGTTGACGCATTTTTTCTTATCATTCTGGTTGTTTTTCAGGTGAAACGCCCCTTCTGACATTTCTGATGAGATGCAAGTCAATTCTGCAACAGTTACCAGCACATTGTTGCCTGCCTTCTGGCAGTGCTGCAACATATTGTATCAAAGGCTGTGCGAGCATTCACTGTAACATGTTCTGCATGTCTGCAGGCAGTTGCCACAAAATTGTGCTTGTTTTCTCTTGAACAAGCGCATACATACTTTTACTTTTTTGTTCACAGAGGTCCCTCTGCAGGCATATCTTGATTCTTCTGTCCTTGGAACATTCGAACTGCTCCTTAAAGTGTCCCTGAGCCTTGCTGAAGTGCAGCTTCACACATTGTCATGGAGGTGTTTGTATATGCCAAGGGTACTCTAATGAGATGACAAGTGAGGTCAGGTTAACAGGTAACACATCAGGGGAATCACAACTGTGGAATGCATGAGAGCAAGTTTGACTGCATCATTGCATCATCTCATGGTCCAGCAATGCACTATTCGTACACGGCTGCTGGCCTGCCCATTTCATCTTTGTAGGGGCACTTGTCCAACAGTGCAACATTTTGACTCTAGATTTTATTCGTCTTGTGCAAGTCATGGTGATCATAATTCAGTCAAGACTGTGTGGCTGTCTGCCAGGCTGTTGGGCAAAGCAGCAGTGCAGTTTTGCATTTTTTTATCCTGCATAGTGCCTGTACATGAGGTTAATTTTGTTAATTATAGTTTGTACTCTTTTTGATTGAATATCTGCAAAAGTTTTTTACGCAGCTGTTTCTTGAGTGTTTTAATAATCTAGACTCATTGAGATATTTCCGGGTGCTATAGTTATCTAGATGCACGAGATGAATTTTTATGCTCGGACAAGACATGGTTGGCCTGGCGTTGGCAGTGCATAGTTAGCTTTAGTCCAGACAAGATTACATAACGTGTAGTAGTCGTGGTCCTGGAACTAGTGACTGTAGTGTTAAATAAATAACATTGTTTCAAACAGTGACAGCATTCATTACTTCATGATTCTAACTCAAGTTGGAGGCCATAACGGAGATTCTGTAAATGCATCTACACGCTTGTGTTATGCATGGTCCACTTTGAATCATTATATGATGGTTTTACTTGTGGTTGCCATTTTTCATAATGTACTGAATGCACAAAGAAAAAAGTGACAAGCACTTTTTATTATATCACACAAGAATGACTATCCACAATGGTAGTTGGAACCATAATAAACACAATTTCTTGTTTTTGAAATGGCGATCCCAAATTAAAAGTCATTTATTTTGATGAAACTTTTATGAGGACTTTGCTGGTCTGATCGAAGTTCCACTTTTTCCAGGCAGAAAGTATGCCCTCTTAGGTGTAAATCTGCGCAAAAAGGTAACATGCCTTACATAATGATGCTTTGTCCAAATGATGCTGGCAGCGGATAGTTTGGTACTTGATGGAGTTTACACAGCATACACACCATTGTGCTCGGTGCCTCCCAAGCTTGCACTACGTTCTTCCCAAGTGGCTAAATAAACCAGGTTTCTGGGCTTTAAATCTGTTGGAAAAGGTGGGGGAAGATGTTTTTATTGCAACGAGTATTGCAGTGGTTTTAAATTCTTCACAGTGAAGCAGTGATGTTTTATTTCACGGCTCCCCCATGGCAGTAATTGCTCAGTTCGTGCTCTTTATGTGTGTTTTCTTTATTTACTGCGCTTGGCGTCTTGGCATTGTAGTTAATAGTTGGTACCGCTGTGTCTGATCTCTGTAAAGGCCCTTGTCGATCTCCGTGTGGCTTGCACTATTTAGTATCTTCGTGTATGCCGTGACATTGCGTTATTTTAGGCATTCGTTCGGAAGATGAAACTCTGCCACTGAAACTTCCGCTGTTATACAGTATTGTGTATGAAACCTTATATAAAAATAATTAGAGAGAAATACTCTTGTTGCTGCCGTGGTTGGCATCTATGCATGTTTTCAATTGCTATGACTGTTCGAAACTATTCCACATCTGCAAGGGCTCACATCTATGGTTTATAATAATTCTCACTTTAATGTACGCCTTACACCTTTTTATTTTATTTTTTTTTTCATGTAAGGTGTTGACATGGCTAGAAAAACTGCGTCACAGACTGCATGAATGACAGCAGCAGCTGAGAGTTCAATTGTTTTCTGCAGGTTCTTGTTTTTTGTGCTAAAAAAGGGAAGGGGAAAGGGTGCTAAAAAAATTGTACGCCTCCGATGCAACCTGTCAGTGCCTGTGAACTAGGAAGTACTAAATGTGTGCTTCTCTTTTTGTAGCAAGTCGTGCTTTACACTGTGAAAGTCATGCAATGGGATGTAATGTTTGTAATTTCTGCTCTGCTCAGCTCAGCTGCAAAAGCAACAGTGTTTTTTCAGTCATGTGCTCGTGATTGGCTGCTATCATGATATGATATAGGGGCCTAGTTTAAGAGAGAACAGCTTTTATTTTAGGTCTGCGTGGTCTTAATCAAGGCTCGGTTCTTCGATCATGACAAGATCTGATCAGCTTGAGTTTGAGCATGCTCACCATTTGTTAACTAACCTAGAGACATAGGCCAGCTGTAATCAATGCATTGAGGTGTACCCTTTATGTCTAAGGAGATACATGTATTGTTTCTTTGCGCAGATTTGGTCACAGCTAAGAGTGGCTGCACCTCGTCTCCACAACAAAATTCGCAAAGATGCGAAAAGCGCTTTTCGTGCCCCCAGTGTGGCTATGCTACAGTGCATAAGCATGCTTTCAAGAGACACCAGAGAAGCCACACTGGAGAGCGTCCTTACCAGTGCAGCCATTGCAGCAAGGCGTTCACGACGTCAGACAACCTTCTGCAGCACATCCGTATCCATATGGGCGAGAAGCCGTACCAGTGTAATCACTGTGGCAAGCGCTTCACACAGAGGGGCACCCTGAAAAAACACCTCCGCATCCACACAGGCGAGAAGCCGTTCCAATGCCACCTATATCCCCTGGTCTTTCCGTGTGAAGCGAGCCTACGTCACCATGTGCGATCTCACAAGAAGGCAAATGTTTAGCTTTTTTTTTTTAGCAAGTAAGTTTTTGCGGAGGCTGTGTCTGAAGTTCTCTTGGTGCGCAGTTTATTCATCTAAAGGCATCTGCTATTGAAATATGTTCCAGGGTGTTCTGCGAGCATTTATTGGAGAAGTTATTGTGAGCCATTGTGCGTTGTAGGAGTCTGCCAATTTCGTCCTGATGTTTTGACTGAAATGATTCCGAAGGATATTTTGACATTAGTCATGTTGACACTATCTGATACGAGTTGCAGTATTTGTAGGAAAGTATGAGCGGTTACAAAATCTTAACGTTACTGACTCCAAAGTAATTTGTTATTCTGCACCTGAAATGAGAACACAGATGTGTTTGCAGCGTATTAATGTTTTGTTTTGGTTTCAAATTTCTGAAGCAGCATGTTTTTTTGCCTCTTGTTTGCATGTTAGAGAAAGAATAGTTATCAAACCAATTCTGAATAATTGGGCAGACTGTGCACAGTGTGTTCTTGGAATGCTTGCTTCATTTAAAATGGCTCACTTTCTAAAATCAGATGGGAGGAAGGTTCATCTTTGTTTTATGTAGCATACAACAATTTTTGCAGGAAATGTGGCTCTGGCACATTTCTTTTGGCTGTTTTATAAATTGGATAGGGGATCCTTGTCTTGAAATGACACATTGTATTTATTTGTAGGTGTTTTGGTGGAAATTCATGATGGTCGCTGCCTTCTCATTATTAATTGTACACTGCGCTCTATACATTGCATCTCATGGGAATGAGGGCATGCTTTAATGTTTCCTATCATCTGCTGCTTGTACTTTGCTGGTGAAAATGAAGCTGCAGCACTTGCTGACAGATTTTTCTTTATGCGTCTTTGAAGAGTTTTTGCTTCACCATTTTACATTTTATTTCTTCCTTGGTGATAACTGATGGGCAGTTTTGTGTTATTTGCATCTGTGAGCCTTTGTTTCATGCAAAATCCCACATTTACAGCACCTGAGTGGTTGTGCAGCTTTTTTGCGGAAATTTCAGAATAAGTCTTACAGTCGCAGCTTTTAGTGATGGCGGGTTCTCTTGGTTGTCGGCTTTCCTACATTGCACGCAGTAATATTGTGCAACCGTAGAAATTAGATACCATAAAGAGTGTTGGAAGTAATGTTTGTGTTTATTTACTGTGGAAAAATAAAGTATGGTCGGAAACGTAAGTTTAGCACTGCCACCTTTCTTTGTGATGTGGAGCACTGCTGTGGATATTGCGGAAGCTGAAAAACAGGACTCGCACAGTGGAAGAAGAACCCGAAATGATCTGGAAGAATAGAGTTGGGACGGTGACTGCTCATCTGGGACCAACGCCTTGAAAATGTATATCTATTAAAGTTGGCTGCTGACCTCTCCAGCATTCACAGCGCTGAAGTGGCCTTTTCATTCCATGGACGACTCCTATGCGTCCAACTAGAAGCCATTGGGTCAGTGAATGGCAAGAGTGACCACGTGAAGGCCCAAATACTTCCTGCCAGGCTGTGTGGCAAATGCACTGAAATTTTGCAGAACTTGCTTAGCAAAACGCGACGAAAGCATATTCAAGGTGCGGCACTCCTGACTGAGTTGTCACTTTTCAGACTCCATCCTCACTAACCACATTCGCTTCCCCCGCAGTTATACCATATTATTGTGTATGAAACCTTATGTAAGAGTAACGATATAGAAATACCCTTGTCGCTGACATGGTTGGCATCGATGCATTTTTTTCAGTTGCTATGACTGCTAAAACTATTCCGTATCTGCAAGGTCTCACATTTCTGCTTTGTTATAGTTCTCACTTTAATTTATGCCTCACACCTTTTCTGTTTGTTGTTTTTCATGTACGGTGTTGACATGGCTCGAATAGCTGCATTACAGAGTGCATGAATGACAGCAGCAGCTGAAATTTCAGTCTTGTTTTGCAATTTCTTTGTTGTGCTAAAAAAGGGAAGGGGAAATGGTGCTAAAAAATTGTGTGCCTGTGATGCAACCTGGTGCTATGCGTCAGTCAGTGCCTGTGAACAGAGAAGTACTAAATGTATGCTTCTCGTTTTGCAGCAAGTCGTGCTTTACACTGTGAAAGTCCTGCGAGGGCATGTAATGTTTGTAATTTATGCTCTGCTCTGCTCAGCTACAAAAGCAACAGAGTTTTTCGAGTCATGTGCTATGATTTGCTGTCCTCGTGATATGAAATATGTGCCTAGTCTAAAAGAGAACAGCTTTTAATTTAAGTCTGCATCGCAAGGCTCGGTTCTTCGATCATGACAAAATGTGACCTGCTTAAGTTTGAGCATCCTCACCTTTCATTAACTATCCTAGAGACATACACTAGCTGTTATCAATGCATTGAGGCATACCCTTCATATCTAAAAAAATCCATGCATTGTTTTTTTGCGCAGGTTTGGTCACGGCTAAGAGTAGCTGCACCTCGTCTCCGCAACAAAATTCGCAAGGATGTGGAAAGTGCTTTTCATGCCCCCAGTGTGGCTATGCTACAGTGCATAACCATGCTTTCAAGAGACACCAGAGAAGCCACACTGGAGAGCGTCCTTACCAGTGCAGCCATTGCAGGAAGGCGTTCACTACTTCAGACCACCTTGTGAGGCACATCCGTATCCATACGGGCGAGAAGCCGTACCACTGCGATCACTGTGGCAAGAGCTTCGCAGAGAGGGGCAACCTGGCACAGCATGTTCGCATCCACACAGGTGAGAAGCCGTACCACTGCGATCACTGTGGTAAGAGCTTCACAGAGAGGGGCAACCTGGCACAGCATGTTCGCATCCACACAGGCGAGAAGCCGTACCACTGCGATCACTGTGGCAAGAGCTTCACAGAGAAGGGCAACCTGACAGAGCATGTTCGCATCCACACAGGCGAGAAGCCATTCCGGTGCCATCTGTGCCCCGAGGTCTTCGCGCAGAGGGCGGGCCTGCGTCACCATCTGCGATCTCACAAGAAGGCAACTCTGTAGTAGATTTTTTTTTCGCACAAGTAGATTTTCGCACAGGCTGTGTCTAAAGTTCTCTTGGTGTGCAGTTTATTCATCCAAAGGCATTTGCTATTGAATTATGTTACAGGGGGTGTTCTGCGACCATTTATTGTCAGCCATTGCATTGTAAGAATCTGTTAATCTTGTTTTGATGTCTTGATTGAAATCATCTTGAAGGATATTTTAACATTAATCATGTTGACACTATCTGATGCAAGTTGTAATATTTGTAACATGAGCAGCAGCAAAATTTTAAGGTGACTGGCTGTAAAGTATCCTGCTATTCTGGACCTGAAATGAGAGCAAATCTACTAGATGTGTTTGCAGAATATTAATGTTTTCTTTCGGTTGCAAATTTCTGAAGCCGCATGCTTTTTGCCTCTTTTGCTTGTAAGAGAAATAATAGTTAACAAACTATTTCCGAGAAGTTTGGCAGACTGTGCACAGTATGTTTTTGGAATGCTTACCTGGTTCAAAATGCTTCCATTTCTAAAAGCAGACGGGAGAAAGGTTCCTATTTATTTTCTGTTGGATCCAGCAAGTTTTCCAGGAAATATGGCTCTGGCACTGTTTTTTTTGCTGCTATATAAATTGGATAAATGATCTCTGTTTTGAAATGATACATTGTGTTTATTTGTAGACGTCCTGGTGGAAATTCAGGGTGGTCAGTGCCTTGCCATTTTTAGTTGTCCCTCACGGGAGTGAGGGCATGCTTCAATGTTTCCTATCATCTGCTGCTTGTACTTTTCTGGCAGAAATAAAGCTGCAGCACTTGCAGACGCATTTTTTTTTATGCTTCTTTTAGGAGTTTTTGCTCTGCCATTTCATCTTGTATTTTTTCGTTCACTTATGTTTGATTGGGAATTTTGTCTTATTCAGACAAAATTCTACATTTACAGCACCTAAGTGGTTGTGCAGCTTTTTGCAGAAATTTCAGAATAAATCTTGCAGTCGCAGTTTTAGTGATGACGTGTTCTCTTGGTTGTTGGCTTTTCTCACAATGCACACAGTAATGTTGTGCAATCATAAAGATTTCATAGCATCAAGAGTCTTTGAAGTTACATTTGTGTTAATTTATTTTGGAACAATAAAGTACAGTCAGGATCCCCATTGTAGCACAGTCACCTTTCTGTCTCATGTGGCGTACACTGTTGTGGATATTGGACAGGCAGAAGAACAGGACTCGCACAGTGGAAGAACAACCGGAATTGATCTGGAGTGATGTAGCTGGGAGAATGACTGCTCAGCTGGGAGCAACGGCTTGCAAATGTGTGTCTATTAAAGTTGGCTGCTGACCTCTCGAACGTGCACAATGTAGAAGTGGCCTTTTCATTCAATGGACGACTGCTACTGTGTCCAGCTAAAAGCCATTGGGTCAGTGAACTTAGGAGTGACCACACAAAGTCCCAAACACTTTCTGCCAGGCTGTGCGGCAAATGCACTGATATTTTGCAATACTTGCACAGCAAAACTCGACGGAAACATATTCAAGGTGTGGCACTCCTGTCTGAATTGTCACTTTTCAGACTCCATCCTCACTAACCACATTCGCTTCCTCGTCTGCTGCATGAGCGTCATGTTCGTGCTTCTAGGATATCCGCCAGGGTATCAGTTTGCAGAGGCCACTCAGTGCACACTTTCTCTCTGCTGCCTGTTTTAAATGACTGATTTTTGGGAGTTCTTACGAAAAGGCACCATAAGTAAAGATAAAGCAGACCACACGAGAAATGCATGCAGGAATGTGTCTCTCGCGTCGTCTTTTTTGCCTGATGTGCCTTTTCGTAAAAGTATGTAAGTACAACTGACCCAACAGCACATGTTAAGCAACCTATATCTGTGTCTTATGGGCATCTGTCTGCTTTACTATTTGCCCCTTTTCGTATTGTAAAAAATGTCAAGCCAACTTTCAGAACAGTTTTTGTAAGGTGGTTTTCATGAGGTAGTTGTGCAATGAATTGTTTAGCACCATGTAGTGTGTTACATGTTTAGATGTACTGCACATTAAGAATGCTGAGGTCATGTTGAGACAGCAACAAAAAAGGGGACGCAAAAACTTTAGTACATATGGCAACTGCAATTGCTAAGCAGAGGAGTATGAATAAGGACCATTTCTTTTATTTCTCTATTGCTACAATTTTTTATTTTCTTCCATCAAGAATTGTGAATAAAGGTGAGGAATATGCTTTCCTAGGTACTTAATTTCCGTGTCTGTGGGTGCATTGGGTAACCTATGAAATGTGCGAGGCACGATATCCAATTTCCTTGCCCTTTAATGTCACGGAAGGACTGCTGATGCATTTTTCTCCAAGACTATGGATGTAATACGCTTGCATGCTTTCGCGCCTTACCTTGTTTTTATAAACGGTGTCTTTTTGCACTGTTCACCCACCATGAGTAGGATACAACCCTGCGTTGTCATGCTAGCAGGGCTGGAAGGGGGTCCTTTGATGGAGAAGAGCTGCTTGGTTCGAAGGAAGCAGCTTTTCCCCATCAAAGGAACCCCTTTCAGCCAATGCCATTGCCAATTCTCATGACCTGAAGAATGAAGCGGCTTTTCCCCATCAAAGGACCCCTTCCAGCCAATGGTATCGGGGGCCAATTCTCATGACCGCTAGAACCAGGTGGCTTTTCCCCATCAAAGGACCCCTTCCAGCCAATAGCATCGGCGGCCAATTCTCATGACCACTAGAACCAGGTGGCTTTTCCCCATCAAAGGACCCCTTCCAGCCAATGGCATCGGCTCATTCTCACGACCCCTAGACCGAAGTGGCTTTTCCCCACCAAAGGACCCCTTCGAGCTAATGGCATCCGGCAATTCTCATGACCCCTAGAAGGAAGCGGCTTTTCCCTATCAAAAGACCCCTTCCAGCTAATGGCATCGGCCAATTCTCATAACGCCTAGAAGGAAGCGTCTTTTCCCCATCAAAAGACCCCTTCCAGCTAATGGCATCGGCCAATTCTCATGACCCCTAGAACGAAGCGGCTTTTCCCCATCAAAGGGCTCCTTCCAGCCAATGCCATCAGTTGATTCTGATGACCTCAAGAACGAAGCAGCTTTTCCCTATCAAAGGACCCCTTCCAGCCAACGGCATCGGCCAGTTCTCATGACCCCTAGAACGAAGCGGCTTTTTCCCATCAAAGGACCCCTACCAGCCAATGGCATCTGTTGATTCTCGTGACCTCAAGAACGAAGCAGCTTTTCCTTATCAAAGGACCCCTTCCAGCCAACGGCATCGGCCAGTTCTCATGACCCCTAGAACGAAGCGGCTTTTCCTCATCAAAGGACCCCTTTGCAGCCAATTGCGTAGGCCGATTCTCATGACCTGAATAATGAAGTGGCTTTTCCCCATCAAAGGACTCCTACCAGCCAACGGCATCGGCCAGTTCTCATGACGCCTAGAACGAAGCGGCTTTTTCCCATCAAAGGACCCCTACCAGCCAATGGCATCTGTTGATTCTCATGACCTCAAGAACGAAGCAGCTTTTCCCCATCAAAGGACTCCTACCAGCCAATGGCATCATCGGCCAATTCTCATGACCCCTAGAACGAAGCGGCTTTTTCCCATCAAAGGACTCCTACCAGCGAATGGCATCTGTTGATTCTCATGACCTCAAGACCGAAGCGGCTATTCCCCATCAAAGGACTCCTACCAGCCAATGGCATCATCGGCCAATTCTCATGATCCCCAAAAACGAAGCGGCTTTTTCCCATCAAAGGACCCCTACGAGCCAATGGCATCTGTTGATTCTCATGACCTCAAGAACGAAGCGGCTTTTCCCCATCAAAGGACTCCTACCAGCCAATGGCATCATCGGCCAATTCTCGTGATCCCCAAAAACGAAGCGGCTTTTTCCCATCAAAGGACCCCTACCAGCCAATGGCATCATCGGCCAATTCTCGTGATCCCCAAAAACGAAGCGGCTTTTTCCCATCAAAGGACCCCTACCAGCCAATGGCATCTGTTGATTCTCATGACCTGAAGAACGAAGCAGCTTTTCCCCATCAAAGGACTCCTACCAGCGAATGGCATCATCGGCCAATTCTCATGACCCCTAGAACAAAGCGGCTTTTTCCCATCAAAGGACCCCTACCAGCCAATGGCATCTGTTGATTATCATGACCTCAAGAACGAAGCGGCTTTTCCCCATCAAAGGACTCCTACCAGCCAATGGCATCATCGGCCAATTCTCGTGATCCCCAAAAACGAAGCAGCTTTTCCCCATCAAAGGACCCCTTCAAGCTAATGGCATCGGCCAATTCTCATAACACCTAGAACGAAGCGGCTTTTTGGCATCGGCCAATTCTCATGACCCCTAGAACGAAGCGGCTTTTCCCCATCAAAAGACCCCTTCCAGCAAATGGCATCGGCCAATTCTCATGACCCCTAGAACGAAGCGGCTTTTCCCCATCAAAAGACCCCTTCAAGCTAATGGCATCGGCCAATTCTCATGACCGCTAGAACCAGGTGGATTTTTCTCATCAAAGGACCCCTACCAGCCAATGGCATCTGTTGATTCTCATGACCTCAAAAACGAAGCAGTTTTTCCCTATCAAAGGACTCCTACCAGCCAATGGCATCATCGGCCAATTCTCGTGATCCCCAAAAACGAAGCAGCTTTTCCCCATCAAAGGACCCCTTCAAGCTAATGGCATCGGCCAATTCTCATGACCCCTAGAACAAAGCGGCTTTTTCCCATCAAAGGACCCCTACCGGCCAATGGCATCTGTTGATTATCATGACCTCAAGAACGAAGCGGCTTTTCCCCATCAAAGGACTCCTACCAGCCAATGGCATCATCGGCCAATTCTCGTGATCCCCAAAAACGAAGCAGCTTTTCCCCATCAAAGGACCCCTTCAAGCTAATGGCATCGGCCAATTCTCATGACCCCTAGAACGAAGCGGCTTTTTGGCATCGGCCAATTCTCATGACCCCTAGAACGAAGCGGCTTTTCCCCATCAAAAGACCCCTTCCAGCAAATGGCATCGGCCAATTCTCATGACCCCTAGAACGAAGCGGCTTTTCCCTATCAAAAGACCCCTTCAAGCTAATGGCATCGGCCAATTCTCATGACCGCTAGAACCAGGTGGATTTTTCTCATCAAAGGACCCCTACCAGCCAATGGCATCTGTTGATTCTCATGACCTCAAAAACGAAGCAGCTTTTCCCTATCAAAGGACCCGTTCTAGCCAACGGCATCGGCCAGTTCTCATGACCCCTAGAACGAAGCGGCTTTTTCCCATCAAAGGACCCCTACCAGCCAATGGCATCTGTTGATTCTCATGACCCCAAGAACGAAGCAGCTTTTCCCTATCAAAGGACCCGTTCTAGCGAATGGCATCGGCCAGTTCTCATGACCCCTAGAATGAAGGGGCTTTTCCTCATCAAAGGACCCCTTTCCAGCCAATGGCATCAGCGGCCGATTCTCATGATCCCCAAAAACGAAGCAGCTTTTCCCCATCAAAGGACCCGTTCTAGCCAATGGCATCGGCCAATTCTCATGACCCCTGGAACGAAGCGGCTTTTCCCCATCAAAGGACCCCTTCCGGCTCATGGCATTGGCTGATTCTGATGGCTTCAAGAACGAAGCGGTTTTCCCCATCAAAGGGCCCCCCTCCAGCCAATGGCGTCGGCCGGCTCTCATGACCCTGCTGGCGTGACAATGCAGAAAGCGCCCTGACAAGACTATCCCCGACTATGGAGGCAGGGAACTATCCCCTTTCGTCTGCCACTCTCCTCATTGACACGCTAGCAGGGTCATGAGAATCGACCGATGCCATTGGCTGGAAGAGGTCCTTTGACAAAGCTGCTTCATTCTCGAGTTTTATCCAAGTGTAATGGTGCATCTCCTGTGCACTTTGTTCAAAATATGTAGATCATGGATCATCTCAACTCAAGGAACATGTATATTTGTACTTTTCAGCCTAAAACCTCACCAAGCGAAAAAAAAATTATATCAGAGCAATGTTTCCTGGAACTCTTGTATGCATCGGTAAAAGGAAAAAGAAACCTCATGTCTCATCGGAAAAAACACAAGCACCGAATACCAGGAAATAAACCGTCAAAGCTCGCACCATGCAGTCTCTTATTTTCTAGAGCCCATTTCATTGCCACTTTTTTATTTATAAGTGCACAAATGTAAGACAGCACACAACAACAGAATATCCTAAACCAAAAGAAAAACTTACTCTAGTCGGATACAACATGAGACTGGAGTAAGCTCCGCCCCCTTATCAAAACTGTTCTCATTCACTGATGTGATGGATTAGCAGAGTAATACAGGCTGCCATGTAGCCGCACAAACTACGTGAGATTAGAAGCAGTGAAATTCAGGTATAAGGCCCAATGCTATCGCAATGTCACCAGGGAATGGTGATCTGGCGGCCTACAAACTTTCCTTGCTCTGAGCCTATTCTCTGCTTAGAACTTATTTTAATTGTCATGATAAATGCTGCTGCATTGTTTTTAAAAATATACTTGACATATGTTAGTTTTTGCACAGACACACCAACGCGCTGACTCATTTTATCAGTGCATATAAACAACAATGAAATAATGCAAGTACAGGGCACATGAATATGCCTGCAGTGTGTAAAGGCAGTGTGACATTTTGGGGCTCAGCTCGTAACTGTCATGATTTTGTCGCATCTATTAGCTCAAACAATACATGCACACACACATTTCAATGTAAGCTGATTTATGGCCCAGCAAACCAAAAACCTCTCGGAGACGTCTAGCTAGACATCTCTGAGAGGTTTGCTGGGGGTGTATGGTTTATAGGGGTTTAACGTCCCAAAGCGACTCGGGCTATGAGAGACGCCGTAGTGAAGGGCTCCGGAAATTACAATCACCTGGGGTTCTTTAGTATGCACTGGCATCGCACAGTACAGGGGCCTCTAGAATTTCGCCTCCATCGATATTCGACTGCAGTAGCCAGGATCAAACCCGCGTCTTTTGGGTCAGCAGCCGAGTGCCCTAACCACTGAGCCACTGCGGTGGATACATACCATACGATTATAAGCATCGGTCAAATGTTTAGGGGAATCCCCCAAGGTGGAGTAGATTTGTAATAAGGGAGTAATTACTCATTGGCATCCACCCGAGCGCAGCCATACGACTACAAAGGAAAGCTATACAGCTTTCTCAGAAACTTCGTAGTTAAAGAAAAATTCGTCCTGGTCCGGGGTTCGAACCCAGGACCACCGCTACACCGGAGCAGTCGCTCTACCAATTGAGCTAACCAGGACGGCAAGCTTATGGTAGGACGAGAGCGAATTGATCAATAACTCGAAGTGGGAACTGTGTTGGTCAAATGTTTAGGGGAATCCCCCAAGGTGGAGTAGATTCGGAGTAAATCGGTGGAGTAGATCGGAGTAGATCGGAGTAGAAAGGTGGAGTAGATCGTCCTACCATAAGCTTGCCGTCCTGGTTAGCTCAATTGGTAGAGCGACTGCTCCGGTGTAGCGGTGGTCCTGGGTTCGAACCCCGGACCAGGACGAATTTTTCTTTAACTACGAAGTTTCTGAGAAAGCTGTATAGCTTTCCTTTGTAGTCGTATGGCTGCGCTCGGGTGGATGCCAATGAGTAATTACTCCCTTATTAGAGTATAAGCATCATACCAGTATAAGTATATGCATCTATCCTCTCGTCCAACAGTGCTTTGAGGGCTTCCCTTATATGTTTATTACTCAGTAATACCACCAGAACTTAAAGAGACTCGGGAACTAGCCCCACTGGATAAGGTTCTTGCATAAAAACGTTGCTAGGTTCACTAGTGACAGCTGATCCGGATCATGAGAGGGAAATAACTAGAAGAAAAAGAATAAGGTGGAGCGCATATTTTTTTTTTTTTTTTTTATTAATACTGCAATCCCAGGAAGGGATTTTCGCAGGGTGGGCATACAGAAAATAGGTAAGTACAAATATTAAGAAAAAAAAAAGTACAAAGGCCACAAATTAATAATAAGCAACAAAAACACAACAGCAAAAATGAAAGGCTCAATGACGTAACACAGCAAAAAAGTACAATAAGGTTTGGGGCATATAAATACACTACTATCAAGTCATCAGTGAACATGGTCAACAGGGAATTAATTAAATGAAGAAAGAGCACCAAAACGATCACAATATTAAAGTCAGGTCATAAAAAATGGGAAACGGGAATGCATGACAGAGGACATTATTGTGTACTGAGGTTGCCGATAAATGATGTTACAGATAGCTGTAGGACTTCGTCGTTAGTAAGTTGATTCCACTCCGTTACTGTTCGCGGAAAAAAAGAATATTTAAAGCAGTTATTACGCTGGGTGAAAGGGGTGATTGTAAGATTGTGACGTTGTCTTGTGGAATAACCTGAAGAGAAGGATATTAGTCCATCAATGTTAATTTTAAAATGACCTTTGACCAATTGGTATAAGAACTTTAGTCGAGCAACGCGATTCCTTTCGGTTATCGATATTAAAGCAGCCCTGTTTAAGAGGTCACTTACTGATGTGCGTCCATAGCTATTGTAAACAAAACGTACTGCTTTCTTTTGTATTTTTTCAATTTTATTTACGTTTGTTTTGGTGAATGGATCCCAGATTATTGCCGCATAATCTAGTATTGGAAGGACAATCGATTTATACGCTAAAAGCCGAACTCGGGGTGTGGAAAGTCTCAATGCACGCCTAAGAAAGAAAAGTTTACGGTTTGCATTATTTACAGTTTGATCAATGTGTTTAGTCCAGTCAAGATTGTTAGTAATCCATAGCCCTAGATATTTGTAGTGTGAGACTTCGGAAAGAATGTTGTTATCAAATGAATATTGGAACATTAGTGGACTTTTCTTGTGAGTGATTCTCATATACACGGTTTTTTGAAAGTTGATAGGCATCTGCCATGCATCACACCAGGCATTAATTTTCTGAAAAGCCTCATTAAGTTTTACCTGATCTGACATGTTTTTAATTTCGGAGTATAGCACACAATCATCCGCATATAGTTTAATATTAACAGGAATGTCTTTCACGATGTCGTTAATGTAAATGATAAACAAGAGTGGCCCAAGCACTGAGCCCTGAGGGACGCCAGAGTCAACAAAAACAGTTTGAGAGGAATGTTCCCCAAAAGAGACATATTGCTGACGGTTATTCAAATATGCTGAAATCCAATTAATGATTTGGTTATTTCTGAGTGTGCTATTAATTTTGGAAAGCAGTTTTTTGTGAGAGACCTTATCAAATGCTTTGGCGAAATCCATAAAAATGGCATCTGTTTGGCTACTATTGTTAATAGCATTCGCAAAATCGTGTATAGTCTGAACTAATTGGGTACAAGTAGAAAAACCTTTCCGGAATCCGTGTTGGAAATTTGTAATAAAATTGTGTTGTTCAAGAAAATGGGAAATGTGGGTGTGTATTATGTGTTCCATAATTTTGCAAACTGTCGATGTTAATGAAATCGGTCGGTAATTATTAATGTACTGTTTGTTTCCATTTTTATGAATTGGTTGGACTCTGGCTGTCCTCCAGTCGCCCGGAACCTGTCCTTCGTTTAGAGACCTAGAAAAAATTATGAACAAATACTTGGACACCCATTCTGCATACCTCGTTAGGAATGCATTGGGTATTTTATCAGGCCCAAGGGATTTTTTTACGTTAAGATTCAAAAGCATTTTAGTTATACCCTGTTCACTGATGACAAGATCAGGCATCGGAGGTAAGCATGTTTCGTACACAGGTTGTATGCCATTATCCTTAGTAAAAACGGATTTGAAGTATTCGTTAAAGGCGGTTGATATTACTTTTCCGTCATGTGTTAATGTGCCATTGATTTCAAATGCATGAGAATCCCTAGATACTGGTGAGATTGTACGCCAAAATTTTTCAGGTGAGCTAGTTATAAAATTAGGCAACAAATCGCCAAAATAATTTTCTTTATCAAGTGCTACTTGTCCTCGTAGTTGACTTGACAGAGCGGAAATTTTATCCAGCAGGCCTTCAGGTTGGACAACTGCTTGCCTTTTCTTTTTCAACTTTTTTAATTTTCTACGCATTTGTATTGAAGTGCGGGAAATCCAGGGATTGTCACGTTTTGTCTTTTTAACAATGCTTGGCACAAAACGGTTAATACACATCATAACCAGATCCTTGAAAGAAATCCACAGATCGTCTACATTTGCGGTAGACTTCGAAAAACTATCAAAATAAAAGGATAAGGTATCGATTATTGATGTGTCATCAGCGCGTGAGAAGTTAGGAAAACATGACTGCTTTGGATGCCTGTCAATAGCGGCATCAGATAAGGTAAGGAACACGGCCTGGTGATCGGAGATTCCTGGGATTATTTCGCATTTTGTTTTAGTACTAATAGATCCGCTTACGAAGAAAAGGTCCAGTATAGATTTAGCGCCATCGTGTACCCTGGTGTACTCGTCAACAAGTTGGGATAAATCAAATGCAAATGCTATGTCCAACATGGCATCACCTGTTTTGTCGTTATGGTTGTTGAGGGACATCGTGCGCCAGTCAATATTAGGCAGATTAAAGTCGCCAGCTAGAATTATCCGATCGCCAGGTTTTAAATATGTGTTCATGTAAGTTTTCAAATCATTTAAAACCGATATGGAAGAAGAAGGGGGCCTGTACAACACACCTATAATGTACCTGATTGTACCACAATAAGTTTTACTGAAAATGCACTCTACATTAGGCACATCAGGCATCCTTAAAACTCGTAATGATTTCTTGTATATCATACAGACGCCGCCACCTCTTCCAGTACGGTCTTTCCGGAGTACATTGTAACCAGTAGGCACGAATTCACTGTCGAAAATTGCATCATGTAACCATGTTTCGGTTAGCACAGCAATGTCTGAATCGTTAGTAAAAAGGAGCCCTTCAAGCTCGGTTACTTTATTGATTACACTTCTGCAGTTAATGTTTAAGATTTTCAAGGATGTAGGATCATGCTTTTTCTGTCAGTTTTTTTTCTTATTGACCAATCTGACACGCTCTCCTTTCTGGGCATCCCAAGCAAACATAACACTATCAATGCTAATTTTATCAAAGACCAGCTTTACCTTAGCGCCATTTGCTTTTTCTTCCGCTGCGCTGTCCCATAAAAGTTTACGTAAGTCACGCACGCGCTTTGAGAAGTCTTCCGAGATAGAGTACGACGATCCTTTTAGTTTGTAGGCTGCTTGTAAAATGGATGCCTTTTCCCGATAGTCAAGAAATTTTATGATAACCGGTCTAGATTTGTCACTGGATTTACGCCCAAGCCTATGAAGTCTTTCTATACCTGTAGGTGTTATACCTATCTTCTCTTTTATTATGTCGTCTTTCACTGTGTTCTCAAGTTCTTCGAGCGTCTCGTTTTCTGACTCTTCTAAACCGTAAATTATAAGATTGCAACGGCTTCTGTTTTCTAAGTCGTCCACCTTATTCATCAGAAAGGACAACTGGCTGTCAAAATCTGCTATTGTTTTTTCTATTTCGCTTACTTGTTTTGTCAGCGTGCCTAGTTTGGACAACTGTTGTTCAATGCTATCTATTCTGTTGTTTAGTGTAACCATTTGCTCTTTTATTTCGTTCTGACCGTCGATAATTCCTTCAATAGTTCCTTGCACTTTCTTTTGGCCGTCTAGCAGTTCCGACAGCAATTGCTTCTCAGTTGGTCCCGGGTTTGTCTCAATATCGCCCGAAAGAAGTAGGTTAGTAGGCAATAAAGCAATGTGCGCCAGAATACATTTGAAACACTGTGGGCAGGGCAGCAGCAACAGAAACCGGTTGTCACTACGATAACAGTACATGGAAACGTTTTTACTAACCTGTAGAGCAAGACAAAAATGGTTGCTGAGCATGTTGCCGATACTGCTGCTGGCCTGCCCACTGAAGAAAGTCGGTGTTGCTCGCTCTTTTAAAGGGGCTTGCTGAGCCATGTGATGTGACGTCACAGTTGTCGAGATGAAGCGATGCGCTGTCAGTTGCGGAACGGAAAGCAATGTAATCGCCGGGCACCTGGCACGAGCCAGATTTTCCGATGCCGGCTCACTGAACACATCCACGTCGATTGCCCTTGATGCGTAGGCGCTGGGCCACCATTCATTCCCGCGATGCGAGGGCTCGTTGACCAGGTCAAACGACGTAGCCACTGGGTCGCAGCCACGCGGTGGAACTGGTCCGCAGAGAAGGGCCACCAAAATCTGTAGAGCAAGACAAAAATGGTTGCTGAGCATGTTGCCGATACTGCTGCTGGCCTGCCCACTGAAGAAAGTCGGTGTTGCTCGCTCTTTTAAAGGGGCTTGCTGAGCCATGTGATGTGACGTCACAGTTGTCGAGATGAAGCGATGCGCTGTCAGTTGCGGAACGGAAAGCAATGTAATCGCCGGGCACCTGGCACGAGCCAGATTTTCCGATGCCGGCTCACTGAACACATCCACGTCGATTGCCCTTGATGCGTAGGCGCTGGGCCACCATTCATTCCCGCGATGCGAGGGCTCGTTGACCAGGTCAAACGACGTAGCCACTGGGTCGCAGCCACGCGGTGGAACTGGTCCGCAGAGAAGGGCCGCCAAAATCTGTAGAGCAAGACAAAAATGGTTGCTGAGCATGTTGCCGATACTGCTGCTGGCCTGCCCACTCAACTGTGGCAGGTTCTCTCAGATCATGAATGGCAGTTTACCGATATCTCTCAAAAGAAAAGTATACAACAGCTGTATCTTGTCGGTACTCACCTATTTGGCAGAAACGTGGAGGCAAACAAAGAGGGTTCAGCTTAAGTTAAGGACAACGCAGCGAGCTATGGAAAGAAAAATGATAGGTGTAACGTTTAGAGATCAGAAGCGGGCGGAGTGGGTGACAGAACAAACGCGGGTTAATGACATCCTAGTCGAAATAAAGAGGAAGAAGTGGGCTTGGGCAGGGCATGTAATGCGAAGGCAAGGTAACCGCTCGTCCCTAAAAGTAACGGAGTGGATTCCAAGAGAAGGCAAGCGCAGCAGGGTGCACCAGAAACTTAGGTGGGCGGATGAGATTAAGAAATTTGTGGGAATACGGTGGCTGCAACTGGCCAGGGACAGGGTTAATTGAAGAGACATGGGAGAGGCCTTTGCCCTGCAGTGGGCATATTCAGGCTGATGATGATGATAATGACGATGATGAAGTAAAGGTGAGGGAGGGCCGCATAATTTTTCAAAATCAGAGTGAGGGTGAGAGACGGCCATGGATTCAAAAGTGAGGGTGAAGGAGGAAAAATAAAAGTTAGGGCTCTTGCCATCCACTGCTCAAAAGATGCAGAAAACACAAGCATGCAACTAGAAAAAAGCAAGTATGTTGAATTAAAGGAAGAGGTTGCTTTTCCATGGAATTTTTCTCATTGTTAACAATGCAACGACAGGGAACGCAGAAAGAGATCCATGCCTTGCAGTTCAATATGTGACTAAGACCAGGAACCGTTTGTTTAGAACAACCTTGATTTTAACTTCACTGCGGTTGTTGTGCAGATTTTAAGTGGACATTAATCATAGAAGAAGAAACCACTAGCCTCCCAAAGCCAACATTGTCCATGACCAAGGCCCTTGAAATATGCTACATTTTTGTTCTCTTCCCGGCATGTATGGGAAATAACAACTGAGACTTGATGTACAGTCTTTGTCAAAAATATACAGCCCAAGGGGTTTGCTTTCAAGACGTGTAGCGGGACCCTTAAGCGCATATGGTAGTCCTAAGCTTGGGATGGTAGAGGACGCAAGTTCCTCCAGCCTTTTTGTGATTAGGGTCCCCGACTATGAAAGAGGAGCCACACTGCAGGGCTCAGAAGCAGACTCCTTGGGCTGTATACTTTTGACAAAGACTGCACATACTGCTTTCATAGATACTTACTGAGAAGAATGTATTCATAATGAACCACTCATGCACTCGACCTCCTCAAATTAGTACAGATCCTAAATTATTAGTTATCACCAATTTGTAACCCATTCCAGTACCTCTACATAAAACCAGAACTAGCGTTATGAAATCAATGGCATTGCCATGCCGCCATACATTCCCTGCACTACCCTGATCCTCGAATTTCTCTCGCGGTGCAAATGGCTGCGGAGTTCTCCAATGGAGGTCAAACTAGCCTCGATATGACCGGCCACCAACCTTAATTTGTGTCCCAAGCAATGCTTGGCGCTATCATTAAAGTGCGCCATTACAATAACCCTAGACACACCAACTTGTAATAGAAAAAATGGTTGCATACAAGGTGATTGAACACAGTCCAGGGAGGGTGATGCCTATATGATGAATTGAAGAAATAAAAATGAAAACTCTCGACTGGAAGAACAATAAAAATGGACTGACCGTTGGAGGACATGCCAGTAGCATAACAACTGAAAAGTAGCAAACGAAAAATACTTCAGGCAGGCAACGTAAAAATCAACACATATGAAATGAAATTGAAAGAAATGAAATGAAAAGATTTATTTGAGCAGAGCAGTTACAGCATCTGCTGCAGGGGCAGAGGCTAAAGGCTATGGTGCCTGACGAGGCCTCTGACCCCCTGCAGTCGACGGAAGTGCAATACAATTTGCGCATAACAAGAAGGTAAGTCAGAAAATTAAAACAAGTGGGGATAAATTATGCAAATATAATCACAACATTAAGACAGTATACGGAATGCTATAAACATGTACTATAATATGCAAGGATATTATAGAGAGATTTTGTTCAGTATGCAATCATTGGAGGACACTTATAACAAAAATAAAGTGAAAAATCATGGTACAAGAGATGGATATATCCTGTATATGCATGTCAAAAGTACTCGTCACTCTGCGTACAAAACAACTGTGCAAATCTACTTGTGCAAAAAAAAAATCTACTACAGAGTTGCCCTCTTGTGAGATCGCAGATGGTAACGCAGGCTCGCCTTCTGCGCAAAGGCCAGGGGACATAGATGGCATTGGTACGGCTTCTCGCCTGTGTGGATGTGGAGGTGTTCCCTCAGGTGTCCGCTCTTTGTGAAGCGCTTGCCACAGTGATCGCAGTGGTACGGCTTCTCGCCTGTGTGGACGCGAACATGGTCCTCCAGGATGGTCTTCTGTGTGAAGCTCTTGCCGCAAATAATACACTGGTATGGCTTCTCGCCCGTATGGATACGGATGTGCCTCACAAGGTTGTCTGAAGTAGTGAACGCCTTGCTGCAATGGCTGCATGGGTAAGGACGCTCTCCAGTGTGGGTTCTCTGGTGTCTCTTGAAAGCATGGTTATGCACTGTAGCATAGCCACACTGGGTGCACAAAAAGCGCTTTTCGCATCCTTGCGAATTTTGTTGTGGAGACGAGGTGCAGCTACTCTTAGCTGTGACCAAACCTGCGCACAGAAACAATGCATGGATTTCTTTAGACATAAAGGGTATGCCTCAATGCATTGATAACAGCTAGTGTATGTCTCAAGGATAGTTATTGAATGGCAAGGATGCTCAAACTCAAGCCGGTCAGACCTTGTCATGGTCGAAGAACCAAGCCTGGTGATGCAGACCTAAATTAAAAGCTATTCTCTTTTAAACTAGGCCCATATTTCATATCACGAGGACAGCAAATCATAGCACATGACTCGAAAAACACTGTTGCTTCTGTAGCTGAGCAGAGCAGAGCATAAATTACGAATATTACATGCCCTCGCAGGACTTTATCAGTGTAAAGCACAACTTGGTGCAAAAAGAGAAGCATACATTCAGTACTTCCTTGTTCACAGACACTGACTGACCCATCGCACCAGGTTGCGTCACAGCCACACAATTTTTTAGCACCATTTCCCCTTCCCTTTTTTAGCACAACAAAGAAAAATCTGCAAAGCATGATTGAAATTTCAGCTGCTGCTGTCATTCATGCACTCTGAAGCGCAGCTATTCCAGCCATGTCAACACCATACATGAAAAACAACAAACAGAAAAGGTGTGAGGCATAAATTGAAGTGAGAATTATAACAAAGCAGAAATGTGAGGCCTTGCAGATACGGAATAGTTTTAGCAGTCAAAGCAATTGAATGCATGCATCGATGCCAACCATGTCAGTGACAAGGGTATTTCTATATCGTTACTCTTACATAAGGTTTCATACACAATAATAAGGTATAATTGCAGGGGAAGCGAAAGTGATTGGTGAGGATGGAGTCTGAACAGTGACCACTCAGTCAGGAGTGCCGAGCCTTGAATATGCTTCCATCGCATTTTGCAAAGCAAGTTCTGCAAAATTTCAGTGCATTTTCCACACAGCCCGGCAGGAAGTATTTGGGCCTTTTTGTGGCCACTCCTGCAATTCATTGACCCCAATGGCTTCCAGTTGGACGCAGTAGGAGTCGTCGATTGAATGAAAAGGCCACTTCAGCACTGTGCGTGTTGGAGAGGTCAGCAGCCAACTTTAATAGATATATATTTCTAAGGCGTTGCTCCCAGATGAGCAGTCACCGTCCCAACTCTATTATTCCAGATCCTTTCGGGTTTGTCTTCCACTGTGCGAATCCTGCTTTTCAGCCTCCGCAATATCCACAGCAGAGTGCTCCACATCACAAAGAAAGGTGGCAGTGCTAAACCTACGTTTCCGACCATACTTTATTTTTCCACAGTAAATTAACACAAACATTACTTCCAACACTCTTTATGGTATGTAATCTCTATGGTTGCGCAATATTACTGCGTGCTATGTAGGAAAGCCAACAACCAAGAGAACACGCCATCACTAAAAGCTGCGACTGTAAGACTTATTCTGAAATTTCCGCAAAAAAGCTGCACAACCACTCAGGTGCTGTAAATGTGGGATTTTGCACGAAGCAAAGGCTGCAAAGATGCAAACAACACAAAACTGCCCATCAATTATCACCAAGGAAGAAATAAAATGTAAAATGGCGAAGCAAGAACTCTTCAAAGACGCATAAAGAAAAATCTGTCAGCAAGTGCTGCAGCTTCATTTTCACCAGCAAAGTACAAGCAGCAGACGATAAGAAACATTGAAGCATTCCCTCATTCCCATGAGATGGAATGTATAGAGTGCGGTGTACAATTAATAATGACAAGGCAGCGACCATCATGAATTTCCACCAAAACACCTACATATAAATACAATGTGTCATTTTAAGACAGGGATCACCTATTCAATTTATATAACAGCCAAAAGAAATGTGCCAGGGCCACATTTCCTGCAAAAATTGTTGGATGCTACAGAAAACAAAGATGAACCCTTCTCCCATCTGATTTTAGAAAGGGAACCATTTTGAATGAAGCAAGCATTCCAAGAACGTACTGTGCACAGTCTGCCCAATTTTTCAGAAATGGTTTCTTAACTATTCTTTCTCTTACAAGCAAACAAGAGGCAAAAAAACATGCTGCTTCAGAAATTTGTAACCAGAACGAAACATTAATACGCTGCAAACTCATCTAATAGTGTTGTTCTCATTTCAGGTGCAGAATAGCAAATTACTTTGGAGTCAATTACGTTAAGATTTTGTTACCGCTCATACTTTCCTACAAATATTGCAACTCGTATCAGATAGTGTCAGCATGACTAATGTCTAAATATCCTTCTGGATCGTTTCAATCAAAACATCAGGACGAAATTGGCAGACTCTTACAACGCACATTGGATCACAATAACTTCTCCAATAAATTCTCGCAGAACACCCTGTAACATATTTCAATAGAAGATGCCTTTAGATGAATAAACTGCGCACCAACAGGACTTCAGGCACAGCCTCCACGAAAACTTACTTGCTAAAAAAAAATACTACACATTTGCCGTCTTGTGAGATTGCACATGGTGACGTAGGTTCGCTTTGCGCGCAAAGACCTCGGGGCATAGATGGCATCGGAACGGCTTCTCGCCTGTGTGGATGCGGAGGTGTTTTTTCATGGCGCCCCTCTGTGTGAAGCGCTTGCCACAGTGATCGCAGTGGTACGGCTTATCGCCTGTGTGGATGCGAAAATGCTCTGTCAGGTTGCTCTTGTCTGAGAAGCTCTTGCCACAGTGAATACACTGGTATGGCTTCTCGTATGGATACGGATGTGCCTCACAAGGTGGTCTGAAAGTAGTGAACGCCTTGCTGCAATGGCTGCACTGGTAAGGACGCTCTCCAGTGTGGCTTCTCTGGTGTCTCTTGAGAAGATGGTTATGCACTGTAGCATAGCCACAATCAGGGCACAGAAAGCACGTTCCGCATCGTTCCGTATTTTGTTGTGGAGACGAGGTGCAGCTGTGGCCAAACCTGCGCAAAGAAACAATGCATGGATCTCCTTATAAATGAAGGGTAAGCCTCAATGCATTGATTACAGCTGGCCTACGTCTCTAGGTTAGTTGACAAATGGTGAGGTTGCTCAAACTCAGGCTGATCAGAGCTTGTCATGACCTAAGAACCGAGCCATGCTTCGACCATGCCGACCTAAAATAAAAGCTGTTCTCTTTTAGACTAGGCACATATTTCATATCACGAGGACAGCCAATCACAAGTACATAACTCAAAAAACACTGTTGCTCTTGCAGCTGAGCTGAGCAGAGCAGAAAGTACAAACATTACAGCCCATTGAATGACTTTATCTGTGTATGTCACGACTTGTTACAAAGAGAAAAGAACACATTTATTGCTTGCTAGCTCACAGGCATTAACCTGCTCACAGTGCAAGGTTGCAGGGCAGCACTTCCCCTGAATCACATCATAACAAACAAGAATCCGCAGAACACAACTGAACTCTCAGCTGCTGCTGTCGTTCATGCACTCTGTGACACAGCTTTTCCAGCCATGTCAACACCATATATGAAAAAAAAAAAGGTGGGAGGCATAAATTAAAGTGAAAACTATAACAAAGCAGAAATGTGAGACCTTGCAGATATGGAATAGTTTTAACGGTCATAGCAACTGAATACATGCATAGATGCCAACCACGTCAGTAACAAGGGTATTACTATATTATTATAGTTACATGAGGTTTCATACACAATAATACATAACAGCAGGAGTTTCAGTGGCAGAGTTTCATGTTCCGAATGAATACCTAAAATAACGCAAAGTCACGGCATACACGAAGATACTAAACAGTGCAATTGACAAGGGCGTTTATAGAGATCTAGTTTAGTTTAGTTTATTTGGGTTTAACGTCCCAAAGCAACTCAGGCTATGAGAGACGCCGTAGTGAAGGGCTCCGGAAATTTCGACCACCTGGGGTTCTTTAACGTGCACTGACATCGCACAGTACACGGGCCTCAAGAATTTCGCCTCCATCAAAATTCGGCCGCCGTGGCCGGGATCGAACCCGCGTCTTTCGAGTCAGCAGCCGAGCGCCGTAACCACTGAGCCACCGCGGCAGGTTTAGAGAGATCAGACACAATGATAACAACTATTATCTATAGTATAAGACGCCAAGCACAGCAAAGAAAAAAAAACACACATGAGAAGAGCAGGAACTGAACATAATTATTTCACTGTCAGCAATCTAAAACCAATGCAATACTCATTAAAATAAACACACCTTCTCCCGCCTTTTGCAACAGATTTAAAACCTAGAAACCTGGTTATTTAGCCACCTGGGAACAATATGTGAGCATCCATGTTGTGCAAGCTTGATAAGCGCTTGGGAGGCACCGAGAACATTGATGTGTATGCTGTATAAACTCCATCAGGTGCCAAACCATCTGCTGCCAGCATCATTTCCACAAAACATCATGTCAAGCATGCTACCTTTGTGAGTAGATTTACACCTAAGAGGGCATACTTCCTGGCTGGGAAAAGTAGAGCTTTGATGAGACCAGCTAAGTCGTCATAAAATTATCATCAAAATAAATGACGTTGTAATCTGGCATTTCAAAAATAAGAAGTTGCGTTTATCATGGTTCTAAATACAATTGTGAATAATCATTGTTGCATAATATAACAAAATGCGCTTGGGACTTTTTTCCTTGCGCATTCTGTACATTACGAAAAACAGCAAGCATGTGCAGAAACATCATACAATGACAACTTAAAACTACGATCATGCATAACACAAGCTTTTAAATGCATTTATAGAATCTTCGTTGTGGCCTCCAATTTGTGTTAGAGTCATGAAATTGTTAATTATTATATAATACCACAGTCACTAGTTCCAGGGCCATGACTACCAGGTGTTATCTAATCTAGTCTGCACTTAAGCTAGAAATGCAGTGCCCCCACCAGGCCAATCATGTCTTGCCTGAGCATTAACAATTCATCTTGTGCATCCAGATAAGTAGAGCACGCGGAATCAGGACATTGAATCTAGATTATCAGAGCACTCAAGAAACAACTGCTTAAGCAACTTTTGCAGGTATATCATAAAAAAGTACAAACTATCGTTAACAATATTAACCTCTTGTACAGGTGCAACGCAGGATAAAAAAAGCGAAACTGCACTGGTGCTTTGCCCAACAGCCTGGCAGACAGCCACACAGTCTTGACTCAATCATGAGCACCACAACTCACATCATCTAAATAAAATCCAGAGCGATCATGATGACACTGTTGGACAAGTGCCCCCACAAGGATGAAACGGGTATACCAAGAGCAGTGTATCAATGGTGGAGTGCTGGGCCATGAGACGATGCAATTACGCAGTCAAACTTGCTCTAAATGCATTCCACAATGCTTATTTGCCTTATATTACCTGTTAACCTGACCTCGCTGGTCATCTCGTTACACAATCTGTCTTTGGCATATACAAACACCTCCATGACGATGTGTGAAGTTGCATTTCAGCGAAGCTCAGGAATACTTTAAGGTGCAGTTCGAATGTTGCAAGGCCAGAAGAACCAAGATAAGCCTGCAGAGGGACTTCTGTGAACAAAAAAGTAAAAGTATGTATGCGCCTGTTGAACAGATAGCAAGCACAATTTTGTGGCAACTGCCTGCAGACACGCAGGGTATGTTACATTAAATGCTCGCACAGCCTTTGATACAATATGTTGCAGCACAGCCAGAAGGCAGGCAACAATGTGTTGGTAACTGTCGCACAACTGACTTGCATGTAATCACAAATGTCAGAAGGGGCTTTTCACCTGAAAAAAAAACAGAATGATAAGAAAAAATGCATCAACTCTAAGCAGAGCTCCCCAACATCTTTTGTCGAAATGGTGTTTGTTTAAGCTTTTGCAACACACACACAAGAGTGTGTGAGAAGCCTAGGCTGCTTGGTACAATTAGAGAATACAGCTGCAAAAAAAAAAAAGGAATTTAGATTCGCTTTGATTCAGGAAAGGCACTCAAAACACAGGCAAGAATAACAAATGTTATGCATGGTGCAAGAAAGTCAGAAAACCACTGAAAAAGAATGCATATCAACCACCTTCCCACAGCAAATTAATATAAATATATGTATCACAAAGAGAGGCAGCTTTCATAGTGCCCATCATTAAACACGATTAAGACTGCGCACTGCTCGCATATGGAAAACAGCCTTTCATTTTACTTTGCTCTGTGCACCATAAAGAGTTACCAAAGCACTGAAGAACGAGAAATCACTGGATTCCCGAATCCAACGTCGTCTGCGATGGAGGTAATCAAAAATAGTTACGTCATCTTGCTGTTGTTATCACCCAGCTGTAATGACAAGTCTTAACTCCTGCTCTGATTGCTTTGAGCACAAATCAGTGGTTCCATCAAAAGGAACTATCTTCGTGTTCAAATATTATCAAATATTAACGTAACGAAGTTCTGAAAACAATGACATTTACTGCAGAAGTGCTACCTTGAAAGTGTCCCAGCAGTTTACAAACAGCTTTGTTTCAAGCTATGTTCAATAAAGTGGGCCATTTCAGGCGAGTCACAGTACGAGTACACTGAGTGGCTTCTCCCCGGCAAAGCAATACACTGCACATGAGTAAGTATAAGAACTGTGCTCTGAAGAGCTGACTGCAACCTCATCTATGTACACACCAATGAAACAGCTACTCCAAACTGTCATTTCAATTAAAAATAATTGTAGATGCGCAAAATTAAAGCATGCAAGTGAGACAGCACAGAACCAAATGAGCTGTTCCCCACAAAGTGCTGAGGCTGCAAGTATTTGGTGGAGGCCTGCGCAATAAAGCTGCGAACTCGATGTCACTGAGAAGCTAGTCAGAGGACAAATTGTGTGATGAAATGAAAATAACTCCCATTATGGTCATTAAGAGAGATTCAGTAAAACTACAGCTTCATTGTAATTAAAGAGAAAGGCGAACACAACAACAGACATTGAAGTAATCATTCGCTGTACTGCAAGGCAGTCAGGACGGACACAACAATGATAAACATTGCATTCTGTTAAACTATTCAACAAATACGGTATAGGTGAGTAACAATAGCTTGGCTGGAAATTATTCAAAAACTGCCGGAGAGGAGACTTGAGTTCTGTTGGAAATATGAGGTCTGCTTTCAACCTGAAAAAAAGACAAACAGAAAATAAATCACCTCTTCCCATGACTTCATTGCATCCCGCTCTTGTGCATTTTTTTTTTCATATTTCACGGCGGAGTATTGAAGAATGAGAGATCACTGGATTCCCAAATTCAACGTCATCTACGATGCAGGTAATCAAAAATGGTTACGTCATCTTGCTGCTGTTATCACCCAGGTGTAATAACAAGTCTTAAATCCTGCTCTCCTTGCTTTGAGAAGAAATCAATGATTCCAAGCAAAGGAACTGTCTCCGTGTTCAAATATTAACGTAACTGAGTTTTGCAAACAATGACATTTACTGCAGAAGTGTTACCTGGAAAGTGTCCCAGCAGTTTCCAAACAGCTTTGTTTCAAGCTGGCTCAATAAAGTGGGCTATTCAAGGCAAGTCGCAGTACGAGTACACTGAGTGGCTTCTCCCCAGCAAAGCAATACACTGCACATGAGTAAGTATAAGAACTGTGCTCTGAAGATCTTAATGCAACCTCATCTATGTACACAGCAATAAAACAGCTACTTCAAACTGTCATTTAAATCGAAGTTAATTGTAGATGCACAAAATTACAGCATGCAAGTGAGACAGCACAGAACCAAATGAGCTGGTCACCACAAAGTGCTGTGGCTGCAAGTATTTGGTGGAAGCTTGCGCAATAAAGCAGCGAACTCAATGTCACTGAGAAGCTAGTCAGAGAAGAAATTGTGCGATGAAATGGGAATAACTCCCATTATGGTCATTAAGAGAGATTCAGTAAAACTACAGCTTCATTGTAATTAAAGATAAAGGCGAACACAACAACAGACATTGAAGTAATCATTCGCTGTACTGAAGGCATCAAGGAAAGCAAGGCAACCAGGATAGGCACAGCCAACACAGGCATTGCATTCCGTTAAACTATTCAACAAATACGGTATAGGTGAGTAACAATAGCTTGACTGGAAATTATTCAAAAACTGCCGGAGAGGAGACTTGAACTCGGCCGGAAATATGAGATCGGCTTTCAACCTGAAAAAAAGACAAACAGAAAATAAATCACCTCTTCCCATGACTTCATTGCATCCCGCTCTTGTGCATTTTTTTTTTCATATTTCACGGAGCAAATAGAGAAGAGAGACACTTTATTTCCTTCTCTTTGTTCCTAATTATGCAGCTCATTGTAAATCTGCAGAGTTACCAAGGTTTGCCATTTCTTCTATGCTCCTTGTGTTTGGTTATGCAATATTTGTTTTTCAAATTTAGGCAATTTTCATGTGAATGTTGTCTTTGCAGAGAGCATAGATTCGTGAGGCCTTCAACAAGTACTGGATTGATCCTCTATTTTCGTATGTTTGAACTAGTGTCCGAACACTTTATAAGACTATGGGGTTATCTCCTCACTTTTTTGCTGTGGCATAATGCATTTGTACAGAGCAATCTCATCTTACTGGTAAATGGGTCAATTGGTTTTTGGAGAAAGTAAACAGCGCAGTATTTGTCTGGCATATATCAGCGGACACCTGAACCACGCCGTAAGGAAAGGGAGGAAGGTGGGAGCGAAAGAAGAAAGAGGAGTCGTAGTGGAGGAATAATTTCGACCACCTGTGGATCTTTAGCGTGCTTACGCAAAATGCGAAAGGTGCCTTGTGCAATGTCAATGCACGTTAAAGATCCCCAGGTGGTAGAAATTACTCTGCCACCCCTATCTCTCTTTCTTCTTTCACTAACACCTTCCTCCCTTCCCTTACAACACGGTTCAGGTGTCCACCGAGATATGCCAGACAGATACTGCGCCATTTCCTTTCCCCAAAAAACAATTTACCAATTTACCAGTAAGACGAGATTGTTCAGTACAAATGCATAATGCCACAGCAAAAAAGTAAGGAGATAACCCCATAGCCGTATCAATTGTTCTGACACTAAATCAAACATACAAAAATAGAGGATCAATCTAGAATTTGTTGAAAGACTCGGAACTTCTCTCTGCAAAGACTACACTCACTTCAAAATAGCCTAAATTTGCAAAACAAATATTGCATAACCAAACTCAAGGAGCACTGAAGAAATGCCAAATCTTGGTAACTCTCTATATTAACAATGAGCTGCATAATTAGAAAAAAGAAAGGAAGGAAATAAAGTGTCTTCTCTCACTCGCAAATGCAGTGGACAAGCTACTGCAAACCACTTGCTCTCATGAGTCGCGCTTATGAATGCTACATGAGATGAGTAACAAACAAAAGCATGATACATGAAGAGATTAAATGTGTCAGAAAATACCAGGAAAGCTCTAAGAGGAAATATATAGTTTCAGAGAGCAGAAATCATGATGATAATTACAAGGAACCACACAAGGCAGCCATTTATGACAATTAGCCTTAGATGCTTATCCACCACTAAACCAACATGACCCAACACATTTATTAAAATGGATGTGGCTACAAAACAAACAAGATCAAAAAGGACAAAAAATGCGGGCCCATCCCAAGGAAGCTCCTGCAGAGTAAAATCTGAAGAGAAATATCCACCATTATCAAAAGCCAGAAAAGGCTTAGCTGTCCTGTATTCTGTGCCTAGAAAGGCAACCTACTGTTCTAAGCATGCTCTACATACAGCTTAACAGAGATATGAGTCCGGAGTCTAGCTAACCTGTCACAGTCCAGTACAGAGCTGTATTATTGCCCTTGGCATAAAAGGATGACAGCTGAACTACGTTACTCTGACCACACACGGGATGCTAAGATCACCAGACACACTCCTTGATTGATTCTAGCTTCCAGCCTATAACTGGCTGGTGAAGATGTACCGGAGTTGTTCTAAAACACTGCAACTTTTTATCCTTGGCATCTTCATGTGAGCTCCAATGCCTGAAAAAGAAAAAAAATGAGCGCAATGACAGGAGCAGCTGACCGTAAGCGTTCCGAGGGTTTCACATGGACGTGATGTAGGTTTGCTAAACTGAATGAAGAAGATTCTAGCTATGACTATTAGAACTATTAGCTTGGTTAATGTCTAGCATAAATGTATGGAACCTCTTTTAGATGCATGTTTTGACAGGGATGCTTTTTGCACAATAGCAAACATCAAGACCCTTCTTGAACTGAGTCAGCATTACAGTGTAGCCCATGCTTAGTGGCATGAAGCGTTATCAACACTGTTCTTTCTACCACCTCCCTCAAAGGGGCATTGTGAACAAATTAAAGTTAGCCTCCATCAACAAATAACCTCATTGTAATGAGGAGAGCACTACTTTCACAGGAAATTAAGCTTTTATCAGCTAGGAAAGGAGATGTCAGCATCACTCGCTCATTTCGGAAGTAAACTATGATGCACCGCCAGAAATTTTTGGGCGCAGATTTGAAACCCAAAGCTACACTGCCATGTACTTCAAGACAGTGGTAAAAGAGTGCTTTTCAACGCAGACTTCGCTTGTTTTAATTGGGTGGAGGGATAAATTTTTAGCACACTTAATTCAGCAATCAATGCATCTTTCGGTGCCAGAAAAACATCAGCACAGGCAGAAGAAGCCGTAGAATCAAGTTTTACAAGGAACAAAAATAGAATGGAGTCTCCCTTGGTGCGCATTCATAGGTCATGCTCTTCTGGAGCAAAGTTTAAATGCGCAAAGAAGCAGCTGACCACACTAACGACCACTTGACTACTTTTCAGACCACTGAAAATACCTTTTACTAGCCACTGCAAGCACCTTCTTTTATTTTATAATTTTGAATTTATTTTACATTGCCTGGTTCATGTTTGGCGCAAGGCCGATGTGAGTTGGCGACACCCTGAGGTTGTTTAAGGCAAGCGCATTGTAGCTTTCCATGACGTCAATGGCGGCGAAGTTTGTATATGTCATCTACCTTTTCTTCGCTCATGCCACCTAGGATGACGTCATGGAAAATTTCATCGCTACTGCTTCTCCGTGCCACACACACACACAATGTTCACCTCTATCCACCAGGTAACGCAGCACTTGTCCTGGCTATGAGGTTTCATACTCACTTCTCACGAAAAATTCCTGGGTTCAAATCAAATTCGTCCAAACCTTTTTCTGTGATTTGTCTGTTTATGTGAAGTAGAAGAGCCACACACACATTGCTGAAATCGCTCACCACGGCCAGTAATGCTCGCACGTTAAAAGCAACACATGATCAAAGTTCGAAAATACCAGTTGTTTGGCGAGTTGATGTTCACAGTGATCCATAACAACAGCGGAAGAGACAGGACAGTGAAGAAGAGACACAACACAGAGCGCTGATTTTGTGACAGAGTTGTGCATCAGCGCTCTGTGTTCTGTCTCTTCTTCTGTGTCTCGTCTGTTGCGCTGTTGTTATGGAATATCATTAGAGGTGTGCTATGTTAATTTGTGCTAATCAAAACCACAACTGCCTGCCTTGGCAGCATCAAGCATGTATGATGCACACATGGTTTCTGAGATGACCTTACAGCCCATTAAATTTCTGAATCCGAAACATATACTGATTGCTTAGTAATGCAGTGGTGATGTGTACAAGTAGATAAAAAAAACTAAGGCAGACACTTGAGCTCTGACTTAAGGGTATGACGCCATAGCATCAGTGGGTTCATATCCAGATACGTGGTCATCTTCTTTTCAATTCACAGATCGCTGGAGAGTCCTCAGAGCACCTCTGACGCAGTGGTGGAGGTTGCGTATCCCGAGCAACCTCTTGGAGCCAATTATTAATTTAACTGCCACCTGTTGCAGTGGGCAGTTTACAAACAATCCAGAAGGCAGGTTGTGATGATGTCACAATGTCATGTGACCGAGGTGCCTCACCTGCCCCCTAAGTTGCTTCTCTAGGTATTTTTTCATGGATTTTCCCCTCGCAGCCAACAAAGCTGACTCCGGATTCTATGCGACACGGAGACCCTAAACCTATTGCGTTAATACTGCTGCTCAACCCCGTGGTGTTGAGGGGGCAGTAGTTGCCTACTCATATTATCCAGTGCAGATAAAGAAATGCCGGAACGGCATTGCCCACTGCTGTGCACCTTTGTTAGAATGAACACAGAGTGCACTCCACTCATTCACTGCTTTCCCGAGAGTCACAGAAGGCACCCAATCTTCAGTGTTCACCAGATGCAATTCGATATTCGTTATGCCCCTACCAAAGTGCATGCAAAGAAAACTGTGGGAAAATTGAAGATAGCCTATACAGCAGATTATTTCAGTATAATGACCAAGAGTCTACTTTCACTGAAAACGCACCCTTCATGGGATATTGCCAGCCCTGGCTATTCTCACGAGCAAACTGCGATAAGATTAATTATTTTTCATCCTGAATTTCTCAGGCTAGTCTACAATGCAGCTCACTTTGAGACAGCGATCGCGGTGTCCTTTACGATCTTGATGCCAAAAGCCATAATTGAGCAAGAGACAAAAATATGCCTCATATCTTAATTCAACATTGTAAGCAATAAATGCATCTTTGGCAGTCAAACAAGCATCAGCATATATCCACAAAGAGCCAGGCAACCGCTTTCTACTCAGAAAAGAAAAAGAAAAACTTATCTGAGTACCCCTTAAAACTCCACACAAAGCTATGATTATGATTTTATCATGGCATGGTATGTTAGATTTAACGTTCTAGGGCAGCACATGGGCTATAAGAAATGCAGCGGCGGAGGTCCCAGATTGGGCTCTTCATGTCCATTTACAATACACACGGCATGACTGTCTTTGCATTTCAACCACAACATAATGTCTTTGCCATAGTTGGCGTTTAAACCTTAAATCCATACCTCAGCAATCGACATCATTGCCAATGCGCCACACCGTTGAGTTGCACTTGTGTAAGGAATTTTGCACTGAGCTAAATTCCTCGAGTCACATACCTCTCAAAATAGCCTCTAAACTGGCTGCCTAAACAGCGCTGAATCTAACTTTCTTTTTTATGGCCAACCTCCAGGACAGAACTCAACCGTACCATAGGGGGGAGGGGGGGGGGTATGTTTAAAAGGCAGAAGATCTGATATCGGATGGGAAGAGAACATAGCATCTGGAAGCTTTGCATGCATTAGGGTGCTAAATTAGCTATAATGTTCTTCTGAATCACAATTGGCCTAAGCAAAACATTTAAACAAACAAAGCTTTTCTTAAAGATATACAAAAGAAGAAAAAAAACCACCTGAAGGTTTTCTGAAGGGTGAAAGCAGTGAAATTTGACGCAACACACGAGGGGTAGACAGGAAGGTGTTAAGCACTTACAGTAGTTGTAAAACCAGCCCTGTTATGCCTGCATCTTCTCCTGTTTTGTGTCTATTTTCACTGGTTTCATTCATTAAACACAATTCACCAGCCACACTTCTGAGCAATCTGCAGCTTTTATCAGCTGACAAGAACGTCTGAGGATACATTATTTCATGTAAAATATTAGCCACCTGAAAAAAAAAATGAAACATCTAGAGAGAAAATTAACAGAGCTAGAATACAGGTAATAAGAGACTCAAAATGTTATATATGAATGAAGCCAAGTCTGTCAAACCAAGGGAAGGATAGCAAGGTATTATTTTTATTGCTTAATGTTACTGCTGCATTGAGAGAAGGAAAGCTGTCAAGCAATGATTTTATATTAGAGACAATGTCACAGACAACGTGCTGATGATGGAAGCCAAATTAACAGCCTCCATTTGATGTGTGGTACTCTACAAAGTGCGCAAAAGCAGCAGGTGCCTCCCCTTCTATTTTTATACGTACATATGTACCGATTCCATCAAGCGTGGCCAAACATTCAGGACATGGGTTTGGCTTTCAGGAGAGGCATCTATAGTTTTTTTTTTTCTACGGTGTTATGTTCTCGCCTAGCTAAAAAGATTCTACATTTCTTTTGCTCTCCGAGGCTAACCATTACAACAATCAACTTAATAGTAGCAATACTGTCCAGTTCTATGAGGGCTGTTCAATGTCTTCGCATACGTACACACAAAACATAATGCTATTTGACTTCCTGCACCACAGCAACACAAACAGCATTTCAATTTAGTCAAACCTTGATGCCTGTGCAGAAAAGAGAAAATATTGGTGCAAACTGTGCGGGGTTAAAACAACGGGAGGCTTTTTAATTTGGTACAAATGATGTTGACAGGATCAAATGCCTTAGTTCGAACTGACGGGAGTCCACTTTGTGCATATACGAACAATTTTTTTATCATCATCTATTTATATCCTTAGAAAAACCACACCTCAGCTATGCTAATATATGCCTCCTTAGCTGCACAACAGGTCCGCTGCAGTTGCATTCTGCTGCTGAGCACAAGTTTGAAAGTTTGACATTTTGACGCGACAGCCACACTTCAATTGAGGCAAAGATAACAATATGGCCATGAAGAAAGATTTCAGTGCACACTGAAGACGTAGGCAGCCTTTGTGTTTTCTTCTCTGCATCTCTGAGTGTTTCATCACTTCAGCTGTTGTGAATATTCTTTGCTATAATGTATATTAAAATTCATATAATTTAAAGAGTTATATATGTTCGCCATAAGTGCTCATTAACGCATTTCGATTGATTAAAAACAATGCTAACTTCATGCACTAATTACACTTCGGAAAAGAAGACCGAAAACGCATGCCTATTTTCGGGTTTGCAGCACGCTTTATCGACCTCTGGTTCAAGTTATCACCCTCCAATGAAAAATATTGGCACGTCGTTCGCGTCATCAGAGTTAAAGCTTTCTGCGAGCATGCAGCACTTGCTCTTGGTTTGAACGCCGATTTAATGCACTAAAATGAGGTGAAACAGGGACAAGTGGCCTCTCGTAATGCCAGTGGAGCAATTGGTAGCGGCCTACCTGACTCGTTCTGAAGCGTGACACCGTCAAACATTTCAGGGATAAGATAGACTGGTGATAAATTTAATGAAACGAAGGCAAAAAGGTCAGCCAGAAAGAGTGATATGTGGCCAGCTACTCTGCCACTCTGCAACATTTTGGAGACACAGATTCATTCGAACAAACACCCAGGGGAAACGAGAACAGTTGCACGCCTAGTCGGATGTCACGAAAACGCACCTTAGGCTGCGGAGTCCGCCGCGTACGCGCTTTGAAGTTTGCGCCGCTCGTGACGTTCTCTGTGCACTTGCCTGAAATTTTCTTTACGAGTGGAATTTTCCTCCTTTCTCTCCTAATATGAACAAATGGATGGAAGATAGGAGCACATCCTTTGAAACGGGGTGGTGGCACTTGCAAGTTACAGCCTTTGATCCCGAGATTCGTGTTGTTTTTTGCGAATCCCTGAGGCTACACTTCACATCGTCATTGCCATCATCCACGGACCGATTCCCGTCATCTCATCGAGTTCTGCGGGCATATCGCTACACTCGAACACATACTATGGAGATGCCCCAGTGCCCCAGGATATGGCAGAATCAATAATGCAGAGGAATGGGAGGCCATGCTCAGAAGTGCCGACCTTAGCATACAACGATACGCTACCCGCCTGGCAGCAGAAGCTGCGCGACTATACCGTTGCTAGTCTTCCAGCTGCGACGCTGCCCCTCCCCGGACGCCTGCGTGCGGACCCGGAGGGGCACGGGTCTTCTTCTGGCGGAAATAAAGTTTCTTCACTCACTCATCGCTCGGGTGTCCACCGAGACATGCGTCATTTCCTTTCCTCATTTGAACGCTACCTCTTGGTGTTCGGTCAATCGCAGCTGCCGCCGAACAGCCAAGGAACAGCTCTGTGATTCAGGAACGCGCTGACACCACGCTGAAGAGCGAGGCAGCGAAGAGCCGGCAGGTATGCCTTTAAAAAATAACATGTCAGGCACGCAATGTAAACAACAGGAGCGCGTGGCCGCCGCACTGCGCTGACTGCTGTCGCCGATATGCGGTGAGATTGGCGGCAAAGGTGCATGTCCAGTAAGCATGGTCAGCTGCTCTTCCCGCTCACACCCATGGTGCCGCTCTTTCTCGTCGGCTGTCGGCGGTACCGCTGCTGGTAGCGCTTTGCGAAGCTTGGACATTTAACGTCACGAGCGCGCCACAAGTTTGACCAATCCCCATAAAGGAGAAAAACGCGCAAGAACTTCGAAGCGACGGACTGTGCAACTTACGGTACGTTTTCTTCTGTGTGTGATTCTGCCATCGCACGGCAGTAGCGCACCGTTGCACCACTGTGCCAGGAGCGGTACTGCGGTCAACTTCAAGAGTTGCCGGTAAATCAAAATGCTGTTTGTGTTGCTCTTGTGCAGGAAGTCAGAAAGCTTTATATGTACTGTATGTGTACTTCATAGAACTCAACAATGTTGCTTTCATTGATTTGGTTGTTGCAATGGTTAGAGTCAGAGCAAAATAAATTTAGAATGTTGTTAGCTAGGAGGGAACACAACACCGTAGAAAAAAAAAAAAGACTATATATGCCTCCCTTGAAAGCCGAACCCATGTCTTGAACGTTTGGCTACACTTGACAGAATCGGTATGTATAAAAATAGAAGAGACGCCTACTGTTTTCTTTGCTCAGTTTCTAGAGTGTGACACATCACATGGAGGAGTTCATTCATATATATCCTTATGAGCCTCTCATTACCTGTATTCTGCTCTGTTCACATTTTTTCTCTAGATGTTAAATTTTTTTTCAGTTCACTAATTTTTTATATTAATTTATATCCACGGAGGTTCTTGTCAGCTGATAAAAGCAACAGAACTCTTAGAAGCGTGAGCTGGTAAATTTCGTCTAACGAATGGAACTAGTGAAAACAGAGAGAAAAGAGGAGTGCAGGCACGATGGACCTGGTTTTGCAACAAGTGCGCGAGTTATACGCTCAACACCCTCCCATCTACACTTTCTTCTGTGTTATGTCCATTTTCACTGGTCTCACCCATAAAAAAAATATATAGTTTTTTTTTTCTTTTTGTGTATATTTTAAGAAAAGCATACTTGCTTAAATGTTTCGCTCAAGCCAGTTCTCATTCAGAAGAACATTTTAGCTAATCTAGCACCCTAATGGATGCAAAGCTTCCAGATACTATGTTCGCTTCCCAATAACAGCATCAGTGCTCATTGACAGATCTTCAGTCTTTTAAATTCTCCCACCTAAAGCTAAAGTTGAAGGCTGTCCTGGTGGTGGGCCATACAAAGAAAGTTAGGTTCAGTGCTGTTTAGGCTGCCAGTTTAGAGGCTGTTTTGAGAGGTATGTGACTCGAGGCATTTAGCTCAGTGCAAAATTCCTTACACAAGTGCAATCCAACGATGTGGTGTATTGGCAATGATGTCGATTGCTGAGGTATTTATTTAAGGTTTAAATGCGGACTATGGCAACGACATTGTGTTGTGGTTGAAATGCAAAGACATTCATGTCGTGTGCTTCGTAAATGGACATGAAGAACCCAATCCGGAGCCCTCCACTGCTGCATTTCTTATAGCCCACGTGCCGCCCCGGAACGATAAATCTTATGTACCATGGCATGATACAAACATAATCAGAGCTTTGTGTGGAGTTTTAAGGGGTACTGAGATAAGTTTTTTTTTTTTTTTTCTGAGTAGAAAGTGGTTGCCTGGCTCTTTGTGGATATATGCTGATGCTTGTTTGACTGCCAAAGATGCATTTATTGCCTATAATATTGAATTAAGATAAGAGGCATATTTTTGTCTGTTGGTCAATTCTGGCTCGTAGCATCAAGATCGAAAAGGACACTGTGATCGCTGTCTCGAAGTGAGCTGCATTGTAGACTAGCCTGAGAAGTTCGGGATGAAAAATAATTGATCTTATCGCAGTTTGCTCATGAGAATAGCCAGCGCTGTAATACCCCATGAAGGTGTATTTTCAGTGAAAGTAGACTCTTGGTCATTATACTGAAATAATCTGCTGTATAGCCTATCATCAGTATTCCCACAGTTTTCTTTGCATGCACTTTGGTAGGGGCCTAACGAATATCGAATTGCATCTGGTGAACAGTGAAGATTGGGCGCCTTCTATGACTCTCGAGAAAGCAGTGAATGAGTGGAGTGCACTCATTCACTGCTGCCTACACCTGCCTACAACCTGACTACTGGATTTTTTGCGAACTTCCCACTGCGACAGGTGGCAGTTCGATTGGCTGCAAGAGGTTGCTCGGGAAACGTAACCTGCACCACTGCGTCAGAGGTGCTGTGAGGACTCCCGGCGATCTGTGAATTGAAAAGAAGATGACCACGTGTCTGGATATGAACCCACTAATGCTATGACATCATACTCTTACGGCAGAGCTCAAGGGTCCGCTCCAGTTTTTTTTTTCATCTACTTGTACACATCACCACTGCATTACTAAGGATTCTGTGTATGCTTTGTGTTCAGAAATTTCATGTGCGTTAAGGTCATCTCAGAAACCATGTGTGCATCATACACACTTGATGCTGCCAAGGCAGGCAACTGTGGCTTTGATCAGCACGAGCTTATTTAATGATGTGTTTCGATTAATGTGCTAGCATTACTGGCCGTGGTGAGTGATTTCAGCAGTGTGTGTGTAGCTCTTCTGCATCGCATCAACATAAAAAATCAGAGAAAAAGGTTAGACGAGTCGGATTCGAACCCAGGAATTTTTTGTGAGAAGCGAGTGTGAAACCTCACAGCCATGACAAGTGCCGTGTTACCTGGTGGATAGAGGTGAACATCGTGTGTGTGTGGCAAGGGGAAGCAGTGGCGATGGAATTTTTCATGACGTCATCCTAGGTGGCATGAACGAAGAAAAGGTGGATGACGTATACAAACTCTGCCGTCATTGACGCCATGGAAAGCTACCATGCGCTCGCCTGGGTGTCGCCAACTCACGTCGGCCGCGTGCCAAACATGAACCAGGCAAAATAGAAGACAAATAAAATATAAAGGCAAATAAAAGAAGTTGCTTGCAATGGCCAGTAAAAGGTGCTTTCAGTGGTTTAAAAAATGGCTAAGCGGTTCTTAGTGTGGTCACCTGCTTCTTCGCGCATTCAAACTTTGCTCTGGCAGAGCGTGACCTGTGAATGGGCACTGAAGGTGACTCCATTTGGTTTCTGTTCCATATAAAACTTGATTGTACGGATTCTTCTGCCTGTGCTAATGTTTTTCTGGCACCGAAAGATGCGTTGATTGCTGAATTAAGTGTGCTAAAAATTTATCCCTCCACCCAATTAAAACAAGCGAAGTCTGCGTTGAAAAGCACTCTTCTACCGCTGTTTTGAAGTACATGGCAATGTAGTTTAGGGTTTCAAATCAGCGGCCAAAAATTTCTGGCGGTGCATTATAGTTGATTTCCAAAATGGGCCAGTGATGCTGACATCTCCTTTCCTAGCTTATGAAAGCTTCATTTCCTGTGAAAGTAGCGCTCTCCTCGTTACAGTGCAGTTATTTGATGATGGAGGCTAACTTTAATTTTTTCACAATGCCCCTTTGAGGGAGGTGGTAGAAAGAACTGTGTTGGTATCACTTCATGCCACTAAGCACAGGCTACATCTTAATGCTGACTCAGTTCAAACAGGGGCCTGATGTTTGCTATTGTACAAAAAGCATCCCTGTCAAAACATGCATCTAAAAGAGGTTCTATACAGTTATGCTAGATATTAACCAAGCTAATAGTTCTAATAGTCATAGCTAGAATCTCCTTCCTTCAGTTAACAAACTTACATAACCCTTAGAACGATTACGGTCAGCTGCTCCTGTCTTTGCGCTCATTTTTTTTCTTTTTCAGGCAATGGAGCTCACACGAAGATGCCAAGGATAAAAAGTTGCAGTGCTTTACACCAACTCCGGTGCATCTTCACCAGCCAGTTATAGGTTGGAAGCCAGAATCAATAAAGGGGTGTGTCTGGTGATCTTAGCATCCGGTGTGGGGTCAGAGTGCGCAGTCCAGCGTCATCCTTTTATGACAAGGATAATAATACAGGTGTGCATTGGACTGCGACAGGTAGCTAGGCTTCGGACTCGTATCTCTGTTGGACTGTATGTACGAGCATATGTACAAGGTTGCCTTTCCAGGCACAGAATACAGAACAGTTAAGTTTTTTCTAACTTTTGATAATGATGTAGTTTCTCTTCAGAGTTTACAGTGCAGGAGATTCCTTGGAATGGACCTGCATTTGTGGTCCTTTTTGATCTTGTTTGTTTTGTAGCCATGTCCATTTTAATAAATGTGTTATGTCATGTTGGTTTAGTGGCGCATAAGCATCTAAGGCTCATTATCATATATGGCTGCTTTGCTGGTTCCTTGTAATTATCATCATGATTTTTGCATTCCGCAACTATATATTTCCTCATAGAGCTTTCCTGGTATTTTCTGACACGTTTAATCTCTTCATATGCCATGCTTCTGTTTGTTACTCATCTCGTGTAGCATTCATAAGCGCGACTAATGAGAGCAAGTCATTTGCAGTAGCTTGTCTACTGCATTTGCGAGTGGGAGGAGACACTTTATTTTCTTTTCTTTTTTTAATTATGCAGCTCATTGTAAATCTGAAAAGTTACCAAGGTTTCGAAGCTCTTCTGTGCTCCTTGTGTTTGGTTATGAAATTTTTTTGCAAATTTAGGCAATTTTCAAGTGAATGCAGTCTTTGCTGAGAGCACAGGTTTCTAAGACTTTCAACAAGTGCTAGATTGATCCTCTATTTTCGTATGTTTGAACTAGTGTCGGAACACCTTATAAATTTATAAAGAACACTTCATTGCGTTTCGATGAAGGCAAAATGCTAAAGGCGCCCATGTGCTGTGTGATTCCGGCACCTATTTCTCTACTTCTTCTTTCACTCCCATCTTCCTCCCTTTCCTTACGGCGCGGTTCAGGTGTCCGCCGAGATATGTGAGATAGATACTGTGCCATTTCCTTCCCTCAAAAAGCAATTGACCAATTTACCAGTAAGATGAGATTGCTCAGTACAAATGTATATTGCCACAGCACAAAAGTGAGGAGATAACCCCATAGCCTTATAAAGTGTGCTGACACTAGTCGAAACTTACGAAAATAGAGGATCAATCCAGTACTTGATGAAAGCCTCAGAAATCTATGCTCTCTGCAAAGGCTACGTTCACTTGAAACTTGCTTAAATTTGCAAACCATGTATTGCACAACCAAACAAAAGAAGCATAGAAGAAATGGCAGACTTTGGTAACTCCTCAGATTTACAATGAGCTGCATAATTAGAAACAAAAAGAAGGAAATAAAGTGTCTTTCTCTTCTCTGTCTGTGCGATGAAGTGTGAAAAAAAAATGGTTTGGTTTGGTTTATGGGGTTTAACGTGACAAGAAGGCATGCAATGAAGTCATGGGAAGAGGTGATTTATTTTCTGTTTGTCTGTTTTTCAGGTTAAAAGCCGATCTCATATTTCCAACAGAATTCAAGTCTCCTCTCCAGCAGTTCTTGAATAATTTCCAGCCAAGCTATTGTTACTCACCCATATCGTATTTGTTGAATAGTTTAACGGAATGCAATATTTATCTTGGCTGTGCCTATCCTGGTTGCCTTGCTATCCTTGATGCCTTCAGTACAGCGAATGATTACTTCAATGTCTGTTGTTGTGTTCGCCTTTATCTTTAATTACAATGAAGCTGTAGTTTTACTGAATCTCTCTTAATGACCATAATGGGAGTTATTTTCATTTCATCACACAATTTGTCCTCTGACTAGCCTCTCAGTGACATTGAGTTGGCAACTTTATTGCGCAAGCTTCCACCAAATACTTGCAGCCTCAGCACTTTGTGGTGACCAGCTCATTTGGTTCCGTGCTGTCTCACTTGCATGCTGTAATTTTGTGCATCTGCAGTTATTTCTAATTTAAAAGAGAGTTTGGAGTAGCTGTTTTATTGCTGTGTTTATAGATGAGGTTGTAGTCAGCTCTTCAGAGCACAATTCTCATACTTACTCATGTGCAGTGTATTGCTTTGCTGGAGAGATGCCGCTCAGTGTACTCGTACTGCGACTCGCCTCAAATGGCCCACTTTATTGAGCCAGCTTGAAACAAAGCTGTTTGGAAACTGCTGGGACACTTTCCAGGTAGCACTTCTGCAGTAAATGTCATTGTTTTCAGAACTCAGTTACGTTAATATTTGAACACGAAGACAGTTCCTTTGCTTGGAATCATTGATTTCTTCTCAAAGCAATGAGAGCAGGAGTTAGGACTTGTTATTACAACTGGGTGATAACAGCAGCAAGATGACGTAACCATTTATGATTACCTTCATCAATGATTACGTTGAATTTGGGAAGCCAGTGATTTCTCGTTCTTCAATACTTTTGTAACTCTTCATAGTATACAGAGCAGAGTAAAATGAAAGGCTGTTTTCCATATGCGAGCAGTGCGCAGTCTTAATCATGCTTAAAGATAGGCACTATGAAAGCTGCCTCTCTTTGTGATACATATATTTATATTAATTTGCTGTGGGAAGGTGGTTGATGTGCATTCTTTTTCAGTGGTTTTCTGGCTTTCTTGCGCCATGCATAACATTTGTTATTCTTGCCTGTGTTTCGAGTGCCTTTCCTGAATCAAAGCGAATCTAAGTTCTTCAGCGAACACTCTAGGTGTCCCTTCCTTTTTTTTTTGCAGCTGTATTCGCTAATTGTACCAAGCAGCCTAGGCTTCTCACACACTCTTGTGTATGTGTTGCAAAAAGCCTAAACAAACACCATTTCGAAAAGAGATGTTGAGGAGCTCTGCCTAGAGTTGACGCATTTTTTCTTATCATTCTGGTTGTTTTTCAGGTGAAACGCCCCTTCTGACATTTCTGATGAGATGCAAGTCAATTCTGCAGCAGTTACCAGCACATTGTTGCCTGCCTTCTGGCAGTGCTGCAACATATTGTATCAAAGGCTGTGCGAGCATTCACTGTAACATGTTCTGCATGTCTGCAGGCAGTTGCCACAAAATTGTGCTTGTTTTCTCTTGAACAAGCGCATACATACTTTTACTTTTTTGTTCACAGAGGTCCCTCTGCAGGCATATCTTGGTTCTTCTGTCCTTGGAACATTCGAACTGCTCCTTAAAGTGTCCCTGAGCCTTGCTGAAGTGCAGCTTCACACATTGTCATGGAGGTGTTTGTATATGCCAAGGGTACTCTAATGAGATGACAAGTGAGGTCAGGTTAACAGGTAACACATCAGGGGAATCACAACTGTGGAATGCATGAGAGCAAGTTTGACTGCATCATTGCATCATCTCATGGTCCAGCAATGCACTATTCGTACACGGCTGCTGGCCTGCCCATTTCATCTTTGTAGGGGCACTTGTCCAACAGTGCAACATTTTGACTCTAGATTTTATTCGGCTTGTGCAAGTCATGGTGATCATAATTCAGTCAAGACTGTGGCTGTCTGCCAGGCTGTTGGGCAAAGCAGCAGTGCAGTTTTGCATTTTTTTATCCTGTATAGTGCCTGTACATGAGGTTAATTTTGTTAATTATAGTTTGTACTCTTTTTGATTGAATATCTGCAAAAGATTTTTATGCAGCTGTTTCTTGAGTGTTTTAATAATCTAGACGCATTGAGATGTTTCCGGGTGCTATAGTTATCTAGATGCACGAGATGAATTTTTATGCTCGGACAAGACATGGTTGGCCTGGCGCTGGCAGTGCATAGTTAGCTTTAGTCCAGACAAGATTACATAACGTGTAGTAGTCGTGGTCAATTCAATTCAATTCAAGTTTTATTACACAGAAAAATATACAAAGTTCTCGGTGAATGAGGCATCTGGATCCTTAGCCAGTGGCTAGTTTCGGATCCATTACAAACATGTTACAAATCTAGGCAGTTGAACAAGGCTGAAACATACAAAAGATACAACTAATATAATGCAATAAAAATAATCAATTCAACAATAAGGGGAGGTGTATTGTTCTGATAGCATGTAGTTTTTTAGAGCAGGTGCAATGTTCGAGATGGACTTAATGCTGAATGGGATGATATTCCAAACTTTAGCGCTCACAAATGCTATGCTTCTACGTCCGTATACATTGTGTGTTGTGGGTAAATTGAGGTTATTGTTGTCAGCGTGTCTAGTGTGACTTGAAGGAAGCTTCAGGATGGAAGAATTGTACGGTATATTCGTTTTAATAATAGTGCTCACCAAGAGCGCTGTTTTGTAATCGCGAATTATATGAAAACGCATGATGTTGAGGTCTCTGAAGAGTGGATCTGATGATGAGTGCCAAGGTGCTGACGCTATGATCCTTAATGCTCTTTTCTGGAGAGTAATAAGCGGCGCGAGGTACGATGAGTAAGTGTAGCCCCATGACTGGATGCAGTATGTAAGATGACAATGGAATATACTGAAATAGACCACACGCAATGTATCAATGCTGAAATGCTTTCTAGCTTTAATTAATGTGGCGCATGCAAAAGTTAATTTTTTACATAATGTTTCTATGTGCTCAGCCCAATTTAGAGATTCATCTAATGTTATTCCTAAGTACTTGAAGGTTTTCACTTTTTCAATGGGTATTCCCCCTACCTGTATTGCACATGTTTTAGGCCCCTGTCTTCTGCTAGAGGCGAAAACTACAAATTTAGTTTTTTTGGTGTTAAGTAGAAGCTTGTTCATTCTAAACCACTGCATTGTAGTCTCCAGTTCATTATTTGCGATTGTTTCTGCTTCTTTTAAACACTTGTGCGTTATAATAAGAGCTGTATCATCGGCGTATAACACTGGCTGCGCGCTCTGTAGGAAACTGGGGTAGTCATTTATAAATAACGAAAAGAAGATAGGGCCGAGGACCGAGCCCTGCGGCACTCCAATTGTAACTTTTCCTAATGAAGATTGGACACCATTAATTTCTACATACTGAGTACGATTTGTTAGATAACTTCTGAACAAATCAATGGCTATCCCACGAAAACCACAACGTTCTAATTTTAGTAAAAGAATATTATGATCTACGGAGTCAAAAGCTTTTTTTATGTCTAGAAATACACCTATGGCAACCTGATTATTGTTTAACGCACTGTTAACAATCTCTGCTACTGAAAGTACTGCTGTAGAGGTGGAATAATGCTTACGGAAACCATGTTGGCTAGGCGTAAGTATGTTATATTTCTCCATGAAATCTGTCATTCTCTTAGCTATTAACTTTTCAAAGAGTGTGTTTATGCAAGATAATATCGTAATTGGTCTGTAATTTGCTATGACGTTCTGGTCATCCCCTTTGTATATTGGTGTTACCCTTCCAATTTTGAGCTGTTCGGGATACACCCCGGTTAAGAATGATTGATTGAATATGCTTTCTAGAACATTACACAAGACATCAATGTTTTCTTTTAATATATTGACTGATATTTCATCATAGCCCATTGCCTTATTTGCTTTCATCTGGCGAGTGACATCAACTATTTCTTGCGCGGTAATTTCTTTGAACACAAACGTGTTATCTACCGCATTTGGAAGCGCAGTTTCGTATGACACGTTAGGTGTGGACGAAAAATGGTGGCCGATTTGAATAAAAAAATCGTTAAACGTTTCAGCCAGATATGCGTGATCATTGCTAACATGTGGTAAAATGGCGTTTTGGGGCGACGATTTTATTATCGAGTTGATTATACGCCAGATCTCTTTAGAATTACCTTGTGCTTTTTGAACGAGTGTGTTGTAGTATTGCTTTTTGCGTTTGCGCATCATTGAGACGGATAGGTTGCGGGAAATTCTGTATTGCTCTTTATAGTAGGCGTTATCTCTATTTTGCTTTACTTTATTGTGCCAGTGTTCTTTATGTTTGATAACTTGCAGTATTGATTCAGTCATCCAGGGACAGATCGGGATGGTAAAGTATTTTGACCGCCGAGTACTGCAGTTAATGCTGACACAGCTTGATTTTAGCAGCGAGGAAAACTTTTCATATGCTACATTAACATCATCGTCTTGAGCCTGTGAAAAGTTCTTTTCTCGAAGCAATGCTCTGGTTTTTTCGTGATCCCATCTGAGTCGTTTTCTGATATTCGTGTTAGCGAAGCCCCGAGCACCAAGATCTACAGATATAGTTATGGGAAAATGATCAGCTATAGACTCAGTTATTACATCAGCCTTCACTAGATTCTCATCGCAATTGGAGAGAAAATGGTCGATAATGGAAGAAGACGTTGATGTTACCCTTGTCGGATGATCGATATGATTTTTGAAGCCATAGGACGACAGTAGGTTTAGGTACTCACTACTCGCTGGATCGCCTAAGTTAATATTGAAATCACCACCTATTATTACCCTCTTCTGTGTGTTCGAAAAATCGTCTAAGACTTCTTCCAATTTTTGCATGAATGTTGGTAGATGTGAGTTCGGTGGTCTATATAATACTCCAATTATGACGCCACCTTCTAATTCGACAAAAAGCATATCATATTCTCCTTCCTTTGTTACTGTATGTCGTTCTATTTTTCGGTCCTGGAACTAGTGACTTTAGTGTTAAATAAATAACATTGTTTCAAACAGTGACAGCACTCATTACTTCATGATTCTAACTCAAGTTGGAGGCCATAACGGAGATTCTGTAAATGCATCTACAGGCTTGTGTTATGCATGGTCCACTTTGAATCATTATATGATGGTTTTACTTGTGGTTGCCATTTTTCATAATGTACTGAATGCACAAAGAAAAAAGTGACAAGCACTTTTTATTATATCACACAAGAATGACTATCCACAATGGTAGTTGGAACCATAATAAACACAATTTCTTGTTATTGAAATGGCGATCCCAAATTAAAAGTCATTTATTTTGATGAAACTTTTATGAGGACTTTCCTGGTCTGATCGAAGTTCCACTTTTTCCAGCCAGAAAGTATGCCCTCTTAGGTGTAAATCTTCGCAAAAAGGTAACATGCCTTACATAATGATGCTTTGTCCAAATGATGCTGGCAGCGGATAGTTTGGTACTTGATGGAGTTTACACAGCATACACACCATTGTGCTCGGTGCCTCCCAAGCTTGCACTACGTTCTTCCCAAGTGGCTAAATAAACCAGGTTTCTGGGCTTTAAATCTGTTGGAAAAGGTGGGGGAAGATGTGTTTATTGCAACGAGTATTGCAGTGGTTTTAAATTCTTCACAGTGAAGCAGTGATGTTTTATTTCACGGCTCCCCCATGGCAGTAATTGCTCACTTCGTGCTCTTTATGTGTGTTTTCTTTATTTACTGCGCTTGGCGTCTTGGCATTGTAGTTAATAGTTGGTACCGCTGTGTCTGATCTCTGTAAAGGCCCTTGTCGATCTCCATGTGGCTTGCACTATTTAGTATCTTCGTGTATGCCGTGACATTGCGTTATTTTAGGCATTCGTTCGGAAGATGAAACTCTGCCACTGAAACTCCCGCTGTTATACAGTATTGTGTATGAAACCTTATATAAAAATAATTATAGAGAAATACTCTTGTTGCTGACGTGGTTGGCATCTATGCATGTTTTCAACTGCTATGATTGTTCAAAACTATTCCACATCTGCAAGGGCTCACATCTATGGTTTATAATAATTCTCACTTTAATGTATGCCTTACACCTTTTTATTATTATTCTTTTTTTTTCATGTAAGGTGTTGACATGGCTAGAAAAACTGAGTCACAGAGTGCATGAATGACAGCAGCAGCTGAGAGTTCAATTGTTTTCTGCAGGTTCTTGTTTTTTGTGCTAAAAAAGGGAAGGGGAAAGGGTGCTAAAAAAATTGTACGCCTCCGATGCAACCTGTCAGTGCGTGTGAACTAGGAAGTACTAAATGTGTGCTTCTCTTTTTGTAGCAAGTCGTGCTTTACACTGTGAAAGTCATGCAATGGGATGTAATGTTTGTGATTTCTTCTCTGCTCAGCTCAGCTGCAAAAGCAACAGTGTTTTTTTCAGTCATGTGCTCGTGATTGGCTGCCCTCGTGATATGATATAGGGGCCTAGTTTAAAAGAGAACAGCTTTTATTTTAGGTCTGCGTGGTCTTAATCAAGGCTCGGTTCTTTGATCATGACAAGATCTGATCAGCTTGAGTTTGAGCATGCTCACCATTTGTTAACTAACCTAGAGACATAGGCCAGCTGTAATCAATGCATTGAGGTGTACCCTTTATGTCTAAGGAGATACATGTATTGTTTCTTTGCGCAGATTTGGTCACAGCTAAGAGTGGCTGCACCTCGTCTCCACAACAAAATTCGCAAGGATGCGAAAAGCGCTTTTCGTGCCCCCAGTGTGGCTATGCTACAGTGCGTAAGCATGCTTTCAAGAGACACCAGAGAAGCCACACTGGAGAGCGTCCTTACCAGTGCAGCCATTGCAGGAAGGCGTTCATTACTTCAGACCACCTTGTGAGGCACATCCGTATCCATACGGGCGAGAAGCCGTACCACTGCGATCACTGTGGCAAGAGCTTCGCAGAGAGGGGCAACCTGGCACACCATGTTCGCATCCACACAGGCGAGAAGCCGTACCACTGCGATCACTGTGGCAAGAGCTTCACAGAGAAGGGCAACCTGACAGAGCATGTTCGCATCCACACAGGCGAGAAGCCATTCCGGTGCCATCTGTGCCCCGAGGTCTTCGCGCAGAAGGCGGGCCTGCGTCACCATCTGCGATCTCACAAGAAGGCAACTCTGTAGTAGATTTTTTTTTCGCACAAGTAGATTTTCGCACAGGCTGTGTCTAAAGTTCTCTTGGTGCGCAGTTTATTCATCCAAAGGCATTTGCTATTGAATTATGTTACAGGGGGTGTTCTGCGACCATTTATTGTCAGCCATTGCATTGTAAGAATCTGTTAATCTTGTTTTGATGTCTTGATTGAAATCATCTTGAAGGATATTTTAACATTAATCATGTTGACACTATCTGATGCAAGTTGTAATATTTGTAATATGAGCAGCAGCAAAATTTTAAGGTGACTGGCTGTAAAGTATCCTGCTATTCTGGACCTGAAATGAGAGCAAATCTACTAGATGTGTTTGCAGAATATTAATGTTTTCTTTCGGTTGCAAATTTCTGAAGCCGCATGCTTTTTGCCTCTTTTGCTTGTAAGAGAAATAATAGTTAACGAACTATTTCCGAGAAGTTTGGCAGACTGTGCACAGTATGTTTTTGGAATGCTTACCTATTTCAAAATGCTTCCATTTCTAAAAGCAGACTGGAGAAAGGTTCCTATTTATTTTCTGTTGGATCCAGCAAGTTTTCCAGGAAATATGGCTCTGGCACTGTTTTTTTTGCTGCTATATAAATTGGATAAATGATCTCTGTTTTGAAATGATACATTGTGTTTATTTGTAGACGTCCTGGTGGAAATTCAGGGTGGTCAGTGCCTTGCCATTTTTAGTTGTCCCTCACGGGAGTGAGGGCATGCTTCAATGTTTCCTATCATCTGCTGCTCGTACTTTTCTGGCAGAAATAAAGCTGCAGCACTTGCAGACGCATTTTTTTTATGCTTCTTTTAGGAGTTTTTGCTCTGCCATTTCATCTTGTATTTTTTCGTTCGCTTATGTTTGATTGGGAATTTTGTCTTATTCAGACAAAATTCTACATTTACAGCACCTAAGTGGTTGTGCAGCTTTTTGCAGAAATTTCAGAATAAATCTTGCAGTCGCAGTTTTAGTGATGACGTGTTCTCTTGGTTGTTGGCTTTTCTCACAATGCACACAGTAATGTTGTGCAATCATAAAGATTTCATAGCATCAAGAGTCTTTGAAGTTACATTTGTGTTAATTTATTTTGGAACAATAAAGTACAGTCAGGATCCCCATTGTAGCACAGTCACCTTTCTGTCTCATGTGGCGTACACTGTTGTGGATATTGGACAGGCAGAAGAACAGGACTCGCACAGTGGAAGAACAACCGGAATTGATCTGGAGTGATGTAGCTGGGAGAATGACTGCTCAACTGGGAGCAACGGCTTGAAAATGTGTGTCTATTAAAGTTGGCTGCTGACCTCTCGAACGTGCACAATGTAGAAGTGGCCTTTTCATTCAATGGACGACTGCTACTGTGTCCAGCTAAAAGCCATTGGGTCAGTGAACTTCAGGAGTGACCACACAAAGTCCCAAACACTTTCTGCCAGGCTGTGTGGCAAATGCACTGATATTTTGCAATACTTGCACAGCAAAACTCGACGGAAACATATTCAAGGTGTGGCACTCCTGTCTGAATTGTCACTTTTCAGACTCCATCCTCACTAACCACATTCGCTTCCTCGTCTGCTGCATGAGCGTCATGTTCGTGCTTCTAGGATATCCGCCAGGGTATCAGTTTGCAGAGGCCACTCAGTGCACACTTTCTCTCTGCTGCCTGTTTTAAATGACTGATTTTTGGGAGTTCTTACGAAAAGGCACCATAAGTAAAGATAAAGCAGACCACACGAGGAATGCATGCAGGAATGTGTCTCTCGCGTCGTCTTTTTTGCCTGATGTGCCTTTTCGTAAAAGTATGTAAGTACAACTGACCCAACAGCACATGTTAAGCAACCTATATCTGTGTCTTATGGGCATCTGTCTGCTTTACTATTTGCCCCTTTTCGTATTGTAAAAAATGTCAAACCAACTTTCAGAACAGTTTTTGTAAGGTGGTTTTCATGAGGTAGTTGTGCAATGAATTGTTTAGCACCATGTAGTGTGTTACATGTTTAGATGTACTGCACATTAAGAATGCTGAGGTCATGTTGAGACAGCAACAAAAAAGGGGACGCAAAAACTTTAGTACATATGGCAACTGCAATTGCTAAGCAGAGGAGTATGAATACGGACCATTTCTTTTATTTCTCTATTGCTACAATTTTTTATTTTCTTCTATCAAGAATTGTGAATAAAGGTGAGGAATATGCTTTCCTAGGTACTTAATTTCCTTGTCTGTGGGTGCATTGGGTAACCTATGAAATGTGCGAGGCACGATATCCAATTTCCTTGCCCTTTAATGTCACGGAAGGACTGCTGATGCATTTTTCTCCAAGACTATGGATGTAATACGCTTGCATGCTTTCGCGCCTTACCTTGTTTTTATAAACGGTGTCTTTTTGCACTGTTCACCCACCATGAGTAGGATACAACCCTGCTTTTTCATGCTAGCAGGGCTGGAAGGGGGTCCTTTGATGGAGAAGAGCCGCTTGGTTCGAAGGAAGCAGCTTTTCCCCATCAAAGGACCCCCTTTCAGCCAATGCCATTGGCCGATTCTCATGACCTGAAGAATGAAGCGGCTTTTCCCCATCAAAGGACCCCTTCCAGCCAATGGTATCGGCGGCCAATTCTCATGACCGCTAGAACCAGGTGGCTTTTCCCCATCAAAGGACCTCTTCCAGCCAACGGTATCGGCGGCCAATTCTCATGACCACTAGAACCAGGTGGCTTTTCCCCATCAAAGGACCCCTTCCAGCCAATGGCATCGGCGGCCAATTCTCATGACCACTAGAACCAGGTAGCTTTTCCTCATCAAAGGACCCCTTTCAGCCAATGGTATCGGCGGCCAATTCTCATGACCACTAGAACCAGGTGGCTTTTCCCCATCAAAGGACCCCTTCCAGCCAATGGCATCGGCGGCCAATTCTCATGACCACTAGAACCAGGTGGCTTTTCCCCATCAAAGGACCCCTTCCAGCCAATGGCATCGGCTCATTCTCACGACCCCTAGACCGAAGTGGCTTTTCCCCACCAAAGGACCCCTTCGGGCTAATGGCATCCGGCAATTCTCATGACCCCTAGAAGGAAGCGGCTTTTCCCCATCAAAAGACCCCTTCCAGCTAATGGCATCGGCCAATTCTCATAACGCCTAGAAGGAAGCGTCTTTTCCCCATCAAAAGACCCCTTCCAGCTAATGGCATCGGCCAATTCTCATGACCCCTAGAACGAAGCGGCTTTTCCCCATGAAAGGACTCCTTCCAGCCAATGCCATCAGTTGATTCTGATGACCTCAAGAACGAAGCAGCTTTTCCCTATCAAAGGACCCCTTCCAGCCAACGGCATCGGCCAGTTCTCATGACCCCTAGAACGAAGCGGCTTTTCCTCATCAAAGGACCCCTTTGCAACCAATGGCGTAGGCCGATTCTCATGACCTGAATAATGAAGTGGCTTTTCCCCATCAAAGGACTCCTACCAGCCAACGGCATCGGCCAGTTCTCATGACGCCTAGAACGAAGCGGCTTTTTCCCATCAAAGGACCCCTACCAGCCAATGGCATCTGTTGATTCTCATGACCTCAAGAACGAAGCAGCTTTTCCCCATCAATTGGACTCCTACCAGCCAATGGCATCATCGGCCAATTCTCATGACCCCTAACGAAGCGGCTTTTTCCCATCAAAGGACCCCTACCAGCCAATGGCACCTGTTGATTCTCATGACCTCAAGACCGAAGCGGCTTTTCCCCATCAAAGGACTCCTACCAGCCTATGGCATCATCGGCCAATTCTCATGATCCCCAAAAACGAAGCGGCTTTTTCCCATCAAAGGACCCCTACGAGCCAATGGCATCTGTTGATTCTCATGACCTCAAGAACGAAGCAGCTCTTCCCTATCAAAGGACCCCTTCCAGCCAACGGCATCGGCCAGTTCTCATGACCCCTAGAACGAAGCAGCTTTTCCCCATCAAAGGACTCCTACCAGCCAATGGCATCTGTTGATTCTCATGACCTCAAGACCGAAGCGGCTTTTCCCCATCAAAGGACTCCTACCAGCCAATGGCATCATCGGCCAATTCTCATGATCCCCAAAAACGAAGCGGCTTTTTCCCATCAAAGGACCCCTACGAGCCAATGGCATCTGTTGATTCTCATGACCTCAAGAACGAAGCAGCTCTTCTCTATCAAAGGACCCCTTCCAGCCAACGGCATCGGCCAGTTCTCATGACCCCTAGAACGAAGCAGCTTTTCCCCATCAAAGGACTCCTACCAGCCAATGGCATCATCGGCCAATTCTAATGACCTCAAGAACGAAGCAGCTTTTCCCCATCAAAGGACTCCTACCATCCAATGGCATCATCGGCCTATTCTCATGACCCCTAGAACGAAGCGGCTTTTTCCCATCAAAGGACCCCTACCAGCCAATGGCATCTGTTGAGTCTCATGACCTCAAGAACGAAGCGGCTTTTCCCCATCAAAGGACTCCTACCAGCCAATGGCATCATCGGCCAATTCTCATGACCCCTAGAACAAAGCGGCTTTTTCCCATCAAAGGACCCCTACCAGCCAATAGCATCTGTTGATTATCATGACCTCAAGAACGAAGCAGCTTTTCCCCATCAAAGGACTCCTACCAGCCAATGGCATCATCGGCCAATTCTCATGACCCCTAGAACAAAGCGGCTTTTTCCCATCAAAGGACCCCTACCAGCCAAAAGCATCTGTTGATTATCATGACCTCAAGAACGAAGCAGCTTTTCCCCATCAAAGGACTCCTACCAGCCAATGGCATCATCGACCAATTCTCGTGACCCCTAGAACGAAGCGGCTTTTCCCCATCAAAGGACTCCTACCAGCCAATGGCATCATCGGCCAATTCTCATGATTCCCAAAAACGAAGCGGCTTTTTCCCATCAAAGGACCCCTACCAGCCAATGGCATCTGTTGATTCTTATGACCTCAAGAACGAAGCAGCTTTTCCCTATCAAAGGACCCCTTCCAATCAACGGCATCAGCCAGTTCTCATGACCCCTAGAACGAAGCAGCTTTTCCCCATCAAAGGACCCCTTCAAGCTAATGGCATCGGCCAATTCTCATGACCCCTAGAACGAAGCGGCTTTTTGGCATCGGCCAATTCTCATGACCCCTAGAACGAAGCGGCTTTTCCCCATCAAAAGATCCCTTCCAACAAATGTCATCGGCCAATTCTCATGACCCCTAGAACGAAGCGGCTTTTCCCCATCAAAAGACCCCTTCAAGCTAATGGCATCGGCCAATTCTCATGACCGCTAGAACCAGGTGGATTTTTCTCATCAAAGGACCCCTACCAGCCAATGGCATCTGTTGAGTCTCATGACCTCAAAAACGAAGCAGCTTTTCCCTATCAAAGGACCCGTTCTAGCCAACGGCATCGGCCAGTTCTCATGACCCCTAGAACGAAGCGGCTTTTTCCCATCAAAGGACCCCTACCAGCCAATGGCATCTGTTGATTCTCATGACCCCAAGAACGAAGCAGCTTTTCCCTATCAAAGGACCCGTTCTAGCCAATGGCATCGGCCAATTCTCATGACCCCTGGAACGAAGTGGCTTTTGCCCATCAAAGGACCCCTTCCGGCTCATGGCATTGGCTGATTCTGATGGCCCCAAGAACGAAGCGGTTTTCCCCATCAAAGTGCCCCCCTCCAGCCAATGGCGTCGGCCGGCTCTCATGACCCTGCTGGCGTGACAATGCAGAAAGCGCCCTGACAATCCTGGAAGGGACTATCCCCGACTATGGAGGCAGGGAACTATCCCCTTTCGTCTGCCACTCTCCTCATTGACACGCTAGCAGGGTCATGAGAATCGACCGATGCCATTGGCTCGAAGAGGTCCTTTGACAAAGCTGCTTCATTCTCGAGTTTTATCCAAGTGTAATGGTGCATCTCCTGTGCACTTTGTTCAAAACATATAGATCATGGATCATCTCAACTCAAGGAACATGTATATTTGTACTTTTCAGCCTAGAACCTCACCAAGCGAAAAAAATTTTATCAGAGCAATGTTTCCTGGAACTCTTGAATGCATCGGTAAAAGGAAAAAGAAACCTCATGTCTCATCGGAAAAAACACAAGCACCGAATACCAGAAAATGAACTGTCAAAGCTCGCACCATGCAGTCTCTTATTTTCTAGAGCCCATTTCATTGCCACTTTTTTATTTATAAGTGCACAAATGTAAGACAGCACACAACAGAATATCCTAAACCAAAAGAAAAACTTACTCTAGTCGGATGCAACATGAGAATGGAGTAAGCTCCGCCCCCTTATCAAAACTGTTCTCAATCACTGATGTGATGGATTAGCAGAGTAATACAGGCTGCCATGTAGCCGCACAAACTACGTGAGATTAGAAGCAGTGAAATTCAGGTATAAGGCCCAATGCTATCGCAATGTCACCAGGGAATGGTGATCTGGCAGCCTACGAACTTTCCTTGCTCTGAGCCTATTCTCTGCTTAGAACTTATTTTAATTGTCATGATAAATGCTGCTGCATTTTTTTTAAAAATATACTTGACATATGTTAGTTTTTGCACAGACACACCAACGCGCTGACTCATTTTATCAGTGCATATAAACAACAATGAAATAATGCAAGTACAGGGCACATGAATATGCCTGCAGTGTGTAAAGGCAGTGTGACATTTTGGGGCTCAGCTCGTAACTGTCATGATTTTGTCGCATCTATTAGCTCAAACAATACATGCACACACACATTTCAATGTAAGCTGATTTATGGCCCAGCAAACCAAAAACCTCTCGGAGACGTCTAGCTAGACATCTCTGAGAGGTTTTTGGTTTGCTGGGGGTGTATGGTTTATAGGGGTTTAAAGTCCCAAAGCGACTCGGGCTATGAGAGACGCCGTAGTGAAGGGCTCCGGAAATTACAACCACCTGGGGTTCTTTAGTATGCACTGGCATCGCACAGTACAGGGGCCTCTAGAATTTCGCCTCCATCGATATTCGACCGCAGTAGCCAGGATCAAACCCGCGTCTTTTGGGTCAGCAGCCGAGTGCCCTAACCACTGAGCCACTGCGGTGGATACATACCATACGAGTATAAGCATCGGTCAAATGTTTAGGGGAATCCCCCAAGGTGGAGTAGATTTGTAATAAGGGAGTAATTACTCATTGGCATCCACCCGAGCGCAGCCATACGACTACAAAGGAAAGCTATACAGCTTTCTCAGAAACTTCGTAGTTAAAGAAAAATTCGTCCTGGTCCGGGGTTCGAACCCAGGACCACCGCTACACCGGAGCAGTCGCTCTGCCAATTGAGCTAACCAGGACGGCAAGCTTATGGTAGGACGAGAGCGAATTGATCAATAACTCGAAGTGGGAACTGTGTTGGTCAAATGTTTAGGGGAATCCCCCAAGGTGGAGTAGATTCGGAGAAGATCGGTGGAGTAGATCGGAGTAGATCGGAGTAGAAAGGTGGAGTAGATCGTCCTACCATAAGCTTGCCGTCCTGGTTAGCTCAATTGGTAGAGCGACTGCTCCGGTGTAGCGGTGGTCCTGGGTTTGAACCTCGGACCAGGACGAATTTTTCTTTAACTACGAAGTTTCTGAGAAAGCTGTATAGCTTTCCTTTGTAGTCGTATGGCTGCGCTCGGGTGGATGCCAATGAGTAAGTACTCCCTTATTAGAGTATAAGCATCATACCAGTATAAGTATATGCATCTATCCTCTCGTCCAACAGTGCTTTGAGGCCTTCCCTTATATGTTTATTACTCAGTAATACCACCAGAACTTAAAGAGACTCGGGAACTAGCCCCACTGGATAAGGTTCTTGCATAAAAACGTTGCTAGGTTCAGTAGTGACAGCTGATCCGGATCATGAGAGGGAAATAACTAGAAGAATAAGAATAAGGTGGAGCGCATATGGCAGGTTCTCTCAGATCATGAATGGCAGTTTACCGATATCTCTCAAAAGAAAAGTATACAACAGCTGTATCTTGCCGGTACTCACCTATTTGGCAGAAACGTGGAGGCTAACAAAGAGGGTTCAGCTTAAGTTAAGGACAATGCAGCGAGCTATGGAAAGAAAAATGATAGGTGTAACGTTTAGAGATCAGAAGCGGGCGGAGTGGGTGACAGAACAAACACGGGTTAATGACATCCTAGTCGAAATAAAGAGGAAGAAGTGGGCTTGGGCAGGGCATGTAATGCGAAGGCAAGGTAACCGCTCGTCCCTAAGGGTAACGGAGTGGATTCCAAGAGAAGGCAAGCGCAGCAGGGTGCACCAGAAACTTAGGTGGGCGGATGAGATTAAGAAATTTGTGGGAATACGGTGGCTGCAACTGGCCAGGGACAGGGTTAATTGAAGAGACATGGGAGAGGCCTTTGCCCTGCAGTGGGCATAGTCAGGCTGATGATGATGATAATGACGATGATGAAGTAAAGGTGAGGGAGGGCCGCATAATTTTTCAAAATCAGAGTGAAGGTGAGGGAGGGCCATGGATTCAAAAGTGAGGGTGAAGGAGGAAAAATAAAAGTTAGGGCTCTTGCCATCCACTGCTCAAAATATGCAGAAAACACAAGCATGCAATTAGAAAAAAGCATGTTGAATTAAAGGAAGAGGTTGCTTTTCCATGGAATTTTTCTCATTGTTAACGATGCAACGACAGGGAACGCAGAAAGAGATCCATGCCTTGCAGTTCAATATGTGACTAAGACCAGGAACCGTTTGTTTAGAACAACCTTGACTTTAACTTCACTGCGGTTGTTGTGCAGATTTTAAGTGGACATTTATCATAGAAGAAGAAACCACTAGCCTCCCAAAGCCAACATTGTCCATGACCAAGGCCTTTCAAATCTGCTACATTTTTGTTCTCTTCCCAGCATGCATGGGAAATAACAACTGAGACTTTATGTACAGTCTTTGTCAAAAATATACAGCCCAAGGGGTTTGATTTCAAGACGTGTAGCGGGACTCTTAAGTGCATATGGTAGTCCTAAACTTGGGATAGTTGAGGACGCAAGTTCCTCCAGCCTTTGTGTGATTAGGGTCCCCGACTATGAAAGAGGAGCCACACTGCAGGGCTCAGAAGCAGACTCCTTGGGCTGTATACTTTTGACAAAGACTGCACATACTGCTTTCAGCAGAAGCTATAGATACTTACCGAGAAGAATGCATTCGTAATGAACCACACATGCACTCAACCTCCTCAAATTAGTACAGATCCTAAATTATTAGTTATCACCAATTTCTGACCCATTCCAGTACCTCTACATAAAACCGGAACTAGCGTTATGAAATCAATGGCGTTGCCATGCCGCCATACAGTCCCCGCACTACCCTGATCCTCGAATTTCTCTCGTGGTGCACATGGCTGCGGAGTTCTCCAATGGAGGCCAAACTAGCCTCGATATCACCGGCCACCAACCTTAATTTGTGTCCCAAGCAATGCTTGGCGCTATCATTAAAGCACGCCATTACAATAACCCCAGACACACCAACTTGTAATAGAAAAAATGGTTGCATACAAGGTGATTGAACACAGTCCAGGGAGGGTGATGCCTATATGATGAATTGAAGAAATAAAAATGAAAACTCTCGACTGGAAGAACAATAAAAATGGACTGGCCGTTGGAGGACGTGCCAGTAGCATAACACATGAAAAGTAGCAAACGAAAAATACTTCAGGCAGGCAACGTAAAAATCAACACATGAAATGAAATTGAAAGAAATGAAATGAAAAGATTTATTTGAGCAGAGCAGTTACAGCATCTGCTGCAGGGGCAGAGGCTAAAGGCTATGGTGCCTGACGAGGCCTCTGACCCCCTGCAGTCAACGGAAGTGCAATACAATTTGCGCATAACAAGAAGGTAAGTCACAAAATTAAAACAAGTGGGGATAAATTATGCAAATATAGTCACAAGCCTGGTGATGCAGACCTAAATTAAAAGCTATTCTCTTTTAAACTAGGCCCATATTTCATATCACGAGGACAGCAAATGATAGCACATGACTCGAAATACACTGTTGCTTCTGTAGCTGAGCAGAGCAGAGCACAAATTACGAACATTACATGCCCTCGCAGGACTTTCACAGTGTAAAGCACGACTTGCTGCAAAAAGAGAAGCATACATTTAGTACTTCCTTGTTCACAGGCACTGACTGACCCATAGCAGCAGGCTGCATCACAGGCACACAATTTTTTAGCACCATTTCTGCTTCCCTTTTTTAGCACAACAAAGAAAAATCTGCAAAGCACGACTGAAATTTCAGCTGCTGCTGTCATTCATGCACTCTGTAAGGCAGCTATTCCAGCCATGTCAACACCGTACATGAAAAACAACAAACAGAAAAGGTGTGAGGCATAAATTAAAGTGAGAACTATAACAAAGCAGAAATGTGAGGCATTACAGATATGGAATAGTTTTAGCAGTCATAGCAACTGAAAACGCATCGATGCCAACCATGTCAGCGACAAGGGTATTTCTAAATCATTATTGTTGGAATTATCATTATTGTTGTTATTGCGTGTTGGACAGGTCAGCAGCCAACTTTAATATATATATATATATATATATATATATATATATATATATATATATATATATATATATATATACATATAAGGCGTTGGTCCCAGATGAGCAGTCACCGTCCCAACTCTATTCTTCCAGATCATTTCGGGTTCTTCTTCCACTGTGCGAATCCTGTTTTTCAGCCTCTGCAATATCCACAGCAGTGTGCTCCACATCACAAAGAAAGGTGGCAGTGCTAAACTTAGGTTTCCAACCATACTTTATTTTTCCACAGTAAATTAACACAAACATAACTTCCAACACTCTTTATGGTATCTAGTCTCTATGGTTGCACAATATTACTGCGTGCAATGTAGGAAAGCCAACAGCCAAGAGAACACGCCATAACTAAAAGCTGCGACTGTAAGACTTATTCTGAAATTTGCGCAAAAAAGCTGCACAACCACTCAGGTGCTGTAAATGTGGGATTTTGCACAAAGCAAAGGCTCACAGATGCAAACAACACAAAACTGCCCATAAATTATCACCAAGGAAGAAATAAAATGTAAAATGGCGAAGCAAAAACTCTTCAAAGACGCATAAAGAAAAATCTGTCAGCAAGTGCTGCAGCTTCATTTTCACCAGCAAAGTACAAGCAGCAGATGATAGGAAACATTGAAGCATTCCCTCATTCCCATGAGATGGAATGTATAGAGCGCAGTGTACAAATTATAATGACAAGGCAGCGACCATCAAGAATTTCCACCAAACACCTACAAATAAATACAATGTGTCATTTCAAGACAGGGATCACCTATCCAATTTGTACAACAGCCAAAAGAAATGTGCCAGATCCACATTTCCTGCAAAAATTGTTGTATGCTACAGAAAACAAAAATGAACCTTCCTCCCATCTAATTTTAGAAAGGGAGCCATTTTAAATGAAGCAAGCACTCTAAGAACATACTGTGCGCAGTCTGCCCAATTTGTCAGAAATGGTTTGTTAACTATTCTTTCTCTTACAACCAAACATGAGGGAAAAAAACATGCTGCTTCAGAAATTTGAAACCAAAACAAAACATTAATACGCTGCAAACACATCTAATAGTGTTGTTCTCATTTCAGGTGCAGAATAGCAAATTACATTGGAGTCAATTACGTTAAGATTTTGTTACCGCTCATACTTTCCTACAAATATTGCAACTCGTATCAGATAGTGTCAGCATGACTAATGTCTAAATATCCTTCTGGATTGTTTCAATCAAAACATCAGGACGAAATTGGCAGCCTCTTACAACGCACAATGGCTCACAAAAACTTCTCCAATAAATGTTCGCAGAACACCCTGTAACATATTTCAATAGCAGATGCCTTTAGATGAATAAACTGCGCACCAAGAGAACTTCAGACACAGCCTCCGCGAAAACTTACTTGCTAAAAAAAATACTACACATTTGCCGTCTTGTGAGATTGCACATGGTGACGTAGGTTCGCTTTGCGCGCAAAGACCTCGGGGCATAGATAGCAGCGGAACGGCTTTTCGCCTGTGTGGACGCGGAGGTGTTTTTTCAGGGTGCCCCTCTGTGTGAAGCGCTTGCCACAGTGATCGCAGTGGTACGGCTTCTTGCCTGTGTGGATGCGAACATGCTCTGTCAGGTTGCTCTTGACTGAGAAGCTCTTGCCACAGTCAATGCACTGGTATGGCTTCTCGCCCGTATGGATACGGATGTGCTGCACAAGGTTGTCTGAAGTCGTGAACGCCTTGCTGCAATGGCTGCACTGGTAAGGACGCTCTCCAGTGTGGGTTCTCTGATGCCTCTTGAAGTGAGTGACATACGCTGTAGCATAGCCACAATCAGGGCACAGAAAGCACTTTCCGCATCGTTCCGTATTTTGTTGCGGAGACGAGGTGCAGCTACTCTTAGCTGTGGCCAAACCTGCGCAAAGAAACAATGCATGGATCTCCTTAGATATGAAGGGTATGCCTCAATGCATTGATTACAGCTGGCCTACGTCTCTAGGTTAGTTGACAAATGGTGAGGTTGCTCAAACTCAGGCTGATCAGAGCTTGTCATGACCTAAGAACCGAGCCATGCTTCGACCATGCCGACCTAAAATAAAAGCTGTTCTCTTTTAGACTAGGCACATATTTCATATCACGAGGACAGCCAATCACAAGTACATGACTCAAAAAACACTTGCTTTTGCAGCTGAGCTGAGCAGAGCAGAAAGTACAAACATTACAGCCCATTGAATGACTTTATCTGTGTATGTCACGACTTGTTACAAAGAGAAAAGAACACATTTATTGCTTGCTAGCTCACAGGCATTAACCTGCTCACAGTGCAAGGTTGCAGGGCAGCACTTCCCCTGAATCACATCATAACAAACAAGAATCCGCAGAACACAACTCAACTCTCAGCTGCTGCTGTCGTTCACGCACTCTGTGACACAGCTTTTCCAGCCATGTCAACACCATACATGAAAAAAAAAAAAAAGGTGGGAGGCATAAATTAAAGTGAAAACTATAACAAAGCAGAAATGTGAGACCTTGCAGATATGGAATAGTTTTAACGGTCATAGCAACTGAATACATGCTTAGATGCCAACCACGTCAGTAACAAGGGTATTACTATATTATTATAGTTACATGAGGTTTCATACACAACAATACATAACAGCAGGAGTTTCAGTGGCAGAGTTTCATGTTCCGAATGAATACCTAAAATAACGCAAAGTCACGGCATACACGAAGATACTAAACAGTGCGATTGACAAGGGCGTTTAGAGAGATCTAGTTTAGTTTAGTTTAGTTTAGTGGGGTTTAACGTCCCAAAGCAACTCAGGCTATGAGAGACGCCGTAGTGAAGGGCTCCGGAAATTTCGACCACCTGGGGTTCTTTAACGTGCACTGACATCGCACAGTACACGGGCCTCAAGAATTTCGCCTCCATCAAAATTCGGCCGCCGCGGCCGGGATCTAACCCGCGTCTTTCGAGTCAGCAGCCGAGCGCCGTAACCACTGAGCCACCGCGGCAGGTTTAGAGAGATCAGACACAATGATAACAACTATTAACTACAGTATAAGACGCCAAGCACAGCAAATAAAAAAAAACACACATGAGAAGAGCAGGAACTGAACATCACTATTTCACTGTCATCAATCTAAAACCAATGCAATACTCATTAAAATAAACACACCTTCTCACGCCTTTTGCAAGAGATTTAAAACCCAGAAGCCTGGTTATTTAGCCACCTGGGAAGAATATGTGAGCATCCATGTAGTGCAAGCTTGATAAGCGCTTGGGAGGCACCGAGCACATTGATGTGTATGCTGTATAAACTCCATCAGGTGCCAAACCGTCTGCTGCCAGCATCATTTCCACAAAACATCATGTCAAGCATGCTACCTTTGTGAGTAGATTTACACCTAAGAGGGCATACTTCCTGGCTGGGAAAAGTAGAACTTTGATGAGATCAGCTAAGTCGTCATAAAATTATCATCAAAATAAATGACGTTGTAATCTGGCGTCGGCATTTCAAAAATAAGAAGTTGTGTTTATCATGGTTCTAACTACAATTGTGAATAATCATTGTTGCGTAATATAACAAAATGCGCTTGGGTACTGTTTTCCTTGTGCATTTCGTACATTACGAAAAACAGCAAGCACGTGCAGAAACATCATACAATGACAACTTCAAACTACGATGACACATAACACAAGCTTTTAGATGCATTTATAGAATCTCCATTGTGGCCTCCAATCTGTGTTAGAATCATGAAATAATGAATGCTGTCGCTGTTTGAAACAATGTTAATTATTATATAACACCACAGTCACTAGTTCCAGGGCCATGACTACCAGGTGTTATCTAATCTAGTCTGCACTTAAGCTAAAAATGCAGTGCCCCTACCAGGCCAATCATCAAAAATTCATCTCGTACATCCAAATAAGTACAGCACGCGGAACCAGCACATTGAATCTAGATTATCAGAGCACTCAAGAAACAACTGCTTAAGCAACTTTTGCAGGTATATCATAAAAAAGTACAAACTATAGTTATAAAAATTAACCTCTTGTACAGGTACTATGAAGGTTAAAAGAAAGCAAAACTACACTGGTGCTTTGCCCAACAGCCTGGCAAACAGCCACACAGTCTTGACTCAATCATGAGCACCACAACTCACATCATCTAAATAAAATCCAGAGGGATCATGATGACACTGTTGGAAAAGTGCCCCCACAAGGGTGAAACGGGCATACCAAGAGCAGTATGTCAATAGTGGAGTGCTGGACCATGAGACGATGCAATGATGCAGTCAAACTTGCTCTAATGCATTCCACAATTCTGAGTCCCCTGATGTCACCCGTTAATCTGAACTCACTGGTCATCTCGTTACACATTCTGTCTTTGGCATATACAGACACCTCCATGCCATGACAATGTGTGAAGTTGCAATTCAGCAAGGCTCAGGGATACTTTAAGGTGTAGTTCGAATGTTGCAAGGACAGAAGAACCAAGATATGCCTGCAGAGGGATTTCTGTGAACAAAAAAGTAAAAGTATGTATGCACTTGTTGAACAGATAGCAAGCACAATTTTGTGGCAACAGCCTGCAGACATGCAGGACATGTTACAGTGAATGCTCACACAGCCTTTGATACAATATGTTGCAGCATGGCCAGAAGGCAGGCAACAATGTGTTGGCAACTGTTGCAGAATTGACTTGCATGTCATCAGAAATGTCAGAATGGGTGTTTCACCTGAAAAACAAACAGAATGAGAAGAAAAAATGCATCAACTCTAGGCAGAGCTCCTCAACATCTTTTGTTGAAATGGTGTTTGTTTAGGCTTTTGCAACACACACACAAGAGTGTGTGAGAAGCATAGGCTGCATGGTACAATTAGCGAATACAGCTGCAAAAAAAAAGGAATTTAGATTCACTTTGATTCAGGAAAGGCACTCGAAACACAGGCAAGAATAACAAATGTTATGCATGGTGCAAGAAAGCCAGAAAGCCCCTGAAAAACAATGCATATCAACTACCTTCCCACAGCAAATTAATATAAATATATGTATCACAAAGAGAGGCAGCTTTCATAGTGCCCATCATTAAACACGATTAAGACTGTGCACTGCTCGCATATGGAAAACAGCCTTTCATTTTCCTCTGCTCTGTACACTATGAAGAGCTACAAAAGAATCGAAGAATGAGAAATCACTGGCTTCCCAAATCCAACGTCATCTACGATGCAGGTAATCAAAAATGGTTACGTCATCTTGCTGTTATTATCACCCAGGTGTAAGAAGTCTTAAATCCTGCTCTCATTGCTTTGAGAAGAAATCAATGATTCCAAGCAAAGGAACTGTCTCCGTGTTCAAATATTAACGTAACTGAGTTCTGAAAACAATGACATTTACTGCAGAAGTGCTACCTGGAAAGTGTCCCAGCAGTTTCCAAACAGCTTTGTTTCAAGCTGGCTCAATAAAGTGTGGGCCATTCGAGGCGAGTCACGGAACGAGTACACTGAGTGGCTTCTCCCCAGCAAAGCAATACGCTGCGCATGAGTAAGTATGAGAATTGTGCTCTGAAGAGCTGACTGCAACCTCATCTATAAACACAGCAATAAAACAGCTACTCCGAACTGTCTTTTAAATTAAAAACAACTGCAGATGCACAAAATTACAGCATGCAAGTGAGACAACACAGAACCAAATGAGCTGGTCAACACAAAGTGCTGAGGCTGCAAGTATTTGGTGGAGGCTTGCGCAATAAAGCTGCGAACTCAATGTGACTGAGAAGCTAGTCAGAGGACAAATTGTGTGATGAAATGAAAATAACTCCCATTAAGGTCATTAAGAGAGATTCAGTAAAACTACAGCTTCATTGTAATTAAAGATAAAGGCAAACACAACAACAGACATTGAAGTAATCATTCACTGTACTGAAGGCATGAAGGAAAGCAAGGCAACCAGGATAGGCACAGCCAAGATAAGCATTGCATTCCGTTAAACTATTCAACATATACGGTATAGGTGAGTAACAATAGCTTGGCTGGATATTATTCAAAACTGCCAGAGAGGAGACTTGAACTCGGCCGGAAATATGAGATCGGCTTTCAACCTGAAAAAGAGACAAACAGAAAATAAATCACCTCTTCCCATGAATTCATTGCATCCCACTCTTCTGCATTTTTTTTTTTCATATTTCACGGCGTAAATAGAGAAGAGAGACACTTTATTTTCTTCTCTTTGTTCCTAATTATGCAGCTCATTGTAAATCTGCAGACTTACCAAGGTTTGCCATTTCTTCTATGCTCCTTGTGTTTGGTTATGCAATATTTGTTTTACAAATTTAGGCAAGTTTCATGTGAATGTTGTCTTTGCAGAGAGCAGATTCATGAGGCCTTCAACAAGTACTGGATTGATCCTCTACTTTCGTATGTTTGAACTAGTGTCAGAACACTTTATAAGGCAATGGGGTTATCTCCTCACTTTTTTGCTATAGCAATATGCATTTGTACAGAGCAATCTCATTTTACTGGTAAATGGGTCAATTGGTTTTTGGGGAAAGGAAACGGCGCAGTATTTCTCTGGCATATCTCTGTGGACACCTGAACCGCGCCGTAAGGAAAGGGAGGAAGGTGGGAGCGAAAGAAGAAAGAGAGAAAGAGGAGCCGTGGTGGAGGTCCCTGCAATAATTTCGACCATCTGTGGATCTTTAGCGTGCTTACGCAAAATGCGAAAGGCGCCTTGTGCAATGTCAATGCACGTTAAAGATCCCCAGGTGGTAGAAATTACTCTGGCACCTCTATCTCTCTTTCTTCTTTCACTAACACCTTCCTCCCTTTCCTTACAACACAGTTCAGATGTCCACTGAAATATGCCAGACAGATACTGCGCCATTTCCTTTCCCCCAAAAAATTTACCAATTTACCAGTAAGACGAGATTGTTCAGTACAAATGCATAATGCCACAGCAAAAAAGTAAGGAGATAACCCCATAGCCATATCAATTGTTCTGACACTAAATCAAACATGCAAAAGTAGAGGATCATTCTAGAATTTGTAGAAAGACTCGGAAACCTGTGTTCTCTGCAAAGACTACACTCACTTGAAAATAGCCTAAATTTGCAAAACAAATATTGCATAACCAAACACAAGGAGCACTGAAGAAATGCCAAACCTTGGTAACTCTCCATATTAACAATGAGCTGCATAATGAGAAAAAAAAAGAAGGAAATAAAGTGTTTTCTCCCACTCGCAAATGCAGTGGACAAGCTACTGCAAACCACTTGCTCTCATGAGTCGCGCTTATGAATGCTACATGAAATGAGTAACAAACACAAGGATGACACATGAAGAGATTAAATGTGTCAGAAAATACCAGGAAAGCTCTAAGAGGAAATATATAGTTGCAGAGTACAGAAATCATGATGATAACTACAAGGAACCAACGCCTTAGATCCTTATGCACCACTAAACCAACATGACCCAACACATTTATTAAAATGGACGTGGCTACAAAAAATTCCAAGGAATCTCCTGCACTGTAAAATCTGAAGAGAAATATCCATCGTTATCAAAAGCCAGAAAAAGCTTAGCTGTCCTGTATTCTGTGCCTGGAAAGGCAACCTACTATTCTAAGCGTGCTCGTACATATGGCCCAACAGATACGAGTCCGGAGCCTGGCTACCTGTCGCAGTTCAATACACAGGTGTATTATTACCCTTGGCATAAAAGGATGACAGCTGAACTGCGTTACTCTGACCACACACCGGATGCTAAGATCACCAGACACACTCCTTTATTCACTCTGGCTTCCAACCTATAACTGGCCACTGAAGATGCATCGGAGTTGTTCTAAAGCACTGCAACTTTTTATCCTTGGCATCTTCATGTGAGCTCCAATGCCTGAAAAAGAAAAAAAATGAGCGCAATGACAGAAGCAGCTGACTTTAATCGCTCCAAGGGTTTCACATGGACATAATGTAGGACATGATGTAGGATCCCATGCTTAGTGGCATGAAGCGTTATCAACCTTGTTCTTTCTACCACCTCCCTCAAGGGGGCATGGTGAACAAATTAAAGTTAGCCTCCATCAACAAATAACCACACTGCAACGAGGAGAGCACTACTTTCACAGGAAATGAAGCTTTCAAAAGCTAGGAAAGGAGGTGTCAGCATCACTGGCTCATTACGGAAGTAGACTATGATGCACCGTCACAAATTTTTGGGCGCAGATTTGAAACCCAAAGCTACACTGCCATGTACTACAAGACAGTGGTAAAAGAGTGCTTTTCAACACAGACTTCCCTTGTTTTAATTGGGTGGAGGGATAAATTTTTAGCACACTTTTTTCAGCAATCAATGCATCTTTCTGTACCAGAAAAACATCAGCACAGGCAGAAGAAGCCGTAGAATCAAGTTCAGGTCATGCTCTTCCGGAGCAAAGTTTAAATGCGCAAAGAAGCAGCTGACTACACTAACGACCACTTGGCTATTTTTCAAACCACTGAAAACACCTTTTGTTGGCCGATGCAAGCACCTTCTTTTATTTTATAATTTTGAGTTCTTTATTTTGCTTTGCCTGGTTCGTGTTTGGCACGAGGCCGATATGAGTTGGCGACACCCAGAGGTTGTTTTAGGCAAGCGCATTGTAGCTTTCCATGACGTCAATGGCGACGAAGTTTGTATACGTCATCTACCTTTTCTTCACTTATGCCACCTAGGATGACGTCATGGAAAATTTCATCGCCATTGGTGCTCCTTGCTATACACACACAATGTTCACCTCTATCCACCAGGTAACGCAGCACTTGTCCTGGCTTTGAGGTTTCACACTCACTTCTCGTGAAAAAATTCTGCGTTCAAATCAAATATGTCCAACCTTTTTCTGCGATTCTTCTGTTTATGTGAAACAGAAGAGCCACACACACATTGCTGGAATCGCTCACCACGGCTAGTAATGCTCGCACGTTAAAAGCAACACATGATCAAAGTTCGACAATACCAGTTGTTGGGCGAGTTGGTGTTGACGGTGATCCATAACAACAGCGGAAGAGACAGGACAGTGAAGAAGAGACACAACACAGCGCTGATGTGACAGAGTTATGCGTCAGCGCTCTGTGTTCTGTCTCTTCTTCTGTGTCTCGTCTGTTGCGCTGTTGCTATGGAATATCATTAGAGGTGTGATATGTTAGTTTGTGCTGATCAAAGCCACAACTGCCTGCCTTGGCAGCACCAAGCATGTATGATGCACACATGGTTTCTGAGATGACCTTACAGCCCATGAAATTTCTGAACCCGAAACATATACCGATTGCTTAGTAATGCAGTGGTGATGTGTACAAGTAGATAAAAAAAAAACTAAGGCAGACACTTGAGCTCTGCCTTAAGGGTATGATGTCATAGCATTAGTGGGTTCATATCCAGATACGTGGTCATCTTCTTTTCAATTCACAGATGGCTGGGAGTCCTCAGAGCACCTCTAACGCAGTGGTGGAGGTTGCGTATCCCGAGCAACCTCTTGGAGCCAATTATTAATTTAACTGCCACCTGTCGCAGTGGGCAGTTTGCAAACAATCCAGTAGGTAGGTTGTGATGACGTCACAATGTCATGTGACCGAGGTGCCTCACCTGCCATCTAGGTTGCTTCTCTGGGGATTTTTTCACGTATTTTCCCACCGCAGCCAACAAAGCTGACTCCGGATTTTCTGCGACACGGGGACCCTACATCTATTGTGTTAATACTGCTCCTCAACCCCGTGGTGTTGAGGGGGCAGTAGTTGCCGAGTCATATGAATGCAATGCAGAAAAAAGAAATGCTGAAATGGCACTGCCCACTGCTGTGCACCTTTGTTAGAATGAACACAGAGGGCACTTCACTCATTGACTGCTTTCCCAAGAGTCATAGAAGGCATGCAATCTTCAGTGTTCACCAGATGAATTCGATATTTGTGAGGCCCCTACCAAAGTGCATGTAAAGAAAACTGTGGGAAAGCTGAAGATAGCCTATACAGCAGACTATTTCAGTATAATGACCAACAGTCTACTTTCACTGAAAACGCACCCTTCATGGGATATTGCCAGCCCTGGCTATTGTCACGAGCAAATTGGGATAAGGTCAGTCATTTTTCACCACGAATTTCTTAGGATAGTCTACAGTGCCACTCACTTTGAGACAGCGATCACGGTGTCCTTTTCAGTCTTGATGCCACGAGCCAGAATTGAGCAACAGACAAAAATATGCCTCATATCTTAATTCAATATTATAAGCAATAAATGCATCTTTAGTACTCAAACAAGCATCAGCATATATCCACAAAGAGCCAGGCAACCGCTTTCTACTCAGAAAAAAGAAAAAAACTTATCTGAGTACCCCTTCCAACTCCACACAAAGCTCTGATCATGTTTGTATCATGGCATGGTACATAAGATTTAACGTTCTAGGGCCGCACGTGGGCTATAAAAAACGCAGCAGTGGAGGGCTCCGGATTGGGCTCTTCATGTCCATTTACAACGCACACGACATGGATGTCTTTGCATTTCAACCACAATATAACGCCTCTGCCATAGTTCACGTTTTGAACCTTAAATCTATACCTCAGCAATCGACATCATCGCCAATGCGCCACACTGTTGGGTTGCACTTGTGTAAGGAATTTTCATCATTATCATCATCAGCCTGACTACGCCCACTGCAGGGCAAAGGCCTCTCCCATGTCTCTCCAATTAACCCAGTCCTTCGCCAGCCGCGGCCACCATATTCTCGCAAATTTCTTAATCTCATCCGCCCACCTAATTTTCTGCCGCCCCCTGCTATGTTTGCGAAGGCAAGATAACCGCTTGTCCTTAAGGGTAACGGAGTGGATTCCAAGAGAAGGCAAACGTAAGGAATTTTGGACTCAGCTAAATGCCTCGAGTCATATACCTCTCAAAGCAGCCTCTAAACTGACTGCCTAAGAGCGCTGAAGCTAACTTTCTTTTTTATGGCCAACCTCCAGGACAGACCCCAACCGTAGCGTTGGGGGGTGGGAGGGGGTGTTTAAGAGACAGATGATCTGTCAATGAGCACTGATATCGAATGGGAAGCAAACATAGCATCTGGAAGCTTTGCATGCATTAGGGTGCTAAATTAGCTAAAATGTTCTTCTGAATCACAGTTGGCTTAAGCTAAACATTTAAACAAACAATGCTTTTCTTAAAGATATACAAAAGAAGAAAAAAAAATCACCTGAAGGTTTTCTGACGAGTGAAACCAGTGAAAATTGACGCAACACACACGAGGGGTAGACAGGAAGGTGTTAAGCGCTTACAATAGTTGTAAAACCAGCCCTGTTGTGCCTGCATCTTCTCCTGTTTTGTGTCTATTTTCATTGGTTTCATTCACTAAACACAATTCACCGGCCACACTTCTAAGAGTTCTGTAGCTTTTATCAGCTGACAAGAATGTCTGAGGATACATTATTTCATGTAAAATATTAGCCAACTGAATACAAAAAATGGAACATCTAGAGAGAAAATTAACAGAGCAGAATACAGGTAATAATAGGCTCAAAATGTTATATATGAATGAAGCCAAGAGCCTGTCAAACCAAGGAAAGCATAGCAAGGTATTATTTTTATTGCTTAATGTTACTGTAGCATTTAGAGAAGGAAAGCTTTCAAGCAATCATTTTATATTCAAGATAATGTGACAGACAACGTGCTGTTGGTGGAAGCCAAATTCACAGCCTCCATGTGATGTGTGGTACTCTACAAAGTGGGCTAAAGCAGCAGGTGCCTCCCCTTCTATTTTTATACGTACATATGTACCGATTCCGTCAAGTGTAGCCAAACATTCAAGACATGGGTTTGGCATTCAAGAAAGGCATATATACTCTTTTTTTTTCTATGGTGTTATGTTCTCTCCTAGCTAAAAAGATTCTATATTTCTTTTGCTCTCCGAGGCTAACCATTACAACAATCAACTTAATAGTAGCAATACTGTCCAGTTCTATGAGGGCTGTTCAATGTCTTTGCATACGTACACACTAAATATAAAGCTTCTTGACTTCCTGCACCACAGCAACACACACAACATTTCGATTGACGGTCAACTCCTGATGTGTGTGCACAAAAGGGAAAATATTGGTGCAAATTATGTGAGGTTAAAACAACGGGAGGCTTTTTAATTTGGTACAAATGATGTTGACAGGATCAAATGCTTTAGTTCGAACTGACGGGAGTCCACTTTATGCACTGTACGAACAATTTTTTTCATCATCATCTATTTATATCCTTTGAAAAACCACACCTCAGCTGTGCTAATATATGCCTCTCTAGATGCGCAGCAGGTCCGCTGCACTTGCATTCTGCTGCTGAGCATAAGTTTGAAAGTTTGACATTTTGCCGTGACAGCCACACTTCAATTGAGGCAAAGATGACAATATGGCCATGAAGAAAGATTTCAGTGCACACTGGAGACATAGGCAGCCTTTGTGTTTTCTTCTCTGCATCTCTGAGTGTTTCATCACTTCAGCTGTTGTGAATATTCTTTGCCATAATGAATATCAAAATTCATATAATTTAAAGAGTTATATATGTTCGCCATGCTCATTAACGCATTTCGATTGATTAAAAACAATGCTAACTTCATGCACTAATTACACTTCGGAAAACGCATGCATGGAAAACGCATGGAAAACGCACGAAGACCGAAAACGCATGCCTATTTTCGGGTTTGCAGCACGCTTTATCGACCTCTGGTTCAAGTTATCACCCTCCAATGAAAAATATTGGCACGTCGTTCGCGTCATCAGGGTTAAAGCTTTCTGCGAGCATGCAGCACTTGCTCTTGGTTTGAACGCCGATTTAATGCACAATGAGGTGAAACAGGGACAAGTGGCCTCTCGTAATGCCAGTGGAGCAATTGGTAGCGGCCTACCTGACTCGTTTTGAAGCGTGACACCGTCAAACATTTCAGGGATAAGATAGACTGGTGATAAATGTAATGAAACGAAGGCAAAAAGGTCAGCCAGAAAGAGTGATATGTGGCTAGCTACTCTGCCACTCTGCAAAATTTTGGAGACACAGATTCATTCGAACAAACACCCAGGGGAAACGAGAACAGGTGCGCGTCTAATCGAATGTCACCAAAACGCACCCTAAGCGCAGAGTCCACCGCGTACGTGCTTTGAAGTTTGCGCCGCTCGTGACGTTCTCTGTGCACTTGCCTGAAAATTTCTTTCTACGAGTGGAAAGAATTTTCCTCCTTTTTTTCTCTTAATATGAATGGGTGGATGGAAGATAAGAGCATCTCCTTTGAAACAGGGTGGTGGCACTTGCAAGTTGCAGCCTTTGATCCCGAAATCCGAGTCCTGAACGCGAATCCCTGAGGCTACGCTTCACATCGTCATTGCCATCATCCACGGACCGATTCCCTCATCCAGAAGAGGCGCTGCCTCATCTCATCACTTTCTTTCACATCCTTCTTTATCCCTTCCAGCGCGGCTCAGGCATGTGAGACAAGTGAGACAGTTATGCGTCATTTCCTTTCCTCATTTGAACGCTACCTCTTGGTGTTCGGTCAATCGCAGCTGCCGCCGAACAGCTCTGTGATTCAGGAACGCGGTGACACCACGCTGAAGAGCGAGGCAGCGAAGAGCCGGCAGGTATGCCTTTAAAAAATAACATGTCAGGCACGCAATGTAAACAGGAGCGCGTGGCCGCCGCACTGCGCGGACTGCTGTCGCCGATATACGGTGAGATCGGCGGCAAGCTGCTCTTTCCGCTCACACCCATGGTGCCGCCCTTTCCCGTCGGCTGTCGGCGGTACCGCTGCTAGTAGCGCTTTGCGAAGCTTGGACATTCAACGTCACGAACGCGCCGCAAGTTTGACCAATCCCCATAAAGGAGAAAAACGCGCAAGAACTTCGAAGCACGTATACGCGACGGACTGTGCAACTTACGGTACGTTTTCTTCTCTGTGATTCTGCCATCGCACGGCAGTAGCGCACCATTGCACCACTGTGCCAGGAGTGGTACTGCGGTCAACTTCAAGAGTTGCCGGTAAATCAAAATGCTGTTTGTGTTGCTCTTGTGCAGGAAGTCAGAAAGCTTTTTATGTACTGTATGTGTATTTCATAGAACTCAACAATGTTGCTTTCATTGATTTGGTTGTTGCAATGGTTAGAGTCAGAGCAAAATAAATTTAGAATGTTGTTAGCTAGGAGGGAACACAACACCGTAGAAAAAAAAAGACTATATATGCCTCCCTTGAAAGCCGAACCCATGTCTTGAACGTTTGGCTACACTTGACAGAATCGTTATGTATAAAAATAGAAGAGACGCCTACAGTTTTCTTTGCTCAGTTTCTAGAGTGTGACACATCACATGGAGGAGTTCATTCATATATATCCTTATGAGCCTCTCATTACCTGTATTCTGCTCTGTTCACATTTTTTCTCTAGATGTTAAATTGTTTTTTCAGTTCACTAACTTTTTATATTAAATAATTTATATCCGCGGAGGTTCTTGTCAGCTGATAAAAGCAACAGAACTCTTAGAAGCGTGGCTTCCTGGGTGAGCTGGTAAATTTTGTCTAACGAATGGAACTAGTGAAAACAGAGAGAAAAGAGGAATGCAGGCACGATGGACCTGGTTTTGCCACAAGTGCACGAGTTGTACGCTCAACACCCTCCCATCTACACTTTTTCGAGTTTTTTTTTCTTTTCGTGCATATTTTAAGAAAAGCATACTTGTTTAAATGTTTCGCTCAAGCCAGCTGTCATTCAGAAGAACATTTTAGTTAATCTAGCACCCTAATGGATGCAAAGCTTCCAGATACTATGTTCGCTTCCCAATAACAGCATCAGTGCTCATTGACAGATCTTCAGTCTTTTAAACTCTCCCATCTAAAGCTAAAGTTGAAGGCTGTCCTGGTGGTGGGTCATACAAAGAAAGTTAGGTTCAGTGCTGTTTAGGCTGCCAGTTTAGAGGCTGTTTTGAGAGGTATGTGACTCAAGGAATTTAGCTCGATGCAAAATTCCTTACACAAATGCAATCCAACGGTGAGGCGCATTGGCGATGATGTCGATTGCTGAGGTGTGGATTTAAGGTTTAAATGCGGACTATGGCAACGGCATTGTGTTGTGGTTGAAATGCAAAGACATTCATGTCGTGTGTATTGTAAATGGACATGAAGAGCCCAATCCGGAGCCCTCCACTGCTGCGTTTTTTATAGCCCACTTGCCACCCCGGAACGTTAAATCTTATGTACCATGCCATGATACAAACATAATCAGAGCTTTGTGTGGAGTTTTAAGGGGTACTCAGATAAGTTTTTTTTTTTTTTTCTGAGTAGAAAGCGGTTGCCTGGCTCTTTGTGGATATATGCTGATGCTTGTTTGACTACCAAAGATGCATTTATTGCTTAATCAAGATATGAGGCATATTTTTGTCTGTTGCTCAATTCTGGCTCGTGGCATCACGACTGAAAAGGACACCGTGATAGCTGTCTCGAAGTGAGCTGCATTGTAGACTAGCCTGAGAAATTCAGGATGAAAAATAATTAATCTTATCGCAGTTTGCTCGTGAGAATAGCCAGGGCTGGCAATATCCCATGAAGGGTGCGTTTTCAGTGAAAGTAGACTCTTGGTCATTATACTGAAATTATCTGCTGTATAGGCTATCTTCAGTTTTCCCACAGTTTTCTTTACATGCGCTTTCGTAGGGGCCTAACGAATATCGAATTGCATCTGGTAAACAGTGAAGATTGGGTGCCTTCTATGACTCTCGAGAAAGCAGTGAATGAGTGAAGTGCACTCTGTGTTCATTCTAACAAAGGTGCATAGCAATTGGCAATGCCATTTTAGCATTTCTTTTTTCTGCACTGCATTCATATGACTAGGCAACTACTGACCCCTCAACACGACGGGGTTGAGGAGCAGTATTAACACAATAGATGTAGGGTCCCTTTGTTGCAGAAAATCTGGAGTCAGCTTTGTTGGCTGCGATGGAAAAATCCGTGAAAAAATCCCCAGAGAAGCAAACTAGATGGCAGGTGAGGCACCTCGGTCACATGACATTGTGACATCATCACAACCTGCCTACTGGATTGTTTGCAAACTGCCCACTGCGACAGGTGGCAGTTGAATTAACGATTGGCAGCAAGAGGTTGCTCGGGATACGCAACCTCCACCACTGCGTCAGAGGTGCTCTGAGGACTCCCAGCCATCTGTGAATTGAAAAGAAGATGACCACATATCTGGATATGAACCCATTGACGCTATGACGTCATACCGTTAAGGCAGAGCTCAAGTGTCCGCTCCAGTTTTTTTTTTTCGTCTACTTGTACACATCACCACTGCATTACTATGGATTCAGTGTATCCTTCGTGTTCAGAAATTTCGTGGGCTGTAAGGTCACCTCAGAAGCCATGTGTGCATCATACATGCTTGATGCTAGGAGAAGGTGAGTGACACCAACCAAGTAAAATACAGAAAAAACACGACGTTTCGGGACCGGCTCGGCCCCTTCTTCATGGTGTGACTACGGGCGAGCGCAGCTTGGCTTTTTCAGCCCCTGCGTGGAGGACCTCCGGGTCAATGGCCGCAGCCCATGGACGTAGGATGAGGGGAGTGTCCTCAGGGAACGATTAACATTCTCTCGTGTTTGCTGAATGTGCCACGACTCGAGTAGAAGCCTCCTGCGTGGGTTAGCTTCCGTTTCCAATACAACGGTGCTGTCGAAGTCAATTGGGTGGTCACACCCTTCGCAGTGTTCTTCTCCTAACATTAAATTTCCCAACCAGACAGACTTCTGTCGAATGTTTTCTTTTGGTGCTTGATGCTGCCAAGGCAGGCAGTTGTGGCTTTGATCAGCACGAGCTCACGTGTCATGCCTTTAATGATGTGTTTTAATTAATATGCTAGCATTACTGGCCGTGGTGAACGATTTCAGCAATGTGTGTGTGGCTCTTCTGCATCGCATAAACAGAAAAAATCACAGAAAAAGGATGGACGAGTTGGATTCGAACCCAGGAATTTTTCGTGAGAAGCGAGTGTGAAACCTCATAGCCAGGACAAGTGCCGTGTTAACTGGTGGGTAGAGGTGAACATCGTGTGTGTGGCACGGAGCAGCAGTGGCGATGAAATTTTCCGTGACGTCATCCTAGGTGGCATGAACGAAGAAAAGGTGGATGACGTATACAAACTGTGCCGTCATTGACGCCATGGAAAGCTACCATGCGCTCGCCTAAAACAACCTCTGGGTTTCGCCAAGTCACATCGGCCTCACTCCAAACATGAACCAGGCAAAATAAAAGAAATTTCTTTTTTAAATTAGAAAATAAACGAAGGTTCTTGCAGTGGCCAGTAAAAGGTGCTTTCAGTGGTTTGAAAAATAGCCAAGTGGTCGTTAGTGTGGTCAGCTGCTTCTTTGCGCATTCAAACTTTGCTCTGGCAGAGCATGACCTGTCAATTAGGAGTGAGGGCGACTCCATTTCGTTTTTGTTCCTTGTGAAACTTGATTCTATGGATTCTTCTGCCTGTGCTGATGTTTTTCTGGCCCCGAAAGATGCATCGATTGCTGAAAAAAAGTACATGGCAGTGCAGCTTAGGGTTTGAAATCAGCGCCCAAAAATTTCTGGCGGTGCATCTTAGTTTACTTCCGAAATGAGCCAGTGATGCTGACACCTCCTTTCCTAGCTTACAAAAGCTTAATTTCCTGTGAAAGTAGTCCTCTCCTCGTTACAGTGCGGTTATTTGTTGATGGAGGCCAACTGTAATTTGTTCACAATGCCCCTTTGAGGGAGGTGGTAGAAAGGACAGTGTTGATAACGCTTCATGCCACTAAGCATGGGCTACATCTTAATGCTGACTCCGTTCGAAAAGGGGCTTGATGTTTGCCAATGTGCAAAAAGCATCCCTGTCAAAACATGCATCTAAAAGAGGTTCCATACAATTATGCTAGACATTAACCTAGCTAATAGTTCTAATATTCATAGCTAGAATCTCCTTCGTTCAGTTTAACAAACCTACATCACGTCCATGTGAAACCCTTGGAACGATTACGGTCAGCTGCTCCTGTCATTGCGCTCACTTTTTTTATTTTTCAGGCATTGGAGCTCACATGAAGATGCCAAGGATAAAAAGTTGCAGTGCTTTAGAACAACTCCGATGCATCTTCAGTGGCCAGTTATAGGTTGGGAGCCAGAGTGAATAAAGGAGTGTGTCTGGTGATCTCAGTATCCGGTGTGTGGTCAGAGTAATGCAGTTCAGCTGTCATCCTTTTATGCCAAGGGTGATAACACAGCTATGTATTGAACTGCGGTAGGTAGCTAGGCTTCGGACTCATATTTCTGTTGGGCCATATGTACGAGCACGCTTAGAACAGTAGGTTGCCTTTCCAGGCATAGAATACATGATGGAGATTTCTCTTCTTGAAATTTTACAATGCAGGAGATTCCTTGGAATGGGCCCACATTTGTGGTCCTTTTTGTCTTGTTTGTTTTGCAGCCATGTCCATTTTAATGTGTTGTGTCATGTTGGTTTATTGGCGTATAAGCATCTAAGGCTCATTATCATAAATGGGTGCCTTGGTGGTTCATGGTAATTTTCATCATGATTTGTGCACTGTGCAACTATATATTTCCTCTTAGAGCTTTCCTGGTATTTTCTGACACATTTAATCTCTTCATGTGTCATCCTTGTGTTTGTTACTCATCTCGTGTAGCATTCATAAGCGCGACTAATGAGAGCAAGTGGTTTGCAGTAGCTTGTCCACTGCATTTGCGAGTAGGAGGAGACACTTTATTTTCTTTTCTTTTTCTAATTATGCAGCTCATTGTAAATATGAAAAGTTACCAAGGTTTCGAAGCTCTTCTGTGCTCCTTGTGTTTGGTTATGAAATTTTTTTGCAAATTTAGGCAATTTTCAAGTGAATGCAGTCTTTGCTCAGAGCACAGGTTTCTAAGACTTTCAACAAGTGCTAGATTGATCCTCTATTTTCGTATGTTTCAACTAGTGTCGGAACACATTATAAATTTATAAAGACACTTCATTGTGTTTCGATGAAGGCAAAATGCTAAAGGCACCCATGTGCTGTGCGATTCCGGCACCTCTTTCTCTCTTTCTTCTTTCACTTCCACCTTCCTCCCTTTCCTTACGGCACGGTTCAGGTGTCCGCCGAGATATGTGAGACAGATACTGCGCCATTTCCTTCCTTAAAAGCCAATTGACCAATTTACCAGTAAGATGAGATTCCTCAGTACAAATGCATATTGCTACAGCAAAAAAGTGAGGAGATAACCCCATAGCCTTATAAAGTGTTCTGACACTAGTCGAAACTTACGAAAATAGAGGATCAATCCAGCACTTGATGAAAGCTTCACAAATCTATGCTCTCTGCAAAGACTACATTCACTTGAAAATTGCCTAAATTTGCAAACCAAGTATTGCACAACCAAACACAAGGAGCATAGAAGAAATGGCAGACTTTGGTAACTCCTCAGATTTACAATGAGCTGCATAATTAGAAACAAAAAGAAGGAAATAAAGTGTCTTTCTCTTCTCTATCTGTGCGATGAAGTGTGAGAAAAAAATGGTTTGGTTTGGTTTGGTTTATGGGGTTTAAAGTCACAAGAAGGCATGCAATGAAGTCATGGGAAGAGGTGATTTATTTTCTGTTTGTTTTTCAGCTTGAAAGCAGACCTCGTATTTCCAACAGAATTCAAGTCTCCTCTCCAGCAGTTTTTGAATAATTTCCAGCCAAGCCATTGTTAATCACCTATATCGTATTTGTTGAATAGTTTAACGAAATGCTCTGTTTATCTTTGCTGTGTCCATCCTGACTGCCTTTCTTTTCTTGATGCCTTGCAGTACAGCGAACGATTACCTCAATGTCTGTTATTGTGTTCGCTTCTCTCACTAATTACAATGAAGCTGTAGTTTTACTGAAACTCTCTTAATTTCCATAACGGGTGTTATCTCCATAACATCGCACAATTCGTTCTACGTCTAGCTTCTCAGTGACATTGAGTCTGGAGCTTTATTGCGCACTTGCAGCCTCAGCACTTTGTGGGGACCAGCTAATTTGGTTCTGTGCTGTCTCACTTGCATGCTGTAATTTTGTGCATCTGCAGTTATTTCTAATTTAAAAAACAGTTTGGAGTAGCTGTTTTATTGCTGTGTTTATAGATGAGGTCGCATTAAGATCTTCACAGCACAATTCTCATACTTACTCATGTGCTGTGTATTGCTTTGCTGGGCAGATGCCACTCAGTGTACTCGTAGTGCGACTTGCCTCGAATGGCCCACTTTTTTGAGCCAGCTTGAAACAAAGCTGTTTGGGAACTGCTGCGACACTTTGCAGGTAGCACTTCTGCAGTAAATGCCACTGTTTTCAAAACTCTGTTGCGTTAATTTTTGAACACGAAGACAGTTCCTTTTGATGGAACCACTGATTTGTGCTCAAAGCAATCAGAGCAGGAGATAAGACTTGTTATTACACTTGGATGATAACAGCAGCAAGATGACGTAACCATTTATGATTACCTGCATCAAAGATTACGTTGAATTTGGGAATCCAGTGATTTCTCGTTCTTCAATACTTTTGTAACTCTTCATAGTGTACAGAGCAAAGTGAAAGGCTGTTTTCCATATGCGAGCAGTGTGCAGTCTTAATCATGTTTAATGATAGGCACTATGAAAGCTGCCTCTCTTTGTGATACATATATTTATATTAATTTGCAATGGGAAGGTGGTTGACATGCATTCTTTTTCAGTGGTTTTCTGACTTTCTTGCGCCATGCATAACATTTGTTATTCTTGCCTGTGTTTCAAGTGCCTTTCCTGAATCAAAGCGAATCTAAATTCCTTTTTTTTTTGCAGCTGTATTCGCTAATTGTACCATGTAGCCTAGGCTTCTCACACACTCTTGTGTGTGTGTTGCAAAAGCCTAAACAAGCACCATTTCGAAAAAAGATGTTGAGGAGCTCTGCCTAGAGTTGATGCATTTTTTCTTATCATTCTGGTTGTTTTTCAGGTGAAAAGTCCCTCTTCTGACATTTCTGTTGACGTGCAAGTCAGTTGTGCGACTGTTACCAAGACATTGTTGCCTGCCTTCTGGCCATGCTGCAACATATTGTATCAAAGGCTGTGCGAGCATTCACTGTAACATTTCCTGCATGTCTGCAGGCAGTTGCCACAAAATTGTGCTTGTTTTCTGTTCAACAAGCGCATACATACTTTTACTTTTTTGTTCACAGAGGTCCCCCTGCAGGCATATCTTGGTTCTTCTGTCCTTGCAACATTCGAACTGCTCCTTAAAGTGCCCTCAGGTTCGCTGAAGTGCAACTTCAGACATTGTCATGGAGGTGTTTATATATACCAAGGGTACTCTGTAACGAGATGACAAGTGAGGTCAGGTTAACAGGTAACACATCAGGGGAATCAGAACTGTGGAATGCATTAGAGCAAGTTTGACTGCATCATTGCATCATGTCATGGTCCAGCAATGCACTATTCGTACATGGCTGTTGGCCTGCCCATTTCATATTTGTAGGGGCACTTGTGCAACAGTGCAACATCTTGACTCTAGATTTTATTCGTCTTGTGTAAGTCATGGTGATCATAATTCAGTCAAGACTGTGTGGCTGTCTGCCAGGCTGTTGGGCAAAGCAGCAGTGCAGTTTTGCATTTTTTTATCCTGCACAGTACCTGTACATGAGGTTAATTTTGTTAATTATAGTTTGTACTCTTTTTGATTGAATATCTACAAAAGTTTTTTATGCAGCTGTTTCTTGAGTGTTTTAATAATCTAGATTCATTGAGATAGTTCCGGGTGCTATAGTTATCTAGATGCACGAGATGAATTTTTATGCTTAGACAAGGCATGGTTGGCCTGGCGTTGGCAGTGCATAGTTAGCTTAAGTCCAGAATAGATTACATAACACATGATAGTCATGGTCCTGGAACTAGCGAGTGTGGTGTTATAGTAAATAGCAATAAGGGAGTAATTACTCATTGGCATCCACCCAAGCGCAGCCATACGGCTACAAAGGAAAGCTAACAGCTTTCTCTGAAACTTCGTAGTTAAAGAAAAATTCGTCCTGGTCCGGGGATCGAACCCGGAACCACCGCCACACCGGAGCAGTCGCTCTACCAATTGAGCTAACCGGGACGGCAAGCTTATGGTAGGGCGAGAGCGAATTGATCAGTAACTCGAAGTGGGAAGAGTGTTGGTCAAATGTTTAGGAGAATCCCCCAAGGTGGAGTAGATTTGTAATAAGGGAGTAATTACTCATTGGCATCCACCCAAGCGCAGCCATACGGCTACAAAGGAAAGCTAAACAGCTTTCTACTCCACCTTGGGGGATTCTCCTAAACATTTGACCAATAGTAAATAGCATTGTTTCAAACAGTGACAGCATTCATTACTTCATGATTCTAACTCATGTCGGAGGCCATAACGGAGATTCTGTAAATGCATCTACACGCTTGTGTTATGCATGGTCCACTTTGAATCACTATATCATGGTTTTACTTGTGGTTGCCGTTTTCATAATGTACTGAATGCACAAAGAAAAAGTGACAAGCACTTTTTGTTATATCGCACAAGAATGACTATCCACAATGGTACTTGGAACCATGATAAACAAAATTTCTTGTTTTTGAAAGGGCGATCCCAAATTAAAAGTCATTTATTTTGATGAAAGATTTATGAGGACTTTGCTGGTCTGATCAAAGTTTCACTTTTTTAAGCCAGAAAGTATGCCCTCTTAAGTGTAAATCTGCGCAAAAAGGTAACATGCCTTACATAATGATGCTTTGTCCAAATGATGCTGGCAGCGGATAGTTTGGTACTTGGTGGAGTTTACACAGCATACCCACCATTGTGCTCGGTGCCTCCCAAGCGTGCACTACGTTCTTCCCAAGTGGCTAAATAAACCAGGTTTCTGGGCTTTAAATCTGTTGGGAAAGGTGGGAGAAGATGTGTTTATTTCAACGAGTACTGCAGTGGTTTTAAATTCTTCACAGTGAAGCAGTGATGTTTTATTTGACGGCTTCCCCATGGCAGTAATTGCTCAGTTCCTGCTCTTTATGTGTGTTTTCTTTATTTACTGCGCTTGGCGCCTTGGCATTGTAGTTAATAGTTGGTATCGCTGTGTCTGATCTCTCTAAAGGCCCCTGTCAATTTCTGTATGGCTTGTTGCACTCTTTAGTATCTTCGTGTATGCCGTGACTTTGCGTTATTTGAGGCATTCATTGGGAACATGAAACTATGGCACTGAAACCCCTGCAGTTAAACCATATTATTGCTTATGAAACCTTGTGTAATAGTAATGATATAGAAATACTCTTGTCACTGATGTGGTTGGCAACTATGCATATTTTCGATTGCTATGACTGTTCAAAACTATTCCACATCTGCAAGGTCTCACATCTCTGCTTTATAATAATTTTTTTTCATGTACGCTGTTGGCATGGCTGGAAAGGCTACATCAAAGAGTGCATCAATGACAGCAATAGCTGGAAGTTCAGTTGTGTTTCTGCGGATTCTTGTTTGTTGTGCTGAAAAAGGCAAGGGGAAATGGTGCTAAAAAATTGTATGCCTGCAATGCAACCTGTCAGTGCCTGTGAACTAGGAAGTACTAAATGTGTGCTTCTCTTTTTGTAGCAAGTTGTGCTTTACACTGTGAAAGTCAAGCGATGGCATGTAATGTTTGTAGTTTCTTCTCTGGTCAGCTCAGCTGTAAAAGCAACAGTTTTTTGAGTCATGTACTTGTGATTGGCTGCCCTCGTGATATGAAATGTGTGCCTAGTCTAAAAGAGAACAGCTTTTATTTTAGGCCTGCATGGTCTTAATCAAGGCTTGGTTTCTTCGATCATGACAAGACCTGATCAGCTTGAGTTTGAGCATCCTCACCATTTGTCAACTAACCTACAGACATAGGCCAGCTGTAATCAATGTATTAATGCATACCCTTCATATCTAAGGAGATACATGCATTGTTTCTTTGCGCAGGTTTGGTCACAGCTAAGAGTAGCTGCACCTCGTCTCTGCAACAAAATACAGAAGGATGCGGAAACTGCTTTCTGTGCCACGAGTGTGGCTATACTACATTGCGTAAGAATGATTTGAAGAGACACCAGAGAAGCCACACTGGAGAGCGTCCTTACCAGTGCAGCCATTGCAGCAAGGCGTTCACGACATCAGACAACCTTCTGCAGCACATCCGTATCCATATGGGCGAGAAGCCATACCAGTGTAATCACTGCGGCAAGCGCTTCACACAGAGGGGCACCCTGAAAAAACACATCCGTGTCCACACAGGCGAGAAGCCGTTCCGATGCCATCTATGTCCCCTGGTTTTTGCGCAGAAGGGGAGCCTACTTCACCATGTGCGATCTCACAAGAGGGCAAATGTGTAGTATTTTTTTTTTTACCAAGTAAGTTTTCGCGGAGGCTGTGCCTGAAGTCCTATTGGTGCACAGTGTATTCATTTCAAGGCAATTGCTATTGAAATATGTAGCAGGGTGTTCTGCGAGCATTTATTGGAGAAGTTATTGTCAGCCATTGCGCATTGTAAGAGTGTCAATTTCGTCGTGATGTCTTGATTGAAATGATCCAGAAGGATATTTTGACATTAATCATGTTGACACTATCTGATACATGTAATATTTGTAGAAAGTATGAGCGGTAACAATATTTTAAGGTTACTGACTACAGTAACTTGCTATTATTCTGCTCCTGGAATGAGAGCAACACTATTAGATGTGTTTGCAGAATTTTAATGTTTTGTTTTGGTTTCAAATTTCCAAAGCAGCATGCTTTTTGCCTCTTGCTTGCCTGTAAGGGAAAGAGTAGTTAACAAGCTATTTGTGAAAAGTTTGGCAGACTGTGTACGGTATGTTCTTGGAATGCTTGCATGGTTCAAAATGCTTCCCTTTTTAAAATAAGATGGGAGAAATGTTCATATTCATTTTCTGTTGGATACATCAAGTTTTCCAGGAAATGTGGCTCTGGCATTTTTTCCTTTTTGCTGCTATATAAATTGAATAAATGATCTCGGTCTTGAAATGATACATTGTTTTTATTTGCAGGTGTTTTGGTGGAAATTCATGATGGTCGCTGCCTTGTCATTATTAATTGTACACTGTGCTCTCTACATTGCATCTCATGGGAGTGAGGGCATGCTTCAGTGTTTCCTGTCATCTGCTGCTTGTACTTTGCTGGTGAAAATGAAGCTGCTGCACTTGCTGACAGATTTTTCTTTATGCGTCTTTGAAGGGTTTTTGCTTCGCCATTTTACATTTTATTTCTTCCTTGGTGATAATTGATGGGCAGTTTTGTGTTGTTTGCATCTTTGCAGCCTTTGCTTCGTGCAAAATCCTACATTTTCAGCACCTGAGTGGTTGTGCAGCTTTTTTGCGGAAATTTCAGAATAAGTCTTACACTCGCAGCTTTTGGTGATGGTGTTTAACCCGCCGCGGTGGCTCAGTGGTAAGGCGCCCGTCTACCGAGCCAGAGTACCCGGGTTCGAACCCGACCGCGGCGGCCGCGTTTCGATGGAGGCGAAACGCAAGAGGCGCCCGTGTGCTGTGCGTTGTCAGTGCACGTTACAGATCCCCAGGTGGTCGAAATTATTCCGGATACCTCCACTACGGCACCTCTTTTTCTCTTTCTTGTTTCACTCCTACCTTCCTCCCTTCCCTTACAGCGTGGTTCAGGTGTCCCCGGACACTGCGCCATTTCCTTTCCTCAAAAACCAATTTAACAATTTACGTGTTCTCTTGGTTGTTGGCTTTCCTACATTGCACACAGTAATATTGTGCAACCATAGAGATTACATATCATAAAGAGTGTTGGAAGTAATGTTTGTGTTAATTTACTGTGGAAAAATAAAGTATGGTCGCAAACGTAAGTTTAGCACTGCCACCTTTCTTTGTGATGTGGAGCACACTGCTGTGGATATTGCGGAGGCTGAAAAACAGAATTCGCGCTGTGGAAGAAGAACCCGAAATGATCTGGAAGAATAGAGTTGGGACGGTGACTGTGCATCTGGGACCAACGCCTTGAAAATATGTATCTGTTAAAGTTGGCTGCTGACCTCTCCAACACGCACAAAGCTGAAGTGGCCTTTTCATTCAATGAACGACTCCCACTGCATCCAACTGGAAGTCATTGGGGTCAATGAATTGCAGGAGTGACCACACAAAGGCCCCAATACTTCCTGCTGGGCTGTGTGGCAAATGCACTGAAATTTTGCAGAATTTGCTTAGCAAAACGCGACGGAAGCATATTCAAGGTGCGGCACTCCTGACTGAGTTGTCACTTTTCAGACTCCATCCTCACCAATCACTTTCGCTTCCCCCGCAGTTATACCATATTATTGCTAGGAAATCTTAGTAACAGTAACAATATAGAAATACCCTTGTCACTGACATGGTTGGCATCGATGCATGTTTTCAGTTGCTATGACTGCTAAAACTATTCCATATCTGCAAGGTCTCATTTCTAGTTTGTTATAGTTCTCACTTTAATTTATGCCTCACACCTTTTCTGTTTGTTGTTTTTCATGTACGGTGTTGACATGGCTGGAATAGCTGCATTACAGAGTGCATGAATGACAGCAGCAGCTGAAATTTCAGTCGTGCTTTGCAATTTCTTTGTTGTGCTAAAAAAGGGAAGGGGAAATGGTGCTAAAAAATTGTGTGCCTGTGATGCAACCTGGTGCTATGCGTCAATCAGTGCCTCTGAACAAGGAAGTACTGAATGTATGCTTCTCTTATTGCAGAAAGTCGTGCTTTACACTGATAAAGTCCTGCGAGGGCATGTAATGTTTGTAGTTTATGCTCTGCACTGCTCAGCTACAGAAGCAACAGTGTTTTTCGAGTCATGTGCTATGATTTGCTGTCCTTGTGATATGAAATATGGGCCTAGTTTAAAAGAGAATAGCTTTTAATTTAGGTCTGCATCGCAAGGCTCGGTTCTTCGATCATAACAAAATGTGACCAGCTTGAGTTTGAGCATCCTCAGCATTCATTAACTAACCTAAAGACATAGGCCAGCTGTTATCAGTGCATTGAGGCATACCCTTTATGTCTAAAAAAATCCACGTATTGTTTCTTCGCGCAGGTTTGGTCGCAGCTAAGAGTGGCTGCACCTCGTCTCCGCAACAAAATTCGCAAGGATGCGGAACGTGCTTTCTGTGCCCTGATTGTGGCTATGCTACAGCGTATGTCACTAACTTCAAGAGGCATCAGAGAAGCCACACTGGAGAGCGTCCTTACCAGTGCAGCCATTGCAGCAAGGCGTTCACTACTTCAGACCACCTTGTGAGGCACATCCGTATCCATACGGGCGAGAAGCCACACCAGTGTAATCACTGTGGCAAGCGCTTCACACAGAGGGGCATCCTGACACAGCATGTTCGCGTCCACACAGGCGAGAAGCCATACCACTGCGATCACTGCGGCAAGCGCTTCACACAGAGTGGACCCCTGAGGGAACACCTCCGCATCCATACAGGCGAGAAGCCATTCCGGTGCCATCTGTGCCCCGAGGTCTTCGCGCGGAAGGCGAGCCTGCGTTACCATCTGCAATCTCACAAGGAGGCAACTCTGTAGTAGATTTTTTTTTGCACTTGTAGATTTTTGCACTGGCTGTGTCTGAAGTTCTCTTGGTGCGCAGTTTATTCATCTAAAGGCATTTGCTATTGAATTATGTTGCAGGGTGTTCTGCGACCATTTATTGTCAGCCATTGCATTGTAAGAATCTGTTAATCTCATTGTGATGTCTTGACTGAAATTATCCAGAAGGAGATTTTGACATTAATCATGTTGACACTATCTGATGCAAGTTGTAATATTTGTAATATGAGCGGTAGCAAAATTTTAAGGTGACTGGCTGTAAAGTATCCTGCTATTCTGGACCTGAAATGAGACTAACACTATTAGATGTGTTCGCAGAATATTAATGTTTTGTTTTGGTTGCAAATTTCTGAAGCCGCATCCTTTTTGCCTCTTTTTTGCTTGTAGGAGAAACAATAGTTAACAAACTATTTCCGAGAAGTTTGGCAGACTGTGCACAGTATGTTCTTGGAATGCTTACCTGGTTCAAAATGCTGCACTTTCTAAAAGAAGACGGGAGAAAGGTTCATATTTATTTTCTGTTGGATCCAGCAAGTTTTCCAGGAAATGTGGCTCTGGCATTTTTTTTTTGCTGCTATATAAATTGGATAAATGATCTCTGTTTTGAAATGATACATTGTGTTTATTTGTAGACGTCCTGGTGGAAGTTTATGTTGGTCACTACCTTGTCATTTTTAATTGCCCCTCACAGGAGTGAGGGCATGCTTCAGTCTTTCCTATCGTCAGCTGCTTGTACTTTTTTAATGAAAATGAAACTGCAGCACATGCTGACAGATTTTTCATTTGCTTCTTTTAGGAGCTTTCGCTCTGCCATTTCATCTTGTATTTTTTACTTCGCTGATGTTTGATTGGCAATTTTGTCTTATTCAGCCAAAGTCCTACATTTATAGAACCTAAGTGGTTGTGGAGCTTTTTTGCAGAAATTTCAAAATAAATCTTACAGTCGCATTTTTAGCGATGACGTGTTCTCTTGGTTGTTGGCTTTACTCACAATGCACTCAGTGATGTTGTGCAATCATAAAGATTTCATAGCATCAAGAGTCTTTGAAGTTACATTTGTGTTAATTTATTTTGGAAAAATGAAGTACAGTCAGGATCCCCATTGTAGCAGAGTCACCTTTCTTTCTCATGTGGAGTACACTGTTGTGGATATAGGACAGGCAGAAGAATGGGACTCACAAAGTAGAAGAACAACCCGAAGTGATCTGGAGGGATGCAGATGGGACAGTGACTGCTCAGCTGGGAGCAACGACTTGAAAATGTGTGTCTATTAAAGTTGGCCGCTGACCTCTCGAACGTGCACAGTGCAGAAGTGGCCTTTTCATTCAATGGACGACTCCTACTGCGTCCAACTGGAAGCCATTGGGTCAGTGAATTTCAGGAGTGACCACACAAAGGCCCAAATACTTTCTGCCAGGCTGTGTGGCAAATGCGTTGATATTTTGCAATACTTGCACAGCAGAACGAGACGGAAACATATTCAAGGCGTGGCACCCTGACTGAGTTGTCTTTTCAGACTCCATCCTCACTAACCACTTTCGCTTCCTATTCTGCTGCATGAGTGTCATCTTTGTGCTTCTAAGATATCTGCCAGAGTATCAGTTTGTTGGTAAGCAGAGGCCACTCAGTGAATGCTTACTCTCTACTGCCTGCCTTAAATGACTGATTTGTGAGAGCTTTTACGAAAAGGCACCATAAGTAAAAATAAAGCGGACCACACGAGAAATGCATGCAGGAATGTGTCTCTCACGTCTTTTTTGCCTGGTGTGCCTTTTCGTAAAAGTATGTAAGTACAACTGACCTAACAGCACATGTTAAGCAACCTATACCTATGTCTTATGGCCATCTGTCTGCTTTACTATTTGCCCCTTTTCGTATTGTAAAAAATGTCAAACCAACTTGCCGAACAGTTTTTGTAAGGTGGTTTTCATGAGGTAGTTGTGCAATGAAATTGCTTAGCACCGTGTACTATGTTACATGTTCAGATGTACTCTACATTAAAATGCTGAGGTCATGTTGAGACAGCAACAAATAAGGAGACGCAAAAACTTTAGTACATATTGCAACTGCAATTGCTAAGCAGAGGAGTATGAATACGGACCATTTCTTTTATTTCTCTATTGCTACAATTCTTTATTTTCTTCCATCAAGAATTGTGAATAAAGGTGAGGAATATGCTTTCCTAGGTACTTAATTTCCTTGTCTCTGGGTGCATTGGGTGACCTATGACATGCGCGAGGCACGATATACAATTTCCTTGCCATTTAATGTCACGAAACGACTGCTGATAAATTTTTCTCCAAGCCTATGGATGTAATACGCTTGCATGCTTTTGCACCTTACCTTGTTTTTATAAACAGTGTCTTTTTTGTGCTGTTCACCCACCATGAGTAGGATACAACCCTGCGTTGTCATGCTAGCAGGGCAGGAAGGGGGTCCTTTGATGGAGAAGAGCCACTTGGTTCGAAGGAAGTAGATTTTCCCCATCAAAGGACCCCCTTTCAGCCAATGCCATTGGCCGATTCTCATTACCTGAAGAATGAAGCGGCTTTTCCCCATCAAAGGACCCCTTCCTGCCAATGGCATCGGCGGCCAATTCTCATGACCCCTAAAATCAGGTGGCTTTTCCCCATCAAAGGACCCCTTCCAGCCAATGGCATCGGCTCATTCTCACAACCCCTAGACGGAAGCGGCTTTTCCCCACCAAAGGACCCCTTCGAGCCAATGGCATCCGGCAATTCTCATGACCCCTAGAACAAAGCGGCTTTTCCCCATCAAAAGACCCCTTCCAGCTAATGGCATCAGCTAATTCTCATGACCCCTAGAACGAAGCCACTTTCCCCATCAAAAGACCCCTTCCAGCCAATTCTCATGAACCCTAGAACAAAGTGGCTTTTCCCCATCAAAGGACTCCTTCCAGCCAATGGCATCAGCCAATTCTCATGAACCCTAGAACGAAGGGGCTTTTCCCCATCAAAGGACTCCTTCCAGCCAATGGCATCGGCCAATTCTCATGAACCCTAGAACAAAGTGGCTTTTCCCATCAAAAGACCCCTTCCAGCCAATGGCATCAGCAAATTCTCGTGAACCCTAGAACAAAGTGGCTTTTCCCCATCAAAGGACTCCTTCCAGCCAATGGCATCAGCCAATTCTCATGAACCCAAGAACAAAGTGGCTTTTCCCCATCAAAAGACCCCTTCCAGCCAATGGCATCGGCCAATTCTCATGACCCCTAGAACGAAGGGGCTTTTCCCCATCAAAAGACCCCTTCCAGCAAATGGCATCAGCCAATTCTCATGAACCCTAGAACGAAGGGGCTTTTCCCAATCAAAGGACTCCTTCCAGCCAATAGCATCGGCCAATTCTCATGAACCCTAGAACAAAGTGGCTTTTCCCCATCAAAAGACCCCTTCCAGCCAATGGCATCTGCCAATTCTCATGAACCCTAGAACAAAGTGGCTTTTCCCCATCAAAAGACCCCTTCCAGCCAATGGCATCAGCCAATTCTCATGAACCCTAGAACAAAGTGGCTTTTCCCCATCAAAAGACCCCTTCCAGCCAATGGCATCGGCCAATTCTCATGAACCCTAGAACGAAGGGGCTTTTCCCCATCAAAAGACCCCTTCCAGCTAATGGCATCGGCCAATTCTCATGAACCCTAGAACGCAGCCGCTTTTCCCCATCAAAAGGCCCCTTCCAGCCAATGGCATCAGCCAATTCTCATGAACCCTAGAACGAAGCGGCTTTTCCCCATCAAAATACCCCTTCCAGCTAATGGCATCGGCCAATTCTCATGACCCCTAGAACGAAGCGGCTTTTTCCCATCAAAAGACCCCTTCCAGCTAAGGCATCGGCCAATTCTCATGAACCCTAGAACGAAGCGGCTTTTCCCCATCAAAAGACCCCTTCCAGCCAATGGCATCGGCCAATTCTCATGACCCCTAGAACGAAGCCGCTTTTCCCCATCAAAAGACCCCTTCCAGCTAATGGCATCGGCCAATTCTCATGAACCCTAGAACGAAGCGGCTTTTCCCCATCAAAAGACCCCTTCCAGCCAATGGCATCAGCCAATTCTCATGAACCCTAGAACCAAGTGGCTTTTCCCCATCAAAAGACCCCTTCCAGCAAATGGCATCGGCCAATTCTCATGAACCCTAGAATGAAGGGGCTTTTCCCCATCAAAAGACCCCTTCCAGCTAATGGCATCGGCCAATTCTCATGAACCCTAGAACGAAGCCGCTTTTCCCCATCAGAAGACCCCTTCCAGCCAATGGCATCGGCCAATTCTCATGAACCCTAGAATGAAGCGGCTTTTCCCCATCTAAAGACCCCTTCCAGCTAATGGCATCGACCAATTCTCATGACACCTAGAACGAAGCGGCTTTTCCCCATCAAAAGACCCCTACCAGCCAATGGCATCTGTTGGTTCTCATGACCCCTAGAATAAAGCGGCTTTTCCCCATCAAAAGACCCCTTCCAGTCAATGGCACCGGCCAATTCTCATGAACCCTAGAACCAAGTGGCTTTTCTCCATCAAAAGACCCCTTCCAGCCAATGGCATCGGCCAATTCTCATGAACCCTTAACGAAGGGGCTTTTCCCCATCAAAAGACCCCTTCCAGCCAATGGCATCGGCCAATTCTCATGAACCCTAGAACGAAGGGGCTTTTCCCCATCAAAAGACCCCTTCCAGCTAATGGCATCGGCCAATTCTCATGAACCCTAGAACGAAGCCGCTTTTCCCCATCAAAAGACCCCTTCCAGCCAATGGCATCGGCCAATTCTCATGAACCCTAGAACGAAGCGGCTTTTCATCAAAATACCCCTTCCAGCTAATGGCATCGGCCAATTCTCATGACCCCTAGAACGAAGGGGCTTTTCCGCATCAAAAGACCCCTTCCAGCCAATGGCATCAGCCAATTCTCATGAACCCTAGAACGAAGGGGCTTTTCCCCATCAAAGGACTCCTTCCAGCCAATGGCATCGGCCAATTCTCATGATCCCTAGAACGAAGGAGCTTTTTCCCATCAAAGGACCCCTACCAGCCAATGGCATCTGTTGGTTCTCATGACCCCTAGAATAAAGCGGCTTTTCCTCATCAAAGGACCCCATTCCAGCCAATGGCATCGGCCAATTCTCATGAACCTTAGAACGAAGTGGCTTTTCTCCATCAAAGGACCCCTTCCAGCCATTGGCATCGGCCAATTCTCATGACCCCTAGAACGAAGCGGCTTTTCCCCATCAAAAGACCCCTTCCAGCCAATGGCATCGGCCAATTCTCATGACCCCTAGAACGAAGTGGCTCTTCCCCATCAAAAGACCCCTTCCAGAAAATGGCATCGGCCAATTCTCATGAACCCTAGAATGAAGAGGCTTTTCCCCATCAAAAGACCCCTTCCAGCCAATGGCATCGGCCAATTCTCATGAACCCTAGAACGAAGCGGCTTTTCCACATCAAAAGACCCCTTCCAGCCAATGGCATCGACCAATTCTCATGAACCCTAGAACGAAACGGCTTTTCCCCATCAAAAGACCCCTTCCAGCTAATGGCATCGGCCAATTCTCATGACCCCTAGAATGAAGCAGCTTTTCCCCATCAAAAGACCCCTTCCTGCCAATGGCATCGGCGGCCAATTCTCATGACCGCCAGAACCACATGGCTTTTCCCCATCAAAGGACCCCTTCCAGCCAATGGCATCGGCTCATACTCACAACCCCTAAACGGAAGCGGCTTTTCCCCATTAAAAGACCCCTTCCAGCTAATGGCATCGCCCAATTCTCATGACCGCTAGAACCACGTGACTTTTCCCCATCAAAGGACCCCTTCCAGCCAATGGCATCGGCTCATACTCACAACCCCTAAACGGAAGCGGCTTTTCCCCATCAAAAGACCCCTTCCAGCTAATGGCATCGGCCAATTCTCATGACCCCTAGAACGAAGCGGCTTTTCCCCATCAAAAGACCTCTTCCAGCTAATGGCATCGGCCAATTCTCATGAACCCTAGAATGAAGAGGCTTTTCCCCATCAAAAGACCCCTTCCAGCCAATGGCATCGGCCAATTCTCATGACCCCTAGAACGAAGTGGCTTTTCCCCATCAAAAGACCCCTTCCAGCCAATGGCATCGGCCAATTCTCATGATCCCTAGAACGAAGCGGCTTTTCCCCATCAAAAGACCCCTTCCAGCTAATGGCATCGGCCAATTCTCATGACACCTAGAACGAAGCCGCTTTTCCCCATCAAAAGACCCCTTCCAGCTAATGGCATCGGCCAATTCTCATGACCCCTAGAACGAAGCGGCTTTTCCCCATCAAAAGACCTCTTCCAGCTAATGGCATCGGCCAATTCTCATGAACCCTAGAATGAAGAGGCTTTTCCCCATCAAAAGACCCCTTCCAGCCAATGGCATCGGCCAATTCTCATGACCCCTAGAACGAATTGGCTTTTCCCCATCAAAAGACCCCTTCCAGCCAATGGCATCGGCCAATTCTCATGAACCCTAGAATGAAGAGGCTTTTCCCCATCAAAAGACCCCTTCCAGCCAATGGCATCGGCCAATTCTCATGACCCCTAGAACGAAGCGGCTTTTCCCCATCAAAAGACCCCTTCCAGCTAATGGCATCGGCCAATTCTCATGACACCTAGAACGAAGCCGCTTTTCCCCATCAAAAGACCTCTTCCAGCTAATGGCATCGGCCAATTCTCATGACCCCAAGAACGAAGTGGCTTTTCCCCATCAAAAGACCCCTTCCAGCTAATGGCATCGGCCAATTCTCATGACACCTAGAACGAAGAGGCTTTTCCCCATCAAAAGACCCCTTCCAGCCAATGGCATCGGCCAATTCTCATGACCCCTAGAACGAAGTGGCTTTTCCCCATCAAAAGACCCCTTCCAGCCAATGGCATCAGCCAATTCTCATGACCCCTAGAACTAAGCGGCTTTTCCCCATCAAAAGACCTCTTCCAGCTAATGGCATCGGCCAATTCTCATGAACCTTAGAATGAAGAGGCTTTTCCCCATCAAAAGACCCCTTCCAGCCAATGGCATCGGCCAATTCTCATGACCCCTAGAACGAAGTGGCTTTTCCCCATCAAAAGACCCCTTCCAGCCAATGGCATCGGCCAATTCTCATGAACCCTAGAATGAAGAGGCTTTTCCCCATCAAAAGACCCCTTCCAGCCAATGGCATCGGCCAATTCTCATGACCCCTAGAACGAAACGACTTTTTCCCATCAAAAGACCCCTTCCAGCTAATTGCATCGGCCAATTCTCATGACACCTAGAACGAAGCCGCTTTTCCCCATCAAAAGAACCCTTCCAGCTAATGGCGTAGGCCGATTCTCATGACCTGAATAATGAAGCAGCTTTTCCTCATCAAAGGACCCCTACCAGCCAATGGCATCAGCGGCCAATTCTCATGATCCCCAAAAACGAAGCGGCTTTCCCCCTTCAAAGGACCCGTTCTAGCCAATGGCATCGGCCAATTCTCATGACCCCTAGAACGAAGCGGCTTTTCCCCATCAAAGGACCCCCCTCCAGCCAATGGAGTGTGCCAATTCTCATGACCCCAAGAATAAAGTGACTTTTCCACATCAAAGGACCCCTTCCAGCTAATGGCATCGGCCAATTCTCATGACCCCTAGAATGAAGCAGCTTTTCCCCATCAAAAGACCCCTTCCTGCCAATGGCATCGGCGGCCAATTCTCATGACCGCCAGAACCACATGGCTTTTCCCCATCAAAGGACCCCTTCCAGCCAATGGCATCGGCTCATACTCACAACCCCTAAACGGAAGCGGCTTTTCCCCATTAAAAGACCCCTTCCAGCTAATGGCATCGCCCAATTCTCATGACCGCTAGAACCACGTGACTTTTCCCCATCAAAGGACCCCTTCCAGCCAATGGCATCGGCTCATACTCACAACCCCTAAACGGAAGCGGCTTTTCCCCATCAAAAGACCCCTTCCAGCTAATGGCATCGGCCAATTCTCATGACCCCTAGAACGAAGCGGCTTTTCCCCATCAAAAGACCTCTTCCAGCTAATGGCATCGGCCAATTCTCATGAACCCTAGAATGAAGAGGCTTTTCCCCATCAAAAGACCCCTTCCAGCCAATGGCATCGGCCAATTCTCATGACCCCTAGAACGAAGTGGCTTTTCCCCATCAAAAGACCCCTTCCAGCCAATGGCATCGGCCAATTCTCATGATCCCTAGAACGAAGCGGCTTTTCCCCATCAAAAGACCCCTTCCAGCTAATGGCATCGGCCAATTCTCATGACACCTAGAACGAAGCCGCTTTTCCCCATCAAAAGACCCCTTCCAGCTAATGGCATCGGCCAATTCTCATGACCCCTAGAACGAAGCGGCTTTTCCCCATCAAAAGACCTCTTCCAGCTAATGGCATCGGCCAATTCTCATGAACCCTAGAATGAAGAGGCTTTTCCCCATCAAAAGACCCCTTCCAGCCAATGGCATCGGCCAATTCTCATGACCCCTAGAACGAATTGGCTTTTCCCCATCAAAAGACCCCTTCCAGCCAATGGCATCGGCCAATTCTCATGAACCCTAGAATGAAGAGGCTTTTCCCCATCAAAAGACCCCTTCCAGCCAATGGCATCGGCCAATTCTCATGACCCCTAGAACGAAGCGGCTTTTCCCCATCAAAAGACCCCTTCCAGCTAATGGCATCGGCCAATTCTCATGACACCTAGAACGAAGCCGCTTTTCCCCATCAAAAGACCCCTTCCAGCTAATGGCATCGGCCAATTCTCATGACCCCAAGAACGAAGTGGCTTTTCCCCATCAAAGGACCCCTTCCAGCTAATGGCATCGGCCAATTCTCATGACACCTAGAACGAAGAGGCTTTTCCCCATCAAAAGACCCCTTCCAGCCAATGGCATCGGCCAATTCTCATGACCCCTAGAACGAAGTGGCTTTTCCCCATCAAAAGACCGCTTCCAGCCAATGGCATCAGCCAATTCTCATGACCCCTAGAACTAAGCGGCTTTTCCCCATCAAAAGACCTCTTCCAGCTAATGGCATCGGCCAATTCTCATGAACCTTAGAATGAAGAGGCTTTTCCCCATCAAAAGACCCCTTCCAGCCAATGGCATCGGCCAATTCTCATGACCCCTAGAACGAAGTGGCTTTTCCCCATCAAAAGACCCCTTCCAGCCAATGGCATCGGCCAATTCTCATGAACCCTAGAATGAAGAGGCTTTTCCCCATCAAAAGACCCCTTCCAGCCAATGGCATCGGCCAATTCTCATGACCCCTAGAACGAAACGACTTTTTCCCATCAAAAGACCCCTTCCAGCTAATTGCATCGGCCAATTCTCATGACACCTAGAACGAAGCCGCTTTTCCCCATCAAAAGAACCCTTCCAGCTAATGGCGTAGGCCGATTCTCATGACCTGAATAATGAAGCAGCTTTTCCTCATCAAAGGACCCCTACCAGCCAATGGCATCAGCGGCCAATTCTCATGATCCCCAAAAACGAAGCGGCTTTCCCCCTTCAAAGGACCCGTTTTAGCCAATGGCATCGGCCAATTCTCATGACCCCTAGAACGAAGCGGCTTTTCCCCATCAAAGGACCCCCCTCCAGCCAATGGAGTGTGCCAATTCTCATGACCCCAAGAATAAAGTGACTTTTCCACATCAAAGGACCCCTTCCAGCTAATGGCATCGGCCAATTCTCATGAACCCTAGAATGAAGAGGCTTTTCCCCATCAAAAGACCCCTTCCAGCCAATGGCATCGGCCAATTCTCATGACCCCTAGAACGAAGTGGCTTTTCCCCATCAAAAGACCCCTTCCAGCCAATGGCATCGGCCAATTCTCATGACCCCTAGAACGAAGCGGCTTTTCCCCATCAAAAGACCTCTTCCAGCTAATGGCATCGGCTAATTCTCATGAACCCTAGAATGAAGAGGCTTTTCCCCATCAAAAGACCCCTTCCAGCCAATGGCATCGGCCAATTCTCATGACCCCTAGAACGAATTGGCTTTTCCCCATCAAAAGACCCCTTCCAGCCAATGGCATCGGCCAATTCTCATGAACCCTAGAATGAAGAGGCTTTTCCCCATCAAAAGACCCCTTCCAGCCAATGGCATCGGCCAATTCTCATGACCCCTAGAACGAAGCGGCTTTTCCCCATCAAAAGACCCCTTCCGGCCCATGGCATTGGCTGATTCTGATGGCCCCAAGAACGAAGCGCTTTTCCCCATCAAAGGGCCCCCCTCCAGCCAATGGCGTCGGCCGATTCTCATGACCCTGCTAGCGTGACAATGCAGAAAGCGCCCTGACAATCCTGGAAGGGACTATCCCTGACTATGGAGGCAGGGAACTATCCCCTTTCGTCTGCCACTCTGCTCATTGACACGCTAGCAGGGTCATGAGAATCGACCGACGCCATTGGCTGGAAGAGGTCTTTTGACAAAGCTGCTGCATTCTCGAGTTTTATCCAAGTGTAATGGTGCATCTCCTGTGCACTTTGTTCAAAATATATAGATCATGGATCATCTCAACTCAAGGAACATGTATATTTGTACTTTTCAGCCTAAAACCTCATCAAGCGAAAAAAATTTTATTAGAGCAATGTTTCCTGGAACTCATGAATGCATCGGTAAAAGGAAAAAGAAACCTCACGTCTCATCGGAAAAAACACAAGCACTGAATACCAGAAAATGAACTGTCAAAGCTCGTACCATGCAGTCTCTTATTTTCTAGAGCCCATTTCATTGCCACTTTTTTCTTTATAAGTGCACAAATGTAAGACAGCACACAACAACAGAATGTCCTAAACCAAAAGAGAAATTTACTCTAGTCGGATACAACATGAGACTGCAGTAAGCTCCGCCCCCTTATCAAAACTTTTTATTCACATATGTGATTGATTAGCGGAGTAATACAGGCTGCCATGTAGCCGCACAAACTACGCGAGATTAGAAGCAGTGAAATTCAGGTACAAGGCCCAGTGCTGTCGCAATGTCGCCAGGAAATGGTGACCTGGCGGCCTACAAACTTTCCTTGCTCTGAGCCTATTCTCTGCTTAGAACTTATTTTAATTGTCGTGATAAATGCTGCTGCATTGTTTTTGTAAATATACTTGACATATATTAGTTTTTGCACACAGGCACACCATCGCGCTGACTCATTTTATCAGTGCATATAAACAACAATGAAATGTTGCAAGTACAGGGCACGTGTATATGCCTGCAGTGTGTAAAGGCAGTGTGACATTTTGGGGCTCAGCTCGTAACTGTCATGGTTTTGTCGCATCTATTAACTCAAATAATACATGCATACACACATTCCAGTGTAAGCTGATTTATGGTGTATGGTTTATAGGGGTTTAACGTCCCAAAGCGACTTGGGCTATGAGAGACGCCGTAGTGAAGGGCTCCGGAAATTACAACCACCTGGGGTTCTTTAGCATGCACTGACATCACACAGTACACGGGCCTCTAGAATTCTGCCTCTATCGAAATTCAACCGCAGTAGCCAGGATCAAACCCGCGTCTTTTGGGTGAGCAGCCGAGTGCCCTAACCAATGAGCCACCGCGGTGGATACATACCATACGAGTATAAGCATCATACCAGTACAAGTATATGCATCTATCCTCTCATCTAACAGTGCTTTGAGGGCTTCCCTTATATGTTTATTACTCAGTAATGTCACCAGAACTTCGAGACTCCGGAACTAGCCCCACTCGATAAGGTTCTTGCATTAAACGTTGCTATGTTCAGTAGTGACAGCTGATCCGGATCATGAGAGGGAAATAACTAGAGGAATAAGAATGGGGTGGAGCGCGTATGGCAGGTTCTCTTAGATCATGAATGGCAGTTTACCGATATCTCTCAAGAGAAAAGTATACAACAGCTGTATTTTGCCGGTACTCACCTATGGGGCAGAAACATGGAGGCTAACAAAGAGGGTTCAGCTTAAGTTAAGAACAACGCAGCGAGCTATGGAAAGGAAAATGATAGGTGTAACGTTAAGAGATCGGAAGCGGGCGGAGTGGGCGAGAGAAGAAACGCGGGTTAATGACATCCTAGTCGAAATCAAGAGGAAGAAGTGGGCTTGGGCAGCACATGTAATGCGAAGCAAGGTAACCGCTGGTCCCTAAGGGTAACGGAGTGGATTCCAAGAGAAGGCAAGCGTAGCAGGGGGCACCCGAAACTTAGGTGGGAGGATGAGATTAACAGATTTGTGGGAATACGGTGGCTGCGACTGGCCAGGGACAGGGTTAATTGAAGAGACATGGGAGAGGCCTTTGCCCTGCAGTGGGCGTAGTCAGGCTGATGATGATGATAATGACGATGATGAAGTAAAGGTGAGGGAGGGCCGCATAATTTTTCAAAATCAGAGTGAGGGTGAGGGAGGGCCATGGATTCAAAAGTGAGGGTGAGGGAGGAAAATAAAAGTTAGGGCTCTTGCAATCCTCTGCTCAAAATATGCGGCAAACACAAGCATGCAACTAGAAAAAGCAAGTATGTTGAATTAAAGGAAGAGGTTGCTTTTCCATGGAATTTTTCTCATTGTTAACAATGCAACGACAGCGAACGCAGAAAGACATCCATGCCTTGCAGTTCAATATGTGAATAAGGCCAGGAACCGTTTGTTTAGAACAACCTTGATTTTAACTTCACTGCGGTTGCTGTGCAGATTTTAAGTAAAGCAGAAATTTGGGCAAGTTGGTATGTATTCATTTTTGAAACAGCGCAACAAAGACGGGACGAGGAAACTAAGGGGTAAAGACAAACAGGCGCTGACTAACAACTTGGTTTATTGAAAAAAACACACAAATATATAGACAGAGTTAGGAAAGATTAATCGCCACCATAGTCAACTCATGCCACATGTGAAGCCAGATACCCAATCTCCCCTTCGGAAAGGGCGACCGATGGGCAACTAATGCACGTTGCGCCTTTCTCACGTATAAGAAAAGCTTCAATCACTTCTCGCGTCATCTTATCACAATGGCGGAACACGATATTGGTGTTTTTATAGTCGGGGGTACATTTGCATTTCTTGCAACGGAATGCACCTTTAGCGAGAGGGTCTCCTTCAGATTTTCTTTTTTCGTAATCTTTTTCGTGTTGACATTTGCACTTTCTGCAGTGGACCGCCACGTGTGACAGGGGGTCTTTTTTTCTGGTGTTCTCATGTTCCATGAGTCGCTTGTTGATGCATCTTCCTGTTTGGCCAATATATGTGGCGCCACACGAGAAGGGAATTTTGTATACTACCCCTACCTCGCAAGGTACATAAGGGGAAACATGGCGCACCTGACAAGCCCTTTTGTTTCCCTCCTGCCTCTGCCTTACCTGTTTGCACATCCTGCCTAATTTCTTCGGGGCAGAAAACACGACGTCAACGCCATATCTGCCTGCCTGCCTGCCTGCCATATCTGCCTGAAGCCTGCAGAGAAGGTGGCTTGTTTTAAGGAACATCATTCGTTTGGCTCCTGAGGACATGCGCCTGAGGTGCACTGTAGAATCTGTTACCGTGCTGAACAGAACCCATGGTATGCAACGAAACAGCGGGAATATGAAGAAGACGGTTGACTTCCTGGCTGAAAGTGGGCTCGCGTTGATGACGGCCGATAAGGAGGGTTGCTTCGTGGTCCTTCCGGCAGGCACCTATGCGGATAAAGCTTCAGAAGCCCTGGGGAGAAACTTCAAGGAAGTTGACTTCAGTGGTTCTAGGTGAAATGGCGGGCGGTCGAACTTTTGAGACACCACAATTTGAGCAAGCTGGCGGACGCAGCGAATAAGTCGGCAGGGCTGAAGCTCGAAGTTTTTTTCACCATTAAGACGCACAAGCCGGACCACCCTTTCCGTTCCATTGTCTCCGAACGAGGGACCTGGCAGCATGTGGTTTCAGGATTTCTTCAAAGGCAACTGGAAGCGCTGGCCCTGCTGGACCCATTCGTGATTCCCAATTCGGATGTGCTGGTGGGACACCTTAAGCTGGATAACCCTGGGATCTGCACGTTTTTCAGCGTTCACGTAGTGGACCTTTATTATTCATTGCCACACGGAGAGCTCATGAGGGCCGTAAAAATGTGCATCACACAGGACAATGACGAAAGTGCATTCATCGAAAAATGTGGTGTGTCTATTGATAGTTTTTTAGAAATCTTGTCCTTCTACCTGTCGGCAACAGTTGTTGAGTGGGAGGGCAAGTCATTTGTGCAAGCATCTGGGGTATGCATTGGTTCCAGGGTTGCACCTGTATTGGCTAACATTTTTTTGAGTTTTGTGGACAGGGCGATTGAGCAAGCTTCGAAAGAGTTAGGGGTGCGTATTTTTCGTTATGTTGACGACTATTTGGTGTTTACCCCGCCAGGCAGCCTGCCCAGAATGTTAGTCGATGTTCTTAAGGTGTTTAATGAGTACGGGCGTGGACTAAAATTTACAACAGAGGTACCCACGAACAAGGAACTGCAGTTTCTAGATTTGGTTTTGTTTTCCCGAGACAAGCACGTGTGTTGGTGTTATCGGCCAAGATCGGCTAAGCCCTTGTTAAACTTCAGGTCTGGTCATTCCAAGCTTATAAAAGAAGGCATTATTTTGTCTTGCCTGCAATCTTCACTCAAGAAGTCCTGCCATGAAATGATTGGGGAGAGCATTGCAGCCCAATCAAACAGATTATGCGCGAATGGCTATCCGGCTCACCTTATTTCCAGGGCAGCGGAGAAATTGCTTAGGCAGGTAAAGTATGGGGCTCGGCCGAGTGCTAAAAATGAAAATAAAAATAAAAGGCCGGCAGTGGTTCCATATGCGCACAGCATGTCCCATGGGCTCAAGAAAGTGGCAGGCAGATATGGCATTGACGTCGTGTTTTCTGCCCCGAAGAAATTAGGCAGGATGTGCAAACAGGTAAGGCAGAGGCAGGAGGGAAACAAAAGGGCTTGTCAGGTGTGCCATGTTTCCCCTTATGTACCTTGCGAGGTAGGGGTAGTATACAAAATTCCCTTCTCGTGTGGCGCCACATATATTGGCCAAACAGGAAGATGCATCAACAAGCGACTCATGGAACATGAGAACACCAGAAAAAAAGACCCCCTGTCACACGTGGCGGTCCACTGCAGAAAGTGCAAATGTCAACACGAAAAAGATTACGAAAAAAGAAAATCTGAAGGAGACCCTCTCGCTAAAGGTGCATTCCGTTGCAAGAAATGCAAATGTACCCCCGACTATAAAAACACCAATATCGTGTTCCGCCATTGTGATAAGATGACGCGAGAAGTGATTGAAGCTTTTCTTATACGTGAGAAAGGCGCAACGTGCATTAGTTGCCCATCGGTTGCCCTTTCCGAAGGGGAGATTGGGTATCTGGCTTCACATGTGGCATGAGTTGACTATGGTGGCGATTAATCTTTCCTAACTCTGTCTATATATTTGTGTGTTTTTTTCAATAAACCCAGTTGTTAGTCAGCGCCTGTTTGTCTTTACCCCTTAGTTTCCTCGTCCCGTCTTTGTTGCGCTGTTTCAAAAATGAGTGCAGATTTTAAGTGGACATTAATAATAGAAGAAGAAACCACTAGCCTCCCAAAGCAAACATTGTCCATGACCAAGGCCCTTGAAATATGCTACATTTTTGTTCTCTTCCCGGCATGTATGGGAAATAACAACTGAGACTTTATGTACAGTCTTTGTCAAAAATATACAGCCCAAGGGGTTTGCTTTCAAGACGTGTAGCGGGGCTCTTAAGCACATATGGTAGTCCTAAGCTTGGGATGGTTGAGGACGCAAGTTCCTCCAGCCTTTGTGTGATTAGGGTCCCCGACTATGAAAGAGGAGCCACACTGCAGGGCTCAGAAGCAGACTCCTTGGGCTGTATACTTTTGACAAAGACTGCACATACTGCTTTCAGCAGAAGCTATAGAGTCTTATCGAGAAGAATGTATCAATAGTGAACCACTCATGCACTCGACCTCCTCAAATTAGTACAGATCCTAAATTATTAGTTATCACCAATTTGTAACCCATTCCAGTACCTCTACATAAAACCGGAACTAGCGTCATGAAATCAATGGCATTGCCATGCCGCCATACAGTCCCCGCACTACCCTGATCCTCGAATTTCTCTCGTGGTGCACATGGCTGCGGAGTTCTCCAATAGAGGTCAAACTAGCCTCGATATAACCGGCCACCAACCTTAATTTGTGTCCCAAGCAATACTTGGCGCTATCATTAAAGCGCACCATTACAATAACCCCAGACACACCAACTTGTAATAGAAAAAATGGTTGCATACAAGGTGATTGAACACAGTCTAGGGAGGATGATGGCTATATGTTGAACTGAAGAAATAAAAATGAAAACTCTCGACTGCAAGGACAATAAAAACGCACTGACCATTGGAGGACATGCCAGTAGCATAACACATGAAAACTAGCAAACGAAAAATACTTCAGGCAGGCAACGTCAAAATCAACACAAATGAAATGAAATTGAAAGAAATGAAATGAAAAGATTTATTTGAGCAGAGCAGTTACAGCATCTGCTGCAGGGGCAGAGGCTAAAAGCTATGGTGCCTGACGAGGCCTCTGACCCCCTGCAGTCGACGGAAGTGCAATACAATTTGCGCATAACAAGAAGGTAAGTCAGAAAATTAAAACAAGTGGGGATAAATTATGCAAATATAATCACAACATTAAGACAGTATACAGAATGATATAAACATGTACTATAATATGCAAGGATATTATAGAGAGATTTTGTTCAGTATGCAATCATTGGAGGACACTTATAACAAAAATAAAGTGAAAAATCATGGTACAATAGATGGATATATCCTGTATATGCATGTCAAAAGTACTCGTCACTCCCCGTACAAAACAACTGTGCAAATCTACTTGTGCAAAAAAAAATCTACTACAGAGTTGCCTTCTTGTGAGATCGCAGATGGTAACGCAGGCTCGCCTTCTGCGCAAAAGCCAGGGGACATAGACGGCATTGGTACGGCTTCTTGCCTGTGTGGATGTGGAGGTGTTCCCTCAGGAGTCCGCTCTGTGTGAAGCGCTTGCCAGAGTGATCGCAGTGGTACGGCTTCTCGCCTGTGGGGACGCGGACATGGTCCACCAGGATGGTCTTCTGTGTGAAGCTCTTGCCACAAATAATACACTGGTATGGCTTCTCGCCCGTATGGATACGGATGTGCCTCACAAGGTTGTCTGAAGTAGTGAATGCCTTGCTGCAATGGCTGCACTGGAAAGGACGCTCTCCAGTGTGGCTTCTCTGGTGTCTCTTGAGAAGATGGTTATGCACTGTAGCATAGCCACACTGGGGGCACAAAAAGCGCTTTCCGCATCCTTGCAAAGTGTGTTGTGGAGACGAGGTGCAGCCACTCTTAGCTGTGGCCAAACCTGCGCAAAGAAACAATGCATGGATTTCTTTATACATAAAGGGTATGCCTCAATGCACTGATAACAGCTAGTGTATATCTCAAGGATAGTTAATGAATGGTGAGGATGCTCAAACTCAAGCTGATCAGAGCTTGTCATGATCGAAGAAACCAAGCCTTGATTAAGACCATGCAGGCCTAAAATAAAAGCTGTTCTCTTTTAGACTAGGCCCATATTTCATATCACGAGGACAGCAAATCATAGTACATGACTCAAAAAACACCGTTGCTTCTGTAGCTGAGCAGAGCAGAGCATAAACTACAAACATTTCATGCCCTCGCAGGACTTTCACAGCGTAAAGCACGACTTGCTGCAAAAAGAGAAGCATACATTTAGTACTTCCTTGTTCACAGGCACTGACTGACCCATAGCACCAGGTTGCATCACAGGCACACAATTTTTTAGCATCATTTCCCCTTCCCTTTTTTAGCACAACAAAGAATATGCAAAGCACGACTGAAACTTCAGCAGCTACTGTCATTCATGCACTCTGTGACGCAGCTATTCGAGCCATGTCAACACCGTACATGAAAAACAACAAACAGAAAAGGTGTGAGACATAAATTAAAGTGAGAACTATAACAAAGCAGAAATATGAGACCTTGCAGATACGGAATAGTTTTAGCAGTCATAGCAACTGAAAAAATGCATCGATGCCAACCATGTCAGCGACAAGGGTATTTCTATATCGTTACTCTTACATAAGGTTTCATGCACAATAATAAGGTATAACTGCAGGGGAAGCGAAAGTGGTTAGTGAGGATGGAGTCTGAAAAGTGACTACTCAGTCAGGAGTGCCGCGCCTTGAATATGCTTCCGTCGCATTTTGCTAAGCAAGTTTTGCAAAATTTCAGTGCATTTGCCACACAGCCCGGCAGGAAGTATTTGGTCCTTTGTGTGGTCACTCTTGCCATTAGCTGACCCAATGTCTTCCAGTTGGATGCTGCAAGAGTCCTCCATTGAATGAAAAGGCCACTTCAGCACTGTGCATGCTGGAGAGGTCAGCAGCCAACTTTAATAGATGCATATTTTTAAGGCGTTGGTCCCAGATGAGCAGTCACCGTCCCAACTCTATTCTTCCAGATAATTTCGGGTTCTTCTTCCCCTGTGTGAATCCTGTTTTTCAGCCTCCGCAATATCCACAGCGGTGTGCTAAACTTAGGTTTCCGACCATACTTTATTTTTCCACAGTAAATTAACACAAACATTACTTCCAACACTCTTTATGGTATCTAATCTCTATGGTTGCACAATATTACTGCGTGCAATGTAGGAACGCCAACAACCAAGAGAACACGCCATCACTAAAAGCTGCGACTGTAAGACTTATTCTGAAATTTGCGCAAAAAAGCTGCACAACCACTCAGGTGCTGTAAATCTGGGATTTTGCATGAAGCAAAGGCTCACAGATACAAATAACACAAAACTGCCCATCAATTATCATGAAGGAAGAAATAAAATGTAAAATGGCGAAGCAAAAACTCTTCAAAGACGCATAAAGAAAAATCTGTCAGCAAGTGCAGCAGCTTCATTTTCACCACCAAAGTACAAGCAGCAGATGATAGGAAACATTGAAGCACTCCCTCATTCCCATGAGATGGAATGTAGAGAGCGCAGTGTACAATAATAATGACAAGGCAGCAACCATCATGAATTTCCAACAAAATACCTACAAATAAATACAATGTGTCATTTCAAATACAAGGATCACCTATCCAATTTATAAAACAGCCAAAAGAAATGTGCCAGAGGCACATTTTCTGCAAAAATTGTTGTATGCTACAGAAAACAAAGATGAATCTTTCTCCCATCTGATTTTAGAAATGGAACCATTTTAAATGAAGCAAGCATTCCAAGAACATACTGTGCACAGTCTGCCCAATTTTTCAGAAATGGTTTGTTAACTATTCTTTCTCTTACAAGCAAACAAGAGACAAAAAAGATGCTGCTTCAGAACTTTGAAACCAAAACAAAACATTAATACGCTGCAAACACATCTAATAGTGTTGTTCTCATTTCAGGTGCAGAATAGCAAATCACTTTGAAGCGCTTGCCACAGTGATCGCTGTGGTACGGCTTATCGCCTGTGTGGATGCGAACATGCTCTGTCAGGTTGCTCTTGACTGAGAAGCTCTTGCCACAGTGATTGCACTGGTGTGGCTTCTCACCCGTATGGATACGGATGTGCCACACAAGGTGGTCTGAAGTAGTGAATGCCTTGCTGCAATGGCTGCACTGGTAAGGACGCTCTCCAGTGTGGGTTCGCTGATGTCTCTTGAAGTGAGTGACATACGCTGTAGCATAGCCACAATCAGGGCACAGAAAGCACGTACCGCATCGTTCCGTATTTTGTTGCGGAGACGAGGTGCAGCTACTCTTAGCTGTGGCCAAACCTGCGCAAAGAAACAATGCATGGATCTCCTTAGATATGAAGGGTATGCCTCAATGCATTGATTACAGCTGGCCTACGTCTCTAGGTTAGTTAACAAATGGTGAGGATGCTCAAACTCAAGCTGATCAGATCTTGTCATGATCGAAGAAACCAAGCCTTCATGAAGACCATGCAGGCCTAAAATAAAAGCTGTTCTCTTTTAGACTAGGCACATATTTCATATCACGAGGGCAGCCGATCACAATTGCATGACTCAAAAAACACTGTTGCTTTTGCAGCTGAGCTGAGCAGAGCATAAATTACAAACATTAAATGCCATCGCTTGACTTTCACAGTGTAAAGCACGACTTGCTACAAAAAGAGAAGCACAAATTTAGTACTTCCTAGTTCACAGGCACTGACAGGTTGCGTCGGAGGCATACAATTTTTTAGCACCATTTCCCCTTGCCTTTTTTAGCACAACAAACAAGAACCTGCAGAAAACAATTGAACTCTCAGCTGCTGCTGTCATTCATGCACTCTGTAACGCAGCTATTCGAGCCATGTCAACACCGTATACATGAAAAACAACAAACAGAAAAGGTGTGAGGCATAAATTAAAGTGAGAACTATAACAAATTAGAAATGTGGGACCTTGAAGATATGGAATAGTTTTAGCAGTCATAGCAACTGAAAAAATGCATCGATGCCAACCATCTCAGTGACAAGGGTATTTCTATATCGTTACTCTTACATAAGGTTTCATACACAATAATATGGTATAACTGCAGAGGAAGCGAAAGTGATTGGTGAGGATGGAGTCTGAAAAGTGACGACTCAGTCAGGAGTGCCGCGCCTTGAATATGCTTCCGTCGCATTTTGCAAAGCAAGTTTTGCAAAATTTCAGTGCATTTGCCACACAGCCCGGCATGAAGTATTTGGGTTTTTGTGTGGTCACTCCTGCAAATCACTGACCCAATGGCTTCCAGTTGGATGCTGTAAGAGTATGTCCATTGAATGAAAAAAGGCCACTTCAGCACTGTGTGTGTTGGAGAGGTCAGCAGAAGCCAACAGCCACAGAAACCAAGGGGCACAGGGGATTTTTTTTTTAATAACTTATTTATTTTGTGGTGCTGATCAATTTAGAATATTACTGAATATGTTATCGCTTAAAGGTAATTGATTAGAAAAGCAGAAGAAAAAACAACCACATGCCGCCGGTGGGATCCGAACCCTCCGAATTACACGTCCGGTGCTCTACCTCTTGTAAACATAAATACCCCCGAAAGCTGAAGATTTAGCAGCCGTCGCCGTAGCTCAGAGGTAGAGCACCGGACGCGTAATTCGGAGGTCGTGGGTTCGGATCCCACCGGCGGCATGTGGTTGTTTTTTCTTCAGCTTTTCTAATCAATTACCTTTAAGCGATAACATATTCAGTAATATTCTAAATTTATCAGCACCACAAAATAAATAAGTTATTAAAAAAAAAAATCCCCTGTGCCCCTTGGTTTCTGTCGCTGTTGGCTTCTGTCATATTTATAATGAGCCCCTCATACCCCTTCCTATATATATATATATATATACATATATAAGGCGTTGGTCCCAGATGAGCAGTCACCGTCCCAACTCTATTCTTCCAGATCACTTCGGGTTCGTCTTCCACTGTGCGAATCTTGTTTTTCAGCCTCTGCAATATCCACAGCAGAGTGCTCCACATTACAAAGAAAGGTGGCAGTGCTAAACTTAGGTTTCCAACCATACTTTATTTTTCCACAGTAAATTAACACAAACATTACTTCCAACACTCTTTATGGTATCTAATCTCTATGGTTGCACAACATTACTGCGTGCAATGTAGGAAAGCCAACAACCAAGAGAACACGCCATCACTACAAGCTGCGACTGTAAGACTTATTCTGAAATTTCCGCAAAAAAGCTGCACAACCACTCAGGTGCTGTAAATGTAGGATTTTGCATGAAGAAAAGGCTCACAGATGCAAATAACACAAAACTGCTCATCAATTATCACCAAGGAAGAAATAAAATGCTAAATGGCTAAGCAAAAACTCTTCAAAGACGCATAAACAAAAATCTGTCAGCAAGTGCTGCAGCTTTATTTTCACCAGCAAAGTACAAGCAGCAGATGATAGGAAACATTGAAGCATTCCCTCACTCCCATGAGATGGAATGTAGAGAGTGCAGTGTACAATTAATAATGACAAGGCAGCGACCATCATGAATTTCCACCAAAACACCTACATATAAATACAATGTGTCATTTCAAGAAAAGGATCACATATACAATTTATATAACAGTCAAAAGAAATGTGCCAGAGCCACATTTTCTGCAAAAATTGTTGTATGCTACAGAAAACAAAGATGAATCTTTCTCCCATCTGATTTTAGAAATGGAACCATTTTAAATGAAGCAAGCATTCCAAGAACATACTGTGCACAGTCTGCCCAATTTTTCAGAAATGGTTTGTGAACTATTCTTTTTCTTACAAGCAAACAAGACACAAAAAAGATGCTGCTTCAGAAATTTGAAACCAAAACAAAACATTAATACGCTGCAAACACATCTAATAGTGTTGTTCTCATTTCAGGTGCAGAATAACAAATCACTTTGGAGTCAGTTACGTTAAGATTTTGTTACCGCTCATACTTTCCTAGAAATATTGCAACTCGTATCAGATAGTGTCAGCATGACTAATGACTATATATTCTTCTGGATCATTTCAATCAAAACATCAGGACGAAATTGGCAGACTCTTGCATCGCACAATGGCTCACAATAACTTCTCCAGTAAATTCTCGCACAACACCCTGTAACATATTTTAATAGCAAATGCCTTGAGATGAATAAACTGCGCACCAACAAAACTTCAGACACAGCCTCCGCGAAAACTTACTTGCTAAAAAAAAAAAAATACTAAACATTTGCCCTCTTGTGAGATTGCACGTGGTGACGTAGGCTCCTTTTGTGCGCAAAGACCTCTGGGCATAGATGGCATCGGAATGGCTTCTCGCCTGTGTGGACGCGGAGGTGTTCCCTCAGGGGTCCGCTCTGTGTGAAGCGCTTGCCGCAGTGATGGCAGTGGTACGGCTTCTCGCCTGTGTGGATGCGAACATGCTCTGTCAGGTTGCTCTTGTCTGAGAAGCTCTTGCCACAGTGATTACACTGGTATGGCTTCTCGCCCGTATGGATACGGATGTGCCTCACAAGGCAGTCTGAAGTAGTGAACGCCTTGCTGCAATGGCTGCACTGGTAAGGACGCTCTCCAGTGTGGGTTCTTTGATGCCTCTTGAAGTGAGTGACATACGCTGTAGCATAGCCACAATCAGGGCACAGAAAGCACGTTCCGCATCGTTCCGTATTTTGTTGCGGAGACGAGGTGCAGCTACTCTTAGCTGTGGCCAAACCTGCGCAAAGAAACAATGCATGGATCTCCTTAGATATGAAGGGTATGCCTCAATGCATTGATTACAGCTGGCCTACGTCTCTAGGTTAGTTGACAAATGCTGAGGTTGCTCAAACTCAGGCTGATCAGTGCGTGTCATGACCTAAGAACCAAGCCATGCTTCGACCATGCAGACCTAGAATAAAAGCTGTTCTCTTTTAGACTAGGCACATATTTCATATCACGAGGACAGCCAATCACAAGTACATGACTCAAGAAACACTGTTGCTTTTGCAGCTGAGCTCAGCAGAGCAGAAACGACAAACATTACAGCCCATTGAATGACTTTATCTGTGTATGTCACGACTTGTTACAAAGAGAAAAGAACACATTTATTACTTGCTAGCTCACAGGCATAAACCTGCTCACAGTGCAAGGTTGCAGGGCAGCACTTCCCCTGAATTACATCATAACAAACAAGAATCCGCAGAACACAACTGAACTCTCAGCTGCTGCTGTTGTTCATGCACTCTGTGACGCAGCTTTTCCAGCCATGTCAACACCATACATGAAAAAAAAAAAAGGTGCGAGGCATAAATTAAATGAAAATTCCTTCAAGTAAAGTGAAAACTATAACAAAGCAGAAATGTGAGACCTTGCAGATATGGAATAGTTTTAACGGTCATAGCAACTGAATACATGCATAGATGCCAACCACGTCAGTAACAAGGGTATTACTATATTATTATAGTTACATGAGGTTTCATACACAATAATACATAACAGCAGGGGTTTCAGTGGCAGAGTTTCATGTTCCGAACGAATACCTAAAGTAACGAAAAGTCACGGCATACACGAAGATACTAAACAGTGCAAGCCACACAGCAATTGACAAGGGCCTTTAGAGAAATCTAGTTTAGTTTAGTTTGGTTTATTGGGGTTTAACGTCCCAAAGCAACTCAGGCTATGAGAGACGCCGTAGTGAAGGGCTCCGGAAATTTCGACCACCTGGGGTTCTTTAACGTGCACTGACATCGCACAGTACACGGGCCTCAAGAATTTCGCCTCCATCGAAATTCGGCCGCCGCGGCCGGGATCGAACCCGCGGCTTTCGGGTCAGCAGCCGAGTGCCGTAACTACTGAGCCACCGCGGCGGGTTTAGAGAGATCAGACACGATGATAACAACTATTATCTACAGTATAAGACGCCTAGCACAGCAAATAAAAAAAACACATGAGAAGAGCAGGAACTGAACACCACTATTTCACTGTCAGCAATCTAAAACCAATGCAATATTCGTTAAAATAAACACACCTTCTCCCGCCTTTTGCAACAGATTTAAAACCCAAAAACCTGCTTATTTAGCCACCTGGGACGAATATGTGAGCATCCATGTTGTGCAAGCTTGATAAGCGCTTGGGAGGCCCTGAGCACATTGATGTGTATGCTGTATAAACTCCATCAGGTGCCAAACCATCTGCTGCCAGCATCATTTCCACAAAACATCATTTCAAGCATGCTACCTTTGTGAGTAGATTTACACCTAAGAGGGCATACTTCCTGGCTGGGAAAAGTAGAACTTTGATGAGACCAGCTAAGTCGTCATAAAATTATCATCAAAATAAATGACGTTGTAATCTGGTATCGCATTTCAAAAACAAGAAGTTGTGTTTATCATGGTTCTAAATACAATTGTGAATAATCATTGTTGCGTAATATAACAAAATGCGCTTGGGTACTTTTTTCCTTGCGCATTCCGTAGATTACAAAAAACAGCAAGCACGTGCAGAAACATCATACAATGACAACTTCAAACTACGATCAAGCATAACACAAGCTTTTAGATGCATTTATAGAATCTCCATTGTGGCCTCCAATCTGTGTTAGAATCATGAAATAATGAATGCTGTTGCTGTTTGAAACAATGTTAATTATTATATAACACCACAGTCACTAGTTCCAGGGCCATGACTACCAGGTGTTATCTAATCTAGTCTGCACTTAAGCTAAAAATGCAATGCCCCCACCAGGCCAATCATGTCTTGCCTGAGCATTAAAAATTCATCTTGTGCATCCAGATAAGTAGAGCACGCGGAATCAGGACATTGAATCTAGATTATCAGAGCACTCAAGTACCCCCCTTGTATTCACCATGATTGACCGACTAGCCCAACAACGTACGCTTTTTTTTCACTCAAGAAACAACTGCTTAAGCAAATTTTCCAGGTATCTCATAAAAAAGTACAAACTATCGTTAACAATATTAACCTCTTGTACAGGTGCAACGCAGGATAAAAAAAGTGCAAGACTGCACTGGTGCTTTGCCCAACAGCCTGGCAGACAGCCACACAGTCTTGACTCAATCATGAGCACCACAACTCACATCATCTAAATAAAATCCAGAGCGATCATGATGACACTGTTGGACAAGTGCCCCTACAAATATGAAATGGGCAGGCCAACAGCCATGTACGAATAGTGCATTGCTGGACCATGAGACGATGCAATTACGCAGTCAAACATGCTCTAATGCATTCCACAATTCTGAGTCCCCTGATGTTACCTGTTAACCTGAACTCACTGGTCATCTCGTTACACAATCTGTCTTTGGCATATACAAACACCTCCATGACAATGTGTGAAGTTGCATTTCAGCGAAGCTCAGGAATACTTTAAGGTGCAGTTCGAATGTTGCAAGGACACTAGAACCAAGATATGCCTGCATAGGGACCTCTGTGAACAAGGAAGTAAAAGTATGTATGCGCTTGTTCAAGAGAAAACAAGCACAATTTTGTGGCAACTGCCTGCAAACATGCAGGGTATGTTACAGTGAATGCTCACACAGCCTTTGATACAATATGTTGCAGTATGGCCAGAAGGCAGGCAACAATGTCTTGGTAACTGCTGCACAACTGACTTGCATGTAATCACAGATGTCAGAAGGGGCTTTTCACCTGAAAAACAAACAGAATGATAAGAAAAAATGCATCAACTCTAAACAGAGCTCCTCAACATCTTTTTTCGAAATGGTGTTTGTTTAGGCTTTTGCAACACACACACAAGAGTGTGTGAGAAGCCTAGGCTGCTTGGTACAATTAGAGAATACAGGTGCAAAAAAAAAAGGAATTTAGATTCGCTTTGATTCAGGAAAGGCACTCGAAACACAGGCAAGAATAACAAATGTTATGCATGGCGCAAGAAAGCCAGAAAACCACTGAAAAAGAATGCATATCAACCACCTTCCCACAGCAAATTAATATAAATATATGTATCACAAAGAGAGGCAGCTTTCATAGTGCCTATCATTAAACATGATTAAGACTGCGCACTGCTCGCATATGGAAAACAGCCTTTCACTTTGCTCTGTATACTATGAAGAGCTACAAAAGTATTGAAGAATGAGAGATCACTGGCTTCCTAAATCTAACGTCATCTACGATGCAGGTAATCAAAAATGGTTACGTCATCTTGCTGTTATTGCCAACCAGGTGTAATAAGAAGTCTTAAATCCTGCTCTCATTGCTTTGAGAAGAAATCAATGATTCCAAGCAAAGGAACTGTCTCCGCGTTCAAATATTAACGTAACTGAGTTCTGAAAACAGTGACATTTACTGCAGAAGTGCTACCTGGAAAGTCTCCCATCAGTTATCAAACAGCTTTGTTTCAAGCTGGCTCAATAAAGTGGGCCATTTGAGGCAAGTCGCAGTACGAGTACACTGAGTGGCTTCTCCCCAGCAAAGCAATACACATCACATGAGTAAGTATGAGAATTGTGCTCTGAAGATCTTAATGCAACCTCATCTATGTACACACCAATAAAACAGCTACTCCAAACTGTCTTTTAAATTAAAAACAACTGCAGATGCACAAAATTACAGCATGCAAGTGAGACAACACAGAACCAAATGAGCTGGTGAACACAAAGTGCTGAGGCTGCAAGTATTTGGTGGAGGCTTGCGCAATAAAGCTGCGAACTCAATGTCACTGAGAAGCTAGTCAGAGGACAAATTGTGTGATGAAATGAAAATAACTCCCATTATAGTCATTAAGAGAGATTCAGTAAAACTACAGCTTCATTGTAATTAAAGAGAAACGCGAACACAACAACAGACATTGAAGTAATCATTCGCTGTACTGAAGGCATCAAGGAAAGCAAGGCAACCAGGATAGGCACAGCCAAGATAAACATTGCATTCCGTTAAACTATTCAACAAATACGGTATAGGTGAGTAACAATAGCTTGGCTGGAAATTATTCAAAAACTGCCGGAGAGGAGACTTGAACTCTGTCGGAAATATGAGATGGGCTTTCAACCTGAAAAAAGACAAAAAGAAAATAAATCACCTTTTCCCATGACTTCACTGCATCCCTTCTTGTGCATTTTTTTTTCACACTTCATGGCACAAAAGAAAGACGCTTTATTTCCTTTTTGTTTCTAATTATGCAGCACGTTGTAAATCTGAAGAGTTACCAAGGTTTGCCAATTCTTCTATGCTCCTTGTGTTTGGTTATGCAATATTTGTTTTGCAAATTTAGCCAATTTTCGAGTGAATGTTGTCTTTGCAGAGAGCATAGATTCGTGAGGCCTTCAACAAGTACTGGATTGATCCTCTATTTTCGAATGTTTGAACTAGTGTCAGAACACTTTATAAGACTATGGGGTTATTTCCTCACTTTCTTGCTGTGGCATTATGCATTTGTACGGAGCATTTTCATCTTACTGGTAAATGGGTCAATTGGTTTTTGGAGAAAGTAAACGGCCCAGTATTTGTCTGGCATATCTCTGTGGACACCTGAACCGCGCTGTAAGGAAAGGGAGGAAGGTGGGAGCGAAAGAAGAAAGAGAGAAAGAGGAGCTGTAGTGGAGGTCTCTGGAATAATTTCGACCACCTGTAGATCTTTAGCGTGCTTACGCAAAATGCGAAAGGCAATGTTAAAGATCCCCAGGTGGTAGAAATTACTCTGGCACCTCTATCTCTCTTTCTTCATTCACCAACACCTTCCTCCCTTCCCTTGCGGCGCGGTTCAGGTGTCCACCGAGATATGCCAGACATATACTGCGCCATTTCCTTTCCCCAAAAAAACAATTTACCAATTTACCAGTAAGACGAGATTGTTCAGTACAAATGCATAATGCCAGAGCAAGAAAGTAAGGAGATAACCCCATAGCCGTATCAATTGTTCTGACACTACTTCAAACATACAAAAATAGAGGATCAATCTAGGACTTGTTGAAAGCCTCAGAAACCTGTGTTCTCTACAAAGACTACATTCACTTGAAAATTGCCTAAATTTGCAAAACAAATATTGCATAACCAAACACAAGGAGCACAGAAGGGATGGTCAACCTTGATGACCCTTCAGATTCACAATGAGCTGCATAATTAAAAAAAAAAGAAAATAAAGTATCTTCTCCCACTCGCAAAAGCTGTGGACAAGCTACTGCAAACGACTTGCTCTCATTAGTCGTGCTTATGCATGCTACACGAGATGAGTAACAAACAGAAGCATGACACATGAAGACTATAAACATGTCAGAAAATACCAGGAAAGCTCTATGAGGAAATATATAGCTGCAGAGTGCAGAAATCATGATGACAATGACAATGAACCACCAAGGCAGCCATTTATGACAATGAGGCTTAGATGCTTATGTGCCACTAAACCAACATGATGCAACACATTTATTGAAATGAATGTGGCTACAAAACAAACAAGATCAAAAAGGACAACAAATGCAGGCCCACTCCAAGGAATCTCCTGCACTGTAAACTCTGAAGAGAAATCTCCATCATTATCAAAAGCTAGAAAAAGCTTAACTGTCCTGTATTCTGTGCCTCAAAAGGCAACCTAATGTTCTAAGCATGCTCGTACATATGGCCCATCAGAAATACAAGTACGCAGCCCAGCTACCTGTCGCAGTCCAATACATAGCTGTATTACTACCCTTGGCATAAAAGGGTGACAGCTGAACTGCGTTACTCTGACCACACACCGGATGCTGAGATCACCAGACACACCCCTTTATTGACTCTGGCTTCCAGCCTATAACTGGCCACTGAAGATGTATCGGAGTTGTTCTGAAGCACTGCAAATTTTTATCCTTGGCATCTTCATGTGAGCTCCAATGCCTGAAGAAGAAAAAAAAAAGGAGCGCAACGACAGGACCAGCTGACCTTAATCGCTCTAAGGGTGATGTAGGTTTGTTAACTGAAGGAAGGAGATTCTAGCTATGACTATTAGAACCATTAGCTTGGTTAATGTCTAGCATAACTGTATGGAACCTCTTTTAGATGCATGTTTTGACAGGGATGCTTTTTACACAATAGCAAACATCAAGACCCTTTTTGAACTGAGTCAGCATTAAGATGTAGCCCATGCTTAGTGGCATGAAGCGTTACCAACACCGTTCTTTCTACCACCTCCCTCAAAGGGGCATGGTGAACAAATTAAAGTTAGCCTCCATCAACAAATAACCGCACTGTAACGAGGAGAGCACTACTTTCACAGGAAATAAAGCCTTTATAAGAAAGGAAAGGAGGTGTCAGCATCAATGGATCATTGCGGAAGTAAACTATGATGCACCGCCAGAAATGTTTGGGTGCAGATTTGAAACCCTAAGCTACACTGCCATGTACTTCAAGACAGCGGTAGAAGAGTGCTTTTCACGCAGGCTTCGCAAGTTTTAATTGGGTGGAGGGGTAAATTTTTAGCGCATTTTTTCCAGCAATCAGTGCATCTTTCGGTGCCAGAAAACCATCAACACAGGAAGAAGGCATTTTACAAGGACACTTTACAAGGAACAAAAATAGAATGGAGCTGCCCTCAGTGCCTGATTGACAGGTCATGCTCTGCCAGAGCAAAGTTTGAATGCGCTACGAAGCAGGTGACCACACTAACAACAGCTTGCCTATTTTTCAAACCACTCTTATTGGCCACTGCAAGGACCTTCTTTTATTTTAAAATTTTGAATTTTTTTATTTTGCTTTCATGTTTGGCACAAGGCTAATGTGAGTTGGCGACACCCAGAGGTTGTTTTAGGCGAGCGCATGGTAGCTTTCCATGGCGTGAATGACGGCAGAGTTTGTTTACGTCATCCACCTTTTCTTCGTTCATGCCACCTACATGACGTCATGGAAAATTCCACCGCCACTGCTGCTCCGTGCCACACACACACAATGGTCACCTCTATCCACCAGGTAACACGGCACTTGTCATGGCTGTCGTTTCTCACGAAAAATTCCTGGGTTCGAATCCGACTCGTCTAACCTTTTTCTCTGATTTTTTATGTTTATGCGATGCAGAAGAGCCACACACACACTGCTGAAATCACTCACCACGGCCAGTAATGCTAGCACATTAATCGAAACACATCATTGAATCAGCTCGTGCTGATCAAAGTCACAGTTGCCTGCCTTGGCAGCATCAAGCATGTACGATGCACACATGGTTTCTGAGATGACCTTACAGCCCATGAAATTTCTGAACAAAAAGCATACACTGAATCCTTAGTAATGCAGTCGTGATGTGTACAAGTAGATAAAAAAAAAAATTGGAGCGGACACTTCAGCTCTGCCTTAGGGGTATGACGTCATAGCATTAGTGGGTTCATATCCAGATACGTGGTCATCTTCTTTTCAATTCACAGATCGCCGGGAGACCTCACGGCACCTCTGCCGCAGTGGTGCAGGTTGCGTTTCCCGAACAACCTCTTGCTGCCAATTGTTAATTTAACTGCCGCATGTTGCAGTGGGCAGTTTGCAAACAATCCAGTAAGCAGGTTGTGATGATGTCACAATGTCATGTGACCGAGGTGCCTCACCTCACATCTAGGCTGCTTCTCTGGGAATTTTTTCACGGATTTTCCCCTTGCAGCCAACAAAGCTGACCCCGGATTTTCTGCAACACGGGGACCCTCTATCTATTGTGCTAATACTGCTGCTCAACCCCGTGGTGTTGAGGGGGCAGTAGTTGCCAAGTCATATTAATGCATTGCAGAAAAAGAAATGCCGAAACGGCATTGCCCGCTGCTGTGCACCTTTGTTAGAATGCACACGGAGTGCCACTCCACTCATACACTGCTTTCTCGACAGTCACAGAAAGCATGCAATCTTCAGTGTTCACCAGATGAATTCGATATTTGTGAGGCCCCTACCAAAGTGCATGTAAATAAAACTGTGGCAAAACTGAAGATAGCATATACAGCAGATTATTGCAGTATAATGACCAAGAGTCTACGTTCACTGAAAACATAGCCCTCATGGGGTATTGACAGCCCTGGCTATTCTCACGAGCAAATTGGGATAAGGTCAATCATTTTTCACCACGAATTTCTCAGGCTAGTCTACAATGCCACTCACTTCGAGGCAGCGATCACAGTGTCCTTTCCAGTTTTGATGCCACAAGCCAGAATTGAGCATAGACAAAAATATGCCTCATATCTTAATTCAATAATGTAAGCAATAAATGCATCTTTGGCAGTCAAACAAGCATCAGCATATATCCACAAAGAGCCAGGCAACTGCTTTCTACTCAGAAAAAACAAAAAAAGCTTATCTGAGTGCCCCTTCAAACTCCACACACAGCTCTGATTATGTTTGTATCATGGCATGGTACATGAGATTTAACGTTTCGGGGCGGCACGTGGGCTATAAGAAATGCAGCAGTAGAGGGCTACGGATCGGGCTCTTCATGTCCATTTACGATGCACACGACATGGATGCCTTTGCATTTCAATCACAACATAATGCCTTTGCCATAGTCCGCATTTAAACCTTAAATCCATACCTCAGCAATCGACATCATCGCCAATGCGCCACACTGTTGGGTTGCACTTGTGTAAGGAATTTTGCACTGAGCTAAATGCCTCGAGTCACATACCTCTCAAAGCATCCTCTAAACTGGCAGCCTAAACAGCGCTGACCCTAACTTTCTTTTTTATGGCCAACCTCCAGGAAAGACCTCAACCTTAGCGTTGGGGGGGGTTTAAAAGACAGAAGATCTGTCAATGAGCACTGATATCGAATGGGAAGAGAACATAGCATCTGGAAGCTTTGCATGCATTAAGGTGCTAAATTAGCTAAAATGCTCTTCTGAATCACAATTGGCTTAAGCAAAACATTTAAACAAACAAAGCTTTTCTTAATGATATACAAAAGAAGAAAGAAAAACCACCTGAAGGTTTTCTGACGGGTGAAACCAGTGAAAATTGACGCAACACACACGAGGGGTAGACAGGAAGGTGTTGAGCGCTTAGAGTAGTTGTAAACCCAGCCCTGTTGTGCCTGCATCTTCTCCTGTTTTGTGTCTATTTTCGTTGGTTTCATTCACTAAGCACAATTCACCGGCCACACTTCTAAGAGTTCTGTAGCTTTTATCAGCTGACAAGAACGTCTGAGGGTATACATTATTTCATGTAAAAAATTAGCCAACTGAAAAAAAGAATGAAACATCTAGAGAGAAAATTGCCACAGCAGAATACAGGTAATGAGAGGCTCATAATGTTATATATGAATGAAGCCAAGCCTGTCAAACCAAGGAAACCATAGCAAGGTATTATTTTTATTGCTTAATGTTACTGTTGCATTGAGAGAAGGAAAGCTGTCAAGCAATCATTTTATATTCAAGATAATGTGACAGACAACGTGCTGATGATGGAAGCCAAATTCACAACCTCCATGTGATGTGTGGTACTCTACAAAGTGGGCTGAAGCAGCAGGTGCCTCCCCTTCTATTTTTATATGTACATATGTACCGATTCCGTCAAGTGTAGCCAAACATTCAGTACATGGGTTTGGCTTTCAAGAAAGGCATATATACTCTTTTTTTTTTCTATGGTGTTATGATCCGTCCCAGCGAAAAAGATTCCATATTTCTTTTGCTCTCCGAGGATAACCATTACAACAAGGAACTCAATATATTAGCAATACTGTCCAGTTCTAAGACGGCTGTTCAATGCCTTTGCATACGTACACACTAAATATAAAGCTTCTTGAGTTCCTGCAGCACAGCAACACAAACAGCATTTTAATTTGCAGTCAACTCTTGATGTCTGTGCACAAAAGAGAAAATATTGGTGCAAACTATGTGGGGTTAAAACAACGAGAGGCTTTTTAATTTGGTACAAATCATGTTGACAGGATCAAATGCTTTAGTTCGAACTGCGGGAGTCCACTTTATGCACTGTACGAACAATTTTTTTCATCATCATCTATTCATATTCTTAGAAAAACCACACCTCAGCTGTGCTAATATATGCCTCCTTAGCTGCAGAGCTGGTCCGCTGCACTTGCATTCTGCTGCTGAGCACAAGTTTGAAAGTTTGACATTTTGCCGCGACAGCCACACTTCAATTGAGGCAAAGATGACAATATGGCCATGAAGAAAGATTTCAGTGCACACTGAAGACGTAGGCAGCCTTTGTGTTTTCTTCTCTGCATCTCTGAGTGTTTCATCACTTCAGCTGTTGTAAATATTCTTTGCTATAATGTAATTAAAATTCATATAATTTAAAGAGTTATATATGTTCGCCATAAGTGCTCATTAACGCATTTCGATTGATTAAAAACAATGCTGACTTCATGCACTAATTACACTTCGGAAAAGAAGACCGAAAACGCATGCCTATTTTCGGGTTTGCAGCACGCTTTATCGACCTCTGGTTCAAGTTATCACCCTCCAATGAAAAATATTGGCACGTCGTTCGCGTCATCAGAGTTAAAGCTTTCTGCGAGCATGCAGCACTTGCTCTTGGTTTGAACGCCGATTTAATGCACTAAAATGAGGTGAAACAGGGACAAGTGGCCTCTCGTAATGCCAGTGGAGCAATTGGTAGCGGCCTACCTGACTCGTTTTGAAGCGTGAAACCGTCAAACATTTCAGGGATAAGATAGACTGGTGATAAATTTAATGAAACGAAGGCAAAAAGGTCAGCCAGAAAGAGTGATATGTGGCCAGCTACTCTGCCACTCTGCAACATTTTGGAGACACAGATTGATTCGAACAAACACCCAGGGGAAACGAGAACAGTTGCACGCCTAGTCGGATGTCACGAAAACGCACCTTAGGGTGCGGAGTCCGCCGCGTACGCGCTTTGAAGTTTGCGCCGCTCGTGACGTTCTCTGTGCACTTGCCTGAAATTTTCTTTACGAGTGGAATTTTCCTCCTTTCTCTCCTAATATGAACAAATGGATGGAAGATAGGAGCAATATTCTTTGAAACGGGGTGGTGGCACTTGCAAGTTACAGCCTTTGATCCCGAGATTCGTGTTGTGTTTCCGAATCCCTGAGGCTACACTTCACATCGTCATTGCCATCATCCACGGACCGATTCCCGTCATCTCATCGCTCGGGTGTCCACCGAGACATGCGTCATTTCCTTTCCTCATTTGAACGCTACCTCTTGGTGTTCGGTCAATCGCAGCTGCCGCCGAACAGCTCTGTGATTCAGGAACGCGCTGACACCACGCTGAAGAGCGAGGCAGCGAAGAGCCGGCAAGTATGCCTTTAAAAAATAACATGTCAGGCACGCAATGTAAACAACAGGAGCGCGTGGCCGCCGCACTGCGCTGACTGCTGTCGCCGATATGCGGTGAGATTGGCGGCAAAGGTGCATGTCCAGTAACATAGCCTCCTTTATACTCTCTGTGCCTGGCAACGGCGCGCTCCGCGGCGTCGTTGCCCCTCCTCCCATCCTCCTCCACCATCGATGGGTTACGCGGCTAGCTGCCGACAGATGGCGACGGCGACGGAGGGTGCCCTGCCGCTGGCGTATCGTGCGTAGTGTAGCAGAAAGTCGCATTTGGCGTACGTTCTTCCGTCGTGCTGCTTTCATTTCGTGCACCAGCATTGCTTGTTGCATCTAGATTTTGGTGCTACTCTTACTGCATTTGGATGTAGCAGGACTACGCCGCTGGAACAACCTGTAAGTTGTAACAACGTCAGTGCGATGAAAGAACTCAGCGGTGGATTCCTGACCTACAGGATAGAGCATCCATGTGATCCAGAACGGCTGCTTTTTTTAAGCTTCGACTATTGCCACATACTGAAGAACATTCGCTCGCAGTTTCTTGCTCGGGACCTCGGAGAGAAGGGAGAGATATCATCATCGCACTTGAAGAAGTTATATGAAATGCAGAAGGAATGGATAGTAAAGCCAGTGAGAAATTTAACTAGGAAGCATGTGTTTCCCAACAACATTGAGAAAATGAACGTGAGGCGTGCTGTGGAGGTGCTTTCACCAGACGTTACCTCTGCCCTCGAGTTTTTAAAAGAACAAGCAGGACACAGTTGCCATCCATCGTTTGGTTATGCTGGACCAACAGTAGTGTTCATGAAAAATGTCTATCGTTGGTTCCTGCTACATGACACGAGCAACAAGCAGCAACATATTGAGAAAAGATGCCCTGATGTCAGGCACTTCGATGATGCAAACGACGAGAGGCTTGAATGGCTCGAAGTGACATTTCCACTGTATATAGATAAATTTAAAAAAAGTGCCACTTATGCACGTGGCTTTCTGACAGCTGAAACATATGAAGCTCTCCTGCTGACCACATACTCGACTGCTGCCTGCATTCGCTACTTATTAGTTGAGGAGCAGTACGTTCTTCTTTGTTCTCACTAGGAAATTCAGCAGTGACCCTATTGAATCTTTATTTGGAACTTTGAGGCGGTCACTGGGCTGCAATGATCAACTGGATGTGCGCTCAGTACTGTCAGGATTACAAAAAATCTTGAAGACTGGTATCGCAGCGGCCTCGGAATACAGCAATGTGCTACGTCGTGAAGATGAAGAGCACAGCAAAGCGCTTACGGCTGCAATGCCAAAGGCATCTGAGAGCACTGACGAGCTGCCAGCGGCAGCTGTGCAAGTATTAAAACGTTTAAATGTGCAGAGTGTCCCTGCAGCTCTCCCCACTTTGCAGTTGTCTGCAACAGTCTATATAGGGGGGTATATAGCTCGCGTTGTAAGTGAGCATATAGATTGTGAGAAGTGTTGTGCGCTCACTACAAAGCCGCCTACTCTTTCTCCGCCGCCTAGCTTTCTCAGCTGCTTTTTTTTTACCTGTAAATAAACGCTGGTACCTGTGCTCCTGAATTCTGTTTTATATGAGTATATTGTTAATCTTCATTTATTCGAGCTGCATCTGCAGAAAAAGCAGAACACTGTTGATGAATCTTGTAATGGTATGTGCAGTTATTAATCTTAATTTATTCGAGCTGCATCTGCAGAAAAAGCAGAACACTGTTGATGAATCTTGTAATGTTATGTGCAGTGCGCACACTGCATGCAATGTTGAAATTTTCACGTCTCGGCAACAAAATGCGTTAAATGGCCGTTACGCGTAGATAAGTCCGCTTTCAAGTAGAATAGAAAGGTGTAACACAGGTTTAGTAGCAAACGTTCCGCTTGTGGCAAATAGCAACGTCGCGGTACACCCCACGCTGTCTGCGCCTTGACCCTCCGCCAGTGGCGCCCCCAGCAGTGAGAACGGCGGCGTCGCGCAACATCCGCGACGGTGCCGCGCTATTGTTATCGCGCTGAGCTGACGGGCACAGAGAGTATAAAGGAGGCTATGCCAGTAAGCATGGTCAGCTGCTCTTTCCGCTCACACCTCTGGTGCCGCTCTTTCTCGTCGGCTGTCGGCGGTACCGCTGCTGGTAGCGCTTTGCGAAGCTTGGACATTCAACGTCACGGGCGCGCCACAAGTTTGACCAATCCCCATAAAGGAGAAAAACGCGCAAGAACTTCGAAGCGACGGACTGTGCAACTTACGGTACGTTTTCTTCTGTGTGTGATTCTGCCATCGCACGGCAGTGGCGCACCGTTGCACCACTGTGCCAGGAGTGGTACTGCGGTCAACTTCAAGAGTTGCCGGTAAATCAAAATGCTGTTTGTGTTGCTCTTGTGCAGGAAGTCAGAAAGCTTTATATGTACTGTATGTGTACTTCATAGAACTCGACAATGTTGCTTTCATTGATTTGGTTGTTGCAATGGTTAGAGTCAGAGCAAAATAAATTTAGAATGTTGTTAGCTAGGAGGGAACACAACACCGTAGAAAAAAAAAAAATACTATATATGCCTCCCTTGAAAGCCGAACCCATGTCTTGAACGTTTGGCTACACTTGACAGAATCGGTATGTATAAAAATAGAAGAGACGCCTACTGTTTTCTTTGCTCAGTTTCTAGAGTGTGACACATCACATGTAGGAGTTCATTCATATATATCCTTATGAGCCTCTCATTACCTGTATTCTGCTCTGTTCACATTTTTTCGCTAGATGTTAAATTTTTTTTTCAGTTCGCTAATTTTTTATATTAAATAATTTATATCCGCGGAGGTTCTTGTCAGCTGATAAAAGCAACAGAACTCTTAGAAGCGTGGCTTCCTGGGTGAGCTGGTAAATTTTGTTTAACGAATGGAACTAGTGAAAACAGAGAGAAAAGAGGAATGCAGGCACGATGGACCTGGTTTTGCAACAAGTGCACGAGTTGTACGCTCAACACCCTCCCATCTACACTTTCTTCTGTGTTATGTCCATTTTCACTGGTTTCACCCATAAAAAAAAATATATAGTTTTTTTTTCTTTTTGGGTATATTTTAAGAAAAGTATACTTGTTTAAATGTTTCGCTCAAGCCAGTTGTCATTCAGAAGAACATTTTAGCTAATCTAGCACCCTAATAGATGCAAAGCTTCCAGATACTACGTTCGCTTCCCAATAATCCAATCAGTGCTCATTGACAGATCTTCAGTCTTTTAAACTCTCCCACCTAAAGCTAAAGTTGAAGGCTGTCCTGGTGGTGGGTCATACAAAGAAAGTTAGGTTCAGTGCTGTTTAGGCTGCCAGTTTAGAGGCTGTTTTGAGAGGTATGTGACTCGAGGAATTTAGCTCGGTGCAAAATTCCTTACACAAGTGCAACCCAATGGTGAGGTGCATTGGCGATGATGTCGATTGCTGAGGTGTGGATTTCAGGTTTAAATGCAGACTATGGCAACGGCATTGTGTTGTGGTTGAAATGCAGAGACATCCATGTCGTGTGCATTGTAAATGGACATGAACAGCCCAGTCTGGGACCTCCACTGCTGCGTTTTTTATAGCCCATGTGCCACCCCGGAACGTTAAATCCTATGTACCATGCCATGATACAAACATAATCAGAGCTTTGTGTGGAGTTTTAAGGGGTACTCAGGTAAGTTTTTTTTTTCTTTTCTGAGTAGAAAGCGGTTGCCTGGCTCTTTGTGGATATATTCTGATGCTTGTTTGACTACCAAAGATGCATTTATTGCTTAATCAAGATATGAGGCATATTTTTGTATGTTGCTCAATTCTGGCTCATAGCATCAAGATCAAAAAGGACACTGTGATCGCTGTCTCGAAGTGAGCTGCATTGTAGACTAGCCTGAGAAATTCAGGATGAAAAATAATTAATCTTATCGCAGTTTGCTCGTGAGAATAGCCAGGGCTGGCAATATCCCATGAAGGGTGCGTTTTCAGTGAAAGTATACTGTTGGTCATTATACTGAAATAATCTGCTGTATAGGCTATCTTCAGTTTTCCCAGTTTTCTTTACATGCACTTTCGTAGGGGCGTAACGAATATCGAATTGCATCTGGTGAACAGTGAGGATTGGGTGCCTTCTATGACTCTCGAGAAAGCAGTGAATGAGTGGAGTGCACTCCGTGTGCATTCCTCCAAAGGTGCATAGCAGTTGGCAGTGCCATTTTAGCATTTCTTTTTTCTGCACTGCATTCATATGACTTGGCAACTACTGCCCCCTCAACACCACGGGGTTGAGGAGCAGTATTAACGCAATAAATGTAGGGTCCCTTTGTTGCAGAAAATCTGGAGTCAGCTTTGTTGGCTGGGAGGGGAAAATCCGTGAAAAAATCCCCAGAGAAGCAAACTAGGTGGCAGGTGAGGCACCTCGGTCACATGACATTGTGACATCATCACAACCTGTCTACTGGATTGTTTGCAAACTGCCCACTGCGACATGCGGCAGTTAAATTAACGATTGGCAGCAAGAGGTTGCTCGGGATACACAACCTCCACCACTGCGTCAGAGGTGCTCTGAGGACTCCCGGCGATCTGTGAATTGAAAGAAGATGACCACGTATCTGGATATGAACCCATTGACGCTATGACGTCATACCCTTAAGGCAGAGCTCAAGTGTCCGCTCCAGTTTTTTTTTTATCTACTCGTACACATCACCACTGCATTACTAAGCAATCAGTATATGTTTTGGGTTCAGAAATTTCGTGGGCTGTAAGGTCATCTCAGAAGCCATGTGTGCATCATACACGCTTGATGCTGCCAGGGCAGGCAGTTGTGGCTTTGATCAGCACGAGCTCACGTGTCATGCCTTTAATGATGTGTTTCAATTAATGTGCTAGCATTACTGGCCGTGGTGAACGATTTCAGCAATGTGTGTGTGGTTCTTTTGCATCGCATAAACAGAAAAAATCACAGAAAAAGGATGGGCGAGTTGGATTCGAACCCAGGAATTTTTCGTCAGAAGTGAGTGTGAAACCTCACAGCTATGACAAGTGCCGTGTTAACTGGTGGATAGAGGTGAACATCGTGTGTGTGGCACGGAGCAGCAGTGGCGATGAAATTTTCCGTGACGTCATCCTAGGTGGCATCAACGAAGAAAAGGTGGATGACGTACACAAACTGTGCCGTCATTGACGCCATGGAAAGCTACCATGCGCTCGCCTAAAACAACCTCTGGGTTTGGCTAAGTCACATCGGCCTCACGCCAAACATGAACCAGGCAAAATAAAAGAAAATTTTTTTAAATTAGAAAATAAACGAAGGTTCTTGCAATGGCCAGTAAAAGGTGCTTTCAGTGGTTTGAAAAATAGCCAAGTGGTCGTTAGTGTGGTCAGCTGCTTTGCGCATTCAAACTTTGCTCTGTCAGAGCATGACCTGTCAATTAGGAGTGAGGGCGACTCCATTTCGTTTTTGTTCCTTGTGAAACTTGATTCTATGGATTCTTCTGCCTGTGCTGATGTTTTTCTGGCACCTAAAGATGCATTGATTGCTCAAAAAAAGTACATGGCAGTGTAGCTTAGGGTTTCAAATCAGCGCCCAAAAATTTCTGGCGGCGCATCATAGTTTACTTCCGAAATGAGCCAGTGATGCTGACATCTCCTTTCCTAGCTTATAAAAGCCTAATTTCCTGCGAGAGTAGAGCTCTCCTCGTTACAGTGCGGTTATTTGTTGATGGAGGCTAACTTTAATTTGTTCACAATGCCCCTTTGAGGGAGGTGGTAGAAAGGACAGTGTTGGTAACACTTCATGCCACTAAGCATGGGCTACACCTTAATGCTGACTCAGTTCAAACAGGGGCCTGATGTTTGCTATTGTGCAAAAAGCATCCCTGTCAAAACGTGCATCTAAAAGAGGTTCCATACACTTATGCTAGACATTAACCAAGCTAATAGTTCTAATAGTCATAGCTTGAATCTCCTTCGTTCAGTTTAACAAACCTACATCACGTCCATGTGAAACCCTTGGAGCGATTAAAGTCAACTGCTTCTGTCATTGCGCTCATTTTTTTTCTTTTTCAGGCATTGGAGCTCACATGAAGATGCCAAGGATAAAAAGTAGCAGTATTTTAGAACAATTCCGGTACATCTTCAGTGGCCAGTTATAGGTTGGAAGCCAGAGTGAATAAAGGAGTGTGTCTGGTGATCTCAGCATCCAGTGTGTGGTCAGAGTACCACAGTTCAGCTGTCATCCTTTTATGCCAAGGGTAATAATACAGCTATGTATTGAGCTACGACAGGTAGCTAGGCTTTGGACTCATATTTCTGTTGGGCCATATGTACGAGCACGCTTAGAACAGTAGGTTGCCTTTCCAGGCGTAGAATACATGATGGAGATTTCTCTTCTTGAAATTTTACAATGCAGGAGATTCCTTGGAATGGGCCCGCATTTGTGGTCCTTTTTGTCTTGTTTGTTTTGTAGCCATGTCCATTTTAATGTGTTGTGTCATGTTGGTTTAGTGGTGTATAAGCATCTAAGGCTCATTATCATAAATGGCTGCCTTGGTGGTTGTAATTGCCATCATGATTTCTGCACTCTGCAGCTATATATTTCCTCATAGAGCTTTCCTGGTATTTTCTGACACGTTTAATCTCTACTTGTGGCATCCTTGTGTTTGTTACTCGTCTCGTGTAGCATTCATAAGCGCGACTAATGAGAGCAAGTCGTTTGCAGTAGCTTGTCCACTGCATTTGCGAGTGCGAGGAGACACTTTATTTTCTTTTCTTTTTCTAATTATGCAGCTCATTGTAAATCTGAAGAGTTACCATGGTTTGCCATTTCTTCTGTGCTCCTTGTGTTTGGTTATGCAATATTTGTTTTGCAAATTTAGGCAATTTTCAAGTGAATGTAGTCTTTGCAGAGAGCACAGGATTCTGAGACTTTCAACAAGTGCTCAATTGATCCTCTTTTTTCTTATATTTCAACTAGTGTCAGAACACCTTATGTTTATAAAGAACACTTCATTGTGTTTCGATGAAGGCAAAATGCTAAAGGCACCCATGTGCTGTGTGATTCCGGCACCTCTTTCTCTATTTCTTCTTTCACTCCCACCTTCGTCCCTTTCCTTACGGCGCGGTTTAAGTGTCCGCCGAGATATGTGAGACAGATACTGCGCTATTTCCTTCCTTAAAAACCAATTGACCAATTTACCAGTAAGATGAGATTGCTCAGTACAAATGCATATTGCTACAGCAAAAAAGTGAGGAGATAACCCCATAGCCTTATAAAGTGTGCTGACACTAGTCGAAACTTACGAAAATAGAGGATCAATCCCGCACTTGATGAAAGCCTCACAAATCTATGCTCTCTGCAAAGACTACATTCGCTCGAAAATTGCCTAAATTTGCAAACCAAGTCTTGCAGAACCAAACACAAGGAGCATAGAAGAAACGGAAGACTTTGGTAACTCCTCATATTTACAATGAGCTGCATAACTAGAAACAAAAAGAAGGAAATAAAGTTTCTTTCTCTTCTCTATCTGTGCGATGAAGTGTGAAAAAAAAATGGTTTGGTTTGGTTTGGTTTATGGGGTTTAACGTCACAAGAAGGCATGCAATGAAGTCATGGGAAGAGGTGATTTATTTTCTCTTTGTTTTTCAGGTTGAAAGCAGACCTCATATTTCCAACAGAATTCAAGTCTCCTCTCCAGCAGTTTTTGAATAATATCCAGCCAAGCCATTGTTACTCACCTATACCGTATTTGTTGAATAGTTTGACGAAATGCAATGTTTATCTTTGCTGTGTCCGTCCTGACTGCCTTGCTTTTCTTGATGCCTTGCAGTATAGCGAACAATTACTTCAATGCCTGTTGTTGTGTTCGCTTCTCTCACTAATTACAATGAAGCTGTAGTTTTACTGAAACTCTCTTAATGTCCATAATGGGTGTTATTTCCATAACATCGCACAATTCGTTCTACGTCTAGCTTCTTAGTGAGATCGAGTTTGCAGCTTTATTGCGCAAGCTTCCACCAAATACTTGCAGCCTCAGCACTTTGTGGTGACCAGCTCATTTGGTTCTGTGCTGTCTCACTTGCATGCTGTAATTTTGTGCATCCACAATTATTTGTAATTTAAAAGACAGTTTGGAGTAGCTGTTTTATTGCTGTGTTTATAGATGAGGTTACATTCAGCTCTTCACAGCACAGTTCTCATACTTACTCATGTGCAGTGTATTGCTTTGCTGGGGAGAAGCCACTCAGTGTACTCGTACTGCGACTTGCCTCGAATGGCCCACTTTTTTGAGCCAGCTTGAAACAAAGCTGTTTGGAAACTGCTGGGACACTTTCCAGGTAGCACTTCTGCAGTAAATGTCACGGTTTTCAGAACTCAGTTACGTTAATATTTCAACAATTGAGACAGTTCCTTTTGATGGAACCACTGATTTGTGCTCAAAGCAATCAGAGCAGGAGTTAAGACTTGTTATTACACCTGGATGATAACAGCAGCAAGATGACGTAACCATTTATGGTTACCTTCATCAAAGATTACGTTGAATTTGGGAATCCAGTGATTTCTCGTTCTTCAATACTTTTGTAACTCTTCATAGTATACAGAGCAGAGTAAAATGAAAGGCTGTTTTCCATATGCGAGCAGTGCGCAGTCTTAATCGTGTTTAATGATAGGCACTATGAAAGCTGCCTCTCTTTGTGATACATATATTTATATTAATTTGCAATGGGAAGGTGGTTGATATGCATTCTTTTTCAGTGGTTTTCTGGCTTTCTTGCGCCATGCATAACATTTGTTATTCTTGCCTGTGTTTCGAGTGCCTTTCCTGAATCAAAGCGAATCTAAATTCTTCAGCGAACACTCTAGGTGTCCCTTCCTTTTTTTTGCAGCTGTATTCACTAATTGTACCATGCAGCCTAGGCTTCTCACACACTCTTGTGTGTGTGTTGCAAAAGCCTAAACAAACACCATTTCGACAAAAGATGTTGAGGAGCTCTGCCTAGAGTTGATGCATTTTTTCTTATCATTCTGGTTGTTTTTCAGGTGAGAAGTCCCTCTTCTGACATTTCTGATGATGTGCAAGTCAGTTCTGCGGCAGTTACCAACACATTGTTGCCTGCCTTCTGGCCGTGCTGCAACATATTGTATCAAAGGCTGTGCGAGCATTCACTGTAAAATGTCCTGCATGTCTGCAGGCAGTTGCCACAAAATTGTGCTTGTTTTCTCTTGAACAAGCACATACATACTTTTACATTCTTGTTCACTGAGGTCCCTCTGCAGGCATATCTTGGTTCTTCTGTCCTTGCAACATTCGAACTGCTCCTTAAAGTGCCCTCAGGTTCGCTGAAGTGCAGCTTCACACATTGTCATGGAGGTGTTTGTATATGCCAAGGGTACTCTGTAACAAGATGACAAGTGAGGTCAGGTTAACAGGTAACACATCAGGGGAATCAGAACTGTGGAATGCATTAGAGCAAGTTTGACTGCGTAATTGCATCATGTCATGGTCCAGCAATGCACTATTCGTACATGGCTGCTGGCCTGCCCATTTCATATTTGTAGGGGCACTTGTCCAACAGTGCAACATTTTGACTCTGGCTTTTATTCGTCTTGTGTAAGTCATGGTGATCATAATTCAGTCAAGACTGTGTGGCTATCTGCCAGGCTGTTGGGCAAAGCAGTTTTGCATTTTTTTATCCTGCATAGTGCCTGTACATGAGGTTAATTTTGTTAATTATAGTTTGCACTCTTTTTGATTGAATACCTGCAAAAGTTTTTTATGCAGCTGTTTCTGGAGTTGTTTAATAATCTAGATTCATTGAGATGGTTCCGGGTGCTATAGTTATCTAGATGCATGAGATGAATTTTTGATGCTCGGACAAGGCATGGTTGGCCTGGCATTGGCAGTGCATAGTTAGCTTAAGTCCAGAATAGATTACATACACACGTGATAGTCATGGTCCTGGAACTAGCGAGTATGGTGTTACAGTAAATAGCATTGTTTCAAACAGTGACAGCATTCATTACTTCATGACTCTAACTCAAGTCGGAGGCCATAACGGAGATTCTGTAAATGCATCTACACGCTTGTGTTATGCATGGTCCACTTTGAATCACTATATGATGGTTTTACTTGTGGTTGCTGTTTATCATAATGTACTGAATGCACAAAGAAAAAAGTGACAAGCACTTTTTATTATATCACACAAGAATGAGTATCCACAATGGTAGTTGGGACCATAATAAACACAATTTCTTGTTTTTGAAATGGCGATCCCAAATTAAAAGTAATTTATTTTGATGAAACTTTTATGAGGACTTTGTTGGTCTGATCGAAGTTCCACTTTTTCCAGCCAGAAAGTATGCCCTCTTAAGTGTAAATCTGCGCAAAAAGGTAACATGCCTGACATAATGATGCTTTGTCCAAATGATGCTGGCAGCGGATAGTTTAGTACTTGATGAAGTTTACACAGCATACCCACCATTGTGCTCGGTGCCTCCCAAGCTTGCACTACGTTCTTCCCAAGTGGCTAAATAAAGCAGATTTCTGGGCTTTAAATCTGTTGGGAAAGGTGGGAGAAGATGTGTTTATTTCAACGAGTATTGCAGTGGTTTTAAATTCTTCACAGTGAACCAGTGATGTTTTATTTGACGGCTTCCCCATGACAGTAATTGCTCAGTTCCTGCTCTTTATGTGTGTTTTCTTTATTTACTGCGCTTGGCACCTTGGCATTGTAGTTAATAGTTGGTATCGCTGTGTCTGATCTCTGTAAAGGACCTTGTCGATCTCCGTGTGGCTTGCACTATTTAGTATCTCCGTGTATACCGTGACTTTGCGTTATTTTAGGTATTCGTTCGGAAGATGAAACTCTGCCACTGAAACTCCTGCTGTTATACAGTATTGTGTATGAAACATTGTGTAAAAATAATTATAGAGAAATACTCTTGTTGCTGACGTGGTTGGCATCTATGCATGTTCTCAATTGCTATGACTGTTCAAAACTATTCCACATCTGCAAGGGCTCACATCTATGGTTTATAATAATTCTCACTTTAATGTACGCCTTACACCTTTTTATTTTATTTTTTTTTCATGTACGGTGTTGACATGGCTAGAAAAGCTGCGTCACAGAGTGCATGAATGACAGCAGCAGCTGAGAGTTCAATTGTTTTCTGCAGGTTCTTGTTTTTTTTGTGCTAAAAAGGCAAGGGGAAATGGTGCTAAAAAAATTGTCTGCCTCCGATGCAACCTGTCAGTGCCTATGAACTAGGAAGTACTAAATGTGTGCTTCTCTTTTTGTAGTAAGTCGTGCTTTACACTGTGAAAGTCATGCAATGGGATGTAATGTTTAATTTCTGCTCTGCTCAGCTCAGCTGCAAAAGCAACAGTGTTTTTTCAGTCATGTACTTGTGATTGGCTACCCTCGTGATATGAAATGTGTGCCTAGTCTAAAAGAGAACAGCTTTTATTTTAGGCCTGCATGGTATTAATCAAGGCTTGGTTTCTTCGATCATGACAAGATCTGATCAGCTTGAGTTTGAGCATCCTCACCATTTGTCAACTAACCTACAGACTTAGGCCAGCTGTAATCAATGCATTGATGCATACCCTTCATATCTAAGGAGATACATGTATTGTTTCTTCGCGCAGATTTGGTCACGGCTAAGAGTAGCTGCACCTCGTCTCTGCAACAAAATTCGCAAGGATGCGGAAAGTGCTTTCTGTGCCCCGAGTGTGGCTATACTACATTGCGTAAGAATGATTTGAAGAGACACCAGAGAACCCACACTGGAGAGCGTCCTTACCAGTGCAGCCACTGCAGCAAGGCGTTCACGACGTCAGACAACCTTCTGCAGCACATCCGTATCCATATGGGCGAGAAGCCATACCAGTGTAATCACTGTGGCAAGCGCTTCACACAGAGGGGCACCCTGAAAAAACACCTCCGCGTCCACACAGGCGAGAAGCCGTTCCGATGCCATCTATGCCCCCTGGTCTTTGCACAGAAGGGGAGCCTATGTCACCATGTGCGATCTCACAAGAGGGCAAATGTGTAGCTTTTTTTTTTTTTTAGCAAGTAAGTTCTCGCGGAGGCTGTGTCTGAAGTTTTGTTGGTGCACAGTGTATTCATGTCAAGGCAATTGCTATTGAAATATGTAGCAGGGTGTTCTGCGAGCTTTTATTGGAGAAGTTATTGTCAGCCATTGCGCATTGTAAGAGTGTCAATTTCGTCGTGATGTCTTGATTGAAATGATCCAGAAGGATATTTTGACATTAATCATGTTGACACTATCTGATACATGTTGTAATATTTGTAGAAAGTATGAGCGGTAACAATATTTTAAGGTTTCTGACTAAAGTAACTTGCTATTATTCTGCTCCTGAAATGAGAGCAACACTATTAGGTGTGTTTGCAGAATATTAATGTTTTCTTTTGGTTTCAAATTTCCAAAGCAGCATGCTTTTTGCCTCTTGCTTGCCTGTAAGGGAAAGAGTAGTTAACAAGCTATTTGTGAAAAGTTTTGCAGACTGTGTACAGTATGTTCTTGGAATGCTTGCATGGTTCAAAATGCTTCCCTTTTTAAAATAAGATGGGAGAAATGTTCATATTTATTTTCTGTTGGATACATCAAGTTTTCCAGGAAATGTGGGTCTGGCATTTTTTCCTTTTTGCTGCTATATAAATTGAATAAATTATCTCGGTCTTGAAATGATACATTGTATTTATTTGTAGGTGTTTTGGTGGAAATTCACGATGGTCGCTGCCTTGTCATTATTAATTGTACACTGCACTCTACATTGCATCTCATGTGAGTGAGGGCATGCTTCAGTGTTTCCTGTCATCTGCTGCTTGTTCTTTGCTGTTGAAAATGAAGCTGCTGCACTTGCTGACAGATTTTTCTTTATGCCTCTTTGAATAGTTTTTGCTTCACCATTTTACATTTTATTTCTTCCTTGGTGATAATTGATGGGCAATTTTGTGTTATTTACATCTGTGAACCTTTGCTTCATGCAAAATCCTACATTTACAGCACCTGAGTGGTTCTGCAGCTTTTTTGCGGAAATTTCAGAATAAGTCTTACACTAGCAGCTTTTGGTGATGGTGTTTAACCCGCTGCGGTGGCTCAGTGGTAAAGCGCCCGTCTACCGAGCCAGAGTACCCAGGTTCGAACCCGACCGCGGCAGCCACGTTTCGATGGAGGCGAAACGCAAGAGGCGCCCGTGTGCTGTGCGTTGTCAGTGCACGTTAAAGGTCCCCAGGTGGTCGAAATTATTCCGGAGACCTCCACTACGGCACCTCTCTCTCTCTTTCTTCTTTCACTCCTACCTTCCTCCCTTCGCTTACGGCGCGGTTCAGGTGTCTGGCGCGGTTCAGGTGTCCGCGGACACTGCGCCATTTCCTTTCCTCAAAAACCAATTTAGCAATTTACGTGTTCTCTTGGTTGTTGGCTTTCCTACATTGCACGCAGTAATATTGTGCAACCATAGAGATTACATACCATAAAGAGTGTTGGAAGTAATGTTTGTGTTAATTTACTGTGGAAAAATAAAGTACGGTCTTAAACCTAAATTTAGCACTGCCACCTTTCTTTGTGATGTGGAGCACACTGCTGTGGATATTGCAGAGGCTGAAAAAACAGGATTCGCACTGTGGAAGAAGAACCCGAAATGATCTGGAAGAATGCAGTGGGGTGGTGACTGCGCATCTGGGACCAATGCCTTGAAAATATGTATCTCTTAAAGTTGGCTGCTGACCTCTCCAACACGCACAATGCTGAAGTGACCTTTTCATTCAATGGACGACTCCCACTGCATCCAACTAGAAGCCACTGGGTCAGCGAATGGCAAGAGTGACCACGCGAAGGCCTAAATACTTCCTGCTAGGCTGTGTGGCAAATGCACTGAAATTTTGCAGAACTTGCTTAGCAAAACGCGACGAAAGCATATTCAAGATGTGCCACTCCTGACTGAGTTGTCACTTTTCAGACTCCATCCTCACCAATCACTTTCGCTTCCCCCGCAGTTATACCATTTTATTGGTAGGAACAGTAACAATATAGAAATACCCTTGTCACTGACATGGTTGGCATCGATGCATGCATTCAGTTGCTATGACTGCTAAAACTATTCCATATCTGCAAGGTCTTGCATTTCTACTTTGTTATAGTTCTCACTTTAATTTATGCCTCACACCTTTTCTGTTTGTTGTTTTTCATGTACGGTGTTGACATGGCTCGAATAGCTGCGTTACAGAGTGCACGAATGACAGTAGCTGCTGAAGTTTCAGTCATGCTTTGCATATTCTTTGTTGTGCTAAAAAAGGGAAGGGGAAATGATGCTAAAAAATTATGTGCCTGTGATGAAACCTGGTGCTATGCGTCAGTCAGTGCCTATGAACAAGGAAGTACTAAATGTATGCTTCTCTTTTTACAGCAAGTCGTGCTTTACACTGATAAAGTGCTGCGAGGGCATGTAATGTTTGTAATTTATGCTCTGCGCTACTCAGCTACAGAAGCAACAGGGTTTTTCAAGTCATGTGCTATGATTTGCTGTCCTTGTGATATGAAATGTGGGCCTAGTTTAAAAGAGAATAGCTTTCAATTTAGGTCTGCATCGCAAGGCTTGGTTTTTCGATCATGACAAAATGTGACCAGCTTGAGTTTGAGCATCCTCAGCATTCATTAACTAACCTAGAGACATAGGCCAGCTGTTATCAATGCATTGAGGCATACCCTTCATATCTATGGAGATACATGTATTGTTTCTTTGCGCAGATTTGGTCACGGCTAAGAGAAGCTGCATCTCTTCTCCGGAACAAAATTCGCAAGGACGTGGAAAGCGCTTCCTGTGCCCCGAATGTGGCTATGCTACAGTGCATAACCATGTTTTCAAGAGACACCAGAGAAGCCACACTGGAGAGCGTCCTTTCCAATGCAGCCATTGCAGCAAGGCGTTCACTACTTCAGACCACCTTGTGAGGCACATCCGTATCCATACGGGTGAGAAGCCACACCAGTGTAATCACTGTGGCAAGAGCTTCACAGAGAAGGGCAACCTGACAGAGCATGTTCGCATCCACACAGGCGAGAAGCCATACCACTGCGATCACTGTGGCAAGCGCTTCACACAGAGCGGACACCTGAGAAAACACCTCCACCTCCACACAGGCGAGAAGCCGTACCAATGCCATCTATGTCCCGAGGTCTTCGCGCAGAAGGCGGCCCTGCGTTACCATCTGCGATCTCACAAGAAGGCAACTCTGTAGTAGATTTTTTTTTTTGCACAAGTAGATTTTCGCACAGGCTCTGTCTAAAGTTCTCTTGGTGCGCAGTTTATTCATCCAAAGGCATTTGCTATTGAATTATGTTACGGGGGGTGTTCTGCGACCATTTATTGTCAGCCATTGCATTGTAAGAATCTGTTAATCTCGTTGTGATGTCTTGATTGAAATCATCCAGAAGGATATTTTAACATTAATCATGTTGACACTATCTGATGGAAGTTGTAATAATTGTAATATAAGCAGTAGCAAAATTTTAAGGTGACTGGCTGTTAAGTATCCTGCTATTCTGGACCTGATATGAGAGCAACACTACTAGATGTGCTTGCAGAATATTAATGTTTTGTTTCGGTTGCATATTTTTGAAGCAGCATGCTTTTTGCCTCTTTTTTGCTTCTAAGAGAAAGAATAGTTAACGAACTATTTCCGAGAAGTTTGGCAGACTGTGCACAGTATGTTTTTGGAATGCTTACCTGGTTCAAAATGCTTCCCTTTCTAAAAGAAGACGAGAGAAAGGTTCATATTTATTTTCTGTTGGATCCAGCAAGTTTTCGAGGAAATGTGGCTCTGGCACTTTTTTTTTTGCTGCTATATAAATTGGATAAATGATCTCTGTTTTGAAATGATACATTGTGTTTATTTGTAGATGTCCTGGTAGAAGCTCAGGGCGGTCACTACCTTGTCATTCTTTAATTGCCCCTCATGGGAGTGAGGGCATGCTTCAGTCTTTCCTATCGTCAGCTGCTTGTACTTTTTTAATGAAAATGAAACTGCAGCACATGCTGACAGATTTTTCGTTTGCTTCTTTTAGGAGTTTTTGCTCTGCCATTTCATCTTGTATTTTTTCCTTCGCTGATGTTTGATTGGCAATTTTGTCTTATTCAGGCAAAATCTTACATTTACAGCACCTGAGTGGTTGTCCAGCTTTTTTGCAGAAATTTCAGAATAAATCTTACAGTCGCAGTTTTAGCGATGACGTGTTCTCTTGGTTGTTGGCTTTTCTCACAATGCACACAGTAATGTTGTGCAATCATAAAGATTTCATAGCATCAAGAGTGTTTGAAGTTACATTTGTGTTAATTTATTTTGGAACAATAAAGTACAGTCAGGATCCCCATTGTAGCACAGTCACCTTTCTGTCTCATGTGCAGTACACTGTTGTGGATATTTGACAGGCAGAAGAACGGGACTTCCACAGTGGAAGAACAACCCGAAGTGATCTGGAGGGATGTAGCTGGGACAATGACTGCTCAGCTGGGAGCAACGACTTGAAAATGTGTGTCTATTAAAGTTGGCCACAGACCTGTCCAACATGCACAGTGCAGAAGTGGCCTGTTCATTCAGTGGACGACTCCTACTGCGTCCAACTGGAAGCCATTGGGTCAGTGAATTTCAGGAGTGACCACACAAAGGCCCAAATACTTCCTGCCAGGCTGTGTGGCAAATGCATTGATATTTTGCAATACTTGCACAGCAAAACTCGACGGAAACATATTCAAGGCGTGGCACTCCTGACTGAATTGTCACTTTTCAGACTCCATCCTCACTAACCACTTTCGCTTCCTATTCTGCTCCATGAGTGTCATCTTCGTGCTTCTAAGATATCTGCCAGAGTATGTTTGTTGGTAAGCAGAAGCCACTCGGTGCACACTTACTCTCTACTGCCTCTCTTAAATGACTGATTTGTGAGAGTTTTTACTAAAAGGCACCATAAGTAAAAATAAAGCAGACCACACGAGAGATGCATGCAGGAATGTGTCTCTCACGTCTTTTTTGCCTGGTGTGCCTTTTCGTAGAAATATGTAAGTACAACTAACCCAACAGCACATGTTAAGCAACCTATATCTGTGTCTTATGGCCATCTGTCTGCTTTACTATTTTCCCCTTTTCGTATTGTAAAAAATGTCAAACCAACTTTCTGAACAGTTTTTGTAAGGTGGTTTTCATGAGGTAGTTGTGCAATGAAATTGCTTAGCACCGTGTACTATGTTACATGTTCAGATGTATTGTACATTAAGAATGCTGAGGTCATGTTGAGACAGCAACAAACAAGGGGACGCAAAAACTTTAGTACATATGGCAACTGCAATTGCTAAGCAGAGGAGTATGAACACGGACCATTTCTTTTATTTCTCTATTGCTACAATTTTTATTTTCTTCCATCAAGAAGTTTGAATAAAGGTGAGGAATATGCTTTCCTAGGTACTTAATTTCCTTGTCTGTGGGTGCATTGGGTGACCTATGACATATGCGAGGCACGATATCCAATTTCCTTGCCATTTAATGTCACGGAAGGACTACTGATGCATTTTTCTCAAAGACTATGCATGTAATACGCTTTACGCTTGTTTTTATAAATAGTGTCTTTGTTGCGCTGTTCACCCACCATGAGTAGGATACAACCCTGCGTTGTCATGCTAGCAGGGCTAGAAGGGGGTCCTCTGATGGAGAAGAGCCGCTTGGTTCGAAGGAAGTAGATTCTCCCCACCAAAGGACCCCTTCGAGCCAATGGCATCCGCCAATTCTCATGACCCCTAGAATGAAGCGGCTTTTCCCCATCAAAGGACCCGCTTCCAGCCAATGGCATCGGCTGATTCTCATGACCTCAAGAACGAAGCAGCTTTTCCCCGTCAAGGGACCCATTCCGGCCGACGGCATTGGCCAATTCTTATGACCCCAAGAATGAAGCGGTTTTCCCCGTCAAAGGGCCCCCTTCCAGCCAGTGGAGTCAACCGATTCTCATGACCCTGCTAGCGTAACAAGGCAGGAAGCGCCCTGACAATCCTGGAAGGGACTATCCCCGACTATGGAGGAAGGGAACTATCCCCTTTCGTCTGCCACTGTCCTCATTGACACGCTAGCAGGGTCATGAGAATCGACCAACGCCATTGGCTGGAAGAGGTCCTTTGACAAAGCTGCTTCATTCTCGAGTTTTATCCAAGTGTAATGGTGCATCTCTTGTGCACTTTGTTCAAAATATATAGATCATGGATCATCTCAACTCAAGGAACATGTATATTTGTACTTTTCAGCCTAAAACCTCACCAAGCGAAAAAAATTTTATCAGAGCAATGTTTCCTGGAACTCTTGAATGCATCAGTAAAAGGAAAAAGAAGCCTCATGTCTCATCGGAAAAGCGCAAGCACTGAATACCAGAAAATGAACTGTCAAAGCTCGCACCATGCAGTGTCTTATTTTCTAGAGCCCATTTCATTGCCACTTTTTTCTTTATAAGTGCACAAATGTAAGACAGCACACAACAACAGAATGTCCTAAACCAAAAGAGAAACTTACTCTAGTCGGATACAACATGAGACTGCAGTAAGCTCCGCCCCCTTATCAAAACTTTTTATTCACAGATGTGATTGATTAGCGGAGTAGTACAGGCTGCCATGTAGCCGCACAAACTACGCGAGATTACAAGCAGTGAAATTCAGGTACAAGGCCCAGTGCTATCGCAATGTCGCCAGGAAATGGTGACCTGGCGGCCTACAAACTTTCCTTGCTCTGAGCCTATTCTCTGCTTAGAACTTATTTTAATTGTCGTGATAAATGCTGCTGCATTGTTTTTGTAAATATACTTGACATATATTAGTTTTTGCACACAGACACACCAACGCGCTGACTCATTTTATCAGTGCATATAAACAACAATGAAATGTTCCAAGTACAGGGCACATGTATATGCCTGCAGTGTGTAAAGGCAGTGTGACATTTTGGGGCTCAGCTCGTAACTGTCATGGTTTTGTCGCATCTATTAGCTCAAACAATACATGCATACACACATTCCAGTGTAAGCTGATTTATGGTGTATGGTTTATAGGGGTTTAACGTCCCAAAGCGACTTGGGCTATGAGAGACGCCGTAGTGAAGGGCTCCGGAAATTACAACCACCTGGGGTTCTTTAGCATGCACTGACATCACACAGTACACGGGCCTCTAGAATTCTGCCTCTATCGAAATTCAACCGCAGTAGCCAGGATCAAACCCGCGTCTTTTGGGTCAGCAGCCGAGTGCCCTAACTACTGAGCCATCGCGGTGGATACATACCATACGAGTATAAGCATCATACCAGTACAAGTATATGCATCTATCCTCTCATCTAACAGTGCTTTGAGGGCTTCCCTTATATGTTTATTACTCAGTAATATCACCAGAACTTCGAGACTCCGGAACTAGCCCCACTGGATAAGGTTCTTGCATTAAACGTTGCTATGTTCAGTAGTGACAGCTGATCCGGATCATGAGAGGGAAATAACTAGAGGAATAAGAATGGGGTGGAGCGTGTATGGCAGGTTCTCTTAGATCATGAATGGCAGTTTACCGCTATCTCTCAAGAGAAAAGTATACAACAGCTGTATTTTGCCGGTACTCACCTATGGGGCAGAAACATGGAGGCTAACAAAGAGGGTTCAGCTTAAGTTAAGAACAACGCAGCGAGCTATGGAAAGAAAAATGATAGGTGTAATGTTTAGAGATCAGAAGCGGGCGGAGTGGGTGAGAGAAGAAACGCGGGTTAATGACATCCTAGTCGAAATCAAGAGGAAGAAGTGGGCTTGGGCAGCACATGTAATGCGAAGCAAGGTAACCGCTGGTCCCTAAGGGTAACGGAGTGGATTCCAAGAGAAGGCAAGCGTAGCAGGGGGCACCCGAAACTTAGATGGGAGGATGAGATTAAGAAATTTGTGGGAATACGGTGGCTGCAATTGGCCAGGGACAGGGTTAATTGAAGAGACATGGGAGAGGCCTTTGCCCTGCAGTGGGCGTAGTCAGGCTGATGATGACGATAATGACGATGATGAAGTAAAGGTGAGGGAGGGCCGCATAATTTTTCAAAATCAGAGTGAGGGTGAGGGAGGGCCATGGATTCAAAAGTGAGGGTGAGGGAGGAAAATAAAAGTTAGGGCTCTTGCCATCCTCTGCTCAAAATATGCGGCAAACACAAGCACGCAACTAGAAAAAAGCAAGTATGTTGAATTAAAGGAAGAGGTTGCTTTTCCATGGAATTTTTCTCATTGTTAACAATGCAACGACAGCGAACGCAGAAAGAGATCCATGCCTTGCAGTTCAATATGTGAATAAGGCCAGGAACCGTTTGTTTAGAACAACCTTGATTTTAACTTCACTGCGGTTGTTGTGCAGATTTTAAGTGGACATTAATAATAGAAGAAGAAACCACTAGCCTCCCAAAGCCAACATTGTCCATGACCAAGGCCCTTGAAATATGCTACATTTTTGTTCTCTTCCCGGCATGTATGGGAAATGACAACTGAGACTTTATGTACAGTCTTTGTCAAAAATATACAGCCCAAGGGGTTTGCTTTCAAGACGTGTAGCGGGACTCTTAAGCGCATATGGTAGTCCTAAGCTTGGGATGGTTGAGGACGCAAGTTCCTCCAGCCTTTTTGTGATTAGGGTCCCCGACTATGAAAGAGGAGCCACACTGCAGGGCTCAGAAGCAGACTCCTTGGGCTGTATACTTTTGACAAAGACTGCACATACTGCTTTCAGCAGAAGCTACAGATACTTACTGAGAAGAATGTATTCATAGTGAACCACTCATGCACTCGACCTCCTCAAATTAGTACAGATCCTAAATTATTAGTTATCACCAATTTGTAACCCATTCCAGTACCTCTACATAAAACCGGAACTAGCGTTATGAAATCAATCGCATTGCCATGCCGCCATACAGTCCCCGCACTACCCTGATCCTCGAATTTCTCTCGTGGTGCACATGGCTGCGGAGTTCTCCAATAGAGGTCAAACTAGCCTCGATATCACCGGCCACCCACCTTAATTTGTGTCCCAAGCAATGCTTGGCGCTATCATTAAAGCACGCCATTACAATAACCCCAGACACACCAACTTGTAATAGAAAAAATGGTTGCATACAAGGTGATTGAACACAGTCCAGGGAGGGTGATGCCTATATGATGAATTGAAGAAATAAAAATGAAAACTCTCGACTGGAAGAACAATAAAAATGGACTGACCGTTGGAGGACATGCCAGTAGCATAACAACTGAAAAGTAGCAAACGAAAAATACTTCAGGCAGACAACGTAAAAATCAACACATATGAAATGAAATTGAAAGAAATGAAATGAAAAGATTTATTTGAGCAGAGCAGTTACAGCATCTGCTGCAGGGGCAGAGGCTAAAGGCTATGGTGCCTGACGAGGCCTCTGACCCCCTGCAGTCGACGGAAGTGCAATACAATTTGCGCATAACAAGAAGGTAAGTCACAAAATTAAAACAAGTGGGGATAAATTATGCAAATATAATCACAACATTAAGACAGTATACGGAATGCTATAAACATGTACTATAATATGCAAGGATATTATAGAGATTTTGTTCAGTATGCAATCATTGGAGGACATTTATAACAAAAATAAAGTGAAAAATCATGGTACAAGAGATGGATATATCCTGTATATGCATGTCAAAAGTACTCGTCACTCCGCGTACAAAACAACTGTGCAAATCTACTTGTGCAAAAAAAAAATCTACTACAGAGTTGCCCTCTTGTGAGATCGCAGATGGTAACGCAGGGCCGCCTTCTGCGCGAAGGCCAGGGGACATAGATGGCATTGGTACGGCTTCTCGCCTGTGTGGATGTGTTCCCTCAGGGGTCCGCTCTGTGTGAAGCGCTTGCCACAGTGATCGCAGTGGTACGGCTTCTCGCCTGTGTGGATGTGAAGGTGTTCCCTCAGGTGTCCGCTCTTTGTGAAGCGCTTGCCACAGTGATCGCAGTGGTACGGCTTATGGCCTGTGTGGACACGAACATGGTTCTCCAGGATGGTCTTCTGTGTGAAGCTCTTGCCACAAATAATACACTGGTATGGCTTCTCGCCCGTATGGATACGGATGTGCCTCACAAGGTTGTCTGAAGTAGTGAACGCCTTGCTGCAATGGCTGCATGGGTAAGGACGCTCTCCAGTGTGGGTTCTCTGGTGCCTCTTGAAAACATGGTTATGCACTGTAGCATAGCCACACTGGGGGCACAAAAAGCGCTTTTCGCATCCTTGCGAATTTTGTTGTGGAGACGAGGTGCAGCTACTCTTAGCTGTGACCAAACCTGCACACAGAAACAATGCATGGATTTCTTTAGACATAAAGGGTATGCCTCAATGCATTGATAACAGCTAGTGTATGTCTCAAGGATAGTTATTGAATGGCAAGGATGCTCAAACTCAAGCCGGTCAGATCTTGTCATGGTCGAAGAACCAAGCCTTGCGATGTAGACCTAAATTAAAACCTATTCTCTTTAAAACTAGGCCCATATTTCATATCACGAGGACAGCAGATCATAGCACATGACTCGAAAAACACTGTTGCTTCTGTAGCTGAGCAGAGCAGAGCATAAATTACGAACATTGCATGCCCTCGCAGGACTTTATCAGTGTAAAGCACGACTTGGTGCAAAAAGAGAAGCATACATTCAGTACTTCCTTGTTCACAGGCACTGACTGACGCATAGTACCAGGTTGCATCACAGGCACACAATTTTTTAGCACCATTTCCCCTTCCCTTTTTTTTAGCACAACAAAGAATTTGCAGAGCACGACTGAAATTTCAGCTGCTGCTGTCATTCATGCACTCTGAAGCGCAGCTATTCGAGCCATGTCAACACCGTACATGAAAAACAACAAAAGAAATAGTGTGAGGCATAAATTAGTGAGAACTATAACAAAGTAGAAATGTGAGACCTTGCAGATATGGAATAGTTTTAGCAGTCATAGCAACTGAAAACGCATCGATGCCAACCATGTCAGCGACAAGGGTATTTCTATATCGTTACTCTTACATAAGGTTTCATACACAATAATAAGGTATAATTGCGGGTGAAGCGAAAGTGATTAGTGAGGATGGAGTCCGAAAAGTGACAACTCATTCAGGAGTGCCGCGCCTTGAATATGCTTCCGTCGCGTTTTGCTAAGCAAGTTCTACAAAATTTCAGTGCATTTGCCACACAGCCTGGCAGGAAGTATTTGGGCCTTTTTGTGGCCACTCTTGCCATTCACTGACACAATGTCTTCCAGTTGGACGCAGTAGGAGTCGTCCATTGAATGAAAAGGCCCCTTCAGCACTGTGCGTGTTGGAGAGGTCAGCAGCCAACTTTAATAGATATATATTTCTAAGGCGTTGGTCCCAGATGCGCAGTCACCGTCCCAACTCTATTCTTCCAGATAATTTCGGGTTCTTCTTCCCCTGTGTGAATCCTGTTTTTCAGCTTCTGCAATATCCACAGCAGTGTGCTCCACATCACAAAGAAAGGTGGCAGTGCTAAACCTACGTTTCCGACCATACTTTATTTTTCCACAGTAAATTAACACAAACATTACTTCCAACACTCTTTGTGGTATCTAATGTCTATGGTTGCACAATATTACTGCGTGCAATGTAGGAAAGCCAACAACCAAAAGAACACGCCATCACTAAAAGCTGCGACTGTAAGACTTATTCTGAAATTTCCGCAAAAAAGCTGCACAACCACTCAGGTGCTGTAAATGTGGGATTTTGCATGAAGCAATGGCTGCAAAGATGCAAACAACACAAAACTGCCCATCAATTATCACCAAGGAAGAAATAAAATGCAAAATGGCGAAGCAAAAACTCTTCAAACACACAAAGAAAAATCTGTCAGCAAGTGCTGCACCTTCATTTTCACCAGCAAAGTACACGCAGCAGAATGATAGGAAGCATTGAAGCATTCCCTCATTCCATGAGATGCAATGTATAAAGCGCAGTGTAGAATTAACAATGACAAGGCAGCGACCATCATGAATTTCCACCAAAACACCTACAAATAAATACAATGTGTCATTTCAAGACAAGGATCACCTATCCAATATATATAACAGCCACAAGAAATGTGCCAGAGCCACATTTCCTACAAAAAATGTTGTATGCTACAGAAAACAAAGATGATGAACCTTTTTCTCATCTGATTTTAGAAAGGGAACCATTTTGAATGAAGCAAGCATTCCAAGAATATACTGTGCACAGTCTGCCCAATTTTTCAGAAATGGTTTGTTAACTACTCTTTCCCTTACAAGCAAACAAGAGGCAAAAAGCATGCTGCTTGAGATATTTTGAAACCAAAAGAAAACATTAATATGCTGCAAACACATCTAATAGTGTTGTTCTCATTTTAGGTGCAGAAAAGCAAATTACTTTGGAGTCAGTTACGTTAAGATTTTGTAACCGCTCATACTTTCCTACAAATATTGCAATTCGTATCAGATAGTGTCAACATGAATAATGTAAAAATATCCTTCAGGATCATTGCAATCAAGACAACAGGACGAAATTGACAGACTCTTACAACGCACAATGGCTCACAATAACTTCTCCAATAAATTCTCGCACAACACCCTGTAACATATTTCAATAGCAGATGCCTTTAGATGAATAAACTGCGCACCAACAGAACTTCAGACACAGCCTCCGCGAAAACTTACTTGCTAAAAAAAATACTACACATTTGCCCTCTTGTGAGATTGCACATGGTGATGTAGGTTCGCTTTGCGCGCAAAGACCTCGGGGCATAGATGGCATCGGAACGGCTTCTCGCCTGTGTGGACGCGGAGGTGTTTTTTCAGGGTGCCCCTCTGTGTGAAGCGCTTGCCACAGTGATCGCAGTGGTACGGCTTCTCGCCTGTGTGGATGCGAAAATGCTCTGTCAGGTTGCTCTTGTCTGAGAAGCTCTTGCCACAGTCAATGCACTGGTATGGCTTCTCGCCCGTATGGATACGGATGTGCTGCACAAGGTGGTCTGAAGTAGTGAATGCCTTGCTGCAATGGCTGCACTGGTAAGGACGCTCTCCAGTGTGGGTTCTCTGATGCCTCTTGAAGTGAGTGACATACGCTGTAGCATAGCCACAATCAGGGCACAGAAAGCACGTTCCGCATCGTTTCGTATTTTGTTGCGGAGACGAGGTGCAGCTACTCTTAGCTGTGGCCAAACCTGCGCAAAGAAACAATGCATGGATCTCCTTAGATATGAAGGGTATGCCTCAATGCATTGATTATAGCTGGCCTACGTCTCTAGGTTAGTTGACAAATGGTGAGGTTGCTCAAAGTCAGGCTGATCGGAGCTTGTCATGACCTAAGAACCGAGCCATGCTTCGACCATGCCGACCTAAAATAAAAGCTGTTCTCTTTTAGACTAGGCACATATTTCATATCACGAGGACAGCCAATCACAAGTACATGACTCAAAAAACACTGTTGCTTTTGCAGCTGAGCTGCGCAGAGCAGAAACGTAAACATTACAGCCCATTGAATGACTTTATCTATGTATGTCACGACTTGTTACAAAGAGAAAAGAACACATTTATTACTTGCTAGCTCACAGGCATAAACCTGCTCACAGTGCAAGGTTGCAGGGCAGCACTTCCCCTGAATCACATCATAACAAACAAGAATCCGCAGAACGCAACTGAACTCTCAGCTGCTGCTGTCGTTCATGCACTCTGTGAGACAGCTTTTCCAGCCATGTGAACACTATACATTAAAAAAAAAAAGAAAGGTGGGAGGCATAAATTAAATGAAAATTCCTTCAAGTAAAGTGAAAACTATAACAAAGCAGAAATGTGAGACCTTGCAGATATGGAATAGTTTTAACGGTCATAGCAACTGAATACATGCATAGATGCCAACCACGTCAGTAACAAGGGGATTAATATATTATTATAGTTACATTAGGTTTCATACACAATAATACATAACAGCAGGGGTTTCAGTGGCAGAGTTTCATGTTCCGAACGAATACCTAAAATAACGCAAAGTCACGGCATACACAAAGATACTAAACAGTGCAAGCCACACAGCGATTGACAAAGGCCTTTAGACAGATCTAGTTTAGTTTAGTTTACTTTATTGGGGTTTAACGTCCCAAAGCAACTCAGGCTATGAGAGACGCCGTAGTGAAGGGCTTCGGAAATTTCGACCACCTGGGGTTCTTTAACGTGAACTGACATCGCACAGTACACGGGCCTCAAGAATTTCGCCTCCATCGAAATTCGCCCGCCACAGCCGGGATCGAATCCGCGTCGTTCGGGTCAGCAGCCGAGCGCCGTAACCACTCAGCCACCGCGGCGGGTTTAGAGAGATCAGACACAATGATAACAACTATAATCTACAGTATAAGACGCCAAGCACAGCAAATAAAAAAAACACACATCAGAAGAGCAGGAACTGAACATCACTCTTTCACTGTCACCAGTCTAAAACCGATGCAATACTCATTAAAATAAAAACACCTTCTCCCGCCTTTTGCAACAGATTTCAAACCCAGAAACCTGCTTATTTAGCCACCTGGGACGTATATGTGAGCATCCATGTTGTGCAAGCTTGATATGCGCTTGGGAGGCACCGAGCACAATGGTGTGTATGCTGTGTAAACTCCATCAGGTACCAAACCATCTGCTGCCAGCATCATTTCCACAAAACATCATGTCAAGCATGCTACCTTTGTGAGTAGATTTACACCTAAGAGGGCATACTTCCTGGCTGGGAAAAGTAGAACTTTGATGAGACCAGCTAAGTTGTCATAAAATTATCATCAAAATAAATGATGTTGTAATCTGTCATCAGCATTTCAAAAACAAGAAGTTGTGTTTATCATGGTTCTAAATACAATTGTGAATAATCATTGTTGCGTAATATAACAAAATGCGCTTGGGTACTTTTTTCCTTGCGCATTCCGTACATTACGAAAAACAGCAAGCACGTGCAGAAACATCATACAATGACAACTTCAAACTACGATCACGCATAACACAAGCTTTTAGATGCATTCATAGAATCCCCATTGTGGCCTCCAATCTGTGTTAGAGTCATGAAATAATGAATGCTGTCGCTGTTTGAAACAATGTTAATTATTATATAACACCACAGTCACTAGTTCCAGGGCCATGACTACCAGGTGTTATCTAATCTAGTCTGCACTTAAGCTAAAAATGCAGTGCCCCCACCAGGCCAATCATGTCTTGCCTGAGCATTAAAAATTCATCTTGTACATCCAGATAAGTACAGCACGCGGAATCAGGACATTGAATCTAGATTATCAGAGCACTCAAGAAACAACTGCTTAAGCAACTTTTGCAGGTATATCATAAAAAAGTACAAACTATCATTAAAAAAATTAGTCTTGTACAGGTACTATGGAGGATAAAAGAAAGCAAAACTGCACTGCTGCTTTCCCCACAGCTTGGCACACAGCTGCACTGTCCTGACTCAATCATGAGCACCCCAACTAACATCATCTAAATTAAATGCAGAGCGATCATGATGACACTGTTGGAAAAGTGCCCCTACAAGGATGACACGGGTATACCAACAGCAGTATGTCAATAGTGGAGTGCTGGGCCATGAGACGATGCAATGACGCAGTCAAACTTGCTCTAGTTCAATCCACAATTCTGAGCCCCCTGATGTTACCTGTTAACCTGACCTCAATGGTCATCTCGTTACACATTCTGTCTTTGGCATATACAAACACCTCCATGACAATGTGTGAAGTTGCACTTCAGTGAAGCTCAGGAATGCTTTAAGGTGCAGTTCGAATGTTGCAAGGACAGAAGAACCAAGATATGCCTGCAGAGGGACTTCTGTGAACAAAAAAGCAAAAGCATGTATGCACTTGTTGAACAGAAAGCAAGCACAATTTTGTGGCAACTGCCTGCAAACTTGCAGGGCATGTTACAGTGAATGTTCACACAGTCTTTGACAAAATATGTTGCAGCATGGCCAGAAGGCAGGCAACAATGTGTTGGTAACTGTCGCAAAACTGTCTTGCACATCATCAGAAATGTCAGAAGGGGCTTTTCATCTTATTTATTTATTATTTATTATTTACACATACTGCAGTCATAAAGACCAAGCAGGGGGGCAACATTCAAAAAGCAAAAATAATATCAAACACTACGCAAATCCAGCGTTCCGGCAACAATAAAAGAAGAAAACCAAACAGAGGGCAATGATATTGTTAAGTTTACACATACAATAAGACACTCTTTTCAAAAGCAGCGGCATCCTGAGCCGAAAAGACATTTGCTGGCAGTGAGTTCCATGTTGTACGAAAAAGCTGAAAAACAAACAGAATAATAAGAAAAAATGCATCAACTCCAGGCAGAGCTCCCCAACATCTTTTGTCGAAATGGTGTTTGTTTAGGCTTTTGCAACACACACAAGAGTGTGTGAGAAGCCTAGGCTGCTTGGTACAATTAGAGAATACAGCTGCAAAAAAGAGGAATTTAGATTCGCTTTGATTCAGGAAAGGCACTCGAAACACAGGCAAGAATAACAAATGTTATGCATGGCGCAAGAAAGCCAGAAAACCACTGAAAAAGAATGCATATCAACCACCTTCCCACAGCAAATTAATACAAATATATGTATCACAAAGAGAGGCAGCTTTCATGGTGCCTATCTTTAAAAATGATTAAACTGCTTCCATATGGAAAACAGCCTTTCATTTTACTCTGCTCTGTATACTATGAAGAGTTACAAAAGTACCGAAGAATGAGAGATCACTGGCTTCCCAAATCTAACGTCTTCTACGATGCAGGTAATGAAAAATGGTTACGTCATCCTGCTGTTATTATCACCCAGGTGTAATAAGAAGTCTTAAATCCTGCTCTCATTGCTTTGAGAAGAAATGAATGATTCCAAGCAAAGGAACTGTCGCCGTGTTCAAATATTAACGTAACTGAGTTCTGAAAACAATGACATTTACTGCAGAAGTGCTAACTGGAAAGTGTCCCAGCAGTTTCCAAACAGCTTTGTTTCAAGCTGGTTGAATAAAGTGGGCCATTTGAGGCGAGTCACAGTACGAGTGCACTGAGTGGCTTCTCCCCGGCAAAGCAATACACTGCACATGAGTAAGTATAAGAACTGTGCTCTGAAGATCTTAATGCAACCTCATCTATGTACACACCAATAAAACAGCTACTCCAAACTGTCATTTAAATCGAAGATAATTGTAGATGCACAAAATTACAGCATGCAAGTGAGACAACACAGAACCAAATGAGCTGGTCACCACAAAGTGCTCAGGCTGCAAGTATTTGGTGGAAGCTTGCGCAACAAAGCTGCAAACTCAATGTCACTGAGAAGCTAGTCAGAGGACAAATTGTGCTATGAAATGGAAATAACTCCCATTAAGGTCATTAAGAGAGATTCAGTAAAACTACAGCTTCATTTTAATTAAAGATAAAGGCGAACATAACAAGAGACATTGAAGTAATCGTTCGCTGTACTGAAGGCATCAAGGAAAGCAAGGCAGTCAGGACGGACACAGCCAAGATAAACATTGCATTCCGTTAAACTATTCAACAAATACGATATAGGTGAGTAACAATGGCTTGGCTGGAAATTATTCAAAAACTGCCGGAGAGGAGACTTGAACTCTGCCGGAAATATGAGATCGGCTTTCAACCTGAAAAACAGGCAAACAGAAAATAAATCACCTCTTCCCATGACTTCATTGCATCCCGCTCTTGTGGAATTTTTTTTTCATATTTCACGGCGCAAATAGAGAAGGGAGACACTTTATTTTCTTTTCTTTGTTCCTAATTATGCAGCTCATTGTAAATCTGCAGAGTTACCAAGGTTTGCCATTTCTTCTATGCTTATTGTGTTTGGTTATGCAATATTTGTTTTGCAAATTTAGCCAATTTTCAAGTGAGTGTTGTCTTTGCAGAGAGTATAGATTCATGAGGCCTTCAACAAGTACCGGATTGATCCTCTATTTTCGTATGTTTGAACTAGTGTCAGAACACTTTATAAGGCAATGGGGTTATCTCCTCACTTTTTTGCTATAGCAATATGCATTTGTACGGAGCAGTCTCATCTTACTGGTAAATGGGTGAATTGGTTTTTGGAGAAAGTAAACGGCGCAGTATTTGTCTGGCATATCTCAGTGGACACCTGAACCACGCCGTAAGGAAAGGGAGGAAGCTGGGAGCGAAAGAAGAAAGAGAGAAAGAGGAGCCGTAGTGGAGGTCTCCGGAATAATTTCGACCACCTGTGGATTTTTAGCGTGCTTACGCAAAATGCGAAAGGCGCCTTGTGCAATGTCAATGCACGTTAAAGATCCCCAGGTGGTAGAAATTACTCTGGCACCTCTATCTCTCTTTCTTCTTTCACCAACACCTTCCTCCCTTCCCTTATGGCACAGTTCAGGTGTCCACCGAGATATGCCAGACAGATACTACGCCATTTCCTTTCCCCAAAAAACAATTTACCAATTTACCAGTAAGACGAGATTGTTCAGTACAAATGCTTAATGCCACAGCAAAAAAGTAAGGAGATAACCTCATACCCGTATCAATTATTCTGATACTAAATCAAACATCCAAAAATAGAGGATCAATCTAGAATTTGTTGAAAGACTCGGAAACCTATGCTCTCTGCAAAGACTACACTCACTTGAAAATACCCTAAATTTGCAAAAGAAATATTGCATAACCAAACTCAAGGAGCACTGAAGAAATGCCAAACCTTGGTAACTCTCCATATTAACAATGAGCTGCATAATTAGAAAAAAAAGAAGGAAATAAAGTGTCTTCTCTCACTCGCAAATGTAGTGGACAAGCTACTGCAAACCACTTGCTCTCATTAGTTGCGCTTATGCATGCTACATGAGATGAGTAACAAACACAAGGATGACACATGAAAAGATTAAATGTGTCAGAAAATACCAGGAAAGCCCTAAGAGGAAATATATAGTTTCAGAGAGCAGAAATCATGATGATAATTACAAGGAACCACACAAGGCAGCCATTTATGACAATGAGCCTTAGATGCTTATCCACCACTAAACCAACAAGACCCAACACATTTATTAAAATGGATGTGGCTAGAAAACAATCAAGATCAAAAAGGACAAAAAATGCGGGCCCATTCCAAGGAATCTCCTGCACTGTAAAATCTGAAGAAGAGAAATATCCATCATTATCAAAAGCCAGAAAAGGCTTAGCTGTCCTGTATTCTGTGCCTGGAAAGGCAACCTACTGTTCTAAGCATGCTCGTACATATGGCCCAACCGAAATAAGAGTCCGGAGCCTGGCTACCTGTCGCAGTTCAATACATAGCTGTATAATTACTCTTGGCATGAAAGGATGACAGCTGAACTGCGTTACTCTGACCACACAACGGATGCTAAGATCACCAGACACACTCCTTTATTGACTCTGGCTTGCAACCTATAACTGGCTGGTGAAGATGTACCAGAGTTGTTCTAAAGCACTGCAACTTTTTATCCTTGGCATCTTCATGTGAGCGCCAATGCCTGAAAAAGAAAAAAATTGAGTGCAATGACACAAGCAGCTGACTGTAATCGTTCCAAGGGTTTCACATGGACGTGATGTAGGTTTGTTAACTGAACGAAGAAGATTCTAGCTATGACTATTAGAACCATTAGCTAGGTTGATGTCTAGCATAACTGTATGAAACCTCTTTTAGATGCATGTTTTTACAGGGATGCTTTTTGCACAATAGCAAACATCATGCCCCTTTTTGAACTGAGTCAGCATTAAGATGTATCCCATGCTTAGTGCCATGAAGTGTCATCAACACTGTCCTTTCTACCATCTCCCTCAAGGGGACATTGTGAACAAATTACAGTTAGCCTCCATCAACAAATAACCGCACTGTAATGAGGAGAGCACTACTTTCACAGGAAATGAAGCTTTTATAAGCTAGAAAAGGAGGTGTCAGCATCACTGGCTCATTAGGGAAGTAAACTATGATGCACCGTCACAAATTTTTGGGCGCTGATTTGAAACCCAAAGCTACACTGCCATGTACTACAAGACAGTGGTAAAAGAGTGCTTTTCAACACAGACTTTGCTTGTTTTAATTGGGTGGAGGGATAAATTTTAACCACACTTTTTTCAGCAATCAATGCATCTTTCGGTGCCAGAAAAGCATCAACACAGGCAGAAGAAGCATAGAATCAAGTTTTACAAGGAATAAAAATAGAATGGAGCCTCCCTTAAAGGGACAGTGAGGAGAGCACTATTAATATTTTTTTATAGCAAAATCCGATAGTTCGGCGTGTCATGGCTTTGTTGCCACTTGGCCGGCAGCGAAAGATGCATTTATTTCTAAGAAATTTGGATTCGAAGTTGAAAAAGTTTTTCCCGCCGCTCTGATTCAAACTTGGAATTCTCCTATGACGACACAGGACTAAGTGACGTGAAACATGACGCGCACATGACGTAACAGGACTCCGTGATTTCTGGCAGCCAGAAGTGTGGCCTAGCAGCAGCCGAAAAGAAAGCTACCGCCGGCCGCACGTTGAAGGCATCTATCGGCTATTGCGGCCGTCGCTACAGTCGCTTCGCTTACGTTTGCACTGGCGTTTTGCCAGCATTACGATGGATCTCGTTCTCGAAGTCGTCAACGAAGTTCTTGCAAATAGACACCTTTAGCATAACGTGTACCATGGCCGTGTACCTTGTTACCGCTAGCGGAATACCGGGAGCCCGCCTACTGCCGGGGAGCAGGTGGTGATTGGTCCCAATGCTGCAGGCGCGCGCGTAGCTGCCGGACACGTGGCGCCACTTGGCGACGTCAAAGAGATTTGCGCATGCATTGGCTGCGCCTCAGTGATTTGTGGTTTCTCGACTCCTAGAGTTGCTAGAACCAATGGTTCTAGCAACACTGCTTTGTCCTATGACGTCACCACGCTTGTACTTGCGAGTTTGGCCTGTGGCGGCGATACCTGTATTTTGGTTTTTGCTCTTTTCTACGTTGCAAGAGCTTTGTTGTCAGTATGAGTGGCGTTTTTGTAATCAGGAGCTGGTATTCTGTCGATACAAGCCAACTTCAATTTCTCCTCAGTGTCCCTTTAATGCCCATTGACAGGGTCATGCTCTGCCAGAGCAAAGTATGATTGCGCAAAGAAGCAGCTGACCACACTAACGACCACTTGACTACTTTTCAGACCACTGAAAACACTTTTTACTAGCCATTGCAAGTACCTTCTTTTATTTTATAATTTTTAGTTCTTTATTTTACATTGCCTGGTTCATGTTTGGTGCGAGGCCGATGTGAGTTGGCGACACCCAGAGGTTGTTTAAGGCAAGCGCACTGTAGCTTTCCATGACGTCAATGGCGGCGAAGTTTGTATATGTCATCTAACTTTTCTTTGCTCATGCCACCTAGGATGACGTCATGGAAAATTTCATCACCACTGCTGCTCCGTGCCATACACACACAATGTTCATCCCTATCCACCAGGTAACACGGCACTTGTCATGGCTATGAGGTTTCATACTCGCTTCTCGTGAAAAAATCCTGCGTTCAAATCAAATACGTCCAACTTTTTTCTGTGATTCTTCTGTTTATGTGAAGCAGAAGAGCCACACACACATTGCTGAAATCGCTCACCACGGCCAGTAATGCTCGCACATTGAAAGCAACACATCATTAAAGTTCGACAATACGAGTTGTTGGGCGAGTTGGTGTTGACGGTGATCCACAACAACACCGCAAGAGACGGGACAGAGAAGAAGAGACACAACACAGAGCGGTGAAGTTGTGGCAGAGTTGTGCGTCAGCGCTCTGTGTTCTGTCTCTTCTTCTGTGTCCCGTCTGTTACGCTGTTGTTATGGAATATCATTAGAGGTGTGATATGTTAGTTTGTGCTGATCAAAGCCACAACTGCCTGCCTTGGCAGCATCAAGCATGTATGATGCAGACATGGTTTCTGAGATGACCTTACAGCCCATGAAATTTCTGAACCCAAAACATATACTGATTGCTTAGTAATGCAGTGGTGATGTGTACGAGTAGATAAAAAAAAAACTGGAAAAGACGAGCTCTGCCTTAACGGTATGACATCATAGCATTAGTGGGTTCATATCCAGATACGTGGTCATCTTATTTCAATTCACAGATCGCCGGGAGTCCTCAGAGCACCTCTGACGCAGTGGTGGAGGTTGCGTATCCCGAGCAACCTCTTGCTGCCAATTGCTAATTTAACTGCCACCTGTCGCAGTGGGCAGTTTGGAAACAATCCAGTAGGCAGGTTGTGATGATGTCACAATGTCATGTGATCGAGGTGCCGCAACTGCCACCTAGGTTGCTTCTCTGGGGATTTTTGCAGGGATTTTCCCCTTGCAGCCAACAAAGCTGACTCCAGATTTTCTGCGACACGGGGACCCTAAATCTATTGTGTTAATACTGCTGCTCAACCCCGTGGTGTTGAGGGGGCAGTAGTTGCCAAGTCATATTAATGCAGTGCAGATAAAGAAATACCGAAACGGCACTGCCAACTGCTATGCACCTTTGGAGGGATGCACACGGAGTGCACTCCACTCAATCACCGCTTTCCCGAGAGTCACAGAAGGCACCCAATCTTCACTGTTCACCAGATGCAATTCGATATTCGTTAAGCCCCTACCAAAGTGCATGTAAAGAAAACTGTGGGAAAGCTGAAGATAGCATATACAGCAGATTATCGCAGTATAATGACCAAGAGTCTACATTCACTGAAAACATAGCCTTCATGGGGTATTGACAGCCCTGGCTATTCTCACGAGCAAATTGGGATAAGGTCAACCATTTTTCACCACGAATTTCTTAGGATAGTCTACAGCGCCACTCACTTCGAGACAGCGATCACAGTGTCCTTTCCGGTTTTGATGCCACAAGCCAGAATTGAGCAACAGACAAAAATAAGCCTCATATCTTAATTCAATAATGTAATCAATAAATGCATCTTTGGCAGTCAAACAAGCATCAGCATATATCCACAAAGAGCCAGGCAACCGCTTTCTACTCAGAAAAAAAAAAAGAAGCTTATCTGAGTACCCCTTCAAAGTCCACACAAAGCTCTGATCATGTTTGCATCATGGCATGGTACATAAGATTTAACGTTCTAGGGCCGCACGTGGGCTATAAGAAATGCAGCAGCGGAGGGCTCCGGATTGGGCTCTTCATGTCCTTTACAATACACACGACATGGATGTCTTTGCATTTCAATCACAACATAATGCGTTTGCCATAGGTCGCATTTAAACCTTAAATCTATACCTCAGCAATCGACATCATCGCCAATGCGCCACACTGTTGGGTTGCATTTGTGTAAGGAATTTTGCATCGAGCTAAATTCCTTGAGTCACATACCTCTCAAAACAGCCTCTAAACTGGCTGCCTAAACAGCGCTTAATCTAACTTTCTTTTTTATGGCCAACCTCCAGGAGAGACCTCAACCGTAGCATTGGGGGGGGGGGGCGGGGGGGGGGTATGTTTAAAAGACAGAAGATCTGATATCGAATGGGAAGAGAACATAGCATCTGGAAGCTTTGCATGCATTAGGGTGCTAAATTAGCTATAATGTTCTTCTGAATCACAATTGGCCTAAGCAAAACATTTAAACAAACAAAGCTTTTCTTAAAGATATACAAAAGAAGAAAAAAACCACCTGAAGGTTTTCTGACGGGTGAAACCAGTGAAATTTGACGCAACACACAAGGGGTAGACAGGAAGGTGTTAAGCGCTTACAGTAGTTGTAAAACCAGCCCTGTCATGCCTGCATCTTCTCCTGTTTTGTGTCTATTTTCGTTGGTTTCAGTCACTAAACACAATTCACCAGCCACACTTCTAAGCAATCTGTAGCTTTTATCAGCTGACAAGAACGTCTGAGGATACATTATTTCATGTAAAATATTAGCCAACTGAAAAAAAAAATGAAACATCTAGAGAGGAAATTAACAGAGCTAGAATACAGGTAATAAGAGGCTCAAAATGTTATATATGAATGAAGCCAAGTCAGTCAAACCAAGGAAACCATAGCAAGGTATTATTTTTATTGCTTAATGTTACTGTTGCATTGAGAGAAGGAAAGCTGTCAAGCAATCATTTTATATTCAAGATAATGTGACAGACAACGCGCTGATGATGGAAGCCAAATTAACAGCCTCCATTTGATGTGTGGTACTCTACAAAGTGGGCTAAAGCAGCAGGTGCCTCCCCTTCTATTTTTATACGTACATATGTACCGATTCCGTCAAGTGTAGCCAAACATTCAAGACATGGGTTTGGCTTTCAGGAGAGGCATCTATAGTTTTTTTTTCTACGGTGTTATGTTCTCGCCTAGCTAAAAAGATTCTATATTTCTTTTGCTCTCCGAGGCTAACCATTACAACAATCAACTTAATAGTAGCAATACTGTCCAGTTCTATGAGGGCTGTTCAATGTCTTTACATATGTACACACTAAATAAAAAGCTTCTTGACTTCCTGCACCACAGCAACACAAACAGCATTTCAATTTACAGTCAACTCTTGATGTGTGTGCACAAAAGGGAAAATATTGGTGCAAACTATGTGAGGTTAAAACAACGGGAGGCTTTTTAATTTGGTACAAATCATGTTGACAGGATCATATGCTTTAGTTCGAACTGACGGGAGTCCACTTTATGCACTGTACGAACAATTTTTTTCATCATCATCTATTCATATTCTTAGAAAAACCACACCTCAGCTGTGCTAATATATGCCTCCTTAGCTGCAGAGCCGGTCCGCTGCACTTGCATTCTGCTGCTGAGCACAAGTTTGAAAGTTTGACATTTTGCCGCGACAGCCACACTTCAAAGGCAAAGATGACAATATGGCCATGAAGAAAGATTTCAGTGCACACTGAAGACGTAGCCAGCCTTTGTGTTTTCTTCTCTGCATCTCTGAGTGTTTCATCACTTCAGCTGTTGTGAATATTCTTTGCTATAATGTATATCAAAATTCATATAATTTAAAGAGTTGTATATGTTCGCCATAAGTGCTCATTAACGCATTTCGATTGATTAAAAACAATGCTAACTTCATGCACTAATTACACTTCGGAAAAGAAGACCGAAAACGCATGCCTATTTTCGGGTTTGCAGCACGCTTTATCGACCTCTGGTTCAAGTTATCACCCTCCAATGAAAAATATTGGCACGTCGTTCGCGTCATCAGAGTTAAAGCTTTCTGCGAGCATGCAGCACTTGCTCCTGGTTTGAACGCCGATTTAATGCACTAAAATGAGGCGAAACAGGGACAAGTGGCCTCTCGTAATGCCAGTGGAGCAATTGGTAGCGGCCTACCTGACTCGTTTTGAAGCGTGACACCGTCAAACATTTCAGGGATAAGATAGACTGGTGATAAATTTAATGAAACGAAGGCAAAAAGGTCAGCCAGAAAGAGTGATATGTGGCCAGCTACTCTGCCACTCTGCAACATTTTGGAGACACAGATTCATTCGAACAAACACCCAGGGGAAACGAGAATAGTTGCACGCCTAGTCGGATGTCACGAAAACGCACCTTAGGCTGCGGAGTCCGCCGCGTACGCGCTTTGAAGTTTGCGCCGCCCGTGACGTTCTCTGTGCACTTGCCTGAAATTTTCTTTACGAGTGGAATTTTCCTCCTTTCTCTCCATAGAGTTATGGATGGAAGATAGGAGCATATCCTTTGAAACGGGGTGGTGGCACTTGCAAGTTACAGCCACGACCTACTGTATGTACAGTAGGTCGTGGTCTCCATGGTCGTGGTTACAGCCTTTGATCCCGAGATTCGTGTTGTCTTTGCGAATCCCTGAGGCTACACTTCACATCGTCATTGCCATCATCCACGGACCGATTCCCGTCATCTCATCGCTCGGGCATAGCGCTCGGGTGTCCACCGAGAAATGCGTCATTTCCTTTCCTCATTTGAACGCTACCTCTTGGTGTTCGGTCAATCGCAGCTGCCGCCGAACAGCTCTGTGATTCAGGAACGCGCAGACACCACGCTGAAGAGCGAGGCAGCGAAGAGCCGGCAGGTATGCCTTTAAAAAATAACATGTCAGGCACGCAATGTAAACAACAGGAGCGCGTGGCCGCCGCACTGCGCTGACTGCTGTCGCCGATATGCGGTGAGATCGGCGGCAAAGGTGCATGTCCAGTAAGCATGGTCAGCTGCTCTTTCCGCTCACACCTCTGATGCCGCTCTTTCTCGTCGGCTGTCGGCGGTACCGCTGCTGGTAGCGCTTTGCGAAGCTTGGACATTCAACGTCACGAGCGCGCCACAAGTTTGACCAATCCCCATAAAGGATAAAAACGCGCAAGAACTTCGAAGCACGTATACGCGACGGACTGTGCAACTTACGGTACGTTTTCTTCTCTGTGATTCTGCCATCGCACGGCAGTAGCGCACCATTGCACCACTGTGCCAGGAGTGGTACTGCGGTCAACTTCAAGAGTTGCCGGTAAATCAAAATGCTGTTTGTGTTGCTCTTGTGCAGGAAGTCAGAAAGCTTTATATGTACTGTATGTGTACTTCATAGAACTCAACAATGTTGCTTTCATTGATTTGGTTGTTGCAATGGTTAGAGTCAGAGCAAAATAAATTTAGAATTTTGTTAGCTAGGAGGGAACACAACGCCGTACAAAAAAAAAAGACTATATATGCCTCCCTTGAAAGCCGAACCAATGTCTTGAACGTTTGACTACACTTGACAGAATCGGTATGTATAAAAATAGAAGAGACGCCTACTGTTTTCTTTGCTCAGTTTCTAGTGTGTGACACATCACATGGAGGAGTTCATTCATATATATCCTTATGAGCCTCTCATTACCTGTATTCTGCTCTGTTCACATTTTTTCTCTAGATGTTAAATTTTTTGTTCAGTTCACTAAATTTTTATATTAAATAATTTATATCTGCGGAGGTTCTTGTCAGCTGATAAAAGCAACAGAACTCTTAGAAGCGTGGCTTCCTGGGTGAGCTGGTAAATTTCGTCTAACGAATGGAACTAGTGAAAACAGAGAGAAAAGAGGAATGCAGGCACGATGGAGCTGGTTTTGCAACAAGTGCACGAGTTGTACGCTCAACACCCTCCCATCTACACTTTCTTCTGTCTTATGTCCATTTTTACTGGTTTCACCCATAAAAAAATATATATATAGTTTTTTTTCTTTTTGTGTATATTTTAAGAAAAGCATACTTGTTTAAATGTTTCGCTCAGGCCAGTTGTCATTCAGAAGAACATTTTAGCTAATCTAGCACCCTAATGGATGCAAAGCTTCCAGATACTATGTTCGCTTCCCAATAACAGCATCAGTGCTCATTGACAGATCTTCAGTCTTTTAAACTCTCCCACCTAAAGCTAAAGTTGAAGGCTGTCCTGGTGGTGGGTCATACAAAGAAAGTTAGATTCAGCGCTGTTTACCCTGCCAGTTTAGAGGCTGTTTTGAGAGGTATGTGACTCGAGGAATTTAGCTCGGCGCAAAATTCCTTACACAAGTGCAACCCAACGGTGAGGCGCATTGGCGATGATGTCGATTGCTGAGGTGTGGATTTAAGGTTTAAATGCGGACTATGGCAACGGCATTGTGTTGTGGTTGAAATGCAGAGACATCCATGTCGTGTGTATTGTAAATGGACATGAAGAGCCCAATCCGGAGCCCTCCACTGCTGCGTTTTTTATAGCCCACGTGCCGCCCCGGAACGTTAAATCTTATGTACCATGCCATGATACAAACATAATCAGAGCTTTGTGTGGAGTTTTAAGGGGTACTCGGATAAGTTTTTTTTTTCTTTTCTGAGTAGAAAGCGGTTGCCTGACTCTTTGTGGATATATGCTGATGCTTGTTTGACTGCCAAAGATGCATTTATTGCTTACAATATTGAATTAAGATATGAGGCATTTTTTTGTCTGTTGCTCAATTCTGGCTTGTGGCATCAAAACCGGAAAGGACACTGTGATCGCTGTCTCAAAGTGAGTGGCATTGTAGACTAGCCTGAGAAATTCGTGGTGAAAAATGGTTGACCTTATCCCAATTTGGTCGTGAGAATAGCCAGGGCTGTCAATACCCCATGAAGGCTATGTTTTCAGTGAACGTAGACTCTTGGTCATTATACTGCAATAATCTGCTGTATAGGCTGTCTTCAGTTTTCCCACAGTTTCCTTTACATGCACTTTGTTAGGGGCCTAACGACTATCGAATTGCATCTGGCGACCACTGAAGATTGGGTGCCTTCTGTGACTCTCGAGAAAGCAGTGAATGAGTGGAGTGCACTCTGTGTGCATTCTAACAAAGGTGCACAGCAGTTGGCAATGCCGTTTCGGCATTTCCTTATCTGCACTGGATTCATATGACTTGGCAACTACTGCCCCCTCGACAGGACTGGGATGAGCAGCAGTACTAACACAATAGATTTAGGGTCCCCATGTCGCATGAAATCCGGAGTCAGCATTGTTGGCTGCGAGGGGAAAATCCGTGAAAAAATCCCCACAGAAGCAAACTAGCTGAGGCATCTCGGTCACATGACATTGTGACATCATCACAACCTGCCTACTGGATTGTTTGTAAACTGCCCACTGCGACAGGTGGCAGTTAAATTAACGATTGGCAGCAAGAGGTTGCTCGGGATACGCAACCTGCACCACTGCGTCAGAGGTGCTCTGAGGACTTCCGGCGATCTGTTAATTGAAAAGAAGATAACCACATATCTGGATATGAACCCACTGAGGCTATGACGTCATACCCTTAAGGCAGAGCTGAAGTGTCCGCTCCAGTTTTTTTGTCTACTTGTGCACATCACCACTGCATTACTATGGATTCAGTGTGCTTCGTGTTCAGAAATTTCGTGGGCTGTAAGGTCATCTCAGAAGCCATGTGTGCATCATACATGCTTGATGCTGCCAAGGCAGGCAGTTGTGGCTTTGATCAGCACGAGCTCATGTGTCATGCCTTTGATGATGTGTTTCAATTAATATGCTAGCATTACTGGCCGTGGTGAACGATTTCAGCAATGTGTGTGTGGCTCTTTTGCATCGCATAAACAGAAAAAATCACAGAAAAAGGATGGACGAGTTGAATTTGAACCCAGGAATTTTTCGTGAGAAGCGAGTGTGAAACCTCATAGCCTTTTTTGCTGTGGCATTATGCATTTGTACTGAACAGTCTCGTCTTATTGGTAAATTGGTAAATGGTTTATTGGGGAAAGGAAATGGCGCAGTATCTATCTGGCATATCTCGGTGTACACCTGAACTGTGTTGTAAGGGAAGGGAGGAAGGTGTTAGTGAAAGAAGAAAGAGAGATAGAGGTGCCAGAGTAATTTCTACCACCTGGGGATCTTTAATGTGCATTGACATTCCACAGGGCACCTTTTGCATTTTACGTAAGCACGCTAAAGATCCACAGGTGGTCGAAATTATCCCACAGACCTCCACTGCGGCACCTCTTGCCCTCTTTCTTCTTTCACTCCCACCTTCCTCAATTCACTTATAGTGCGGTTCAGGTGTCCACAGAGATATGCCAGACAGATAGTGCGCCATTTACTTTCCCCCAAAACCAATTGACCCATTTACCAGTAAGATGAGATTGCTCAGTACAAATGCATATTGCCACAGCAAGAAAGTGAGGAGATAACCCCGTAGTCTTATAAAGTGTGCTGAAACTAGTTCAAACTTAGGAAAATAGAGGATCAATCCAGCACTTGTTCAAAGCCTCACAAATCTATGCTCTCTGCAAAGACTACATTCACTTGAAAATTGCCTAAATTTGCAAACCAAATATTGCACAACCAAACACAAGGAGCATAAAAGAAATGGCAGACTTTGGTAACTCCTCAGATTTACAATGAGCTGCATAACTAGATACAAAAAGAAGGAAATAAAGTGTCTTTCTCTTCTCTATCTGTGCGGTGAAGTGTGAAAAAAAAAATTGTTTGGTTTGGTTTATGGGGTTTAACGTCACAAGAAGGCATGCAATGAAGTCATGGGAAGAGGTGATTTATTTTCTCTTTGTTTTTCAGGTTGAAAGCAGACCTCATATTTCCAACAGAATTCAAGTCTCCTCTCCGGCAGTTTTTGAATAATTTCCAGCCAAGCCATTGTTACTCACCTATACCGTATTTGTTGAATAGTTTGACGAAATGCAATGTTTATCATTGCTGTGTCCGTCCTGACTGCCTTGCTTTTCTTGATGCCTTGCAGTATAGCGAATGATTACTTCAATGTCTGTTGTTGTGTTCACTTCTCTCACTAATTACAATGAAGCAACAGTTTTACTGAAACTCTCTTAATGACCATAATGGGAGTTATTTTCATTTCATCGCACAATTTGTCCTCTGACTAGCTTCTCAGTCACATTAAGTTTGCAGCTTTATTGCGTAAGCTTCCACCAAATACTTGCAGCCTCAGCACTTTGTGGTGAACAGCTCATTTGGTTCTGTGCTGTCTCACTTGCATGCTGTAATTTTGTGCATCTACAGTTATCTTCGATTTAAATGACAGTTTAGAGTAGCTGTTTTATTGCTGTGTTTATAGATGAGGTTACAGTCAGCGCTTCACAGCACAATTCTCACACTTACTCAAGTGCTGTGTATTGCTTTGCTGGGCAGAAGCCACTCAGTGTACTCATACTGCGACTTGCCTCGAATGGCCCACTTTATTGAACCAGCCTGAAACAAAGCTGTTTGGAAACTGCTGGGACACTTTCCAGGTAGCACTTCTGCAGTAAATGTCATTGTTTTCATAACGCCGTTACGTTAATATTTGAACACGAAGACAGTTCCTTTGCTTGGAATCATTGATTTCTTCTCAAAGCAATGAGAGCAGGATTTAAGACTTCTTATTACACCTGGGTGATAATAACAGCAAGATGACGTAACCATTTTTGATTAGCTGCATCGTAGATGACGTTGGATTTGGGAATCCAGTGATCTCTCGTTCTTCAATACTTTTGTAACTCTTCATAGTATACAGAGCAGAGTAAAATGAAAGGCTGTTTTCCATATGCGAGCAGTGTGCAGTCTTAATCATGTTTAATGATAGGCACTATGAAACGTCCCTCTCTTTGAGATACATACATTTTTATTAATTTGTAGTGGGAAGGTGGTTGACATGCATTCTTTTTCAGTGGTTTCCTGGCTTTCTTGCGCCATGCATAACATTTTTTATTCTTGCCTGTGTTTCGAGTGCCTTACCTGAATCAAAGCGAATCTAAATTCTTCAGCGAACACTCTCGGTGTCCCTTCCTTTATTTTGCAGCTGTATTCGCTAATTGTACCATGCAGCCTAGGCTTCTCGCACACTCTTGTGTGTGTGTTGCAAAAGCCTAAACAAACACCATTTCGAAAAAAGATGTTGAGGTGCTCTGCCTAGAGTTGATGCATTTTTTCTTATCATTCTGGTTGTTTTTCAGGCGAAACTTCGGACATTTCTGATGAGATGCAAGTCAATTCTGCAACAGTGACCAACACATTGTTGCCTGCCTTCTGGCCGTGCTGCAACATATTGTATCAGAGACTGTGCGAGCATTCTCTGTAACATTCCCTGCAGGTTTGCAGGCAGTTGCCACAAAATTGTGCTTGTTTTCTGTTCAACAAGTGCATACATACTTTTACTCTTTGTATCACAGAAGTCCCTCTGCAGGCATATCTTGGTTCTTCTGTCCTTCGAACTGCTCCTTAAAGTGCCCTCAGGTTCGCTGAAGTGCATCTTCACACATTGTCATGGAGGTGTGTGTATATGCCAAGGGTACTCTGTAACGAGATGACAAGTGAGGTCAGGTTAATAGGTAACATCAGGGGACTCAGAATTGTGGAATGCACGAGAGCAAGTTTGACTGCTTTATTGCATCATGTCATGGTCCAGCAATGCACTATTCGTACATGGCTGTTGGCCTGCCCATTTCATCTTTGTGGGGGCACTTGTCCAACAGTGCAACATTTTGACTCTAGATTTTATTCGTCTTGTGTAAGTCATGGTGATCATAATTGACTCAAGGCTGTGTGGCTGTCTGCCAGGCTGTTGGCCAAAGCAGCAGTGCAGTTTTGCATTTTTTTAGCCTGCATAGTGCCTGTACATGAGGTTAATTTTGTGAATTATAGTTTGTACTCTTTTTTATTGAATATCTGCAAAAGTTTTTTATGCAGCTGTTTCTTGAGTGTTTTAATAATCTAGATTCATTGAGATGGTTCCGGGTGCTATAGTTATCTAGTGACAGCATTCATTACTTCATGATTCTAACTCATGTCGGAGGCCATAACGGAGATTCTGTAAGTGCATCTACACGCTTGTGTTATGCATGGTCCACTTTGAATCACTATATGATGGTTTTACTTGTGGCTGCTGTTTATTGTAATGTACTGAATGCACAAAGAACAAGCTGGGAAGCACTTTTTGTTATATCGCACAAGAATGACTATCCACAATTGTACTTGGAACCATGATAAACACAATTTCTTGTTTTTGAAATGGCGATCCCAGATTAAAAGTCATTTATTTTGATGAAGCTTTTATGAGGACTTTGCTGGTCTGATCGAAGTTCCACTTTTTCCAGCCAGAAAGAACGCCCTCTTAAGTGTAAATCTGCGCAAAAAGGTAACATGCTTGACATGATGATGCTTTGTCCAAATGATGCTGGCAGCGGATAGTTTAGTACTTGATGAAGTTTACACAGCATACCCACCATTGTGCTCGGTGCCTCCCAAGCTTGCACTACGTTCTTCCCAAGTGGCTAAATAAACCAGATTTCTGGGCTTTAAATCTGTTGGGAAAGGTGGGAGAAGATGTGTTTATTTCAACGAGTATTGCAGTGGTTTTAAATTCTTCACAGTGAAGCAGTGATGATTTATTTGGTGGCTTCCCCATGGCAGTAATTGCTCAGTTCCTGCTCTTTATGTGTGTTTTCTTTATTTACTGCACATGGTGTCTTGGCATTGTAGTTAATAGTTGGTATCGCTGTGTCTGATCTCTCTAAAGGCCCTTGTCAATCTCCGTGTGGCTTGCACTATTTAGTATCTTCGTGTATGCCGTGACTTTGAGTTATTTTAGGTATTCGTTCAGAACATGAAACTCTGCCACTGAAACTCCTGCTGTTATACAGTATTGTGTATGAAACCTTGTGTAAAAATAATTATAGAGAAATACTCTTGTTGCTGACGTGGTTGTTTTCAATTGCTATGACTGTTCAAAACTATTCCACGTCTGCAAGGGCTCACATCTATGGTTTATAATAATTCTCACTTTAATGTACGCCTTACACCTTTTTATTTTATTTTTTTTTCATGTACGGTGTTGACATGGCTAGAAAAGCTGCGTCACAGAGTGCATGAATGACAGCAGCAGCTGAGAGTTCAATTGTTTTCTGCAGGTTCTTGTTTTTTTTGTGCTAAAAAGGCAAGGGGAAATGGTGCTAAAAAAATTGTCTGCCTCCGATGCAACCTGTCAGTGCCTGTGAATTAGGAAGTACTAAATGTGTGCTTCTCTTTTTGTAGTAAGTCGTGCTGTACACTGTGAAAGTCATGCAATGGGATGTAATGTTTAATTTCTGCTCTGCTCAGCTCAGCTGCAATAGCAACAGTGTTTTTTCAGTCATGTACTTGTGATTGGCTGCCCTCGTGATATGAAATGTGTGCCTAGTCTAAAAGAGAACAGCTTTTATTTTAGGCCTGCATGGTATTAATCAAGGCTTGGTTTCTTCGATCATGACAAGATCTGATCAGCTTGAGTTTGAGCATCCTCACCATTTGTCAACTAACCTACAGACTTAGGCCAGCTGTAATCAATGCATTGATGCATACCCTTCATATCTAAGGAGATACATGTATTGTTTCTTTGCGCAGATTTGGTCACGGCTAAGAGTAGCTGCACCTCGTCTCTGCAACAAAATTCGCAAGGATGCGGAAAGTGCTTTCTGTGCCCCGAGTGTGGCTATACTACATTGCGTAAGAATGATTTGAAGAGACACCAGAGAAGCCACACTGGAGAGCGTCCTTACCAGTGCAGCCATTGCAGCAAGGCGTTCACGACGTCAGACAACCTTCTGCAGCACATCCGTATCCATATGGGTGAGAAGCCATACCAGTGTAATCACTGTGGCAAGCGCTTCACACAGAGGGGCACCCTGAAAAAACACCTCCGCGTCCACACAGGCGAGAAGCCATTCCGATGCCATCTATGTCCCCTGGTCTTTGCGCAGAAGGGGAGCCTACGTCACCATGTGCGATCTCTCAAGAGGGCAAATGTGTAGTAGATTTTTTTTTTTTTTAGCAGGTAAGTTTTCGTGGAGGCTGTGCCTGAAGTCCTGTTGGTGCACAGTGTATTCATCTCAAGGCATCTGCTATTGAAATATGTTACAGCATGTTCTGCGAGCATTTATTGGAGAAGTTATTGTCAGCCATTGCGCATTGTAAGAGTGTCAATTTCGTCGTGATGTCTTGATTGAAATGATCCAGAAGGATATTTTGACATTAATCATGTTGACATTATCTGATACATGTTGTAGTATTTGTAGAAAGTATGAGCGGTAACAATATTTTAAGGTTACTGACTAAAGTAACTTGCTATTATTCTGCTCCTGAAATGAGAGCAACACTATTAGATGTGTTTGCAGAATATTAATGTTTTGTTTTGGTTTCAAATTTCCAAAGCAGCATGCTTTTTGCCTCTTGCTTGCCTGTAACGGAAAGAGTAGTTAACAAGCTATTTGTGAAAAGTTTGGCAGACTGTGTACAGTATGTTCTTGGAATGCTTGCATGGTTCAAAATGCTTCCTTTTTTAAAATAAGATGGGAGAAATGTTCATATTTATTTTCTGTTGGATACATCAAGTTTTCCAGGAAATGTGACTCTGGCATTTTTTTCCTTTTTGCTGCTATATAAATTGAATAAATGATCTCGGTCTTGAAATGATACATTTTATTTATTTGTATGTGTTTTGGTGGAAATTCACGATGGTTGCTGAGTTGTCATTATTAATTGTACACTGCACTCTACATTGCATCTCATGGGAGTGAGGGCATGCTTCAGTGTTTCCTGTCATCTGCTGCTTGTTCTTTGCTGTTGAAAATGAAGCTGCTGCACTTGCTGACAGATTTTTCTTTATGTGTCTTTGAATAGTTTTTGCTTCGCCATTTTACATTTTATTTCTTCCTTGGTGATAATTGATGGGCAGTTTTGTGTTATTTGCATCTGTGAACCTTTGCTTCATGCAAAATCCTACATTTACAGCACCTGAGTGGTTGTGCAGCTTTTTTGCGGAAATTTCAGAATAAGTCTTACACTAGCAGCTTTTGGTGATGGTGTTTAACCCGCCGTGGTGGCTCAGTGGTAAGGCGCCCGTCTACCGAGCCAGAGTACCCAGGTTCGAACCCGACCGCGGCGGCCACGTTTCGATAGAGGCGAAACGCAAGAGGCGCCCATGTGCTGTCTGTTGTCAGTGCACGTTAAAGATGCCCAGGTGGTCAAAATTATTCCGGAGGCCTCCACTACAGCACCTCTTTCTCTCTTTCTTCTTTCACTCCTACCTTCCTCCCTTCCTTTACAGCGCGGTTCAGGTGTCCGCGGACACTGCGCCATTTCCTTTCCTCAAAAACCAATCAACCAATTTACGTGTTCTCTTGGTTGTTGGCTTTCCTACATTGCACGCAGTAATATTGTGCAACCATAGAGATTAGATACCATAAAGAGTGTTGGAAGTAATGTTTGTGTTAATTTACTGTGCAAAAATAAAGTATGGTCGGAAACGTAAGTTTAGCACTGCCACCTTTCTTTGTGATGTGGAGCACTCTGCTGTGGATATTGCAGAGGCTGAAAAACAGGATTTGCACTGGGGAAGAAGAACCCGAATTGATCTGGAAGAATAGAGTTTGGACGGTGACTGCTCATCTGGGACCAACGCCTTAGAAATATGCATCTATTAAAGTTGGCTGCTGACCTCTCCAACATGCACAGTGCGGAAGTGGCCTTTTCATTCAATGGACGACTCTTGCAGCATCCAACTGGAAGCCATTGGGGTCAATGAATTGCAGGAGTGACTCACAGAAACCCAAATACTTCATGCCGGGCTGTGTGGCAAATGCACTGAAATTTTGCAGAACTTGCTTAGCAAAACGCGACGAAAGCATATTCAAGGCGCGGCACACCTGAGTTGTCACTTTTCAGACTCCATCCTCAATAACCACTTTCGCTTCGCCTGCAGTTATACCTTATTATTGTGTATGAAACCTTATGTAAGAGTAACGATATAGAAATGCCCTTGTCACTGACATGGTTGGCATCGATGCATGCATTCAATTGCTACGACTGCTAAAACTATTCCATATCTGCAAGGTCTCGCATTTCTACTTTGTTATAGTTCTGACTTTAATTTATGCTTCACACCTTTTCTGTTTGTTGTTTTTCATGTATGGTGTTGACATGGCTTGAATAGCTGCGTTACAGAGTGCATGAATTACAGCAGCAGCTGAAATTTCAGTCGTGCTTTGCAATTTCTTTGTTGTGCTAAAAAAGGCAAGGGGGAACGGTGCTAAAAAATTGTGTGCCTGTGATGCAACCTGGTGCTATGCGTCAATCAGTGCCTGTGAACAAGGAAGTACTAAATGTATGCTTCTCTTTTTGCAGAAAGTCGTGCTTTACACTGATAAAGTCCTGCGAGGGCATGTAATGTTTGTAGTTTATGCTCTGCGCTGCTCAGCTACAGAAGCAACAGTGTTTTTCGAGTCATGTGCTATGATTTGCTGTCCTTGTGATATGAAATATGGGCCTAGTTTAAAAGAGAATAGCTTTTAATTTAGGTCTGCATCGCAAGGCTCGGTTCTTCGATCATGACAAAATGTGACCAGCTTGAGTTTGAGCATCCTCGCCATTCATTAACTAACCTAGAGACATAGGCCAGCTGTTATCAATGCATTGAGGCATACCCTTCATATCTAAAAAAAATCCATGCATTGTTTCTTTGTGCAGGTTTGGTCACGGCTAAGAGTAGCTGCACCTCGTCTCCGCAACAAAATTCGCAAGGATGCGGAAAGCGCTCTTTGTGCCCCCAGTGTGGCTATGCTACAGCGCATAACCATGTTTTCAAGAGACACCAGAGAACCCACACTGGAGAGCGTCCTTTCCAATGCAGCCATTGCAGCAAGGTGTTCGCTACTTCAGACCACCTTGTGAGGCACATCCGTATCCATACGGGCGAGAAGCCACACCAGTGTGATCACTGTGGCAAGAGCTTCACAGAGAGGGGCAACCTGGCACAGCATGTTCGCATCCACACAGGCGAGAAGCCATACCACTGCCATCACTGTGGCAAGCGCTTCACACAGAGTGCACCCCTGAGGGAACACCTCCGCATCCACACAGGCGAGAAGCCGTTCCGATGCCATCTGTGCCCCGAGGTCTTCGCGCAGAGGGCGGGCCTGCGTCACCATCTGCGATCTCACAAGAAGGCAACTCTGTAGTAGATTTTCGCACAGGCTGTGTCTGAAGTTCTCTTGGTGTGCAGTTTATTCATCCAAAGGCATTTGCTATTGAATTATGTTACGGAGTGTTCTGCGACCATTTATTGTCAGCCATTGCATTGTTAGAATCTGTTAATCTCATTGTGATGTCTTGACTGAAATCATCCAGAAGGATATTTTGACATTAATCATGTTGGCACTATCTGATGTGAGTGGTAATATTTGTAGTATGAGCAGTAGCAAAATTTTAAGGTGACTGGCTGTAAAGTATTCTGCTATTCTGGACCTGAAATGAGACTAACACTATGAGATGTGTTCGCAGAATATTAATGTTTTGTTTTGGTTGCAAATTTCTGAAGCCGCATCCTTTTTGCCTCTTTTTTGCTTGTAGCAGAAACAATAGTTAACAAACTATTTCCGAGAAGTTTGGCAGACTGTGCACAGTATGTTCTTGGAATGCTTACCTGGTTCAAAATGCTGCACTTTCTAAAAGAAGACGGGAGAAAGGTTCATATTTATTTTCTGTTGGATCCAGCAAGTTTTCCAGGAAATGTGGCTCTGGTACTTTATTTTTTGCTGCTATATAATTTGGATAAATGACCTCTGTTTTGAAATGACACATTGTGTTTATTTGTAGACGTCCTGGTGGAAGTTTAGGGCGGTCACTACCTTGACATTTTTTAATTGCCCCTCACGGGAGTGAGAGCATGCTTCAATCTTTCCTATCGTCAGCTGCTTGTAGTTTTTTAATGAAAATTAAACTGCAGCATATGCTGACAGATTTTTTGTTTGCTTCTTTTAGGACTTTTTTGCTCTGCCATTTCATCTTGTATTTTTTCCTTCGCTGATGTTTGATTGGCAATTTTGTATTATTCAGGCAGAATCCTACATTTACAGCACCTAAGTGGTTGTGCAGATTTTTTGCAGAAATTTCAGAATAAATCTTGCAGTCGCAATTTTAGCGATGACATGTTCTCTTGGTTGTTGGTTTTTCTCACAATGCACACAGTGATGTCATGCAGTCATAAAGATTTAATAGTATCAAGAGTATTTGAAGTTACATTTGTGTTAATTTATTTTGTAAAAATAAAATACGGTCAGAATCCTCATTGTAGCACAGTCACCTTTCTTTCTCGTGTGGAGTACACTGTTGTGGATATTGCACAGGCAGAAGAATGGGACTCGCACAGTAGAACAACAACCCGAAGTGATCTGGAGTGATGTAGCTGGGACAATGACTGCTCAGCTGGGAGCAACGGCTTGAAAATATGTGTCTATTAAAGTTGGCCGCTGACCTCTCCAATGTGCACAGTGTGCAGAAGTGGCCTTTTCATTCAATGGACGACTCCCACTGCATCCAACTGGAAGCCAGTGGGTCAGCGAATAGCAGGAGTGACCACACAAAGGCCCCAATACTTCCTGCCAGGCTGTGTGGCAAATGCACTGATATTTTGCAGAACGTGCACAGCAAAACTCGACAGAAACATATTCAAGGCGTGGCACTCCTGACTGAGTTGTCACTTTTCAGACTCCAACTTCACTAACCACTTTCGCTTCCTCGTCTACTGCATGAGTGTCATGTTCGTGCTTCCAGGACATCCGCCAGAGTGTCAGTTTTTTGGTAAGCAGAGCCACTCAGTGCACACTTGCTCTCTACTGCCTGTCTTAAATGACTGATTTGTGAGAGTTTTTATGAAAAGGCATCTTATGTAAAGACAGAGCAAACCACATGAGAAATGCATGGAGGCATGTACTTAACAGTACATGTTAAACAACCTACATTTGTGTCTCTTATGGTCATCTGTCTGCTTTACTTTTTGCCCCTTTCTGTATTGCGAAAAATGTCAAAACAACTCGCCCAACTTTATGCGTTTTGATTTTCGTGAGGCAATTGTGCAATGAAATTATTTGGCACCACGCATTGTGTTAATGTTTAGCGGTACTGCACATCAAGAGATGCTGAGGTCATGTTGAGACACAGCAACCAACAAGGAGACAAAAGAACTTGGGTACATATAGCAATTGCAATCACTAAACAGTGGAGTATGAATACGGACCATTTCTTTTATTTCTCTATTGCTACAATTTTTTATTTTCTTCCATCAAGAATTGTGAATAAAGGTGACGAATATGCTTTCCTAGGTACTTAATTTCCTTGTCTATGGGTGCATTGTGTGACCTATGACATGTGCGAGGCATGATATCCCATTTCCTTGCCATTTAATGTCACGGAAGGACTGCTGATGCATTTTTTCTCCAAAACTATGGATGTAATACGCTTGCATGCTTTCGCGCCTTACCTTGTTTTTATAAACAGTGTCTTTGCTGCGCTGTTCACCCACCATGAGTAGGGTACAACCCTGCGTTGTCATACTAGCAGGGCTGGAAGGGGGTCCTTTGATGGAGAAGAGCCGCTTGGTTCGAAGGAAGTAGATTTTCCCCATCAAAGGACCCCTTTCAGCCAATGCCATTGGCCGATTCTCATGACCTGAAGAATGAAGCGGCTTTTCCCCATCAAAGGACCGCTTCCGACCGATGGCATCGGCCGATTCTCATGACCTCTAGAACGAAGCGGCTTTTCCCCATCAAAGGACCCCTTCCAGCCAATGGCATCAGTTGATTCTCATGACCTCAAGAACGAAGCGGCTTTTTCCCATCAAAGGACCCTTACCAGCCAATGGCATCAGTTGATTCTCATGACCTCAAGAACGAAGCGGCTTTTCTCCATCAAAGGACCCCTTCCAGCCATTGGAATCGGCCAATTCTCATGATTCCTAGAACGAAGCGGCTTTTCCTCATCAAAGGACCCCTTTCCAGCCAATGGCGTAGGCCGATTCTCATGACCCGAAGAACGAAGTGGCTTTTCCACATCAAAGGACCCCTTCCAGCCAATGGCATCGACCGATTCTCATGACCCCTAGAACAAAGTGGCTGTTCCCCATCCAAGGACCCCTTCCAACCAATGTCATCAGCCGATTCTCATGACCCCTAGAACGAAGCGGCTTTTCCTCATCAAAGGACCCCTTTCCAGCTAATAGCGTAGGCCGATTTTCATGACCCGAAGAACGAAGTGGCTTTTCCACATCAAAGGACCCCTTCCAGCCAATGGCATCGACTGATTCTCATGACCCCTAGAACAAAGTGGCTGTTCCCCATCCAAGGACCCCTTCCAACCAATGTCATCAGCCGATTCTCATGACCCCTAGAACGAAGCGGCTGTTCCTCATCAAAGGACCCCTTTCCAGCTAATGGCGTAGGCCGATTTTCATGACCCGAAGAACGAAGTGGCTTTTCCACATCAAAGGACCCCTTCCAGCCAATGGCATCGACCGATTCTCATGACCCCTAGAACAAAGTGGCTGTTCCCCACCCAAGGACCCCTTCCAACCAATGTCATCAGCCGATTCTCATGACCCCTAGAACGAAGCGGCTTTTCCTCATCAAAGGGCCCCTTTCCAGCTAATAGCGTAGGCAGATTTTCATGACCCGAAGAACGAAGTGGCTTTTCCACATCAAAGGACCCCTTCCAGCCAATGGCATCGACTGATTCTCATGACCCCTAGAACAAAGTGGCTGTTCCCCATCCCAGGACCCCTTCCAACCAATGTCATCAGCCGATTCTCGTGACCCCTAGAACGAAGCGGCTTTTCCTCATCAAAGGACCCCTTTCCAGCTAATAGCGTAGGCCGATTTTCATGACCCAAAGAACGAAGTGGCTTTTCCACATCAAAGGACCCCTTCCAGCCAATGGCATCGACTGATTCTCATGACCCCTAGAACAAAGTGGCTGTTCCCCATCCAAGGACCCCTTCCAACCAATGTCATCAGCCGATTCTCATGACCCCTAGAACGAAGCGGCTGTTCCTCATCAAAGGACCCCTTTCCAGCTAATGGCGTAGGCCGATTTTCATGACCCGAAGAACGAAGTGGCTTTTCCACATCAAAGGACCCCTTCCAGCCAATGGCATCGACCGATTCTCATGACCCCTAGAACAAAGTGGCTGTTCCCCACCCAAGGACCCCTTCCAACCAATGTCATCAGCCGATTCTCATGACCCCTAGAACGAAGCGGCTTTTCCTCATCAAAGGACCCCTTTCCAGCTAATAGCGTAGGCAGATTTTCATGACCCGAAGAACGAAGTGGCTTTTCCACATCAAAGGAACCCTTCCAGCCAATGGCATCGACCGATTCTCATGACCACTAGAACAAAGTGCCTGTTCCCCATCCAAGGACCCCTTTCCAGCTAATGGCGTAGGCTGATTTTCATGACCCGAAGAACGAAGTGGTTTTTTCCCCATCCAAGGACCCCTTCCAGCCAATGTCATCAGCCAATTCTCATGACCCCTAGAACGAAGCGGCTTTTCCCCATCAAAAGACCCCTTCCAGCCAATGTCATCAGCCAATTCTCATGACCCCTAGAACGAAGCGGCTTTTCCTCATCAAAGGACCCCTTTCCAGCTAATAGCGTAGGCCGATTTTCATGACCCAAAGAACGAAGCGGCTTTTCCACATCAAAGGACCCCTTCCAGCCAAAGCATCAACCGATTCTCATGACCCCTAGAACAAAGTGGCTGTTCCGCATCCAAGGACCGCTTCCAACCAATGTCATCAGCCGATTCTCACGACCCCTAGAACGAAGCGGCTTTTCCTCATCAAAGGACCCCTTTCCAGCTAATGGCGTAGGCTAATTTTCATGACCCGAAGAACGAAGTGGTTTTTTCCCCATCCAAGGACCCCTTCCAGCCAATGTCATCAGCCAATTCTCATGACCCCTAGAACGAAGCGGCTTTTCCCCATCAAAAGACCCCTTCCAGCCAATGTCATCAGCCAATTCTCATGACCCCTAGAACGAAGCGGCTTTTCCTCATCAAAGGACCCCTTTCCAGCCAATGGCGTAGGCCGATTCTCATGACCCGCAGAACGAAGTGGCTTTTCCACATCAAAGGACCCCTTCCAGCCAATGGCATCGACCGATTCTCATGACCCCTAGAACAAAGTGGCTGTTCCCCATCCAAGGACCCCTTCCAACCAATGTCATCAGCCAATTCTCATGACCCCTAGAATGAAGCGGCTGTTCCTCATCAAAGGACCCCTTTCCAGCTAATGGCGTAGGCTAATTTTCATGACCCCTAGAACAAAGTGGCTTTTCCCCATCCAAGGACCCCTTCCAACCAATGTCATCAGCCGATTCTCATGACCCCTAGAACGAAGCGGCTTTTCCTCATCAAAGAGCCCCTTTCCAGCCAATGGCGTAGGCCGATTTTCATGACCCGAAGAACGAAGTGGCTTTTCCACATCAAAGGACCCCTTCTAGCCAAAGCATCGACCGATTCTCATGACCCCTAGAACAAAGTGGCTGTTCCCCATCCAAGGACCCCTTCCAACCAATGTCATCAGCCGATTCTCACGACCCCTAGAACGAAGCGGCTTTTCCTCATCAAAGGACCCCTTTCCAGCTAATGGCGTAGGCTGATTTTCATGACCCGAAGAACGAAGTGGCTTTTCCCCATCCAAGGACCCCTTCCAGCCAATGTCATCAGCCAATTCTCATGACCCCTAGAACGAAGCGGCTTTTCCCCATCAAAAGACCCCTTCCAGCTAATGGCATCGGCCAATTCTCATGAACCCTAGAACGAAGTGGCTTTTCCTCATCAAAGGACCCCTTTCCAGCCAATGGCGTAGGCCGATTCTCATGACCCGAAGTGCCTTTTCCTCATCAAAGGACCCCCTTCCAGCTAATGGAGTGTGCCAATTCTCATCACCTAAGAATAAAGTGGCTTTCCCCTTCAAAGGACCCATTCCGGCCGATGGCATTGGCCGATTCTTATGACCCCAAGAATGAAGCAGTTTTCCCCATCAAAGGGCCCCCTTCCAGCCAGTGGCGTCGGCCGATTCTCATGACCCTGCTAGCATGACAGTGCAGGAAGAGCCGTGACAATCCTGGAAGGGACTATCCCCGACTATGGAGGAAGGGGCCTATCCCCTTTCATCTGCCACTCCCCTTATTGACACGCTAGCAGGGTCATGTGAATCGACCGACGCCATTGGCTGGAAGAGGTTCTTTGACAAAGCTGCTTCATTCTCGAGTTTTATCCAAGTGTAATGGTGCATCTCCTGTGCACTTTATTCAAAATATATATCTCATGGATCATCTCAACTCAAGGAACATGTATATTTGTACTTTTCAGCCTAAAACCTCACCAAGCGAAAAAAACTATTGGAGCAATGTTTCCTGGAACTTTTGAATGCATCAGTAAAAGGAAAAAGAAGCCTCATGTCTCATCGGAAAAAACGCAAGCACCGAATACCAGAAAATGAAATGTCAAAGCTCGCACCATGCAGTCTCTTATTTTCTAGAGCCCATTTCATTGCCACTTTTTTCTTTATAAGTGCGCAAATGTAAGACAGCACACAACAACAGAATACCCTAAACCAAAAGAAAAACTTACTCTAGTCGGATACAACATGAGACTGCCGTAAGCTCCGCCCCCTTATCAAAACTGTTTTCATTCACTGATGTCATGGATTAGCAGAGTAATACAGGCTGCCATGTAGCCGCACAAACTACGCGAGATTAGAAGCAGTGAAATTCAGGTATAAGGCCCAAAGGTATCTTAATGTCGTCAGGGAACGTTGATTTAGCGGCCTACAAGCTTTCCTTGCTCTGAGCCTCTCTGCTTAGAACTTATTTTAATTGTCATGATAAATGCTGCTGCATTGTTTTTGTAAATGTACTTGGCATATATTACTTTTTGCACACAGACACACCAACGTGCTGACTCATTTTATCAGTGCATATAAACAACAATGAAATCTTGCAAGTACAGTGTGTAAAGGCAGTGTGACATTTTGGGGCTCAGCTCGTTACTGTCATAATTTTGTTGCATCTATTAGCTCAAACAATACATGCACGCACACATTCCAGTGTAAGCTCATTTATGGTCTATGGTTTATAGGGGTTTAACATCCCGAAGCGACTCGGGCTATGAGAGACGCCGTAGTGAAGGGCTCCGGAAATTACAACCACCTGGGGTTCTTTAGCATGCACTGACAACGCACAGTACATGGGCCTCTAGAATTCTGCCTCTATCAAAATTCAACCGCAGTAGCCGGGATTAAACCCGCGTCTTTTGGGTCAGCAGCCGAGTGCCCTAACCACTGAGCCACCGCGGTGGATACATACCATACGAGTATAAGCATCATACCAGTATAAGTATATGCATCTATCCTCTCATCCAACAGTGGTTTGAGGGCTTCCCTTATATGTTTATTACTCAGTAATACCACCAGAACTTAAAGAGACTCCGGAACTAGCCCCACTGGATAAGGTTCTTGCGTTAAACGTTGCTAGGTTCAGTAGTGACAGCTGATCCGGATCATGAGAGGGAAATAACTAGAAGAATAAGGATGGGGTGGAGCGCGTATGGCAGGTTCTCTCAGATCATGAATGGCAGTTTACCAATATCTCTCAAGAGAAAAGTATACAACGGGTGTGTCTTACCGGTACTCACCTACGGGGCAGAAACGTGGAGGCTAACAAAGAGGGTTCAGCTTAAGTTAAGGACAATGCAGCGAGCTATGGAAAGAAAGATGATAGGTGTAATGTTTAGAGATCAGAAGCGGGCGGAGTGGGTGAGAGAAGAAATGTGGGTTAATGACATCCTAGTCGAAATCAAGAGGAAGAAGTGGGCTTGGGCAGCACATGTAATGCGAAGGCAAGGTAACCGCTGGTCCCTAAGGGTAACGGAGTGGATTCCAAGAGAAGGCAAGTGTAGCAGGGGGCACCCGAAACTTAGGTGGGAGGATGAGATTAAGAAATTTGTGTGAATACGGTGGCTGCAACTGGCCAGGGACAGGGTTAATTGAAGAGACATGGGAGAGGCCTTTGCCCTGCAGTGGGCGTAGTCAGGCTGATGATGATGATAATGACGATGATGAAGTAAAGGTGAGAGAGGGCTGCATAATTTTTCAAAATCAGAGTGAGGGTGAGGGACGGCCATGGATACAAAAGTGAGGGTGAGGGAGGAAAAATAAAAGTTAGGGCTCTTGCCATCCTCTGCTCAAAATATGCAGCAAACACAAGCATGCAACTAGAAAAAAGCAAGTATGTTGAATTAAAGGAAGAGGTTGCTTTTCCATGGAATTTTTCTCATTGTTAACAATGCAACGACTGGGAACGGAGAAAGAGATCCATGCCTTGCAGTTCAATATGTGAATAAGACCGAGAACCGTTTGTTTAAAACAACCTTGATTTTAACTTCACTGAGGTTGTTGTGCAGATTTTAAGTGGACATTAATCATAGAAGAAACCACTAGCCTCCCAAAGCCAACATTGTCCTGACCAAGGCCCTTGAAATATGCTACATTTTTGTTCTCTGCCCGGCATGTATGGGAAATGACAACTGAGACTTTATGTACAGTCTTTGTCAAAAATATACAGCCCAAGAGGTTTGCTTTGAAGACGTGTAGCGGGACTCTTAAGCGCATATGGTAGTCCTAAGCTTGGGATGGTTGAGGACGCAAGTTCCTCCAGCCTTTTTGTGATTAGGGTCCCCGACTATGAAAGAGGAGCCACACTGCAGGGCTCAGAAGCAGACTCCTTGGGCTGTATACTTTTGACAAAGACTGCACATACTGCTTTCAGCAGAAGCCATAGATACTTATTGAGAAGAATGTATTCATAATGAACCACTCATGCACTCGACCTCCTCAAATTAGTACAGATCCTAAATTATTAGTTATCACCAATTTGTAACCCATTCCAGTACCTCTACATAAAACCGGAACTAGCGTTATGAAATCAATGGCATTGCCATGCCGCCATACAGTCCCCGCACTACCCTGATCCTCGAATTTCTCTCGTGGTGCACATGGCTGCGGAGTTCTCCAATGGAGGTCAAACTAGCCTCGATATGACCAGCGACCAACCTTAATTTGTGTCCCAAGCAATGCTTGGCGCTATCATTAAAGCGCGCCATTACAATAACCCCAGACACACCAACTTGTAATAGAAAAAATGGTTGCATACAAGGTGATTGAACACAGTCCAGGGAGAGTGATGCCTATATGATGAATTGAAGAAATAAAAATGAAAACTCTCGACTGGAAGAACAATAAAAATGAACTGACCGTTGGAGGACATGCCAGTAGCATAACACATGAAAACTAGCAAACGAAAAATACTTCAGGCAGGCAACGTAAAAATCAACACATATGAAATGAAATTGAAAGAAATGAAATGAAAAGATTTATTTGAGCAGAGCAGTTACAGCATCTGCTGCAGGGGCAGAGGCTAAAGGCTATGGTGCCTGACGAGGCCTCTGACCCTCTGCAGTCGACGGAAGTGCAATACAATTTGCGCATAACAAGAAGGTAAGTCACAAAATTAAAACAAGTGGGGATAAATTATGCAAATATAATCACAACATTAAGACAGTATACGGAATGATATAAACATGTACTATAATATGCAAGGATATTATAGAGATTTTGTTCAGTATGCAATCATTGGAGGACACTTATAACAAAAATAAAGTGAAAAAACATGGTACAAGAGATGGATATATCCTGTATATGCATGTCAAAAGTACTCGTCACTCCCCGTAAAAAACAACTATGCAAATCTACTTGTGCAAAAAAAATAATCTACTACAGAGTTGCCTTCTTGTGAGATCGCAGATGGTAACGCAGGCTCGCCTTCTGCGCAAAGGCCAGGGGACATAGACGGCATTGGTGCGGCTTCTCGCCTGTGTGGATGTGGAGGTGTTCCCTCAGGTGTCCGCTCTTTGTGAAGCGCTTGCCACAGTGATCGCAGTGGTACGGCTTCTCGCCTGTGTGGACGCGAACATGGTCCTCCAGGATGGTCTTCTGTGTGAAGCTCTTGCCACAAATAATACACTGGTATGGCTTCTCGCCCGTATGGATACGGATGTGCCTCAGAAGCTGGTCTGAAGTAGTGAACGCCTTGCTGCAATGGCTGCACTGGTAAGGACGCTCTCCAGTGTGGCTTCTCTGGTGTCTCTTCAAATCATTCTTACGCAATGTAGTATAGCCACACTCGGGGCACGAAAAGCGCTTTCCGCATCCTTGCGAATTTTGTTGCGGAGACGAGGTGCAGCTACTCTTAGCTGTGGCCAAGCCTGCGCAAAGAAACAATGCATGGATCTCCTTAGATATGAAGGGTATGCCTCAATGCATTGATTACAGCTGGCCTACATCTCTAGGTTAGTTGACAAATGGTGAGGATGCTCAAACTCAAGCTGATCAAAGCTTGTCATGATCGAAGACACCAAGCCTTGATTAAGACCATGCAGGCCTAAAATAAAAGCTGTTCTCTATTAGACTAGGCACATATTTCATATCACGAGGGCAGCCGATCACAATTACATGACTCAAAAAACTGTTGCTTTTGCAGCTGAGCTGAGCATAAATTACAAACATTACATGCCCTCGCAAGACTTTCACAGTGTAAAGCACGACTTGCTGCAAAAAGAGAAGCATACATTTAGTACTTCCTTGTTCACAGGCACTGACTGACCCATAGCACCAAGTTGCATCACAGACACACAATTTTTTAGCAAAATTTCCCCTTCCCTTTTTTAGCACAACAAAGAAATTGCAAAGCACGACTGAAATCTCAGCTGCTGCTGTCATTCATGCACTCTGTGACGCAGCTATTCCAGCCATGTCAACACCGTACATGAAAAACAACAAACAGAAAAGGTGTTAGGCATAAATTAAAGTGAGAACTATAACAAATCAGAAATGTGAGACCTTGAAGATATGGAATAGTTTTAGCAGTAATAGCAACTGAAAACATGCATTGATGCCAAACATGTCAGCGACAAGGGTATTTCTATATCATTATTGTTACTATGTTTCATAACAGTAATATGGTATAACTGCAGGGGAAGCGAAAGTGGTTAGTGAGGTTGGAGTCTGAAAAGTGAGAACTCAGTCAGGGTGCCACGCCTTGAATATGTTTCCGTCGCGTTTTGCTAAGCAAGTTCTGCAAAATTTCAGTGCATTTGCCACACAGCCTGGCAGGAAGTGTTTGGGCCTTCGCGTGGTCACTCTTGCCATTCACTGACCCAGTGGCTTCTCGTTGGACGCAGTGGGAGTCGTCGACTGAATGAAAAGCCCACTTCAGCACTGTGCTTGTTGGAGAGGTCAGCAGCCAACTTTAATAGATATATATTTCTAAGGCGTTGGTCCCAGATGAGCAGTCACCGTCCCAACTCTATTCTTCCAGATCATTTTGGGTTCTTCTTCCACTGTGCGAATCCTGTATTTCAGCCTCCGCAATATCCACAGCAGAGTGCTCTACATCACAAAGAAAGGTGGCAGTGCTAAACCTACGTTTCCGACCATACTTTATTTTTCCACAGTAAATTAACACAAACATTACTTCCAACACTTTTTATGGTATCTAATCTCTATGGTTGCCCAATATTACTGTGTGCAATGTAGGAAAGCCAACAACCAACAAAACACGAAATCACTAAACGCGGCGACTGTAAGACTTATTCTGAAATTTCCGCAAAAAAGCTGCACAACCACTCAGGTGCTGTAAATGTGCGATTTTGCATCAAGCAAAGGCTCACAGATGCAAATAACACAAAACTGCCCATAAATTATCACCAAGGAAGAAATAAAATGTAAAATGGCGAAGCAAAAACTCTTCAAAGACGCATAAAGAAAAATCTGTCAGCAAGTGCAGCAGCTTCATTTTCAACAGCAAAGTACAAGCGGCAGATGATAAGAAACAGTGAAGCATTCCCTCATTCCCATGAGATGGAATGTAGAGAGTGCAGTGTACAATTAATAATGAGAAGGCAGCGACCATCGTGAATTTCCACCAAAACATCTACATATAAATAGAATGCGTCATTTCAATACAGGGATCACCTATCCAATTTGTACAACAGCCAAAAGAAATGTGCCAGAGCCACATTTCCTGCAAAAAATGTTGTATGCTACAGAAAACAAAGATGAACCTTTTCCCATCTGATGTTAGAAAGGGAACCATTTTGAATGAAGCAAGCATTCCAAGAACATACTGTCCACAGTCTGCCCAATTTTTCAGAAATGGTTTGTTAACTATTCTTTCTCCTACAAGCAAACAAGAGGCAAAAAACATGCTGCTTCAGAAATTTGAAACCAAAACAAAACATTAATACGCTGCAAACACATCTAATAGTGTTGTTCTCATTTCAGGTGCAGAATAGCAAATTACTTTGGAGTCAGTTACGTTAAGATTTTGTAACCGCTCATACTTTCCTACAAATATTGCAACTCATATCAGATAGTGTCAGCACGACTAATCACTATATATTCTTCTGGATCATTTCAATCAAAACATCAGGACCAAATTGGCAGACTCTTACATCGCACAATGGCTCACAATAACTTCTCCAATAAATTCTAGCACAACACCCTGCAACATATTTCAATAGAAGATGCCTTTAGATGAATACACTGTGCACCAAGAGAACTTTAGACACAGCCTCCGCGAAAACTTACTTGCTAAAAAAACAAATACTACACATTTGCTCTCTTGTGAGATCGCACATGGTGACGTAGGCTCGCTTCGCACGGAAAGACTTCGGGACATAGATGGCACTGGAACAGCTTCTCGCCTGTGTGGACGCGGAGATGTTTTTTCAGGGTTCCCTTTTGTTTGAAGCATTTGCCACAGTGATCACAGTGGTACGGCTTATCGCCTGTGTGGATGCGAAAATGCTCTGTCAGGTTGCTCTTGTCCAAGAAGCTCTTGCCACAGTGATTACACTGGTGTGGCTTCTCGCTCATATGGATACGGATGTGCCTCACAAGGTGGTCTGAAGTAGTGAACGCCTTGCTGCAATGGCTGCACTGGTAAGGACGCTCTCCAGTATGGGTTCTCTGATGCCTCTTGAAGTGAGTGACATTCGCTGTAGTATAGCCACAATCAGGGCACAGAAAGCACGTTCCGCATCGTTCCGTATTTTGTTGTGGAGACGAGGTGCAGCTACTCTTAGCTGTGGCCAAACCTGCGCAAAGAAACAATGCATGGATCTCCTTAGATATGAAGGGTATGCCTCAGTGGATTGATTACAGCTGGACTACGTCTCTAGGTTAGTTGACAAATGGTGAGGTTGCTCAAACTCAGGCTGATCAGAGCTTGTCATGACCTAAGAACCGAGCCATGCTTCGACCATGCAGACCTAAAATAAAAGCTGTTCTCTTTTAGACTAGACCCATATTTCATATCATGAGGACAGATAATCACGAGCACATGACTCAAAAAACACTGTTGCTTTTGTAGCTGAGCTGAGCGGAGCATAAACTACAGGCATCACATCCCACTGCATGAATTTATCTGTGTATGTCATGACTTGGTACAAAGAGAGAAGCACACGTGTGTCACTTGCTAGCTCACAGGCATTGACCTGCTCACAGTGCAGGGTTGCAGGGCAGCACTTCCCCTGAATCACACCACAACAAACAAGAATCCGCAGAACACAACTGAACTTTCAGCTGCTGCTGTCGTTCATGCACTCTGTGACGCAGCTTTTCCAGCCATGTCAACACTGCACATGAAAAACAAATAATGAAATAATATATAACAGCAGGAGTTTCAGTGGCAGAGTTTCATCTTCGGAACGAATACAGTCTAGCCCGTTTATAACGAAGCCACTTATAGCGAAATAGCGGTTATAACGAAGGGATTTCAATTTCCCATTCCCATTTTTGCATTTTCAATACATTTTGGGTCCGGTTTTAACGAAGTAAATAAGAGTGCGTCAGCGGATATAACGAAGAGATTTAATACCAACCGAAAAATAATCTGCCAAAATAAGGGCAAAATTCGGCTGACGGCGTCCTTTCGTGGCGTCGTCTGCTCTCCTGCGGAGCGAAAGGTTGCTTCACTGCATCACATGGCACGCCGGTCTCGTGTTGCGCCGTCCTTGAACGGCGTCACGGCGTAGAGCGGTAGAGCACGCCGCGCAGGGGAAAAATGTAAAAAAAAACAGAGACGATTTTTTTTTTCGATGACGTCGCAGAGAGCGGCCGTCTTGGCCAATCTCGGTTCTCTATTTCTCCCAGGCAGTCGGCGCCACGGCTGGACTGCAGTCTGCAGGAGGTGTGGCAGCGCGCGCTTTGTTTTATGTCGGTGCCGCGGTGCACAAGGCAGGGAGAAAGCGCGGCAGCATTGTACATGTTGGAAGCGTGGCTCATTTTTATCGTTATCGCGGAGTTCAACCAGATCTTTGGTTCGCAGTTGGATGGTATGGAAGCCGCAATCCTGAAGTCCGCACTCGCGAAACGTGTTCAGGGGACGCTGGACGACTTCTTTCAGCGGCAATAAATCGGTATGCCGATGTTTGCATTTTTTTTCGTAGTCCACATATAACGAAATAGCGGATATAGCGAAGTGATTTCCGATTCCCGCCGACTTCGTTATAACCGGGCTAGACTGTACCTAAAATAACGCAAAGTCACGGCATACACAAAGATACTAAACAGTGCAAGCCACACAGAGATTGAGAAGGGCCTTTAGAGAGATCAGACACAATGATACCGACTATTATCTAAAGTATAAGACCCCAAGCATAGCAAATAAAAAAAACACACATAAGAAGAGCAGGAACTGAACATCACTGTTTCACTATCACCAATCTAAAACCAATGCAATACTCGTCAAAATAAACACACCTTCTTTTGCAACAGATTTAAAACCCAGAAACCTGTTTATTTAGCCACCTGGGAAGAATATGTGAGCATCCATGTTGTGCAAGCTTGACAAGTGCTTGGGAGGCACCGAGCAGATTGATGTGTATGCTGTGTAAACTCCACCAGGTACCAAACCGTCTGCTGCCAGCATCATTTCCACAAAACATCATGTCAAGCATGCTACCTTTGTGAGTAGATTTACACCTAAAGGGCATAATTCCTGGCTGGGAAAAGTAGAACTTTGATGAGACCAGCTAAGTTGTCATAAAATTATCAAAATAAATGACGTTGTAATCTGGCATCGGCATTTCAAAAACAAGAAGTTGTGTTTATCATGGTTCTAAATACAATTGTCAATAATCATTGTTGCGTAATATAACAAAAAGTGCTTCGGACTTTTTCCTTTGTGCATTCCCTACATTACGAAAAACAGCAAGCACAAGTAGAAACATCATACAATGACAACTTCAAACAGGGTCACGCATAACACAAGCCTGTAGATGCATTTATAGAATCTTTGTTGTGGCCTCCAATCAGTGTTAGAATCATGAAGTAATGAATGCTGTCACTGTTTGAAACAATGTTAATTATTATATAACACCACAGTCACTAGTTCCAGGGCCATGACTACCAGGTGTTATCTAATCTAGTCTGCACTTAAGCTAAAAATGCAGTGCCCCCACCAGGCCAATCATGTCTTCCTGAGCATTAAAAATTCATCTTGTGCATTCAAACAAGTATAGCACTCGAAACCAGCTCAGTGAAACTAGGTTATCAGAGCACTCAAGAAACAGCTGCTTAAACATCATTTTCAGGTATTGAATAATAAAAGTACAAACCATCATTAACAAAATTAATCTCTTGTGCAGGCACTATGGAGGTTAAAAGAAAGCAAAACTACACTGCTGCTTTCCCCACAGCTTGGCACACAGCTGCACAGTCTTGACTCAATCATGAGCACCACAACTCACATCACCTAAATAAAATCCGGACTGATCATGATGACACTGCTGGACAAGTGCCCCGACAAGGATGAAACGGGTATACCAACAGCAGCATATCAATAGTGGAGTGCTGGGCCATGAGACGATGCAATGACGCAGTCAAACTTGCTCTAATGCATTCCACAGTTCTGAGTCCCCTGATGTGTTACCTGTTAACCTGACCTCACTTGTCATCTCGTTACAGAGTACCCTTGGCATATACAAACACCTCCATGACAATGTGTGAAGTTGCACTTCAGCGAAGCTCAGGAATACTTTAAGGTGCAGTTCGAACGTTGCAGGGACAGAAGAACCAAGATATGCCTGCAGAGGGACCTCTGTGAACAAAAAAGTAAAAGTATGCACACGCTGGTTGAACAGAAAGCAAGCACAATTTTGTGGCAACTGCCTGCAAACTTGCAGGGTATGTTACAGTGAATGCTCACACAGCCTTTGATACAATATGTTGCAGCATGGCCAGAAGGCAGGCAACAATGTGTTGGTAACTGTCGCAGAACTGTCTTGCATGTCATCAGAAATGTCAGAAGGGGCGTTTCACCTGAAAAACAACCAGAATGATAAGAAAAAATGCATCAACTCTAGGCAGAGCTCCCCAACATCTTTTGTCGAAATGAAATGGTGTTTGTTTAGGCTTTTGCAACACACACAAGAGTGTGTGAGAAGCCTAGGCTGCATGGTACAATTAGAGAATACAGCTGCAAAAAAAAAAAAAGGAATTTAGATTCGCTTTAATTCAGGAAAGGCATTCGAAACACAGGCAAGAATAACAAATGTTATGCATGGTGCAAGAAAGTCAGAAAACCACTGAAAAGAATGCATATCAACCACCTTCCCACTGAAAATTAATATAAATATATGTATCACAAAGAGAGGCAGCTTTCATAGTGCCTATCTTTAAGCATGATTAAGACTGCGCACTGCTCGTATATGGAAAACAGCCTTTCATTTTACTCTGCTCTGTATACTATGAAGACTTACAAAAGTATCGAAGAATGATAGATCACTGGCTTCTGAAATCCAACGTCATCTACGATGCAGGTAATCAAAAATGGTTACGTCATCTTGCTGCTATTATCACCCTGGTGTAATAAGAAGTCTTAAATCCTGCTTTTATTGCTTTGAGAAGAAATCAATGATTCCAAGCAAAGGAACTGTCTCCGTGTTCAAATATTAACGTAACTGAGTTCTGAAAACAATGACATTTACTGCAGAAGTGCTACCTGGAAAGTGTCCCAGCAGTTTCCAAACAGCTTTGTTTCAAGCTGGCTCAATAAAGTGGGCCATTCGAGGCGAGTCAGAGTAGGAGTACACTGAGTGGCTTCTCTCCAGCAAAGCAATACACAGCACATGAGTAAGTGTGAGAATTTGATGGAAGTATTTGGTGGAAGCTTGCGCAGTAAAGCTGCAAACTCGATGTCACTGAGAAGCTAGTCAGAGGACAAATTGTACGATGAAATCGAAATAACTCCTGTTATGCCCATTAAGAGAGTTTCAGTAAAACTACAGCTTCATTGTAATTAGTGAGAGAAGCGTACACAACAACAGACATTGAAGTAATCATTTGCTATACTGCAAGGCATCAAGGAAAGCAAGGCAACCAGGATAGGCCCAGCAAAGATAAACATTGCATTCCGTTAAACTATTCAACAAATACGGTATAGGTGAGTAACAATGGCTTGGCTGGAAATTATTCAAAAACTTTCGGAGAGGAGACTTGAACTCTGTCGGAAATATGAGATCGGCTTTCAACCTGAAAAACAGACAAACAGAAAATAAATCACCTCTTCCCATGACTTCACTGCATCCCGCTCTTGTGCATTTTTTTTCACACTTCATGGCACAAATAGAGAAGAGAAAGACACTTTATTTCCTTCTTTTTGTTCCTAATTATGCAGCTCATTGTAAATCTGCAGAGTTACCAAAGTTTGCCATTTCTTCTATGCTCCTTGTGTTTGGTTGTGCAATATTTGTTTTGCAAATTTAGGCAATTTTCATGTGAATGTTGTCTTTGCAGAGAGCATAGATTCGTGAGGCCTTCAACAAGTGCTGGATTGATCCTCTATTTTCGTATGTTTGAACTAGTGTCAGAACACTTTGTAAGACTACGGGTTATCTTCTCACTTTTTTGCTGTGGCATTATGCATTTGTACGGAGCAATCTCATCTTACTGGTAAATGGGTCGATTGGTTTTTGGAGAAAGTAAACGGCGCAGTATTTGTCTGGCATATATCGGCGGACACCTGAATCGCGCCAATAAGGAAAGGGAGAAAGGTGGGAGTGAAAGAATAAAGAGAGAAAGAGGAGCCGTAGTGGAGGTCTCCGGAATAATTTCGACCACCTGTGGATCTTTAGCGTGCTTACGCAACATGCGAAAGGTGTCTTGTGCAATATCAATGCACATTAAAGATCCCCAGGTGGCAGAAATTACTCTGGCACCTCTATCTCTCTTTCTTCTTTTACTAACACCTTCCTCCCTTCCCTCACAACACAGTTCAGGTGTCCACCGAGATATGCCAGACAGATACTGTGCCATTTCCTTTCCCCAAAAAACAATTTACCAATTTACCAGTAAGACGAGATTGTTCAGTACAAATGCATAATGCCATAGCAAAAAAGTAAGGAGATAACCCCATAGCTTTATAAATTGTTCTGACACTAGTTCAAACATACAAAAATAAAGGATCAATCTAGGACTTGCTGAAAACCTAAGAAACCTGTGCTCTCTGCAAAGACTACATTCACTTGAAAATTGCCTAAATTTGCAAAACAAATATTGCATAACCAAACTCAAGAAGCACAGAAGAAATGCCAAACCCTGGTAACTCTTCATATTAACAATGAGCTGCATAATGAGAGAAAAAAAAAAAGAAGGAAATAAAGTGTCTTCTCTCACTCGCAAATGCAGTGGACAAGCTACTGCAAACCACTTGCTCTCATTAGCCGTGCTTATAAATGCTACATGAAATGAGTAACAAACACAAGGATGACACATGAAGAGATTAAATGTGTCAGAAAATACCAGGAAAGCTCTAAGAGGAAATATATAGTTGCAGAGTGCTGAAATCATGATGATAATTATAAGGAACCACACAAGGCAGCCATTTATGACAATGAGCTTTAGATGCTAATGCGCCACTAAACCAACATGACCCAACACATTTATTAAAATGTTTGTGGCTACAAAACAAACAAGATCAAAAAGAACAAAAAATGCGGGCCCATTCCAAGGAATCTCCTGCACTATAAAATCCATCATTATCAAAAGCCAGAAAAAGCTTAGCTGTCTTGTATTCTGTGCCTGGAAAGGCAACCTACTGTTCTAAGCATGCTCGTACATATGGCCCAACAGAGATACGAGTCCGGAGCCTGGCTACCTGTCGCAGTTCAATATACAGCTGTATTATTACCCTTGGCATAAAAGGATGAACTGCGTTACTCTGACCACACACGGGATGCTAAGATCACCAGACACACTCCTTGATTGATTCTAGCTTCCAGCCTATAACTGGCTGGTGAAGATGTACCGGAGTTGTTCTAAAACACTGCAACTTTTTATCCTTGGCATCTTCATGTGAGCTCCAATGTCTGAAAAAGAAAAAAAATGAGCGCAATGACAGGAGCAGCTGACCGTAAGCGTTCCGAGGGTTTCACATGGACGTGATGTAGGTTTGCTAAACTGAACGAAGGAGATTCTAGCTATGATTATTAGAACTATTAGCTAGGTTAATGTCTAGCATAACTGCATGGAACCTCTTTTAAATGCATGTTTTGACAGGGATGCTTTTTGCACAATAGCAAATATCAAGACCCTTTTTAAACTGAGTCAGCATTAAGGTGTAGCCCATGCTTAGTGGCACGATTTATTATCAACACTCTCTTCTCTACCATCTCCCCGAAAAGGACATTGTGAACAAATTAAAGTTAGCCTCCATCAACAAATAACCGCATTGTAACGAGGAGAGCACTACTTTCACAGGAAATTAAGCTTTTATAAGCTAGGAAAGGAGGTGTCAGCATCACTGGCTCATTACGGAAGTAAACTACGATGCACCACCAGGAATTTTTTGGGCACTGATTTGAAACCCAAAGCTACACTGCCATGTACTTCAAGACAGTGTTAAAAGAGTGCTTTTCAACGCAGACTTTGCTTGTTTTAATTGGGTGGAGGGATAAATTTTTAGCACACTTCTTTCAGCAACCAATGCATCTTTCGGTGCCAGAAAAACATCAGCACAGGCAGAAGAAGCCGTAGAATCAACTTTTACAAGGAACAAAAATAGGATGGAGTCTCCCTTGGTGCGCATTCACAGGTCATGCTCTGCCAGAGCAAAGTTTAAATGCGTAAAGAAGCAGCTGACCACACTAACGACCACTTGACTACTTTTCAGACGAGTGAAAACACCTTTTACTGGCCACTGCAAGCACCTTCTTTTATTTTATAATTTTGAGTTCTTTATTTTACATTGCCTAATTCATCTTTGGCACGAGGCTGATGTGAGTTGGCGACACCCAGAGGTTGTTTAAGGCGAGCGCATGTATAGCTTTCCATGACGTCAATGGCGGCGAAGTTAGTATATGTCATCTACCTTTTCTTTGCTCATGCCACCTAGGATGACGCCATGGAAAATTTCGTCGCCACTGCTGCTCCTTGCCACACACACACAATGTTCACCTCTATCCACCAGGTAACACAGCACTTGTCATGGCTATGAGGTTTCACACTCGCTTCTCACGAAAAATTCCTGGGTTAAAATCAAATACGTCCAACCTTCTTCTGTGATTCTTCTGTTTATGTGAAACCAGAAGAGCCACACACATTGCTGAAATCGCTCACAACGACTAGTAATGCTCGCACGTTAAAAGCAACACATCATTATAGTTCGACAATACCAGTTGTTGGGCGAGTTGATGTTCACGGTGATCCATAACAACAGCGGAGGAGACGGGACAAAGAAGAAGAGACACAACACAGAGCGCTGACGTTGTGACAGAGCTGAGCGTCAGCGCTCTGTGTTCTGTCTCTTCTTCTCTGTCTCGTCTGTTGCGCTGTTGTTATGGAATATCATTAGAGGTGTGCTATGTTAATTTGTGCTGATCAAAGCCACCACTGCGTGCCTTGGCAGCATCAAGCGCGTATGATGCACACATGGTTTCTGAGATTACCTTACAGCCCATGAAATTTCTGAACCCGAAACATATACTGATTGCTTAGCAATGCAGTGGTGATGTGTACAAGTAGATAAAAAAAAAAAACTGTAGCGGGCACTTTTATTTATTAGTACCTCAAAGGCCCACTAGGGGCATTACATTGAGCTCTGCCTTAAGGGTATGACGTCATAGCATTAGTGGGTTCATATCCAGATACGTGGTCATCTTCTATTCAATTCACAGATCGCCGGGATTCCTCACAGCACCTCTGACGCAGTGGTGCAGGTTGCGTTTCCCGAGCAACCTCTTGCTGCCAATCGTTAATTTAACTGCCACCTGTCGCCCGCCTGCCATCCGCCACTTAAGAACGTGGGTGGCGCTGGTGAACACTCCCAAGGTTAGGTTATTTGTAAACATAAATACCCCCAAAAGCAGAAGGTTTGACAGCCGTCGCCGTAGCTCAGCGGTAGAGCACCGGACGCGTAATTTGGAGGTCGTGGGTTCGGATCCCACCGGAGGCATGTGGTTGTTTTTTCTTCTGCTTTTCTAATCAATTAGCTTTAAGCGATGACATATTCAGTAATATTATAAATCGAACAACAGCGCTAAATAAAGAAATAAAAATAAAAATCCCCCGTGCCCTTTGGTTTCTCTGGCTGTTGGCTTCTCTCATATTTATAACGAGCCCCTCATTCCCTTTTCCTTGTCTGCTTAATTGCTTAATGAGGGCCTCGGTTCTGGCAACCTTGATGCCTTAGGAAGCATAAGAGGGTTCTCACACAGCTTCCACCCTCGCCGTTCGATGACGTTCTACGTCACATCAGCGGTAACTCAGGACGTGCTACGTCCGCCGCTTAAGAACGTGGGTGGCGCTGGTGAACACTCCCAAGGTTAGGTTATTTGTAAACATAAATACCCCCGAAAGCAGAAGTTTTGACAGCCGTCGCCGTAGCTCAGCGGTAGAGCACCAGACGCGTAATTCGGAGGTCGTGGGTTCGGATCCCACCGGAGGCATGTGGTTGTTTTTTCTTCTGCTTTCCTAATCAATTAGCTTTAAGCGATGACATATTCAGTAATATTATAAATCGAACAACAGCGCTAAATAAAGAAATAAAAATAAAAATCCCCCGTGCCCTTTGGTTTCTCTGGCTGTTGGCTTCTATCATATTTATAACGAGCCCCTCATTCCCTTTTCCTTGTCTGCTTAATTGCTTAATGAGGGCCTCGGTTCTGGCAACCTTGATGCCTTAGGAAGCATAAGAGGGTTCTCACACAGCTTCCACCCTCGCCGTTCGATGACGTTCTACGTCACATCAGCGGTAACTCAGGACGTGCTACGTCCGCCGCTTAAGAACGTGGGTGGCGCTGGTGAACACTCCCAAGGTTAGGTTATTTGTAAACATAAATACCCCCGAAAGCAGAAGTTATGACAGCCGTCGCCGTAGCTCAGCGGTAGAGCACCAGACGCGTAATTCGGAGGTCGTGGGTTCGGATCCCACCGGCGGCATGTGGTTGTTTTTTCTTCTGCTTTTCTAATCAATTACCTTTAAGCGATAACATATTCAGTAATATTCTAAATCGAACAACAACACAAAATAAATAAATAAAGAAAGAAATCCCCCGTGCCCCTTGGTTTCTGTGGCTGTTGGCTTCTCTCATACGTGTCGCAGTGGGCAGTTTGGAAACAATCCAGTAGGCAGGTTGTGATGATGTCACAATGTCATGTGACCTACTGCCACCTAGGCTGCTTCTCTCAGAATTTTTGCAGGGATTTTCCCATCGCAGCCAACAAAGCTGACTTCAGATTTTCTGCGACACGGGACCCTAAATCTATTGCGTTAATACTGCTCCTCAACCCCGTGGTGTTGAGGGGGCAGTAGTTGCCAAGTCATATTAATGCAGTGCAGAAAAAAGAAATGCTAAAATAGCACTGACAACTGCTATGCACCTTTCGTGGAATGCACACGGAGTGCACTCCACTCAATCACTGCTTTTTCGAGAGTCATAGAAGGCACCCAATCTTCACTGTTCACCAGATGCAATTCGATATTCGTTAGGCCCCTACGAAAGTGCACGTAAAGAAAACTGTGGGAAAACTGAAGACAGCCTATACAGCAGATTATTTCAGTATAATGACCAAGAGTCTACTTTCACTGAAAACGCACCCTTCATGGGATATTGCCAGCCCTGGCTATTCTCACGAGCAAACTGCGATAAGATTAATTATTTTTTATCCTGAATTTCTCAGGCTAGTCTACAATGCAGCTCACTTCGAGACAGCGATCACGGTGTTCTTTCCGGTTTTGATGCCACGAGCCAGAATTGAGCAACAGACAAAAATATGCCTCATATCTTGATTAAGCAATAAATGCATCTTTGGCAGTCAAACAAGCATCAGCATATATCCACAAAGAGCCAGGCAACCGGTTTCTACTCAGAAAAAAAAAAGAAAAACTTATCTGAGTACCTCTTCAAACTCTACACAAAGCTCTGATCATGTTTGTATCATGGCATGGTACATAAGATTTAGCGTCCTAGGGCCACACATGGGCTATAAGAAATGCAGCAGTGGAGGGATCCGGATTGGGCTCTTCATGTCCATTTACGACGCACACGACATGGATGTCTTTGCATGCATTTCAACCACAACACAATGCCTTTGCCATAGTCCACATTTAAACCTTAAATCCATACCTCAGCAATCGACATCATCGCCAATGCGCCACACTGTTGGGTTGCACTTGTGTAAGGAATTGTGCACTGAGCTAACTGCCTCGAGTCACATACCTCTCAAAATAGCCTCTAAACTGGCTGCCTAACAGCGCTGAATCTAACTTTCTTTTTTATGGCCAACCTCCAGGACAGACCTCAACCGTAGCATTGGGGGGGGGGGGGGGGGGGTATGTTTAAAAGACAGAAGATCTGATATCGAATGGGAAGAGAACATAGCATCTGGAAGCTTTGCATGCATTAGGGTGCTAAATTAGCTAAAATGTTCTTCTGAATCACAATTGGCCTAAGCAAAACATTGAAACAAACAAAGCTTTTCTTAAAGATATACAAAAGAAAAAAAAACCACCTGAAGGTTTTCTAACGGGTGAAACCAGTGAAAATTGACGCAACACACGAGGGGCAGACAGGAAGGTGTTAAGCGCTTACAGTAGTTGTAAAACCAGCCCTGTTGTGCCTGCATCTTCTCCTGTTTTGTGTCTATTTTCATTGGTTTCATTCACTAAACACAATTCACCAGCCACACTTCTAAGAGTTCTGTAGCTTTTATCAGCTGACAAGAACGTCTGAGGATACATTATCTCATGTAAAAAATTAGCCAACTGAAAAAAAAATGAAACATCTAGAGAGAAAATTAACAGAGCAGAATACAGGTATAAGAGGCTCAATGTTATATATGAATGAAGCCAGGTCTGTCAAACCAAGGAAACCATAGCAAGGTATTATTTTTATTGCTTAATGTTACTGTTGCATTGAGAGAAGGAAAGCTGTCAAGCAATGATTTTATATTCAAGATAATGTGACCGACAACGTGCTGATGGTGGAAGCCAAATTCACAGCCTCCATGTGATGTGTGGTACGCTACAAAGTGGGCTGAAGCAGCAGGTGCCTCCCCTTCTATTTTTATATGTACATATGTACCGATTCCATCAAGTGTAGCCAAACATATTCAGGACATGGGTTTGGCTTTCAAGAAAGGCATATATACTCTTTTTTTTTTCTATGGTGTTATGTTGCGTCCTGGCAAAAAAGATTCTATATTTGTTTTGCTCTCCGAGGCTAACCACTACAACAAGGAACTCAATAGTAGCATTACTGTCCAGTTCTAAGATGGCTGTTTAATGCCTTTGCATATATATGTACACACTAAAAATAAAGCTTCTTGAGTTCCTGCAGCACAGCAACACAAACAGCATTTCAATTTACAGTCAACTCTTGATGTCTGTGCACAAAAGAGAAAATATTGGTGCAAACTAGGTGGGATAAAACAACGAGGGGCTTTTTAATTTCGTACAAATGATGCTGACAGGATCAAATGCTTTAGTTCGAACTGACGGGAGTCCACTTTATGCACTGTACGAACAATTTTTTTCATTATCATCTGTTCATATCCATAGAAAAACCACACCTCAGCTGTGCTAATATATGCCTCCTTAGCTGCAGAGCAGGTCCGCTGCACTTGCATTCTGCTGCTGAGCACAAGTTTGAAAGTTTGACATTTTGCCGCGACAGCCACACTTCAATTGAGGCAAAGATAACAATATGGCCATGAAGAAAGATTTCAGTGCACACTGAAGACGATGTTGAGAGTGAACAAATTCCATTCACTAGGCAGCCTTTCTCTGCATCTCCGAATGTTTCATCACTTCAGCTGTTGCGAATATTCTTTGCTATATTGTATATTAAAATTCATATAATTTAAAGAGTTATATATGTTAGCCATAAGTGCTCATTTTGCGCATTTCTACTGATTAAAAACAATGCTGACTTCATGCGCTAACTACACTTCGGCAAAAGAAGACCGAAACGCATACCCATTTTCGGTTTCGCATCTCACTTTATCGACCTCTGGTTCATGTTATCATCCTCCAATGAGAAATACTGGCACGTCGTTCGCGTCATCAGAGTTAAAGCTTTCTGCGAGCATGCAGCACTTGCTCTTGGTTTGAACGCCGATTTAATGCACTAAAATGAGGTGAAACAGGGAGAAGTGGCCTCTCGTAATGCAAGTGAAACAATTGGTAGCGGCCTACCTAACTCGTTTTGAAGCGTGAGGCCGTCAAACATTTCAGGGGTAAGATACACTGATGATAAATTTAATGAAACGAAGGCAATAAGGTCAGCCAGAAAGATTGATATGCGGCCAGCTATTCTGCCATCCTGCAACATTTTGGAGACACAGACTCATTCGTACAAACACCCAGGGGAAGCGAGAACAGTTGCACGTCTAGTCGAATGTCACGAAAACGCACCTTAGGCTGCGCAGTCCGCCGCGTACGCGCTTTGAAGTTTGCGCTGCACGTGACGTTTTCTGTGCGCTTGCCTGAAATTTTCTTGGTGCACTTTCCTCCTTTCTCCCTTAATATGGATGGATGGATGGAAGATAGGAGCATCTCCTTTGAAACGGGGTGGTGGCAGTTGCAAGTTGCAGCCTTGGATCCTGAGATTCGAGTTGTGAACGCCAATCCCTGAGGCTACACCTTCCTAGAGTACACTCTAACATTACACCGTCATTGCCATCATCCACAGTCTGATTCCGGTAATAGTATAGTGAACAAGTATTCTAGTTCACTATAGGTAATAGTAAGAAACTCTATGCCTTCCAGCGCGGTTCGGACTTGTTCGATTGTCCACTGAGACATGTGAGACAATTTGCGTCATTTCCTCTCCTCATTTGCGCGCTCCGTTTGGTGTTCGGTCAGTCGCAGCTGCCGCCGAATCATGGCCGAATAGCTGTGTGATTCAGGAACGCGCTGACACCACGGTGAAGAGCGAGGCAGCGAAGAGCCGACAGGAAAGACATTAAAAAATAACAGGTTAGGCACGTAGCTGGAAGCAGTGTAAACAGGAGCGCGTGGCCGCCGCACTGCGCGGACTGCTGTCGCCGAGATGCGGTGAGATCGTCGACAAAGGTGCATGCCCAGTAAGCATGGTCAGCTGCGCTTTCCGCACATACCCCTGGTGCCGTCCTTTCTCGTCGGTTTGCGAAGCTTGCACTTGCAACGTCACGAGCGCGCCGCATGTTTGACCAATCCCCATAAAGGAGAGAAACGCGCACGAACTTCGAAGCGCGCACGCGACGGACTGTGCAACTTAAGGTGCGGTTTCTTGTGTGTGTGATTCTGCCATCGCACGGTACTGGCTCACCGTTGCACCACTGCGCCAGGAATGGTACTACGGTCAACTTTAAGAGTTGACCGGAAATCAAAATGCTGCTTGTGTTGCTCTTGTGCAGGAAGTCAGAAAGCTTTATATGTACTGTATGTGTACACTAAAGCATTAAACATGCGTCATAGAACTCAGCAATATTGCTTTCATTGTGTAGTTGTTGCAATGGTTAGAGTCTGAGAGCAGAATAAATTTAGAATCTTGTTAGCTACGAGGGAACACAACACCATAGCAAAAAAACTATATAATTGTCTCCCTTGAAAGCCAAACATTGACAGATCTTCGGTCTTTTGAAAACTCCCACCTAACGCTACGGTTGAAGACTCTCCAGGTGGTTGGATATAAAAAAAAAGTTAGATTCAGCACAACTGAGGCAGCCAGTTTAGACGATGCTTTGACAGGTATGTGCTTTGACAGCAATTAGCTCAATGCATGATTCCTTACACAAGTGCAAGCCAACGCCCAACAATGCGGCACATTGGCTATGATCAGACGCGGACTGTGGCAGCGACATTGCATTGTGGCTCAAATGCAAAGACATCCATGTCGTGTGTATTTTGAATAGACGTGAAAAACTCTATCCGGAGCCCTCCACTACTGCGTTTCTTATAGCCTGTATGCAGCTCTGGAACATTAAATATGTGCCATGCCATGATACAACATAACCGTGTCTTTTCGTGGAGCTTTAAGGGGTACTGTGGCACTTTTTTTTTTCTTAGTAAGAACTGGTTGGCTGGCTCTCTGTGGATATATACTGATGCTTGTTTGAAAGCTAAAGGTGCATTTTTTGCTTACAAAATTGAATGAAGATATGAGGCGTATTTTTCTCTGTTGCATGATTCAGGCTCATGATATCAAGACCGGAAAGGACACCATGATTGCTGTCTAGAAGAGAGTGGCATTGTAGACAAGCCGGAGAAATTCGTGGTGGAAAATGATTGACTTTATCAGTTTTCTCGTGAGGACAACCAAGGCTGGCAATACCTCATGAAAGCTCAGTTTTCAGTGACAGTAGACTTTCTGTAATTATAATGCAATGATAAACAGGCCAACTTCAATTTCTCCAAAGTGTTCTTTATGTGTACTTTGCAGGGCAAATATTGAATTGTTATCTCGTGAACAGTGAAGATTGGGTGCCTTCTATGACTCTCTAGAAAGCAGTGAATGAGTGGAGTGCACTCCATGTGCATTCCACCAGTGGTGCGTAGCCGTTGACAGTGCCATTTTGGCATTTCCTTATCCTCACTGCATTAATATGACTTGGCAACTACTATCCCCTCGACAGAACTGGGATGAGCAGCAGTATTAACACAACAGATTTAGGGTCCTCGTGTCGCAGAAAATCCAGAGTTGGCTTTGTTGGCTGCGAGGGTAAAATCCGTGAAAAAATCCCCAAAGAAGGAAACTAGGTGGCAGGTGAGACACCTCGGTCACATGGCATTGTGACATCGTCACAACCTGCCTACTGGATTGTATGCAAACTGCCCACTGCGAAAGGCAGCAGTTAAATTAATGATTAGCTGCACGAGGTTGCTTGGGAAAAGCAACCTAGGTCTCACAAGCCCAACAGAGAGCAGTGCCTGCAATCACAGGGCAGTGGCACATGACTTATCTGGTGCTCCACTGCGTCCGAGGTGCTATGAGGACTCCCGGCGGACTGTGAATTTAAAGATGACCACGTATCTGGATGTGAACCCACTAATGCTATGACGTCATATCCTTAAGGCAGAGCTCAAGTGTCTGCTCCATTTTTTTTAGTTGCTTGTAGACATCACCACTGCATTAGTAAGGATTCAGTATGTGCTTCATCTTCAGAAATTTTATGGGCTGTAAGGTCATGTGTGCATCATACACGCTTGATGCTGCCAAGGCAGGCAGTTGTGGCTTTGATCAGCACGAGCTGACGTGTCATACCTTTAATGATGTGTTGCTTTCAATGTGCGAGCATTACTCGCTGTGGTGAGCGATTTCAGCAATGTGTATGTGACTCTTCTGCTTCACATAAACAGAAAAAATCACAGAAAAAAGTTGGACGAGTTTGATTCGAACCCAGGAATTTTTTTCGAGAAGCGAGTGTGAAGCCTCATACCCTTGACAAGTGCCGTGTTACTTGGTGAATAGAGGTTAACATCGTGTGTGTGTGGCAAGGCAGCAGCAGTGGCGTTGAAATTTTCCATGACGTCGTCCTAGGTGGCATGAATGAAGAAAAGGTGGATGACATATACAAACTCCGCTGCCATTGACATCATGGAAAGCTACCATGCGCTCGCCTAAAACAACCTCTGGGTTTCGCCAAGTCGCTTCGGCCTTGCGCCAAACATAAACCAGGCGAAGTAAAATAAAAAACACAAAATTATATAAAAGAAGGTGCTTGCAGTGGCCAATAAAAGGTGTTTTCAGTGGTTTGAAAACTAGCCAAGTGGTCGTTAGTGTGGTCAGCTGCTTCTTTGTGCATTCAAACTTCGCTCTGGCAGAGCATGACCTGTCATTGGGCATTAAGGGTGACTCCATTCTATTTTTGTTCCTTGTAAAAGTTTATGCTACGGCTTCTTCTGCCTGTGTTGGTGTTTTTCTTGCACCGAACGATGCATTGATTCCTGAAAAAAATGTGTTAAAAATTTACCCCTCCACCAAATTAAATCTAGTGAAGCCTGCGTTGAAAAGCACTCTTTAACTGCTGTTTTGAAGTGCATGGCAGTGTAGCTAAGGGTTTCAAATCAGCGCCCAAAAAAATTGGCTGTAGCTTAGCTAAAGTTAAGCCTGGATATCTCGAAGCAAACAGCTCTCGCTGCTTTTCAGCCAACTCCCAAGCCACCACTTCTGGATCGGTGTTCCTGCACCGTCCGACTGTTGCTTCTTCTTCTCCTTCCGTGGCGAGTGTCTGCGCCTGTTCTATGTGCAAGCGCTCCTTATATATACCCCTCCTTTCAAATGCGCACTGCCCACGGCTGTGGCGAAAGGTCAAACGGTGGCGAGGAGAAGAAGCGACGGCGCACATGCGCAGTAGCGCGCGGCAGTGGCGAAAGCTCAGGCGACGGAGTCAGCGGCGACGGCGGGGACGGCGGCCACCTGCGCCATGCTTGACGTCGCTCGATTTTGCGCATGCACAGAAGTGGCAAATCTGGCCTCCGGCTCACGCGAAGCGCGGTGTTGACTAGCCTAGTGAAACTTTTCGCTTTGAAATATCTGGCAGTGCATAATAGTTTATTTCCGAAATGAGCCAGTGATGCTGACACCTCCTTTCCTAGCTTACAAAAGCTTCATTTCCTGTGAAAGTAGAGCTTTCCTCGTTACAGTGCGGTTATTTGTCCTTGGAGGCTAACTTTAAATTTGTTCACCATGCCCCTTTGAGGGAGGTGGTAGAAAGAACAGTGTTGGTAACACTTCATGCCACTAAGCATGGGCTACATCTTAGTGCTGACTCAGTTTGAAAAGGGGCCTGATGTTTGCTATTGTGCAAAAAGCACTGTTGTCAAAACATGCATCTGAAAGTGGTTCCATACACTTATGCTAGACATTAACCAATCTAATTGTTCTAATAGTCATAGCTAGAATTTCCTTCGTTCAGTTAAACAAACCTACATCACGTCCATGTGAAACCCTTGGAACGATTACGGTCAGCTGCTCCTGTCGTTGCGCTCATTTTTTTTTCTTTTTCAGGCATTGGAGCTCACATGAAGATGCCAAGGATAAAAATTGGCAGTGCTTTAGAACAACTCCGGTACATCTTCACCAGCCAGTTATAAGCTGGAAGCCAGAGTGAATAAAGGAGTGTGTCTGGTGATCTTAGCATCCGGTGTGTGGTCAGAGTGCCGCAGTCCTGCTGTCATCCTTTTATGCCAAGGGTAATAATACCGCCATGTATTGGACTGCAACAGGTAGCTAGGCTCCGGACTCGTATCTCCATTGTGTTAAAGTAGGTGAATACGTTTCGCAGAACCTGGATGTGTATTGGAGTGTGCCCCAGGGATCAGTTCTTGCGCCTCTTTTGTTCCTCATTTACGTAAATGATATTCATTCCTGTGTTAGTTCATCGATCCAGCTTCGCCTTCTATATATATACTGTAAAAAAATCATATCAAATTCTCCTTAACAATCCCCTAGAATCAATCCACGCTTGGTGTATGACCTGGGGAATGAAACTTAACACAGATAAGACCAAAAGCATCAGATTCACTAATAAGAACCAGCCTCTAAGTTTTACGTACACACTTGGTGACACACGGGTTAAAAATTATGACCAGGTGAAGTATCTGGGACTCGTCCTAACATATAACCTGCGTTGGGAACCCTACATCAAATCCATTTGTTCTAAAGCTGAAGGTAAATTACATTATTTAAGGAGAAAGCTCCGTAACACGCCGACTCATATTAAACTCAATGCCTATAAAACTCTTATAAGACCTACCCTAAAATATGCAGATATAGTCTGGAGCCCCCATCAAAAAAATTTAATCAACAAATTAGAGCGCAAAAACTAGCAGTAAGGTTTGTCTATTCAAAGTATTCACGCCAAACTAGCGCTACCAGTCTAGTAATACAACCAAATTTACAAAGCCTGTCAGAGCGAAGAATCATTTCAAGATTAAAGTTGTTGCTTCAACTTCTTCACGGCCACTTCAAAATAACCACTTCGCAATACTGACACTCGTCTAGAACTAACCTCGTCTAAACACTCGTCTAGAGCTAACGATAGTAAAACACTGCGTCAACCAGACAGCCACGTAAAAATCCACAAGTACTCCCTGTTGCCAGATGCTATATCATATTGGAATAAATTGCCTGAAGATGCGGTGAAGTGCACGTCCGTGGAACTATTTCTTAATTATATCGAAAAAATTGACTTTCCTGTTTAATTCTCTCCTACTCTTTTTGTGTTTGGATCAGAGAACATCTCTGTATTTCTGAATTTTTGTTTTTACTCTGTTTGATCACAGTGATGCATTGTAAGCACTCCTGCATGGGCCCAAAAAGGGCCTGCAATATGTTTAAATAAATGTACGAGCACGCTTAGAACAGTAGGTTGCCTTTCCAGGCATAGCATACAGGACAGTTAAGCTTTTCTTAGTTTTTGATAATGTTGGAGATTACTCTTCCTCAGATTTTACTCTGCAGGAGTTTCCTTGGAATGGACCCGCATTTGTTGTGCTTTTTGTCTTGTTTGTTTTGTAGCCACGTCCATTTTAATAAGGGCCTAATGTCATGTTGGCTTAGTGGCGCAGTCATAAATGGCTGCCTTGGTGGTTCCTTGTAATTATCATCATGATTTCTGCACCTTGCAACTATAAATTTCCTCTTAGAGCTTTCCATGTATTTTCTAACATGTTTAATCTCTTCTTGTGTCATGCTTATGTTTGTTACTCATCTCGTGTAGCATTCATAAGCGCGACTAACGAGAGCAAGTGGTTTGCAGTAGCTTGTCCACTGCATTTGCGACTGGGAGGAGACACTTTATTTCCTTCTTTTTGTTTCTAATTATGTAGCTCATTGTAAATCTGAAGAGTCATTAAGGTTGGCCATCTCTGCTGTGCTCCTTGTGTTTGGTTATTAAATTTTTTTCAAATTTTGGCAATTTTCAAGTGAGTGCATTACTGAGAGCACAGATTTCCAAGACTTTCAACAAATGTTAGATTGATCCTCTATTTTCATATGTTTGAACTAGTGTCAGAACACTATAAGTTTATAACGAACACTTTATTGCGTGGATTCCTGCACCCCTTTCTCTCTCTCTTATTTCACTCCCACCTTCCTCCCTTTCCTTAGGGCACGGTTAAGGTGTCCAGGGAGATATGCGAGACAGATACTGTGCCATTTCCTTTCCTCAAAAGCCAATTTGCCAATTTACCAGTAAGGTGAGATTGCTCAGTACAAATGCATAATTCGACAGCAAAAAAAGTGAGGAGATAACCCCGTAGTTTTATAAAGTGGGCTGACACTAGTTCAAACTTATGAAAATTGATGGTCAATCCAGCACTTGATGAAAGCCTCACAAATCTATGCTCTCTGCAAAGACTACATTCACTCGAAAATTGCCTAAATTTGCAAACCAAGTATTGCACAACCAAACACAAGGAGCATAGAAGAAATGGCAGACTTTGGTAACTCCTCAGATTTACAATGAGCTGCATAACTAGAAACAAAAAGAAGGAAATAAAGTGTCTTTCTTTACTCTATCTGTGCAATGAAGTGTGAAAAAAAATGGTTTGGTTTGGTTTGGTTTATGGGGTTTAACGTGACAAGAAGGCATGCAATGAAGTCATGGGAAGAGGTGATTTATTTTCTGTTTGTTTTTCAGCTTGAAAGCAGACCTCATATTTCCAACAGAGTTCGAGTCTCCTCTCCGGCAGTTTTTGAATAATTTCCAGCCAAGCCATTGTTAATCACCTATATCGTATTTGTTGAATAGTTTGACGGAATGCAATGTTTATCTTTGCTGCGTCCGTCCTGACTGCCTTGCTTTCCTTGATGCCTTGGAGTACAACGAACGATTACTTCAATGCCTGTAGTTGTGTTCGCTTCTCTCACTAATTACAATGAAGCTGTAGAGAGAGAGGGAGAGGGAAAGGCAGGGATGTTAACCAGAAAGGATTCCGGTTGGCTACCCTGCACAGGGGAAGGGAATGAGAGGAATTAAAGAGGAAAGAGAGAAGTAACGGGAAATAATCAGTCTGTCAATCAAGGCAGTCGCTCTCAAAAAGCGAAAGAGTGCCTTGTAAGCCTTGATGGCAGTTGACTGTTGTGGCCACGGACCGAGGATCTTGGCCTCTGTGATAGGGCGAGGGTCCAGGCGGTCCAGAGCACATCGCAGCTTATGTCTTTCGGCTACAAAGGCAGGGCACTCACACAAGATATGGGTGATTGTCTCATCACAGGCGCAGTTCACACAAGAAGGGCTGTCGGCCATCGCGATCCGGAAAGCATACTTATTCGTGAAGGCAACACCGAGCCATAGACGAGACAGTAGTGTTGCTTCACGACGCGCTACATTACACGGAAGACGGAGGCGCAGTCCAGGGTCCAAAGTCCTGAGGCGACGGTTGCACAACTCACCAGAGTTCCACACTGAAAGTGTGAGCTCCAGCCTCAAGGAACGAAGCCCACACGATGAAGCTGTAGTTTTACTGAAACTCTCTTAGTCCATAACGGGTGTTATCTCCATAACATCGCACAGTTCGTTCTACGTCTAGCTTCTTAGTGACATTGAGTCTGGAGCTTTATTGCGCAAGCTTGCACCAAATACTTCCATCAAATTCTCACACTTACACATGTGCAGTGTATTGCTTTGCTGGGGAGATGCCACTGAGTGTACTCGTACTCTGACTCGCCTCGAACGGCCTACTTTATTGAACCAGCTTGAAACAAAGCAACTTGGAAACTGCTGCGACACTTCCCAGGTAGCACTTCTGCAGTAAATGTCATTGTTTTCAGAACTCACTTAAGTTAATATTTGAACACGGAGACAGTTCCTTTGCTTGGAATCATTGATTTCTTCTCAAAGCAATGAGAGCAGGAGTTAAGAGTTGTTATTACACCTGGGTGATAATAGCAGCAAGATGACGTAATCATTCTTGATTACCTGCATCGTAGATGACGTTGGATTTGGGAAGTCAGTGATCTCTCATTCTTCGATTCTTTTGTAGCTCTCCATAGTATACAGAGCAGAGTAAAATGAAAGGCTGTTTTCCATATGCGAGCAGTGTGCAGTCTTAATCATGTATAAAGAGTGGCACTATGAAAGCTGCCTCTCTTTGTGATACATATATTTAAATTAATTTGCAGTGGGAAGGTGGTTGATAAGCATTCTTTTTCAGTTCTTTTCTGGCTTTCTAGTGCCATGCCTAACTTTATTATTCTTGCCTGTGTTTAGAGTGCCGTTCCTGAATCAAAGCCAATCTAAATTCTTCAGGGAACACTCTAGGTGTCCCTTCCTTTTTTTTGCAGCTGTATTCTCTAATTGTACCATGCAGCCTAGGCTTCTCACACACTCTTGTGTGTGTGTGTTGCAAAAGCCTAAACAAACAGCATTTCGAAAAAAGATGTTGAGGAGCTCTGCCTAGAGTTGATGCATTTTTTCTTATCATTCTGGTTGTTTTTCAGGTGAAACGCCTCTTCTGACACCTGTGATTACATGCAAGTCAGTTCTGCATCAGTTACCAAGACATCATTGTTGCCTGCCTTCTGGCCATGCTGCAACATATTGTATCAAAGGCTGTGCGAGCATTCACTGCAACATTCCCTGCATGTCTGCAGGCAGTTGCCACAAAATTGTGCTTGCTTTCTGTTCAACAAGCGCATACATACTTTTACTTTTTTGTTCACAGAAGTCCCTCTGCAGGCATATCTTGGTTCTTCTGTCCTTGCAACATTCAAACTGCACCCTAAAGTATTCCTGATCTTCGGTGAAGTGCAACTTCGCACACTGTCATGGAGGTGTTTGTATATGTCAAAGACAGAATGTGTAACGCAATGACCAGTGAGGTCAAGTTAACAGGTAATATAAGGCAAATAAGCATTGCGGAATGCATTTACAGCAAGTTTGACTGCATCATTGCATCGTCTTATGGCCCAGCACCCCACTATTGATATGCTGCTCTTGGTATACCCGTTTCATCCTTGTGGGGGCACTTGTCGAACAGTGTCATCGTGACCACTCTCGATTTTATTTAGATGATATGAGTTGGGGTGCTCATGATTGAGTCAAGACTGTGCAGCTGTGTGCCAAGCTGTGGGGAAAGCACCAGTGCAGTTTTGCATTTTTTTATCCTCCATAGTGCCTGTACAAAAGATTAATTTTGTTAATGATGGTTGGTACTTTCTTTGATTGAATACCTGCAAATGTTTTTTGCGCAGCTGTTTCTTGAGTGTTTTAATAATCTAGATTCATTGAGCTGGTTCCGCTTGCCATACTTATCTGGATGCACGAGATGAGCTTCTGATGCTCAGGCAAGACATGATTGGCCTGACATGGGCAGTGCATAGTTAGCTTAAGTCCAGAATAGATTACATAACACGTGATAGTCATGGTCCTGGAACTAGCGAGTGTGGTGTTATAATAAATAGCATTGTTTCAAACAGCAACAGCATTCATTGTTTAATGATTCTAACTCAAGTCGGAGGCCATAATGGAGATTCTGTAAATGCATCTACAGGCTTTTGTTATGCATGGTCCACTTTGAAACACTATATGATGGTTTTACTTGTGGCTGCCGTTTATTGTAATGTACTGAATGCACAAAGAAGAAACTAGGAAGCACTTTTTGTTATATCGCACAAGAATGACTATCCACAATGGTACTTGGAACCATGATAAACACAATTTCTTGTTTTTGAAAGGGCGATCCCAAATTAAAAGTCATTTATTTTGATGAAAGATTTATGAGGACTTTGCTGGTCTGATCAAAGTTTCACTTTTTTAAGCCAGAAAGTATGCCCTCTTAAGTGTAAATCTGCGCAAAAAGGTAACATGCCTTACATAATGATGCTTTGTCCAAATGATGCTGGCAGCGGATAGTTTGGTACTTGGTGGAGTTTACACAGCATACAAACCATTGTGGTCAGTGCCTCCCAAGCTTGCACTACGTTCTTCCCAAGTGGCTACATAAACCAGGTTTCTGGGCTTTAAATCTGTTGGGAAAGGTGGGAGAAGATGTGTTTATTTCAACGAGTATTGCAGTGGTTTTAAATTCTTCACAGTGAAGCAGTGATGTTTTATTTGACGGCTTCCCCATGGCAGTAATTACTCAGTTCCTGCTCTTTATGTGTGTTTTCTTTATTTACTGCGCGTGGTGTCTTGGCATTGTAGTTAATAGTTGGTATTGCGGTGTCTGATCTCTCTAAAGGCCCTTGTCAATCTCTGTGTGGCTTGCACTATTTAGTATCTTCGCGTATGCCGTGACTTTGCGTTATTTTAGGTATTCGTTCGGAAGATGAAACTCTGCCACTGAAACTCCTGCTGTTATATAGTATTGTGTATGAAACCTTGTGTAAAAATAATTATAGAGAAATACTCTTGTTGCTGACGTGGTTGGCATCTATGCATGTTTTCAATTGCTATGACTGTTCAAAACTATTCCACATCTGCAAGGGCTCACATCTATGGTTTATAATAATTCTCACTTTAATGTATGCCTTACACCTTTTTATTTTACTTTTTTTTCATGTACGGTGTTGACATGGCTGGAAAAGCTGCGTCACAGAGTGCATGAACGACAGCAGCAGCTGAAAGTTCAATTGTTTTCTGTGGATTCTTTTTTGTTGTGGTGCGATTCAAGGGAAGTGCTGCCCTGCAACCCTGCACTGTGAGCAGGTCAATGCCTGTGAGCTAGCAAGTAATAAATGTGCGTTCTGTGTTTGTAACAAGTCATGATATACACAGATTAAAGTCATGCAATGGGATGTAATGTTTGTAATTTCTGCTCTGCTAAGCTCAGCTGCAAAAGCAACAGTGTTTTTTCAGTCATGTGCTCGTGACTGGCTGTCCTCGTGATATGATATAGGGGCCTAGTTTAAGAGAGAACAGCTTTTATTTTAGGTCTGTGTGGTCTTAATCAAGGCTCGGTTCTTTGATCATGACAAGGTCTGACCAGCTTGAGTTTGAGCATCCTCGCCATTCAATAACTATCCTAGAGACATAGGCCAGCTGTTATCAATGCATTGAGGCATACCCTTTATGTCTAAAAAAATACATGCATTGTTTCTTTGCGAAGGTTTGGTCACAGCTAAGAGTAGCTGCACCTCGTCTCCGCAACAAAATTCGCAAGGATGCGAAAAGCGCTTTTCGTGCCCCCAGTGTGGCTATGCTACAGTGCCTAACCATGCTCTCAAGAGACACCAGAGAAGCCACACTGGAGAGCGTCCTTACCAGTGCAGCCATTGCAGCAAGGCGTTCACTACTTCAGACCAGCTTGTGAGGCACATCCGTATCCATACGGGCGAGAAGCCACACGAGTGTAATCACTGTGGCAAGAGCTTCACAGAGAGGGGCAACCTGACAGAGCATGTTCGCATCCACACAGGCGAGAAGCCGTTCCGATGCCATCTATGCCCCGAGGTCTTCGCGCAGAGGGCGGGCCTGCGTCACCATCTGCGATCTCACAAGAAGGCAACTCTGTAGTAGATTTTTTTTTTTTGCACAAGTAGATTTTCGCACAGGCTGTGTCTGAAGTTCTCTTGGTGCGCAGTTTATTCATCTAAAGGCATTTGCTATTGAATTATGTTACGGAGTGTTCTGCGACCATTTATTGTCAGCCATTGCATTGTAAGAATCTGTTAATCTCATTGTGATGTCTTGACTGAAATTATCCACAATGATATTTTGACAATAATCATGTTGACACTATCTGATGCAAGTTGTAATATTTGTAATATGAGCGGTAGCAAAATTTTAAGGTGACTGGCTGTAAAGTATCCTGCTATTCTGGACCTGAAATGAGAGCAACACTATTAGATGAGTGTGCAGCGTATTAATGTTTTGTTTTTATTTTAAATATCTCAAACAGCATGCTTTTTGCTTCTTGTTTGCTTGTAAGAGAACGAATAGTTAACATACTATTTCTGAAAAATTGAGCAGACTGTGCACAGTATGTTCTTGGAATGCTTGCCTGGTTGAAAATGCTTCCCTTTCTAAAATAAGACGGGAGAAAGGTTCATATTTATTTTCTTTTGCATCCAGCCAGTTTTCCAGGAAATATGGCTCTGGCACTTTTTTTTTTGCTACTGTATAAATTGGATAAATGATCTCAGTCTTGAAATGATACATTGTATTTATTTGTAGACGGTCTGGTGGAAATTCATGATGGTCGCTGCCTTGTCATTATTAATTGTACACCACACTCTATACATTCCATCTAATGGGAGTGAGGGAATGCTTCAATGTTTCCTATCAACTGCTGCTTGTACTTTGCTGGCAGAAATGAAGCTGCAGCACTTGCAGGTGCATTTTTTTTATGCTTCTTTTAGGAGTTTTTGCTCTGCCATTTCATGTTGTATTTTTTTCTTCGCTGATGTTTGATTGGCAATTTTGTCTTATTTAGGCAAAATCCTACATTACAGCACCTAAGTGGTTGTGCAGCTTTTGTGCAGAAATTTTAGAATAGATCTTACAGGTGCAGTTCTAGCGATGATGTGTTCTCTTGGTTGTTGGCTTTACTCACAATGCACTCAGTGATGTCGTGCAATCACAAAGATTTCATAGCATCAAGAGTGTTTGAAGTTACATTTGTGTTAATTTATTTTGGAAAAATAAAGTACGGTCAGGATCCCCATTGTAGCACAGTCACCTTTCTGTCTCATGTGGAGTGCACTGTTGTTTATATTGCACAGGCAGAAGAACAGGACTCGCACAGTGGAAGAACAACCCGAAGTCATCTGGAGTGATGTAGCTGGGACAGTGACTGCTCAGCTGGGAGCAACGACTTGAAAATGTGTGTCTATTAAAGTTGGCCGCTGACCTCTTCAACACGCACAGTGCAGCAGTGGCCTTTTCATTCAATGGACGACTCCCACTGCGTCCAACTGGAAGCCATTGTGTCAGTGAATGGCAGGAGTGACCACACAAAGGCCCCAATACTTCCTGCCAGGCTGTGTGGCAAATGCACTGAAATTTTGCAAAACTTGCACGGCAAAACTCGACAGAAACATATTCAAGGTGTGGCACTTCTGACTGAACTGTCACTTTTCAGACTCCAACCTCACTAACCACTTTCGCTTCCTCGTCTGCTGCATGAGTGTCATGTTTGTGCTTCTAGGATATCCGCCAGAGCATCAGCTTATTGGTAAGCAGAGGCCACTCAGTGCACACTTAGTCTCTACTGCCTGCCTTGAATGACTGGTCTTCATGATTTTTTTATGAAAAGGCATCATAAGTAAAGATAGGGCAAACCACATGAGAAATGCATGGAGGCATGTACTTAACAGTACATGTTAAACAACCTACATTTGTGTCTCTTATGGTCATCTGTCTGCTTTACTTTTTGTCCCTTTCTGTATTGCGAAAAATGTCAAACCAACTCGCCCAACTTTATGTGTCTTGATTTTCGTGAGGCAATTGTGCAATGAAATTATTTGGCACCATGCAGTGTGTTAATGTTTAGCGGTACTGCACATCAAGAGATGCTGAGGTCATGCGGAGACACAGCAACCAACAAGGAGACCCAAAAACTTGGGTACATATAGTGACTGCAGTCACTAAACAGTGGAGTACGAATACAGATCACTTCTTTGCATTTCTCTGTTGCTGCAATATTCTATTTTCTTCCATCAAAAAGTGTGTACATAGTTCAGGAATTTGCTTTCCTAGAAACTTAGTTTCCTTCTCTTTGGGGTCATTCCATGGGTGGCGATTGTCACGCTTGGCACCGCTATCAAATACTATTACTCCTTAATGACTCAAGTTCATCACAGTTAAAACTAACTCAGGGTGTCCCACAGGGATCGATATTAGGACCGTTGCTCTTCCTCACGTATATAAATGATATCGTGAAAATACCTGAATCACCTGAGATCATTATTTATGCAAATGACACTAATATTTTTTTCACATCGCATGAGATAACAGCACTCGAAACCAAAGTAAATAACTACCTGGTGTACCTGACCAGGTGGCTGAAGGAAAATATGCTACTAATGAATTCAAAGAAGACAACATTTATCGTATTTCACCCTGTTAACAAACCACTGCACAATACAATAACAATTAAGTTTGATGACCAACGTCTTTCCTCAGTTAAAGAACAGAAATTTTTCGCCGTGTGGTTCCAGGAAGAATTTTCATGGACACCACATGTGAATCATCTAACAAATGAACTGGCACGAACCATAGGATGTTAAACAAAGTAGGGCATATAATTCCTCTATGGCTAAAACAACTGTTGTACAACTCCCTGGTATATTCAAAACTAATACATGGGATGATGGTGTGGGGAACCACAACAAAAGGTAATTACAATAAGCTCATAATACTGATAAAAGATATTACATTGTTATGAAAATTATTACGGATGTTACCAACTCCTACGATCTTCTCCCTTTGTTCTTAAAATATAAAATGCTGAGGGCCAACCAGCTATACTACTATAAACTACTTCAGTTCGTACAACTCCGGAAACTGCACATTTGCGACAGGGAAGAAAACTCTACTTATCCTCTCCGACACAATAAAAGACGCATGCCAAAAACTAGAACCAACTATGGTAAACAAACAGTTCCTTACCAAATGGCTTCGATTCTTAATAAACTTGAAGGTACCTTGAATTTCACATCCAGTATTAGCACATTCAAAAAGCACATTAAAGATGTCCTAATAATATCAGGTGTTTTGTACGGGGAGTGATGAGTACTTCTGACATGCATACAAAGGATATATCTTCTCTTGTACATGATTTTTCACTTTATTTTTCTTATAAGTGTCCTCCAATGATTGCATACTATTGCATATTGAATCTATAGCTTCTGCTGAAAGCAGTATGTGCAGTCTTTGTCAAAAGTATACAGCCCAAGGAGTCTGCTTCTGAGCCCTGCAGTGTGGCTCCTCTTTGATAGTCGGGGACCCTAATCACAAAAGGCTGGAGGAACTTGCGTCCTCAACCATCCCAAGCTTAGGACTACCATATGCGCTTAAGAGCCCCGCTACACGTCTTGAAAGCAAACCCCTTGGGCTGTATATTTTTGACAAAGGCTGTACATAAAGTCTCAGTTGTTATTTCCCATGCATGCCGGGAAGAGAACAAAAATGTAGCAGATTTCAAAGGCTTTGGTCATGGACAATGTTGGCTTTGGGAGGCTAGTGGATTCTTCTTCTCTGATTAATGTCCACTTAAAATCTGCACAACAACCGCAGTGAAGTTAAAGTCAAGGTTGTTCTAAACAAATGGTTCCTGGTCTTATTCACATATTGAACTGCAAGGCATGGATCTCTTTCTGTTCCCTGTCGTTGCATTGTTAACAATGAGAAAAATTCCATGCAAAAGCAACCTCTTCCTTTAATTCAACTTACTTGCTTTTTTCTAGTTGCATGCTTGTTTGCTGAGTAGAGGGTGGCAAGTGCCCTCATTTTTATTTTTCCTTCCTCACCTTGAATCCATGGCCCTCCCTCACCCTCGCTAATTGCTAATTGTTTTGAAACGCGTTGTTTTTTCTAGTCGCCAACTTCTGGGAATATTACTGAGTAATGAACAAATAAGGGGAAGCCCTCAAGCATTATTGGACGAGAGGCTGGATGCTTATACTATATATGTGTGCATGATCATGTGTGCGTGTATTGCTTGAGCTAATAAGTGAGACAAAAACGTGACAGTTACGAGTTGAGCGCCAAAATATCACTGCCTTTACTTCTGAGACACACTGCAGGCTTATACATGTGCCCTGTACTTACAACATTTCATTGTTATCTACATGCACTGCTAAAATGAGTCAGTACGTTGGTGTGTCTATGTGCAAAAATTAATATGCATCATAAATATTTTAAAAGCAATGCAGCAGCATTTATCACGACAATTAAAATAAGTGCTAAGCAGAGAATAGGCTCAGAGCAAGGAGAGTTTGTAGGCCGCTAAATCATCATTCCCTGTTGACATTGTGATAGCAGTGGGCCTTATACCTGAATTTCACTGCTTTTAATCTCGCGTAGTTTGTGCGGCTTGCTGCATGCCCGTCTGAAGGTGCTTCCACGTGCCAGGATGGAAGATGATGAATACTACATTTTCAATTCACAGCTCAACAGATTGGCAGTTTAACACACATGAACGCAGGCAGGTGAAGATAACGACATTGCGAGCAGAGCTCGAGAGACTTGCAGTTCAAAGAGGCAGAATGTTAAGATTTCTGCCAAATGATTATTCATCTGAGGGACATGTATGAATCGACCGACCTTAAACCGAATGCGACGGTCTGATTCGGTCATGAGTCAGAGACCGACGGAGATCCAGCTTGGTGCAGACTACGACTTCTTTGAGAGCAGAAGGGAGGTATCCCGCTTGGTGGTGGGTTCTGGTCTGATTGCGCAGAGTCCAGCTTGTTGCGGTAGCCTGGCATGTTGTTGTTTCCTCTGAAGCGATGGCACATACCCATGGTAGGGGATTGTTGTTGTTGTCCTCAAGAAGATACTGGCACGTATCCACTGCGGGGATATGCCAAGACACAGGCAGTGACTGACAGGCACTCAAAATGACAGGTGGGGATTTGCGTGTCCACCAAGCGCTTGCTTTCCACCACCTCTTTGAACGTATGCCAGTCTTTTGTACAACCTTAGAATTCGGTATTTCTACCCCTTTAAGCAGTGGCTCTACCGTTTTGATACCAGCTTCCCTCGAGCCCCACCTCACAGCTTTTGGAAACTTTACAGGAAATGTGGCTCTGGCACATTTCTTTTGGCTGTTATAGAAATTGGATAGATGATCCCTCTCTTGAAATCACGCATTGTATTTATTTGTAAGTGTTTTGGTGGCAGTTCATGATGGTCGCTGCCTTGTCATTATTAATTGTACACTGCGCTCTCTACATTGCATCTCATGGGAATGAGGGAATGCTTCAATGCTTCCTATCATCTGCTGCTTGTACCTTGCTGGTGAAAATGAAGCTGCAGCACTCGCTGACAAGATTTTTCTTTATGCTTCTTTGAAGAGTCATTGCTTCGCCATTTTGCATTTTATTTCTTCTTTGGTGATAATTGAAGAGCAGTTTTGTGTTGTTTGCATCTTAGCAGCCTTTGCTTCATGCAAAATCCCACATTTACAGCACCTGAGTGATTGTGCAGCTTTTTTGCGGAAATTTAACAATAAGTCTCACAGGCGCAGCTTTTAGTGATGGCGTGTTCTCTTGTTTGTTGGCTTTCCTACATTGCACGCAGTAATATTGTGCAACCATAGAGATTAGATACCATAAAGAGTGTTGGAAGTAATGTTTGTGTTAATTTACTGTGGAAAAATATAGTATGGTTGGAAACTTAAGTTTAGCACTGCCACCTTTCTTTGTAATGTGGAGCACACTGCTGTGCATATTGCGGAGGCTGAAAAACAGGATTCGCACAGTGGAAGAAGAACCTGAAATGATCTGGAAGAATAGAGTTTGGACGGTGACTGCTCATCTGGGACCAACGCCTTAGAAATATATATCTATATATCTATATATATGTATATATATATATATATATATATATATATATATATATATATATATCTATTAAAGTTGGTTGCTGACCTCTCCAACACACACAGTGCTGAAGTGGCCTTTTCATTCAATGGACGACTCTTGCAGCATCCAACTGGAGGCCATTGGGGTCAATGAATTGCAGGAGTGACCACACAAAAACCCAAATACTTAATGCCGGGCTGTGTGGCAAATGCACTGAAATTTTGCAAAACTTGCTTAGCAAAACGCGACGGAAGCATATTCAAGCTGTGGCACTCCTGACAGAGTTGTCACTTTTCAGACTCCATCCTCACTAATCACTTTCGCTTCGCCTGCAGTTATATATTATTATTGTGTATGAAACCTTATGTAAGAGTAACGATATAGAAATACCCTTATCACTGACACGGTTGGCATCGATGCATTTTTTCAATTGCTATGACTGCTAAAACTATTCCGTATCTGCAAGGCCTCACATTTCTGCTTTGTTATAGTTCTCACTTTAAATTATGCCTCACACCTTTTCTGTTTGTTGTTTTTCATGTACGGTGTTGACATGGCTCGAATAGCTGCGTTACAGAGTGCATGAATGACAGCAGCAGCTGAAATTTCAATCGTGCTTTGCAGATTTTTCTGCAGTGTGGAGCACACTGCTGTGGATATTGCAGAGGCTGAAAAACAGAATTCGCACAGTGGAAGAAGAACCCGAAATTATCTGGAAGAATAGACTTGGGACGATGACTGCTCATCTGGGACCAACGCCTTAGAAATATATATCTATTAAAGTTGTCTGCTGACCTCTCCAACATGCACAGTGCTGAAGTGGCCTTTTCATTAAATCGACGACTCCTACTGCGTCCAACTAGAAGCCATTGGTTCAGCGAAGGGCAGGAGTGACCACACAAAGGCCCCAATACTTCCTGCCAGGCTGTGTGGCAAATGCACTGAAATTTTGCAAAACTTGCTTAGCAAAATGCGACGGAAACATATTCAAGGCGCGGCACTCTTGACTGAGTTGTCACTTTTCAGACTCCATCCTCACTAATCACTTTCGCTTCCCCCGCAGTTATACCATATTATTGCTAGGAAATCTTAGTAACAGTAACGATATAGAAATACCCTTGTCGCTGACATGGTTCGCATCGATGCATGTTTTCAGTTGCTATGAGTGCTAAAACTATTCCATACCTGCAAGGTCTCACATTTCTGCTTTGTTATAGTTCTCACTTTAATTTTTGCCTCACACCTTTTCTGTTTGTTGTTTTTCATGTACGGTGTTGACATGGCTCGAATAGCTGCGTTACAGAGTGCATGAATTACAGCAGCAGCTGAAATTTCAGTCGTGCTTTGCAATTTCTTTGTTGTGCTAAAAAAGAGAAGGGGAAATGGTGCTAAAAAATTGTGTGCCTGTGATGCAACCTGGTGCTATGTGTCAGTCAGTGCCTCTGAACAAGGAAGTACTAAATGTATGCTTCTCTTTTTGTAGCAAGTTGTGGTTTACACTGATAAAGTCCTGCAAGGGCATGTAATGTTTGTAATTTATGCTCTGCACTGCTCAGCTACAGAAGCAACAGTGTTTTTCGAGTCACATACTATGATTTGCTGTTCTCGTGATATGAAATATGGGCCTAGTTTAAAAGAGAATAGCTTTTAATTTAGGTCTGCATCACAAGGCTCGGTTCTTCGATCATGACAAAATGTGACCAGCTTGAGTTTGAGCATCCTCAGCATTCATTAACTAACCTAAAGACATAGGCCAGCGGTTATCAATGCATTGAGGCATACCCTTTATGTCTAAAAAAATCCAGGTATTGTTTCTTCGCGCAGGTTTGGTCGCAGCTAAGAGTGGCTGCACCTCGTCTCTGCAACAAAATTCGCAAGGACGCGGAAAGTTCTTTTTGTGCCCCGATTGTGGCTATGCTACAGTGCATAACCATCTTCTCAAGAGACACCAGAGAAGCTACACTGGAGAGCGTCCTTTCCAATGCAGCCATTGCAGCAAGGCGTTCACTGCTTCAGACCACCTTGTGAGGCACATCCGTATCCATACGGGCGAGAAGCCACACCAGTGTAATCACTGTGGCAAGAGCTTCACAGAGAGGGGCATCCTGACACAGCATGTTCGCGTCCACACAGGCGAGAAGCCGTACCACTGCGATCACTGTGGCAAGTGCTTCACACAGAGTGGACCCCTGAGGGAACACCTCCGCGTCCACACAGGCGAGAAGCCATTCCGATGCCATCTGTGTCCCCTGGCCTTTGCGCGGAAGGCGAGCCTACGTCACCATCTGCGATCTCACAAGAAGGCAACTCTGTAGTAGATTTTTTTTTTGCACTTGTAGATTTTCGCACTGGCTGTGTCTAAGGTTCTCTTGGTGCGCAGTTTATTCATCTAAAGGCATTTGCTATTGAATTATGTTACAGGGTGTTCTGCGACCATTTATTGTCAGCCATTGCATTGTAAGAATCTGTTAATCTCGTTGTGATGTCTTGATTGAAATTATCCGGAAGCATATTTTGACATTAATCATGTTGACACTATCTGATGCGAGTTGTAATATTTGAAATATGAGCGGTAGCAAAATTTTAAGGTGACTGGCTGTAAAGTATTCTGCTATTGTGGACCTGAAATGAGACTAACACTATTAGATGTGTTCGCAGAATATTAATGTTTTGTTTTGGTTGCAAATTTCTGAAGCAGCATGCTTTTTGCCTCTTTTTTGCTTGTAAGAGAAGTAATAGTTAACAAACTATTTCCGAGAAGTTTGGCAAACTGTGCACAGTATGTTCTTGGAATGCTTACCTGGTTCAAAATGCTTCCCTTTCTAAAAGAAGACGAGAGAAAGGTCCATATTTATTTTATGTTGCATCCAGCAAGTTTTGCAGGAAATGTGGGTCTGGCATTTTTTTTTTTTGCTGCTATATAAATTGGATAAATGATCTCTGTTTTGAAATGATACATTGTGTTTAGTTGTAGACGTCCTGGTGGAAGTTTATGTTGGTCACTACCTTGTCATTTTTAATTGCCCCTCACGGGAGTGAGGGCATGCTTCAGTCTTTCCTATCGTCAGCTGCTTGTACTTTTTTAGTGAAAATGAAACTGCAGCACATGCTGACAGATTTTTGTTTGCTTCTTTTAGGAGCTTTCGCTCTGCCATTTCATCTTGTATTTTTTCTTTCGCTGATGTTTTATTGGCAATTTTGTCTTATTCAGGCAAAGTCCTACATTTATAGAACCTAAGTGGTTGTGGAGCTTTTTTGCAGAAATTTCAGAATAAATCTTACAGTCGCAGTTTTAGCGATGACGTGTTCTCTTGGTTGTTGGCTTTACTCACAATGCACTCAGTGATGTTGTGCAATCATAAAGATTTCGTAGCATCAAGGGTCTTTGAAGTTACATTTGTGTTAATTTATTTTGGATAAATGAAGTACAGTCAGGATCCCCATTGTAGCACAGTCACCTTTCTTTCTCATGTGGAGTACGCTGTTGTGGATATTGGACAGGCAGAAGAACAGGATTCGCAAAGTGGAAGAAGAACCCGAATTGATCTGGAGTGATGTAGCTGGGACAGCGACTGCTCAGCTGGGAGCAACGACTTGAAAATGTGTGTCTATTAAAGTTAGCCGCTGACCTCTTCAACATGCACAGTGCAGAAGTGGCCTTTTCATTCAATGGACGACTCCCACTGCATCCAACTGCAAGCCATTGCATCAGTGAATGGCAGGAGTGACCACACAAAGGCCCAAATACTTCCTGCCAGGCTGTGTGGCAAATGCACTGAAATTTTGCAATACATGCACAGCAAAACGAGACAGAAACATATTCAAGGCGTGGCACCCTGACTGAGTTGTCTTTTCAGAGACCATCCTCACTAACCACTTTCGCTTCCTATTCTGCTGCAAGGGTGTCATCTTCATGTGTATAAAATATCTGCCAGAGTATGTTTGTTGGTAAGCAGAGGCCACTCAGTGCACACTTACTCTCTACTGCCTGTCTTGAATGACTGATTTTCGGGAGTTTTTACGAAAAGGCACCATAAGTAAAAATAAAGCAGACCGCACGAGAAATGCATGCAGGAATGTCTCTCTCGCGTCGTCTTTTTTGCCTGGTGTGCCTTTTCGTCAAAAGTATGTAAGTACAACTGACCCAACAGCACATGTTAAGCAACCTATATCTGTTTCTTATGGCCATCGGTCTGCTTTACTATTTGCCCCTTTTCGTATTGTAAGAAATGTCAAACTAACTTGCCGAACAGTATTTGTAAGTTGGCTTTCATGAGGTAGTTGTGCAAAGAAATTGTTTAGCACCATGTTGTGTGTTACATGTTCAGATGTACTGCACATTAAGAATGCTGAGGTCATGTTGAGACAGCAACAAACAAGGGGACGCAGAAACTAGTACATATGGCAACTGCAATTGCTAAGCAGAGGAGTATGAATACGGACCATTTCTTTTATTTCTCTATTGCTCCAATTTTTTATTTTCTTCCATCAAAAAGTGTGAATAAAGGTGAGGAATATGATATCCTAGGTACTTAATTTCCTTGTATGTGGGTGTATAGGGTGACCTATGACATGTGCGAGGCACGATATCCAATTTCCTTGCCATTTAATGTCACGGAAGGACTGCTGATGCATTTTTCTCCAGGACTGTGAATGTAATACGCTTGCATGCTTTCGCGCCTTACCTTGTTTTTATAAACAGTGTCTTTGTTGCGCTCTTCACCCACCATGAGTAGGATACAACCCTGCGTTGTCATACTAGCAGGGCTGGAAGGGGGTGCTTTGATGGAGAAGAGCCGCTTGGTTCGAAGGCAGTAGATTTTCCCCATCAAAGGACCCCGTTTCACCCAATGCCATTGGCTGATTCTTGTGACCCCTAGAACGAAGCGGCCTTTCCCCATCAAAGGACCCCTTCCAGCAAATGGCATCGACCGATTCTCATGACCGCTAGAACAAAGCGGCTTTTCCCCATTAAAGGGCCCCCTTCCAGCCAATGGCATCGGCTGATTCTCATGACCCCTAGAACGAAACGGCTGTTCCGCATCCAAGGACCCCTTTCATCCAATGGCATCGACCGATTCTCATGACCGCTAGAACAAGGCGGCTTTTCCCCATTAAAGGGCCCCCTTCCAGCCAATGGCATCGGCTGATTCTCATGACCCCTAGAACGAAACGGCTGTTCCCCATCCAAGAACCCCTTCCAGCCAATGGCATCGGCTGATTCTCATGACCCCTCGAACGAAACGGCTGTTCCCCATCCAAGGACCCCTTCCAGCCAATGGCATCGGCTGATTCTCATGACCCCTAGAACGAAACGGCTGTTCCCCATCCAAGGACCCCTTCCAGCCAATCGCATCGGCTGATTCTCATGACCCCTCGAACGAAACGGCTGTTCCCCATCCAAGGACCCCTTCCAGCCAATGGCATCGGCTGATTCTCATGACCCCTAGAACGAAACGGCTGTTCCCCATCCAAGGACCCCTTCCAGCCAATGGCATCGGCTGATTCTCATGACCCCTAGAACGAAACGGCTGTTCCCCATCCAAGGACCCCTTCCAGCCAATGGCATCGGCTGATTCTCATGACCCCTCGAACGAAACGGCTGTTCCCCATCCAAGGACCCCTTCCAGCCAATGGCATCGGCTGATTCTCATGACCCCTCGAACGAAACGGCTGTTCCCCATCCAAGGACCCCTTCCAGCCAATGGCATCGGCTGATTCTCATGACCCCTCGAACGAAACGGCTGTTCCCCATCCAAGGACCCCTTCCAGCTAATGGCATCGGCTGATTCTCATGACCCCTCGAACGAAACGGCTGTTCCCCATCCAAGGACCCCTTCCAGCCAATGGCATCGGCTGATTCTCATGACCCCTCGAACGAAACGGCTGTTCCCCATCCAAGGACCCCTTCCAGCCAATGGCATCGGCTGATTCTCATGACCCCTCGAACGAAACGGCTGTTCCCCATCCAAGGACCCCTTCCAGCCAATGGCATCGGCTGATTCTCATGACCCCTCGAACGAAACGGCTGTTCCCCATCCAAGGACCCCTTCCAGCCAATGGCATCGGCTGATTCTCATGACCCCTCGAACGAAACGGCTGTTCCCCATCCAAGGACCCCTTCCAGCCAATGGCATCGGCTGATTCTCATGACCCCTAGAACAAAACGGCTGTTCCCCATCCAAGGACCCCTTCCAGCCAATGGCATCGGCTGATTCTCATGACCCCTCGAACGAAACGGCTGTTCCCCATCCAAGGACCCCTTCCAGCCAATGGCTTCGGCTGATTCTCATGACCCCTCGAACGAAACGGCTGTTCCCCATCCAAGGACCCCTTCCAGCCAATGGCATCGGCTGATTCTCATGACCCCTCGAACGAAACGGCTGTTCCCCAACCAAGGACCCCTTCCAGCCAAAGGCATCGGCTGATTCTCATGACCCCTAGAACGAAACGGCTGTTCCCCGTCCAAGGACCCCTTCCAGCCAATGGCATCGGCTGATTCTCATGACCCCTCGAACGAAACGGCTGTTCCCCATCCAAGGACCCCTTCCAGCCAATGGCATCGGCTGATTCTCATGACCCCTCGAACGAAACGGCTGTTCCCCATCCAAGGACCCCTTCCAGCCAATGGCATCGGCTGATTCTCATGACCCCTAGAACGAAACGGCTGTTCCGCATCCAAGGACCCCTTTCAGCCAATGGCATCGACCGATTCTCATGACCGCTAGAACAAGGCGGCTTTTCCCCATTAAAGGGCCCCCTTCCAGCCAATGGCATCGGCTGATTCTCATGACCCCTAGAACGAAACGGCTGTTCCCCATCCAAGAACCCCTTCCAGCCAATGGCATCGGCTGATTCTCATGACCCCTCGAACGAAACGGCTGTTCCCCATCCAAGGACCCCTTCCAGCCAATGGCATCGGCTGATTCTCATGACCCCTAGAACGAAACGGCTGTTCCCCATCCAAGGACCCCTTCCAGCCAATCGCATCGGCTGATTCTCATGACCCCTCGAACGAAACGGCTGTTCCCCATCCAAGGACCCCTTCCAGCCAATGGCATCGGCTGATTCTCATGACCCCTAGAACGAAACGGCTGTTCCCCATCCAAGGACCCCTTCCAGCCAATGGCATCGGCTGATTCTCATGACCCCTAGAACGAAACGGCTGTTCCCCATCCAAGGACCCCTTCCAGCCAATGGCATCGGCTGATTCTCATGACCCCTCGAACGAAACGGCTGTTCCCCATCCAAGGACCCCTTCCAGCCAATGGCATCGGCTGATTCTCATGACCCCTAGAACGAAACGGCTGTTCCCCATCCAAGGACCCCTTCCAGCCAATGGCGTCGGCTGATTCTCATGACCCCTCGAACGAAACGGCTGTTCCCCATCCAAGGACCCCTTCCAGCCAATGGCATCGGCTGATTCTCATGACCCCTCGAACGAAACGGCTGTTCCCCATCCAAGGACCCCTTCCAGCCAATGGCATCGGCTGATTCTCATGACCCCTGGAACGAAACGGCTGTTCCCCATCCAAGGACCCCTTCCAGCCAATGGCATCGGCTGATTCTCATGACCCCTCGAACGAAACGGCTGTTCCCCATCCAAGGACCCCTTTCAGCCAATGGCATCGGCTGATTCTCATGACCCCTAGAACGAAACGGCTTTTCCCCATCCAAGGACCCCTTCCAGCCAATGCCATCGGCTGATTCTCATGACCCCTAGAACGAAACGGCTGTTCCCCATCCAAGGACCCCTTCCAGCCAATGGCATCGGCTGATTCTCATGACCCCTCGAGCGAAACGGCTGTTCCCCATCCAAGGACCCCTTTCAGCCAATGGCATCGGCTGATTCTCATGACCCCTCGAACGAAACGGCTGTTCCCAATCCAAGGACCCCTTCCAGCCAATGGCATCGGCTGATTCTCATGACCCCTAGAACGAAACGGCTGTTCCCCATCCAAGCACCCCTTCCAGCCAATGGCATCGGCTGATTCTCATGACCCCTCGAACGAAACGGCTGTTCCCCATCCAAGGACCCCTTCCAGCCAATGGCATCGGCTGATTCTCTTGACCCCTCGAACGAAACGGCTGTTCCCCATCCAAGGACCCCTTCCAGCCAATGGCATCGGCTGATTCTCATGACCCCTCGAACGAAACGGCTGTTCCCCATCCAAGGACCCCTTCCAGCCAATGGCATCGGCTGATTCTCATGACCCCTCGAACGAAACGGCTGTTCCCCATCCAAGGACCCCTTCCAGCCAATGGCATCGGCTGATTCTCATGACCCCTCGAACGAAACGGCTGCTCCCCATCCAAGGACCCCTTCCAGCCAATGGCATCGGCTGATTCTCATGACCCCTCGAACGAAACGGCTGTTCCCCATCCAAGGACCCCTTCCAGCCAATGGCATCGGCTGATTCTCATGACCCCTCGAACGAAACGGCTGTTCCCCATCCAAGGACCCCTTGCAGCCAATGGCATCGGCTGATTCTCATGACCCCTCGAACGAAACGGCTGTTCCCCATCCAAGGACCCCTTCCAGCCAATGGCATCGGCTGATTCTCATGACCCCTAGAACGAAACGGCTGTTCCCCATCCAAGGACCCCTTCCAGCCAATGGCGTCGGCTGATTCTCATGACCCCTCGAACGAAACGGCTGTTCCCCATCCAAGGACCCCTTCCAGCCAATGGCATCGGCTGATTCTCATGACCCCTCGAACGAAACGGCTGTTCCCCATCCAAGGACCCCTTCCAGCCAATGGCATCGGCTGATTCTCATGACCCCTGGAACGAAACGGCTGTTCCCCATCCAAGGACCCCTTCCAGCCAATGGCATCGGCTGATTCTCATGACCCCTCGAACGAAACGGCTGTTCCCCATCCAAGGACCCCTTTCAGCCAATGGCATCGGCTGATTCTCATGACCCCTAGAACGAAACGGCTTTTCCCCATCCAAGGACCCCTTCCAGCCAATGCCATCGGCTGATTCTCATGACCCCTAGAACGAAACGGCTGTTCCCCATCCAAGGACCCCTTCCAGCCAATGGCATCGGCTGATTCTCATGACCCCTCGAGCGAAACGGCTGTTCCCCATCCAAGGACCCCTTTCAGCCAATGGCATCGGCTGATTCTCATGACCCCTCGAACGAAACGGCTGTTCCCAATCCAAGGACCCCTTCCAGCCAATGGCATCGGCTGATTCTCATGACCCCTAGAACGAAACGGCTGTTCCCCATCCAAGCACCCCTTCCAGCCAATGGCATCGGCTGATTCTCATGACCCCTCGAACGAAACGGCTGTTCCCCATCCAAGGACCCCTTCCAGCCAATGGCATCGGCTGATTCTCTTGACCCCTCGAACGAAACGGCTGTTCCCCATCCAAGGACCCCTTCCAGCCAATGGCATCGGCTGATTCTCATGACCCCTCGAACGAAACGGCTGTTCCCCATCCAAGGACCCCTTCCAGCCAATGGCATCGGCTGATTCTCATGACCCCTCGAACGAAACGGCTGTTCCCCATCCAAGGACCCCTTCCAGCCAATGGCATCGGCTGATTCTCATGACCCCTCGAACGAAACGGCTGTTCCCCATCCAAGGACCCCTTCCAGCCAATGGCATCGGCTGATTCTCATGACCCCTCGAACGAAACGGCTGTTCCCCATCCAAGGACCCCTTCCAGCCAATGGCATCGGCTGATTCTCATGACCCCTCGAACGAAACGGCTGTTCCCCATCCAAGGACCCCTTGCAGCCAATGGCATCGGCTGATTCTCATGACCCCTAGAACGAAACGGCTGTTCCCCATCCAAGGACCCCTTCCAGCCAATGGCATCGGCTGATTCTCATGACCCCTCGAACGAAACGGCTGTTCACCATCCAAGGACCCCTTCCAGCCAATGGCATCGGCTGATTCTCATGACCCCTCGAACGAAACGGCTGTTCCCCATCCAAGGACCCCTTCCACCCAATGGCATCGGCTTATTCTCATGACCCCTGGAACGAAACGGCTGTTCCCCATCCAAGGACCCCTTCCAGTCAATGGCATCGGCTGATTCTCATGATCCCTCGAACGAAACGGCTGTTCCCCATCCAAGGACCCCTTCCAGCCAATGACATCGGCTGATTCTCATGACCCCTAGAACGAAACGGCTGCTCCCCATCCAAGGACCCCTTCCAGCCAATGGCATCGGCTGATTCTCATGACCCCTCGAACGAAACGGCTGTTCCCCATCCAAGGACCCCTTCCAGCCAATGGCATCGGCTGATTCTCATGACCCCTCGAACGAAACGGCTGTTCCCCATCCAAGGACCCCTTTCAGCCAATGGCATCAGCTGATTCTCATGACCCCTCGAACGAAACGGCTGTTCCCCATCCAAGGACCCCTTCCAGCCAATGGCATCGGCTGATTCTCATGACCCCTGGAACGAAACGGCTGTTCCCCATCCAAGGACCCCTTCCAGCCAATGGCATCGGCTGATTCTCATGGCCCCTCGAACGAAACGGCTGTTCCCCATCCAAGGACCCCTTTCAGCCAATGGCATCGGCTGATTCTCATGACCCCTCGAACGAAACGGCTGTTCCCCATCCAAGGACCCCTTCCAGCCAATGGCATCGGCTGATTCTCATGACCCCTGGAACGAAACGGCTGTTCCCCATCCAAAGACCCCTTTCAGCCAATGGCATCGGCTGATTCTCATGACCCCTAGAACGAAACGGCTGTTCCCCATCCAAGGACCCCTTCCAGCCAATGGCATCGGCTGATTCTCATGACCCCTCGAACGAAACGGCTGTTCCCCATCCAAGGACCCCTTCCAGCCAATGACATCGGCTGATTCTCATGACCCCTCGAACGAAACGGCTGTTCCCCATCCAAGGACCCCTTCCAGCCAATGGCATCGGCTGATTCTCATGACCCCTAGAACGAAACGGCTGTTCCCCATCCAAGGACCCCTTCCAGCCAATGGCATCGGCTGATTCTCATGACCCCTCGAACGAAACGGCTGTTCCCCATCCAAGGACCCCTTCCAGCCAATGGCATCGGCTGATTCTCATGACCCCTCGAACAAAACGGCTGTTCCCCATCCAAGGACCCCTTTCAGCCAATGGCATCGGCTGATTCTCATGACCCCTCGAACGAAACGGCTGTTCCCCATCCAAGGACCCCTTCCAGCCAATGGCATCGGCTGATTCTCATGACCCCTCGAACGAAACGGCTTTTCCCCATCCAAGGACCCCTTCCAGCCAATGGCATCGGCTGATTCTCATGACCCCTGGAACGAAACGGCTGTTCCCCATCCAAGGACCCCTTTCAGCCAATGGCATCGGCTGATTCTCATGACCCCTCGAACGAAACGGCTGTTCCCCATCCAAGGACCCCTTCCAGCCAATGGCATCGGCTGATTCTCATGACCCCTCGAACGAAACAGCTGTTCCCCATCCAAGCACCCCTTCCAGCCAGCCAATGGCATCGGCTGATTCTCATGACCCCTCGAACTAAACGGCTGTTCCCCATCCAAGGACCCCTTCCAGCCAATGGCACTGGCTGATTCTCATGACCCCTCGAACGAAACGGCTGTTCCCCATCCAAGGACCCCTTCCAGCCAATGGCATCGGCTGATTCTCATGACCCCTCGAACGAAACGGCTGTTCCCCATCCAAGGACCCCTTCCAGCCAATGGCATCGGCTGATTCTCATGACCCCTCGAACGAAACGGCTTTTCCCCATCCAAGGACCCCTTTCAGCCAAAGGCATCGGCTGATTCTCATGACCCCTCGAATGAAACGGCTGTTCCCCATCCAAGGACCCCTTCCAGCCAATGGCATCGGCTGATTCTCATGACCCCTCGAACGAAACGGCTGTTCCCCATCCAAGGACCCCTTCCAGCCAATGGCATCGGCTGATTCTCATGACCCCTCGAACGACACGGCTGTTCCCCATCCAAGGACCCCTTCCAGCCAATGGCATCGGCTGATTGTCATGACCCCTAGAACGAAACGGCTGTTCCCCATCCAAGGACCCCTTCCAGCCAATGGCGTCGGCTGATTCTCATGACCCCTCGAACGAAACGGCTGTTCCCCATCCAAGGACCCCTTCCAGCCAATGGCATCGGCTGATTCTCATGACCCCTCGAACGAAACGGCTGTTCCCCATCCAAGGACCCCTTCCAGCCAATGGCATCGGCTGATTCTCATGACCCCTGGAACGAAACGGCTGTTCCCCATCCAAGGACCCCTTCCAGCCAATGGCATGGGCTGATTCTCATGACCCCTCGAACGAAACGGCTGTTCCCCATCCAAGGACCCCTTTCAGCCAATGGCATCGGCTGATTCTCATGACCCCTCGAACGAAACGGCTGTTCCCCATCCAGGGAGCCCTTCCAGCCAATGGCATCGGCTGATTCTCATGACCCCTCGAACGACACGGCTGTTCCCCATCCAAGGACCCCTTCCAGCCAATGGCATCGGCTGACTGTCATGACCCCTAGAACGAAACGGCTGTTCCCCATCCAAGGACCCCTTCCAGCCAATGGCGTCGGCTGATTCTCATGACCCCTCGAACGAAACGGCTGTTCCCCATCCAAGGACCCCTTCCAGCCAATGGCATCGGCTGATTCTCATGACCCCTCGAACGAAACGGCTGTTCCCCATCCAAGGACCCCTTCCAGCCAATGGCATCGGCTGATTCTCATGACCCCTGGAACGAAACGGCTGTTCCCCATCCAAGGACCCCTTCCAGCCAATGGCATCGGCTGATTCTCATGACCCCTCGAACGAAACGGCTGTTCCCCATCCAAGGACCCCTTTCAGCCAATGGCATCGGCTGATTCTCATGACCCCTAGAACGAAACGGCTTTTCCCCATCCAAGGACCCCTTCCAGCCAATGCCATCGGCTGATTCTCATGACCCCTAGAACGAAACGGCTGTTCCCCATCCAAGGACCCCTTCCAGCCAATGGCATCGGCTGATTCTCATGACCCCTCGAGCGAAACGGCTGTTCCCCATCCAAGGACCCCTTTCAGCCAATGGCATCGGCTGATTCTCATGACCCCTCGAACGAAACGGCTGTTCCCAATCCAAGGACCCCTTCCAGCCAATGGCATCGGCTGATTCTCATGACCCCTAGAACGAAACGGCTGTTCCCCATCCAAGCACCCCTTCCAGCCAATGGCATCGGCTGATTCTCATGACCCCTCGAACGAAACGGCTGTTCCCCATCCAAGGACCCCTTCCAGCCAATGGCATCGGCTGATTCTCTTGACCCCTCGAACGAAACGGCTGTTCCCCATCCAAGGACCCCTTCCAGCCAATGGCATCGGCTGATTCTCATCACCCCTCGAACGAAACGGCTGTTCCCCATCCAAGGACCCCTTCCAGCCAATGGCATCGGCTGATTCTCATGACCCCTCGAACGAAACGGCTGTTCCCCATCCAAGGACCCCTTTCAGCCAATGGCATCGGCTGATTCTCATGACCCCTCGAACGAAACGGCTGTTCCCCATCCAAGGACCCCTTCCAGCCAATGGCATCGGCTGATTCTCATGACCCCTCGAACGAAACGGCTGTTCCCCATCCAAAGACCCCTTTCAGCCAATGGCATCGGCTGATTCTCATGACCCCTAGAACGAAACGGCTGTTCCCCATCCAAGGACCCCTTCCAGCCAATGGCATCGGCTGATTCTCATGACCCCTCGAACGAAACGGCTGTTCCCCATCCAAGGACCCCTTCCAGCCAATGACATCGGCTGATTCTCATGACCCCTCGAACGATACGGCTGTTCCCCATCCAAGGACCCCTTCCAGCCAATGGCATCGGCTGATTCTCATGACCCCTAGAACGAAACGGCTGTTCCCCATCCAAGGACCCCTTCCAGCCAATGGCATCGGCTGATTCTCATGACCCCTCGAACGAAACGGCTGTTCCCCATCCAAGGACCCCTTCCAGCCAATGGCATCGGCTGATTCTCATGACCCCTGGAACGAAACGGCTGTTCCCCATCCAAGGACCCCTTCCAGCCAATGGCATCGGCTGATTCTCATGACCCCTCGAACGAAACGGCTGTTCCCCATCCAAGGATCCCTTTCAGCCAATGGCATCGGCTGATTCTCATGACCCCTAGAACGAAACGGCTGTTCCCCGTCCAAGGACCCCTTCCAGCCAATGGCATCGGCTGATTCTTATGACCCCTAGAACGAAACGGCTGTTCCCCATCCAAGGACCCCTTCCAGCCAATGGCATCGGCTGATTCTCATGACCCCTCGAACAAAACGGCTGTTCCCCATCCAAGGACCCCTTTCAGCCAATGGCATCGGCTGATTCTCATGACCCCTCGAACGAAACGGCTGTTCCCCATCCAAGGACCCCTTCCAGCCAATGGCATCGGCTGATTCTCATGACCCCTCGAACGAAACGGCTTTTCCCCATCCAAGGACCCCTTCCAGCCAATGGCATCGGCTGATTCTCATGACCCCTGGAACGAAACGGCTGTTCCCCATCCAAGGACCCCTTTCAGCCAATGGCATCGGCTGATTCTCATGACCCCTCGAACGAAACGGCTGTTCCCCATCCAAGGACCCCTTCCAGCCAATGGCATCGGCTGATTCTCATGACCCCTCGAACGAAACAGCTGTTCCCCATCCAAGCACCCCTTCCAGCCAGCCAATGGCATCGGCTGATTCTCATGACCCCTCGAACTAAACGGCTGTTCCCCATCCAAGGACCCCTTCCAGCCAATGGCACCGGCTGATTCTCATGACCCCTCGAACGAAACGGCTGTTCCCCATCCAAGGACCCCTTCCAGCCAATGGCATCGGCTGATTCTCATGACCCCTCGAACGAAACGGCTGTTCCCCATCCAAGGACCCCTTCCAGCCAATGGCATCGGCTGATTCTCATGACCCCTCGAACGAAACGGCTTTTCCCCATCCAAGGACCCCTTTCAGCCAATGGCATCGGCTGATTCTCATGACCCCTCGAACGAAACGGCTGTTCCCCATCCAAGGACCCCTTCCAGCCAATGGCATCGGCGGATTCTCATGACCCCTCGAACGAAACGGCTGTTCCCCATCCAAGGACCCCTTCCAGCCAATGGCATCGGCTGATTCTCATGACCCCTCGAACGAAACGGCTGTTCCCCATCCAAGGACCCCTTCCAGCCAATGGCATCGGCTGATTCTCATGACCCCTCGACCGAAACGGCTGTTCCCCATCCAAGGACCCCTTCCAGCCAATGGCATCGGCTGATTCTCATGACCCCTAGAACGAAACGGCTGTTCCCCATCCAAGGACCCCTTCCAGCCAATGGCATCGGCTGATTCTCATGACCCCTCGAACGAAACGGCTGTTCCCCATCCAAGGACCCCTTCCAGCCAATGGCATCGGCTGATTCTCATGACCCCTCGAACGAAACGGCTGTTCCCCATCCAAGGACCCCTTCCAGCCAATGGCATCGGCTGATTCTCATGACCCCTCGAACGACACGGCTGTTCCCCATCCAAGGACCCCTTCCAGCCAATGGCATCGGCTGATTGTCATGACCCCTAGAACGAAACGGCTGTTCCCCATCCAAGGACCCCTTCCAGCCAATGGCGTCGGCTGATTCTCATGACCCCTCGAACGAAACGGCTGTTCCCCATCCAAGGACCCCTTCCAGCCAATGGCATCGGCTGATTCTCATGACCCCTCGAACGAAACGGCTGTTCCCCATCCAAGGACCCCTTCCAGCCAATGGCATCGGCTGATTCTCATGACCCCTGGAACGAAACGGCTGTTCCCCATCCAAGGACCCCTTCCAGCCAATGGCATCGGCTGATTCTCATGACCCCTCGAGCGAAACGGCTGTTCCCCATCCAAGGACCCCTTTCAGCCAATGGCATCGGCTGATTCTCATGACCCCTCGAACGAAACGGCTGTTCCCAATCCAAGGACCCCTTCCAGCCAATGGCATCGGCTGATTCTCATGACCCCTAGAACGAAACGGCTGTTCCCCATCCAAGCACCCCTTCCAGCCAATGGCATCGGCTGATTCTCATGACCCCTCGAACGAAACGGCTGTTCCCCATCCAAGGACCCCTTCCAGCCAATGGCATCGGCTGATTCTCTTGACCCCTCGAACGAAACGGCTGTTCCCCATCCAAGGACCCCTTCCAGCCAATGGCATCGGCTGATTCTCATGACCCCTCGAACGAAACGGCTGTTCCCCATCCAAGGACCCCTTCCAGCCAATGGCATCGGCTGATTCTCGTGACCCCTCGAACGAAACGGCTGTTCCCCATCCAAGGACCCCTTACAGCCAATGGCATCGGCTGATTCTCATGACCCCTCGAACGAAACGGCTGTTCCCCATCCAAGGACCCCTTCCAGCCAATGGCATCGGCTGATTCTCATGACCCCTCGAACGAAACGGCTGTTCCCCATCCAAGGACCCCTTCCAGCCAATGGCATCGGCTGATTCTCATGACCCCTCGAACGAAACGGCTGTTCCCCATCCAAGGACCCCTTCCAGCCAATGGCATCGGCTGATTCTCATGACCCCTCGAACGAAACGGCTGTTCCCCATCCAAGGACCCCTTGCAGCCAATGGCATCGGCTGATTCTCATGACCCCTAGAACGAAACGGCTGTTCCCCATCCAAGGACCCCTTCCAGCCAATGGCATCGGCTGATTCTCATGACCCCTCGAACGAAACGGCTGTTCACCATCCAAGGACCCCTTCCAGCCAATGGCATCGGCTGATTCTCATGACCCCTCGAACGAAACGGCTGTTCCCCATCCAAGGACCCCTTCCACCCAATGGCATCGGCTGATTCTCATGACCCCTCGAACGAAACGGCTGTTCCCCATCCAAGGACCCCTTCCAGTCAATGGCATCGGCTGATTCTCATGATCCCTCGAACGAAACGGCTGTTCCCCATCCAAGGACCCCTTCCAGCCAATGGCATCGGCTGATTCTCATGACCCCTAGAACGAAACGGCTGCTCCCCATCCAAGGACCCCTTCCAGCCAATGGCATCGGCTGATTCTCATGACCCCTCGAACGAAACGGCTGTTCCCCATCCAAGGACCCCTTCCAGCCAATGGCATCGGCTGATTCTCATGACCCCTCGAACGAAACGGCTGTTCCCCATCCAAGGACCCCTTTCAGCCAATGGCATCGGCTGATTCTCATGACCCCTCGAACGAAACGGCTGTTCCCCATCCAAGGACCCCTTCCAGCCAATGGCATCGGCTGATTCTCATGACCCCTGGAACGAAACGGCTGTTCCCCATCCAAGGATCCCTTCCAGCCAATGGCATCGGCTGATTCTCATGACCCCTCGAACGAAACGGCTGTTCCCCATCCAAGGACCCCTTTCAGCCAATGGCATCGGCTGATTCTCATGACCCCTCGAACGAAACGGCTGTTCCCCATCCAAGGACCCCTTCCAGCCAATGGCATCGGCTGATTCTCATGACCCCTCGAACGAAACGGCTGTTCCCCATCCAAAGACCCCTTTCAGCCAATGGCATCGGCTGATTCTCATGACCCCTAGAACGAAACGGCTGTTCCCCATCCAAGGACCCCTTCCAGCCAATGGCATCGGCTGATTCTCATGACCCCTCGAACGAAACGGCTGTTCCCCATCCAAGGACCCCTTCTAGCCAATGACATCGGCTGATTCTCATGACCCCTCGAACGAAACGGCTGTTCCCCATCCAAGGACCCCTTCCAGCCAATGGCATCGGCTGATTCTCATGACCCCTAGAACGAAACGGCTGTTCCCCATCCAAGGACCCCTTCCAGCCAATGGCATCGGCTGATTCTCATGACCCCTCGAACGAAACGGCTGTTCCCCATCCAAGGACCCCTTCCAGCCAATGGCATCGGCTGATTCTCATGACCCCTGGAACGAAACGGCTGTTCCCCATCCAAGGACCCCTTCCAGCCAATGGCATCGGCTGATTCTCATGACCCCTCGAACGAAACGGCTGTTCCCCATCCAAGGATCCCTTTCAGCCAATGGCATCGGCTGATTCTCATGACCCCTAGAACGAAACGGCTGTTCCCCATCCAAGGACCCCTTCCAGCCAATGGCATCGGCTGATTCTCATGACCCCTAGAACGAAACGGCTGTTCCCCATCCAAGGACCCCTTCCAGCCAATGGCATCGGCTGATTCTCATGACCCCTCGAACAAAGCGGCTGTTCCCCATCCAAGGACCCCTTCCAGCCAATGGCATCGGCTGATTCTCATGACCCCTCGAACAAAGCGGCTGTTCCCCATCCAAGGACCCCTTTCAGCCAATGGCATCGGCTGATTCTCATGACCCCTCGAACGAAACGGCTGTTCCCCATCCAAGGACCCCTTCCAGCCAATGGCATCGGCTGATTCTCATGACACCTAGAACGAAACGGCTGTTCCCCATCGAAGGACCCCTTCCAGCCAATGGCATCGGCTGATTCTCATGACCCCTCGAACGAAACGGCTTTTCCCCATCCAAGGACCCCTTCCAGCCAATGGCATCGGCTGATTCTCATGACCCCTGGAACGAAACGGCTGTTCCCCATCCAAGGACCCCTTTCAGCCAATGGCATCGGCTGATTCTCATGACCCCTCGAACGAAACGGCTGTTCCCCATCCAAGGACCCCTTCCAGCCAATGGCATCGGCTGATTCTCATGACCCCTCGAACGAAACAGCTGTTCCCCATCCAAGCACCCCTTCCAGCCAGCCAATGGCATCGGCTGATTCTCATGACCCCTCGAACTAAACGGCTGTTCCCCATCCAAGGACCCCTTCCAGCCAATGGCACCGGCTGATTCTCATGACCCCTCGAACGAAACGGCTGTTCCCCATCCAAGGACCCCTTCCAGCCAATGGCATCGGCTGATTCTCATGACCCCTCGAACGAAACGGCTGTTCCCCATCCAAGGACCCCTTCCAGCCAATGGCATCGGCTGATTCTCATGACCCCTCGAACGAAACGGCTTTTCCCCATCCAAGGACCCCTTTCAGCCAATGGCATCGGCTGATTCTCATGACCCCTCGAACGAAACGGCTGTTCCCCATCCAAGGACCCCTTCCAGCCAATGGCATCGGCTGATTCTCATGACCCCTCGAACGAAACGGCTGTTCCCCATCCAAGGACCCCTTCCAGCCAATGGCATCGGCTGATTCTCATGACCCCTCGAACGAAACGGCTGTTCCCCATCCAAGGACCCCTTCCAGCCAATGGCATCGGCTGATTCTCATGACCCCTCGAACGAAACGGCTGTTCCCCATCCAAGGACCCCTTCCAGCCAATGGCATCGGCTGATTCTCATGACCCCTCGAACGAAACGGCTGTTCCCCATCCAAGGACCCCTTCCAGCCAATGGCATCGGCTGATTCTCATGACCCCTCGAACGAAACGGCTGTTCCCCATCCAAGGACCCCTTACAGCCAATGGCATCGGCTGATTCTCATGACCCCTCGAACGAAACGGCTGTTCCCCATCCAAGGACCCCTTCCAGCCAATGGCATCGGCTGATTCTCATGACCCCTCGAACGAAACGGCTGTTCCCCATCCAAGGACCCCTTCCAGCCAATGGCATCGGCTGATTCTCATGACCCCTCGAACGAAACGGCTGTTCCCCATCCAAGGACCCCTTCCAGCCAATGGCATCGGCTGATTCTCATGACCCCTCGAACGAAACGGCTGTTCCCCATCCAAGGACCCCTTGCAGCCAATGGCATCGGCTGATTCTCATGACCCCTAGAACGAAACGGCTGTTCCCCATCCAAGGACCCCTTCCAGCCAATGGCATCGGCTGATTCTCATGACCCCTCGAACGAAACGGCTGTTCACCATCCAAGGACCCCTTCCAGCCAATGGCATCGGCTGATTCTCATGACCCCTCGAACGAAACGGCTGTTCCCCATCCAAGGACCCCTTCCACCCAATGGCATCGGATGATTCTCATGACCCCTTGAACGAAACGGCTGTTCCCCATCCAAGGACCCCTTCCAGTCAATGGCATCGGCTGATTCTCATGATCCCTCGAACGAAACGGCTGTTCCCCATCCAAGGACCCCTTCCAGCCAATGGCATCGGCTGATTCTCATGACCCCTAGAACGAAACGGCTGCTCCCCATCCAAGGACCCCTTCCAGCCAATGGCATCGGCTGATTCTCATGACCCCTCGAACGAAACGGCTGTTCCCCATCCAAGGACCCCTTCCAGCCAATGGCATCGGCTGATTCTCATGACCCCTCGAACGAAACGGCTGTTCCCCATCCAAGGACCCCTTTCAGCCAATGGCATCGGCTGATTCTCATGACCCCTCGAACGAAACGGCTGTTCCCCATCCAAGGACCCCTTCCAGCCAATGGCATCGGCTGATTCTCATGACCCCTGGAACGAAACGGCTGTTCCCCATCCAAGGATCCCTTCCAGCCAATGGCATCGGCTGATTCTCATGACCCCTCGAACGAAACGGCTGTTCCCCATCCAAGGACCCCTTTCAGCCAATGGCATCGGCTGATTCTCATGACCCCTCGAACGAAACGGCTGTTCCCCATCCAAGGACCCCTTCCAGCCAATGGCATCGGCTGATTCTCATGACCCCTCGAACGAAACGGCTGTTCCCCATCCAAAGACCCCTTTCAGCCAATGGCATCGGCTGATTCTCATGACCCCTAGAACGAAACGGCTGTTCCCCATCCAAGGACCCCTTCCAGCCAATGGCATCGGCTGATTCTCATGACCCCTCGAACGAAACGGCTGTTCCCCATCCAAGGACCCCTTCTAGCCAATGACATCGGCTGATTCTCATGACCCCTCGAACGAAACGGCTGTTCCCCATCCAAGGACCCCTTCCAGCCAATGGCATCGGCTGATTCTCATGACCCCTAGAACGAAACGGCTGTTCCCCATCCAAGGACCCCTTCCAGCCAATGGCATCGGCTGATTCTCATGACCCCTCGAACGAAACGGCTGTTCCCCATCCAAGGACCCCTTCCAGCCAATGGCATCGGCTGATTCTCATGACCCCTCGAACGAAACGGCTGTTCCCCATCCAAGGACCCCTTCCAGCCAATGGCATCGGCTGATTCTCATGACCCCTCGAACGAAACGGCTTTTCCCCATCCAAGGACCCCTTTCAGCCAATGGCATCGGCTGATTCTCATGACCCCTCGAACGAAACGGCTGTTCCCCATCCAAGGACCCCTTCCAGCCAATGGCATCGGCTGATTCTCATGACCCCTCGAACGAAACGGCTGTTCCCCATCCAAGGACCCCTTCCAGCCAATGGCATCGGCTGATTCTCATGACCCCTCGAACGAAACGGCTGTTCCCCATCCAAGGACCCCTTCCAGCCAATGGCATCGGCTGATTCTCATGACCCCTCGAACGAAACGGCTGTTCCCCATCCAAGGACCCCTTCCAGCCAATGGCATCGGCTGATTCTCATGACCCCTCGAACGAAACGGCTGTTCCCCATCCAAGGACCCCTTTCAGCCAATGGCATCGGCTGATTCTCATGACCCCTCGAACGAAACGGCTGTTCCCAATCCAAGGACCCCTTCCAGCCAATGGCATCGGCTGATTCTCATGACCCCTAGAACGAAACGGCTGTTCCCCATCCAAGCACCCCTTCCAGCCAATGGCATCGGCTGATTCTCATGACCCCTCGAACGAAACGGCTGTTCCCCATCCAAGGACCCCTTCCAGCCAATGGCATCGGCTGATTCTCTTGACCCCTCGAACGAAACGGCTGTTCCCCATCCAAGGACCCCTTCCAGCCAATGGCATCGGCTGATTCTCATGACCCCTCGAACGAAACGGCTGTTCCCCATCCAAGGACCCCTTCCAGCCAATGGCATCGGCTGATTCTCATGACCCCTCGAACGAAACGGCTGTTCCCCATCCAAGGACCCCTTACAGCCAATGGCATCGGCTGATTCTCATGACCCCTCGAACGAAACGGCTGTTCCCCATCCAAGGACCCCTTCCAGCCAATGGCATCGGCTGATTCTCATGACCCCTCGAACGAAACGGCTGTTCCCCATCCAAGGACCCCTTCCAGCCAATGGCATCGGCTGATTCTCATGACCCCTCGAACGAAACGGCTGTTCCCCATCCAAGGACCCCTTCCAGCCAATGGCATCGGCTGATTCTCATGACCCCTCGAACGAAACGGCTGTTCCCCATCCAAGGACCCCTTGCAGCCAATGGCATCGGCTGATTCTCATGACCCCTAGAACGAAACGGCTGTTCCCCATCCAAGGACCCCTTCCAGCCAATGGCATCGGCTGATTCTCATGACCCCTCGAACGAAACGGCTGTTCACCATCCAAGGACCCCTTCCAGCCAATGGCATCGGCTGATTCTCATGACCCCTCGAACGAAACGGCCGTTCCCCATCCAAGGACCCCTTCCACCCAATGGCATCGGCTGATTCTCATGACCCCTTGAACGAAACGGCTGTTCCCCATCCAAGGACCCCTTCCAGTCAATGGCATCGGCTGATTCTCATGATCCCTCGAACGAAACGGCTGTTCCCCATCCAAGGACCCCTTCCAGCCAATGGCATCGGCTGATTCTCATGACCCCTAGAACGAAACGGCTGCTCCCCATCCAAGGACCCCTTCCAGCCAATGGCATCGGCTGATTCTCATGACCCCTCGAACGAAACGGCTGTTCCCCATCCAAGGACCCCTTCCAGCCAATGGCATCGGCTGATTCTCATGACCCCTCGAACGAAACGGCTGTTCCCCATCCAAGGACCCCTTTCAGCCAATGGCATCGGCTGATTCTCATGACCCCTCGAACGAAACGGCTGTTCCCCATCCAAGGACCCCTTCCAGCCAATGGCATCGGCTGATTCTCATGACCCCTGGAACGAAACGGCTGTTCCCCATCCAAGGATCCCTTCCAGCCAATGGCATCGGCTGATTCTCATGACCCCTCGAACGAAACGGCTGTTCCCCATCCAAGGACCCCTTTCAGCCAATGGCATCGGCTGATTCTCATGACCCCTCGAACGAAACGGCTGTTCCCCATCCAAGGACCCCTTCCAGCCAATGGCATCGGCTGATTCTCATGACCCCTCGAACGAAACGGCTGTTCCCCATCCAAAGACCCCTTTCAGCCAATGGCATCGGCTGATTCTCATGACCCCTAGAACGAAACGGCTGTTCCCCATCCAAGGACCCCTTCCAGCCAATGGCATCGGCTGATTCTCATGACCCCTCGAACGAAACGGCTGTTCCCCATCCAAGGACCCCTTCTAGCCAATGACATCGGCTGATTCTCATGACCCCTCGAACGAAACGGCTGTTCCCCATCCAAGGACCCCTTCCAGCCAATGGCATCGGCTGATTCTCATGACCCCTAGAACGAAACGGCTGTTCCCCATCCAAGGACCCCTTCCAGCCAATGGCATCGGCTGATTCTCATGACCCCTCGAACGAAACGGCTGTTCCCCATCCAAGGACCCCTTCCAGCCAATGGCATCGGCTGATTCTCATGACCCCTGGAACGAAACGGCTGTTCCCCATCCAAGGACCCCTTCCAGCCAATGGCATCGGCTGATTCTCATGACCCCTCGAACGAAACGGCTGTTCCCCATCCAAGGATCCCTTTCAGCCAATGGCATCGGCTGATTCTCATGACCCCTAGAACGAAACGGCTGTTCCCCATCCAAGGACCCCTTCCAGCCAATGGCATCGGCTGATTCTTATGACCCCTAGAACGAAACGGCTGTTCCCCATCCAAGGACCCCTTCCAGCCAATGGCATCGGCTGATTCTCATGACCCCTCGAACAAAGCGGCTGTTCCCCATCCAAGGACCCCTTTCAGCCAATGGCATCGGCTGATTCTCATGACCCCTCGAACGAAACGGCTGTTCCCCATCCAAGGACCCCTTCCAGCCAATGGCATCGGCTGATTCTCATGACACCTAGAACGAAACGGCTGTTCCCCATCGAAGGACCCCTTCCAGCCAATGGCATCGGCTGATTCTCATGACCCCTCGAACGAAACGGCTTTTCCCCATCCAAGGACCCCTTCCAGCCAATGGCATCGGCTGATTCTCATGACCCCTGGAACGAAACGGCTGTTCCCCATCCAAGGACCCCTTTCAGCCAATGGCATCGGCTGATTCTCATGACCCCTCGAACGAAACGGCTGTTCCCCATCCAAGGACCCCTTCCAGCCAATGGCATCGGCTGATTCTCATGACCCCTGGAACGAAACAGCTGTTCCCCATCCAAGCACCCCTTCCAGCCAGCCAATGGCATCGGCTGATTCTCATGACCCCTCGAACTAAACGGCTGTTCCCCATCCAAGGACCCCTTCCAGCCAATGGCACCGGCTGATTCTCATGACCCCTCGAACGAAACGGCTGTTCCCCATCCAAGGACCCCTTCCAGCCAATGGCATCGGCTGATTCTCATGACCCCTCGAACGAAACGGCTGTTCCCCATCCAAGGACCCCTTCCAGCCAATGGCATCGGCTGATTCTCATGACCCCTCGAACGAAACGGCTTTTCCCCATCCAAGGACCCCTTTCAGCCAATGGCATCGGCTGATTCTCATGACCCCTCGAACGAAACGGCTGTTCCCCATCCAAGGACCCCTTCCAGCCAATGGCATCGGCTGATTCTCATGACCCCTCGAACGAAACGGCTGTTCCCCATCCAAGGACCCCTTCCAGCCAATGGCATCGGCTGATTCTCATGACCCCTCGAACGAAACGGCTGTTCCCCATCCAAGGACCCCTTCCAGCCAATGGCATCGGCTGATTCTCATGACCCCTCGAACGAAACGGCTGTTCCCCATCCAAGGACCCCTTCCAGCCAATGGCATCGGCTGATTCTCATGACCCCTCGAACGAAACGGCTGTTCCCCATCCAAGGACCCCTTCCAGCCAATGGCATCGGCTGATTCTCATGACCCCTCGAACGAAACGGCTGTTCCCCATCCAAGGACCCCTTACAGCCAATGGCATCGGCTGATTCTCATGACCCCTCGAACGAAACGGCTGTTCCCCATCCAAGGACCCCTTCCAGCCAATGGCATCGGCTGATTCTCATGACCCCTCGAACGAAACGGCTGTTCCCCATCCAAGGACCCCTTCCAGCCAATGGCATCGGCTGATTCTCATGACCCCTCGAACGAAACGGCTGTTCCCCATCCAAGGACCCCTTCCAGCCAATGGCATCGGCTGATTCTCATGACCCCTCGAACGAAACGGCTGTTCCCCATCCAAGCACCCCTTGCAGCCAATGGCATCGGCTGATTCTCATGACCCCTAGAACGAAACGGCTGTTCCCCATCCAAGGACCCCTTCCAGCCAATGGCATCGGCTGATTCTCATGACCCCTCGAACGAAACGGCTGTTCACCATCCAAGGACCCCTTCCAGCCAATGGCATCGGCTGATTCTCATGACCCCTCGAACGAAACGGCTGTTCCCCATCCAAGGACCCCTTCCACCCAATGGCATCGGATGATTCTCATGACCCCTTGAACGAAACGGCTGTTCCCCATCCAAGGACCCCTTCCAGTCAATGGCATCGGCTGATTCTCATGATCCCTCGAACGAAACGGCTGTTCCCCATCCAAGGACCCCTTCCAGCCAATGGCATCGGCTGATTCTCATGACCCCTAGAACGAAACGGCTGCTCCCCATCCAAGGACCCCTTCCAGCCAATGGCATCGGCTGATTCTCATGACCCCTCGAACGAAACGGCTGTTCCCCATCCAAGGACCCCTTCCAGCCAATGGCATCGGCTGATTCTCATGACCCCTCGAACGAAACGGCTGTTCCCCATCCAAGGACCCTTTTCAGCCAATGGCATCGGCTGATTCTCATGACCCCTCGAACGAAACGGCTGTTCCCCATCCAAGGACCCCTTCCAGCCAATGGCATCGGCTGATTCTCATGACCCCTGGAACGAAACGGCTGTTCCCCATCCAAGGATCCCTTCCAGCCAATGGCATCGGCTGATTCTCATGACCCCTCGAACGAAACGGCTGTTCCCCATCCAAGGACCCCTTTCAGCCAATGGCATCGGCTGATTCTCATGACCCCTCGAACGAAACGGCTGTTCCCCATCCAAGGACCCCTTCCAGCCAATGGCATCGGCTGATTCTCATGACCCCTCCAACGAAACGGCTGTTCCCCATCCAAAGACCCCTTTCAGCCAATGGCATCGGCTGATTCTCATGACCCCTAGAACGAAACGGCTGTTCCCCATCCAAGGACCCCTTCCAGCCAATGGCATCGGCTGATTCTCATGACCCCTCGAACGAAACGGCTGTTCCCCATCCAAGGACCCCTTCTAGCCAATGACATCGGCTGATTCTCATGACCCCTCGAACGAAACGGCTGTTCCCCATCCAAGGACCCCTTCCAGCCAATGGCATCGGCTGATTCTCATGACCCCTAGAACGAAACGGCTGTTCCCCATCCAAGGACCCCTTCCAGCCAATGGCATCGGCTGATTCTCATGACCCCTCGAACGAAACGGCTGTTCCCCATCCAAGGACCCCTTCCAGCCAATGGCATCGGCTGATTCTCATGACCCCTGGAACGAAACGGCTGTTCCCCATCCAAGGACCCCTTCCAGCCAATGGCATCGGCTGATTCTCATGACCCCTCGAACGAAACGGCTGTTCCCCATCCAAGGATCCCTTTCAGCCAATGGCATCGGCTGATTCTCATGACACCTAGAACGAAACGGCTGTTCCCCATCCAAGGACCCCTTCCAGCCAATGGCATCGGCTGATTCTTATGACCCCTAGAACGAAACGGCTGTTCCCCATCCAAGGACCCCTTCCAGCCAATGGCATCGGCTGATTCTCATGACCCCTCGAACAAAACGGCTGTTCCCCATCCAAGGACCCCTTTCAGCCAATGGCATCGGCTGATTCTCATGACCCCTCGAACGAAACGGCTGTTCCCCATCCAAGGACCCCTTCCAGCCAATGGCATCGGCTGATTCTCATGACACCTAGAACGAAACGGCTGTTCCCCATCCAAGGACCCCTTCCAGCCAATGGCATCGGCTGATTCTCATGACCCCTCGAACGAAACGGCTTTTCCCCATCCAAGGACCCCTTCCAGCCAATGGCATCGGCTGATTCTCATGACCCCTGGAACGAAACGGCTGTTCCCCATCCAAGGACCCCTTTCAGCCAATGGCATCGGCTGATTCTCATGACCCCTCGAACGAAACGGCTGTTCCCCATCCAAGGACCCCTTCCAGCCAATGGCATCGGCTGATTCTCATGACCCCTCGAACGAAACAGCTGTTCCCCATCCAAGCACCCCTTCCAGCCAGCCAATGGCATCGGCTGATTCTCATGACCCCTCGAACTAAACGGCTGTTCCCCATCCAAGGACCCCTTCCAGCCAATGGCACCGGCTGATTCTCATGACCCCTCGAACGAAACGGCTGTTCCCCATCCAAGGACCCCTTCCAGCCAATGGCATCGGCTGATTCTCATGACCCCTCGAACGAAACGGCTGTTCCCCATCCAAGGACCCCTTCCAGCCAATGGCATCGGCTGATTCTCATGACCCCTCGAACGAAACGGCTGTTCCCCATCCAAGGACCCTTTTCAGCCAATGGCATCGGCTGATTCTCATGACCCCTCGAACGAAACGGCTGTTCCCCATCCAAGGACCCCTTCCAGCCAATGGCATCGGCTGATTCTCATGACCCCTGGAACGAAACGGCTGTTCCCCATCCAAGGATCCCTTCCAGCCAATGGCATCGGCTGATTCTCATGACCCCTCGAACGAAACGGCTGTTCCCCATCCAAGGACCCCTTTCAGCCAATGGCATCGGCTGATTCTCATGACCCCTCGAACGAAACGGCTGTTCCCCATCCAAGGACCCCTTCCAGCCAATGGCATCGGCTGATTCTCATGACCCCTCCAACGAAACGGCTGTTCCCCATCCAAAGACCCCTTTCAGCCAATGGCATCGGCTGATTCTCATGACCCCTAGAACGAAACGGCTGTTCCCCATCCAAGGACCCCTTCCAGCCAATGGCATCGGCTGATTCTCATGACCCCTCGAACGAAACGGCTGTTCCCCATCCAAGGACCCCTTCTAGCCAATGACATCGGCTGATTCTCATGACCCCTCGAACGAAACGGCTGTTCCCCATCCAAGGACCCCTTCCAGCCAATGGCATCGGCTGATTCTCATGACCCCTAGAACGAAACGGCTGTTCCCCATCCAAGGACCCCTTCCAGCCAATGGCATCGGCTGATTCTCATGACCCCTCGAACGAAACGGCTGTTCCCCATCCAAGGACCCCTTCCAGCCAATGGCATCGGCTGATTCTCATGACCCCTGGAACGAAACGGCTGTTCCCCATCCAAGGACCCCTTCCAGCCAATGGCATCGGCTGATTCTCATGACCCCTCGAACGAAACGGCTGTTCCCCATCCAAGGATCCCTTTCAGCCAATGGCATCGGCTGATTCTCATGACACCTAGAACGAAACGGCTGTTCCCCATCCAAGGACCCCTTCCAGCCAATGGCATCGGCTGATTCTTATGACCCCTAGAACGAAACGGCTGTTCCCCATCCAAGGACCCCTTCCAGCCAATGGCATCGGCTGATTCTCATGACCCCTCGAACAAAACGGCTGTTCCCCATCCAAGGACCCCTTTCAGCCAATGGCATCGGCTGATTCTCATGACCCCTCGAACGAAACGGCTGTTCCCCATCCAAGGACCCCTTCCAGCCAATGGCATCGGCTGATTCTCATGACACCTAGAACGAAACGGCTGTTCCCCATCCAAGGACCCCTTCCAGCCAATGGCATCGGCTGATTCTCATGACCCCTCGAACGAAACGGCTTTTCCCCATCCAAGGACCCCTTCCAGCCAATGGCATCGGCTGATTCTCATGACCCCTGGAACGAAACGGCTGTTCCCCATCCAAGGACCCCTTTCAGCCAATGGCATCGGCTGATTCTCATGACCCCTCGAACGAAACGGCTGTTCCCCATCCAAGGACCCCTTCCAGCCAATGGCATCGGCTGATTCTCATGACCCCTCGAACGAAACAGCTGTTCCCCATCCAAGCACCCCTTCCAGCCAGCCAATGGCATCGGCTGATTCTCATGACCCCTCGAACTAAACGGCTGTTCCCCATCCAAGGACCCCTTCCAGCCAATGGCACCGGCTGATTCTCATGACCCCTCGAACGAAACGGCTGTTCCCCATCCAAGGACCCCTTCCAGCCAATGGCATCGGCTGATTCTCATGACCCCTCGAACGAAACGGCTGTTCCCCATCCAAGGACCCCTTCCAGCCAATGGCATCGGCTGATTCTCATGACCCCTCGAACGAAACGGCTTTTCCCCATCCAAGGACCCCTTTCAGCCAATGGCATCGGCTGATTCTCATGACCCCTCGAACGAAACGGCTGTTCCCCATCCAAGGACCCCTTCCAGCCAATGGCATCGGCTGATTCTCATGACCCCTCGAACGAAACGGCTGTTCCCCATCCAAGGACCCCTTCCAGCCAATGGCATCGGCTGATTCTCATGACCCCTCGAACGAAACGGCTGTTCCCCATCCAAGGACCCCTTCCAGCCAATGGCATCGGCTGATTCTCATGACCCCTCGAACGAAACGGCTGTTCCCCATCCAAGGACCGCTTCCAGCCAATGGCATCGGCTGATTCTCATGACCCCTCGAACGAAACGGCTGTTCCCCATCCAAGGACCCCTTCCAGCCAATGGCATCGGCTGATTCTCATGACCCTTGGAACGAAACGGCTGTTCCCCTCCAAGGACCCCTTCCAGCCAATGGCATCGGCTGATTCTCATGACCCCTCGAACGAAACGGCTGTTCCCCATCCAAGGACCCCTTCCAGCCAATGGCATCGGCTGATTCTCATGACCCCTAGAACGAAACGGCTGTTCCCCATCCAAGGACCCCTTCCAGCCAATGGCATCGGCTGATTCTCATGACCCCTCGAACGAAACGGCTGTTCCCCATCCAAGGACCCCTTTCAGCCAATGGCATCGACCGATTCTTATGACCCCTAGAACGAAGTGCCTTTTCCTCATCAAAGGACCCCTTTCCAGCCAGTGGCGTCAGCCAATTCTCATGACCCTGCTAGCGTGACAATGCAGGAAGCGCCCTGACAATCCTGGAAGCGACTATCCCCGCCTATGGAGGAAGGGAACTATCCCCTTTCGTCTGCCACTCCCCTCATTGACACGCTAGCAGGGCCACGAGAATCGACCGACGCCATTTGCTTGAAGAGGTCGTTTGACAAAGCTGCTTCATTCTCGAGTTTTATCCAAGTGTAATGGTGCATCTCCTGAGCACTTTGTTCAAAATATATATAGATAATAGATCATCTCAACTCAAGGAACATGTATATTTGTACTTTTCAGCCTAAAACCTCACCAAGCGAAAAAAACTATCGGAGCAATGTTTCCTGGAACTCTTGAATGCATCGGTAAAAGGAAAAAGAAACCTCATGTCTCATCGGAAATAACGCAAGCACCGGATACCAGAAAATGAACTGTCAAAGCTCGCGCCATGCAGTCTCTTATTTTCTAGAGCCCATTTCATTGCCACTTTTTTCATTATAAGTGCACAAATGTAAGACAGCACACAAAAATGGAATATCCTAAACCAAAAGAAAAACTTACTCTAGTTGGATACAAGATGAGACTGCAGTAAGATCCACCCCCTTATCAAAACTGTTTTCATTCACTGATGTGATGGATTAGTAGAGATATACAGGCTGCCATGTAGCCACACAAACTACGCGAGATTAGAAGCAGTGATATTCAGGTATGAGGCCCAATGCTATCGTAATGTCATCAGGGAATGGTGATCTGGCGGCCTACAAACTTTCCTTGCTCTGAGCCTATCCTCTGCTTAGAACTTATTTTAATTGTCATGATAAATGCTGCTGCATTGTTTTTGTAAATATACTTGACATATATTAGTTTTTGCACAGACACACCAATGCACTGATCATTTTATCAGTGCATATAAACAACAATGAAATGTTGCATGTATAGGGCACATGTATATGCCTGCAGTGTGTAAAGGCAGTGTGACATTTTGGGGCTCAGCTCGTAACTGACATGGTTTTGTCGCATCTATTAGCTTAAACAATACATGCACACACACATTTCAATGTAAGCTGATTTATGGCCCAGCAAACCAAAAACCTCTCAGAAACGTCTAGCTAGATGTCTCTGGGAGGTTTTGGTTTGCTGGGGGTGTATGGTTTATAGGGGTTTAACGTCCCAAAGTGACTCGGGCTATGAGAGACGCCGTAGTGAAGGGCTCTGGAAATTACAACCACCTGGGGTTCTTTAGCATGCACTGGCATCGCACAGTACAGGGGCCTCTAGAACTTCACCTCCATCGAAATTCGACCGCAGTAGTCAGGATCAAACCCGCGTCTTTTGGGTCAGCAGCCGAGTGCCCTAACCAGTGAGCCACTGAGGTGGATACATACCATACGAGTATAAGCATCATACCAGTATAAGTATATGCATCTATCCTCTCATCCAACAGTGCTTTGAGGGCTTCCCTTATATGTTTATTACTCAGTAATACCACCAGAACTTAAAGAGACTCCGGAACTAGCCCCACTGGATAAGGTTCTTGCGTTAAACGTTGCTAGGTTCAGTAGTGACAGCTGATCCGGATCATGAGAGGGAAATATCTAGAAGAATAAGGATGGGGTGGAGCGCGTATGGCAGGTTCTCTCAGATCATGAATGGCAGTTTACCAATATCTCTCAAGAGAAAAGTATACAACGGGTGTGTCTTACCGGTACTCACCTATGGGGCAGAAACGTGGAGGCTAACAAAGAGGGTGTAGCTTAAGTTAAGGACAATGCAGCGAGCTATGGAAAGAAAAATGATAGGTGTAACTCTAAGGGATCAGAAGCAGGCGGAGTGGGTGACAGAACAAACGCGGGTTAATGACATCCTAGTCGGAATCAAGAGGAAGAACTGGGCTTGGGCAGGGCATGTAATGCGAAGGCAAGATAACCGCTGGTCTCTAAGGGTAATGGAGTGGATTCCAAGAGAAGGCAAGCAGAAACTTTAGTGGTCGGATGATATTAAGAAATTTGTGGGAATACGGTGGCTGCAACTGGCCAGGGACAGGGTTAATTGAAGAGACATGCGAGAGGCCTTTGCTCTGCAGTGGGAGTAGCCAGGCTGATGATGATGATAATGGCGATGATGAAGTAAGGGTGAGGAAGGGCCGCATAATTTTTCAAAATCAGAGTGAGGGTGAGGGAGGGACATGGATTCAAAAGTGAGGGTGAGGGAGGAAAAATAAAAGTTACGGCTCTTGCCATCCTCTGCTCAAAATATGCGGCAAACACAAGCATGCAACTAGAAAAAAGCAAGTATGTTGAATTAAAGGAAGAGGTTGCTTTTCCATAGAATTCTTCTCATTGTTAACAATGCAACGACAGGGAACGCAGAAAGAGATCCATGCCTTGCAGTACAATATGTGAATAAGACCAAGAACCGTTTGTTTAAAACAACCTTGATTTTAACTTCACTCCGGTTGTTGTGCAGATTTTAAGTGGACATTAATCGTAAAAGAAACCACTAGCCTCCCAAAGCCAACATTGTCCGTGACCAAGGTCTTTGAAATCTGCTACATTTTTGTTCTCTTCCCGGCATGCATGGGAAATAACAACTGAGACTTTATGTACAGACTTTGTCAAAAATATACAGCCCAAGGGGTTTGCTTTCAAGACGAGTAGCGGGGCTCTTAAGCGCATATGGTAGTCCTAAGCTTGGGATGGTTGAGGACGCAAGTTCCTCCAGCCTTTTGTGGTTAGGGTCCCCGACTATGAAAGAGGAGCCACACTGCAGAGCTCAGAAGCAGACTCCTTGGGCTGTATACTTTTGACAAAGACTGCACATACTGCTTTCAACAGAAACTATAGATTCTTAGCGAGAAGAATGTATTCGTAATGAACCACTCATGCACTCGACCTCCTCAAATTAGTACAGATCCTAAATTATTAGTTATCACCAATTTCTGACCCATTCCAGAACCTCTACATAAAACCGGAACTAGCGTTATGAAATCAATGGCATTGCCATGCCGCCATACAGTCCCCGCACTACCCTGATCCTCGAATTTCTCTCATGGCGCACATTGCTGTGGAGTTCTCTAATGGAGGTCAAACTAGCCTCGATATGACCTGCCACCAACCTTAATTTGTGTCCCAAGCAATGCTTGTCACTACCATTAAAGCACGCCATTACAATAACCCCAGACACACCAACTTGTAATAGAAAAAATGGTTGCATACAAGCTGGTTGAACACAGTCCAGGGAGGGTGATGCCTATATGTTGAACTGAAGAAATAAAGATGAAAACTCTCGACTGCAAGGACAATAAAAACGGACTGACCATTGGAGGACATGGCAGTTGCATAACAGATGGAAACTAAGAAATGAAAAATACTTCAGGCAGGAACGTAAAATTCAACACAAATGGTGCCAAGCGTGACCATCGCCACCCAATGTCCCCACAGATAAAGGAACTAAGCTTCTAGGAAAGCAAATTCCAGAACTATGTTCACACTTCTTGATGGAAGGAAATAGAAAATTGCAGCAACAGATAAATGCAAAGAAGTGATCCGTATTTGTACTCCACTGTTTAGTGACTGCAGTCACTATATGTACTCAAGTTTTTGTGTCTCCTTGTTGGTTGCTGTGTCTCATCATGACCTCAGCATCTCTTGATGTGCAGTATCGCTAAAAATTAACACAATGCATAGTGCCAAATATTTTCATTGCACAATTGCCTCCCGAAAATCAAAACGCATAAAGTTGGGCGAGTTGGTTTAACATTTTTTGCAATACAAAAATCGACAAAAAGTAAAGCAGACAGATGACCATAAGAGACACAAATGTAGGTTGTTCAACATGTACTGTTAAGTACATGCCTCCATGCATTTCTCATGTAGTTCTCTCTGTCTTTACTTATGATGCCTTTTCATTAAAAAAATAATAAAGACCAGTCATTCAAGGCAGGCAGTAGAAAGTAAGTGTGCACTAAGTGGCCTCTTCTTACCAACAAACTGACACTCTGGCAGATATCCTAGAAGCACGAACATGACACTCATGCAGCAGATGAGGAAGCGAAAGTGGTTAGTGAGGATGGAGACTGAAAATTGACAAGGAGTGCCACGCCTTGAATATGTTTCCCTCGAGTTTTGCTCTGCACATTTTGGAAAATATCAGTGCATTTGCCACACAGCCTGGCAGGAAGTATTGGGGCCTTTGTGTGGTCACTCTTGCCCTTCACTGACCCAATGGCTTCCAGTTGGATGCAGTGGGAGTCGTCGATTGAATGAAAAGGCCACTTCTGCATTGTGCGTGTTGGAGAGATCAGCGGCCAACTTTAATAGACACACATTTTCAAGTCGTTGCTCCCAGCTGAGCAGTCACCGTCCCAACTGCATTCCTCAAGATGACTTCTTCTTCTACTGTGAGAGTCCTGTTCTGCCTGTGCAATACCCACAACAGTGTACTCCACATGAGACAGAAAGGTGACTGTGCTGCAGTGAGGTTTCTGACCGTACTTTATTTTTCCAAAATAAATTAACACAAATGTAACTTCAAACACTCTTGATCCTATGAAATCTTTATGATTGCACGACATCACTGTGTGCATTGTGAGAAAAGCCAACAACCATCGCTAAAACTGTGACTGCAAGATTTATTCTGAAATTTCTGCACAAAAGCTGCACAACCACTTAGGTGCTGTAAATGTAGGACTTTGCCTGAATAATACAAAATTGCCAATCAAACATCAGCGAAGGAAAAAATACAAGATGAAATGGCAGAGCAAAAACTCCTAAAAGAAGCATAAAAAAATCTGTCAGCATGTGCTGCAGTTTCATTTTCATTAAAAAAGTACAAGCAGCTGACGATAGGAAAGACTGAAGCATGCCCTCACTCCCGTGAGGGGCAATTAAAAAATGACAAGGTAGTGACCGCCCTGAACTTCCACCAGGACGTCTACAAATAAACACAATGTATCATTTCAGAACAGAGATCATTTATCGAATTTATATACCAGCAAAAAAAAAAGTGCCAGAGCCACATTTCTTGGAAAACTTGCTGGATCCAACAGAAAATAAATATGAACCTTTCTCCCGTCTTCTTTTAGAAAGGGAAGCATTTCGAACCAGGTAAGCATTCCAAAAACATACTGTGCACAGTCTGCCAAACTTCTCGGAAATAATTTGTTAACTATTCTTTCTCTTACAAGCAAAAAAAGAGGCAAAAAGCATGCTGCTTCAGAAATTTACAGCCGAAACAAAACATTAATATTCTGCAAACACATCTAGTAGTGTTGCTCTCATATCAGGTCCAGAATAGCAGGATACTTTACAGCCAGTCACCTTAAAATTTTGCTACCACTCATATTACAAATATTACAACTTGCATCAGATAGGGTCAACATGATTAATGTTAAAATATCCTTCTGGATGATTTCAATCAAGACATCACAACGAGATTAACAGATTCTTACAATGCAATGGCTGACAATAAATGGTCGCAGAACACTCCGTAATATAATTCAATAGCAAACGCCTTTAGATGAATAAACTGCGCACCAAGAGAACTTTAGACACAGCCTGTGCGAAAATCTACTTGTGCAAAAAAAAAATCTACTACACATTTGCCCTGTTGTGAGATCGCAGATGGTGACGCAGGCCCGCCCTCTGCACGAAGACCTTGGGACATAGATGGCATCGGAATGGCTTCTCGCCTGTATGGATGTGCAGGTGTTCTTTCAGGGTGCCCCTCTGTGTGAAGCGCTTGCCACAGTGAGTACACTGGTATGGCTTCTCGCCCATATGGATACGGATGTGCCTCACAAGGTTGTCTGAAGTCGTGAACGCCTTGCTGCAATGGCTGCACTGGAAAGGACGCTCTCCAGTGTGGCTTCTCTGGTGTCTCTTGAAAGCATGCTTATGCACTGTAGCATAGCCACACTCGGGGCACGAAAAGCGCTTTTCGCATCCTTGCGAATTTTGTTGTGGAGACGAGGTGCAGCCACTCTTAGCTGTGACCAAACCTGCGTAAAGAAACAATGCATGGATCTTCTTAGATATGAAGGGTATGCCTCAATGCATTGATTACAGCTGGCCTATGTCTGTAGGTTAGTTAATGAATGGTGAGCATGCTCAAACTCAAGCTGATCAGATCTTGTCATGATCGAAGAAACCAAGCCTTGATTAAGACCATGCAAGCCTAAAATAAAAGCTGTTCTCTCAAACTAGGCCCCTATATCATATCACGAGGACAGCCAGTCACGAGCACATGACTCAAAAAACACTGTTGCTTTTGCAGCTGAGCTGACCAGAGAAGAAACTACAAACATTACATGCCATTGCATGACTTTCACAGTGTAAAGCACTACTTGCTACAAAAAGAGAAGCACACATTTAGTACTTCCTAGTTCACAGGCACTGACAGGTTCCATCGGAGGCATACAATTTTTTAGCACCATTTCCCGTTCCCTTTTTTAGCACAACAAAGAAAAATCTGCAAAGCACGATTGAAATTTCAGCTGCTGCTGTCATTCATGCACTCTGTAACGCAGCTATTCCAGCCATGTCAACACCGTACATGAAAAACAACAAACAGAAAAAGGTGTGAGGCATAAATTAAAGTGAGAACTATAACAAAGCAGAAATGTGAGATGTTGCAGATATGGAATAGTCATAGCAATTGAAAACATGCATAGATGCCAACCACGTCAGTAACAAGGGTATTACTATATTAATATAGTTACATAAGGTTTCATACACAATAATACATCACAGCAGGGGTTTCAGTGGCAGAGTTTCATCTTCGTGCAATGTAGGAAAGCCAACATCCAAGAGAACACGCCATCACTAAAAGCTGCGACTGTAAGACTTATTCTGAAATTTCTGCAAAAAAGCTACACAACCACTCAGGTGCTGTAAACGTGGGATTTTGCACGAAGCAAAGGCTGCAAAGATGCAAACAACACAAAACTGCCCATCAGTTATCACCAAGGAAGAAATAAATTGTAAAATGGCGAAGCAAAAACTCTTCAAAGACGCATAAAGAAAAATCTGTCAGCAAATGCAGCAGCTTCATTTCCACCAGAAAAGTACAAGCAGCAGACGATAGGAAACATTGAAGCATTCCCTCATTCCCATGAGATGGAATGTAGAGAGCGCAGTGTACAATTAATAATAACAAGGCAGCGACCATCATGAATTTCCACCAAAACACCTACAAATAAATACAATGTGTCATTTCAAGACAGGGATCACCTATCCAATTTGTATAACAGCCAAAAGAAATGTGCCAGAGCCACATTTCCTGCAAAAATTGTTGTATGCTATAGAAAACAAAGATGAACCTTTCTCCCATCTGATTTTAGAAAGGGAGCCATTTTGAATGAAGCAAGCATTCCAAGAACACACTGTGCACAGTCTGCCCAATTTTTCAGAAATGGTTTGTTAACTATTCTTTCTCTTACAAGCAAACAAGAGGCAAAAAAACGTGCTGCTTCAGAAATTTGAAACCAAAACAAAACATTAATACGCTGCAAACACATCTAATAGTGTTCTCATTCCAGGTGCAGAATAGCAAATTACTTTGGAGTCAGTTACGTTAAGATTTTGTTACCACTCATACTTTCCTACAAATATTGCAACTCGTATCAGATAGTGTCAGCATGACTAATGTCTATATATTCTTCTGGATCATTTCAATCAAAACATCAGGACGAAATTGGCTGACTCTTACAATGCACAATGGCTCACAATACCTTCTCCAATAAATTCTCACACAACAGCCTGCAACATATTTCAATAGCAGATGCCTTTAGATGAATAAACTGCGCACCAAGAAAACTTCAGACACAGCCTCAGTGAAAACTTACTTGCTAAAAAAAACAAATACTACACATTTGCCCTCTTGTGAGATCGCACATGGTGACGTAGGCTCGCTTTGCGCACAAAGACCTCGGGGCATAGATGGCATCGAAATGGCTTCTCGCCTGTGTGGATGCGGAGGTGTTCCCTCAGGGGTCCGCTCTGTGTGAAGCGCTTGCCACCGTGATCGCAGTGGTACGGCTTATGGCCTGTGTGGACGCGAACATAGTCCTCCAGGATGGTCTTCTGTGTGAAGCTCTTGCCACAAATAATACACTGGTATGGCTTCTCGCCCGTATGGATACGGATGTGCCTCAAAAGGTTGTCTGAAGTAGTGAATGCCTTGCTGCAATGGCTGCATTGGAAAGGACGCTCTCCAGTGTGGGTTCGCTGATGTCTCTTGAAGTGAGTGACATACACTGTAGCATAGCCACAATCGGCACAGAAAGCACGTTCCGCATCATTCCGTATTTTGTTGCGGAGACGAGGTGCAGCTACGCTTAGCTGTGGCCAAACCTGCGCAAAGAAACAATGCATGGATCTCCTTAGATATGAAGGGTATGCCTCAATGCATTGATTACACCTGGCCTACGTCTCTAGGTTAGTTGACAAATAGTGAGGATGCTCAAACTCAAGCTGATCAGAGCTTGTCATAATCGAAGAAACCAAGCCTTGATTAAGACCATGCAGGCCTAAAATAAAAGCTGTTCTCTTTTAGACTAGGCACATATTTCATATCACGAGGGCAGCCGATCACAATTACATGACTCAAAAAACACTGTTGCTTTTGCAGCTGAGCTGAGCAGAGTATAAATAACAAACATTACATGCCCTCGCAGGACTTTCACAGTGTAAAGCATGACTTGCTGCAAAAAGAGAAGCATACATTTAGTACTGCCTTGTTCACAGGCACTGACTGATGCATAGCACCAAGTTGCATCACAGGGGCACAACTTTTTTAGCATCATTTCCCCTTCCCTTTTTTAGCACAACAAAGAAATTGCAAAGCACGAGTGAAATCTCAGGTGCTGCTGTCATTCATGCACTCTGAAGCGCAGCTATTCGAGCCATGTCAACACCGTACATGAAAAACAACAAACAGAAAAGGTGTGAGGCACAAATTAAAGTGAGAACTATAACAAAGCAGAAATCCCAACAAACACAAAACCTCCTCAGAAACTCCAAAAAAGGATGGAATGTCCCAGTCCCAGTACAACGTTTATCAAACGTTTCCAGACCATAGAGGCACGACATAGAAACACAAGCAAAAAGGCAGTGCTCCCACTAAAGGTCTAGAAACGTTTTTTCTGGAGTGTTAAGCAGCAACAAAAGCGAGTTAATGCATTTTCGTCCCAGAAATGTAACTGGGCATAACGTTTTGGGACCAATGATTTTCAACAAGAAATAAAAATCGACTGCTCGCGCTCTCTTTTCTCTCTCCTTCGCGCCACAAGCTGCGGGGAAAGAAGGTTTTGCTCTTGCACTCGTCGTTTTGAGAGATGAAACGGCAGTTTCATTCGAACAGCCGAAGGAAGCGGTTAACCCCGCATCTCTCTCGGTGCATGCGTTTCTCGCACGTGGGCCGTCGGCTCCATGCTGCGGCGGTCTGCATTTTCATCGCGCCGCCGGCAGCGGCGGTCAACATCTTTTCCGTCTTCTAGCGTTTTCCCAGCTTGCGCCCAACTTCAAAATTGTGTGGTGGTCCCTCCAGGCGTCTCCGACTATCGGCACTCCTCGCTGCGCCGCTGTCTAGCAGAAGTGCGGTAATGGCCTCCCGTCGCTCGCCCGGCTTCCTCGCTGGACGGACGCCATTTTGCGCACGCTTATTCGCGCTGCCCCAGACGTTCGAGCACAAGCCCCAGCGCGCGGCAGTTCTTGCTCTCGTCACTGCGCCAACTGGGCTGTCGTGGACTTCGTAGCTACGGATTCACGGAAGTTTTCCCGCGCACCTCGGCGTGCCCACAACCATTCCTTTTGGAACTGATGCCGCGGCTGCGAATCGCAAGTCCTTTGCGCAGCTCCACGGCCGTACTGATGCCGCTGTTCGAGGCGGCGTTCGTGGCAGCGTAGTTCGTCGTAATAGGTGACTCCTCGCACGCACCCTGCATTCCTCAGCGCCTCCGACGACTGCAGCACGTTGGTGGTGGCAGCGTGGCCGTCTACTACGGTCTGAGGCGGGAAGGACCTTCCGAGACCCGCCACTCTCTTTCTGCGAGTGCCCATGGATTAGCCTGCTCTACCAACTTCGCCACCGCGCAGCCATCCTGCCGCAGCGGTATAGTTTGTGCAGTGTTCGCGTGGTTATATTGACTCTCTCCCACTGGATTAATCGTGCCTTGATCTAGACTCCCATGCTGGACTGTGCCGCATGCGCGGTCTGCCGCACCATGGATGCAGCGCGCCACCGCACGTACGTGAGCACGTTCACCTTCCCGCCTGGCTCCAAGCAGTCTTATCCCCACACTTAGTCACAAGAAAATAAAACTCCCAGGATCGTTACGAGGGTGTAACGCATAGTTTGAGCGCTCGCTGTGCTGTGAGAAGGCGCAGGACAGAAGCCTGCGTTTAATTTATGGTTTCAGCTGTTGCAGCCTTGTATTTCATCCCTGGGTTTCCGTAGGCAACGTCGTCAAGGTATGTTGGTTTATTTTAATTATTTATTTAATTTATTTCTTTAAGCATACTGCAGGCCCTTTTCGCATTTTTTTTAAATTTTCGCCTAGTAGAACTAATACTTTTTTTTCTGTTTTGATAACACGTCGCTGAAGCTTTTGCTCCGAGTCTCTAAGCGTGAGGGGGTTTTCAACTTGAAGAAAATCCGTGACCTGAAACTGCGTGTCTGCAGCGTACGCCCATCTCGTCTTTTCTTTTGTCACCGAAGTTGCTCTTTACATACGTTTGCTTTTGCATGTGCATATCTGCTTTTGAAGCCCTTAGAATGCTCGTTTAAGGTGCATCAACTTTCAGCCTGTATTCTGTTTTACTTGCTTCATATTGCAGATTTCTCAGGGCTGGAGAAAAAAGTGGCCATCATATGCATGGCGCCGTAGTGTTATGTACACTGTGTATTAAATGGTGCATACGTTTGCGTCTGCTGTTTGTATTGATTCAGATTTGCGCCGTTGAACGTACGTTTTTCGGCACGGACTTCCCAGTCAAAAAAAAACCATTGGAACCAATTGGACATTCCCATTGGTTCCAATTGGATTTCCCAATTGGAACCAATTGATTCCAGTGGTGTTTTTGGACACCCGACCAATTGATTCAACTGGACTAGCCAATTGGACCCATTAGGCCAGGCAGTTATTTCACTCAGAAAATATTCACAAAATATGTTATGTTCATTGAGAGAGGTGGCTAAAATGTTTGTGAATAATATGCTCTAGAATCTTGGACAAATATTTCTACAACTGAACATATTATAATATGCAAAAGGAAAACTCATTTATGAGGACTGCAGGGAGATGTCGTGCCTAGTGCCAATCAACATTGTTCTATGGAATTGAGATTAACATGTTTTTATGGAAATCAAAGTCAACAGGCACAAATACATCACACACAAGCAACATTCAGGGTCTAGCAGCATATATTAGCTCAATATGTACATCCAGAGAACATACTTCTGCTCTAACTTATATACCCCATTTGTGAGGCTCTCATGCTGGGGCCAGTGACGCTTGCCCACTGAGTGCAGTTATTTAATTTAATTTCAGCTGTAGTGGTGGTGCAGATGATGAGTACAATTTAGTAGGTTAAGCTGCTGATAGCTCTTATTATAGGAACCATATTGGTTCTACCTTGTTTGTCAAAAATGCAAACATTCATTTGAAAAATTGGGTGCAGTTGGGCGGTCCAATTGGATGTAATGGGTAAGACCAATTGGGCCCACCAATTGGAAACCCAAATGGTCTAATTGGATAGTCCAATTGGACCATGGTCCAATCGGATAGTCCAATTGGACCATCCAATTGGAATACCATTCCAATTGGAACCAGTTGGAAATCCAATTGGTTCCAATGGTTTTTTTTGACTGGGTTTCAATTCGGTCTGTATTGTTTTTCTTTGACTGAAACATGAATGCATTTTGATATTGGTGGTGTATGGTGCGGTCGCCGGCATGGACGACAGGATGCAATTCGTGCTAAGAGCACACCTAGTAAACTGAAATTACTTCTGTATGGCGCTGCTATTTGCTCTTATATGAGCCAAATTGGGTGACTTTTTGAGTTCATATTTCCTTTGTGTGCAAAATGCTAGGACATTTCACGTAAACGGATAAGTGCAGAACGGCCGAGCCAGCACGCATTCAGACGAGTGGAAAGGTGGATTACACCACCTGTAACGTAAGTATGCACCTGAAATTTGGCACATATGTGCGCTTGGGTGCCTGCAGGCTGCACGAAAAATGAGGAATAATTTTATTGAACCATAGCCGAGAAATCGAGCATTAACCTTTTGGGGCTTTCCATGGGACGCACAACTTTTTGGACATTGCTAGTTGTGGGGACGTTTTTTAGATGTGTTCGGGAAAAATGAGCACCTCCTGGGGAGATTCCAAATGTCCCGATGGGTCATTTTTGGGAGATTTTGAGGAGGTTTTGTGTTTGTTGGGATGTGAGGCCTTGCAGATACGGAATAGTTTTAGCAGTCATAGCAACTGAAAAAATGCATCGATGCCAACCATGTCAGCGACAAAGGTATTTCTATATCGTTACTCTTACATAAGGTTTTATACACAATAATATGGTATAACTGCAGGGGAAGCGAAAGTGATTAGTGAGGATGGAGTCTGAAAAGTGACAACTCAGTCAGGAGTGCCGCACCTTGAATATGCTTCCGTCGCGTTTTGCTAAGCAAGTTTTGCAAAATTTCAGTGCATTTGTCACATAGCCCCGCAGGAAGTATATGGGTTTTTGTGTGGTCACTCCTGCCATTCACTGACCCAATGGCTTCCAGTTGGACGCAGTAGGAGTCATCGACTGAATGAAAAGGCCACTTCAGCACTGTGCGTGCTGGAGAGGTCAGCAGCCAACTTTAATAGCTGCATATATCTAAGGCGTTGGTCCCAGATGAGCAGTCACCGTCCCAACTCTATTCTTCCAGATCATTTCGTGTTCGTCTTCCACTGTGCGAATCCTGTTTTTCAGCCTCCGCAATATCCACAGCAGAGTGCTCCACATCACAAAGAAAGGTGGCAGTGCTTAACTTAGGTTTCTGACCATACTTTATTTTTCCACAGTAAATTAACACAAACATTACTTCCAACACTCTTTATGGTATCTAATCTCTATGGTTGCACAATATTACTGCATGCAATGTAGGAAAGCCAACAACCAAGAGAACACGCCATCAGTAAAAGCTGCGACTGTAAGACTTATTCTGAAATTTGCGCAAAAAAGCTGCACAACCACTCAGGTGCTGTAAATGTAGAATTTTGCACAAAGCAAAGGCTCACAGATACAAATAACACAAAAATGCCCATCAATTATCATCAAGGAAGAAATAATATGTAAAATGGCGAAGCAAAAACTCTTCAAAGACGCATAAAGAAAAATCTGTCAGCAAGTGCTGCAGCTTCATTTTCACCAGCAAAGTACAAGCAGCAGATGATAGGAAGCATTGAAGCATTCCCTCATTCCCATGAGATGCAATGTAGAAAGCGCAGTGTACAATTAATAATGACAAGGCAGCGACCATCATGAATTTCCACCAAAACACCTACATATATATACAATGTGTCATTTCAAGACAAGGATCACCTATCCAATTTGTATAACAGCCAAAAGAAATGTGCCAGAGGCACATTTCCTGCAAAAATTGTTGTTATGCAACAGAAAACAAAGATGAACCTTCCTCCCATCTGATTTTAGAAAGGGAGCCATTTTGAACCAGGCAAGCATTCCAAGAACATACTGTGCACAGTCTGCCCAATTTTTCAGAAATGGTTTGTTAACTGTTCTTTCTCTTACAAGCAAACAAGAGGCAAAAAACATGCTGCTTGAGATATTTTGAAATCAAAACAAAAAATTAATACGCTGTAAACACATCTAATAGTGTTGTTCTCATTTCAGGTGCAGAATAGCAAATTACTTTGGAGTCAATTACCTTAAAATTTTGTAACCGCTCATACTTTCCTACAAATATTGCAACTCGTATCAGATAGCGTCAACATGAATAATGTCAAAATATCCTTCAGGATCATTGCAATCAAGACAACAGGACGAAATTGGCAGACTCTTTCAACGCACAATGGCTGACAATAACTTCTCTAATAAATGCTCGCAGAACACCCTGGAACATATTTCAATAGCAGATGCCTTTAGATGAATACACTGCGCACCAAGAGAACTTCAGACACAGCCTCCGCGAAACCTTACTTGCTAAAAAAAAATACTACACATTTGCCGTCTTGTGAGATTGCACATGGTGACTTAGGCTCGCTCCGTAGGGAAAGACTTCAAGACATAGATGGCACTGGAACAGCTTCTCGCCTGTGTGGACGCGGAGGTGTTTTTTCAGGGTGCCCTTTCTGTTGAAGCATTTGCCACAGTGATCACAGTGGTACGGCTTCTCGCCTGTGTGGATGCGAACATGCTCTGTCAGATTGCTCTTGTCCGTGAAGTTCTTGCCACAGTGAATACACTGGTATGGCTTCTCGCCCGTATGGATACGGATGTGCCTCACAAGGTGGTCTGAAGTAGTGAATGCCTTGCTGCAATGGCTGCATAGGAAAGGTGTGGGTTCTCTGGTGTCTCTTGAAAACATGGTTATGCACTGTAGCATAGCCACACTGGGGGCACGAAAAGCGCTTTTCGCATCCTTGCGAATTTTGTTGCGGAGACGAGGTGCAGCCACTCTTAGCTGTGACCAAACCTGCGCAAAGAAACAATGCATGCATTTCTTTAGATATAAAGGGTATGCCTCAATGCATTGATAACAGTTGGCCTATGTCGCTAGGTTAGTTAATGAATGGTGAGGTTGCTCAAACTCAGGCTGACCAGATCTTGTCACGATCGAAGAACCAATCCTTGCTTAAGACCATGCAAGCCTAAACTAAAAGCTGTTCTCTTTTAGACTAGACCCATACATCATATCATGAGGACAGCTAATCACGAGCACATGGCTCAAAAAACACTGTTGCTTTTGTAGCTGAGCTGAGCGGAGCATAAACTACAAACATTACATCTCATTGAATGACTTTATCTGTGTATGTTATGACTTGTTACAAAGAGAAAAGAACACGTTTATCACTTGCTAGCTCACAGGCATTGACCTGCTCACAGTGCAGGGTTGCAGGGCAGCACTTCGCCTGAATCGCACCACAACAAACAAGAATCCGCGGAACACAACTGAACTTTCAGCTGCTGCTGTCGTTCATGCACTCTGTGACGCAGCTTTTCCAGCCATGTCAACACCGCACATGAAAAACAACAAACAGAAAAAGGTGTGAGGCATAAATTAAAGTGAGAACTATAACAAAGCAGAAATGTGAGACTTTGTAAATATGGAATAGTTTTAGCGGTCATAGCAATTGAAAACATGCATAGATGCCAACCACATCAGTAACAACGGTATTACTATATTAATATAGTTACATAAGGTTTCGTACACAATAATTTATAACAGCAGGAGTTTCAGTGGCAGAGTTTCATCTTCCAAACGAATACCTAAAGTAACGCAAAGTCACGGCATACACGAAGATACTAAACAATGCAACAAGCCACACAGCGATTGACAAGGGCCTTTAGAGAGATCAGACACAATGATACCAACTATTATCTACAGTATAAGACCCCAAGCACAGCAAATAAAAAAAAAACAGACATAAGAAGAGCAGGAACTGAACATCACTATTTCACTGTCAGCAATCTAAAACCAATGCAATACTCATTAAAATAAACACACCTTCTCCCACCTCTTGCAACAGATTTAAAATCCAGAATCCTGGTAATTTAGCAACCTGGGAAGAATATGTGAGCATCCATGTTGTGCAAGCTTGATAAGCGCTTGGGAGGCACCGAGCACATTGATATGTATGCTGTGTAAACTCCATCAGGTACCAAACCAAATGCTGCCAGCATCATTTCCACAAAACATCATCTCAGGCATGTTACCTTTCTTAGTAGATTTACACCTAAGAGGGCATACTTCCTGGCTGGGAAAAGTAGAACTTTGATGAAACCAGCTAAGTCGTCATAAAATTATCATCAAAATAAATGACGTCGTAATCTGGCATCGCCATTTCAAAAACAAGAAGTTGTGTTTATCATGGTTCTAAATACAATTGTGAATAATCATTGTTGCGTAATATAACAAAATGCGCTTGGGTACTTTTTTCCTTGCGCATTCCGTACATTACGAAAAACAGCAAGCACGTGCAGAAACATCATACAATGACAACTTCAAACTACGATCATGCATAACACAAGCTTTTAGATGCATTTATAGAATCTCCGTTGTGGCCTCCAATCTGTGTTAGAATCATGAAATAATGAATGCTGTCGCTGTTTGAAACAATGTTAATAATTATATAACACCACAGTCACTAGTTCCAGGGCCATGACTACCAGGTGTTATCTAATCTAGTCTGCACTTAAGCTAAAAATGCAGTGCCCCCACCAGGCCAATCATGTCCTGCCTGAGCATTAAAAATTCATCTTGTGCATCCAGATAAGTAGAGCACGCGGAATCAGGACATTGAATCTAGATTATCAGAGCACTCAAGAAACAACTGCTTAAGCAACTTTTGCAGGTATATCATAAAAAAAGTACAAGCTATCGTTAACAATATTAACCTCTTGTACAGGTGCAACACAGGATAAAAAAAAAACGAAACTACACTGGTGCTTTGCCCAACAGCCTGGCAGACAGCCACACAGTCTTGACTCAATCATAGGCACCACAACTCACATCACCTAAATAAAATCCAGAGCGATCATGATGACACTGCTGGACAAGTGCCCCGACAAGGATGAAACGGGTACACCAACAGCAGCATATCAATAGTGGAGTGCTGGGCCATGAGACGATGCAATGATGCAGTCAAACTTGCTCCAATGCATTCCATAGTTCTGATTCCCCTGATGTGTTACCTGTTAACCTGAACTCGCTGGTCATCTCGTTACACATTCTGTCTTTGGAATATACAAACACCTCAATGACGATGTGTGAAGTTGCACTTCAGCAAAGCTCAGGAATACTTTAAGGTGCAGTTCGAATGTTGCAAGGACAGAAGAACCAAGATATGCCTGCAGAGGGACTTCTGTGAACGAAAAAGTAAAAGTATGTATGCACTTGTTGAACAGAAAACAAGCACAATTTTGTGGCAGCTGCCTGCAAACATGCAGGGAATGTTACAGTGAATGCTCACACAGCCTTTGATACAATATGCTGCAGCATGGCCAGAAGGCAGGCAACAATGTGTTGGTAACTGTCGCACAACTGACTTGCACGTCATCAGAACTGTCAGAAGGGGCTTTTCACCTGAAAAACAAACAGAATGATAAGAAAAAGTGCATGAACTCTAGGCAGAGCTCCTCAATATCTTTTGTTGAAATAGTTTTTCTTTCGGCTTTTGCAACACACACAAGAGTGTGTGAGAAGCCTAGGCTGCTTGGTGCAGTTAGAGAATACAGATGCAAAAAAAAAGGAAGGGACACCTAGAGTGTTCACTGAAGAATTTAGATTTGCTTTGATTCAGGAAAGGCACTTGAAACACAGGCAAAAATAAAAAATGTTATGCATGGTGCAAGAAGGCCAGAAAACCACTGAAAAAGAATGCATATCAACCGCCTCCCCTCTGCAAATTAATATAAATATATGTATCACAAAGAGAGGCAGCTTTCATAGTGCCTATCATTAAGCATAATTAAGACTGCGCACTGCTCGCATATGGAAAACAGCCTTCCAATTTTTTAAGTTCTGTATACTATGAAGAGTTACAAAAGTATTGTAGAACGAGAAATCACTGGATTCCCAAATTCAACATAACCTTTGATGCAGGTAATAAAAAATGGTTACGTCATCTTGCTGCTATTATCACCCAGTTGTAATAACAAGTCTTAACTCCTGCTCTCATTCCTTTGAGCACAAATCAGTGGTTCCATCCAAAGGAACTGTCTTCGTGTTCAAATATTAATGCAACAGAGTTTTCAAAACAATTACAATTACTGCAGAAGTGCTACCTAGAAAGTGTCCCAGCAGTTTCCAAACAGCTTTGTTTCAAGCTGGCTCAATAAAGTGGGCCATTCGAGGCGAGTCGCTGTACGAGTACACTGAGCAGCTTCTCCCCAGCAAAGCAATGCACTGCACATGAGTAAGTATAAGAACTGTGCTCTGAAGATCTTAATGCAACCTCATCTATGTACGCACCAATAAAACAGCTACTGCAAACTGTCTTTTAAATTAAAAATAACTGCAGATGCCCAAAATTACAGCATGCAAGTGAGACAGCACAGAACCAAATTAGCTGGTCACCACAAAGTGCTCAGGCTGCAAGTATTTGGTGGAAGCTTGCGCAATAAAGCTGCAAACTCAATGTCACTGAGAAGCTAGTCAGAGGACAAATTGTGCGATGAAATGGGAATAACACCCGTAATGGCCATTAAGAGAGTTTCAGAAAAACTGTTGCTTCATTGTAATTATTGAGAAGCGAACACACCAACAGACATTGAAGTAATCATTCGCTGTACTGAAGGCATCAAGGAAAGCAAGGCAACCAGGATAGGCACAGCCAAGATAAGCATTGCATTCCGTTAAACTATTCAACAAATACGGTATAGGTGAGTAACAATAGCTTGGCTGGAAATTATTCAAAAACTGCCGGAGAGGAGACTTGAACTCTGCCGGAAATATGAGATCGGCTTTCAACCTGAAAAACAGACAAAGAGAAAATAAATCACCTCTTCCCATGACTTCACTGCATCCCTTTTTGTGCATTTTTTTTCATATTTCATGGCGCAAGTAGAGAAGAGAGACACTTTATTTTCTCCTCTTTTTTCCTAATTATGCAGCTCATTGTAAATCTGCAGAGTTACCAAGGTTTGCCATTTCTTCTATGCTCCTTGCGTTTGGTTATGCAATATTTGTTTTGCAAATTTAGGCAATTTTCATGTGAATGTTGTCTTTGCAGAGAGCATAGATTCGTGAGGTCTTCAACAAGTACTGGATTGATCCTCTATTTTCGTATGTTCGAACTAGTGTCAGAACACTTTATAAGACTATGGGGTTATCTCCGCCAAGTCTGTCAAACCAAGGAAACCATAGCGAGGTATTATTTTTATTGCTTAATGTTACTGTTGCATTGAGAGAAGGAAAGCTGTCAAGCAATCATTTTATATTCAAGACAATGTGACAGACAACGTGCTGATGGTGGAAGCCAAATTCACAGCCTCCATGTGATGTGTGGTACTCTACAAAGTGGGCTAAAGCAGCAGTTGCCTCCCCTTCTATTTTTATACGTACATATGTACCGATTCCATCAAGTGCAGCCAAACATTCAGGACATGGGTTTGGCTTTCAAGAAAGGCATATATAGTATTTTTTTTTCTACGGTATTATCTTCCTTCCTAGCGAAAAAGAGAGTATATTTCTTTTGCTCTGTAAAGCTAACCATTACAACAATCAACTCAATAGTAGCAATACTGTCCAGTTCTATGAGGGCTGTTCAATGCTTTTGTGTACATACACACTAAATTGACTTCCTGCACCACAGCAACACAAACAGCATCACAATCCACAGTCAACTCTTAATGTGTGTGCACAAAAGAGAAAATATTGGTGCAAACTATGTGGGGTTAAAACAACAAGAGGCTTTTTAATTTGGTACAAATGATGTTGACAGGATCAAATGCTTTAGTTCGAACTGACGGGAGTCCACTTTATGCACTATACGCACAATTTTTTTCATCACCATCTATTCATATCCTTAGAAAAACCACATCTCAGCTGTGCTAATATATGCCTCCTTCGCTGCAGAGCCGGTCCGCTGCACTTGCATTCTGCTGCTGAGCACAAGTTTGAAAGTTTGACATTTTGCCGCGACAGCCACACTTCAATTGAGGCAAAGATGACAATATGGCCATGAAGAAAGATTTCATTGCACACTGAAGACGATGTTGAGAGTGAACAAATTTCATTCACTAGGGAGCCTTTGTGTTTTCTTCTCTGCATCTTCGAATGTTTCATCACTTCAGCTGTTGTGAATATTCTTTGCTATAATGGACATTAAAATTCATATAATTTAAAGAGTTATATATGTTCACCATAAGTGCTCATTAACGCGCATTTCGATTGATTAAAACAATGCTGACTTCATGCAATTACACTTCGACAAAAGAAGACCGAAACGCACACCCATTTTCGGGTTTGCAGCGCACTTTATCGACCTCTGGTTCAAGTTATCATCCTCCAATGAGAAATACTGGCACGTCGTTCGCGTCATCAGTGTTAAAGCTTTCTGCGAGCATGCAGCAGCACTTGCTCTTGGTTTGAACGCCGATTTAATGCACTAAAATGAGGAAAAATAGGGAGGAGTGGCCTCTCATAATGCAAGTGAAACAATTGGTAGCGGCCTGCCTGACTCGTTTTGAAGCGTGAGACCGTCAAACATTGATAGACTGATGATAAATTTAATGAAACAAAGGCAAAAAGGTCAGCCAGAGAGATTGATATGCGGCCAGCTATTCTGCCATCCTGCAACATTTTGGAGACAGATTCATTCGCACAAACACCCAGGGGAAACAACAAGAGTTGCACGTCTAGTCGGATGTCACGAAAACGCACCCTACAGCAGAGTCCGCCGCGTACGTGCTTTGAAGTTTGCGCCGCTCGTGACGTTCTGTGTGCACTTGCCTGAAATTTTTTTTCTTTCTACGAGTGGAAAGAATTTTCCTCCTTTTTCTCTTAATATGAATGGATGGATGGAAGATAAGAGCATCTCCTTTGAAACAGGGTGGTGGCACTTGCAAGTTGCAGCCTTTGATCCCGAAATCCGAGTTGTCAACGCGAATCCCTGAGGCTACACTTCACATCGTCATTGCCATCATCCACAGACAGATGAAAGAAAGGGAAAAGAAAAATAAATTAACAATGGGGGAAGTATAGGCTAGGTGGCGAAAGCTACCGCCCGGTACAAAGGGTAAAGCCATTATCATCCATCCATTTATCCGATTTCCGTCATCTTATCTATTAACTCTTATCGCTCTCTTTCACATCCTTCTCTATTCTTTCCAGCGCGGCTCGGGCATGTTTGATAGCGTCCTCGATCGCCTCGCACCGGGTGCGCCCCGAAACCGGCGCGGTTCGCTGCGCACCGCGGCGGTGGCGCACCGGCGAGGGTCAACATCGAGGACAAGCTGCACCCCGCGGGGGCTCGTGCAGCCTTTAGGGTGCCTTTCTTCTGGCGCGTGCATTTGATTGTAAACCGCAACACCAGTCACACGCTTTCGGAACTGCAAATAAATCACACATTTCACATGTCAAAGGCCATGCACACTGCAGCTATATATGCCAAGCAGTGCAATGTAAACAGACGCTCACTCCGGTATCGGCGAGGCGCCTGACGACCCGATAAACGAATTTTCGGTCGTTCATCGCCGTGTTTAGGCTATCAAGTCTAGGGGTGTGCGAATAGTGGTTTTTTGATTCGAAGCGAATTCGAAGCGAATAGCAATTTCTTCGAATAATTTCGAAGCGAATAGTTCGAATAGTACTTCTGGCACTAAAGAAAGGCTGAATGACAGTAGGCATTTCCAAAACCATTTATTTTCCTAACACACGATGACATTACCTACTGCACTGAGGCTTTATTTAAAACCATATGCTTCAAAATTTTAAGAGAGCACCTAAAGTGAGTTAAGAACAATTTTTACCGGTTTGGTAATAAAAAGTTATAACATAAAAATGCCGCCTGCTTTCTAATAAGAAATTAGAGATAAAATACAAAAATTTACAGTATAACAGAACGGTGCCAGTAGTACAACCAATAACTGAAAGCATAGGAGTAACTGCACTGCACTGCAGCAAGAGCACTGAGAACAATAATGAAAAATAAAAGGACATTTTGCACTACCGGTGACCAGTGGTCGAACAGTGAGCTAGGCAATCACGTTCGGTGCACCGACTTGCCACTTGCGTTGCTTGCGTTTCTATAGTTTAGGATCCTTACTTCTTGGCTTGGATTGCGCCTTCTTTTCGGTTACACCGATGGGACCGCTGCATCCAAAGATGTTAAAATGGAACATAGGCTGACCGGACCTCCTAGCTACAGTGTACTAGAAAGGCTTTCTAGTACACTGTATCCTAGCAGCACTTGCAGCATCGAACCATCGCGTGTCCAAAGCTCCCACAGCACCGATAGGTTGGCCGTACTGTCGGGGACAGAGCGTTCAGGACGCGCCGCCCATGGCTCAAATGCATCGCCATCCCCTTGCGGCCGGAGATTGGCGCGTCTATTTCGCTATCCGAGGGGTGCTCGTAAAGAAACGTCGGCTCAGCTCTGTCTCTCTTGGGTTTAGTGCGGCAAACTGGCGCTCTTCCCGGCCTACGCCGTCACCCTGACAAGGCGTACTCGCACGTTGCTTTTTTTTTTTTGCATTTCACTAGCAGCTCGCGGCTGTTGTTTGCAGGAGCGTTGCTTCGCTTATCAAGCTGAAGGATCGGAACATCGTTCCGGTTACATTCCCAGACGGCTGTACAAAACTCTAGCGCCGCAAGCGAAACGTCATTCGCACCGCTCGCGCCTCCTGGCGAAATTGTCCCCGGCCGGTAGTACCTCAGGCCGATTCTATGGATTCACACGACGGTCCGTTCGCCCGCGACCCGCGTACTACGTGTACATATGCGTCAGCACATTGAGAGGCTAGCCGTCGGCCCGTGGCCTGGTCAGCGCGCCTCACAATGTGCTGACGCATGTACACGTGATGCGCGGGCCGCGGGCGAACGGACCGTCGTGTGAATCGGCCTTTACCATCGCGCTTCCAGAATGCCGAGTTGCGGCGACGGAGTGCGGCACACCACCGAAGACGGCTCAATGCCCATGATTACGACGGCATTCCGTTCCCACCAATGCGCAAGCAGTCAGAATAGCAAGAAAGGACGCCAGTCATAGATGGATGCGATAATTTCGTTCTACTAAAGTTCATCCGCAGCCTCCCCGATGCCGAGCGTTAAAGGGGTCATGAAATGTTTTCCGAAAATTTTGAACGACGTGTGTATTTGGAATTGTGACCCTTCATTCTATAGTATACCTTGGTTCATTTCATCGTCTGGGTTGACTGAATAGCGAAAAAAAGCTAAATTTCGGTTTCCCAGCGCGCGTCCCCCTCAACTCACCGCAAACGTCATTTTAAGAAGCCAATCAGAGGCTTCTGTCGTCAACACAACATGGCGGCTTAGCGAGGCCTGTTTAGCCATAGTTGACCGAGGTTACAACACGCATATTGACTCGAATGTGGCACCGTCGCCTGCTCAGAATGGTGTCTGCTAGCTGTCAAGCTGACACATGTGCGAAAACTTGGCCGGCGCGCCGCACCAGTCGCCGCTTGCGAACTGCCGCCTACTGCAAGCAGGGAGGGACACGGAGCGGCAAGCGTCTTTGCGCCGCTAGACTCATGCCCGGGCCACATCCGGTGTAACACTTTGCCACCGCACACCAGCGCCTGCGCGCTGCTTGGCTACTGAAGTTCGCACCAGAAAAGACAAAATAGCGATGTTATCAGAAAGACTGCCGGCTGTACTCGGGCTGTGACAAAGCATGCCTGCCCACGTAGCGCGCTTTCGGCAACGGCGCTGGACGCGGGCGCACCGGGCGACGAACTGCACTGCTCTCTGGCTGCCCTGGTCGTCGCCAGGCCTGTTTCGCACATCGAAGCCGCGGTGGACAGCGCTTCGGAAGTAGCCTGGGTTATAATAAAATGCCTGCTTTTGGCATCGCTTTACTGTCAACAGCATCGTCTCACAACAAAAAATATGGTCATTGTTGCGGTGCGCTCGGCAGCGGACGCCAGGCGCGCAAGCCGGACCGCAACGGCCGGGCAGCGGCAGCTGAGCGCGGCGGCTGTGGCAAGAAATTTGCTCGTATTACAGTTGCTGCTTCTACCAGCAACTCGGAATTATTCAACGATCCTCAAAAATGATCTATTTTCCACACTTCTTGCTCCCACAGTTTATTGTTTACGTGAATAAAAATCTTTAGCTCATTTTTATGACGCCAGCGGACGGGATCCAGGCTTGCCGGCCGGCCTGCAGACTCGCTGTATTTCACATTCGCACCAGAAAAGACAAAACAGCCATGCTATCAGAAAGGCTGCCTGATATATCTTCTTTGCATTTCTCTGTTGCTGCAATTTTCTATTTTCTTCCATCAAAAGTGTGAACATAGTTCTGGAATTTGCTTTCCTAGAAGCTTATCTTTATCTGTGGGGACATTGGGTGCCGATGGTCACGCTTATTTATTTATTTATTTATTATTCCTCAAAGGTCCCTTTCGGGACATTTTCGGGCACCATTTGTGCTGAATTTTACGTTCCTGCCTGAAGTATTTTTCATTTTTTAGTTTCCATCTGTTATGCAGCTGGCATGTCCTCCAATGGTCAGTCCGTTTTTATTGTCCTTGCAGTCGAGAGTTTTCATCTTTATTTCTTCAGTTCAACATATAGGCATCACCCTCCCTGGACTGTGTTCAATCACCTTGTATGCAACCATTTTTTCTATTGCAAGTTGGTGTGTCTGGGGTTATTGTAATGGCGCGCTTTAATGATAGCACCAAGCATTGCTTGGGACACAAATTAAGGTTGGTGGCCGGTCATATCGAGGCTAGTTTGACCTCCATTGGAGAACTCCGCAGCCATTTGCACCACGAGAGAAATTCGAGGATCAGGGTAGTGCGGGGACTGTATGGCGGCATGGCAATGCCATTGATTTCATAACGCTAGTTCGGGTTTTATGTAGAGGTACTGGAATGGGTCAAAAATTGGTGATAACTAATAATTTAGGATCTGTACTAATTTGAGGCGGTTGAGTGCATGTGCGGTTCATTACGAATGCATTCTTCTCGGTAAGAATCTATAGTTTCTGTTGAAAGCAGTATGTACAGTCTTTGTCAAAAGTATACAGCCCAAGGATTCTGCTTCTGAGCTCTGCAGTATGGCTCCTCTTTCATAGTCGGGGACCCTAATCACAAAAAGGCTGGAGGAACTTACGTCCTCAACCATCCCAAGCTTAGGACTACGATATGTCCTTAAGAGCCCCGCTACACGTCTTGAAAGCAAACCCCTTTGGCTGTATATTTTTGACAAAGACTGTACATAAAATCTCATTTGCTATTTCACATACATGCCGAGAAGAGAACAATAATGTAGCAGATTTCAAAGACCTTGGTCACGGACATTGTTGGCTTTGGGAGGCTAGTGGTCTCTTTTACGATTAATGTCCACTTAAAATCTGCACAACAACCGCAGTGAAGTTAAAATCAAGGTTGTTTTAAACAAACGGTTCCCGGTCTTATTCACATATTGAACTGCAAGCCATGGATCTCTTTCTGCATTCCCAGTCGTTGCATTGTTAACAATGAGAAGAATTCTATGGAAAAGCAACCTCTTCCTTTAATTCAGCATACTTGCTTTTTTCTAGTTGCATGCTTGTGTTTGCCGCATATTTTGAGCAGAGGATGGCAAGAGCCGTAACTTTTATTTTTCCTCCCTCACCCTCACTTTTGAATCCATGGCCCTCCCTCACCCTCGCACTGTTTTTGAAAAATCATGCGGCCCTCCCTCACCCTTACTTCATCATCGCCATTATCATCATCATCAGCCTGGCTACGCCCACTGCAGGGCAAGGGCCTCTCCCATGTCTCTTCAATTAACCCTGTCCCTGGCCACTTGCAGCCACCATATTCCCACAAATTTTTTAACCTCATCCGCCCACCTAAGTTTCTGCTTACCTTCTCTTGGAATCCACTCCATTACCCTTAGGGACCAGCGGTTATCTTGCCTTCGCATTACATGCGCTGCCCAAGCCCACTTCTTCCTCTTGATTTCGACTAGGATGTCATTAGCCCGGGTTTTTTCTCTCACCCACTCTGCCCACTTCCGATCTCTGAACGTTACACCTATCATTTTTCTTTCCCTAGCTTGCTGCGCTGTCCTTAACTTCAGCTGAATCCTCTTTGTTAGCCTCCACGTTTCTGCCCCATAGGTGAGTACCGGTAAGACACACCCGTTGTATACTTTTCTCTTGAGAGATATTGGTAAACTGCCATTCATGATCTGAGAGAACCTGCCATATGCGCTCCACCCCATCCTTATTCTTCTAGTTATTTCCCTCTCATGATACGGATCAGCTGTCACTACTGAACCTAGCAACGTTTAACGCAAGAACCTTATCCAGTGGGGCTAGTTCCGGAGTCTCTTTAAGTTCTGGTGGTATTACTGAGTAATAAACATATAAGGGAAGCCGTCAAAGCACTGTTGGATGAGAGGATAGATGCATATACTTATACTGGTATGATGCTTATACTCGTATGGTATGTATCCACCGCGGTGGCTCAATGGTTAGGGCACTCGGCTGCTGACCCAAAAGACGCGGGTTTGATCCCGGCTACTGCGGTTGAATTTTGATAGAGGCAGAATTCTAGAGGCTCTTGTACTGTGTGATGCCAGTGCATGCTAAAGAACCCCAGGTGGTTGTGATTTCCGGAGCCCTTATACGGCGTCCCTCATAGCCCGAGTCGCTTTGGGACGTTAAACCCCTGTATACCATACACAATAAATCAGCTTACACTGGAATGTGTGCGTGCATGTATTGTTTTAGCTAATAGATGCGACAAAGTCATGACAGTTACGGGCTGAGCCCCAAAATGTCACACTGCCTTTACATCACCATTCCCTGATGACATTGCGATAGCATTGGGCCTTATACCTGAATTTCACTGCTTCTAATCTCGCGTAGTTTGTGCGGCTACATGGCAGCCTGTATTACTCCGCTAATCAATCACATCAGTGAATGAAAACAGTTTTGGTAAGGGGGTGGAGCTTACTGCAGTCTCGTGTTGTATCCGACTAGAGTAAGTTTTTCTTTTGGTTTAGAGTATTCTGTTGTTGTGTGCTGTCTTACATTTGTGCACTTATAATGAACAAAGTGGTAATGAAATGGGCTCTAGAAAATAAGAGACTGCATGGTGCGAGGTTTGACAGTTCATTTTCTGGCATTCGGTGCTTGTGTTTTTTCCGATGAGACATGAGGTTTCTTTTTCCGTTTACCGATGCATTCAAGAGTTCCAGGAAACATTGCTCTGATAAAATTTTTTTCGCTTGGTGAGGTTTTAGGCTGAAAAGTACAAATATACATGTTCCTTGAGTTGAGATCATCCATGATCTATATATTTTGAACAAAGTGCACAGGAGATGCACCATTACACTTGGATAAAACTCGAGAATGAAGCAGCTTTGTCAAAGGACCTCTTCCAGCCAATGGTGTCGGTCGATTCTCATGACCCTGTTAGCGTGTCAATGAGGAGAGTGGCAGACGAAAGGGGATAGTTCCCGGCCTCCATAGTCAGGGATAGTCCCTTCCAGGATTGTCAGGGCGCTTTCTGCATTGTCACACTAGCAGGGTCATGAGAATCGGCCGACGCCATTGGCTGGAGGGGGGCCCTTTGATGGGGAAAACCGCTTCGTTCGTGGTGCCATCAGAATCAACCAATGCCATGGGCTGGAAGGGGTCCTTTGATGGGGAAAAGTCACTTTATTCTTGGGGTCATGCGAATTGGCACACTCCATTGGCTGGAAGGGGGTCCTTTGATGAGGAAATGCCGCTTCGTTCTGGGGGTCATGAGAATTGGCCGATGCCATTGGCTAGAACGGGTCCTTTGATAGGGAAAAGCTGCTTCGTTTTTGGGGATCATGAGAATTGGCCGCTGATGCCATTGGCTGGAAAGGGGTCCTTTGATGAGGAAAAGTCCCTTCATTCTAGGGGTCATGAGAACTGGCCGATGCCATTGGCTAGAACGGGTCCTTTGATAGGGAAAAGCTGCTTCGTTCTTGAGGTCATGAGAATCAACAGATGCCATTGGCTGGTAGGGGTCCTTTGATGGGAAAAAGCCGCTTCGTTCTAGGGGTCATGAGAACTGGCCGATGCCGTTGGCTAGAACGGGTCCTTTGATAGGGAAAAGCTGCTTCGTTTTTGAGGTCATGAGAATCAACAGATGCCATTGGCTGGTAGGGGTCCTTTGATGAGAAAAAGCCACTTCGTTGTAGGGGACATGAGAATTGGCCGATGCCATTAGCTTGAAGGGGTCTTTTGATGGGGAAAAGCCGCTTCGTTCTAGGGGTCATGAGAATTGGCCGATGCCATTAGCTGGAAGGGGTCCTTTGATGGGGAAAAGCCGCTTCGTTCTAGGGGTCATGAGAATTGGCCGATGCCAATGGCTGGAAGGGGTCCTTTGATGGAGAAAAGCCGCTTCGTTCTTTAGGTCATGAGAATCAACTGATGCCATTGGCTGGAAGGGGTCCTTTGATGGAGAAAAGCCGCTTCGTTCTAGGGGTCATGAGAATTGGCCGATGCCATTAGCTTGAAGGGGTCTTTTGATGGGGAAAAGCCGCTTCATTCTAGGGGTCATGAGAATTGCCGGATGCCATTGGCTGAAAGGGGTCCTTTGATGGAGAAAAGCCGCTTCGTTCTAGGAGTCATGAGAATTGCCGGATGCCATTGGCTGGAAGGGGTCCTTTGATGGGGAAAAGCCACCTGGTTCTAGCGGTCGTGAGAATTGGCCGATGCCATTAGCTTGAAGGGGTCTTTTGATGGGGAAAAGCCGCTTCGTTCTAGGGGTCATGAGAATTGGCCGATGCCATTTGCTAGAAGGGGTCTTTTGATGGGGAAAAGCCGCTTCGTTCTAGGGGTCATGAGAATTGGCCGATGCCAATGGCTTGAAGGGGTCTTTTGATGGGGAAAAGCCGCTTCGTTCTAGGGGTCATGAGAATTGGCCGATGCCAATGGCTGGAAGGGGTCCTTTGATGGAGAAAAGCCACTTCGTTCTAGGGGTCATGAGAATTGCCGGATGCCATTGGCTGGAAGGGGTCCTTTGATGGGAAAAGCCGCTTCGTTCTAGGGGTCATGAGAATTGCCGGATGCCATTGCTGGAAGGGGTCCTTTGATGGGGAAAAGCCACCTGGTTCTAGCGGTCATGAGAATTGGCCGATGCCATTAGCTTGAAGGGGTCTTTTGATGGGGAAAAGCCGCTTCGTTCTAGGGGTCATGAGAATTGTCCGATGCCATTTGCTGGAAGGGGTCTTTTGATGGGGAAAAGCCGCTTCGTTCTAGGGGTCATGAGAATTGGCCGATGCCAATGGCTGGAAGGGGACCTTTGATGGAGAAAAGCCGCTTCGTTCTAGGGGTCGTGAGAATTGGCCGATGCCATTAGCTTGAAGGGGTCCTTTGATGGGGAAAAGCTGCTTCGTTCTAGGGGTCATGAGAACTGGCTGATGCCGTTGGCTGGAAGGGGTTCTTTTTTTTTTTTTTATTGCGATGTTTATTGCCTCAAGGCATAAAACGGCATGTAATGATAAATGAGGATGCCTAAATAAATGAGTAAAGGTTCGCTGATCTAATGAAATCGAGCAGTGAACGATGATGAGGTCCTTGTGTCCAAGCGGTGTATGACGCACTGTTCTCGGGCGAAAGACCCGCTGCCGCCAGGTGCCGAATTCTTGTAGGCTTCAGCGCCGGGCAAACCCACAGCAGGTGGTGAATGTCGGCCTCAAGATTTCTGTTCTTGCAGACTGGACACCCGGGTCGGGGAAATACACCTTTAAATTGCGGCCACTTTCGTGTAACGGCTGGAGTTAGGGCAACCCCGACCCGGATCCTCCGAAGCGCAACCTCCTCTGCACGGGTAAGACCACGGGGGAGGGTTCGCGCACACGGAGGGATTAGAGCACGTGTGCGGCGCCGGAGGTGTTCCTTTTTTGTTAAAAGGAGGGTGGTGTCATCCAGTGTTAAGACTCGAGGCGAAGACGAAGTTGGGGTCACAAGGTGGGTCGCAGAATCTGCACGGCTTTGCGAACTCAGGAGGTCTCGTGGGACCCACTGTATTCGGACTGGCTGCGGGATGCGTGCCGCGAGACGATGGATGTCCTGGCAAATGCCTGGGGTGCGACTGACGCGTCGTAGTAGGCGTATGACTTGAAGAGCGTCGGTGCGGATGACAATGCGAGCCGTAGGTAGTAGGGGAACGGCGGCCACTGAGCATAGTGCCTCTTGAACGGCAAGCATCTCCACACAGAAGGAGGAAGGAGGTTCTGGGAAGCGAAACCTAGACGTTTTGTTGAGGGCAGGCTTGCAAGGGCAGTAAATTGCAGTAGTGGTTTCGCAAGCCTGGATGCCTGCGTCAACGTATAAAACGATGGAGCCATGCGGCAGATGGGCGTCTTCTTGTGTAATTCGTTCGCGAAACGACGCCGCCGCGAGGGTAGATGATGGCCGGCGTAGATCTGTTGGTTTATTATCGCTTAGCTGCACAAAATGCCAGGGAGGGAGAACTGGCGGAGGCGGCTGTCGAATGGAGTGCGAGGAAGCATACGCCCTGAGTGCACACGTTGCGTGTGTAAGGTTAGACTTAAGCCGGCGAGCATCACGTCTTTGCTGCACCAGCTCATCTAGAGTATTCAGCTGCGCATGTTCTTGGAGCGCCACGATCGGGGTTATGCGGGGAAGGCAAGTGATGACCCTCATTGCCTCTCGATTTACGGCTTCAAGGCGATCCCACTGAGCCCTCGTCAAATGCTGGAATTGGGCTTGGTACACGAGGCGCGGTTGCACAACCGCCCGCACCAACTGCCTTGCAACATGAGAGCGGGCGCCGCCTGTTGAGCAATTCGTCTAATCAGACCTAACGCCTGAATCGCTTGCTTTTTAGCTCGAGAAAGCCAAGCAGTCCCTGTTCCTGACTCGTGAATCGTCAAGCCCAATATTTTGACTATCGAACTTTCTTGAAGTGGAGTTCCGGATAGATGGAGACGAATTGGTGTCGCAGCGAGTTTACGGCGTCCCCAGCGGTTGGCAACAGACACATACGTAGTTTTGCTCACTGAAAGCTGAAGACCAATTGAAGAGGCATAAGTCGACGTTATATCTAGGGCTGACTGTAGGGCGGAGGCTTGAGTCAACAGGTCGTGGTGGGTGCTCCACACAGTGATGTCATCAGCGTACAATAAAAACTTAATATCAGTCACTTCATGTAAGCGCCAAGCAAGCTTGGGGATAAAAGTAATATTAAATAATGTTGGCGATAGTACCGATCCCTGGGGCACGCCGCGAAGAGGCACAAAGGATCCGACGGCCTCACCACTGAGGCGTATGGCAAAGTGTCGGCCTTCCAGAAAGGATTTTACAAAATTGCGCACTCTAGCGGGGAAATGCAGCATGTCAAGTGATTCCAGGATAGCAGCATGACTGATATTGTCGTACGCCTTTTCAACGTCCATGGCCAGTACGGTACGCACATTGTGGCTGCGTGTTGATGCTAGAACTGATGACGCCAAGACAGCCAATCCATCTTCTGTACCTATGGACGTTCGAAAGCCGATTTGGGCGGGATGATAGAAACCGTGGTGCTCAAGCCACCACGACAGGCGTGTGGCAAGCATCTTTTCAGTAAGCTTGCACAAAGTGGGCGTAAGTGATATAGGCCGGAAATTACCAAGGTCTGTCGGCGGCTTCCCTGGCTTTGGGATGGGGATCACAATAGCCGATTTCCAAGTTTCTGGTACGACGCCTTCTATCCATACCTTGTTGATGGTGGCGAGGAGTTGAGGCAGTAGAGCGGAACTCATGTTCTTGTACACCTCGTACGGAATGGAGTCCGGGCCGGGTGCAGTCTTCCGACGGGCCTCATCTATTGCTGCAAGCAACTCGGGCATGGAAAATGGGCTTGCGATACCCTCGGCGTCGGCTGTAGATGGAAGCCTGTCGACATATGCTGGAATGCCAGCCAAGGAGGCTCCTGCGGTCCTTGGAGGCAACACGTCATACTTCGGAAAAAACTTCCGCGCTGCTTCTCTTGCGAAATCATCCGGAGCTAAGTTAGCAGCGAAGCATGCTGTGGCCGCTGCGTCAGGACGACGAGAACCACGTTCCATAGCGCGAAATGTTCGCCATAAAGAAGCATTCGATGACTGTGTTGAAAACTGGTCACACCACGCATGCCACTGCCTTCGCGATAGATCACGTTCATATCTGCGAGCCTTGGCAGTAAGGTAATTCAGCCTTGTGCGTGCTTGTGCAGAAGTCGAGTCTCGGGAAGCTGCCATCTCCGCTTGTCGGCGAGCAGCCCACAAGTTAAGCAGACCCACATCCGGCGCCGGACGATTGACGTCTGTCCAGGTGACAATTGTAGCCTTGTTGAGCGCAGTTTGTATGCAGTCCATACGTAGTGTAGATGACTGCACAGAGAGATCTTCGAGCGTGGTGCGAAAGGTGTCCCAATTGACCCCAGAACACCTACGGCGTAATCGGCGGGCTCGTAACGGATGAAGACCGATGATGATAGGGTGGTGGTCACTACCCCAGCAGTCAGGCTCCAGGTGCCACGAGGGAGTGCCGGGACCGGACCACCACGTAAGGTCCGGAGCATACGTTGGACTGCGAGCATGGTGCACAGCCCGCGTTGCTGAATCGGGATGGTTGAGTAATACAAGCAACGCATCCGCGAAGGCGTCCCGCACACGCCTACCACGGGGGCTAGAAGTGGGGTATCCCCAGTCTGGGTGAGGGGCGTTAAAGTCACCACCGACTAAAATAGGGCACCCTGGGTGTTGTCGTCGCAGAGTTAATAACCACCCCAGATTAATGCGGGAGGAAGCTACACCGGCGGGCCTTACATAGCATGACACGACCACAACAGTTGTCTTGGGAAACTTCACGGCCACTGCAACTACCTCCTGATATGAGGTGCACCATTTTTCTAGGGAGAGGCGAACTTGAGGAAAGCGCGTATCGACATATACCGCCGCCTTTCCTGGAGGGGCTGCAGTGTGCACACGACGGTCGGTCATTGATGGAGACATGTATCCATTAAAGCCCGGAATGGATGGCAAGGCATTGGTCTCCTGCAGTAGCAGGGCCCACACCTGGAGCTTGTTCATGCGAAGTCGATATTTGAGCTCTCCCACCTTTGTGGAGAGGCCTCTGCAGTTCCACTGGAGCACGCCGCAACAACGTGTACTCGCCATTTTCGATTAAGCGTCCAAGCGTTGTAAAAGAACGGATGTCAGGTTAGATAACTGGGTTACCATAAATCGGAGGAGGGATGTTGTAGAATTATCCCGCAGTGCAGCAGAAGACCTGGTAGAGTCAGCAAACAATGCGTGAGGGCTGGACGTAGTCGACGGTGCGGCAGCACTCAGTGGCGCGGGGTTGGATTCCGCTGTTGGTCTTCGACGAGCAAGCAGCTCACGGCGCTGTCGTAGCTTAGAAGCCTCGGCTAAAAGGCGTGCGATTTGGTCGTCAACTGCTGCCATGTCCTCAGGCAGTGGCTCCAGCATGCTGGTATTGTTTGTAGCCTGAAGGCGACGGCGATCCTTGCGCACTTTATCTCTGTAAGACAGTTGAACAGAGGCTGCAGGCGGATTGGACTCAGAAAGCTCTGGCCAGTCGTCGTCATCCCACTGGAGGGCCGCAAACCTGTTGGATGTCTGTATCGGGGCTGCATTTTCAGGTGGAGGCACGAGTTTATGTATCCTACGCCGAGCCTTTTCAGTTGCCTTTTGTTTTGTTGGGCAGGTTGGAGAGGTGATCTCATGGTCGTCGGTCTTGCAAAGTCCGCAACGGAAAGACGGTGTGCCTTGTGGCGTAGCCTGATCTTGAGTTGTAAAAGGGCATGATCGGCGCATGTGGCCAGATCTGAAGCAACTGTAGCAGTAGACAGCGCTCGGTTTGTATGGCCGAGGTCGCAGAATACAGCCATAATAGTAAAGGCGTTCTGGAGGAGTTGGTGGGCCTTGCAGTGTGACGATACAGGAGCGCCCTTTGCCCATATACCGCGCTTGGATAACACGGTGCGAAGGGCAGTATAGCTCACGCTGTAGGGTTGCCTGGTCTTCGGCGACGTCGACGTTGTACACAACACACCGTTGTAGGTCCGAACCTTCTACAAGGTACACCTGGACAGGCACCAAAATCTCGCTTGTAATCGATATACACTTGAGCGTTTGCAGACGCTCGACAGCAGCCAGAGTCGGGAGCCACACAGCGATGGTATTGGATTTCGTTCTAGCCGTGAAGCCACGAAAACCTTTGGTTCCAAGACAAGCGTCCAGGTTTGCCTGAAGGATCCTGTTCGGGATGTCTGTGAGGCTTGTGTTTGCCAGAGCTTTAATGGCCACTTTATACGATGCCGATCCAGGCGTCGATACAACGTGGCTGGCATTTGCTAGGCAGGAACGCTTGCCTTGTGAGCTGTTGTTGGCCGAAGATGAATCCTGTGCAGTGTCCCCTGATGGACGCTTTTGAGAACCGCGAGAAGCCGGAGTCACGGGTGCAGGTGCTGAAGTCATGTCCATTGGAGAGCTCTCCTCCTCACGCAGCGCGGTTGAGGCCCCGTCCAAAAGTGGAGGCTGGGTAGCCATTGCCGTGTTCCGCCCAGAGGGCAGATCGCTCACGGGCTGAGAAACATTTGGAGAAGGCGGGATGTGCGCTGCCGCTGATGGACCGGGAGCAGGAACCAGGAGCTGGGACCCAGGCTCAGTTGTCAGAAGAGGTGCCGCTGAAGCCGTCGCGACGAGCGACACCGGCGGAGTTACCCCCGCCAGCGCGTCACCGGAGGCCCTAGGCCTAGTCTCGGAGCACAGTCCAGTTGCAGGGATGACTGTGGGACATTCTGTCAATGCCACACAGCCAGACGGCGCATGAGCTTCGGGAGCTTCTTCAGATGGTATGAAGTCAGTTCTCTTGGTATAAGGAACGTATTTACGCGGATGGCGAGATTTTTCACTGGAGCGATGTGCAGCCACCGTAGCAGGGACACTTCGTCAGGGACACTTCGTTGCAGGGACACTTGCAGGGACTTGCAGGAAGGGGTTCTTTGATAGGGAAAAGCTGCTTCGTTCTTGAGGTCATGAGAATCAACAGATGCCATTGGCTGGTAGGGGTCCTTTGATGGGAAAAAGCCGCTTCGTTTTTGGGAATCATGAGAATTGGCCGATGATGCCATTGGCTGGTAGGAGTCCTTTGATGGGGAAAAGCTGCTTCGTTCTTGAGGTCATGATAATCAACAGATGCCATTGGCTGGTAGGGGTCCTTTGATGGGAAAAAGCCGCTTTGTTCTAGGGGTCATGAGAATTGGCCGATGATGCCATTGGCTGGTAGGAGTCCTTTGATGGGGAAAAGCTGCTTCGTTCTTGAGGTCATGAGAATCAGCAGATGCCATTGGCTGGTAGGGGTCCTTTGATGGAAAAAAGCCGCTTCGTTTTTGGGGATCATGAGAATTGGCCGCTGATGCCATTGGCTGGTAGGAGTCCTTTGATGGGGAAAAGACGCTTCGTTCTTGAGGTCATGAGAACCAACAGATGCCATTGGCTGGTAGGGGTCCTTTGATGGGAAAAAGCCGCTTCGTTCTAGGGGTCATTAGAATTGGCCGATGATGCCATTGGCTGGTAGGAGTCCTTTGATGGGGAAAAGCTGCTTCGTTCTTGAGGTCATGAGAATCAACAGATGCCATTGGCTCGTAGGGGTCCTTGATGGGAAAAAGCCGCTTCGTTTTTGGGGATCATGAGAATTGGCCGAGGATACCATTGGCTGGTAGGAGTCCTTTGATGGGGAAAAGCTGCTTCGTTCTAGGGGTCATGAGAACTGGCCGATGCCGTTGGCTGGAAGGGGTCCTTTGATAGGGAAAAGCTGCTTCGTTCTTGAGGTCATGAGAATCAACAGATGCCATTGGCTCGTAGGGGTCCTTTGATGGGAAAAAGCCGCTTCGTTTTTGGTGATCATGAGAATGGGCCGAGGATGCAATTGGCTGGTAGGAGTCCTTTGATGGGGAATAGCTGCTTCGTTCTTGAGGTCATGAGAATCAACAGATGCCATTGGCTAGTAGGGGTCCTTTGATGGGAAAAAGCCGCTTCGTTCTAGGGGTCATGAGAACTGGCCGATGCCGTTGGCTGGTAGGAGTCCTTTGATGGGGAAAAGCCGTTTCATTATTCAGGTCATGAGAATCGGCCTACGCCATTGGCTACAAAGGGGTCCTTTGATGAGGAAAAGCCGCTTCGTTCTAGGGGTCATGAGAATTGGCCGATGCTATTGGCTGGAAGGGGTCCTTTGATGGGGAAAAGCCACCTGGTTCTAGCGGTCATGAGAATTGGCCGCTGATGCCATTGGCTGGAAGGTGTCCTTTGATGGGGAAAAGCCACCTGGTTCTAGCGGTCATGTGAATTGGCCGCCGATGCCATTGGCTGGAAGGTGTCCTTTGATGGGGAAAAGCCACCTGGTTCATTCATTTTTTTCATTCATTTCATTTATTTATTGGTCTTTGTTGCATTAAAAATGTACGCAAACACTGCCCGGACCCATAGCCAACGGCTAGTAACGGGTCCAATGGAAAAAAAGGTATACAAACATGCAGGCAACAATATACCAAAATAAAGACAGTAAGTTAGTATAAAGAATGCTAGACATCACTCTCAACACTTTTAAGAGCATCAACAAAAGAAATACATATATTACAGATTATATAAACTAAAAACTTACGGATCAAACAAAACGCGTAGAACTTATACAAAAATTAAGGCATCACAAAAAGCGAGGGGAAAATAGCTGTTAAGTATTTACAAACCATCACAAGGGTACAACACACCAGAACAGGATAAAATGATTTCAGTGCACACTTTTTAATCACAAACATCCTTAGAATAGACGCAAATGTACAGATCTATAAATAAATCAAGGTATCAGGATTCGGCTAAATGCAAATAATATCTGGCAAATATCTAAGACGACTATTAAAAAATGAAAGTATGAACTCAAAGTGTCTCATTCTTTTTAAGGTAATAATTTTTTATTCTAATGGAGAAGTTGTAGGCAGTCTTTAGGTCATGTGGTAGATTATTCCAAACTTTTACGCCCGTAAACTCTAGGAGACGCTCTCCATATACATTTCTTTTCATTGGCAAGTTAAAATTGCCGTACGTGCGGCTCCGTGTTGGAAGTGGCGGGATGTTAAATATTGATATATCAAACGGGAGGTTGTTTGTTATTATTTTATGGACACATTCGGCAGTTCTTTTCTCACGAAGTAAATTGAGGGGTAATACGCGTAGTTTAGTAAATAGTGCCTTACTGCGTACAGTGTAACTAGAAAATGAAATTATTCTAAGTGCTCGCTTCTGTAACTGTTTAACAGGCTCTAGGTATGTGCTATACGTCCAGCCCCACGACTCGATGCAATATGAAAGGTGAGTATGTATTAATGTGAAGTATAGGACACGGAGGATATTGATATCAAAGTATTCGCGCGTCTGGAGAAGAGCATAACAACCGGAAGCCATCTTAGTGCAAGTCGCCTCAATATGATGTTGCCAGTGTAAATATTTATCCAGTGTGACTCCAAGGTATGTAAAATTATTTGTTGACTCAAGCTGGGTCTGGTTAATAGTTAATGTAATATCAGTTGAAAGAATTGATTTTTTCTTTGAGTGGAACAGTAGGTATTTAGTTTTCTTAGCATTGATTGTTAATTTGTTTGTGAGAAACCAGTCAGAGATTTTTTCCAGTTCTATATTTGATATGCTTTCAAGTTCGACCGTATGATGAGCAGTAACTACAATGGCAGTGTCATCAGCATACATGATGGCTTTGGATGAAGCTAATACCTTGGGCAGATCATTTACGTACAGTAAAAAGAGCAGCGGACCAAGAGTAGACCCCTGGGGAACCCCTGCGTGTAGGCGCTGAAGGGATGACGAGAAAGATTTCATTGAAACAATTTGTTGGCGGTTTGTGAGGTAGCTAGAGAAAAAGTCAAGCACCTTATCGCGAAATCCATATGTTTTTAGTTTATTTAGCATAATGTCATGGTTAACTGTGTCGAAGGCTTTCTTAATGTCCAGAAAGATAACTGCTGCGAGTCTATTATTGTGTAAAGCATCATTAATTGCCTGGGTAAGAGTGATGACTGCTGAGCTGGTGGAGTACTGTGGGCGAAATCCGTGCTGCTCTGGACAAATAATGTTATATTTCTCAAGAAACTGATGAATACGTTCTAGCGGTCATGAGAATTGGAGCGGTTCTAGCGGTCATGAGAATTGGCCGCCGATGCCATTGGCTGGAAGGTGTCCTTTGATGGGGGAAAAGCCACCTGGTTCTAGCGGTCATGAGAATTGGCCGCCGATGCCATTGGCTGGAAGGGGTCCTTTGATGGGGAAAAGCCACCTGGTTCTAGCGGTCATGAGAATTGGCCACCGATGCCATTGGCTGGAAGGTGTCCTTTGATGGGGAAAAGGCGCTTCGTTCTAGGGGTCATGAGAACTGGCCGATGCTAATGGCTGGAAGGGGTCCTTTGATGGGGAAAAGCCACCTGGTTCTAGCGGTCATGAGAATTGGCTGCCGATGCCATTGGCTGGAAGGTGTCCTTTGATGGGGAAAAGCCGCTTCGTTCTAGGGGTCATGAGAACTGGCCGATGCCATTGGCTGGAAGGTGTCCTTTGATGGGGAAAAGCCACCTGGTTCTAGCGGTCATGAGAATTGGCCGCCGATGCCATTGGCTGGAAGGGGTCCTTTGATGGGGAAAAGCCACCTGGTTCTAGCGGTCATGAGAATTGGCCGCCGATGCCATTGGCTGGAAGGGGTCCTTTGATGGGGAAAAGCCACCTGGTTCTAGCGGTCATGAGAATTGGCCGCCGATGCCATTGGCTGGAAGGGGTCCTTTGATGAGGAAAAGCCACCTGGTTCTAGCGGTCATGAGAATTGGCCGCCGATGCCATTGGCTGGAAGGGGTCCTTTGATGGGGAAAAGCCACCTGGTTCTAGCGGTCATGAGAATTGGCCGCCGATGCCATTGGCTGGAAGTTGTCCTTTGATGGGGAAAAGCCACCTGGTTCTAGCGGTCATGAAAATTGGCCGCCGATGCCATTGGCTGGAAGGGGTCCTTTGATGGGGAAAAGCCACCTGGTTCTAGCGGTCATGAGAATTGGCCGCCGATGCCATTGGCTGGAAGGTGTCCTTTGATGGGGAAAAGCCACCTGGTTCTAGCGGTCATGAGAATTGGACGCCGATGCCATTGGCTGGAAGGTGTCCTTTGATGGGAAAAGCCACCTGGTTCTAGCGGTCATGAGAATTGGCCGCCGATGCCATTGGCTGGTAGGGGTCCTTTGATGGGAAAAAGCCGCTTCGTTCTAGGGGTCATGAGAACTGGCCGATGCCGTTGGCTGGTAGGAGTCCTTTGATGGGGAAAAGCCGTTTCATTATTCAGGTCATGAGAATCGGCCTACGCCATTGGCTGCAAAGGGGTCCTTTGATGAGGAAAAGCCGCTTCGTTCTAGGGGTCATGAGAACTGGCCGATGCTATTGGCTGGAAGGGGTCCTTTGATGGGGAAAAGCCACCTGGTTCTAGCGGTCATGAGAATTGGCCGCCGATGCCATTGGCTGGAAGGTGTCCTTTGATGGGGAAAAGCCACCTGGTTCTAGCGGTCATGAGAATTGGCCGCCGATGCTATTGGCTGGAAGGGGTCCTTTGATGGGGAAAAGCCGCTTCATTCTTCAGGTCATGAGAATCGGCCAATGGCATTGGCTGAAAGGGGGTCCTTTGATGGGGAAAAGCTGCTTCCTTCGAACCAAGCGGCTCTTCTCCATCAAAGGACCCCTTCCAGCCCTGCTAGCATGACAACGCAGGGTTGTATCCTACTCATGGTGGGTGAACAGCGCAAAAAGACACCGTTTATAAAAACAAGGTAAGGCGCGAAAGCATGCAAGCGTATTACATCCATAGTCTTGGAGAAAAATGCATCAGCAGTCCTTCCGTGACATTAAAGGGCAAGGAAATTGGATATCGTGCCTCGCACATTTCATAGGGTACCCTATGCACCCACAGACAAGGAAATTAAGTACCTAGGAAAGCATATTCCTCACCTTTATTCACAATTCTTGATGGAAGAAAATAAAAAATTGTAGCAATAGAGAAATAAAAGAAATGGTCCGTATTCATACTCCTCTGCTTAGCAATTGCAGTTGCCATATGTACTAAAGTTTTTGCGTCCCCTTTTTTGTTGCCGTATTTTCTGGAAAATCGTTTTTACATTACATTTGAACATCATTGCCGATATATTCTGCTCATTAGGAATGTTTATATTAAGATGAAACCTTTGACTACCTTGCAAGCGTTATCGTCATCGTCACTTTCGATAATGGCATAAAAAGTGGACGTGTAGCACCAACTCCGAAAATAATGACATTAACAAACTTAAGGCCTTAAGCATTTACTGCCATTTCTTGTGCGCGTGTGGCACGGGTATAACACACTACATGGTGCTAAACAATTCATTGCACAACTACCTCATGAAAACCACCTTACAAAAACTGTTCTGAAAGTTGGTTTGAGATTTTTTACAATACGAAAAGGGGCAAATAGTAAAGCAGACAGATGGCCATAAGACACAGATATAGGTTGCTTAACATGTGCTGTTGGGTCAGTTGTACTTACATACTTTTAGGAAAAGGCACATCAGGCAAAAAAGACGACGCGAGAGACACATTCCTGCATGCATTTCTCGTGTGGTCTGCTTTATCTTTACTTATGGTGCCTTTTCGTAAAAACTATCACAAATCAGTCATTTAAGGCAGGCAGTAGAGAGTAAGTGTGCACTGAGTGGCTTCTGCTTACCAACAAACTGATACTCTGGCGGATATCCTAGAAGCACGAAGATGACACTCGTGCAGCAGACGAGGAAGCGAAAGTGGTTAGTGAGGATGGAGTCTGAAAAGTGACAGTTCAGACAGGAGTGCCACACCTTGAATATGTTTCCGTCGAGTTTTGCTGTGCAAGTATTGCAAAATATCAGTGCATTTGCCACACAGCCTGGCAGAAAGTGTTTGGGACTTTGTGTGGTCACTCCTGAAGTTCACTGACCCAATGGCTTCTAGCTGGACACAGTAGCAGTCGTCCATTGAATGAAAAGGCCACTTCTACATTGTGCACGTTCGAGAGGTCAGCAGCCAACGTTAATAGACACACATTTTCAAGCCGTTGCTCCCAGCTGAGCAGTCATTCTCCCAGCTACATCACTCCAGATCAATTCCGGTTGTTCTTCCACTGTGCGACTCCTGTTCTTCTGCCTGTCCAATATCCACAACAGTGTACGCCACATGAGACAGAAAGGTGACTGTGCTACAGTGGGGATCCTGACTGTACTTTATTGTTCCAAAATAAATTAACACAGATGTAACTTCAAAGACTCTTGACGCTATGAAAACTTTATGATTGCACAACATTACTGTGTGCATTGTGAGAAAAGCCAACAACCAAGAGAACACGTCATCACTAAAACTGCGACTGCAAGATTTATTCTGAAATTTCTGCAAAAAGCTGCACAACCACTTAGGTGCTGTAAATGTAGAATTTTGTCTGAATAAGACAAAATTCCCAATCAAACATCAGCGAACGAAAAAATACAAGATGAAATGGCAGAGCAAAAACTCCTAAAAGAAGCATAAAAAAAATGCGTCTGCAACTGCTGCAGCTTCATTTCTGCCAGAAAAGTACAAGCAGCAGATGATAGGAAACATTGAAGCATGCCCTCACTCCCGTGAGGGACAACTAAAAATGGCAAGGCACTGACCACCCTGAATTTCCACCAGGACGTCTACAAATAAACACAATGTATCATTTCAAAACAGAGATCATTTATCCAATTTATATAGCAGCAAAAAAAACAGTGCCAGAGCCATATTTCCTGCAAAACTTGCTGGATCCAACAGAAAATAAATATGAACCTTTCTCCCGTCTTATTTTAGAAAGGCAAGCATTTTGAACCAGGCAAGCATTCCAAGAACATACTGTGCACAGTGTGCCAAACTTCTCAGAAATAGTTTGTTAACTATTCATTCTCTTACAAGCAAACAAGAGGCAAAAAGCATGCTGCTTCAGAAATTTACAATTGAAACAAAACATTAAAATTCTGCGAACACATCTAATAGTGTTGCTCTCATTTCAGGTACAGAATAGCAGGATACTTTACAGCCAGTCACCTTAAAATTTTGCTACCGCTCAAATTACAAATATTACAACTTGCATCACATAGTGTCAACATGATTAATGTTAAAATATCCTTCAAGATGATTTCAATCAAGACATCACAACGAGATTAACAGATTCTTACAATGCAATGGCTGACAATAAATGGTCGCAGAACACCCCCTGTAACATAATTCAATAGGAAATGCCTTTGGATGAATAAACTGCGCACCAAGAGAACTTCAGACACAGCCTGTGCGAAAATCTACTTGTGCGAAAAAAAAATCTACTACAGAGTTGCCTTCTTGTGAGATCGCAGATGGTGACGCAGGCCCGCCTTCTGCGCGAAGACCTCGGGGCATAGATGGCACCGGAATGGCTTCTCGCCTGTGTGGACGTGGAGGTGTTCCCTCAGGTTTCCCCTCTGTGTGAAGCGCTTGCCACAGTGATCGCAGTGGTACGGCTTCTTGCCTGTGTGGATGCGAAGGTTGCCCCCCTCTGTGAAGCTCTTACCACAGTGATCGCAGTGGTACGGCTTCTCGCCTGTGTGGATGCGAACATGCTGTGCCAGGTTGCCCCACTCTGTGAAGCTCTTGCCACAGTGATCGCAGTGATCGCAGATGGTGACGCAGGCCCGCCTTCTGCGCGAAGACCTCGGGGCATAGATGGCACCGGAATGGCTTCTCGCCTGTGTGGACGTGGAGGTGTTCCCTCAGGTTTCCCCTCTGTGTGAAGCGCTTGCCACAGTGATCGCAGTGGTACGGCTTCTCGCCTGTGTGGATGCGAACATGCTGTGCCAGGTTGCCCCCCTCTGTGAAGCTCTTACCACAGTGATCGCAGTGGTACGGCTTCTCGCCTGTGTGGATGCGAACATGCTGTGCCAGGTTGCCCCTCTCTGTGAAGCTCTTGCCACAGTGATCGCAGTGGTACGGCTTCTCGCCTGTGTGGATGCGAACATGCTGTGCCAGGTTGCCCCTCTGTGAAGTTCTTGCCACAGTGATCGCAGTGGTACGGCTTCTCGCCCATATGGATACGGATGTGCCTCACAAGGTTGTCTGAAGTAGTGAACGCCTTGCTGCAATGGCTGCACTGGTAAGGACGCTCTCCAGTGTGGCTTCTCTGGTGTCTCTTGAAAGCATGGTTATGCACTGTAGCATAGCCACACTGGGGGCATGAAAAGCACTTTCCACATCCTTGCGAATTTTGTTGCGGAGACGAGGTGCAGCTACTCTTAGCCGTGACCAAACCTGCGCAAAGAAACAATGCATGGATTTTTTTAGATATGAAGGGTATGCCTCAATGCATTGATAACAGCTAGTGTATGTCTCTAGGTTAGTTAATGAAAGGTGAGGATGCTCAAACTCAAGCAGGTCACATTTGGGGAAGTATTTGGGCCTTCACGTGGTCACTCTAGCCATTCACTGACCCAATGGCTTATAGTTGGACGCAGTAGGAGTCGTTGATTGAATGAAAAGGCCACTTCAGCACTGTGCATGCTGGAGAGGTCAGCAGCCAACTTTAATAGATATATATTTCTAAGGCGTTGGTCCCAGATGAGCAGTCACCGTCCCAACTCTATTCTTCCAGATCATTTCGGGTTCTTCTTCCACTGTGCGAATCCTGTTTTTCAGCCTCCGCAATATCCACAGCAGTGTGCTCGACATCACAAAGAAAGGTGGCAGTGCTAAACTTACGTTTCCAACCATACTTTATTTTTCCACAGTAAATAAACACAAACATTACTTCCAACACTCTTTATGGTATCTAATCTCTATGGTTGCACAATATTACTGCGTGCAATGTAGGAAAGCCGACAACCAAGAGAACCCGCCATCACTAAAAGCTGCGACTGTAAGACTTATTCTGAAATTTCTGCAAAAAAGCTGCACAACCACTCAGGTGCTGTAAATGTGGGATTTTGCATGAAACAAAGGCTCACAGATGCAAATAACACAAAAATGCCCATCAGTTATCACCAAGGAAGAAATAAAATGTAAAATGGTGAAGGAAAAACTCTTCAAAAACTCTTCAAAGACGCAAAAAGAAAATTCTGTCAGCAAGTGCAGCAGCTTCATTTTCACCAGCAAAGTACTAGCAGCAGATGATAGGAAACATTGAAGCATTCCCTCATTCCCATGAGATGCAATGTATAGAGCGCAGTGTACAATTAATAATGACAAGGCAGCGACCATCATGAATTTCCACCAAAACACCTACAAATAAATACAATGTGTCATTTCAAGACAAGGATCCCCTATCCAATTTATAAAACAGCCAAAAGAAATGTGCCAGAGCCACATTTCCTGCAAAAATTGTTGTATGCTACATAAAACAAAGATGAACCTTCCTCCCATCTGATTTTAGAAAGGGAGCCATTTTAAATGAAGCAAGCATTCCAAGAACACACTGTGCACAGTCTGCCCAATTATTCAGAATTGGTTTGATAACTATTCTTTCTCTAACATGCAAACAAGAGGCAAAAAACATGCTGCTTCAGAAATTTGAAACCAAAACAAAACATTAATACGCTGCAAACACATCTAATAGTGTTCTCATTTCAGGTGCAGAATAGCAAATTACTTTGGAGTCAGTTACGTTAAGATTTTGTAACCGCTCATACTTTCCTACAAATATTGCAACTCGTATCAGATAGTGTCAACATGACTAATGTCAAAATATCCTTCTGGATCATTTCAGTCAAAACATCAGGACAAAATTGGCAGACTCTTACAACGCACAATGGCTCGCAATAACTTCTCCAATAAATGCTCGCAGAACACGCTGTAACATATTTCAATAGCAGATGCCTTGAGATGAATACACTGTGCACGAACAGGACTTCAGGCACAGCCTCCACGAAAACTTACCTGCTAAAAAAAAAAAAAAAATGCTACACATTTGCCCTCTTGTGAGATCGCACATGGTGACGTAGGTTCGCTTCGCGCGCAATGACCTCGGGGCATAGATGGCATCGGAACGGCTTCTCGCCTGTGTGGATGCGGAGGTGTTTTTTCAGGGTGCTCCTCTGTGTGAAGCGCTTGCCACAGTGATTACACTGGTACGGCTTCTCGCCCGTATGGATATGGATGTGCTGCAGAAGGTTGTCTGAAGTTGTGAATGCCTTGCTGCAATGGCTGCATTGGTAAGGATGCTCTCCAGTGTGGGTCCTCTGGTGTCTCTTGAAGTGAGTGACATTCGCTGTAGCATAGCCACACTGGGGACACGAAAAGCGCTTTTCGCATCCTTGCGTATTTTGTTGCGGAGACGAGGTGCAGCTACTCTTAGCTGTGGCCAAAGCTGTGCAAAGAAACAATGCATAGATTTTTTTAGACATAAAGGGCATGCCTCAATGCATTGATAACAGCTGGCCTATGTCTCTAGGATAGTTATTGAATGGCGAGGATGCTCAAACTCAAGCTGGTCAGACCTTGTCATGATCGAAGAACCGAGCCTTGATTAAGACCACGCAGACCTAAAATAAAAGCTGTTCTCTCTTAAACTAGGCCCCTATATCATATCACGAGGACAGCCAGTCACGAGCACATGACTGAAAAAACACTGTTGCTTTTGCAGCTGAGCTTAGCAGAGCAGAAATTACAAACATTACATCCCATTGCATGACTTTCACAGTGTAAAGCACGACTTGCTACAAAAAGAGAAGCACACATTTAGTACTTCCTAGTTCACAGGCACTGACAGGTTGCATCGGAGGCATACAATTTTTTTAGCACCATTTCCCCTTGCCTTTTTTAGCACAAAAAACAAGAACCTGCAGAAAACAATTGAACTCTCAGCTGCTGCTGTCGTTCATGCACTCTGTAACGCAGCTTTTCCAGCCATGTCAACACCGTACATGAAAAAAAATAAAATAAAAAGGTGTAAGGCGTACATTAAAGTGAGAATTATTATAAAGCAGAGATGTGAGCCCTTGCAGATGTGGAATAGTTTTGAACAGTCATAGCAATTGAAAACATGCATAGATGCCAACAACGTCAGTAACAAGAGTATTTCTCTATAATTATTTTTACATAAGGTTTCATACACAATACTGTATAACAGCGGGAGTTTCAGTGGCAGAGTTTCACCTTCCGAACGAATGCCTAAAGTAACGCAAAGTCATGGCATACACGAAGATACTAAATAGTGCAAGCCACACGGAGATCGACAAGGGCCTTTAGAGAGATCAGACACCGCAATACCAACTATTAACTACAATGCAAGACACCAAGCACGGTAAATAAAGAAAACACACATAAAGAGCAGGAACCGAGCAATTACTGCCATGGGGAAGCCGTCAAATAAAACATCACTGCTTCACTGTGAAGAATTTAAAACCACTGCAATACTCGTTGAAATAAACACATCTTCTCCCACCTTTCCCAACAGGTTTAAAGCCCAGAAATCTGGTTTATTTAGCCACTTGGGAAGAACGTAGTGCAAGCTTGGGAGGCACCGAGCACAATGGTGGGTATGCTGTGTAAACTCCATCAAGTGCCAAACTATCCGCTGCCAGCATCACTTGGACAAAGCATCATCATGTCAGGGATGTTACCTTTTTGCGCAGATTTACACTTAAGAGGGCATACTTTCTGGCTTAAAAAAGTGGAACTTTGATCAGAGCAGCAAAGTCCTCATAAACCTTTCATGAAAATAAATGACTTTTTAATCTGGGATCCCCATTTCAAAAACAAGAAATTGTGTTTATCATGGTTCCAACTACCATTGTGGATAGTCATCCTTGTGTGATATAACAAAAGTGCTCGTCACTTTTTTCTTTGTGCATTCAGTACATTATGAAAAATGGCAACCACAAGTAAAAACATCATATAATGATTCAAAGTGGACCATGCATAACACAAGCCTGTAGATGTGTTTACAGAATCTCCGTTGTGGCCTCCAACTTGTGTTAGAATCATTAAACAATGAATGCTGTCACTGTTTGAAACAATGCTATTTACTGTAACACCACACTCGCTAGTTCCAGGACCATGACTATCACGTGTTATGTAATCTATTCTGGACTTAAGCTAACTATGCACTGCCAACGCCAGGCCAACCATGCCTTGTCCGAGCATAAAAATTCATCTCGTGCATCGAGATAACTATAGCACCCGGAACCATCTCAATGAATCTAGATTATTAAAACACTCAAGAAACAGCTGCATAAAAAACTTGTGCAGATATTCAATCAAAAAAGAGTACAAACTATAATTAACAAAATTAACCTCATGTAGAGGTACTGTGCAGGATAAAAAAATGCAAAACTGCACTGCTGCTTTGCCCAACAGCCTGGCAGACAGCCACACAGTCTTGACTGAATTATGATCACCATGACTCACACAAGACGAATAAAATCTAGAGTCAAAACGTTGCACTGCTGGACAAGTGCCCCTACAAAGATGAAATGGGCAGGCCAACAGCCATGTACGAACAGTGCATTGCTGGACCATGGCATGATGCAATGATGCAGTCAAACTTGCTCTCATGCATTCCACAGTTCTGATTCCCCTGATGTGTTACCTGTTAACCTGACCTCACTGGTCATCGCGTTACAGAGTACCCTTGACATATACAAACACCTCCATGACAATGTGTGAAGCTGCACTTCAGCGAACCTGAGGGCACTTTAGGAGCAGTTCGAATGTTGCAAGGACAGAAGAACCAAGATATGCCTGCCGAGGGACCTCTGTGAACAAAAAAGTAAAAGTATGCATGCGCTTGTTGACCAGATAGGAAGCACAATTTTGTGGCAACTGCCTGCAAACATGCAGGGCATGTTACAGTGAATGCTCGCACAGCCTTTGACACAATATGTTGCAGCATGGCCAGAAGGCAGGCACCAATGTGTTGGTAACTGTTGCAGAATTGACTTGCATGTCATCAGAAATGTCAGAAGGGGCTTTTCACCTGAAAAACAAACAGAATGATAAGAAAAAATGCATCAACTCTAGGCAGTGCTTCTCAACATCTTTTTTCGAAATGGTGTTTGTTTAGGCTTTTGCAACACACACACAAGAGTGTGTGAGAAGCCTAGGCTGCTTGGTACAATTAGCAAATACAGCTGCAAAAAAAAAGGAAGGGACACCTAGAGTGTTCGCCGAAGAATTTAGATTCGCTTTGATTCAGGAAAGGCACTCGAAACACAGGCTAGAATAACAAATGTTATGCATGGCGCAAGAAAGCCAGAAAACCACTGAAAAAGAATGCATATCAACCACCTTCCCATTGCAAATTAATATAAATATATGTATCACAAAGAGAGGCAGCTTTCATACTGCCTATCATTAATCATGATTAAGACTGCACACTGCTCTCGTATGGAAAACAGCCTTTCGCTTTTCTCTGTATACTATGAAGAGTTACAAAAGTACTGAAGAACGAGAAATCACTGGATTCCCAAATTCAACGTAATCATTGATGAAGGTAATCATAAATGGTTACGTCATTTTGCTGCTATTATCACCCAGGTGTAATAAGAAGTCTCAACTCCTGCTCTCATTGCTTTGAGCACAAATCAGTGGTTCCATCAAAAGGAACTGCCTTCATGTTCAAATATTAACGTAAGTGAGTTCTGAAAACAATGACATTTACTGCAGAAGTGCTACCTGGAAAGTGTCCCAGCAGTTTCCAAACAGCTTTGTTTCAAGCTGGCTCGATAAAGTGGGCCATTCGAGGCAAGTCGCAGTACAAGTACACTGAGTGGCTTCTCCCCAGCAAAGCAATGCACTGCACGTGAGTGAGTATGAGAATTTGGTGGAAGTATTTGGTGGAAGCTTGCGCAATAAAGCTGCAGACTCAATGTCACTTAGAAGCTAGTCGGAGAACGAATTGTGCGATGTTATGGAAATAACTCCCGTTATGGACATTAAGAGAGTTTCAGTAAAACTACAGCTTCATTGTATTTAGTCAAAGAAGCGAACACAACAACAGGCATTGAAGTAATCGTTCGCTGTACTGCAAGACATCAAGGAAAGCAAGGCAATCAGGACGGACGCAGCAAAGATAAAAATTGCATTTCGTCAAACTATTCAACAAATACGGTATAGGTGAGTAACAATGGCTTGGCTGGAAATTATTCAAAAACTGCCGGAGAGGAGACTTGAATTCTGTTGGAAATATGAGGTCTGCTTCCAACCTGAAAAACAAAGAGAAAATAAATCACCTCTTCCCATGACTTCATTACATGCCTTCTTGTCACGTTAAACACTATAAACCAAACCAAACCAAACCATTTTTTTTTTCACACTTCATCGCACAGATAGAGAAAAGAAAGGCGCTTTATTTCCTTGTTTTTGTTTCTAATTATGCAGCTCATTGTAAATCTGAGGAGTTACCAAAGTCTGCCATTTCTTCTGTGCTCCCTGTGTTTGGTTGTGCAATATTTGGTTTGCAAATTTAGGCAATTTTCAAGTGAATGTAGTTTTTGCAGATAGCATAGATTTGTGAGGCTTTCAACAAGTGCTGGATTGATCCTCTATTTTCCTGAGTTTGAACTAGTGTCAGCACACTTTATAAGACTATGGGGTTATCTCCTCACTTTTTTGCTGTGGCATTATGCATTTGTACGGAGCAATCTCATCTCACTGGTAAATGGGTCAATTGGTTTTTGGGGAAAGTAAATGGCGCAGTATCTGTCTGGCATATCTCGGCGGATACCTGAACCATGCTGTAAGGGAAGGGGGAAGTGAAAGAAGAAAGAGGGAAGGAGGTGCCGCAGTGGAGGTCTGTGGAATAATTTCGACCACCTGTGGATCTTTAGCGTGCTTACATAAAATGCAAAAGGCACCCTGTGGAATGTCAATGCACGTTAAAGATCCCCAGGTGGTAGAAATTACTCTGGCACCTCTATCTCTCTTTCTTCTTTCACTAACACCTTCCTCCCTTCCCTTACAACACAGTTCAGATGTACACAAGATATGCCAGACATATACTGCGCCATTTCCTTTCCCCAAAAAACCATTTACCAATTTACCAATAAGACGAGATTGTTCAGTACAAATGCATAATGCCACAGCAAAAAAGGCTATGAGGTTTCACACTCGCTTCTCACGAAAAATTCCTGGGTTCGAATCCGACTTGTCCATCCTTTTTCTGTGATTTTTTCTGTTTATGCGATGCAGAACAGCCACACACGTATTGCTGAAATCGCTCACCACGGCCAGTAATACTAGCACATTAATTGAAACACATCACTAAAGGCATGACACGTCAGCTCGTGCTGATCAAAGCCACAACTGCCTGCCTTGGCAGCATCAAGCATGTATGATGCACGCATGGCTTCTGAGATGACCTTACAGCCCACGAAATTTCTGAACACAAAGCACACACTGAATCCTTAGTAATGCAGTGGTGATGTGTACAAGACAAAAAAAACACTGAAGCGGACACTGGAGCGGACACTTGAGCTCTGCCGTAAGGGTATGACGTCATAGCATCAGTGGGTTCATATCCAGATATGTGGTCATCTTCTTTCAATTCACAGATCGCTGGGAGTCCTCACAGCACCTCTGACGCAGTGGTGGAGGTTGCGTATCCCGAGCAACCTCTTGCTGCCAATCGAACTGCCACCTGTCGCAGTGGGCAGTTTGCAAAAAATCCAGTAGGCAGGTTGTAGGCAGGTGTAGGCAGCAGTGAATGAGTGCACTCCACTTATTCACTGCTTTCTTGAGAGTCATAGAAGGCAGCCAATCTTCACTGCTCACCAGATGCAATTCGATATTCGTTAGGCCCCTACGAAAGTGCATGTAAAGAAAACCGTGGGAATACTGATGATAGCCTATACAGCAGATTATTTCAGTATAATGACCAAGAGTCTACTTTCACTGAAAATACACCTTCATGGGGTATTGCCAGCCCTGGCTATTCTCACGAGCAAACTGCGATAAGATTAATTATTTTTCATCCCGAATTTCTCAGGCTAGTCTCCAATGCAGCTCACTTCGAGACAGCGATCACAGTGTCCTTTTCGATCTTGATGCTACGAGCCAGAATTGAGCAACATACAAAAATATGCCTCATATCTTAATTCAATATTATAAGCAATAAATGCATCTTTAGTAGTCAAACAAGCATCAGCATATATCCACAAAGAGCCAAGCAACCACTTTCTACTCAGAAAAAAAAAAAAACTTATCTGAGTACCCCTTCAAACTCCACACAAAGCTCTGATCATGTTTGTATCATGGCATGGGACATAAGATTTAACGTTCTAGGGCCGCACGTGGGCTATAAGAAATGCAGCAGTAGAGGACTCCGGATTGGGCTCTTCATGTCCATTTACGACGCACACGACACGGATGTCTTCGCATTTCAACCACAACACAATGCCATTGCCATAGTCCGCATTTAAACCTTAAATCCATACCTCAGCAATCGACATCATCGCCAATGCACCACACCAATGGACTGCATTTCTGTAAGGAATTTTGCACTGAGCTAAAGGCCTCGAGTCACATACCTCTAAAAGCAGCCTCTAAACTGGCTGCCTAAACAGTGCTGAATCTAACTTTCTTTTTATGACTAACCACCAGGACAGTCTCCAACCTTAGCTTTAGGTGGGAGAGTTTAAAAGACTGAAGATCTGTCAATGAGCACTGATGCTGTCGAATGGGAACTGAACATAGCATCTGGAAGCTTTGCATACATTAGGGTGCTAAATTAGCTAAAATGTTCTTCTGAATGACAACTGGCTTGAGCGAAACATTTAAACAAGTATGCTTTTCTTAAAAAATACAGAAAAGAAATTTAAAAAACTTATCTTTTTTTTATGGGTGAAACCAGTTAGTTAATTAGTTATATTGATTTTAACGGTGCAAAAGCAACTGGGGCTATGATGCGCCAAACACAAGGTTAGAGTTTTTGTTAAAGGTGAAGCTTTCTTGCTTAGAGTTTGTTTAAAATGCTGGCTTCCTTGAGAAACCTAAAAATACATGAGATGTCAACCAGTGCTCGATCACCTAAAAGTAACATGGGGTAACATGATGGACATGAAAAGTAACATGATGGACATAACACAGGAGATGTAGAAAGGAGGGTGTTGAGCGTACAACTCGTGCACTTGTTGCAAAACCAGCTCCATCGTGCCTCCGTCTTCTCCTCTTTCCTGTCTGTTTTCACTAGTTTCATTCATTAAACGTGATTTACCAGGTCACCCAGGAAGCCACACTTCTAATAGTTCTGTTGCTTTTATCAGCTAAGCTATTTCATGTAAAAAATTAGTCAACTGAAAAAAAAAATTAACATCTAGAGAGAAAATGACCTGAGCAGAATACAGGTAATGAGAGGCTCATAAAGATATATATGAATGACAACCTCCGTGTGATATGTGTCCTACAAACTGAGAAAAAAAAACAGCAGGTGCCTACCCTTCTATTTTTATACATACTGATTCTGTCAATTGCAGCCAAATGTTCAGGACATGGGTTCTGCTTTCAAGGGAGGCATATATAGTATTTTTTAAGGCGAAAGCCTTTAATGGCTCATACTGTCTTGACCAAGTGTTAGCAAACTTGTGGGCGTTTCAGATTGGTTGAAATGGTCGTGACTCACTTGGCAGGAATTTTGACCGGTGTCCACCTAAATATGTAAGACAGTTACAGCGCAATTTCCTTTCCTCAAATACAATTTTCGACTGTCCACCGAGATATGTGAGACAGTTACTGCGTAATTTCCTTTCCTCAAATACAATTTTCATTCTCTTCGTAACCTCGTTCTTCTTTCACTCCCACTTCCTCCCTTCCTGTACGGCGCGGTTCAGGTGTCCACCGAGATGACGAGAATTACAGCGCCATTTCCTTTCCTCAAAAAGCGTTTCGTTCAAAGGGCAACGCATCGCGCCGAACGGGTGGTGGCGTTCCGTGGACTCCCTGGCAGCGCTACACCACGCTGTCGCGTTCCACTCCTAAAGGCAAAGAATAAGCGCCATTAATTGGCAGTTAATTAATGCACGAACAGAATGTGGAGTGAACAATCGCGTAGCATAATTCAGCACTCAAGCTTTCGCCTTTCACCACTTTAGCCGCTAAAGTTCCTCGTAATATTTACTACAGTGTTGTGTTCCCTCCTAGCTATTTTTCTCTCAGACTCTAACCATTGCAACAACCATACAATGAAAGCAATATTGTTGAGTTCTATGAAGTACACATACAATACATATAAAGCTTTTTGACTTCCTGCACAAGAGCAACACAAACAGCATTTTGATTTACGGCCAGCTCTTTAAGTTGACCGTGGTACCACTCCTGGCGCAGTGGTGCAGCGGTGCGCCACTGCCGTGCGATGGCAGAATCACACACACAAGAAAACGTACCGTAAGTTGCACAGTCCGTCGCTTCGAAGTTCGTGCGCGTTTCTCTCCTTTATGGGGATTGGTCAAACATGCCGCGCGCTCGTGACGTTGCATGTCAAGCTTCGCAAAGCGCTACCAGCGGTACCGCCGATAACCGATGAGAAAGGACGGCACCAGGGCTGGGTATGTGCGGAAAGAGCAGCTGACCATGCTTTACTGGGCATGCACCTTTGCCGCCGATCTCACCGCATCTCGGCGACAGCAGTCCGCGCAGTGCGGCGGCCACGCGCTGCTGTTTATATTGCTTCTAGTTACGTGCCTGACCTGTTATTTTTTAATGGCGCACCTGCCGGCGCTTCGCTGCCTCGCTCTTCAGCGTGGTGTCAGCGCGTTCCTGAATCAAAGAGCTGTTCGGCGGCAGCGGCAGGCTGCCGCTGCGACTGACCGAACACATAGAGTTTCTTACTATAATAGTAAGAAACTCTATGGACCGAACACCAACACGGAGCGCGCAAATGAGGAAAGGAAATGACGCACAACTGTCTCACACGTCTCGGTGGACACCCGAACATGCCCGAACCGCGCCGGAAAGGATAGATAGATAGATGTGAAAGAGAGCCAAGAGAGCGATGAGCTGACGGAAGTAATGTGTACTAGTCTAGTTTACTTTAACGGAAGTCCGTGGACCGATGATGGCAAAGACGGTGTGAAGTGTAGCCTCAGGGATTCGCAAAAACAACACGAATCTCGCGATCAAAGGCACTTGCAAGTGCCACCACCCAGTTTCAAAGGATATGCTCCTATCTTTCATCCATTTGTTCATATTAGGAGAGAAAGGAGGAAAATTTCACTCGTAAAGAAAATTTCAGGCAAGTCGGCAAGTGCACACAGAACGTCACGAGCGGCGCAAACTTCAAAGCGCGTACGCGGCGGACTCCGCAGCCTAAGGTGCGTTTTCGTGACATCCGACTAGGCGTGCAACTGTTCTCGTTTCCCCTGGGTGTTTGTTCGAATTAATCTGTGTCTCCAAAATGTTGCAGAGTGGCAGAGTAGCTGGCCACATATCACTCTTTCTGGCTGACCTTTTTGCCTTCGTTTCATTAAATTTATCACCAGTCTATCTTATCCCTGAAATGTTTGACGGTGTCACGCTTCAAAACGAGTCAGGTAGGCCGCTACCAATTGCTCCACTGGCATTACGAGAGGCCACTTGTCCCTGTTTCACCTCATTTTAGTGCATTAAATCGGCGTTCAAACCAAGAGCAAGTGCTGCATGCTCGCAGAAAGCTTTAACTCTGATGACGCGAACGACGTGCCAATATTTTTCATTGGAGGGTGATAACTTGAACCAGAGGTCGATAAAGCGTGCTGCAAACCCGAAAATGGGCATGCGTTTTCGGTCTTCTTTTGCCGAAGTGTAATCAGTGCATGAAGTTAGCATTGTTTTTAATCAATCGAAATGCGTTAATGGGCACTTATGGCGAACATATATAACTCTTTAAATTGTATGAATTTTGATATACATTATAGCAAAGAATATTCACAACAGCTGAAGTGATGAAACACTCAGAGATGCAGAGAAGAAAACACAAAGGCTACCTACGCCTTCAGTGTGCACTGAAATCTTTCTTCATGGCCATATTGTCATCTTTGCCTCAATTGAAGTGTGGCTTTCGCGGCAAAATGTCAAACTTTCAAACTTATGCTCAGCAGCAGAATGCACCTACAGCAGACCTGCTGCGCAGCTAAAGAGGCATATATTAGCACAGCTGTGGTGTGGTTTTTCTAAGGATATGAATAGATGATGATGAAAAAAATTGTTTGTATAGTGCATAAAGTGGACTCCTGTCAGTTCGAACTAAAGCACTTGATCCTGTCAACATCATTTGTACGAAATTAAAAAGCCTCTTGTTGTTTTAACCTCACATAGTTTGCACCAATATTTTCCCTTTTGTGCACACACATCAAGAGTTGACTGTAAATTGAAATGCAGTTTGTGTTGCCGCGGTGCAGGAAGCCAAGAAGCTTTATATTTAGTGTGTACGTACACAAAAGCATTGAACAGCCCTCATAGAACTGGACAGTATTGCTACTATTGAGTTGATTGTTGTAATGGTTAGCCTCGGAGAGCAACAGAAATATAGAATCTTTTTAGCTAGGAGAGAACATAACACCGTAGAAAAAAAAAGAGTATATATGCCTTTCTCAAAAGCCAAACCCATGTCCTGAATGTTTGGCTGCACTTGATGGAATCGGTACATATGTACGTACAAAAATAGAAGGGGAGGCAACTGCTGCTTTTGCCCACTTTGTAGAGTACCACACATCACATGGAGGCTGTGAATTTGGCTTCCACCATCAGCACGTTGTCTGTCACATTATCTTGAATATAAAATGATTGCTTGACAGCTTTCCTTCTCTCAATGCAACAGTAACATTAAGCAATAAAAATAGTACCTTGCTATGGTTTCCTTGGTTTGACAGACTTGGCTTCATTCATATATAACATTATGAGCCTCTCATTACCTGTATTCTGCTCTGTTAATTTTCTCTCTAGATGTTCCATTTCTTTTTTCAGTTGGCTAATATTTTACATGAAATAATGTATCCTCAGACGTTCTTTTCAGCTGATAAAAGCTACAGAACTCTTAGAAGTGTGGCTGGTGAAATGTGTTTAGTGAATGAAACCAACGAAAATAGACACAAAACAGGAGAAGATGCAGGCATGACAGGGCTGGTTTTTCAACTACTGTAAGCGCTTATCACCTTCCTGTCTGCCCCCGTGTGTTGTGTCAATTTTCACTGATTTCACCCGTCAGAAAAGCTTCAGGTGGTTTTTGTTTCTTTTTTTGTATATCTTTAAGAAAAGCTTTGTTTGTTTAAATGTTTTGCTTAAGCTGATTGTGATTCAGAAGAACATTTCAGCTAATTTAGCACCCTAATGCATGCGAAGCTTCCAGATGCTATGTTCGCTTTCCATTCAATATCAGTGCTCATTGACAGATCTTCTGTCTTTTAAACACCCCCCCTCCCAATGCTAAGGTTGGGGTCTGTCCTGGAGGCTGGCCATAAAAAAGAAAGTTCGATTCAGCGCTGTTTAGGCAGCCAGTTTAGAGGCTGTTTTGAGAGGTATGTGACTCGAGGCATTTAGCTCAGTGAAAAATTCCTTACACAAGTGCAACCCAACAGTGTGGCGCATTGGCGATGATGTCGATTGCTGAGGTATGGATTTAAGGTTTAAATGTGGACTATGGCAAAGGCATTGTGTTGTGGTTGAAATGCATGCAAAGACATCCATGTCGTGTGCGTCGTAAATGGACATGAAGAGCCCAATCCGGAGTCCTCCACTGCTGCATTTCTTATAGCCCATGTGTGGCCCTAGGACGCTAAATCTTATGTACCATGCCATGATACAAACATGATCAGAGCTTTGTGTAGAGTTTGAAGAGGTACTCAGATAAGTGTTTTTTTTCTTTTCTGAGTAGAAACCGGTTGCCTGGCTCTTTGTGCTTATATGCTGATGCTTGTTTGACTGCCAAAGATACATTTATTGCTTACAATATTGAATTAAGATATGAGGCATATTTTTGTCTGTTGCTCAATTCTGGCTTGTGGCATTAAAACTGGAAAGGACACCGTGATCGCTGTCTCGAAGTGAGTGGCGTTGTAGACTATCCTAAGAAATTCGTGGTGAAAAATGATTGACCTTAACCCAATTTGCTCGTGAGAATAGCCAGGGCTGTCAATACCCCATGAGGGCTGTGTTTTCAGTGAACGTAGACTCTTGGTCATTATACTGCAATAATCTGCTGTATATGCTATCTTCAGTTTTCCCACAGTTTTCTTTACATGCACTTTGTTAGGGGCCTCACAAATATCGAATTGCATCTGGTGAACACTGAAGACTGCGTGCCTTCTATGACTCTCGAGAAAGCAGTCAATGAGTGGAGTGCACTCCGTGTGCATTCCACGAAAGGTGCATAGCAGTTGTCAGTGCCATTTTAGCATTTCTTTTTTCTGCACTGCATTAATATGACTTGGCAACTACTGCCCCCTCAACACCACGGGGTTGAGGAGCAGTATTAACGCAATAGATTTAGGGTCCCCGTGTCGCAGAAAATCTGGAGTCAGCTTTGTTGGCTGCGATGGGAAAATCCCTGCAAAAATTCCGAGAGAAGCAGCCTAGGTGGCAGTAGGTCACATGACATTGTGACATCATCACAACCTGCCTACTGGATTGTTTGTAAACTGCCCACTGCGACACGTATGAGAGAAGCCAACAGCCACAGAAACCAAGGGGCACGGGGGATTTCTTTATTTATTTATTTATTTTATGTTATTGTTCGATTTAGAATATTACTGAATATGTTATCGCTTCAAGGTAATTGATTAGAAAAGCAGAAGAAAAAACAACCACATGCCTCCGGTGGGATCCGAACCCACGACCTCCGAATTACGCGTCTGGTGCTCTACCGCTGAGCTACGGCGACGGCTGTCAAAACTTCTGCTTTCGGGGGTATTTATGTTTACAAATAACCTAACCTTGGGAGTGTTCACCAGCGCCACCCACGTTCTTATGCGGCGGACGTAGCACGTCCTGAGTTACCGCTGATGTGACGTAGAACGTCATCGAACGGCGAGGGTGGAAGCTGTGTGAGAACCCTCTTATGCTTCCTAAGGCATCAAGGTTGCCAGAACCGAGGCCCTCATTAAGCAATTAAGCAGACAAGGAAAAGGGAATGAGGGGCTCGTTATAAATATGAGAGAAGCCAACAGCCAGAGAAACCAAAGGGCACGGGGGATTTTTATTTCTTTATTTAGCGCTGTTGTTCGATTTATAATATTACTGAATATGTCATCGCTTAATGCTAATTGATTAGAAAAGCAGAAGAAAAAACAACCACATGCCTCCGGTGGGATCCGAACCCACGACCTCCGAATTACGCGTCCGGTGCTCTACCGCTGAGCTACGGCGACGGCTGTCAAACCTTCTGCTTTTGGGGGTATTTATGTTTACAAATAACCTAACCTTGGGAGTGTTCACCAGCGCCACCCACGTTCTTAAGTGGCGGATGGCAGGCGGGCGACAGGTGGCAGTTAAATTAGCAATTGGCAGCAAGAGGTTGCTCGGGAAACGCAACCTGCACCACTGCGTCAGAGGGGCTGTGAGGAATCCCGGCGATCTGTGAATTGAAAAGAAGATGACCACGTATCTGGATATGAACCCACTGATGCTATGACGTCATACCCTTAAGGCAGAGCTCAAGTGCCCGCTACAGTTTTTTTTTTTTTGTCTACTTGTACACATCACTGCTGCATTGCTAAGCAATCAGTATATGTTTCGGGTTCAGAAATTTCATGGGCTGTAAGGTCATCTCAGAAACCATGTGTGCATCATACGCGCTTGATGCTGCCAAGGCACGCAGTTGTGGCTTTGATCAGCACAAATTAACATAGCACACCTCTAATGATATTCCATAACAACAGCGCAACAGACGAGACAGAGAAGAAGAGAAACAACACAGAGCGCTGACGCACAACTCTGTCAAAACGTCAGCGCTCTGTGTTGTGTCTCTTCTTCTCTGTCCTGTCTCTTGCGCTGTTGTTATGGATCACCGTGAACACCAACTCGCCCAACAACTGGTATTGTCGAACTTTAATGATGTGTTGCTTTGAATGTGCGAGCATTACTGGCCGTGGTGAGCGATTTCAGCACTGTGTGCGTGGCTCTTCTGCTTCACATAAACAGAAGAATCACAGAAAAAGGTTGGACGTACTTGATTTGAATGCAGGATTTTTTCGCGAGAAGCGAGTATGAAACCTCATAGCCATGACAAGTGCTGCGTTACCTGATGGATAGAGGTGAACATTGTTTGTGTTTGGCAAGGAGTACCAGTGGCGATGAAATTTTCCATGGTGTCATCCTAGGTGGCATGAGTGAAGAAAAGGTAGATGACATATACTAACTTCGTCGCCATTGACGTCATGGAAAGCTACAATGCACTTGCCTTAAACAACCTCTGGGTGTTGCCAACTCCCATCGGCCTCGCACCAAACATGAACCAGGCAATGTAAAATAAAGAACTCAAAATTATAAAATAAAAGAAGGTGCTTGCAGTGGCCAGTAAAAGGTGTTTTCACTCGTCTGAAAAGTAGTCAAGTGGTCGTTAGTGTGGTCAGCTGCTTCTTTACGCATTTAAACTTTGCTCTGGCAGAGCATGACCTGTGAATGCGCACCAAGGGAGACTCCATCCTATTTTTGTTCCTTGTAAAAGTTGATTCTACGGCTTCTTCTGCCTGTGCTGATGTTTTTCTGGCACCGAAAGATGCATTGATTGCTGAAAGAAGTGTGCTAAAAATTTATCCCTCCACCCAATTAAAACAAGCAAAGTCTGCGTTGAAAAGCACTCTTTTAACACTGTCTTGAAGTACATGGCAGTGTAGCTTTGGGTTTCAAATCAGTGCCCAAAAAATTCCTGGTGGTGCATCGTAGTTTACTTCCGTAATGAGCCAGTGATGCTGACACCTCCTTTCCTTGCTTATAAAAGCTTAATTTCCTGTGAAAGTAGTGCTCTCCTCGTTACAATGCGGTTATTTGTTGATGGAGGCTAACTTTAATTTGTTCACAATGTCCTTTTCGGGGAGATGGTAGAGAAGAGAGTGTTGATAATAAATCGTGCCACTAAGCATGGGCTACACCTTAATGCTGACTCAGTTTAAAAAGGGTCTTGATATTTGCTATTGTGCAAAAAGCATCCCTGTCAAAACATGCATTTGAAAGAGGTTCCATGCAGTTATGCTAGACATTAACCAAGCTAATGGTTCTAATAGTCATAGCTAGAATCTCCTTCGTTCAGTTAACAAACCTACATCACGTCCATGTGAAACCCTTGGAACGATTACGGTCAGCTGCTTCTGTCATTGCGCCCATTTTTTTTTTCTTTTTCAGGCTTTGGAGCTCACATGAAGATGCCAAGGATAAAAAGTTGCAGTGTTTTAGAACAACTCCGGTACATCTTCACTGGCCAGTTATAGGTTGGAAGCCAGAATCAATAAAGGAGTGTGTCTGGTGATCTTAGCATCCGGTGTGTGGTCAGAGTAACCAAGTTCAGCTGTCATCCTTTTATGCCAAGGGTAATAATACTGCTATGTATTGGACTGTGACAGTTAGCCAGGCTCTGGACTCGTATCTCTGTTGGGCTGTATGTATGAGCATGCTTAGAACAGTAGATTGCCTTTCCAGGCACAGAATACAGAACAGCTAAGCTTTTTCTGACTTTTGATAACGATGGATATTTCTCTTCAGATTTTACAGTGCAGGAGATTCCCTGGAATTTTTTGTAGCCACATCCATTTTAATAAATGTGTTGGGTCATGTTGGTTTAGTGGTGCATAAGGATCTAAGGCGTTGGTTCCTTGTAATTATCATCATGATTTCTGCACTCTGCAACTATATATTTCCTCTTAGAGCTTTCCTGGTATTTTCTGACACGTTTAATCTCTTCATGTGTCATCCTTGTGTTTGTTACTCATCTTGTGTTGCATGCATAAGTGCAACTAATGAGAGCAAGTGGTTTGCAGTAGCTTGTCCACTGCATTTGCGAGTGGGAGAAGACACTTTATTTTCTTCTTTTTTTTTCTAATTATGCAGCTCATTGTAAATCTGAAGAGTTATTATGGTTAGCCATCTTTTCTGTGCTTCGTGTGTTTGGTTATGAAATTTTTTTGCAAATTTAAGCAATTTTCAAGTGAATGTAGCTTTTGCAGAGAGCACAGGTTTCTGAGGCTTTCAACAAGTCCTAGATTGATCCTCTATTTTTGTATGTTTGATTTAGTGTCAGAACAATTGATACGGCTATGGGGTTATCTCCTTACTTTTTTGCTCACGCATTATGCATTTGTACTGAACAATCTCGTCTTACTGGCAAATTGGTAAATTGTTTTTTGGGGAAAGGAAATGGCGCAGTAACTGTCTGACATATCTCGGTGGACACCTGAACTGTGTTGTAAGGGAAGAGAGGAAGGTGTTAGTGAAAGAAGAAAGAGAGAAAGAGGTGCCAGAGTAATTACTTTCTCCAAAAACCAATTGACCCATTTACCAGTAAGATGAGATTGCTCAGTACAGATGCATTATAACACCATCTGTCGGGCTAGTTGGTTGCGATCCATATGTATCAGCAGCGCGAACACCACACAGGAAGAAGAAGGAGAAGAAGGTAAAGAGCGCTGAACCAGCACACATGGTTCTCTCCGAAAAACAACTTTAACTCTAGAAACCGCATCGCGTTTTGTTCTGGGAATTCATGAGTAACTTCAAGAGGTGATATAGTATTAGAAAAAATGTGGAGGACTTGAGTTGCTTCTGTTTTAAAGGCTTCAGTGTCGCAATCTAAGAGGACCAGGAAGTCATCGACGTACCGGAAAATTTTTAGAACGCTTGAAGACTCAAGCTTGTCCTTCAAGGATCTGTCATGCATAGCGAGGAAAAGGTCGCTCAAAATGGGGGCGATGCATGACCCTATACATATGCCTTGCTTTTGTATGAATCTCGAACCGTTCCACTCTGCCACTGTTGATTTTAGGTAAGCGCATAATAATTCAATGAAGCCATCCGCAGAAATGCCACACTCATTTTGGAAGGCCACCACACAGTGTCTATCGATGGCGTCACGAACACATTGTATGAGGGCATCCTGAGGAATGGAATAAAACAGGTCCTTTATGTCAATGGAGAAGCCATTGAACAACTTTGCTCTGTTTTCGTGCAAGAATCTGACAACTTCTTCGGTGTTTTTTGCAAGAAAGTGGTCATTGACTGGAAGTCACTTGAGGTTGCTTTGGAGAAACTTGGCGACTTCTTTATGCCAGGTTAACTTCTCCGACACAATCACGCGCAGAGGGCATCCTTCTTCTCCTCCTTTTTCTTGTGTGGTGTTCGCGCTGCTCATACATATAGATGCATTATGCCACAGCAAAAAAGTGAGGAGATAACCCCATAGCCGTATCAACTGTTCTGACACTAGTCGAAACTTACGATAATAGAGCATCAATCCAGTACTTGTTGAAGGCCTCACGAATCTATGCTCTCTGCAAAGACAACATTCACATGAAAATTGCCTAAATTTGCAAACCAAATATTGCATAACCAAACACAAGGAGCACAGAAGAAATGGCAAACCTTGGTAACTCTGCAGATTTACAAAGAGCTGCATCAATAGGAACAAAGAGAAGGAAATAAAGTGTCTCTCTTCTCTATTTGCGCCATGAAATATAAAAAAAAAATGCACAAGAGCGGATGCAATGAAGTCATGGGAAGAGGTGATTTATTTTTTGTTTGTATGTTTTACAGGTTGAAAGCCGATCTCATATTTCCGGCAGAGTTCAAGTCTCCTCTCCGGCAGTTTTTGAATAATTTCCAGCCAAGCTATTGTTACTCACCTATACCGTATTTGTTGAATAGTTTAACGGAATGCAATGCTTATCTTGGCTGTGCCTATCCTGGTTGCCTTGCTTTCCTTGATGCCTTCAGAACAGCGAACGATTACTTCAATGTCTGTTGTTGTGTTCGCCTTTCTCTTTAATTACAATGAAGCTGTAGTTTTACTGAATCTCTCTTAATGACCATAATGGGAGTTATTTTCATTTCATCACACAATTTGTCCTCTGACTAGCTTCTCACTGACGTCGAGTTTGCAGCTTTATTGCGCAAGCTTCCACCAAATACTTGCAGCCTGAGCACTTTGTGGTGACCAGCTCATTTGGTTCTGTGCTCTCTCACTTCCATGCTGTAATTTTGTGCATCTGCAGTTGGTTCTAATTTAAAAGACAGTTTGGAGTAGCTGTTTTATTGCTGTGTTTATAGATGAGGTTGCAGTCAGCTCTTCAGAGCACCATTCTCATACTTACTCATGAGCTGTGTATTGCTTTGCTGGGCAGAAGCCACTCAGTGTACTCGTACTGTGACTTGCCTCGAATGGCCCACTTTATTGAGCCAGCTTGAAACAAAGCTGTTTGGAAACTGCTGCGACACTTCCCAGGTAGCACTTCTGCAGTAAATGTTATTGTTTTCAGAACTCAGTTACGTTAATATTTGAACACGAAGACAGTTCCTTTTGATGGAACCACTGATTTGTGCTCAAAGGAATGAGAGCAGGAGTTAAGACTTGTTATTACAACTGGGTGATAATAGCAGCAAGATGACGTAACCATTTTTTATTACCTGCATCAAAGGTTAAGTTGAATTTGGGAATCCAGTGATTTCTCATTCTTCGATTCTTTTGTAACTCTTCATAGTATATGGAGCAAAGTGAAAGGCTGTTTTCCATATGCGAGCAGTGCACAGTCTTAATCGTGTTTAATGATGGGCACCATGAAAGCTGCCTCTGTTTGTGATACATATATTTATATTAATTTGCTGTGGGAAGGTGGTTGATATGCATTCTTTTTCAGTGGTTTTCTGACTTTCTTGCACCATGCATAACATTTGTTATTCTTGGCTGTGTTATTAGTGCCTTTCCTGAATCAAAGCGAATCTAAATTCATTTTTTTTTTTGCAGCTGTATTCTCTAATTGTACCAAGCAGCCTAGACTTCTCACACAGTCTTGTGTGTGTGTTGCGAAAGCCTAAACAAACACCATTTCGAAAAAAGATGTTGAGGAGCTCTGCGTAGAGTTGATGCATTTTTTCTTATCATTCTGTTTGTTTTTCAGGTGAAACGCCCCTTCTGACATTTCTGATGACATGCCAGTCAATTCTGCAACAGTTGCCAACACATTGTTGCCTGCCTTCTGGCCGTGCTGCAACATATTGTATCAAAGGCTGTGCGAGCATTCACTGTAACATTCCCTGCATGTCTGCGGGCTGTTGCCACAAAATTGTGCTTGCTTTCTGTTCAACAGGCGCATACATACTTTTACTTTTTAGTTCACAGAAGTCCCTCTGCAGGCATATCTTGGTTCTTCTGTTCTTGCAACACTTGAACTGCACCTTAAGGTATCCCTGAGCCTCGCTGAATTGCAACTTCACACATCGTCATTGAGATGTTTGTATATTCCAACGCGACGACCAGTGAGTTCAGGTTAACAGGTAACACATCAGGGGACTCAGAATTGTGGAATGCATTAGAGCAAGTTTGACTGCATCATTGCATCGTCTCATAGCCCAGCACTCCACCATTGATACACTGCTGTTGGTGTACGCGTTTCATCCTTGTCAGGGCACTTGTCCTGCAGTGTCATCATGATCCCTCTGGATTTTATTTAGGTGATGTGAGTTGTGGTGCCCATGATTGAGTCAAGACTGTGTGGCTGTCTGCCAGGCTGTTGGGCAAAGCACCAGTGCAGTTTCGCTTTTTTTTATCCTGCGTTGCACCTGTACAAGAGGTTAATATTGTTAACGATAGTTTGTGCTTTTTTATGATATACCTGCAAAAGTTGCTTAAGCAGTTGTTTCTTGAGTGCTCTGATAATCTAGATTCAATGTCCTGATTCCGCGTGCTCTACTTATCTGGATGCACAAGATGAATGCACAAGATGAACGACAGCAGCAGCTGAAAGTTCAGTTGTGTTCCGCGGATTCTTGTTTGTTGTGGTGCGATTCAGGCGAAGTGCTGCCCTGCAACCCTGCACTGTGAGCAGGTCAATGCCTGTGAGCTAGCAAGTGATAAACGTGTGCTCCTCTCTTTGTAACAAGTCATGACATACACAGATAAAGTCATGCAATGGGATGTAATGCTTGTAGTTTATGCTCCGCTCAGCTCAGCTACAAAAGCAACAGTGTTTTTTGAGTCATGTGCTCGTGATTAGCTGTCCTCATGATATGATGTATGGGTCTAGTCTAAAAGAGAACAGCTTTTAGTTTAGGCTTGCATGGTCTTAAGCAAGGATTGGTTCTTCGATCATGACAAGATATGGTCAGCCTGAGTTTGAGCAACCTCACCATTCATTAACTAACCTAGCGACATAGGCCAGCTGTTATCAATGCATTGAGGCATACCCTTTATATCTAAAGAAATGCATGCATTGTTTCTTTGCGCAGGTTTGGTCACAGGTAAGAGTGGCTGCACCTCGTCTCCGCAAGAAAATTCGCAAGGATACGAAAAGCGCTTTTCGTGCCCCCAGTGTGGCTATGCTACAGTGCATAACCATGTTTTCAAGAGACACCAGCGAACCCACACTGGAGAGCGTCCTTTCCAATGCAGCCATTGCAGCAAGGCGTTCACTACTTCAGACCACCTTGTGCGGCACATCCGTATTCATATGGGCGAGAAGCCACACCAGTGTAATCACTGTGGCAAGAGCTTCACAGAGAGGGGCAACCTGGCACAGCATGTTCGCATCCACACAGGCGAGAAGCCGTACCACTGTGATCACTGTGGCAAATGCTTCACACAAAAGGGCCACCTGAGAAAACACCTCCGCGTCCATACAGGCGAGAAGCCATTCCGGTGCCATCTGTGCCCCGAGGTCTTCGCGCAGAAGGCGGGCCTGCGTTACCATCTGCGATCTCACAAGAAGGCAACTCTGTAGTAGATTTTTTTTTTTTTTGCACAAGTAGATTTTCGCACAGGCTGTGTCTGAAGTTCTCTTGGTGCGCAGTTTATTCATCTAAAGGCATTTGCTATTGAATTATGTTACGGAGTGTTCTGCGACCATTTATTGTCAGCCATTGCATTGTTAGAATCTGTTAATCTCATTGTGATGTCTTGACTGAAATTATCCACAATGATATTTTGACAATAAATCATGTTGACACTATCCGATGCAAGTTGTAATATTTGTAATATGAGCGGTAGCAAAATTTTAAGGTGACTGGCTGTAAACTATCCTGCTATTCTGGACCTGAAATGAGAGCAACACTATTAGATGTGTTCGCAGAATATTAATGTTTTGTTTCGGTTGCAAATTTCTGAAGCAGCATGTTTTTTTGCCTCTTGTTTGCTTGTAAGAGAAAGAATAGTTAACAAACTATTTCTGAGAAGTTTGGCACACTGTGCACAGTATGTTCTTGGAATGCTTGCCTGGTTCAAAATGGTTCCCTTTCTAAAATCAGATGGGAGGAAGGTTCATCTTTGTTACATTTACAGCAGCTAAGTGGTTGTGCAGCTTTTGTGCAGAAATTTCCGAATTAATCTTACAGGCGCAGTTTTAGCGATGACGTGTTCTCTTGGTTGTTGGCTTTTCTCACAATGCACACAGTAATGTTGTGCAATCATAAAGATTTCATAGCATCAAGAGTGTTTGAAGTTACATTTGAGTTAATTTATTTTGGAAAAGTAATGTACAGTCAGGATCCCCATTGTATCACAGTCACCTTTCTTTCTCATGTGGAGTACACTGTTGTGGATATTGGACAGGCAGAAGAATGAGACTCGCACAGTGGAAGAACAACCCGAATTGATCTTGAGTGATGTAGCTGGGACAGTGACTGCTCAGCTGGGAGCAACGACTTGAAAATGTGTGTCTATTAAAGTTGGCCGCTGACCTCTCCAACGTGCACAGTGCAGAAGTGGCCTTTTCATTCAATGGACGACTCCTACTGCGTCCAACTGGAAGCCATTGTGTCAGTGAATTTCAGTAGGGTTCACACAAAGGCCCAAATACTTTCTGCCACGCTGTGTGGCAAATGCATTGATATTTTGCAATACTTGCACTGCAAAACTCGATGGAAACATATTCAAGGCGTGGCACTCCTGAGTTGTCTTTTCAGAGACCATCCCCACTAACCACTTTCGCTTCCTCATCTGCTGCATGAGTGTCATCGTCATGCGTCTAAGATATCTGCCAGAGTATCAGTTTGTTGGTAAGCAGAGGCCACTCAGTGCACACTTACTCTCTGCTGCCTGTTTTAAATGACTGATTTTTGGGAGTTTTTACGAAAAGGAACAATAAGTAAAGATAAAACAGACCACACAAAAAATGCATGCAGGAATGTGTCTCTCACGTCGTCTCTTTTGCCTGGTGTGCCTTTTCGTAAAAGTATGTAAGTACAACTAACCCAACAGCACATGTTAAGCAACCTATATCTGTGTCTTATGGCCATCTGTCTGCTTTACTATTTTCCCCTTTTCGTATTGTAAAAAATGTCAAACCAACTTGCCGAACATTATTTGTAAGGTGGTTTTCATCAGGTAGTTCTGCAATGAAATTGTTTAGCACCATGTAGTGTGTTACATGCTCATATGTACTGCACATTAAGAATGCTGAGGTCATGTTGAGACAGCAACAAACAAGGGGACGCAAAAACTTTAGTACATATGGCAACTGCAATTGCTAAGCAGAGGAGTATGAATACGGACCATTTCTTTTATTTCCCTATTGCTACAATTTTTTATTTTCTTCCATCAAGAAGTGTGAATAAAGGTGAGGAACATGCTTTCCCAGGTACTTAATTTCCTTGTCTATGGGTCCATTGGGTGACCTATGACATGTGCGAGGCACGAGATCCAATTTCCTTGCCATTTAATGTCACGGAAGGACTGCTGATGCATTTTTCTCCAAGACTGTGGATGTAATACGCTTGCATGCTCTCGCGCCTTACCTTGTTTTTATAAACGGTGTCTTTTTGCACTGTTCACCCACCATGAGTAGGATACAACCCTGCGTTGTCATGCTAGCAGGGCTGGAAGGGGTTGGTCCTTTGATGGAGAAGAGCCGCTTGGTTTGAAGGAAGTAGATTTTACCCATCAAAGGACCCCTTCCAGCCAATGGCATTTGCCAATTCTCATGACCCCTAGAACGAAGCGGCTTTTCCTCATCAAAGGACCCCTTCCAGCCAATGACATCGGCCGATTCTCATGACCGCTAGAATGAAGCGGCTTTTCCCCATTAAAGGAACCCTTCCAGCCAATGGCATCGGCCGATTCTCATGACCCCTAGAATGAAGCGGCTTTTCCCCATCAAAGGACCCCTTCCAGCCAATGGCATCGGCCGATTCTCATGACCCCTAGAACGAAGCGGCTTTTCCCCATCAAAGGACCCACTTCCAGCCAATGGCATCAGCTGATTCTCATGACCTCAAGAACGAAGCAGCTTTTCCCAGTCAAGGGACCCATTCCGGCCGATGGCATTGCCCAATTCTTATGACCCCAAGAATGAAGCGGTTTTCCCCGTCAAAGGGCCCCCTTCCAGCCAGTGGAGTCAACCGATTCTCATGACCTTGCTAGCGTAACAAGGCAGGAAGCGCCCTGACAATCCTGGAAGGGACTATCCCCGACTATGGAGGAAGGGAACTATCCCCTTTCGTCTGCCACTCTCCTCATTGACACGCTAGCAGGGTCATGAGAATCGACCAACGCCATTGGCTGGAAGAGGTCCTTTGACAAAGCTGCTTCATTCTCGAGTTTTATCCAAGTGTAATGGTGCATCTCCTGTGCACTTTGTTCAAAATATATAGATCATGGATCATCTCAACTCAAGGAAGATGTATATTTGTACTTTTCAGCCTAAAACCTCACCAAGCGAAAAAAACTATCGGAGCAATGTTTCCTGGAACTCTTGAATGCATTGGTAAAAGGAAAAAGAAGCCTCATGTCTCATCGGAAAAGCGCAAGCACCGAATACCAGAAAATGAACTGTCAAAGCTCGCACCATGCAGTCTCTTATTTTCTAGAGCCCATTTCATTGTCACTTTTTTCTTTATAAGTGCGCAAATGTAAGACAGCACACAACAACAGAATACCCTAAACCAAAAGAAAAACTTACTCTAGTCGGATACAACATGAGACTGCCGTAAGCTCCGCCCCCTTATCAAAACTTTTCATTCACAGATGTGATTGATTAGCAGAGTAATACAGGCTGCCATGTAGCCGCACAAACTACGCGAGATTAGAAGCAGTGAAATTCAGGTATAAGGCCCAATGCTATCGCAATGTCATCAGGGAATGGTGATTTAGCAGCCTACAAACTTTCCTTGCTCTGAGCCTCTCTGCTTAGAACTTATTTTAATTGTCATGATAAATGCTGCTGCATTGTTTTTGTAAATATACTTGACATATATTAGTTTTTGCACACAGACACACCAACGCGCTGACTCATTTTATCAGTGCATATAAACAATGAAATCTTGCAAGTATAGGGCACATGTATATGCCTGCAGTATGTAAAGGCAGTGTGACATTTTGGGGCTCAGCTCGTGACTGTCATGATTTTGTTGCATCTATTAGCTCAAACAATACATGCACGCACACATTCCAGTGTAAGCTGATTTACGGTGTATGGTTTATAGGGGTTTAACGTCCCAAAGCGACTCGGGCTATGAGAGACGCCGTAGTGGAGGGCTCCGGAAATTACAACCACCTGGGGTTCTTTAGCATGCATTGACATCGCACAGTATGAGGGGGTACCCAAAAGAAACCGGACTAAATTTTTTGGTCGGAAAATCTTCTGTGGCACCGCGTTTTGCCACTAGGAGCGCATAGAACGAACATTCCAGAGTCAGTAAGCCGAGTGCCGTCGTTGAAGGAGGTCAGACTAGTTTAGGCAGAGTTTTAGAGTGACGACTGTTTTGTGTGAATGTCGTTTTTGCAATGGCTGATTTTCGTGAACAGCGCGCGCAGGTGAAATTCTGATTTTTGCTTGGAAAAAGTTGAATGGAAATTCTTGAAATATTAAGAAAGACGTACAAGGACGATGCTATGGGGAATACTCAAGTGTTTCTGAATCGAATCCTGAATGAAAGCAACAATCATGCCAATGGAAAACTTCAAATTCACCTCGCCTCAAGAGAGCTTGTAAGCTGAAACCAAACCTGAAAACAATGCTGATTTGTTTTTTCGACGTGAGAGGAGTCGTTCATTGAGAATTTGTTCCGCAGGGTCAGACAGTTAGCCAGGCTATCTACTTGGATGTTTTGAAAATATTGGGCAACAGTGTGCGGTGGAAGCGGCCAGATTTGTGGCGGTCGGGTGACTGGTTTTTCCATCATGGCAATGCCCCTGCTCACACAGCCCTGTCTCTACGACAATTTTGGACCAAAAATGGCATGACCCCTATTCCTCAACCCTCATACTCTCACGACCTTGCCCCGTGCTACTTTCTTTGTTTCCTAGAATGAAAAAATAGGTGAATGGAAAGCGTTTCGCTGATGTTGCTGAGGTGAAGAAAAAAACGACGGAGGCACTGTCAAGCATCACAAAAGATGAATTTAAACAATGTTTTGAAAAATGTAATGAAAGATTCGACAAGCGTATCATTGCAAGTGGGGAATACTTTGAAGGAGAATGAAGGTTTGTGCTTAAAATGTGAACAAATAAGTTCAAACAAAAATAAGTCCGGTTTCTTCTGGGTACTCCCTCGTACACGGGCCTCTAGAATTCTGCCTATATCGAAATTCAACTGCAGTAGCCGGGATCGAACCTGCGTCTTTTGGGTCAGCAGCCGAGTGCCCTAACCACTGAGCCACCGCGGTGGATACATACCATACGAGTATAAGCATCATACCAGTATAAGTATATGCATCTATCCTCTCATCCAACAGTGCTTTGAGGGCTTCCCTTATATGTTTATTACTCAGTAATACCACCAGAACTTAAAGAGACTCCGGAACTAGCCCAACTGGATAAGGTTCTTGCGTTAAACGTTGCTAGGTTCAGTAGTGACAGCTGATCCGGATCAAGAGAGGGAAATAACTAGAAGAATAAGGATGGGGTGGAGCGCGTATGGCAGGTTCTCTCAGATCATGAATGGCTGTTTACCAATATCTCTCAAGAGAAAATTATACAACGGGTGTGTCTTACCGGTACTCACCTATGGGGCAGAAACGTGGAGGCTAACAAAGAGGGTTCAGCTTAAGTTAAGGACAATACAGCGAGCTATGGAAAGAAAAATGATAGGTGTAATGTTTAGAGATCAGAAGCGGGTGGAGTGGGTGAGAGAATAAACGCGGGTTAATGACATCCTAGTCGAAATCAAGAGGAAGAAGTGGGCTTGGGCAGGGCATGTAATGCGAAGGCAAGGTAACCGCTGGTCCCTAACGGTAACGGAGTGGATTCCAAGAGAAGGCAAGCGTAGCAGCGGGCACCAGAAACTTAGGTGGGCGGATGAGATTAAGAAGTTTGCGGGGATACAGTGGCGGCAACTGACAAAGGACAGGGTTAATTGGAGAGACATGGGAGAGGCCTTTGCCCTGCAGTGGGCGTAGTCAGGCTGATGATGATGATAATGACGATGATGAAGTAAAGGTGAGGGAGGGCCATGGAATCAAAACTGAGGGTGAGGGAGGAAAAATAAAAGTTACGGCTCTTGCCATCCTCTGCTCAAAATATGCAGAAAACACAAGCATGAAACTAGAAAAAAGCAAGTATGTTGAATTAAAGGAAGAGGTTGCTTTTCCATGGAATTTTTCTCATTGTTAACAATGCAACGACAGGGAACGCAGAAAGAGATCCATGCCTTGCAGTTCAATATGTGAATAAGACCGGGAACCGTTTGTTTAGAACAACCTTGATTTTAACTTCACTGCGGTTGTTGTGCAGATTTTAAGTGGACATTAATCATAGAAGAAGAAACCACTAGCGTCCCAAAGCCAACATTGTCCATGACCAAGGCCTTTGAAATCTGCTACATTTTTGTTCTCTTCCTGGCATGCATGGGAAATAACAACTGAGACTTTATGTACAGTCTTTGTCAAAAATATACAGCCCAAGGGGTTTGCTTTCAAGACGTGTAGCGGGGCTCTTAAGCGCATATGGTAGTCCTAAGCTTGGGATGGTTGAGGACGCAAGTTCCTCCAGCCTTTTTGTGATTAGGGTCCCCGACTATGAAAGAGGAGCCACACTGCAGGGCTCAGAAGCAGACTCCTTGGGCTGTATACTTTTGACAGACTGCACATACTGCTTTCAGCAGAAGCTATAGATACTTACTGAGAAGAATGTATTCATAATGAACCACTCATGCACTCAACCTCCTCAAATTAGTACAGATCCTAAATTATTAGTTATCACCAATTTGTAACCCATTCCAGTACCTCTACATAAAACCAGAACTAGCGTTATGAAATCAATGGCATTGCCACGCCGCCATACATTCCCCGCACTACCCTGATCCTCGAATATCTCTCGTGGTGCAAATGGCTGCGGAGTTCTCCAATGGAGGTCAAACTAGCCTCGATATGACCGGCCACCAACCTTAATTTGTGTCCCAAGCAATGCTTGGCGCTATCATTAAAGCGCACCATTACAATAACCCCAGACACACCAACTTGTAATAAAAAAAATGGTTGCATACAAGGTGATTGAACACAGTCCAGGGAGGGTGATGCCTATATGATGAATTGAAGAAATAAAAATGAAAACTCTCGACTGGAAGAGCAATAAAAATGGACTGACCATTGGAGGACATGTCAGTAGCATAAGACATGAAAACTAGCAAACGAAAAATACTTCAGGCAGGCAACATAAAAATCAACACATATGAAATGAAATTGAAAGAAATTAAATGAAAATATTTATTTGAGCAGAGCAGTTACAGCATCTGCTGCAGGGGCAGAGGCTAAAGGCTATGGTGCCTGACGAGGCCTCTGACCCTCTGCAGTCGACAGAAGTGCAATGCAATTTGTGCATAACAAGAAGGTAAGTCACAAAATTAAAACAAGTGGGGATAAACTATGCAAATATAATCACAACATTAAGACAGTATACGGAATGATATAAACATGTACTATAATATGCAAGGATATTATAGAGAGATTTTGTTCAGTATGCAATCATTGGAGGACGCTTATAACAGAAAAAAAGTGAAAAATCATGGTACAAGAGATGGATATATCCTTTATATGCATGTCAAAAGTACTCGTCACTCCGCGTACAAACCAACTGTGCAAATCTACTTGTGCAAAAAAAAAAATCTACTACAGAGTTGCCTTCTTGTGAGATCGCAGATGGTAACGCAGGCTCCCCTTCTGCGCAAAGGCCAGGGGACATAGATGGCATTGGTACGGCTTCTCGCCTGTATGGACGCGGAGGTGTTCCCTCAGGTGTCCGCTCTGTGTGAAGCGCTTGCCACAGTGATCGCAGTGGTACGGCTTATAGCCTGTGTGGACGCGAACATGGTTCTCCAGGATGGTCTTCTGTGTGAAGCTCTTGCCACAAATAATACACTGGTATGGCTTCTCGCCCGTATGGATACGGATGTGCCTCACAAGGTTGTCTGAAGTAGTGAATGCCTTGCTGCAATGGCTGCATAGGAAAGGACGCTCTCCAGTGTGGCTTCTCTGGTGTCTCTTGAGAACATGGTTATGCACTGTAGCATAGCCACACTCGTGGCACGAAAAGCGCTTTTCGCATCCTGGCGAATTTTGTTGCGGAGACGAGGTGCAGCCATTCTTAGCTGTGGCCAAACCTGCGCAAAGAAACAATGCATGGATTTCTTTAGACATAAAGGGTATGCCTCAATGCATTGATAACAGCTAGTGTATGTCTCAAGGATAGTTATTGAATGGCGAGGATGCTCAAACTCAAGCTGGTCAGGCCTTGTCATGGTCGAAGAACCAAGCCTGGTGATGCAGACCTAAATTAAAAGCTATTCTCTTTTAAACTAGGCCCATATTTCATATCACGAGGACACCAAATCAGAGCACATGACTCGAAAAACACTGTTGCTTCTGTAGCTGAGCAGAGCAGAGCATAAATTACGAACATTACATACCCTCGCAGGACTTTATCAGTGTAAAGCACGACTTGGTGCAAAAAGAGAAGCATACATTTAGTACTTCCTTGTTCACAGACACTGACTGATGCATAGCACCAGGTTTCATCACAGGCACACAATTTTTAGCACCATTTCCCCTTCCCTTTTTTAGCACAACAAAGAAAAATCTGCAAAGCACGAGTGAAATTTCAGCTGCTGCTGTCATTCATGCACTCTGTAACGCAGCTATTCGAGCCATGTCAACACCGCACATCAAAAACAACAAACAGAAAAGGTGTGAGGCATAAATTAAAGTGAGAACTATAACAAAGTAGAAATGTGAGGCCTTGCAGATATGGAATAGTTTTAGCAGTCATAGCAACTGAAAACGCATCGATGCCAACCATGTCACCGACAAGGGTATTTCTGTATCGTTACTCTTACATAAGGTTTCATATACAATAATATGGTATAACTGCAGGGGAAGCGAAAGTGATTGGTGAGGATGGAGTCTGAAAAGTGACAACTTAGTCAGGAGTGCCGCGCCTTGAATATGTTTCCGTCGCATTTTGCTCAGCAAGTTTTGCAAAATTTCAGTGCATTTGTCACACAGCCCAGCAGGAAGTATTGGGTCCTTTGTGTGGTCACTCCTGCCATTCACTGACACAATGGCTTCTAGTTGGACGCAGTAGGAGTCGTCGATTGAATGAAAAGGCCACTTCAGCACTGTGCGTGTTGGAGAGGTCAGCAGCCAACTTTAATAGACACATATTTCTAAGGCGTCGGTCCCAGATGAGCAGTCACCGTCCCAACTCTATTCTTCCAGATCATTTCGGGTTCTTCTTCCACTGTGCGAATCCTGTTTTTCAGCCTCTGCAATATCCACAGCAGTGTGCTCCACATCACAAAGAAAGGTGGCAGTGCTAAACTTACGTTTCCAACCATACTTTATTTTTCCACAGTAAATTAACACAAACATTACTTACAACACTCTTTATGGTATCTAATCTCTATGGTTGCACAACATTACTGCGTGCAATGTAGGAAAGCCAACAACCAAGAGAACACGCCATCAGTAAAAGCTGCGACTGTAAGACTTATTCTGAAATTTCCGCAAAAAAGCTGCACAACCACTCAGGTGCTGTAAATGTGGGATTTTGCATGAAACAAAGGCTCACAGATGCAAATAACACAAAACTGCTCATCAATTATCACCAAGGAAGAAATAAAATGCTAAATGGCTAAGCAAAAACTCTTCAAAGACGCATAAAGAAAAATCTGTCAGCAAGTGCTGCAGCTTCATTTTCACCAGCAAAGTACAAGCAGCAGATGATAGGAAACATTGAAGCATTCCCTCATTCCCATGAGATGCGATGTATAGAGTGCAGTGTACAATTAATGATGACAAGGCAGCGACCATCATGAATTTCCACCAAAACACCTACATATATATACAATGTGTCATTTCAAGAAAAGGATCACCTATCCAATTTTTAAAACAGCCAAAAGAAATGTGCCAGAGCCACATTTCCTGCAAAAATTGTTGTATGCTACAGAAAACAAAGATGAATCTTTCTCCCATCTGATTTTAGAAATGGAACCATTTTAAATGAAGCAAGCATTCCAAGAACATACTGTGCACAGTCTGCCCAATTTTTCAGAAATGGTTTGTTACCTATTCTTTCTCTTAAAAGCAAACAAGAGACAAAAAAGATGCTTCTTGAGATATTTGAAACCAAAATAAAACATTAATATGCTGCAAACACATCTAATAGTGTTGTTCTCATTTCAGGTGCAGAATAGCAAATTACTTTGGAGTCAGTTACGTTAAGATTTTGTTACCGCTCATACTTTCCTAGAAATATTGCAACTCGTATCAGATAGTGTCAGCATGACTAATGATTATATATTCTTCTGGATCATTTCAATCAAAACATCAGGACGAAATTGGCAGACTCTTACATCGCACAATGGCTCACAATAACTTCTCCAGTAAATTCTCACACAACACCCTGTAACGTAATTCAATAGCAAATGCCTTTGGATGAATACTCTGTGCACCAACAGGACTTCAGACACAGCCTCCACGAAAACTTACTTGCTAAAAAAAAAAAAAAAATGCTACACATTTGCCCTCTTGTGAGATCGCACATGGTGACGTAGGCTCCTTTTGCGCGCAAAGACCTCGGGGCATAGATGGCACCGGAATGGCTTCTCGCCTGTGTGGACGCGGAGGTGTTCCCTCAGGGATCCGCTCTGTGTGAAGCGCTTGCCACAGTGATCGCAGTGGTACGGCTTCTCGCCTGTGTGGATGCGAACATGGTTCTCCAGGATGGTCTTCTGTGTGAAGCTCTTGCCACAAATAATACACTGGTATGGCTTCTCGCCCGTATGGATACGGATGTGCCTCACAAGGTTGTCTGAAGCAGTGAACGCCTTGCTGCAATGGCTGCATAGGAAAGGACGCTCTCCAGTGTGGCTTCTCTGGTGTCTCTTGAAGTTAGTGACATACGCTGTAGCATAGCCGCACTCAGGGCACAGAAAGCACGTTCCGCATCGTTCCATATTTTGTTGCGGAGACGAGGTGCAGCTACTCTTAGCTGTGGCCAAACCTGCGCAAAGAAACAATGCATGGATCTCCTTAGATATGAAGGGTATGCCTCAGTGCATTGATTACAGCTGGCCTACGTCTCTAGGTTAGTTGACAAATGGTGAGGTTGCTCAAACTCAGGCTGATCAGAGCTTGTCATGACCTAAGAACCGAGCCATGCTTCGACCATGCAGACCTAAAATAAAAGCTGTTCTCTTTTAGACTAGACCCATATTTCATATCATGAGGACAGCTAATCACGAGCACATGACTCAAAAAACACTGTTGCTTTTGTAGCTGAGCTGAGCAGAGCATAAACTACAAGCATTACATCCCATTGCATGACTTTATCTGTGTATGTCATGACTTGTTACAAAGAGAGAAGCACACGTTTATCACTTGCTAGCTCACAGGCATTGACCTGCTCACAGTGCAGGGTTGCAGGGCAGCACTTCCCCTGAATCACACCACAACAAACAAGAATCCGCAGAACACAACTGAACTCTCAGCTGCTGCTGTCGTTCATGCACTCTGTGACGCAGCTTTTCCAGCCATGTCAACACCGCACATGAACAACAACAAACAAAAAAGGTGTGAGGCATAAATTAAAGTGAGAACTATAACAAAGCAGAAATGTGAGTCATTGTAAATATGGAATAGTTTTAACGGTCATAGCAATTGAAAACATGCATAGATGCCAACCACATCAGTAACAAGGGTATTACCATATTAATATAGTTACATAAGGTTTCATACACAATAATATATAACAGCAGGAGTTTCAGTGGCAGAGTTTCATCTTCCAAACAAATACCTAAAATAACGCAAAGTCATACACGAAGATACTAAACAGTGCAAGCCACACAGAGATTGACAAGGGCCTTTAGAGAGATAAGACACAATGATACCAACTATTATCTACAGTATAAGACCCCAAGCACAGCAAAAAAAAAAAAAAAACAGACATAAGAAGAGCAGGAACTGAACATCACTATTTCACTGTCAGCAATCTAAAACCAATGCAATACTCGTTAAAATAAACACACCTTCTCCCGCCTTTTGCAACAGATTTAAAACCCAGAAACCTGGTTATTTCGCCACCTGGGAAGAATATGTGAGCATCCATGTTGTGCAAGCTTGATAAGCGCTTGGGAGGCACCGAGCACAGTGGTGTGTATGCTGTGTAAACTCCACCAGGTACCAAACCAAATGCTGCCAGCATCATTTCCACAAGACATCGTCTCAGGCATGTTACCTTTCTTAGTAGATTTACACCTAAGAGGGCATACTTCCTGGCTTGGAAAAGTAGAACTTTGATGAAACCAGCTAAGTCGTCATAAAATTATCATCAAAATAAATGATGTCGTAATCTGGCATCGCCATTTCAAAAATAAGAAGTTGTGTTTATCATGTTTCTAAACACAATTGTGAATAATCATTGTTGCATAATATAACAAAATGCGCTTGGGACTTTTTTCCTTGCGCATTCCGTACATTACGAAAAACAGCAAGCACGTGCAGAAGCATCATACAATGACAACTTCAAACTACGATCATGCATAACACAAGCTTTTAGATGCATTTATAGAATCTCCGTTGTGGCCTCCAATCTGTGTTAGAATCATGAAATAATGAATGCTGTCGCTGTTTGAAACAATGTTAATTATTATATAACACCACATTCACTAGTTCCAGGGCCATGACTACCAGGTGTTACCTAACCTAGTCTGCACTTAAGCCAACTACGAACTGCTCCCGCCAGGCCAACCATGTCTCGCCTGAGCATCAAAAATTCATCTCGTGCATTCAAATAAATATAGCACTCGAAACCAGCTCAGTGAAACTAGGTTATCAGAGCACTCAAGAAACAGCTGCTTAAACAACATTTTCAGGTATTGAATAATAAAAGTACAAACCATCATTAACAAAATTAATCTCTTGTACAGGCACTGGTCGGTCATATGTTTAGGGGAATCCCCCAAGGTGGAGTAAATTTGTAATAAGGGAGTAATTACTCATTGGCATCCACCCAAGCGCAGCCATACGGCTACAAAGGAAAGCTATACAGCTTTCTCAGAAACTTCGCAGTTAAAGAAAAATTCGTCCTGGTCCGGGGTTCGAACCCGGGACCACCGCTACACCGGAGCAGTCGCTCTACCAACTGAGCTAACCGGGACGGCAAGCTTATGGTAGGGCGAGAGCGAATTGATCAATAACTCGAAGTGGGAACAGTGTTGGTCATATGTTTAGGGGAATCCCCCAAGGTGGAGTAAATTTGTAATAAGGGAGTAATTACTCATTGGCATCCACCCAAGCGCAGCCATACGGCTACAAAGAAAAGCTATACAGCTTTCTCAGAAACTTCGCAGTTAAAGAAAAATTCGTCCTGGTCCGGGGTTCGAACCCGGGACCACCGCTACACCGGAGCAGTCGCTCTACCAACTGAGCTAACCGGGACGGCAAGCTTATGGTAGGGCGAGAGCGAATTGATCAATAACTCGAAGTGGGAACAGTGTTGGTCATATGTTTAGGGGAATCCCCCAAGGTGGAGTAAATTTGTAATAAGGGAGTAATTACTCATTGGCATCCACCCAAGCGCAGCCATACGGCTACAAAGGAAAGCTATACAGCTTTCTCAGAAACTTCGCAGTTAAAGAAAAATTCGTCCTGGTCCGGGGTTCGAACCCGGGACCACCGCTACACCGGAGCAGTCGCTCTACCAACTGAGCTAACCGGGACGGCAAGCTTATGGTAGGGCGAGAGCGAATTGATCAATAACTCGAAGTGGGAACAGTGTTGGTCATATGTTTAGGGGAATCCCCCAAGGTGGAGTAAATTTGTAATAAGGGAGTAATTACTCATTGGCATCCACCCAAGCGCAGCCATACGGCTACAAAGGAAAGCTATACAGCTTTCTCAGAAAAACTTCGCAGTTAAAGAAAAATTCGTCCTGGTCCGGGGTTCGAACCCGGGACCACCGCTACACCGGAGCAGTCGCTCTACCAACTGAGCTAACCGGGACGGCAAGCTTGCCATAAGCTACCATAAGCTTGCCGTCCCGGTTAGCTCAGTTGGTAGAGCGACTGCTCCGGTGTAGCGGTGGTCCCGGGTTCGAACCCCGGACCAGGACGAATTTTTCTTTAACTGCGAAGTTTCTGAGAAAGCTGTATAGCTTTCCTTTGTAGCCATATGGCTGCGCTTGGGTGGATGCCAATGAGTAATTACTCCCTTATTACAAATTCACTCCACCTTGGGGGATTCCCCTAAACATATGACCAACACTGTTCCCACTTCGAGTTATTGATCAATTCGCTCTCGCCCTACCATAAGCTTGCCGTCCCGGTTAGCTCAGTTGGTAGAGCGACTGCTCCGGTGTAGCGGTGGTCCCGGGTTCGAACCCCGGACCAGGACGAATTTTTCTTTAACTGCGAAGTTTCTGAGAAAGCTGTATAGCTTTCCTTTGTAGCCGTATGGCTGCGCTTGGGTGGATGCCAATGAGTAATTACTCCCTTATTTGTACAGGCACTACGGAGGATAAAAGAAAGTGAAACTGCACTGGTGCTTTCCCCACAGCTTGGCACACAGCCACACAGTCTTGACTCAATCATAAGCACCACAACTCACATTACCTAAATAAAATCCAGAGCGATCATGATGACACTGTTCGACAAGTGCCCCCACAAGGATGAAACGGGTATACCAACAGCAGTGTATCAATGGTGGAGTGCTGGGCCATGAGCCGATGCAATTACGCAGTCAAACTTGCTCTAAATGCATTCCACAATGCTTATTTGCCTTATATTACCTGTTAACCTGACCTCACTGGTCATCTCGTTACACAATCTGTCTTTGGCATATACAAACACCTCCATGACAATGTGTGAAGCTGCACTTCAGCGAAGCTCAGGAATACTTTAAGGTGCAGTTCGAATGTTGCAAGGACACAAGAACCAAGATATGCCTGCAGAGGAACTTCTGTGAACAAAAAAGTAAAAGTATGTATGCACTTGTTGAAAAGAAAACAAGCACAATTTTGTGGCAACAGCCTGCAGACATGCAGGGTATGTTACAGTGAATGCTCGCACAGCCTTTGATACAATATGTTGCAGCATGGCCAGAAGGCAGGCAACAATGTGTTGGTAACTGTCGCACAACTGACTTGCACGTCATCAGAAATGTCAGAAGGGGCGTTTCACTTGAAAAACAAACAGAATGATAAGAAAAAAATGCATCAACTCTAGGGAGAGCTCCTCAATATTTTTTGTTGAAATAGTTTTTCTTTAGGCTTTTGCAACACACACAAGAGCCTGTGAGAAGCCTAGGCACTTGGTACAATTAGAGAATACAGATGCAAAAAAAAAAGGAAGGGACACCTAGAGTATTCACTGAAGAATTTAGATTTGCTTTGATTCAGGAAAGGCGCTTGAAATGCAGGCAAGAATAATAATGTTATGCATGGCGCAAGAAAGCCAGAAAACCACTGAAAAAGAATGCATATCAACCACCTTCCCACAGCAAATTAATATGAATATATGTATCACAAAGAAAGGCATCTTTCATAGTGCCTATCATTAAACATGATTAAGACTGCACACTGCTCGCATATGAAAAACAGCCTTTCATTTTACTCTGCTCTGTATACTGTGAAGGGTTACAAAATATCAAAGAATGAGAGATAACTGGCTTCCGAAATCCAACGTCATCTACGATGCAGGTAATCAAAAATGGTTACGTCATCTTGCTGTTATTATCACCCAGGTGTAATGACAACTCTTAACTCCCGCTCTCATTGCTTTGAGAAGAAATCAATGATTCCAAGCAAAGGAACTGTCTCCGTGTTCAAATATTAACGTAACTGAGTTCTGAAAACAATGACATTTACTGCAGAAGTGCTACCTGGAAAGTGTCGCAGCAGTTTCCAAACAGCTTTGCTTCAAGCTGGCTCAATAAAGTGGGCCATTCGAGGCGAGTCGCAGTACGAGTACATTGAGTGGCTTTTCCCCAGCAAAGCAATACACAGCACATGAGTAAGTGTGAGAATTTGGTGGAAGTATTTGGTGGAAGCTTGCGCAATAAAGCTGCAAACTCAATGTCACTGAGAAGCTAGTCAGAGGACAAATTGTACGATGAAATCGAAATAACTCCTGTTATGCCCATTAAGAGAGTTCCAGTAAAACTACAGCTTCATCGTAATTAGTCAGAGAAGTGATCACAACAACAGACATTGAAGTAATCATTCGCTGTACTGAAGGCATCAAGGAAAGCAAGGCAACCAGGATAGGCACAGACAACATAGACATTGCATTCCGTTAAACTATTCAACAAATATGGTATAGTTGAGTAACAATAGCTTGGCTGGAAATTATTCAAAAACTGCCGGAGAGGAGACTTGAACTCTGCCTGAAATATGAGATCCGCTTTCAACCTGAAAAACAGACAAACAGAAAATAAATCACTTCTTCAAATGACTTCATTGCATCCCGCTCTTGTGCGTTTTTTTTTTCATATTTCATGGCGCAAATAGAGAAGAGAGACACTTTATTTCCTTCTTTTTGTTTCTAGTTATGCAGCTCATTGTAAATCTGCAGAGTTACCAAGGTTTGCCATTTCTTCTATGCTCCTTGTGTTTGGTTATGCAATATTTGTTTTGCAAATTTAGTCAATTTTCATGTGAATGTTGTCTTTGCAGAGAGCATAGATTCGTGAGGCCTTCAACAAGTACTGGATTGATCCTCTATTTTCGTATGTTTGAACTAGTGTCAGAACACTTTATAAGACTATGGGGTTATCTCCTCACTTTTTTGCTGTGGAATAATGCATTTGTACTGAGCAATCTCATCTTACTGGTAAATGGGTCAATTGGTTTTTGGGGAAAGTAAATGGCGCAGTATTTGTCTGGCATATCTCTGTGGACACCTTAACCGCGCCGTAAGGAAAGGGAGGAAGGTGGGAGCGAAAGAAGAAAGAGAGAAAGAGATCCGGAATAATTTCGACCACCTGTGGATCTTTAGCGTGCTTACGCAAAATGCGAAAGGCGCCTTGTGCAATGTCAATGCACGTTAAAGATCCCCAGGTGGTAGAAATTACTCTGGCACCCCTGTCTCTCTTTCTTCTTTCACTAACACCTTCCTCCCTTCCCTTACAACACGGTTCAGGTGTCCACCAAGATATGCCAGACAGATACTGCGCCATTTCCTTTCCCCAAAAAACAATTTAACAATTTACCAGTAAGACGAGATTGTTCAGTACAAATGCATAATGCCACAGCAAAAAAGTAAGGAGATAACCCCATAGCCGTATCAATTATTCTGACACTAAATCAAACATACAAAAATAGAGGATCAATCTAGAATTTGTTGAAAGACTCGGAAAGCTATGTTCTCTGCAAAGACTACACTCACTTGAAAATACCCTAAATTTGCAAAACAAATATTTCGTAACCAAACACAAGAAGCACAGAAGAGATGGCAAACCTTGGTAACTCTCCATATTAACAATGAGCTGCATAATTAGAAAAAAAAAGGAAGGAAATAAAGTGTCTCCTCCCACTCGCAAATGTAGTGGACAAGCTACTGCAAACCACTTGCTCTCATGAGTCACGCTTATGAATGCTACATGAGATGAGTAACAAACACAAGGATGACACATGAAGAGATTAAACGTGTCAGAAAATATCAGGAAAGCTCTATGATGAAATATATAGTTGCAGAATGCAAAAATGATTATGGCAATTACAATGAGCCACCAAGGCAGGCATTTATGAAAATAAGCCTTAGATGCTTATGTGCCACTAAACCAACATGACATAACACATTTATTAAAATGTTTGTGGCTACAAAACAAACAAGATCAAAAAGGACCACAAATGCGGGCCCATTCCAAGGAATCTCCTGCATTGTAAAATTTCAAGAAGAGAAATCTCCATCATGTATTCTACGGCTGTAAAGGCAACCTACTGTTCTAAGCACGCTTGTACATATGGCCCAACAGAAATAAGAGTACGAAGCCCAGCTACCTGTCGCAGTCCAATACATAGCTGTATTATTACCCTTGGCATAAAAGGATGACAGCTGAACTGTGTTACTCTGACCACACACCGGATGCTAAGATGACCAGACACACTCCTTTATCAACTCTGGCTTCCAACCTATAACTGGCCACTGAAGATGTACCGGAGTTGTTCTAGAACACTGCCACTTTTTATCCTTGGCATCTTCATGTGAGCTCCAATGCCTGAAAAAGAAAAAAAATGAGCGGAATGACAGGAGCAGCTGACCGTAATCGTTCCAAGGGTTTCACATGGACGTGATGTAGGTTTGTTAACTGAACGAAGGAGATTCTAGCTATGACTATTAGAACTATTAGCTTGGTTAATGTCTAGCATGAGTGTATGGGACAGCTTTCAGATGCATGTTTTGACAACAGTGCTTTTTGCACAATAGCAAACATCAGGCCCCTTCTTTACCTGAGTCATCATTTGAACGTAACCCACGCTTAGAGGCATGAAGTGTTATCAACACTGTTCTTTCTACCACCCCCTCAAAGGGGCATTGTGAACAAATTAAAGTTAGCCTCCATCAACAAATAACCGCACTGTAATGAGGAGAGCACTACTTGCGCAGGAAATGAAGCTTTTGTAAGCTAGGAAAGGAGATGTCAGCATCACTGGCTCGTTACCGAAGTAAACTAAGATGCACTGGCACAAATTTTTGGGTGCAGATTTGGAACCATAAGCTACACTGCCATGTACTTCAAAACAGCGGTAGAAGAGTACTTTTCACGCAGGCTTCACAAGTTTTAATTGGGTGGAGGGGTAAATTTTTCGCGCATTTTTTCCAGCAATCAATGCACCTTTTGGTGCCAGAAAAACATCAACACAGGAAGAAGGCGTTTTACAAGGAACAAAAATAGAATGGAGCTGCCCTCAGTGCCTGACTGACAGGTCATGCTCTGCCAGAGCAAAGTTTGAATGCGCTAGGAAGCAGGTGACCACACTAACAACCGCTTGCCTATTTTTCAAACCACTCTTATTGGCCATTGCAAGCACCTTCTTTTATTTTATAATTTTGAATTTTTTTATTTTACTATCATGTTTGGCACGAGGCCAATGTGAGTTGTCAACACCCAGAGGTTGTTTTAGGCAAGCACATGGTAGCTTTCCATGGCGTCAATGACGGCAGTGTTCGTATACGTCATCCACCTTTTCTTCGTTCATGCCACCTAGGATGACGTCATGGAAAATTCCACCACCACTGCTGCTCCTTGCCATGTACACGATGCTCACCTCTAACCACCAAGTAACACGGCACTTGTCATGGCTATGAGGTTTCACACTCGCTTCTCACGAGAAATTCCTGGGTTCGAATCCGACTCATCTCACCATTTTCTGTGATTTTTTCTGTTTATGCAATGGAGAAGAGCCACACACACATTGCTGAAATCACTCACCACGGCCAGTAATGCTAGCACATTAATTGAAACACATCATTAAGGGCATGACACGTCAGCTCGTGCTGATCAAAGCCACAACTGCCTGCCTTGGCAGCATCAAGTGTGTATGATGCGCACAGCGTTTCTGAGATGACCTTACAGCAGATGAAATTTCTGAACACAAAGCATACACTGAATCCTTAGTAATGCAGTGGTGATGTGTACAAGTAGATGAAAAAAAAAACTGGAGCGGACACTTGAGCTCTGCCTTAAGGGTATGACATCATAGCATTAGTGGGTTCATAACCGGAGATGTGGTCATCTTCTTTCAATTCACAGATCGCCGGGAGTCCTCACAGCACCTCTGCCGCAGTGGTGCAGGTTGCATTTCCCGAGCAACCGCTTGCAGCCAATGATTAATTTAACTGCCACCTGTCGCAGTGGGCAGTTTACAAACAATCCAGTAGGCAGGTTGTGATGATGTCACAATGTCATGTGACCGAGGTGACTCACCTAGGCTGCTTCTGTGGGGATCTTTTCACGGATTTCCCCCTCGCAGCCAACAAAGCTGACTCCGGATTTTCTGCAACGCGGGGACCCTAAATCTATTGTGTTAATACTGCTGCTCAAACCCGTGGTGTTGAGGGGTCAGTAGTTGCCAGGTCATATGAATGCAGTGCAGATAAGGAAATACCAAATCAGCACTGTCAACTGCTGTACACCTTTGTTAGAATGCACAAGGAGTGCACGCCACTCATTCACTGCTTTCTAGAGAAGGCATGCACTGTTCACTGTCCACCAGATGGAATAAAATATTCGAAGGCCCCCACGAAAGTACATATAAAGACAAATGTGGAGAAACTGATGATAACCTATACAGCAGATTATTACAGTATAATGACCAAGAGCAAAAGACAAAAATATGCCTCATATCTTAATTCGACTTTGTAAGTAATAAATGCATCTTTGGCTGTCAGACAAGCATCAGCACATATGGACAAAGAGCCAGGCAACCGGTTTCGACCCAGAAAAAAAAAAATTCCCTCAGTACCTCTTAAAACTCCACGAAAAGCTACTGTTATGATTTTCTCATGGCATGGTACATAAAATTTAATATCTCGGAGCCTCACATGGGCTATAAAAAACACAGCAGTGGAGGGCTCCGGATTGGGCTCTTCATGTCCATTTACAATACACATGACATGGACGTCTTTGCATTTCAACCACAACATAATGACTTTGCCATAGGTCGCATTTAAACCTTAAATCTATACCTCAGCAATCGACATCATCGTCAATGTGCCACACTGTTGGCTTGCACTTGTGTAAGGAATTTTGCACTCAGCTAAATGCCTCGAGTCACAATACCTCTCAAAGCAGCCTCTAAACTGGCTGCCTAAACAGCGCTGAATCTAACTTTCTTTTTTATGGCCAACCTCCAGCACAGACCTGAACCTTAGCATTGGGGGGTGGGGGGGTGTTTAAAAGACAGATCTGTCAATGAGCGCTGATATCGAATGGGAAGCGAACATAGCATCTGGAAGCTTTGCATGCATTAGGGTGCTAAATTAGCTAAAATGTTCTTCTGAATGACAACTGGCTTAAGCGAAACATTTAAACAAACAAAGCTTTTCTTAAGATATACAAAAGAAGAAAAAAAACCACCTGAAGGTTTTCTGACAGGTGAAACCAGTGAAAATTGACGCAGCACACGACGGGTAGACAGGAAGGTGTTAAGCGCTTACAGTAGTTGTAAAACCAGCCCTGTTGTGCCTGCATCTTCTCCTGTTTTGTGTCTATTTTCGCTGGTTTCATTCACTAAACACAATTCACCGGCCACACTTCTAAGAGTTCTGTAGATTTTATCAGCTGACAAGAACGTCTGCGGGTATACATTATTTCATGTAAAAAATTAGCCAACTGAAAAAAAAATGAAACATCTAGAGAGAAAATTAACACAGCAGAATACAGGTATAAGAGGCTCAATGTTATATATGAATGAAGCCAAGTCAGTCAAACCAAGGAAACCATAGCAAGGTATTATTTTTATTGCTTAATGTTGCTGTTGCATTGAGAGAAGGAAAGCTGTCAAGCAATCATTTTATATTCAAGATAATGTGACAGACAACGTGCTGATGGTGGAAGCCAAATTCACAGCCTCCATGTGATGTGTAGTACTCTACAAAGTGGGCTGAAGCAGCAGTTGCCTCCCCTTCTATTTTTATATGTACATATGTACCGATTCCATCAAGCGCAGCCAAACATTCAGGACATGGGTTTGGCTTTCAAGAAAGGCATATATGCTCTTTTTTTTCTATGGTGTTATGTTGCGTCCTGGCGAAAAAGATTCTATATTTCTTTTGCTCTCCGAGGCTAACCATTCCAACAAGGAACTCAATAGTAGCAATACTGTCCGGTTCTAAGAGGGCTGTTCAGTGCCTTTGCATATATATGTACACACTAAATATAAAGCTTCTTGAGTTCCTGCAGCACAGCAACACAAACAGCATTTTAATTTGCAGTCAACTCTTGATGTCTGTGCACAAAAGAGAAAATATTGGTGCAAACTATGTGGGGTTAAAACAACGAGAGCCTTTTTAATTTGGTAAAAGTGATGTTGACAGGATCAAATGCTTTAGTTTGAACTGATGGGAGTCCACTTTATGCACTGTACGAACAATTTTTTTCATCATCATCTATTCATATTCTTAGAAAAACCACCTCAGCTGTGCTAATATATGCCTCTTTAGATGCACAGCAGGTCTGCTGCAGTTGCGTTCTGCTGCTGAGCATAAGTTTGAAAGTTTGACATTTTTCCGCGACAGCCACACTTCAACTGAGGCAAAGATGACAATATGGCCATGAAGAAAGATTTAAGCTGTAGTGAATATTCTTTGCTATAATGTATATTAAAATTCATATAATTTAAAATATGTACGCCATAAGTGCTCATTAACGCGTTTCGATTGATTAAAATCAAAGCTGACTTTATGCACTAATTACACTTCGGCAAAAGAAGACCGAAACGCATACCCATTTTCGGGTTTGCTGCGCGCTTGGCTCAAGTTATCATCCTCCAATGAAAAATATTGGCACGTCGTTCGCGTCATCAGAGTTAAAGCTTTCTGCGAGCATGCAGCACTTGCTCTTGGTTTGAACGCCGATTGAATGCACTAAAATGAGGTGAAACAGGGACAAGTGGCCTCTCGTAACCTGACTCGTTTTGAAGCGTGAGGCCGTCAAACATTTCAGGGATAAGATACACTGATGATAAATTTAATGAAACGAAGGCAATAAGGTCAGCCAGAAAGATTGATATGCGGCCAGCTATTCTGCCATCCTGCAACATTTTGGAAACACAGATTCATTCGCACAAACACCCTCGGGAAACGACAACAGTTGCACGCCTAGTCGGATGTCACGAAAACGCACCTTAGGCTGCGGAGTCCGCCGCGTACGCGCTTTGAAGTTTGCGCCGCTCGTGACGTTTTCTGTGCACTTGCCCGAGATTTTCTTGGGCCATACCTGCATGCATACCTCAGTGCACTTTCCTCCTTTCTCCCTTATAATGGATGGATGGATGGAAGATAGGAGCATATCCTTTGAAACGGGTGGTGGCAGTTACAAGTTGCAGCCTTTGATCCTGAGATTCGAGTTGTAGATGCGAATCCCTGAGGCTACACTTCACATCGTCATTGCCATCATCCACGGACCGATGCGTAAGGCTAAATGGAGGAAGACGATCCTCGTGTCACGTGACTTTTAATGACGTCATTCCAAAATGGCGTTTGTTTAGGTACATTTCTGGGTACTTTTTGTTGCAAAATTAGGTAAAAATGGCGTCGCAAAATTTTGAAACGTCCCTAGCCATAGTTTCTAGGTCGCTGGCGTCTCCACGGTTGCCACGGTGACCATCGTTGTCATCGCCAACGCCACGGTGGTTTGTTGACATGGCTGCGATGGCTGTTTACCGCGCGGTGCATTGACGTGTGGAGTAAGTGCTGCCGTGAAAGTCATCAAAGGTTGGTGCAATGACGAGTAATATTGACCGCGCTAACGTCCGGACTTGTACCCCAGTGCCCTAGTGTTGTCTTTATTATGCAAGTTTGCAGTGCGACCTGTTCCAGCCGTGGTATGGTATCGGAAGCCCCTAGAGACGTTTAGCAAGGCGGTGCTTGACTGAATTTGAGGTCACTTCAGTTCTCTTCGGCACCTTTCGGTATTGTATCTCGTTGTGTGAACATTGCCTCCTCTAGAAGGAGGCAATGTTTTGAAGCATTGGATGAGTGTCGAAAATTATGTTTCCTTGTGTTGCGCGTAACTGATTCTGACCTCTACGTACTGATAGGATGAGCTCGTATGCATAAAAATGGTGGGTACTGCGAGCCATTTGGCAGTTGCGGTACATATATGCTATGTTCCTGGAGTCCTGCATGTGTGCCCACCGGCGACAAGCTATGCTAAAAAAAAAAATTAAAATGCGGAAGGAAGGCGGAATGGACGTATACACGCTAGCCTTTGAAAGGACAACACATCTTCCGTCATAATGTTTGATATGCCTGCAGTGTCTACCCACCAACTAGCCAAGCTGTAATGGATTACTTCGCGTTGACACCCATGTTGCGCAAAGCACACGGTAGGCCACAGCTGCTTTGTACGACGCCGTAGCGTTGCCCACGGACAGACTTAATTCACGCAACTCGACGCATCGTGCCACATGAACTGTACGCCGCTTTCTTCGCTGATAGGCGTTTAGCAAATGGCGTAGTATGGTCACACCACCGAACCTTTGAATATCTAGAAAGCTGCTTTTCTTTTATCTATTTGGTGAAGTGTTTATATTCATTAAGTAGAACGTGTGGTTCTTGGTGTATTTCTTGTAACGTTCAGCATTGGAATAAAGCCAGACAAGGCCGAAACTTGTTTTGCTTGCTCTGTCATTTCTGTAATGGTTTGTGATGAAGTGGGAGGCTTGACTTAGGCTGTCAGCATCTGCGTAGCCAGAGTGGCCCTTGGGTTTGTTTGGGAACTATGTTGGGTTATTGCAGGGTAAGTAAAACACAACACAGAGAGAAACGTAAACACTCCGGATGATCAGTTTCTTGCACTTTCTGTGTGTTACATTTTCTTAGCTTCAATTTCTAGACGCCGTGAATGCATTCCAAATTTCACAGCTGTTTTTTCTGCTGCAGCAGTTAGTAAAAACACAGACTGATAGGCAAGTTGGTATGACATAATAAGGCAAAAACAGCAGACCTGCATAAGGAAGATGCTGCGTGTTGTCTCATCTTCCTTCATCCTTGTGCAGGGTGCACTGTTTTACCCTTATTAGTAAAAGTATGTTGTACAGGGACGTTGGATGCCATGCATGCCGTAATGCGCTGCATTAACATTTGTAGCTAGAAGGGTTTCTTTTTGACATTAGCATTGTATAAGTGAATATAATTTGTGCGCATACATGAATAGCATGCTGGCTTGGCCTTATGTAGGCCACTGCATCATTACGAAGTGTATGAGGTGTCACATTAATTGCGCGCCTGCTTTTACTGCACGTTGCCAGTTTTGAGGGGAAAATCTGTTTTGTGTGGAGTCAGCAGTGACTAGGCAAGCGACCTTTAAATGCAAATAAACTTGCTCCATAGATGGGAGCTCTGTGGGGCAATGGACACACACACAAAAAAAGAGTAGCCATGACCTTTCAATATAAAGTTAAGAAGCAGCATAAACCAAACATCAACACGCCATGCATGTGACATGCTTCTCTGCATACAGTGAAGAGCTTAAAAATGCATGAAATGTAAACATGGCTTGTCTGCTTATATTTGGTTGTTCCTTTTAGAGGGAAGCATTTTCACAAATTTTTCTCTGGTTTATGGCAAACGTCTAAAGGAGTGTGGGATTTCAGTAAGGAAACATTTACAGTTGGCCACATAAGTTTGAAGTATTCAAATTAGAAGGTCTGAAAAAGCTCTGTGCCTTTTCTTTCTAGCTGCATTCTAATTTTCATTCTTCGCTTGCCATGCTGCTGAATGGGTGGGTCTGCTGGTTCCTGAATTACTGTTTTTGTAATGTGCACAGTCAGAACATATGTATATCACGAGTATGAGGCAACATATTTAAAAGCACAATGTGAAAAGATCTTGTGGATACATTTTTGAAGGTTGGCAGCTCAGTTCGCTGATATGTTTAGGTGCTTTTTATATTGTCAAGGCCCAGTAGGTATTAAAGGAGTAGAGACAACAAAATTTTAGTTCTTTCTTTCGGTTAGAATGATGCGCAGTACTTTAGAAAGACTAGACAGCTGCATGGATTGTGACAAGAGGCAATATATTTATAATTGCATTTTTTCTCTTGCACTGCTTTAGCTTAAACAACCGAACGACGACTGTGATGTCAGGGATGTGTTCAGGTCATGTGAGGCATACAAAGACAGCAGTATTGTTGCAGCTTTGTTCATTGTTATTTGCATCAACTCGTACACAAACCTGTCTAAGAGTTGGAGTCACATAAAGTGAACAGGCAGCGATTATATCTCTCTTTGCATGCCTCATGTGACCTGAACATGTATCTGACTTCAGAGCAGTCATTCGGCTGTTAAAAACCGAAACCAGATGACACGAGAAAAAAAATTAAATTGTAAATTATTTAGCTGACAAAGTTAAAATCCACATGGTGGCTTGTGTATAGCATTGCCTAGTGCATCACTGTAAAGAGAAATGTGCATCCAAAAATTTGGTTTCTCTACTCCATTAAAGATGTAGCCCATGAAATGTTTGTGGCAGACCTTTGAGTTCATCATTCTTTTATGAGTTGTGAAACTGGCTCACTAGAGTGTAGCATATCAGGAGTCAGAGTGTTACTGGAGTACTCTGACCTCATGGTGATTAAAATAGAAGAAAACTAGTTGAGTCCACAAAGAATGAGGTGCTCCTTTCAGAAGCAGAGCTGCTGTGAAGAATGTTCTATGAAAAGACAACCATCAGCTCTTTGCTACATTTCAGGTTATTATTTTCTTGAAGACCTAGTAATGGGTATTACAGAAATGATAAGAGGTATGTTACAGAAATAATTGGTACCTGCATATTAGCACGACAAGGGGTGACTAATAGAATTTTTGTAGGGGTCTATAGAATTTTGCCTCCATCGAAATGCGACCGCCACAGGCGGGATCGAACCCACGTCTTTCAGGTCAGCAGCCAAGCACCATAACCTCTGAGGCACTGCGGCGGCCAGTGATTTTCTATTACTGGCCCTCGGTACGGTGGGTTCACGGTTTTGCGGTAGAAATGTTATTGGTGTATGCCTGTTGTGCATATATTGGCTGAATATTTTTGTTCAAATTAGTGCAAAATTTGTGAGTTCTTTTTTCTCTTAGAATCCACAATTCATACTGTGGCAGGTGTTACACTTGTATGACACCTTGATAAAACTAGCCAAAAATTATCAGGTCGGCCTGTGGTGGAACCACGACGGGGACTATGTGAAGTGGACTATGGACAATCACTTCACCAGCAGCCTATGCGAGTACCTCGCCGAAACTGGTCTCCACTCCTTCTTCTAACTTTCTGTAACCTACATTCCACTCCCCCTTTTCTCAACTTATGCCTCACGGCAGACTACTCGAATAAAAAAAAAAAAAGTGTGTAGCAAACCAAGAAGGGCATGGGACAATTATAGTAATTTAGATGGAGTGGGGAAGTTGTCTATCGTTAATTTTTAGATTGCAGATATAGTAAAAGTAGACGATACCTAGGCAACATGTAAGACATAAAGCAGAGACCTGGACTTTTGGTTGCTTATAATGTGGTCAGCCGTTGCCCCGCCGCAATAGCTGAGTGGTTAGGGTGCCCGCTGCTGTTCCCAAGGACGGGTTCGATCCCAGTTGCGGCAGCTGCCTATCAGTGGAGGCGAAATGCGAGGCGCCTGTGTACTGAGTGACATCAGTGCTCGATAAAGAGCCTCATGTGGTCAAAATTAATCCGTAGCGCTGCACTATGGCGTTCCTCATAACCCATGTTGCCTTCGGACGTTAAACCCCATATTCTATACCATACCATAACTTTGACGTGTTCTGTGTGCTTTACCATTTAAGCTGCAGTAATTGCTGAGCACTTGTTGAGTTTTCATGAGTATTTTTATGTGCAAATGCACAATGTGTGACGGGGTGCATATCGACAATTACGTACGCATGGCACTCATGCTAAGACTGGCGTGCATGTGAATATTCGTGTCCATCGTGTAAATAAACGGAAGTTGCATAAATAGTGAACTAAATGTAGTGTCAAAATGTCTGTGAAGAAAAAATTCTCATGTTTGCATGTGCTGTTGAGTCATTTTGATTGTAATGGCAAGCGTGGTTACGTTCAAGATTGCAGCAATATCTCGGCACATTATGATTTTGAATGGTAAAATTTTGTCTGTCTTGCATCCGTTGCAGTTTCAAGTAAGGTGGACGCACACAGTTTCAGCATTGCTGCCAACATGATTTGTGTGAATGGCTTTATTGTACACTGTTGGGAGTAAGGCTTCTAGTCCATCCGAAGTGCTCTGATGAAAAATACCTTTTATAATGGTACTTGTGGTTTCATGTCATTAAAACTACACTCAAATAATAAATAATGTGAGTTTGAGCTGCATAAGTGAAAGTTATGTGACCGCTTTGTTCATGACAGTACATTTGGTTCGGTTCAATCCGCTACAATGATAGAAGACCGTTCTGCTTTGAAACAGCAAATTGACATGCATTCAATTAATAAGCTTGGGATGAGCAACAAGAGAGAAAGCGTACATATTGTTGACGATGCAATGTTGACCCTTAAGTGCCCCTGTTACGTTTTCAGTTTTGTTGCCTTAAATTTCTTATGGTCGCACTGAGCTACCCGATTTAGAAAACTGCCAAAAAATAATCGCACGTCCTAGTTTTAGTCAAAACCAAGGAGAAGAAAACATGCATATTTATATTTTCGTTTTATTTTTATGAATCAATTTTGTTGGCGTTTCCTTTGAATGAGTGTGTTGATTTTCGTCAACTGCATAAATGACTTTCTTATTTATGTTGCAATTTTTAACGTTTAATGCTTTTTTTTTCTAGTTTATTGCTGGTTTCGGCTATTTAGATTTACTTTTCTTTGAGGGAACGCGCGATGATGATGATGCTAGCGCTCTTACAGCGCCCCCTACAGTCAGTTAGCAAATAAGAAAAAAAAACAACATGGCGGTTGTTTACGTACGTTCGAATCGTGGTCGGCGGCTGTTGCGAGTGAAGTATTCGTCGGTGTCTCGTCTTTGTGGCGTGTGTAGTTCTTTAAATTTGCCCCTTTTTTGTTTGTGACCAGTAGACCGCCTATGGAATGCGTGTTTACCTCCCATGCGTCCCTAAAGGTGAGTGAGCAGGACGCAAGCCCGCGCCGTCCAGTACTGGCGTCCCTGATCTGGGTGTTTCCAGCTCATTCTGGAAAATATCTGTGCATATAACTCTTGTTATAATCATCACGATGCAGTGCGTGGGCTGTGATATGTCGTCACATTGACTTTCTCGTGATGCAAGGGTTGGAGAACATTGCAGCATGTCGTTTCCAGCCCGCCTTCGATCCTTCAAGACTGATCTGGACAGTACCAGTTGACGACTGTTGTGGGTGCGAGGTGGCGTAGATCTGCTAGATCACAGAGAGAAGCAATTGCCGGCAGAATAATCGCAAGACTAACCCATCTGTGGCTCGCAACCACCTCAGTGGACTGAAAAATGCTCGGGACAGAGCGAAGCAATAAAGCTGCACGGTGCGAACGCTATAGATACGTTGCTTACGTCTCATGTAGTACCTATCTGAATTAAATGTTCTGGAATGCACTGGCAGTGTGTACTTCTGCTCTTGAGACCGAGTCGTCCTTCATGGCGCAGAAAGAGTGCACTGAACGCATGTGCATACGCTGGGCGGCGCACCTTAAAAATAAAATTGTTTCCATGTTCACTGCATGTTTTCAAAGGCACATGAGTTCTAAGGTAATCCTCTGAGTTCTCGTTCTGCTGGTATAGTCATATTTGGTCTTTGCAATCAATGACTCTGTGCCCACATACTGTCAAAAAGCAAGATTTGTCAGATCTTTCTCAGCCAGAGATGATGTGCTGGCATGCATAAATTGATATATAGCATCGTAATAGTGTGACACTGAACACTTTATTAAGATGTAATAGCAAGTAATTTCGATGTTTGTGTAAGCCAGTGTATTTGCCTTCATTGAAAAAGATATTCAAGAAAGTGTTTTGGTGTTCGTATGAGGCGGGACAGAACTTGTCTATACAAAGTATGTGATAGCCAAGTGCTCAGGGCCAAATGTCACCTATCACTGCCTCTCGCTGGGGCAGGTGGCTCTCTGGAATTCTTTACTTCAGCATACTGCAAAACTAAAATATGTGAAGAGCTGCGCTCAAATTTCGCTTTACCGACTGTAGTTATTGGCTGTTGATTTTTTTTTTTTTGCACGTGGTTTACTGCTGATACAATAACACACATGGCTCAGTCTGTGCATTGTAATGCGTGCTACTTACTGCATGCAATGCTTCAAAAGCAAGGGTTTGGGCAAGTTGTTTGTTCTAGTTAAGGTTGGTCGCCGAACAGAAAGGGACGACACGGGAACCAGACACACAGCACCGACTGTCGAGATTTCTGTCAGTGCTGTGTGTCCGGTTCTCATGTTCATGCTGTCTTTATTTCTTTGCAATGTGACCAACCTTAGCTTCAAAAGCAGTCTTCGCACTATGTATAGGGAGGGTGCACATGCACTGCTGATTGCAACCAGCCACATTGACATGCTGCACAGAGAGGGCCTGGTAATAAGCGTGTCCATTTTGTGCTCGTGTCTGTGTATGGCACCTGGTGCTAACTGCTCGCTATACTGCACATTTCAATTTAGGTGCCAAATGTACTTCCTTGTGATGCAGTGTGTGCACACCAGGGAATGATCTCGCATTTTGCATGGTACAGCGAGTACTATTTTCCTTAACATGTAACAAACTGTAGCTGTCTTTCAAAAATATCATTTTAGTGCATCAGCATCAGAACCCCCCATGTTGGAATAATCCGTCGGTCTGAAGCCTCAGGTGACAGAGTGGAGGGAGTGAAATCCACCTTCACGAAATTGCAGGGAAGAGGGAAGAAGAGAGGGCGGGAGGAGGCGGTTGGCAAGCGGTTGCAAATCTGAGTCGAAGGGTGGAGTGGATGTGTCAGTGATGGATGGGATTTCATCGGGTGAGTGGAGTGGGGGTGTCACGTAGTGATTGATGGTACCCATTCGTACAGTCTTACCCTGTCAGTGGCTGCTCGGTCCGGCAGGAACATAATGCTAACTTTGGCTTACGAGGTTTAACGTCCCAAAGCGACTCAGGCTATGAGGGACGCCACAGTGGAGGGATCCAGTAATTTCGACCAACAGTGGCCCTTAACGTGCTCCGACATCGCACAGCATCTGGGCCTGTTGTGTGTCACCATCGGAATACAACTGCCGCAGGCGGGGTCATACCAGCGTCTAATGGAATTTGTTTAATTTTGTCGTTACACTCACAGTAAGATTAGTCTTTCCCAAGTACAAGTTGTATTTAATGTCAGAGTCCAAGGAAGGGCAGCTTTCCAAAGCCACAGCTGGGCTTGTACAGCGTAATTAAGCAGCATTAACATCCTTTAGAATCTATTAACGTGTTTGTACTATGATTACACAATGGACACAGTATTTATCAAGGCAAACAATGGCAGCGTATATATGCCTGCAAATGTTTAAATCAAGAATAGTATCTGCTAGCTTATTAAAAATATATCATTTATAAAATGACCGTCCAACTTCTCAGAAGTACCAAATCTGTGGAGAAATACAAATTGCAGATTGCCAGTATGCCTAGGAAAATACATTTTGACTGTCAAAAAAGGATTAGGAGCACTTTATTATTAACTACGCGAGGATTGTGGAAAGATGGGTCGGGTCACACCCAATAGTGCAAAACATGAACCCTTGGAAAAGATGCGAAGTTGTGGCGCCTATGCACTCATATGCTGTGCATAATGGGCTGCCTTGCATTACCATAACCTGTCCAGGTAGACTGCCACAAGTCAATAAAAATCTCCGATATATACAACCACAGTTTTCAGTTAGGTAGACATTTTATTTGTGACATTCTTAATCTAGCTGGCAGGCTATCAACAGCCCGAGGTGAATGTGACGTGCAGGATGAAACGGGTGCCATATGTGGATACTGGAGTAAATGTGATGTGATGAGCCTTGGGAGCATTCCTCTTCACATGGCGCCAGGCAGTCTTGCGGCCACATAATACAGCTGACAGTGCTTCATTCTGTAACCTGTAATACTGCAGTTACTTGCATCATGGATGCAGTTTCTTGTGGGAAAAAATTAAAATGGTAAGTTTGGTGCATTTATTACATGGTGTAAAACATGGTGTGGTCAGTTGAACTTTCCCCAGATTTTGATGATTGATGTAGGGAAAGCATTTATTATGCAAATGCATCCATTATTTAAGTAAATATGGTGTACAAAAACGTGGAATGGAAACAGAAATCAGCATCTGCAGGATTGAAACAAATTCCTAACAACTTTGGCACAGCACCATACCCATGACTGCCAAGCCACATTTTAGCCCCTAGCCTTTCACTCTACACTGTCCTTAATCTGTTCATTCCCAATGGGCCAGACATGAGGCCGTATGGCACTCGGGTATCCGTATCTGCCTATATGGACATGCCACGTTGTCTACTACACAGCTTTTTAAACACTTGTAGCAACAGTGTCAGTTTTCTCAGAAGCATGAAACTTTGTTACGATTAGTTTTATGACACACCCAGCACATTAACAGGCATTCTAGCCAAATTATAATTTCGTTGCAGTTGGGCTTTGAAGCATTTTTCATTAATGAGTAAAAAGGAAATGACATTAACTGGGCACTATATGTTTCATCTAAGCTGCCTTCTCGACAAATAGGGGCATTTTAGAATTTCTAGGCAACAAAGTTGGCACAGTGTTCCCATCTCACAACAGAAGGCTCATTGCTTGGAAGGCTGGTGGAGAGACACTGTGTAAGAGCCAAGCAAGTTCATTTATGAAGTGCTTTATCATGTGAGGGAAGGCTATTCACGGCTGTTTACCATGGCAATATAAGTTCGTGTCACAAATTGCACCAGCAATGTTCTGAAAAATGAGTAATACTGTTTTTCTGTTGCAGCAGTATTCTCTTTGCAAAATAAGATGAATAGTAGTTTTGCGCTGCAGCTTTCAGTGTGCAAGATGACAGCTACGGCTTAGCCTTTTGTCAAGAATACTTTTTCTCATATGCATTGCAGAACTGTGGAACCACATAGTTAGATTCCCTCTTGATCTCGTAGAGGGAAATTGGGTTAAAGATGATTGTTGTAGGATTCTTGACGTCTTGAAGATTCGTTTTGCTCAATCACATTGCAAGAGGACACTTCTGGAGAGGTTAAACTTTTATAACAATTAAAAGCACAAAGGAGGATACAAGCAAGGAGAAAACATATTTACACTTGACTGGCTCGCAGTTCTAGGTGACGAAACCAGCCCTCGGTCCTGCCGAAGCAGCGGGTTTTAAATCCTATGTCCCCGCCCTCGGTGGGAGAATAACCAATCAAGTAATATACAAACATCCACCCAATAACCTATTGGGGAAAGGAAAATACCACCAATCGGCAGTTGGGGAAAGAAGGTAACTCATCGCGACACTGTACACATATGCACACTTTCCACCATCACGATTTCGGATAATTATGCTTTCCCGCTGCGAGCTTCGCGAACACTCGCTTTCCCAACGTCCGGTTGCCGCCAAGTTCGAGGAACGCCATTTCAACTCATCTGTTTCTCGTCGTCGCTCCTCATGCCTGCAGCTAGCGTGACAATATGTCAAAGCATGCCGCTGCAGACATGGTACAAAGAGCCACGCACTGTGGCGCGGGTCAGCCTCGCCGGACACACGTGCACACAGGATGCCGCCTAACGACTCAGTCCATGAGGGGAGTTTGAAGTCTCCTGTAATCCCCCGCCATTCGGCGCCTCCCTTCTCCCGCTGGGTTCACTGACCCCTTTCTGTGCGGTTGTGCGGAGGGCCCAAGAAAAGCACATAATGGGCATTCCACTACGCGACCGGATGCAGTAAACAAACTACAGCACCGCGAACTTCACTCCTCCCAACCAAGAATGTCACACGGACACTTGTTGTCAGTGGGACATTAAAGTTCAGCCACGGTGTCCAACAACAAAAGTACATACACACGCACACACACGTACGTCGGCTGTCCGGTCAGTCCACCAACACGCACACATGCGCGGCTGTCCGGTCAGTACACCAGCACGCACACATGCGCGCACACAGCGGATATTTCAACCCGCACACACAAGGCTGGAGACCAATCTGCACATTCCAGAATTCACCATGTCAGATCGTTGCCCCAAACTGGCAGAAATTACTTCTAGCCGCCTACATCTCGAAACAAAACTTGTTTCTTTTGGGCTTTGTCCAGAAGACTGGTCCAAAATTCCGAATTATCCGGGAAAACACCGGTTCTAAAGGCTGCCGCCACCGTCGGAGCAATAGAGCTCACCTGCTCCCCGCGGGCTACGAAGATTGCTGCTGCCCTCGCGTCTGCATTCTCCACTTCTTTCAATTTTACAGTTCGCTCAGGCCTCTCATCGGCTATTTCGCATGCAGTTTTGCAACGAGATTCAAGTAGCCCTAGCTCTTCGTACAACTGCCCAGAGACGTTCGCTTCAAAGACAATCGTGCCGTCACGCCTTTTCTGACAACTGCCTTCACCAGCTTGCTGCCGCACTTCTGGCAATGAAACATACTGTGTCTCCTCCACGCTGATACCCACAGGGACAGATGCATTATCCCAATCCTGCAGTTCCTTATCAGCTTCGAAAACCATTGCAGCGAACAAACACGCATTCCTTCCTTTCTCGGCATCAAATGCAGCCTCATCGCTCGTTGATAGCTCACAATCTGCTGCAGAAACTTTTGCAGCTACCGAATTGGCCTCAAGCTCTACCGGCGTCTCATATTTGTCTCGAATTTTGAAAGGCTTTTCCAAATCAGCTCTCTCAATTTCTTGATGTAGCCGCTCTCTTTCTGTCTGCTCTAACAGCGAGTGCGTCTCAGGTGTTACCAACTTCGCTACACCATCATCTACATCTGCTGCCACTGCGCAGAGTGTCAGCTCCGGCTGGCTAACCGATTCATCTTTGGCAGCCAGGTTACCTTCGCCTTTCGTTACAGCTGCCCCAGAGTTTGCGCCAACCTGTTCTGGCTCAATACTGAACTCCTGTTCACAAACAAAACACTCGTGTGCCTCCTGGGTCTCCTCTGTCTCAGCTTGCTCTGACAAGCAGCGCTTCAAAGGCGCGACTAACGCCCCTATGCCCTCAGCCATCTCTCCTGGCACGGCACACACGGTTGGGCCCTGCTGCCTAACCGCTGCAGCTTTCACACCTATAGCCACTGGCACACAGGTCATTCTCGATACGGGAACATGCTGTTCTCGCTTCGATTTCGGACAGTCAATCATTAGATGCCCAAATTCCATGCAGTGAAAACATTGAACTGCAGCGAATAACATCTCGCTACCAGCTTTCGTTCCCTGTCCTACTTTCAACTGCATCTGTGCGAGCTTTATCTTTTCTCGCTCAATTATGAGTTTCAAATTCTCAATTTCAAGCAGCTTTTCTGCCTCCTCAATCTCCAAACATCGCATCTTGCCCTCCCAATTATACCGTACGGCAGCCATCTCCCTTTTCCGTGCTATCATTTATAGCACGAAAACACTACACCGACATGGTGAATTCGGAGGAAGCAGAAAGGTCTCCTACCTCGCAGGTTGCTTTCCTCTGCCACGGTAGTCACGTCGCCCTGAGTGACGACAGCGGGCTCCTTGATGCGGATGAGTTGAGTTGAGCCCCGGCTCTCACAGCAGCTCGCTGACTTGTCCTGCCTCGTTTGACTTGCTGGTCTCCTGGTTCTTCTCTTGAACCTCAACGGGGACGCCTGGTTCCTTCCGCAGCTCACGGACTAGGCACCTCCACGACACGTCGGTCGCCTGGCTCCTTCAGCTCCTCGCCGACTTGAGCCTCCTACGTCCCGTTGACAATGACCAGCAGTCTCATGAAGCTTTCAACGTCGCTCTATGACGTTGACGTTCCTCCTTTAGGACGTACCGCTCTGCAGCTTGTCCACCGACTTGATCCTCCGCCCCTCCGTCAGATACCTCGAGCAGGAAGACATAGCAAATCCTGTCGCGACTGCGCCAGTTGGATTCTTTCTCAACTGTCAGATACCTCGAGCGGAGAGGTTAATGCTTAATAACAATTAAAAGCACAAAGGAAGATACAAGCAAGGAGAGAACATATTTACACTTGACTGGCTCGCAGTTCTAGGTGACGAAACCAGCCCTCGGTCCTGCCGAAGCAGCGGGTTTTAAATCCTATGTCCCCGCCCTCGGTGGGAGAATAACCAATCAAGTAATATACAAACATCCACCCAATAACCTATTGGGGAAAGGAAAATACCACCAATCGGCAGTTGGGGAAAGAAGGTAACTCATCGCGACACTGTACACATATGCACACTTTCCACCATCACGATTTCGGATAATTATGCTTTCCCGCTGCGAGCTTCGCGAACACTCGCTTTCCCAACGTCCGGTTGCCGCCAAGTTCGAGGAACGCCATTTCAACTCATCTGTTTCTCGTCGTCGCTCCTCATGCCTGCAGCTAGCGTGACAATATGTCAAAGCATGCCGCTGCAGACATGGTACAAAGAGCCACGCACTGTGGCGCGGGTCAGCCTCGCCGGACACACGTGCACACAGGATGCCGCCTAACGACTCAGTCCATGAGGGGAGTTTGAAGTCTCCTGTAATCCCCCGCCATTCGGCGCCTCCCTTCTCCCGCTGGGTTCACTGACCCCTTTCTGTGCGGTTGTGCGGAGGGCCCAAGAAAAGCACATAATGGGCATTCCACTACGCGACCGGATGCAGTAAACAAACTACAGCACCGCGAACTTCACTCACATATTGTCAACTGTCCTAAAAGGCAAGGTGTGTTGCTGGGCGAGTTGGTCGGGGTACATCTTGAGAAAAACAGCACTTGCAGACAAAGGAAACGAGAAGGACACACAACTGCGCTGTTTTTTTTTGTGTGTGTCCTTGTTCTGGTCCTTTGTCTGCAAGCGCTGTTTTTCTCAAGATGTCCTAAAAGGGCGGTGCACTGTGACAGCACGACGCAACAAAGAGGAATGCAGCATGGAGCGACACTTCATACTAATTTTATTGAAGAGCGCATGCCTCTATGAGTGCATCACATGCAGACAAAATGAAATCAAGCAGGGATGACGAAGAAATAAAATTATAGTGAATGCAAGGCAGGTATGAACAAGAAAATGAGTGCACTAATTTCCCAAAGATGAAAAATGTTTGCCAATTGTCAGAAGTTCTCTGTTGAGCAGTGCCAGAGAGGGCGTACTCACACAAGCAGATTCTGAGTAGGGAATGAGGGGCCTGAAATATCTCAATTTCTTAATTGTCGGGTTTAACATTCGGGAGCGGCACATGGGCTATGAGGGACACCATAATGGAGGTCTCTGGATTAATTTACACCACCTGGGGCCCTTTAATGCACGCTGACTTTGCACAGCACATGGCCATCTTTGTATTTTGCCTCCACTGAAATGTGGCCGCTATGGCCGGATCAAACACACAGCCTTCGTGTAAGCAGTCTAAGAACGCCAGAGCCACTGAGGCGCCGTGGCGGGATGAGTTCTCCATTCCTAGGAGGAAAGTTTCGGGAAAAAGGAATGACTAGAAAAGAAATACCAGAGGCCTGTAGTGCACCCTCAATGGTGCTGCTTGATATGGGATATGATGGCGCACCTTTCTCATGACCATGTGGGCTTCAAGAAAATTAGCAAATGGCACTCCTCTTCCCTGCTGTGTCTTGAGCTTGCTATGCTAAAGCACTTTGTCAGAATAGCCTGCCAACTAGCTCATAACATAATCCTAATCCCTCACCTGAAATCTGCCATCTTCAGCTGGCAGGGCCTACAAATGCCAGCACAGTCAAATGCTACTTTCTGGCTGCTCTGCATCTGACACGAGTGTAGCTCCATTATAGCAACAGCATGCACGTGCTTGCACATGTGCACATGCGTTGCATGGTCAACACGTACTTGTGTACATGTTGTGGCAAGCCTCGCACTGCTCACAATGAAGCTCACAGCCACTGCACGATTTGCTAGTTCTTTCCACTGTGTGCTTGAAGTTCACCAAACTTTGTGACTTTACATGCCACTGGCCATCTCCCACTCTCTCAGTACTGGACTTAGAAAGCTCAATCCCCACTTTATGTTTCCTAAATAGGGCAGATTTGCGGTGGTCTGCTCCTCCTTTGACACCTGTTGTAAAGTTTTTCGGATGTGAAATTGAAGAGTACTTTGATTAATGTATCCAATCACCCATTTACCTTGCCACCAAAGTGAGAGTACTTCAGTGCCTTGACTCCAAGTGATTATTTGTTGTTAATCCAATGTACTGCCGATAGCAGTAAGCCCACTGACATGCCCTCTTTGCGTATGTTTTCTCAAAATTTCTGACAAAGCCAAAGGCAATTAAGCTGATGCTCTTTGGAGTGGATACCAAGAAGTGCAGGGAGCAACTGTTGAGACTCAGTCTCATCTGTCCACTTCATCAGAATGTGCAGCATGTCCCTTGTTGTACTCCTGCAGTCCTTGTTTGTGACTGTATTCAGGTGCGTGCTCCAGTTGTGTAGCACCTGCCAGCTGCAAAGCAGTCGACTCCTCAAGGGACCCATCACCTGCTCCCATGCACTGCCATAAACAGGGGCATCATCAGACATAAATGCCTGACATGGTATTGTGTTTTTTTCTTTGATGGCCTCGAAAAACCTCACCACAGTGCCCGTGTTCACCCTTTTTGAAATCAAGTAGGCACACGGGATACCAAAGGCATCTTGAGAAATTGTGAGCAGGGTTGTCAGTTGGAGTTAGTACTTATTTATGCCATGGGTGGAGTCAGTGCACAGTTTCGCTGCCCCCAATTCATAAAGGAGCTCTCGTTGTGGGAACATCATTAATGCTAGCTCAAAGTCACCATCATGACTGTTGGGGTCACCCTTCTTCCTGTGATACAACAGTGGCGACTCATTTTTTGCCCTCATTTTTTCGACCCATAATTCAACACTCTTAAAATCGTCTGGATCTCTCTGCTCTGTTTTTCCAATCCTAAACTTATCTGCAATGTTACGGAGGTCCTTAGTGGTCACAAGTTGCATCCGTGGGCTTGATCCACTTGTACCTGCTCGGATGTTTGTGCACGATGGTTTTTTCTGGCATTCCTTCTGCTAACCGGCCTGAAAATGGTACAGAAAAAAACTGTTAACATCTCTGGTTCATCTGCCTACAGCCATGTAATAAAGTGACAAATACTTCTGGTCGGATTCCTTCGTCTTCCACTTTGTTCCTTTTCGCAGGTGACACACAGTTCATCTTACTTTCATTTCACTTTTGTGGCACTGCAAAGCACACAACAAAATGGTTGTTTCAAAGCCAGATGGACTTTATTTTTATGAGCTTGAGTGTTTAAACTTGCATACTGCAATGCAAAACAGGGAAGTTATATACAGCGTGTTATAAATGCGGAATATAACAGCACTGAAAATGTGGACAAGAAAAGAATAAGGACATGTGCTTCTCATCCTGTCCCATTTCATTCTGCATATTCAAAAAATGCACCGATTCGCCTGACAGCAACCTTTAAAGGAGTAGAGACACCAAATTTTTGAACGCGAACTTTGTTTCTTTGGACTTGTGCACAAGACAATAGTGTGCACGAGTCACAATGTAGAATTCACTTACGCCAGGTGAATAATTTCTAAGTGAATATTTTTCTCATGCTGTTTCAGTTTCAACACCTGAATGACTGCTGCTAAATCAGAGACAATTGGAGGGCATGCCAGTCATACATAAACTGAAATATAAATGCTGCTTGTTCATTTTTTTTTTTTTTGCGATTTCAACTTTTGTGCAGGCTTGTGTTTTATGTTAGTGGTTTTTGAGGAAAGGAAATGGTGCAGTAACTGCCTCAACCATGTCATGAAGGAAAGAAGGAGTGAAAGAAGCAAGAGAGAAAGAGGTGCTGTAGTGGAGGGCTCCGTAATAATTTCGACCGCCTGGGGATCTTTGGGCACTGACACTGCGCAGCACGTGGGCACCTCTTGCCTCCATCGAAACTCAGCTGCCGCAGCCGGGTTCTAACCCGGGTACTCCAGCTTAGTAGCTGAACACTCAAACCACAGCCGTTCCTGCGAGAGTTACTGATGAAGTGCCAAAACAGCCGAATAATTCTAATTAATGAAAGTTCACTGCAGACGATCTGTCTTATGAGAAAAAACATGGCCCTTATACAACCATTAGACTGGTGGCGTTGCTTTGATCAGCAACAAAATGCCTACGCTTTTGACAGGCAGCCAAAAAAAGAGGCTAGCATCGAGTGCAACTGTCAGTCATTCAAGACACGTTTCATAGAGCTCAAGCCGACTTCTTACGGATGAAGTTCAACGTCAGCCGATTGAGCGACAGACCTAGGATAGTCAATGAAACCAGCAGAAAAACAAAAGAACAGACATTGGAGTAGTTCAGTGCTAGACGACATTCCTAATTATGTTCAGTTTGAAAGACTGGACCCCTTCCACAAAGCATCTCTAAACTAAACGGCATGAAGTTCGTACAGACTGTGCTGTGCATGCAATGTGCCGTGGATCAATTGTTTTTCACCCTTCGATGCGACCAAGTAGGCTCAAGTGAATTGCACTACAGTCAAATACAACTCGAGAACGAAGTGGCAGATGGCCCTTAAAGAAGACCCCCCCAGTCAATGGCGTCAGCTGATTTTCATCAGTTAACCCAATTAAAGCCATAACTAATCCCCTTTCATCTGCCACCCTCCTGCAGTGCTACCCCCTAGGATTAACCATGACATCATGAGAATCGGTCGACGCCATTGGATGGCAGGCTTCCTTTGAGGGGCATTGGCCACTGGGTTCTTAAGCTGTGCCCTACTATAACTTCTTCCGCCCCCTCGTTTTGTGGGACATGCCTTCTCCCACTTTACAATAGGCATTTTCGTGTTGTCCCACCTCTTTTGTGCCATAGATGCATCGCAGAAGAATAAAAATCATTGAAATGATCACTCGAGTTAATGAGCAATATCTTCCCCCTAAAATACATTTCTATTGCACTTTCGTCTCCCATTTATGAAAGGTTGGTGGAGTGTAGCTTCTAAACGTTTTCACATTCCGGTACAGTCAACACAGCATGCACAAATGCTTTGTACAAGAGGAGTGGCTAACCTGCAAGCCCTCTGGCATCATCCTGGGACAGCCTTTGGTGGCAGGCCTCATTGAAGTGTCCGTAGTGTTTCTTTTGAAACACTACATATACCTTGCCCTCTTTCTCCATGACCTCTAGAGTAGCAAAGCAGTGCTTGCTGATTTTGCAGCTTCCTTGCCCCTTTTCCTGCCTTTGGCGCTGTTCTATAGGAAGCTCTTCGTACGAGCCGGAATGGTGGCAGTGCAGGTAGCGTTTAAAAACCCTTGGTGCACATTCCTTCTTTCCTGTAGAAGCTATAAAATGGCAGCAAGTTTTGCTTTCTTCTCCGTCTTTCCAGGCGCAAAATCCTGAAACAGAAAGATTGTAAACATAACTAAGCACTCCACATAGTATTAGTTAATTATTAGTGTGAAAGCACAATTCCGAACGGTAAACCCCGAGCAAGATCCTGCGATGTGTATGTGGGTTTGTGCCAAGAGCATAGCAACGGCGACATAGCAACCACAGCCTCACAGCAGCATTGCAACATAGTTATGACACGATGCCAACATATGATGTTAAGTCCATGACCACTCATGACTAAAAAGAAATTTTTAAAAATTGAGGCGTGAACAAAGGTGGGCTCCATTTTGATAAAAACGTGTACACAATGATAGCACATGAATAACGGCATAAGGCATCCTTAGAAAGCCAACAGTAAAGTAACAAGACAAGGCAATGTTCATGAAATTCTGCTTTTGCACGTTTATAAAATTTCGGCAAAACTTCTCTGTCAATTTTTTGTGTATCACACTACTTTCATTTTTTGAAAAGCAAGGCCAAATTAAAGTTTGTACTTTTTACATACACTAATGAAAAATGCATGTGCTATGGAGTGGGCACATATGCAGTACTCTCGCACTACTACTGGCGCTCTGCCTCTGCCAAGTGCGCATGACAATCACAGATTTAGCTTCACATTTTTAGCCTTTTGCCTGCAGTGCAGAACTGCATTTCCCAGCTTTTTTATTGTTAAAAATTTATCAGTCATTCGCTTACTGTTTTTTCCTGCTATAGCGCATGGGGAACAATTTTTGGAGAAAATTATTAAGTTCAGGTTAAGTTATTACACGGACTGTTACATGGAAGTATTTCAATTTTACTACACCCTGCAAAAACTCATTCCTGCACAGCAACCTTTTACATGGCCCTGTCCTTTGACCACAAATTCAGGTCAGCGCTGTTGACTTCTAAAGGCAGAACAATGCTGGGCATTCTTCCTACACACTTCTGCATGTTGCACTTGCCATGGCTTCAGCGCTGCTAAGCCAGTGCATGCCGCGACAATGTTGTGTGTCCTGTCGAGACATTGCAGATGCCTGCAACAAAGCATAAGCAAGGCCTGTAGCAGCGAGTCTGCTGCAAGGACCAGTTTTTTTCCTGCAGTGGCCACTTTAAATATGAAAGAGAGTGCACTGCTTGTCACTTTGCTTATGGAGGAGCTAGGACACCAAAAAAAATTTCTGCAGACACACATAAGACTGCTTACCAGCGAGAATGCCAAAGCATTAAAGTGCACAGTCATGCTATGTTGCAGAATGACGAGTCATGAGTGCAAGGCATGACTACGCAACTTTGTACAAACTCTGCACACCTTATGTTACTAGTAAAGTGCTGAGTCATGCTACACTTCAGAATGATTAGGAGTCAAAACTATGACTACCTAAACTTTGTACAAACTATACACCTTACATTACAAATAAGTGCAAAATGACTATGACAAGTCATGGCTTTCAAAGGTTATAGTACGTTACGTTTCACATTTCACTCGAATGCCCGCAAAGGCTACCTCTGCAGATCTGTCGCACTAGACCAAGCCCATTGAAATCTTCATGGTTCCTTTAAAAAACGTGCATGTCATCGCTGTTTTTGTGCACAAAACCACGTGCAAGTTTCCCCAGGTGAGTGTAAGCCCGTAAATAAAAAAAAAGAACGCGCTTTGTGTTTACAAACTTAAAATGCGCGCACTCAAAAAGTCAATAAACTGAAACTTTTCAATCGGTAATCTAAGCGCGCGACTGCATCCCGCTTTGGCCCTTTATTGCTTTAATCACAAAGTGCGTGCATGCAGACTTCGTTTCTTACCTTTATTAGAGTCGAAGACTAGATTCTCCACCTCTTCCTCGAAGTCGTGGTGCCGTCGCAGGTCACGAAGGGCGACAAAATGCTTCGGACGTAAGTCGCACAAGAACGGCCGTGCCTTATTACATGTTGTGTTGTGACTGGGAGAAGGATGCATGGGCCTGCCTACTGGCTGGAGCCGAGCCGCTGCCGCGTGCAGATAGAGGAGAGATCAGAGGAAAGAGAAAAAGAAAAGATGCGTCGCAGCAACAACCGCGTCCTTCCCCATGAATATCCTTGATGGGTGTTTTTAAATTACTAGTATTGAAGAACGCCTTGTCGCAAACCGCTGAAGCAACGCCATCGCACGTGCCCGTCTCCATGCTCAAGGCAAAAAAATAAAAAAAAAGCAAGCGAGCAAGAAATGCACCTTGGGATACCTTGGGATATTGAGCAAGGATTTTCAAGAAGAGTTGAGATTTTCCCTGTCGGTTGAAGCGCAGTGTTCCCCAAAAGTCCCCACAGAGTGACGTAGAGTAGAGCAGTGACGTCTGTTCTCGGTTGGCCAATCGCAACGAGGATCACCTTCCTCTGAATACGCCCTCCGGAACATGCCCGAGCCAAAGAGAGCGATGAGATGACGGGAATCGGTCCGCGGAGGGCGTATTCAGAGGAAGGTGATCCTCGTTGCGATTGGCCAACCGAGAACAGACGTCACTGCTCTACTCTACGTCACTCTGTGGGGACTTTTGGGGAACACTGCGCTTCAACCGACAGGGAAAATCTCAACTCTTCTTGAAAATCCTTGCTCAATATCCCAAGGTATCCCAAGGTGCATTTCTTGCTCGCTTGCTTTTTTTTTATTTTTTTGCCTTGAGCATGGAGACGGGCACGTGCGATGGCGTTGCTTCAGCGGTTTGCGACAAGGCGTTCTTCAATACTAGTAATTTAAAAACACCCATCAAGGATATTCATGGGGAAGGACGCGGTTGTTGCTGCGACGCATCTTTTCTTTTTCTCTTTCCTCTGATCTCTCCTCTATCTGCACGCGGCAGCGGCTCGGCTCCAGCCAGTAGGCAGGCCCATGCATCCTTCTCCCAGTCACAACACAACATGTAATAAGGCACGGCCGTTCTTGTGCGACTTACGTCCGAAGCATTTTGTCGCCCTTCGTGACCTGCGACGGCACCACGACTTCGAGGAAGAGGTGGAGAATCTAGTCTTCGACTCTAATAAAGGTAAGAAACGAAGTCTGCATGCACGCACTTTGTGATTAAAGCAATAAAGGGCCAAAGCGGGATGCAGTCGCGCGCTTAGATTACCGATTGAAAAGTTTCAGTTTATTGACTTTTTGAGTGCGCGCATTTTAAGTTTGTAAACACAAAGCGCGTTCTTTTTTTTTATTTACGGGCTTACACTCACCTGGGGAAACTTGCACGTGGTTTTGTGCACAAAAACAGCGATGACATGCACGTTTTTTAAAGGAACCATGAAGATTTCAATGGGCTTGGTCTAGTGCGACAGATCTGCAGAGGTAGCCTTTGCGGGCATTCGAGTGAAATGTGAAACGTAACGTACTATAACCTTTGAAAGCCATGACTTGTCATAGTCATTTTGCACTTATTTGTAATGTAAGGTGTATAGTTTGTACAAAGTTTAGGTAGTCATAGTTTTGACTCCTAATCATTCTGAAGTGTAGCATGACTCAGCACTTTACTAGTAACATAAGGTGTGCAGAGTTTGTACAAAGTTGCGTAGTCATGCCTTGCACTCATGACTCGTCATTCTGCAACATAGCATGACTGTGCACTTTAATGCTTTGGCATTCTCGCTGGTAAGCAGTCTTATGTGTGTCTGCAGAAATTTTTTTTGGTGTCCTAGCTCCTCCATAAGCAAAGTGACAAGCAGTGCACTCTCTTTCATATTTAAAGTGGCCACTGCAGGAAAAAAACTGGTCCTTGCAGCAGACTCGCTGCTACAGGCCTTGCTTATGCTTTGTTGCAGGCATCTGCAATGTCTCGACAGGACACACAACATTGTCGCGGCATGCACTGGCTTAGCAGCGCTGAAGCCATGGCAAGTGCAACATGCAGAAGTGTGTAGGA